>NC_059174.1:13670479-14920479 GCF_019923935.1 Bubalus bubalis
AGTTAGGGCTGGACAGTGACACGTAACCATCGTGACCCAGGACACATGGCCTCGTGGGCTCCAGGTGAAAGGCTAACAACACCCATCCACTTCGGGGACGTTGACAGATTCCCCTATCACCCCAGGACTGCTGTGTGCTGGAGAGCAAGAGGTCAGGAGCTGGGCAGGGGCCACTCCATACAGCCGTGTAAATAGCCATGTGGCCTGAGGTAAGTCACCTGACCTCTCTCCAAAGTTAGCTGCTCACCACCGGCTGGCGGTACCTGAAATGCCCTTTGCAGATGGCTCAGCTTCTGCCCTAGGAACTTCAAGTCCAGAAGGAGAGGCTGTGACTGCACCGGCCACCTCAGGGATGGACTGAGCCCTTCTGGGGGAGCTCAGGGTCTCCTCCCCACCTGGGAGTTTTGGCTAGGGAGGGAGGCTTCTGGAGGAAAGACTCCACCTCTGCTAGCCGGAGCCCCTCCCAGTTCCAGGGCCCAGCAGTTGGCCCCTCAGGGTATTCAGGAATCAAGTGAGGGTTAGACTTGGGGCTCTCAAGGAGACACATGACCTGACAGGGTCTTCTCGGATCTGCTGCTGCTGCTGCTGTCACTTCAGTCGTGTCCGACTCTGTGACCCCATAGACGGCAGCCCACCAGGCTCCCCCGTCCCTGGGATCCTCCAGGCAAGAACACTGGAGTGGGTTGCCATTTCCTTCTCCAGTGAGTGAAAGTGAAAGTGAAGTTGCTCAATCATGTCCGACTCTTCCCAACCCCATAGACTGCAGCCTACCAGGCTCCTCCACCCATGGGTTGCCATTGCCTTCTCCCTCGGATCTTCTGGGTTTTCCTAAAACCCTCCACTGGGTACAAGGCCTGGCACAAGGCAGGCGCTCTATAGGCAGCAGTACAAGAACAAGCAAGCATGTTTGGCCCTGGGCAATCAGCCTGGGAGCCCCATCTGTCCAGGGCTGGGGCAGGAAACTGGGGTGCCAGTCCTCAGCCCGCCGCCGGCAGCCACTGAAGAAGCCGTTCCCAGGCTGAAGGGGCCTATTGCCCCACTTTGGATTGTTAAGTGGGCGTAGGGCAACGGGTCTGTTCTTACTTCATTGGGGGCGTCTGGCAGGTCCCCCCCTCGTCAAAGCCCTCCCCTAAGCAGAATGCGGCCGACCTCCGGAAGCCTGCCCTGCCCAGAGTAAAGGACCCTCGACACCGCGCCCTGGTGGCGGACACGCGCAGCCTCGGGGAGGGTCCGGGGACCCAGGGAACGCCCGCCGCTCCACTTGCCCGCGATGTAGTCGATCCTGCCGCCGTGGGCCTTTTTCAGGTGATTCGCCAGGAGGCTGATGGAGGCGCGGAAAGAGGTGGGGTCCTTCAGGACGGGCGAGATGTCCCTGGCATGCGAGGACAGGCCTGGTGACTGCCGGACCCACGCAGAGGCCACCGCGTCCCAACAGCCCTGGCCGCGCGGACCCGTCAGTCCCTCCCGCCGCCCGTTACCTGAACAGCACGCCCGGGATGGGGAAGTCGGGGAAACTGCGGATGCGCCGCGCCACGAGCTGCAGCTCAGGATCCGCCATCGCCACTTCCGCGCGTGTCGCGGGCACGAGGGGCCGGCTCGGCAGCTCCGCGCCTGCGCGGAGTGGGAGCGGAGCCCAGGGGGCGGGGCCGGACGCCAGGGGCGGGCTCAGCAGCTCGGCGCCGGCGCGGGAGAGGGGGCGGGGCGAGACCCCAAGGAGCGGGGCCACCTCCTCCCGCAGGAGGTACCGTATTTCATCGAGTCTTAAGTACGGTCGGTTTTAAGACGCTCGCTTGTTTCTGGTGCCCAGAACACAGGCGTCCCCGCCTCGAGGACGTTCGCGCAGGGCCCAGATGTGAGGCTGGGTTGATGAAGTACAGCGTTTACGCAGGCCCAACCAGAGTTTCGGGGAAATACTCGCCCAGTTTCGGCCGAGCCGAGAGTGCCCGCAGGTCTTCGGCACAGCTGTGGCCGGGACCCCAGGCCTTGGGTGGCGCGCACCGACCGGCCTTGCCCACTCTCCTTCCCTCCCAGCGGGTCTCGGCTGAGCTCCGGCAGCACCATACGAGGGGGCCTTCCCCCCAGGACCCCCGCCTCCCCCCCAGTCCCCGGTGCCTGAGGACTGGAGCAAGAAGGGGTTCGGAGCAGGGCCTGAAGAGGAGCAGTTCAGAAGACTCAGGGCTGAGAGAGGGGGCGAGCCAGAGGTGGAAGCCCAGGCATTTGGCCCATTCCAGCCCCAACCATGGCACCCAGGGGGCCACCTTCCCTAAATAGAATTTGTTTTTTAAAAAAGCTAAATGCCTGTTACTTTATTCTAAACCCGTTTTCTTCACCATTCCCCAAGTCTTAACAGTAGAGTTGGCAGGGCAGCCTGCAGAGCGGAAACCACACCATGGGAGTAGCCCACAGGCCCTTAGGGTGGGTCCCCTGGAAGCTATGCACAGGCTGGCTCAGGCTCATCTTCAAGCTTTGCCACCCTGGACTCCACAAAAGGAGGGCAGGCAGGGAACCTCTGAGGCACGGACAAACCCCAGTGTCTAAGATGTCTAAGGGAGGTGCTGGCATCAGCAGTCCCCACTGGACTAGGGAGGCTCTGGGTCAGAAAGGCCCTTGGCCACCCCCATCATGTTCACACCACACCCCTGCACCATGGGGGTGGGGTACACGGGGGAGGTGCTGGGGGAGGCCCTGTGCACAGCGCCAAGGGGCAACAGGATGGGAAGGCAGGCTCAACACCAGGACCACAGTCCTCGAGGGGCTGCATCTCAGCCTCTGGGTCCGGGGACAGAACTCAGGCCCTAGACGAGGCGGCCATGAGGTAGCTGGAGCAGGGTGGGAACACGAGGCGAGTAGCCTCCAGTTCAGGGGCTGCTGTAGGCCTCAGGCAGCAGTCAGGCGGGCCAGGACAGCTGGCGAGAGACTCCAGGGCTGGGCTTGGGCAAGTACCGCTGCTGGCTACAGGTGACGTCCGTCTGGCAGGCTGGCAGGGCAGAGGGAGTTGGTGCTCTTCTAGCCGAGGGCCCTGAGGCCAGAGCCTTCCTAGGCCGGGGCTTGGGCCTGGCCTGAACCCAGGCTGTCGCTAGTGGGGCCAGGAGCACTTCTCCGGGACAGACTCCGGGGGTGTCAGGCACTTCCCTAACTTTTCACAGCCTGGGGGCGCCCAGTTCTAGGTAATGAAAGTTCAGAAAGAGGACATGCAGTTACTCCAAGCACTTCCAGACTAGGTACTGTCCAGACTCATGCCCTGCCCAGGCCTGTGACCTGCCCCACCCCAATAGATGGATGCCACAGTGTGGAACCACCTGTCTCATCTCCACCTGGCCTGGAAGCTCTGCGCCTGAGGCTGGCACAGGAGACACTGCCCTGTGGCAACCCGGTATTAGCAGGGCCTGCTTGTCACTGAAGGGGACAGTCTGCTAACTGCCCAGCACCATGGCCTCTGCAGGCCCCCAGGTGGTGGTGGAGGGGGTGGGACAGACTCCTCCCTCCCCATAAGCTATGTAGGTGGTGGCCTTGGTGCCTCTGCAGGCTTGCCCAGCTGCACCTTTGTGCACAGACTTGCTTTGTGTGGCCATGATTTCCTGGCAACAGGACACTCACATCCCTGAGAAGGAGCCTTCGTGGCTTTGCTGGGTCCCCCGACACAGGAAGTGTGCCCTCCCCAGAGTCACTCCACCCACTTTCGCCCCCCTCAGACCTTGAGTCTGAATTGGAGCATCAGTGCCTGTGAGAACCACGGCTCAAGTCTCCCCTGCCCTGAACACCATCAGGTGGCCCTCTGGATGCACGGCCACCTGGCAGAGCCAGGTTTAGGAAAGGGAGCAGTTCCCAACCTTTGAGGCAGGGCAGAGAAAGGGATTGGGTGCACGCAAACGCAGATTCTGGGCCCAGCCTGTGCACCTGGGGGTCAGGGAGGGTGTCTGTTGAGGCCCTAGGGAGACGGGCTGCGAGTTGCTCTTGTCCTGAGAGCGGAGGACATGATCCAGAGTCTACACGCTGGTCCAGAGGAGCTGGGTGGACCAAAGCATGGAGGCTGGGGAGTGCTTTGCACACTGGCGCGCACATGTAGCTGCCCACATGTGTGTAAGCCGCTGAACCTCTTGTGGCAGTGCTCGCTTCAGAGTCTGAGCCCAACCCCCACTGTTCACTCACCTGGGAGCCGTGGCAGTTCCTGCCACGCCCAGGAGGTGATGGCAGTGCCCGTCAGGTTGGCCCCTCCCCATCTGCTGTACTGTCATTCTCTGAGCCACCTGGCGACCCAGCCCACAGGAGATGGTGTGCTGGGGTGGGGATAGCACCACATCCAAGACGACAAGACGGGTTTGGAGGGGGCACCGGGGGCTCTTCCCTGGGTGGAGGTCTCTCAGCCACGGGACCTGAGGGACCTCGGTGGTCCCAAGACGGGGCCCTTCTGCTCCATTGCTGAGTCCAGGGGCCAGAATGCCAGCCTGGTGTCCTTCTAAGGGACAGGGAGGCCCTGCTGGCCCCTGCCCTGAATCTTTCCCTGTGAGCCCTGGATGTGGACCACAGTGACCAGGCCACCCTCAAGGACAGCTGCCCCCGGTACTCCTCACCCCCAGGGAATACATCCAATGTCCTTTAGTTCTCGTCCCCGCTCCTCCACCCAGCTCAAGGCAGCAGCTCGGGCTGCACATCCATCCTCACAACTCCAGCAGGGTTTGGTGGGGGTGAGTGAGGAGCGGGGCTCACAGGCTGGCCGCACCCCAGGCCATCCACCCAGCCGGTCCACACCCACATCCCACACAGGTTTGGCTCATCTTGCTCCTGCAGAGAGGCCAAGAGACCCCCTGCCACTCCTGTGAGGTTGGAGCCAGAGCGTCAGGAGGGAAGCGGGGCTCATGTCTGAGGCAGACAGCTCAGCATGCACGCGGCCCTGAGCCGCCCCCACAGTCCACGTACAGACCACTCACCATGACTGCCCGGTTGCACACATTGAGCTGGGGCTGTCCGGGGACCAAGGCCTCCTGGTGCTGCTGGACAACCGGGGTGATCCGGCGAAGGGCGTCCAGGTACTCGATGCTGGCAACACTGCAGGCAAGCAGCACCAGGTCACGAGGTGGGGGAAGGGCAGAGCGAGCCTGGCAGCCCGCTCAGGTAGACCAGGGTGTGGGGAGACCGAGGGGACAGCCCTGCTCCAGGTGCCACCATATGGCAACCTGCCAGGAAGACAGGTTGGGGCTGTGGTCCCCCCTTGTCCTGCCTGCCCACCCTGAGGTGGGCACTCAGGGAACCGTCCAGCAAATGAGGGTTCAGGCAGAGCCAGGGGCCCAGGACAGTGGCTGCGACTCTTCAACCTGCTCCTCAGCTGGAAGCCCTGGAGCACTGCCCAGAACCGGGGGGCTCTTTCCTCTCTTGGGGTCCCTTTTAATCCTCTGGCCCAGGCTCCTTTTTCTTGGAGCAACTGGTCCTGGCGGATTGGACCGAGCCCACGTGGCTCCTGGGCCCTCAGCATCCTGCTCTGTTGGCTAAACTCGTCCCACCAGCTAGTCTCCCCAGGATCCTGTGTGACGGCATCGGGGGAGACGCCTGGGAGACCTCGTGCTCAGCCCTGCACACTTCCCAGACAGGTGGCAGCTCCAAGGGCTTCTTGCCCAGAGCTCTGTCCCCCAAGTCACCCCATGCAAGTCATGTGGTCTCCCCACCAGGGGAGCCTGGTATCCACGCTGGACCCTCTTCTTGGGCCAGTGACCCTGACAGTGATGGTGGGGTCTCCTGGGGGCACAGTGGCAGGTATGTTCCTTGGGACCTCGAATTTCAGGAGACACCATCTGGCCCGCTCACAGCCAGGGGCAAGGCTCGCTGCTGCTGCCGCCGCCGTCTAATAGACACTTGTATTGGAAGTCACGCATCTCCCTCTCTCTCTCACACACACACACACACACACACACACACACACGTCTGCCATCCAGGGTGGGTCAAACGATGTCTCTCCCACCCCACCTGGAGACCTGGAGGCCCATACTACTCATCTGTGAGGCGGGCTAAAGGCCTCGGGGCTGCCAGGGGTGGGATCATGTGCCCCACCTCTGCCATGGCCTGGCTGGAACAAACATCGGGAGCAACAAGCAGGTGCTGGGAGGTGACTCAGGGGAAAGCCCAGTAGATGGAAAACTATGGGGTGCAAGAGAGCAGGGCCAGTGACTCACTGGCCTTGACCTCTGGGTGGCCCCAGGGGGCAGTCAGACTGCCGGGGCCCTGTAGGCACAGGGCCTGTGGTCTGCTCTTGCCAGGTCTCAGCTCCACACTCACTCCCAGGCTGCCTCAGCCCGGTTGTAACCTCCAACCTCAGTCTCCCCACCTGTGCAAGCGTCCTGGGCCCCACAAGCCCCCGGCTCACCTGAGGGGGAACCTCTCTCCGGGGTCTCGGCCCAGGTGGAAGATGAGGGGCAGCTTCGTGTGCTCCTCCTGTGAGTGGGTGGTGACCCCTGAGACGTTCTGCCCGGGACAGAAATCAATGCCCTGAAATGAAAGGTGGGGGGGTGCAAGTGAATGTTCGATCTACGGGGCTCCTTGAGGCAGAGCAGGTCACAGGACGGCAGCAGCCGGTGAGCCCAGCAGGAACCGCAGACGGAGCCTTACCACACCCAGAGCTGCACCACCTGCCCTGAGCACCATCCCCTAGGGTTTCAGTACTTTTCTGTG
Organism: Bubalus bubalis; assembly: GCF_019923935.1. Classification (NCBI taxonomy): domain Eukaryota; kingdom Metazoa; phylum Chordata; class Mammalia; order Artiodactyla; family Bovidae; genus Bubalus; species Bubalus bubalis. Next base: position 13,677,140 of record NC_059174.1, read on the forward strand.
GGGAGGGGTGAGTCTCTTTAAAATACTTTAGTCCACGTTCTAATTTCTAGAGCAAAGCTTCTCACACCCACCCTGTGAGCCTTGTAGTGATGAGGCACATGGCGACCAGCATTTGTCCAAGACCCCTTGGCTGGCTGAGGAGGAGGGACTACGGACCTGAAGCCAGAGGAAATACAGGTGATCCCGACGCCTGCCTTTAACAGGAGTTGGAGCATCTGCTCCACCAGGCTTAGGGTCCAGCCCTGCTCCATGCCCTCCGGGTGGCCTCTGCCCTTGGGTTCAGCCTTTGATGCTCGTGTGAGATGGGGTTCCTGTGCCAGCGAGGCCCCCAGGCTGGAAGATGCCCCCCGGGGCTCCCTGACTTAGTTCAGGGAACTGCCTGCTGCTATCCTGGGTGAGTCAGATGAGGCCAGGGCAACCCTCCGGAAGGACTGGACCCCAGGGCCCTATAAGCAGCTGGACAGAGGTCTCCAGCCATCATTGGACATCGTTTACAGGATCTGGAATGGAGCCCTGGCTGGGTACGTTAATCCTGACCAGGGCTGGGGACACAGTGGTGCTCCCTGCTCCTTCTGACAGGCGATCCTCCCAATACCCATGGGTCTCTCCTGGCCAGCCAGTCAGCAAGTATTCTGCTGTTCAGTAAAGCAGGAGCCGAGGAGCCTGGGAAATTCCATTGTCTGCACCAAGCTATAGACCCCAAAGTCCGTCTAAGCTGCTGAGGGCGGCGAGAATGGACACCCAGGTGGTTCCCAAGTGGGTGACTCTCTGACCTTCTGGGAGCAGCCCAGCTGGAGAACAAAAACGGATTTAATGGTGGGAGAAACAACTATGTTCAGTGTAAAAAAGCTGAGCAGTTAATGGAGAAGAATCTAAGTCTAGACAGAAGACACAAATTATAATTTGGATGCAAATCAAATAAGCTATTTAATTAAGAGCCCACTAATTAGCACTGGATTTTTTTCTTACGACTGCTCACGGGAGGGAGGCCTTGCCCCAGGGGCATTGTAGCTGAGCGCCACCACCGCAGCCCAGCCAGGCAGAGAGGGGTGCGGGGAGGCCCGCCCAGCACAGCGCTGGCTTCTGGAGGGCAGGGTGGAAGGAGGGAGAGAGGGAGCAGAGTTGTGCCCTTGAGCTGACCTTGTGGGTTTAGTCCATAAATGCAGAAGGTCACATGGACACACAGACCCTCCCTCCTGCCTCAACCCCTAGGCATCAGACACCCTACAAGGGGAGGTCATGGACTTGGTGGGGACAAGCATGGCACAGCCCTTCTCCCTCAGTCTGGCACCCAGTACCTGACCCAGGACACCCTCAGGTGGCTCCCGGGCCAGGGGCACGGAGCCCTCCCCAAGATGGCTCCATGGGGCTGAGACTTCTCACCTGTTTGAACTCCTCCCAGGAATTAGTCCAGGTCCAGAAGTGGGCCTTGTACTGGCCGAGCGTCACTGCCATCAGCGTGTTGCCACGGTAATAGAATATCGGCCTGTCGGGGGACCGGCAGGGTCAGGAGAAACGGTCCCTGGGCTTCAGGGGAGGTCCCCCAGCAGGCCCATGATCTTTGGTTCTGGGGAGGCTGGCAGCGGAGTGAGGGGGTGGTGCCTGGGCTTGGCAGGTGGCCTGGCAGGGAGGGCCATGATGGCCGGCACCCCCCAATCCCTAACCCTGCGGTAACAAGCTCTCGTGGCAGGTTTTAAGACAGAAAAAAGGGAGCAAGCTGTCCGCTCCCAGCTGTAAACCTGCTCCAGCTATGCTGTTCACACTTTAGAAACTGCACTTGTTCACAGCACCCAGGAGAACTGATTTTGTTTGAGCACAACAGTAGCTGGTCTTGAGCTGGAGAAAATGACTGGACAGCGCCCAGGAGGAGCTGGACATGAGCAGAGGGTGGTGAGGGACACCGCGGGAAGGAGCAAGGCCTCTTGGCCCCACCACGCATCTCACGCCCAAGTCCCCTGGATCTCACCTCCCTCTGAGCAAGGACATCTACCTATCTGTCAGGCGGCCCTGCAGCATGGCGGGGAGGAGATCCAGGCCATCGATGGCCCTGTCCCTGGGCGGCTCCAGGCCTGCGAGGGACAGGCTGGTGGTGAAGAGGTCCATGATGCTGCCCAGCTGGTGGCTCACCTGCAATGCACATGGTTCTGTGCTGCCCAGATGCGCACAGTGAGATGCACACATACACGCGTGCGCACACACACACACACACACACACACACACATATGCAGTTACATCCCACACGGAGAACAGAGGCAGTCCCTGACTGATGACACATACGTGTGTCCTGGTGAGCACAGGGAGAAGGCCAGGAGGGGACAGAGCCTTCTTGCCCCAGGATGACCACAGGCCTGGCATGAGGCCCGCTCTGACTCACCTGGCCGGCAGGGATGCGTCCGGGCCACCAGGCGATCGCAGGCTCCCGCATCCCACCTTCAAATGTGGTCTGCTTCCCGCACAGAAAGGGCCCGTTGCTGCCACCTGGGGAGACAGCTGCCCATCAGCCCATGTGCCTGAGTCCCCAAGGTCACACACGCCCTGCCGGGCACTCGACCTTGGGACATGACTGTCCGCCTGGCTCCCTGCCCTGCCCTTCAGAGGTGCTGAACCACCAAGGCCACCTTGGAGACAAAGGACCAACCCTGGGGTTCAGGCCTCAAGTTCAAGGTCGGAATGCCTGGAGATAGCTGTGACCTAGAGCTGTGGTTGTAAGGTTGTGCCCCTGTGGACAGCGACCACAGATGCACAGAGCATGTAGACCGTTGCTGAGACGTGAAATGTGAGACAGTTAGAACCCCAAGCCTGGCAGGTGCTGGACCCTTAAACGCCAGCGTGCACAAGCAGTTCCTGTGCGGGGGGCTCTAGGGGAGCAGACCCCATCTTTCTGACATGCCCCACTCTGAGCAGGCGGTCCTTGAATCTCTGGGCAGAGGGCAGTCAGCCCGGCTCTGGCTAACAGTGCCTGTGACAGAGGGAGGGTTCCTGCCCCCTGGGGACCCGGGGAACAGGGAGATGAATGCAGCAGCACAACGTTCAGCAGCGACCCAGTGGCTCATCCCTTCCCTGAAGCCCAAAGCCCACCTTGCTGGTCGGCACAGGGCCAGCAAGGGTCACTGGCCAGTGGCTGACGAGGGCTGTTCCTCGCGTTTCTCCAGCTGCAGGTGCGTACACGGGTCATCACCGTATTGTCCTCCCTCTCCTTCTCCTTCTCAACCAGTTGCTCTGGTCCTGTCACTGAACACCCCCGGGCCCCTGTCTGCCCAGGACTCACAGCTGCAGGGTGTCCCAGGACCTCCCCATGCAGGCCCAGCCCCGGAGGGTTTCCTGCTTTCTGGGGCCTTCCTTACAGAACTGAATGACTCAGGCCCTCCTGGGGCCCCCAGTGTTTTTAGAGACACGTCACCACAGGGGTGTGAAAGCCTTATGGGACTGTGAAAAGCCAGGTATAACCACCTCCCTCCACGATGTGGAAAAGCCTCAGACCTGAGCAGCCTGGAGGCCAGGGTTCCGAGCAGGCCTGCAGTGGGCCAGGAACTGAGGGGCCCCAAGTGGACCCCATCTGCTGGGTCACCTGCCTTGTCTGGGCGCAGAAATAAGGGCGGCACCATTGTCAGACGTGAAGAAAACAAAGGTGTTCTCTGCGATGCTCAGGTCCCGGAGGAGACGCAGGATCCTCCCAACGCTATCGTCCAGCTCACGGATGGCATCCCCATACCTGCGGGAAGGATGGGGCGATCAGTGGGGGCCAGTGGCATCAGGACCCAAGGGTGGTCGGAGCCTAACCTCAGGGATGGAGGGGAAGGGGCACAGGGGTCAGTCTCAGGTGGAATCGGGGTAGTGCCAAGCCCTCCGTCCACCCCCTGGAAGAGGCACAGATGCTTCATCACCCACAGCTGATGGTCACTCTGACTCTGCCCTGCAGGTGATCAGACATGGCTGACCACCCCCCCACCACTCCCGCCCCGGGGGTCCAGGTCTCTGGGGCAAAGGGCTCACCGCCCTCGCTGGCTGGTGCCCAGGAAAGGCTTGGAGGCGTAAATGGGCGCATGTGTAGCGTCGACAGCCCAGTAGAGAAAGAAGGGGCGGTGGGCTGCCTGCTGCCTCTGAATGAACTCCAGTGCCTCCTAAGGAGAAGGATGACGGTCATCCCCACCAGAGACCACCCCACTCCCTGGCCCGGAGCCCACCCAGCCCCATCATCCCCACCCGAGACCACCCCACTCCCCAGCCCGGAGCCCACCCAGCCCTGTCGTCCTGCCCAAGACCACACCCTCCCGGGCCCAGAGCCTGCACGGCACTGGCAGCCGTCACCTGCAGATAGATCTGGGTGAGGTTGGCTTCTCCGGTCTTCAGGTTAATTGGAAATTCTTCATAAAATCTGAAAACAGTACAGACCCAAACAAAGATCAGCCTTCACTGCAGGGAAGCCCCCTCCCTTATCTCCTGGAGGAAGTCAGAGCCTGGAAGGTCCCAGGTCCTGGGGGACCAGGTTGGGGTGGGGCTGAGGCTGCGCCCCTGCCCGGCGGACAGGCAGGACTGGGAGAGGAAGGGGTGGGTCCCCGGGGCTGTGGAGGGCACAGGGCCTTTCTCTGGGGTGCAGGGGGGTGGTGCTGGGTGAGCTACCCAGCTCTGTGGTGCACTGACATGTAATAAGCTCCAGCAAAATACAAATAATAAAAAGGAACAAAGAAAGGGAAGTTAACCCAAACCCTGCCCCGCAGCCGCCCGATGGTCAGAACAGGTGGTCCTGCAGCTGATGGCCCCTGGACAGTGGATTAGAATAAGGCTGACCATTTGGAACACAGCCCCCTGGCTGTTTCAGGGGTCGGGCCTGAACCCTAGAAGCCAAATAAAGTGTCTGGGGCTCTCAGCACATTTCCTGAGACTGTTAGAAGCCCCCTGAGGTGGGGTGCTTATCAGCCATGGCTCACAGGACAAGTCTGGGCGTGTGCAGGAGCTGGTGGAGTGGAGCCCAGGACTCAATACCTGCCGACCATCTCCTGATCCCGGTACACGGGAATGTTGGGCCTCGCCTTGTTGTCGTAAGGTCCAAAGTGACAGTTGGGGGATCCAAACCACTCATCAAATCCGTGCTTCAGGGGGTGGAACTGAGGTCGGTGGCCCAGGTGCCTGGAGACAGGAACCCAGGGCACTTCAGGGAGCTCCGCAGAGCAACCACCCTCGCCTTTGGAGAAAGGCTCAGGAGACGAGGTCCTGCCAGCCCAGGGCGCACTGAGTCTGGAGGCCACAGCACCTCCCACCTTGGCCACCCAGGAACAGCAGAGGGGAGCACACCCTGGGGCTGCCTGGACCAGGTCTGGTGATTGTGCTCAATGCCTGGGCAGGAGCCAGTGGAGACAACAAAAGAACATGGCGAGATGCCTGCAGGGTGACAGCCCAGCTATTTCCTGAGGCTGTGTTTGGACCCACCCCCTGGTCCCACCCAGGGGCCCCTTCCCACGTCAGGTCCTTCTGCCAGAGACTCTTGAGAAGGTATGGCTTAGGAAAGCAGCGTCCAGGCAAGGTGCCCCCACCCTGGGAAGTGGACAGGTCTCCTAGAGTCATGTCTGCAGGGTCGCTGGCACAGGCCAACCCCAGATGACCATGAGCTCGCCGCGCTGCTTGGTCACTTGGCCAGGATGGATGTGGCCAGGGCACCAGGGCAGGACAGGGCCAGAGCTGAGCTGGCCAGCAGCGGAGTCTGGGTGCCTATAGGCAAACCTCTCGATCCCCCACTGTGGGTCCTGACCCACTCTGCCTCTGAGGGACGGCTGCCAGCCTCTGCAGCCCTTGTGCGGAGCAGGGTAGGGGACACCGCACCAGCTCTGCCCTGAGCTCTCTTTAGAGGTGCTTCCTCTCTGGGCCGCAGCTACACAGCAGGGCTGGGCCTGAGTCCTTCAGCCCAAACAGCCTTCACGGAACAGAAACACCCATGAAGGTCCAGCTCGTGTGAAGCTGTTGATTCAAAGAGCTGGTCCCAGAGCAGCTGTGGGGTCAGCACTGTCTGCAGGTCTCAGAGCCCATCCTCATCCTGGCCAGGGCCATCCTGACCCCAGCCCGTCCACCTCCCTGAGTCCACGCTGGCTGCTTCTCTAGGCCCTGCCATGCCCTTTCCTGCCCCAGAGTCCGCCTGCCTCCAGAGCTCGTGGGGACAGGTTCCCCCTCCAGCTGGGGCAGCCCGGAGTCACGGACCATGAACAGAAGACCGCTGGACCAGGGTGGAGCTGCCAGGCTGGGCAGGGAGCACCAATCACAGGCACTTCCCCTCTGTGGGTACAGCCCTGGCGCGGCCCAGCCACTGTCTCCCCAGGCCTTCCCGTCTCTTCCGGAGCCATGCAGGCTTCTACAACCCTCGTGCCCTCTTCGGCTTTGCGCTGCAGCCACCACCCTCTCCCAGCTCATCAACTCAGCAGGACGGCTTCCGCCTGGTCTCAGGAGTGAGGAAGTGCTCCTGAAGCCTCCAGACTCCCCGACTCGCTGAGTCTCCTCTCCTGGCTTCTGCAGATCCCCCTGCCGCCATAACAACTGGGTGGGGCAGGGGCCCCCAAGAGGTGCAGATGAGGTGCTTGAGAAGGTGCGTGCCAGGGGGCTGAAGGGGAGAGGGTCTGAAGCACAGCCGCAGCAAAGGAGACACAATCAGGTCTGGAAAAGCAAGGGAGGCTTCCTGTAGGAAGACAGGCCTGGTCTCTGAGGGGTCCAACAATCAGGAGAGGGAAGAGAGGACATCCGACCTCTGCACCAACCTCCAGGGCCATGCATGGTGGTGTCCCCGGGGAGCAGGAGAGGAGACACCTCACAGCCCTCTAATCATCACCCCAATGACCCAATCACATGACCTTCCACCCCTGCCTGCTTCCTGGTTTCACCATGAGACAGAGCCTCCTGACGTGTCCTCCGTGATGGCATGTGTGTGCAATAATGGGGCTGCTTTGGTGGTGCTGTGCAGCCAACACCCCAGCCTCGTCATGGAGCTGGCTGGTGGGGTGTGGGACTCACCACTTGCCCACGATCTTGCTGGCATAGCCGGCTCCCTTCAGCAGTGCCGGCAGCAGGAGCTCCGAGTCCGGGATGCCCCCTACTATCTCCTGTGGAGTGTAGGCTGCAGAGCAACACAGCCCGTGAGCTGCGCGCAAGGGAGGCCACGCACCGTGAGGATCGAGGGGCAGAGCCCTGGTGGGGGTGGCATCGCCCGGGCACTTTTCGGGTCTTCCAGCTATACCTCACTGTCAGCACTGTTACCGGGGTGGGACGGGCAAATGTGCCCCCAAAGGGGGTCTGGACCTCAGGAGAGGGCCCACCCCGGGGTCTCTGGAACACACCCTCCTCCAAGGACCATGGGAAACCCCACCAGGTCAGGGAGCCCGCCCTGGAGCCTACCGTTCCTGGCGTGCCCATTGGTGGTATAGAAGCCGCTGCGGATGGGCAGACGTCCGGTGAGCAGAGCTGCCCTGGCTACACAGAAGGGACACAGCAGAAACATGTGTCACACGTCCAGCCTGAGGCTGGCCCTGCAGTGCCTGAGTCCCGGAAGCCCCTAGAGAGCCGGGTGGGCGCACAGCCTCCCGCCTCGTGCTCTCCAGCTCCTGGGACAGCCTGTGGGTCATGGCCAGCCCCACCAGGATTACTTCTCATCCTGAGATCAGAGATTCTCCTCACCTGTAGGGCCCCCACACCTCTGGCTGACAACCACTTCCCCAGCCCAGCGCCTTCCCTGAATGAGCCGCTGAACTCAGCTCCATGAATGAACAGCTGCTGCCAAGGTCCCCACAGGCTCCAAGCCCTTGGTGACCTCTGACAGCTCTGGTGGCCCTGTGTCCTCCAGGGGGTGGATCCTGGGAGCTCCCCAGCATCAGGGTTCGATGGACGCCTGGATGGATGCCCCTCCACACCCCTGCCCCGTCCCATGCCTGCCCCCTGTATCCCACCTCCGGTCTGCAGGTCCCCCCACCCCACCTCACTTCACTGCTGTCTCCCTGCTCCATGTGTGCCCCCGGCCCCCACGCCCCAGTGGCCTGAGCCAGCCCTGACTTACACGGGGAGCACAGGGGGTTGGCCGTGTAGAAGTTCGGGAAGAGCATCCCCTCCGCGGCCATCCGGTCCAAATTCGGGGTCTCTCTGGAAGGTTCTCCATACACCCCCAGGTCACCCCACCCCATCTGCAGGAAGGAGCATGTGGAGGTCGGGTGAGAACACAGCCGGAGCCGCTCCTGGTGCCCCAACTGCGGCCAGGACACAGTCTGCCGCTTCCCCGGTGCAGATGCCAGCCCATGTGCTCACAGGGCACCAGCATCAAGACTCCTCTGCCCTCCACACAGACATGGAGGCCGTCCTACTCCTCGGGGCAAACTCAGATTTGAAAACAGCGGTGAGGGCCCACAAAGCCAACCCAGTGAGGCCCCGAGACCTGTGGTCCCTCCTGAGCTTGCCACCCGGAGAACCAAGCCGGCCGGCACCCAGACACGGGGCAGATGTCCACAGCAGCAGGACTCCCGACAGCCCTAAGAAAATGCCCGAGTCCGTCACTGATCAACAGTGGACAGAATGTGGGCTGTCCACCTAGTACCGGGATGAACAGAGGCCCCCCTCAAGTTTCTTTCCATTCAGAACCTGTGAACGTAACTGTATCTGGAACACAGATGTATCAGCCTGCCTGCACCTGTGCAGAAGGCAACCGGACCCTGGCCCTGTGGTTCCCCTCCTGCCCTCCGCCTTGCTTTCCTTAGTGGGACATTCAGGGCTTCTGGGCAGTACAGGGGCCACACGTGGCTATGAGGAATGATCACGTGTGCGCGCATGTGTGTGTCCACGTCGACACACTTGGGAGGAGGCCCTGGAGATTCAGGACACTGTGGGGACCCAGAGCCGGTGTTTGTACAGCCCAGCCTCACACCTCCCAGGAGTCATGGGGGCCTCCTTAGTCCTGTTTTACGAGTAAAGAACAGAGACACACACGGTGCTAGGGTCCAGGTGGGCTAGAGAGAGCTCTGTGCCCCGGCCCACCAGCCACAGAGAATGGAGGTGAGCCAGAACCACTGAAAAAAGCTACTCAGCATCTTCTAAGAATTTCCATGAGCTGATGCCTACTGGGCCTGCGCTGGGTCTGAGGACCTGCTGAGGGGCACCCCCAGGCCTGATGACTGTAGGGGTGAGGCCGGGTGAGGACACAGCACTGTGGGGGGCCTGAAGCCTGTCTGGTCTGGAGAGCTGTGTTCCCCACTAATCCTCAAGTTGCTTTGAGTCTGTTTTCTAACATTCACTGACCAGGACAGAGGTCTCCCCAACTTCTCCGGGCTTCAGCTGCCAGAGTCACAGGAGGAGATGACACAGGAGAGGTGGGGGCACCAGGGTCTTTTGGCCTGCTGTTCCTGGTTCCTGGGGCCCACTCTGGGCACCCAGGTGGACAGTCCCCCGGTCAGCCCCCTTGAGTAAGATGTGCCCAGCATCGGTCCCCCTCCACCACTCAAAGAATGCAAGAGAGACCAGGAAGCCACCCGCTAGGCCTATCACCCAGCAGCCCCAGTAACAAGCAAAGAGAAACACTAGGTGTGGGCACAGGTTTTGTTTTGTTGCTTTAGCTGAGCAGGGCCTTAGTTGCTGTACATGGGACCGTCCATCTCTGTTGCAGAATTTGAACTCTTAAAAAAAAAAAAACTATTTATTTGGCTGTGCCAGGTCTTAATTGCCACACCCAGGATCTTCAATCTTCACTGTGGCATGTGAACTCTTAGTTGCGGCAAGTGGGATCTAGTTCTCTAACCAGAGATTGAGCCCCAGGCCTCCTGCATTGATAGTGCAGAATCTTAGCCACCGGACGACCAGGGAAGTTTCCAGGTTTTTTTTTTTAGCTCCATAAATCCAGGAAACGACCATCTCAACAAGCCTGCAGCGTCAGTCTTTCCTAATGAACCGTCACCTTGGGGAGAGGAGAGGCAGAAGTGGGAGAGGCTAAGGGCTCAGCTTGGTTCAGCCTCGATGATTTAAGTACTTAAACAGCCTTCCTGCCTGGGAGCCTCAGCTCTGAGAAGGCTGACCCTGACACAGCAAGCATTTCCAAGACCCACGTATTGGTTATGAAGCAAAGTTTCCTAACCAGCCATCAGACGGGCTCCCAAAGAGAGGAGCTTTGGGGCCCCTTCGGGAGCCAAGGTGTCTGAGCAGCTGTGACTGAACTGAAACACATTCTATCTCACCTCTGAGAGAAGCCTCTACATATTGGTGGCTCTGCGATCTTTTCTAGCTTATCTGAACACTGTTAGCTTTTTGTAATAAAGAATTAGGGATTCCCTGGTAGCTCAGCTGGTAAAGGATCCGCCTGCAGTGCAGGAGATCCTGGTTTGATGCCTGGGTTGGGAAGATCCACAGGAGAAGGGATAAGCTACCCATTCCAAAGAATTACTTTGATAATAAAAAATGTTGCATGAGATATATTTTACGTTTTTTTCTTATAGTAAATGTTTGAAATCTGAGGGTTTTACACACACAGAACCTTGCAATTCTGACAAGCCAGGAGCGTAGAGCAGCAATGTGAGGCTCGTGGCCTCAGTCCAAAGACTACTGGGAGTCTTTGCTGGCCTTTTGGGGGAACTTTGAGATATTTTTACTCGCAACTCTTCTGACACTAAATGTGTGTGGGAACCTCCATTTCACTCACCCAAAATACATTCCTGGCTTTCTTGGGAAGGAGGATGGGGACCAAGTCATAAAGAAGCTGGGAACAGCTCGGTTTATCCCCAGAGTTGGCTCACCAGAGTGACCAGGGTGACCTAGGGCCACACACATGCTCAACGGGGGACATTCCTCTGGTTCAGTTCTTTACCACCCCACAAAGACCTGACCTTTGGCCAGAAATCCCAGCAGAGGCAGAGCAGCCAGATCAAGGAACTCTGGTCCAGTAGGGCAAAGACAGCAGAAGGGACTTTCAGAGCAGGCAGGCCGGAGTCTCAGTCAGCTCTGCACTCTTTTTCTGCTACCAACGCCCGGAGAATTGGAGGGCAACAGGTGAGCAGAGGTCCTGGAGACCTGGTCCTCACGTGGCCAGCACCACAGTTGGTCTGGGCTGCCGCTCAGACCTTCCTGCACGGTGTGGGGCAGGGATGGGGCAGTGGAGGCACAGGGCAGAAAGGTCTTCTCCTGGTCCGGCCCGCAAACGCCCACCTCACTTCAGCTTCACTCAAGAGCCACGCTGCGGACGGCAGAACCAGGCATGACCCCCACACCGCTGGCCGCCCTTCCCCTGCCCCCGACCTCGCGCCGAGCGCAGCAGCCCTTCCCGGAGCCCGGCTCGCGCGGACACTCACGTCGTCCATGAGCAAGAGCAGGATGTTGGGGGGCTGAAGGGCGCGCACGACCCCCAGCTCCGCGGCGCTTAGGACCAGAAGCAGCCACCACCTGGTCGCCACAGCAACCGCCGCCATGGCAACCAGGCCAAGTGCCACGGACCCCGGAAGCTGCAGGAACCTGGCAGGCGAAGCGAGCTGTCCTTCCGGCCTGGCGATGGGGCGATGCCACGATGTCTGAGTGACAGGAGGGGCGGGGTCAAGGCTCTTACACTAGAAGGGGGAGGGGTAGGGCGGGGTCAGGCCCACTGAATACCAGAAGAGGTGGGGCAAGGCCGGCTGAGTGACAGGAAAGGCGGGGTCGCGGCCGACTGAAAGACTGGCGAAAGGGGCGGGGCCTGGCCGGCCTCGTGACCGGTGTCGTCGTCATGTGACGCGGCCGGTCGGGCTCCCAAGATGGCGGTGTGTGTAGCGGTGATCGCCAAGGAGGTGCGTATGCGGGCTGCAAAGCCCGCTCCACCGTCACCCTCTTTCTCCGCCTTCCCTCCTTCCCTGCCTCGGGGACTCCAGAGGGTGGGCGCCGGGACTTTGCCGAGCCTAGGTGGCCGGGGCGGGCCCGGGGTAGGCGCCGCGCAGACCTACACCTGCCGCTGCCGGAGCGTCACAGACCGGGTCCTCCTCTTCTGTCCCGGCCCCTGCTCCGCCCAGCCATCGTCGGCGGGCTGTGTGGTTTCCTGCTCCGGAGTCTAGCCGTCCACTTCGGTTCGTCGTGCTCCGCCGCGCGCTTCCACTGGCCGGGCCATCGCTTACCTTCCACCCCACACGACTGACTCGCTTTTCTCCGCTCCGCAGCCACAAATGTACCGTGACACACCCCTGCCTAAAATCTCAACAGTGGCTTCTCATTGGAATCACGTCTGAATAATCTTCCTCCCATACCAGTGACATCCTCCACTCCAACCGACGGAATTACTTGCAGCTCCCCTGCCAGGCTGTGCTCTCTCACTGGGCCTTTGGACCTGAAACCCCACCCCGCCCTCCTCCACTCGCGTTCCCTCCACTGGCCACCATAGATTTCACTTTCTCTAGAAAGCTCTTTCTAAATCCTACGATTGAGCTGCGTGGCCATCCACCCGCCCCAGTATACTGCAGGGAACCTTGGTAGCCTCACAACCTTTGGTTAAGACAAGCCTTCTGAGGCAGTTCTCCCGTGAAGCTCTTGTTACACTGGGTTCTGTGTTAGCACGTGCTGCGTTATTTGTCGGTGGGTTTGTGGACTGTCTCCTTCACCCGATGTCATCCCTATCAGTCAGGGTAGGGGCAGTGTTGTGCACACTATATTTGTGCAGCACCAGGCCTGTGGCAGCCTGGAAAGATGCTGTTTAAACTCCAGGGTCAGTTCAGTTCAGTTCAGTTCAGTGGCTCAGTCGTGTCCGACTCTTTGCAACCCCATGAATCGCAGCACGCCAGGCCTCCCCGTCCATCACCAACTCCCAGAGTTCACTCAAACTCACGTCCATCGAGTCGGTGATGCCATCCAGCTATCTCATCCTCTGTCGTCCCCTTTTCCTTCTGCCCCCAATCCCTCCCAGCATCAGAGTCTTTTCCAATGAGTCAACTCTTCGCATGAGGTGGCCAAAGTACTGGAGTTTCAGCTTTAGCATCATGCCTTCCAAAGAACACCCAGGGCTGATCTCCTTTAGAGTGGACTGGTTGGATCTCCTTGCAGTCCAAGTGACTCTCAAGAGTCTTCTCCAACACCACAGTTCACAAGCATCAATTCTTCGGTGCTCAGCTTTCTTCACAGTCCAACTCTTTCATCCACACATGACCACTGGAAAAACCATAGCCTTGACTAGACGAACCTTTGTTGGCAAAGTAATGTCTCTGCTCTTCAATGTGCTATCTAGGCTGGTCATAACTTTTCTTTCAAGGAGTAAGCGTCTTTTAATTTCATGGCTGCAGTCACCATCTGCAGTGATTTTGGAGCCCCCAAAAATAAAGTCTGACACTGTTTCCCCATCTATTTCCCATGAAGTGATGGGACCAGATGCCATGATCTTCGTTTTCTGAATGTTGAGCTTTAAGCCAACTTTTTCACTCTCCTCTTTCACTTTGATCAAGAGGCTTTTTAGTTCCTCTTCACTTTCTGCCATAAGGGTGGTGTCATCTGCATATCTGAGGTTATTGATATTTCTCCTGGCAATCTTGATTCCATCTTGTGCTTCTTCCAGCCCAGCGTTTCTCATGATGCACTCTGCATATAAGTTAAATAAGCAGGGTGACAGTATACAGCCTTGATGTACTCCTTTTCCTATTTGGAACCAGTCTGTTGTTCCGTGTCCAGTTCTAACCCCAGGGTCAGGTTGCTCCAAAATGGCTCTGCAGAGATGGAGGTCTGAGCTGACCCTTGAAGAATCTAAAATGAGTCTGCCAGCGCCTCTGCCCAGGTGACAGTTGCAGGAGTTGGCATGTTGGGAAACAGCCAGTATCATGGAGTTAGGAGAAGGGCACCCACTAGGGTGGGGCCTTGTTTTCTGGGCCAGTGCAACCAGGGTGGATCCTTGTCACTTCAGCCACCATCATCCTTTTCTTGCAGAATTATCCTCTTTACATCCGCAGCATCCCCACGGAGAATGAGCTCAAGTTCCACTACATGGTGCACACATCCCTGGACGTGGTGGATGAGAAGATCTCTGCCATGGGGAAGGCCCTGGTGGACCAGAGGGAGCTCTACCTGGGCCTGCTCTACCCTACAGAAGACTACAAGGTGTATCCTTGTGTCTGCCAGCGACTTCAAGTCTGAGGATTTTCTGCAGTCTCAGAGTGCACTGTAGCATCAGGTCCCTTTGAAAAGCATCTTATAACGTCACTTGGAAAGGAAAAAAGATGTGGGCTTTTGATCAATGGGGAATTAGAGCAGCTTGAGGCCAATTACGACCTCATACCCTTTTCCTTTAGTTAGGAGGATGATGTGGGAACAGCCAGGCTTGAGTTGCCTGGAGAATTGTGACAGTCCTCACTTGTCCCTGGGGTTTGTGGAGGGACTGGGGACTCTCTAGCATCATGCCTGCGAGGACACCTTCCTGTGCCGTCCCAGCGGGGCCACCACCTCCTGAGCCAGGGGTCATCGTTCACTAATCTCTTTTTCAGGCTCAGCCCCACCTGTCACTGTCAGATCTTGACCAGTCCTCAGGACATATTATTCCAAAACCCATGGAGTTCAAAGACATTCCAACAAGTATTTCATAGTAATGACCTTGCCCAGTGTCACTGCCTGGGAGCCACTGGTCTACAAGACAAAGTAGCCTTTTGAGGTGTGGGTACCTTAGGCTGACTGCACCTCATTTGTGCAACCTCTGGTTTTGCAGTTAACTCTCTGGGGCCAGGAATTGATGCAGAGAGAGGGCAAGGTGCCCCAGGGTTCGGGCAGGTTGCCCCAGGACTTGAGTTGTGACAGGCCTTAGTTGCCTGCCCTCTGCTCCCCCAGCAAACACCGGAAGCTGTATAAGGAAGTGTTCGGTCACATCTGGCATGGCCCTGTGTCCTCCTGGCACTGCAAGACAGGCTCAGGCCAGGGCTGGTGCTGTGATGCAGGTTGTCATGCACCTTCAGAGCAGCTGAGGAGCTGGGAGACATGTGCAGATGGCCCTGCACTCACAGACTCTGCAGTGATAAGTCCCTGTGTTAAGAGCAAATTCCCTAACCAGCTGTGCAGATATGGCTACGTGACCAACTCCAAGGTGAAGTTTGTCATGGTGGTGGATTCCTCCAACACGGCGCTCAGAGACAACGAGATCCGCAGTGTGAGTGTGGGGACTAGTGACTTGATTTTCCCTGTTTCTTTAGAAATGCTGAGAAGCCCTCAGCGTGGCAGCAGCTGTGCGTCCATGTGAAGTAAACATGTTGCTTCTTGTTTCAGATGTTCCGGAAGCTGCACAACTCCTACACAGACGTGATGTGCAACCCCTTCTATAACCCGGGGGACCGCATTCAGTCCAGGTGGGCGTGGCACCTTCTCTGGTAACCCCTGCCCTGCTGAGAGGCAGCAATTCTGAGAGGGATGGAGAGAGGGAAGGCCTTTTTAAGCAACAGGCACTGTGCCTCTAAGGCAGCTGTTCTGAAATGGCAGAACCCTGTTTTTCCAAACAGGGTTTGGAAATGCTTACAAGGATCTCCAACACGTGAAACGGAAGGGGAGTTGGGGAGCAGGGCGGGGGCAGAGCTTGTCCATCTGGTTTTCCAGGTGCGCCCAGCAGGTACTGGGGCACCTCCCCAGATCCCAGTGAGGGCCCAGGCATATGGACAGGAGCCTTCTGGCAGAAAGGTTCTCTTGCCAGTGCTGATTTTGTCTTTGACATTGAACTTGGATGATTAGAAAATTCGATTACAGGTATCTTCCAAATAGCCTTCAGTTAAACACAGACAAAACACTGGAATGTCAAAAAAGATGTTTCCCAAAGAAGCGTTCACGCGTATGTGCTCCAGAACTGCTCCTGGGAATTCCCTGCATTCCCAACAGGTGACTCCAGCCAGACCCTTCCTGTGGCACCTCCCCTCAGTGGTGACACTGTATCTTGGGTCATCCGGGTTCCCACCCCTGACTGGAGACCCAGCCAGGGCAGCTCTGTGGAAAGTCGCGCAGGAGTGAGGCAGAAGACTCAGATTCTCACCACCCAGTGTGGGAGGATGCACACATGGGCCTCAGCCAGCTTCACTTACCCGGACCTGGGAGACTGATGTCTCTGCCAGCCGGGGATGGAGGGCGGGCGTAGGTCTGCCTCTTTGATTGGTCCATTTCTCTCTCCAGGGCCTTCGATGGCATGGTGACCTCCATGATGATCCAGGTCTGCTGAGCAGAGCTCTGCAGCCCCTGGCTGGAAGGAAGGGTTCTGTACATAACCACATTGTCCAGATGTCTGTTCATCTCACTTGCCTCTCCTGGGGGTCGCTGGGGGCAGGCCTCATGCTTGGGGCATGTTGACTAAAGGTCTCGTGAGATCAGCTTTGGGTTTTTCCTTCTGAGACAGCAGAGGCTTGAATTAAAGAGAGTTTAGGGACTCCCCTAGCCGTCCAGTGATTAGGACTCTGAGCTTCCACTGCAGGGAGCCCAGGTTTGATCCCTGGTGGGGGAACTAAGATCCTGCAATCGATGTACTACACCCCAAAAAAAGAGTTTACGTGGGACTTTACAGGGGACAGAGCTGATCAAGGACCAGATGGAACAGGAACTCTTGTCCCCACTAGGCACGAAGGGGCAGGGAATGCCTGGTGGCAAGAGCTCCTGGAGCTTGGAGGCTGTGAAGGGAGGGGCAGAAGACCTGTAGACCGGCCACCCTGCTGCATCAATGCCCTGGCTGCACCCCCCAGTGACTGAGAAGGTGGGCTTGTCTGGAGGGGTCAGCCTCCTGTGCCCAGAGCCCAATTAGAGGGGCACGTGGGATGTCCTGTACACCTTCCCTTGGGGGTGGGGCTTCCCCTTTTTGGTTTTGCTCCACCCTGGAAGGTGTAGCTAGCATCTCATCAACTGCTGCTAAGTTGCTTCAGTCGTGTCCAACTCTGTGCAACCCCATAGACGGCAGCCCACCAGGCTCCGCCATCCCTGGGATTCTCCAGGCAAAAACACTGGAGTGGGTTGCCATTTCCTTCTCCAATGCATGAAAGTGAAAAGTGAAAGTGAAGTCGCTCAGTCACGTCCAACTCCCAGCGACCCCATGGACTGCAGCCCACCAGGCTCCTCTGCCCTTGAGATTTTCCAGGCAAGAGTACTGGAGTGGGTTGCCATTGCCTTCTCCAACTGCTGGTGGGCATCAAATGAGCAAACTCTGAGAGTCCCCTTCTGCCTCCTTAGTCACTCTGGAGGAGGTCTTTGGCCAGGAGAAAGGTAGTTTAGACTCACTGGGAGTGGGGAAGCTGTGATCTGTGAGTGTTGGCAGCCCAGGGCTAGATCTGGGGTGCATTCTGCTCCGCTTATCTTTGGGTTTACTAGCACAGATGAGATTTTTTTATAATTACAGAAATAAAAAAAATCAGCTCAGAGTGTGTATGAAAGACACAAGTCCCAGGTTCCCCACCACCACCACCCTCCACACACACACACACACACACACACACACAGGTGGAATCATAGGACCTAGACGAGGGCCAAGAAGTGTGATCAGCAGGTATGGGGCTGATGCAGCCATCTGCACGTGGGCTTTCTCCCCAGTCCATCCTCAGATCTCTGGTTGAGCTGTTACTAGTAATCTCTCCTGCCTGAGGAAATGACCAAAGCAGGGATTGCAGTTTGCTAAGCTGACATCCATTCTGTCTTGTTTCTTTACTAATAGGTCCCTAGTGTTATTGGGGACAATTGGTCAGACAAAATATACTTCTTGTCCTCACATGGGTAGGTCATTGTGGCGTGTAAGTGGATGGTGTTGGGAGGCACTTGCAGGAAAGATACTTAAAAGAGGGATTTAGCTGGCAGTACCTTCACTTTTCCCCTTCTATCCTGGAACTTGGATGTGATGGCTGAAGCTTAGGAAACTATCTTGAGAGCATGCAGACAAGATTCATCCTCTAAAGACGGGGAGCAGAAAACTAGGCAGTGTCTGGGTCTTTGCTGACATACCAGTCCTGAATGTTCAGCATTTTTTTTTTTAATTAAAAAATAAAACCCCTGTCTTGTTGAAGCTACTGCTATTTGGGTTTTTCTTTGGGTGGAGCCAGACCAACCCATAAATTGCTTTATATTTAAGGGTTTTCACATGCATTTCCATTTTCAGCCTGAGAAAATAAGGGTTAGAAGTAATCTGCTTGCCTTTGCCAGCAGAACTCTCAGATAGCACTTTCACCTTAACTTTTTTTTCTTTGTACCATGAGGCTGGCCTCAACAGAGCCCGCCTGCCTGTTCGTCCCCAGCTGCCCCAGGCCCATCCTCCCTCCAGGGGCTGAGCCCTGTCAGATGCAGCCCCTACTCAGCCCTTGGCTGTTCCACCAGTGATTTCTGTTGAAGTTGGTCTTCCCTCAGGCCCATCCTCCCTCCAGGGGCTGAGCCCTGTCAGATGCAGCCCCTACTCAGCCCTTGGCTGTTCCACCAGTGATTTCTGTTGAAGTTGGTCTTCCCTCAGGCCCATCCTCCCTCCAGGGGCTGAGCCCTGTCAGATGCAGCCCCTACTCAGCCCTTGGCTGTTCCACCAGTGATTTCTGTTGAAGTTGGTCTTCCCTCCCCATCAGGATTCCTTCTCCCTTCTGTGCCAGGCCAGATGGACCAAGAGGATGCTGCGTGTCTTGGCTTCCTCTGGGCACAGCTAAGGAAGTGTGGGTCGGAGCCCTGGCCGCCCATGTGGGCTGCTCAGACCTGAAATCCAAGGGAAAGGAGGGCCTCCCGGGTCCATTCTCCTTGAAGTGGCCATACAGAAGGGATTAAGAAGGTACTTCTGAAAAGGGACCAGTTCTTTGGGGTAGATGGCCTGTCAGCAGGTACTTACAGAAACGTAACATGCAGGGACTTCCCTGGTCGTCCCAGTGGCTAAGGCTCCACACTCCCACTGCAGGGGGCTGTGGTTCAATACCTGGTCAGGGAGCTAGATCCCACACACTGCAACTGAGAGTTGGTGATAACTAAAGATCCTGCAAGTTGCAACTAACATATCCCACATGACACAACTGAGACCCAGCACAGCCAAAGAAATACACGTTTTCTAAAAAGAAAAGCAGTGTGCCCAGTGACAGTGTGTAGCCTGCTTGCCAAGGAGGGTACCGACCTCAAGTGTGGAGCAGCAGGAGCTGGTGCTTCACGAAGTTCAGCTCCAGGGTGTGGTGCAGGCAGCCTGTCTCTCCTGCAGCCCCCTAAGTGCACATGGTCCTGGCAAGAGCCCTGCCACTCAGCCCCTCCCACCCATCTCCAGGAGTGGGCAGTGGTGTGTATGCATGAGCATGCTGGTGCGTGTGTAGAAATAGAATCTAATTCTCTCACACGGTTCTGGGGGGCAGGGTTAGAAACCGAGGGGTTGGCAGGGCTGGTTCATCCTGGAGGCTCTGCTGCTAAGTCGCTTCAGTCGTGTCTGACTCTGTGCGACCCCATAGACGGCAGCCCACCAGGCTCCCCCACCCCTGGGATTCTCAAGGCAAGAACACTGGAGTGGGTTGCCATTTCCTTCTCCAATGCATGAAAGTGAAAAGTGAAAGGGAAGTCGCTCAGTCATGTCTGACTCTTAGCGACCCCATGAACTGCAGCCTACCAGGCTCCTGCGTCCATGGGATTTTCCAGGCAAGAGTACTGGAGTGGGGTGCCATTGCCTTCTCCAGAGGCTCTGAGGGAGGGTCTTTTCAGCCTCTCCAGCTTCTGATGATGGCCATCATGGCTCCTTGGTTTATGGACACATCACTGCAACTTCTGCTGTCTCCACATTGCTTTCTCCGTGTGTCTCATACCCAGTTTGTGTCACTGGGTTTAGGGCCACCCAGCTGATGCTTAGTTGCATCTGCAAAGACCCCTTTTCCAAATAAGATCACATCTACAAGCACCGGAGATTACGATGCAGACATATGTGGGGGGAGGTTTGTCATTCACTCCTCTATAAGGACCATTGCTGACCCCAGATCAGCAGGGGAATGTGAACCTGGCCTGATGGACAGGTGGATGGAGAGTAGAGGCCTACTGGCCCTCCCGAGAGAATGCTGTCTTCACTGGTGCTGTAAAGAGGACACCAGGGACTGGGGACCTTTGGGGCTTGGAGCCCCAGAGGAGCTGTGTTCGAAACTTGAGCTGATAACTGAAAGATTACAAGGCAAAGAGGGTTGCTTTAGAGAAGCCCACAGAGAGGTTTTTTAGTTACTTAAGGCCGTGACCGAGTGTGTCTGCAGCCCAGACCCACAGCTTCCTTCCTCAGCTCTGAGCTGAGCGTGATCAGCGCACACTGCCCCTTCAGGGAGAGAGTGGGGCATCTGTCTGGGGGTGGGGGTGGTGATGCGGGGCACAGGCAGGGGTCCAGCATGGAAACCTCTGCATTCAGGTCTCACCAGGGCTGGGCCTGTGCCAGGTGCACCATCCCTCTGCCCCTCGTCATGGGGCGAGCACGTGTCCCAGAGGCCACCAGACCTGGGGTGAAGACACACGACAGCTTGCCGCTACGGTGTGAGGAGGCTGCCCGTTGGCTGTTAGCATGTGTCTCAGACTGAGACACCCATCAACTGCTTTCTCTGCACCTGAGGAAACAGCGTCCAAGTGAGGCGAATTAAAGGGGACACTCTTGCCATGTGCTTTTAAAATATATTCAAGTTTAATAATTTATGCTTTACCAATAAGATACATATTTCTACTTTTCTATAAAAGGCGTTAGTGGAACATCCCTGATTAAGTCAAGCCGGCGCTGACCCCGTGGTGCCCGGACCTCACCTGCCCACAGCTTCGTCCCATGCCCTCCACAGCCCCGACTGGCATCCGCGCCAGGCCCACCCTGTGCCCTGCTCCGTGCACGGTGGCCTCGGTGGGGTCCGGCAGTTCTCCAGAGGAATGAAGGGGGCGGGGAAGTTATTCTTAGGAGCACCGCTGTTGATTCCTGACCCAGCGGCAAACCCCACTCTCAAAATCCGGTCCTCACTTCAATATGGAGAAAACCACGGTGAGAATCTTCCGCGTCCCCTGCGGGAAGGAGAATGGGAGGTGAGCGGCCTCCAGAGCTCCGCCCACCGAGCCCCGCCCTGCCCCAGTAGGTTACCGCCCTCCCAGGGCCCCGCCCACCGGCTCCGCCCTCGTGGCCTGAAACGGGCCCCGCCTTGGAGGCCGCCGTGGGGAAAGGATCCCACTCTGGCGCCTGGGTGTCCTCGAAGGCCCCCGCGGTCCGTGGAACTGATCCCTGGTAAATTGGTCCTTTTGGGCAGCACCTGGAAACAAAGGCCAAGTCCGCCTAAGACCTCTGTTCTCATATCCTCCTCCCCACCCGTAGCCGAGAGGAAGGCTAAAGCTGCCTTCCTGGGTTTCCCTGCTTAAGGCTCTTAAGCAGGTGAACATAGGCCCCAGCACCCACCAGGCCCTGGCGGCCCCAGGGCATGAGGCTGCCTGAGGCATCAGACCCTAGCCTGGTCCCAATCGTCTGAAGATCCCCACTTAGGCCACAACAGTACCGCTACAGCCTCAGTCAAGCCAGTATCTCCCCCTGCAGGTGGGGTCTGGATCAGAAAGGAAGCCTCCCCCAGCAGTCCAGCAGATGTGCCCAAACACCAGAGACTGGCAAAGGGCCAGGCTGGGGCAGCTGTGTGTCCTTGCCACTCGCCCCACCCCCACCCCCTCGCCTTGCAGTGACACACACCTTGATGACCCGGCCTCGAAAGATGCTCTTGTCCAGCTCTACGGCAGCCTGGGCCGAGCTCTCTGTGGCAAACTCTATGTAGGCATAGCTGGGATGGAGCAGGGGCCAGTGAGG
The DNA here is from genome assembly GCF_019923935.1 of Bubalus bubalis. Taxonomy (NCBI): domain Eukaryota; kingdom Metazoa; phylum Chordata; class Mammalia; order Artiodactyla; family Bovidae; genus Bubalus; species Bubalus bubalis. Next base: position 13,698,823 of record NC_059174.1, read on the forward strand.
GCAATGCTTACCCAGGCACAGCTGTTCTCCCCAGGCACCGGACCCTTCCTCCAGGTCCCCTCCCCAAGGCCCCACACTGACCCCTTGGGGTGTCCAGAGAACTTGTCACACAGGATGGTGACCCGGTGGATCTTCCCACAGTGGTTGAAATAGGCCTCCAGCTCCTGGGCCGTGCCCCCATAGTCCACCTGCCAGGCATGGGCCATGGTGGGGGGCCTCGTGCACTGGCCTCCCCCTCCCAGGGGCTCCTGCAGCACGTTTTCTTGGTAGAGAGGGGTTGATTGGGCCCCGGGGTGGGGGGTAGTAGCTTGGGCCTCTGTCCTCCACCCCTGTTGGAGGAGGGGACTGGATACCCAGAGGAACGCTCCCCAAGTTCACTGGCCTAGGCAGGGGTTGTGTGGCTTTTCCCAGTGGAATTCGTTGCCAGTGATCTGCTCACCGGGAGACTGCATGTGGAAACCCTGAATCCCAGGCTACAGTGGGTCTGACCACAAAGGGTCCACACTCCCTCTTGGGGATGCCCCCTCATCGGACCCCCAACCCAGGCCACAGAGGGTCTCTGCTCCCTCTTGGGGATGCCCCTTCATCAGACGCCCCTCCTGTTTCTCCCTTGCAGGCCTGTGTGGCTTTGGAGTCTGCCCCTGAAATGCAGCCCTTCGCCCTTCCTTTAATCCTCTCAGCCAGGAAGGGGCTGCAGTTGCCTTCCTCCCCTCACTCACATTGCCCACGTAGACGGATCTGTGGTCAGCCTCTGCCTTCTCCAGGGGGCTGTCTGTGGAGAGAGGGGCTTCAGGACCAGGGGTTTGTCCTGGGCAGGGGGCTCCTGGCAGCTGCGAAGGGCAGGCGCCCCACCTGGGTGGCTCAGTCCTCACTCCTCCAAGAAGAGGTGCACCTGCATCTCTCGGGGGTTCTTGGGGAAGACCACCTCTTGGGGCTTATCCAGAAGGCCCCACTGCCAGGCTGGACCTCATGGAAACCCCGGCCTCTCCCTGGGAGTTTGCAGTCATCCCAATTTACCAGGAAAGGGGTGCTCAGAGCCATGCAACCGAGGACTCAGCCCCATGGCCCAGGACAGCGGTCAGCCTGGCCTTCCGGCTCCTACCTGTCTCGGGACTCATTAGCTGCCTGGCCAGCAGGGCCCCGGCGGCTTCCTCTCCTTCATCCAGGTCCTGCACCCTGGGCAGCTCCGGCCCCTGGGCCTGCTCCATGGCCCACAGCTTCAGTTTGATGGCCTCCAGCTCCTGCCAGCACATGGCCCAGGCTGAGCCTCGAGGTGGGACGGCCCCCAGGCATCCCTGGAGCAAGGACAGAGGGGATGGGCCTGCCTGTCTTCAGGTCATGCTGGGGCTCCCCGGAGGGGCGAGGGAAGCCGTGAGGACCCGGGCCTGCAGAAAGCCCCTTTTTGACACCCCAACACACAGAGCCTCTCCAGCTTGTGTGTGGCGGGTGTCCCTACACCCTCCTCCAGGCGGGGGACAGTGGCCCTCTGACCCCTGGAGGCAGAGCTGCAGTGGTCTATCCCCCGGCCCCAGGCACCGGGTTCTCCCGGTTCCCAAGATCCCACTGGCTTCCCCCAGGCGTTCTGCTCAGTGGTTACCTGGTCAGGCACTAGGCATTCAGCCAGGCCCTTCCTCTCCAAGAGAGACAGCAGGAAGCCGGCATCTTCCTCATCGTCTTCCTCAGCTTCCCCCATCTCCTCCTCCTCCCCCCCAGCCCCCGGGTCCAGATGGGTCTTCTCGGCTGGGCTCCAGGCCCCCCAGCCCTGGGCCTCAGGGTCTGAGGAAGCCCTCTGGAGCCAGGCCTCAGTAGGGGGAGGGAAGAGGGTGCGGCTGAGGAAGGGCCACATGGCAGCAGGGGTATGGGGCAGGCCAGGCTTCCGGGCTCGCTCCATGCCAGCACCTACCCTCACCCTCCTGGGTTTTAAGCCCGCCCTCCCAGGCCAGGTGTTCTCACTAGAGGCTTCAGCGGTCTCCTGGCTGGGGCCAAGCCTCCCCTCTGGCTTCTAGGCCCTGAGGGATCAGAGGCCAGACCCCCGTCCCAGGCCTTTCTTCCTCGCGGGGCGGCCCCTCCGGGACACTTGAGATGGAGAGGGTGCAGCTGAGGTGGGGGGTGGGGCTGGAGGTCCATCCCCCCACAGCTCAGCCTCACCTACCAGGATGCAGGAGTTGTTGTCCATGGGGTTGTCTATGGGGTTGTTGTCTACACGCCTTGCTGTGTCATGCCTCCAGTGGTCGACCACCGTCAGGATGACACAGGCACAAGCAAGTTATCCGAGTGTGCAGAAGCGAAAAGGGCATGGGGGTCAGAGTAGGCTTACCGGAGAAGGTGGCATTTGAGCCAGCCTTCACAGATTGGGTCAGGCAGAGCCAAGGCGAGTGTGGCCTGGGTGGAGGGAACAGCTTGAACAAAGGTCTGGGGGTGGGGGTTGGGTGCCACGGGGTCAGAGGTCTTGCAGAGTGGGGTACTGGGCCAGAGGAGAGACATCCCTCCTCTTGACCCCCCCTGGATCCCCCACGGACCCTCCCCCCTCAACCCTAGCTCTTAGGTGGGAACCCTTGACAAAACTGCAGGCCTGTGGAGATCAGGCCTGGATACCGGGGGCTTGACGGCAGCTTGTCAAATCCTGGCCTCTTCCCCGCACTCTCCTCAAGGACGGCTGCAGACCTGTGTCCCTGGGTGCCCTGGTTTCCGGTCTCCCCTCCCAGCAGCTGCTCTGGCCTCTTTCTCGCCCTGGTATGGCATCCTCCTGAGTGTTTGCTCACCCAGCCCATATTGCACCCTCTAGGCCGTAGCTGGTAGGTCCCCTTGGACCAGATGGGGTCTCTTCCCTGGGATGCGGAGCTGGGGGACGGGAGAGCTGAAGCCTGTGGACCTTGGGGGGCCACTGGTGGGAGGACGAGGCATGTGCTGTGGGGCCCGCGGTGGCTGCCTTTCTCCTCTTGGCTCTGTTCTCACCTCTGAGGAAGCTGAACTAAGCCTGCATCATCCCCCCTCCACCCCCCGGGCCCTGGAGGGAAAGGAGCCGGCCTGAGCTGGCTATCAGCCTATAGGCATGGCCTGCTAGCTCCCAGCCCTCCTGCCTGCGACAGCTCTTCTCCCCTTGGCTTCACATGGTTTTATGCATTTGCATGTCTGAGGTCCCCGGGGCACTATTGCCACTGTGTTGCTGCTTCCAGGAAGCCCTCCTGATTGCTCCCTCTGTGGCCACAGTGCCCAGGCCTCTGCTGGTCCTGTGTCAGGCACGCGTCCCCAGGTCTCCCCAACCCCGGCTGGCCAGAGTGCCTCAAGGGCAGCACTGAGGACTTGGCCCCGGCCTGAGGGTGGTGGACGAGGACAGAAGTGCGGCTGCCGCAGGTCTCTCTCGTAGCTCAGGGCAGTCAGCTCCCCTCACTTGCGGGCTGAGACTCCATGGAGGGGCTCTGGCCCGGGCGCCTCCCTCTACCTCCACATGGCTGAGCGACAGCATGGCGGCTGTGTCCAAGCCAAGGCCCGGCAGGCTCCTCTGAACTCAGATCTCTGCAATGGAAAATTGCAGTCATCCCCTCTGTGCCGGCACTGCTGACGCACCAGGCCCGCTGGGGCTGCCGCCAGCCGCCTGGCGTGGGGACAGGCTCGCCCCCGCGCTGGCCTTTCCAGTGACGCCGTTCAGAATACACCATGTTCCAGGCTGGGCTGGAGTATTAATAACAGCCTCCTCCTAGGACCGCCCTGGAGCCCGGAGCCCTAGCCCAGGACACCCGCTCTGGGCAGGACCTGCCCTGTGAGCCGGGACACTACGGCAGGGACACCCCGGCTCTTTGGGGTCAAGGTGTCCCTTCCCTTGGCGTCCACCCTCAGAGCTTGTGGATGGTGCCCACACGGCCACAGGGAGGGGTGTTCGGGCTCTTGAAGCCTTGAAGTCAAGGTCGTCCTAACCACCTCGAGGACACACCTTTGAGCGTGCACTGTCCCCCCCCAGCCCTTGGCCAGAACTCAGGAGGCAAGTCATCTGCCCCGTCTTACGGACACTCCCACCCTGTGTCACATGTTCGCCCATCCTCATGGGTCAGGGTCTTGTCCCTCTTGCCTGGCCCCAAGAAGGCCCCCACACAAATCTGTGTGAAATGGGTGTAGATGGAGTTGCCAGACACTCAAGGAGACGCGGAGCCTGTGTTGGTGAATGGTGGCTTTATTCCATGACACAGAACCCACGGGGCCTCAAACAGAGAGATGGGGGGCATGGGAGGGCGGCTGCCAGGACCCTGCCCAGGACTGAGGAAGACAGCCTGACCCCTTTGAGAGAATTAAAACATAGCGTGACATAAAAAGAAGAGGAAGTGGACAGTCAGTCCTTCCCCACCAGGCTGTGTGTGGCTATGCCTGGCTGGGCTCCCACTGCCTGAGCCCCTCACCCACGGAGGCTGGCCTGGCTGGGCCCCTAGCCCTGCATTCAGATGTTTAAGGTCAGGCTCCTGCTGAATCCCTGATGTTGCATTACTGCTGTAGGGGTCTCTGGTGAGGCGCCCCAAGGGGCCGACTTAATTGAAATGAAAAGAAAAGGAAGCAGGCAGACGGAGTTTTCTGGAACACTTCGGACTGTATGGGTTGCTCCAGACAGCCAGCTCCCCAGGCCTCCTCTGTGTGGGGCGTCCAGGCCCCTAGACTCCTCCGCCTCCTCCTCGGCCACAGGACAAATCTGGTGGGCGGAAGGGGGACTGGAAGACACCTGCGGGCTGTGGGGGCCTGGAGGCAGGTATGGGGCCGCAGGGGCCAGGGAGAGATGGGATGGGTGCTGCACTAGGCCTCCAGGGTCCTGGGAACACCAGCCTCATCAGCCTGGGCGGGGCACCTTCTCCACTCTCCAGCTCTGAGGGGCTCACTCCTAGCTCTGGGACCCCCAGATGGAAGACAGGCAAGGGGGAAAGGTGGAGCCAACAATGAGCACCCAGAGAAGGGGCTCCGGGAGCCCTGGTGTCTGGTGCCAGTCACTTGGGGCTCTGTCTCCCTCCCTTCCTGGGGACGCCTCCGGGCAGTGACCCTGGTGACAAGGAAAGCAGCAGGCACCGCCCCCTGCAGTGTCCAAGTCTTGTCAGGGAATGTGACTCCCTGACGGACAGCCCTGATCACAGGGCCCCTGAGCAGCTGTGTGGGCCACCTCCAGCACCTCTCCTGGCCCAAAGCCACCACACTTGCCAGGCGGGGCCAGACTGGCCAGAGCTGTTGCTACAGTGTCGGTCCAATCTGCCCACGATGCCTGTAGTGGAACCTGGTCTGTCCCTGGAGCAGGCCTGGATCCATGGGAGGGGCACTGGGAGGGGATGGCCAAGGTGGCTTTGGGTCACTGAGGGTGTTGGTGCTACACTAGGTCCTGGCTGGGGATGGACTGAGGCGTGGTTGTGTGGGTTAGATGGAGACACATGCATGGCATGCAGACGGGCGGATGGTGGAAGGATGAATGGGGTCTCAGGTGACAAAGAGTAATGGACAGATGGACAGATGGATGGACGGATGGGTGAGAGACTGGATGGCCAGAGAGGTGACCAGATTGGCCGGAGGGATGAACTGATAAAAGGATCAATAGATAATTTACAGATAGCCTGAAGAGATGGGCAAAACAATGGGCAGACACATGTGCTATAGAACTGGGTCAGGCAAGGTGAGTGGTGCCAGGGCCTGGACTCTGGTGTCCTTTTGAGGATATATTGGAAGAACTGGCAAACAGGAGGGAGTCAGGGCCGGTCCTGACCTCTCTCCACAATGTCATTGGGATGAAACCAGAAGGCCCCTCTCCTGGCCCCTTCCCAGAAGGCCGGCTCCTCTGTCCTACGGCCCGTACCCTCCTGGCCCTGAGGCTTTCTCCAGCTCTCCTCTCTGCCCTGTAGCACCTAAGGCTTTCCTTTGGTCCTGGTGGGCCATGGGGACAGGAAGCCTCCTGATTCCGACGGGGTCTGGGGTGTGCCAACCTGCCTACACAGGGAACGGGGGGGCACTGGTCTTTGCCAACAGAATACCCCCAGACACCACCTGGGGACAGTGACACATCCTAGGAGAACGGCCAGAGAGCACAGGGGGTGGGCAAGGTCAAAGGGCCTCACACCAGGGGCTTTCCACACGGGAGTCAGGGGGCCCGGGCCAGCATCTGCCACCCTGGCCTTGCCATCCACCCTGGCCTTGCCATCCTCCCTGGCAGCTGTGGCTGCCGCCCGCCTCTCTCTGCCCTCCTGTCCTCGCTTTGGCCTCAGAATGGGGGTAAAGCTGCTGTTTCGGTCTGACTTGCGGGGAGGGAGACTCTGCCAGCAGCCGCATCCCACAGAGCTTTGGGGTCACCAGTGTGTCCAACCTGGGCCTCCTGGGAAGAGATCCCCGCACACGCACCAACCACCGGAGAGCCCAGGGGTAGCAGGGCAGGACGGCCTTGGGGCACAGAGAGGAGGGGGACCCCTTCTGTCCAGACGTCCTCTTGGCTTAAGAAAGTTAGCTGCTGTAGATGCAAACTGTGGGAAAACACGGACCCCCAGTCCCCCTCCCACCAGGGCTATTCATTCTGAGTTTGCCTCTTCAAGCAGGGCCTGAACACAGCGACTAACAGAAACAGGCTCCCAGGGCACGGAGGAGGCCTGCCTGTGTGACCCGGCCCACACCTTTGGGATCTGCTGACACGGTGCCCACTGGGACGCCCCCTCCCTCCCGCTCTGGGCCTCAGCCTTCAACTGTGCTGCCCACCCGGCCACCACCCTCTGACCCTGCGGCCACTCGCTGCTGGCAGGGGCTCCATCTGTCAGCCTGTGGCCGGCCCCTCACACAAGGCTTCTGCAGCCCTTGCCAGCAGCAGGTCTTAGTGTATGAGATACGGGTGTGGGGGCCACACCAGGAAGAGAGCCTTCCCTGGCGGGCTTGCAGCAACCTCTTCCCAGCCACTGGGGTGGGAGGGGCCACCCCAGCTCAGACCCTCAGCCTGTGGTCTGGTCCCGCAGGCTGGTCTGGACTGAGGCCACCATCTGGCCAATGTGCCACCACCCCTGGTGTGCCTGCCTGTCCTTGAAGAGGAGCAGAGGCCAGCCAAGCCCACCTGCGGGGCTGCAGTAGTCCTGACGTCAGGGCCTCGGACCCCCCAACCAGACCCCGGGCTGCCCTGGGCACCACCCGCTCCTGCCTACCTGCAACCTCATAGGAACAGAGGCCAAGGGAAGGTGGGCCTACATCATAGCATGTGCGAAACTGCCATTTCAACAGGTTCAGCGCGTGTAAGAGAGCAGACTGCACACGTGACAGGTGCCTCATGAGAGCCTGAAGCCCACACAGCCCCTGCTCTTCTGAAACCCACAGAAGCAAGCCTCTGAGAGGCTGGCAGCCCTGCGCAGCTCACAGGCTTCCTGGAGGGTGAGAGGTCTAGCTGGGCGGTCAGAGTTAGGGCTCCTGCCAGGTGGGGTTTGAACAGCACCTGGTCTGTGGCGATCGGATGGAGTCCTTCCTCTCAGTACTCAAAGGATAAGTTCTCACAACTCTGGAAAGTAACAGTGATCAACACACACATCGCTGCCTGGCGGACCACAGTTCGGATTTCTCTGAAAACCTAGTTCCTATTCTTTACATACTTCCATGGTTTCTCTTAATTTTTTATTTGGCAAACATCTCTTCTTTATTATCATCATCATGAATATCATCATTTGGACCTCTGCAAGGACTATATACATTCACATTATCGTATACCATTGACTTCTTGCCTCTCGGCAGGCCCCTGGGCTCTGGGTTTCAGTAGCTGGTCACTATTGCACTCCAGTCCTGGAACTTCTTACAGCCATGCAGTAAAATCCCGATCAGAGACCGTGTCTGCTCTTTGTTCTCCCACTGAGTACAGATCAGAATTTCCTTATTCCTTTATTTCCTCCTTGAGATCGCTGGGGGAGCAAGTGGGATGGGGGTCAGGGTGAGGCATGGGGCGGGGACTTCAGAGAGACCATCCCCTGAGGAAGAGCTGGACAAAAATGCAGGGTTATATACAGCTGGTCAAGTCTCCAGAAGGTGCAGGGAGGGCAAATTGCTTTTCTTTGTGGGTTTTTTTTTTTTTCCTTTTTCTGCAAAAGTGTGAAGAGAAGAGAGGGGCTGGCTGCAGGAAACACGGGGGCTGGGATGGAGAAACGGGCTGGGCGGCAGGCTCGTGTAGCGGGCAGCAGAGGTAGAGGAGGACGAGGAGGAGCAGCAGTGGAAGGCGTGGTGGCTGTCTCCTCACGCTCAGAAAAGCAGTCGAGAATCAACCCGAAAGATTGTCACAGTTTTGTCTCAGAATTATATTCTTTCTCGGAAGGACATATTAGCACTTTTTTCACAAGTGGAAAGGATGAAATGTGATGGAAATTCACAGAGGGTGTGAGGACGGACAAGATACCCTTCCTGAGCGTGTGCAGATACATGCTGGGTGTGCCCCAGTGCACATGCACACACACGCTTACACACACGTGTGGGTGCCGAGGGCCTCACTGCCCACCCCACGTGGCCCCAGCGGAGGCGCTGCCATGGAGTTGAAAAGAAAGAAGTTGCTTCCTGTTGGACAAAACACTCCAAACCCCAATACCCCATCGCCCCCCAAACAGAATCAAAGCAAGAGAAAAGACGGACATTGGAACAAGCCCAGGCGTGGAGGAAAACAGTGAAAAACATCCTTTGGCAGTGACAACAAAATTTTGGATTTTGACTTCTTGTGTATGTTTTTTGGATTTCCTTTGGAGCAGAGGTGTGTCCGGCGTCCTTGGCTAGCTAGCTGGCAAGGTAGTTTACAGGTATGCTTCCTTTCAGTTCAGTTCATTTCTGTCGCTCAGTCGTCTCCGACTCTTTGCGACTCCATGGACTGCAGCATGCTTCCTTTACCTTTTTTTTTTCTTTTTTTAAAAAAACTTTTTGGATTTCTACTTAAAGCCAAAGAATTTGACATTAAAGGAGAAAAAAATCTGAAATGAAAAATTACGACTTGAGTCTGACATCTTTCTCACCAGCCTCACCGCACTGGCCACACACCCCTGGGGCGGTTTCCGTGAACTGGCGGCTCGGATCTCCGGCTATGAAAGAACAGTTTTCCTTTTCCCTTTTGAATCAGGCAAGGGGAGAAAACCCCAGTTTTCTTTGTCCATTTCTGAGTAGCTCTCTTGCCACAAAGTCCCCCAAAATTCTTCAATGAAAATATAAGCCACCAAACAATTCGATTTTTTCATTGAAGAGAAAGTATGTGAAAGTCATAAAGAGATAAAAACAAGACAGAGAGCGAGACAAGGAGGGAGAGGCGGTTTTGGACGAGCCAGTCACCTCTGGCCAGCATCCATCGGCCGCCTAAAGTTCAGCTGGGGGCTTCTGAGGATTCGGAAGAGGTCGAGGTGTGCTCGTCAGGTAGCTGAGGAAGTCGTGTGGATGCAGTCTTGTTGGTTCTGTTTTCTTTTGGAGAGAAGCAGCAGCAGCGGTGACTCCCATGGTCGGCTCCCAGGGCTGGGTGCGCGTCCTGCGGGCCGGGCGGGGCTGGGCAGTTTCATGGACATCAGGTCCTGGAGGGTCAGCGGGGCGCTGCGTCCAGGGGGCCAGGTGGGCCAGGGGAGCCGGGGCGGGAAGGCCCAGTGGAGCCCGCCTCGCTGGGGCTGGCAGCGGCCGGGGGCAGGCAGGGGCCCAGGCCTGTGGCGGTGTCGGACTGTCCGGGCACGGGCTCGGCCACAGCGGCCGCGGGGCCCTGCAGGCTCTGTCCGCACACATGGTGGTGCTTCTCCCAGTCCTTGTGCTGGCAGAAGGAGCCGCAGTAGCGGGCCGCGTTGCAACCGCTGCACGTCTCGCTGGCCTTGCGCCCACAATTCCAGCAGCTCTGGAGGTGAGGGGGGATGATCAGGGTGGCCCGGGCTTGCCCCGTTTCCCCCAAGCACCCACCCAGCTGCAGGCCAGGCACACGCTCCAAACACACCAGCTCAAACCCAGCCAAGGCATCACCGAGCAAGAAGAGAAAAAAACTCCGCTCCCAGGCTCGCAGGTGACCCTCTGCAGACAAGGCCCCTTGGCTGGGCCACTCTTGGGGGACAGGCTCCCACCACCCCAGCCCACCCCAGACAGGTTCATGGTGTGCCATGGCCCCTTCCAAAGGGGATCTTTCAGGAATCCCTCCTAGCACTGACAGGGCTTTGATACCAGAATGTCACAGTCTGGGCAGAGTAAAGGGGCAGTGAGTGCCCACAACTGCTGAAGTCCTTTCCCTACCACTGGGCCTCTGCTTTTTTTTGGAACAAGCAATGACCCCAGCCACCCACGTGAGCAGAAGGTGGGCAGGGATTCTACCTTCGAAAGGCCAGAGGCAGCAGCGTGGGCTGTGGGGTGGGGAAGCCAAGCCACCCTAGGAGGAAGGACCATGTGCCCAGGCAGCCTCCTGAGCCTCCTGCTGGCCACCCTCTGCAGGTGTGCCCCCAGCTCCCACCCTCGCTGCTCCCTGCATTCCTGCAGGCTCACTCCCTCCAGGACTGCCCGGACGGACGACCCTGCTTACGGGCTTCCCTGACACCCACCGTCCCCCGCATGCACGTCCATGGCCTGAAGCAGCACAGGCCATCCTCCTGCGTCCCCACTCCCTTGGCCTCTCAGACCGTCAGGTCTTTCTGCTCCAGCTGAGAGTGCAGTGGAAAAGAGATGCACATGGGCACCACCTGACCGGGAGTCATCTCCTCATTCCCTCTCAGGGCCGGCCCAGCACAGACAGGCCCAGGGGATTTTGGAGAAGTGCCCTCCTTGAAGAGAGTCCAGGGGGCCCCTGAAGAGGGCTGCACCCTTCTCTTCACCTCTCTGCCTTCTGAGCCATTCTCAGACAAACAGAGAATGTACTTGGTCACCCAGGGTTCCCACCCACCCCTCTGGACCAGTCCAGCCCCCAGACACACAGGTGCCAGGACGGTGACTCGTGCACCCTTCTGCTTTCAGGGGTCAGAGAGATTGTGGGCTTTGGTGTCAGCCAGCCTGGGTTTGAACAACAGTCCTGCCACTTCCTGGGCAGTGACCTGGGGCGAGCCAGACTCTCTCTGGAGGCCTCAGTTTCCACATCTGTACAATGGGAACACCCACAGGATCCAGCTCACCAGGCCACGTGGGGTCAAGAGGCCCTGGAGCTGCACAAGGTCACGTGGCTGGGAGGTGGTGGAGCTGGGGTGGCGCCCCGAACTGGGGGCAGGGGTGGGGGGTGGCCCTACCTCGCTGGAGTCCTCCTGCTGGTTGACCACAGTGAGGGCATCCTCAGATGCCTGCCGCCGTGCCTCGGCCAGGGCCCGCTCCATCTTGGCCCGCTCTGTGCTGATGAGCTCGTGGGCCTTGCGCTCAGCATCAGACACGGCTTTCTGCAGCTCTGACATTGCCTGCCGCTTCACCTCGTTCACCGCCTCCTCTGAAAAGGACACCTCGGGCTGTTCGTCTCGTGCGCCAGCCCAGCTGGGTCTCCCCTGCCCACAACCCTGGAGCGGGCAGGCAGGCATGGTTGTGGGGGAATCTCCAAAGCCTGCCCTCTACTGTGTGCAGAGTGCCACACCCTAGAGGGTGGAGAGTGGGTCAGCAGGCCTGTGAAGGCCCTGCTGGGCCCCTCCAGCATACGGGGAGGGCGGGAGTCTGGGGCTCCAGGCCATCCACACTCACCCGCCTTCCTCCAAATCTCCTCGGGCATGTAGCCGGACAGGGTCCGAGGCATGAACTCCCGGTGGACGTCTGAAACACAGGGGCACCAGCGTCACACACAAGACAGGGCCACGCCCTCTTGGGCCCTGGGGGCAGGGTGTGGGAGTGATCTTGGGGGTCCCTGAGGTACACAAGGGGGAAACCCTGTCTCTGCAGCTGGTGGAGGCGGGAACAGGGCAATGTCATGAAGGGAGACTGTTGGGGGCAATGGGCCTTGGATTTGACTGGGAGCTGGGCCGAGATGGCCTCTCTCAGGTTCCACGGTCATCAGGCCCCCGGGGTCCTCCCATTGCCGAGACCCTGTCCCATCGGAACCAAGAACTGGGCCTCCCTGCAGGTCAGGCAGTGTCTGTGCAGCAGAAGACCCTTCGTTTTCAGGTAGGGCGATTTGGGTGCTATTTCCCTGCAGGGCCATGACCAGTGATGGCCTGGCCCCTGATCCCCCTGCTTCGGCCCCACACATGCCCCCCAGCACACCTAGCTGAGCACCCTCTGTGCCCACGGAGCTGCCGAGGGGCCGGGCAGTCGGCCCAGGGCCCTTCTTGCTGTCCTCTGCCGCGTCGCTGCAGCGCCGGATCCAGTGGTTGAGCTCCTCGCGGTCAGCCTCCTGGCAGCGGCGCAGCACGGTCAGCGACCGCCGCGTCTTCTCGGCCATGTCCATGATGCAGTTCAGGAGCTGTGGGCACCCAAGGTGAGTAAGCCGCGCGCAGAGAAGGACAGCTGGGACACTGCCCCACACTCCGGCCCGGTCCACCCGACTGTGTGACCTGCCCACGGCTCTTGACGCATTGGCTGGAAAACCCATTTCTGCTGCTGCGAAAGATCCCTGAGCACCTGGATAAGGACTGGGGAGGCACCCAGGGCTCCCACTGGTGGGGAGACTGTCCAGGACCCAGAGCTGGAGCTCTCCTTGCAGCCCTGGAGTCGCGGTCTGCCCCGTGGAGCAGAGGGGTCAGCGCTGCTCTGGGGACCGCCCTTTTCTTGGGCTCCCCTCCCCAAAAGGACGCGGGGCAGGTATGACCTGAAAATGGTGTTGAAGAGGTCCAACTCTTATGGTCAAGGGAGACAGTGCATGGCGGCCCAGGGGGGAGTGTTCTGAGGGCTGGCCAGGAGTGCAGGGGAAGCAGAGGTGTGGGCACAGCGGCCTGCCCCTGTAGCCCCTGCAGGTTGGGCAGAGCGCCTGGGAGTGGCTGTGGCACCCCGTGGCCTGAGCCTGGACACTCACGTTATTGAGGTGCTTCCACTCTTCCGCCCACTCGCGCTCTGTGAGCCTGTGGTCAATCACTTCCTCAGGCCGGGAACCGTGCATTGCTGAGGAGGAAAGGGAAGCTCAGGCCCCGCCCCTGCTAATCAAGCCACGCCCCTGCTCACGCCCCCACCCCAGGTCCTGGTCAGGGCTGTGCCCTCCTAGGGAAAGTGGGGAGGTGAGGAAGGGAACCCAGGGCTCTGACCCTCTCTCTGCCCACCGCCCTGGGTGGGGTGGGTCAGGAACAGGCCTCTCCTCTACTCATGCTTGAGAGGAAGAAACCGGTGTCCCCATCTCTCGCTTTGACTACTCCTTCTCCTCCCCCAAATCCAGCCACTCTCTCTTTCTGCCCCCTGCTGCCAGAGAAGTGTCTGTGGACCTCACTTAAGGGGTGTCTCCACTGCTCAGGGTCTCCTTGTGGCTGCCTGGCTTCAACTCACACTTTACTGCTTTTTCTGAGCTAGCTGAACTCCTATGCACCCTCCAAAGCCCAGGTGGCAGGCTCCTTCCTCCTCAGCAGCCTTGGGCTCCCAGATTTCCTTGAGCCCTATATATCTCTGGTTGTTTAGTAATCACAGGTGCTTCCTTGTTTATTCTCAATCACCCAGCAGACTGTGTCAGTCCACAGGGCAGGGCTGGCAAGGCCTGTTCCCCTCCATGGGTTGAGCTCCTGGGCTGAGCTCCCGCTTGGTAAGAGGGATGCATGGCTTAATCTGCTGGGCCTCAAATGAGCAGCTCCAAGTGTGGTCTCCTGGGAAACAGTGGGGCTTGGAAAAGTCAAAAGCCCTGGCACTCATTCCCCATGGGGCCTAGGCCCCTTGTCTTACCTGCGGCCTCAGTTTCCCAGCCTCCCTGCCTCCCTAGTGGGAGGGGAGAGTCCCTGGTGTGGATGGAGGAGGGCTCTGTACTTAGAGCTTTACCCATTCATCCCTGTTTCATCCTCTGGGGGAGGGGTTCCTGCCGTTATTTCCGCTTAACAGATGAGGAAACTGAGGCTGGTTAAGGGGACATGTTGACCAAGGTCAAGCAAGGTCGACTGGTGCTGGGGCTGTGCTCTTAGCCACTGGCTGGTACAGCTCCAGGGACTGAAACAATGGGATGCCCCCACCCCATAGTCAGAAACAAAACAACCATGAGCTGAGAAATTCATGCCAGAAGGGCAGCATCTGGCGTTCTCACAGCTTCTCCTCTTATACTGCTTGAAATACCAAACACGATCACCCTCACTGTGACCCAGTATGCTCCATGCTTCCTGGGCTGGGGTCTACTTAGGCCTTTCTTGGTCCCCAAACCTGAAATGCCTCCTCAAATTGCAGCTGAGGTGGGAGGTGGTAGCCACAGGACGCTGTCCACCCACCGCCCTGCCCTGCTGCCTGCAGAGCTGGGGCCTGCGCCAACGCCCCAACCAAAATAGTGGCTGAGATCTGCCTGACAGCTGGCGTTTATTTTTGCGTTAGCAGAAGCGGATGGGAATTAGCACCTGCCTGACCCAGCCGTGGGGAGCCAGACGCTGTCACCTGCTGCCTGGGCCCAGGCCCTGACAGCTCCCGTAGGGAGGAGGAGGGGAGACGGCCTGATAAGGGGTAAGGCCTCTGCTGACCCTGCCTCGGGGCCCTCTGGCCCTAGTGTGCCGGGCCTCCGTCTCAGGGGTAGCCTTTGCAGGCTGGTCTTATTCATCTCTTTGACCAGCACAGAGGAGGCTCAGAAGGCCAGTCATCATTGCTAGACGACTTTGAGCATGTCCATTATCCCTCCGGGCCTCAGTCTGCCCATCTGTGATGTGGGCAGGCTAACACATCACACAGGTGTATCAGAACATGTTGGGGGTGCTGCCTTCTGGAGCCCAGTAAAGCATACAGTGCCAATCAGACTTCCACCAAGAGCTGTCACCCTGCTGCCAGCACAGCTGGGCCCTATGGCACCCACTCTGGACCCAGCCCTCTATTAACCCCTCATGTCCCAAGGGCAGGGCTGCTCATAGACCAATCAGCAGAGAGGCTGCAGGTGTGCGGGGGTAGGGGGGGCCGTGACTTGCCCAGGGGCACACCTAGGGAATCTCAGAGCTCAGAGGACCAGGCAGTCCTAACCCTAGGGGTGTGGCCCCAGTGCCCAGTCTCTCTCATCTCCTTCCTCTGCTCAGGGACCACTCCCTACGGATCTGGTGTTTTGGTGTTGATGCCCGTCCCGTTAGAGGGCAGAACTGGCTGTGTGTGATCAGCGGTGCCTTCATGTTCCCTTGGGGCACCCAGGCCTTGGAGGCGAGGCCACAGATCCTATGACTTGGGGACCCCCACGTGCCAGGTGTTTCCTGGTTACCATGCACCCCGAGAGGCTCTAAGTCCCCCAGGACAGGTACCTCTGCAGCCATGGTGCCCCTCCCTCCATGGGGAGGGGTCTTCCCAGGCCTGGGGGATGTTGGGTTGCCCCCCAGGACAGAGTCTTGAAAGATGACTGTCCCTCAGGCTTACGGGCGCAGCCCAGCTGGAGTGGGGCACAGACCCTTCCTCTGCACCGTATTTTCACGTCCATCCTTCCAGACAGATGTGTCCAGGCGGCACCTGCCTGCAGGTACACACAGCCACCCTGGCCGCCCCTGCCCACACCACTCACCCAGCTGCCGATGGCGCTCCCGCAGCTCCCGGGGGTCAAGGTGGCGGTAGGAGTCCCGGAAGTGATGGGCCATGGCCATGTCCTCCAGGCGGTAGTGTGGGGGCGGCGGCGGGTGGGGCAGCCCGTTGCTGGGGCTGTAGCGCTGGGCGGGGCTCAGGGTGCATGGCCGTTTGCTGAGGTGGTCTGGGTGCAGTGGGTCCCGGTCTGACCCATTCTCTTTGGTCCTGGTCCAGAGAGCAGGTGGGGACAGTGGTCAAGGGACCACGAGCCACGGACCGAGGAGAGAGAGGGAGGCAGGGGCATGGACAGAGTGAGCGAGCAGGAGACAGACCTGACCGCTAGGGGCCTGGCGCCCCCTCTCCCCTCCTTCTCAGGAGTGCGGGCTCCTGGGACTTGGGAGTCAGGGTGCCTGGGTCTTCTTGGAGAGAGCAGGTAGAGACAGCCTTCCCTGGCAGCAGGACACACACCCGCGCTGTGACCCAGCAGTGGGTGTCAGCCCAGGCATCTGGGGACCTCGGGCCATTGGACACTCAGGCATACTTGCAGGGAACTCCTGCCAGGTAGACTCTCTCCTGCCTCCTCCCTTGTCCTCCCGGGGTGGGGTGAGGGGCATCTGAGTCCTCAGGAGGCCTCGCCACGGCCGGACAGCATGGCCTCCCAGTGATCAGCCTGTGCAGTTAAGGCTGAACTTGACCAGCCCAGTGGCTGCGGCCACGAACACAACACGGTTTCCACCTGCGTTCTCAGCCCTGGCAGTGGGTGCCCGCTGAGCCTTGGCAGGAGGGTAGCTCTCAGGAGTCAGAAGGGGAGGGCGCTGCCTGTTGCGCCCCTAGGTACCTGTCGGGGGTCCTCCTCTTGCCGTTGTCGTTAACCTCCAGCAGGAGCTCCGAGGAGTCGACAGGGGAAGAGGCGTCAGCATCCAGCAGGGCTTGCTCGTGCTGGGCCAGGTACTGTGCAGGGCTCTGCTTGGCCAGACGGGCGCAGTGCAGGAGCTCCCGCTGCAGCAGGGGCAGGTTAGCCTGCGGGGAGGGTGGGACCGGCTTGGATTGGCTGCCGGCTGAGGTCAGGGCATGAGGATGCTCAGATGTGAGGCAGGGAGGCCAATGGCCAGCCTTGCTGTGTGACTTTGGGCAAGATGCACGACCTCTCTGGGCCTCGAATTCCTCTGCTACAGCTTGGGAATGAGGGCAAGACCATGCCCCCAGGGGATTTGGGTTTTTTTTCCAATCACAAAACTCCCTTCTGCTCCGGCATCAGGAGAAGGTGAAGAGGGCTCCTCCTCAGGACCCACTGCCTGTACCCGTGGGAGCAGATCTTGGGTGAACCCCTCTCGGAGGAGGGGGTGAGGCTCAGAGCAGAGGGATAGCCCCCAACTCGACTTGCACCATGGAGTAGCAGGACTCCAGCACGCCTGCCCCAGATGGCTGGCCCCTGCCTTCCCACTTCCTGTGGGTCCCCAGCCCGGCCTGGAATGAAGGCTCTGTGTGCCCACATCACTGAGGTGACATGTGGTCACCTCCCGGGGGAGGGGGGATCCGGACACAACCACTTGGCTCCACATTTGTGGGTTACGGCACCACAGCACAGGAGGGCATGGTGTGTGTGGGGTGGGTACAGGATTCAAATGCAGATTTGGCCTGTGACAACCGGACGTGACCGCTGTGCCCACCAGCCTCCGCCCTCACCAGGCTCTGGGCCTGCCAGCTGGGCCGCAGGGGGCTCTGTGGTCTTCCCAGAACCACCACTGGGTGAGGGGTGCAGGCTGGATGGGGGCCAGCGGCAGGCCGCTGGGGACAGCCAGAGTTCTGAGTATTTGTAAATAAATGCAGTTCCTCAACTTCCTCATGGTGTTTCCAAGCTGCCTCGTGGCCCCTCCCACCTCCGCCTCCCCAGCCCCCGCCCGCCATCCACCCGGACGGATCAAGCAGCCGATGCGTTTTTGTGAAGCAGCACCGGCTGCCAGGCCTGTTTTTCTATTTGGATAGCTGAACAAGGGCCAGCCCGCCATCTGTTGAACACGTTAGGAGCATGAGCTGGGAAAGGAGGTCCCGGGAGATCGGAAGACGCCAAACCTCCTCCCTCCCGCTCCTCTCCCGGCACAGCAGGGGGGGGACAGCACGGCTGGCTGCTGGCCTCCCGCCACCCATGGAAACATCTGGATTCCTGGCCGGCTGGGGCCAGCTGGGAGCGGGGGCCCTGGGCAGAGGGCCGGCTGGGTGGGTGGCATCTCCCGGCTTCTGGAAAGCCCACCACACAGCCACGCATAGTGTCAGGCTCAGGCGAGGATGCAGGGCTCCTGGGGCCCTGGGCTGGGGGAACAGGGACCCCAGGCTGGAAGAAATGGGTAGATTGGGGAGCCTCATGTCCCTCCAAGACAGCAGCCTGAGTGCTGTCTCCAGGACTCAGGATGCCCGGGATGCCTCACCACTGAGATGTGAACGCTGCTCTGCCCCTGGATTAAAGGCTCCACCCTGCCCTCTTCCCAGAGGGGAACTCAGGCTGGAGGACGACGGTGGCAGTGGAGCAGGTGTCTCTCATGTAACGAGGGTTTATGATGTTTCCATCGTCCTCACTGCACACACGGCCTGCATGACTGGGGGCCCTCTGTCAGCCCACCCTGGCTATGCTGTGTGACTGTGGGCAGGTCACTTAACTTCTCTGACTCCTGCCTCACCTGCAGCTGGAGCTGCGAGAAGCTGTGGCTCCTCCCATTCCTTGTGTGAGTTAAGACCAGTCCCACCTGGGGAGGTGGGTGGTCACACCCCAGGGACCCGGGAGGGAACTGGGAAATGGGGGTTTCAGTTACCCAAGGGCAGAGCTGGTTGTGAGCCTGGTGGACCAGATGCAGCTCCTGCCTCTTTCCTGGGAAATGGCCTGGGGGGCCACCATGCAGGTGCGCCATGGTGGGTCTGGAGGGCCATCAATTCACTGGAAGGCACTGTCTGTGCTGCTCCAGGTCACAGGCGGGAAAACTGAGCCCCCCCCACAGCAGGCCGGCACACCCTGCAGCTCCCCGCAGCGCTCTGCATTCTGAAGAGGCCGGTGTCCTACAGTGAATGGGGGCCAGGGGAGGGGCACTCCCTGGGCAGGGCTCTGGCTGCTGCCTTGTCCACAAGACCAGGGAACAGGCCTGATCTACCCAGAAGCCCCATGTCAGGCAGGCGAGTAGACTCTGTCCCTGACAGCACCTTGGTCTAGGGCCCTGGGCAGGGCCATGGGCATTCAGTGTGGCCAACACGTCCCTCACCCCAGTTGCCCGTTACTGGGAGGGCAGTCAGGGCACCAGAGTCCTGACAGCCCCATGGCTGTGCTGTGGGCAGAGGGGACACTGAGGCAGGCGGTGCCAGGTTGGATGTGTCCCTGAGAGGAGGCAGGGGGTGGCCGAGCTCAAGGGGCAGGGGGCTGCGGGCCTGGTTGGGTGAGAGTGGGGATGTGTCGTGTTTTCCCTGCTCCGGGATAAATGTGGGCAGCTGACACGGGGGGCGACATCTGCTGTAAATATCTGATCTGACAGAAGCAGGCGCACAGTGTCCCCAAAGATGGGGAGCGAGGAGTCAGCAGTAAGTTGAAAGGAGGAGCGGGAAGGGCTCCTGATGAATGCAAACGACTGCCAGATGGGGAAGCCTGGGCCCAGCTCAGCGTGAGCTCAGCAGGGTGTGGGCGGAGGACAGGAAGGCGAGTGGAGGCAGCGGATGTGGGGGCGTGATGTGGGGTCCCCTCGGAGCAAGGTGCGGGCCTGGGGCACACCCTATGCGGGCCGGGGGGCTTGGAGTCAATGGATCCTGGTACCCCTCCACAGGCGGGGGCCTCAGTTTCCCTGCCCCTTAACTGGGCACAGTGGCAGCGTCCGTGTCGCCCCCTGAGGGCTCCTGGGGGCTCGGTGGGGGCAGCTGCAGAAGAGTCTTGCAGGGGACACCTGTCTGTGGAACCCCTGAAATCCCCAGATAAATGGAGCACATGTCAGATTCTTTGCCCAATTGCTCCCTACCACCTTCTCAACAGCCCAAGAATGGCTCCCAAGTTCCAACCACAGACACGGAGGCACTCCATTAGTGGGACTCGCCGGGCCCAGGACCACAGGGGCTAAGTGGCAGGATCAGGGCTTGAACTTGAGCACATCTGCTCTGGCCTGTCCCCTGGAAGGCAGGCCCCACCGGGGCACAGCGCACATGGAGGGATGAACTCACGGCTGTGAGCATCACTGTGGCCCAGGAAACAAGAGCCCAAGGCGGGGATGTCAGCCACACTCAGGGCGGACACTTCCCAAGTGCGCTGTGGAACCTGACCCGGGGAGGTGAGAGAGCAGAGGCGCCTGTGGTCAAATACGTTTGGGGAGCACCTTGTCTCTATCCACTCTGGGGGATGTGCGGTGCTCACAGGGGAGTGAGGGCCCTGAGAAGTCCTGCAGGGCAGACTTGGGTCTAATGCTGTCTGCACACACACTCCTCCTGGTTTTGTGCAGAAGCTTTGCTCGATGCTTTGTTCAATGCAGATTCTGACTCGGGGGTTCTGGGTGGGGGCCCGGAAGCATGCATTGCTCACATGCCCTGGTGTAGCTGCCACCAACCCAACATCAACTGCTCCTGCCAAGAGGCCCTGGGCTACTGTTCATCTTCCCTGATGACCACATCAGGTGGCTTCCCAACTGACACCCAGTCTTACCCATCTGTCTGCTCACTTACGAGCCCGCAGTCTGTCCACTGTCCCGATCCCCTCACTCTGTTCCAGGCACAGGATCGCAACACAGCAGGCACACACACACACCCATCCCCCACCTCAGGGCCTTTGCAGGCCTACCCCTGCCTCAGGGCCTTTGCAGGCATGCTCCCTGCTCCCTGGAAGGTTCTGCTCCCCGTTCTCCTCCTTCATTGAAATGCCCCCTGCCCGCAGCTCCACAGAATCTATGACAGGTTGGCTAGCACACAGCAGTTGCTCAGAACATAGCTGTTGAGAGGCTGAGTGTCCTGGCCACTAACCGCAGGACTGGTCCTGGGAGCTGTATGTCAGAGCCTGGGGTCAGGGGAGGACGGCTCCAGCCCAGCAGCAGGTTTGAAGCAATCAGCCAACGGGTTAGCACTGCTCTCCCCGGGGGGTTGGGGGATTAGAGTTTTGAGGGTGGGGCTGATCTAAGCTGGCTGAGGCCAGACTCAGGCCTCCTGGGGCCTCAGGGTGGGGAGGAGATTTGGTCCCTACCTTCAGGAAAGGGATGACAAATGGCCTCAGTGGGAAGTTGGTGGCCTCCTGGAGCTTGGAGTGGAACTCCTCAATGGTCAGCGTAGAGTTCTGGGGAAGAAGACGGTTGGCTTCAGCCTGGGGAGGGGAAGGCAGAGGCCGAGGCTGGCCCGGCCTGGGGCCACCGCGTCCCCACCCGACTCACCACGAGCCCCAGCACCAGCGTGCGCACGCGCTCCCCAATCTCTGGGGAGATGTCGCTGCCGAACTGCTGCAGGGTGGCCAGGAAGCGCTTGAGCTTGCTGAGCTGCCGGGCTCCGCAGGCTGGGGGCAGCTGCTGCGTGGATAGTGCGGCTGTGCATGAGGTGGCCGGGCCATTGCTGAAGCCGTTGGGCGTGGACGGGGTGCCACTGATGGCTGTGGGCGAGTGGCTGCTGCCATTCATCACTGCGGGGGAAGGGGGTGAGGATGCAGCAGAGTGCCATGGACTCCACAGACACCCTTTACATACATGCAGACTGGGGCTGCGGTGCAGGGAGGAGCCGAGCGTGGCCACCCTCCAGATGTGCCCCCGCTCAGCTGTCCTTTGGCCTTGCTCTGGGCTGTGTAGTCAGGCCCTCCATACCCGAAGACACCTGGGCCCTCCCACTGCCTGGCACCCATGCATCTCCTGTGAACAGGTGGAGGGGCTTCCCTTCCATCAGTATCTGCTGGCCCATCTTCTCATTCCCCTGAAGGTCAGTGACCCTCACACCTGCCATGATGGCCCCAGGCTGTGTCCCAGTGCCTACACAGGCCCCACTGCCTGCATGAGGGCCCCAGGGTGGGCCAGGGGAGCCCGGACCCCAGGACAAGCTGGGCTGGATGCTGGCAGGGGCTGCTGCACGGCAGACATGTGTGCCCATGGGCCCTGCTGTGTGTGGAGGACAGGCCAGTGACCCGAGGGGTCTTAGATGAGCTTGTGCAGACCTCCGGGAGCAGCACAGTGGGTCCCAGGGTGACAGACACTGGGGTGCTGTGAAGTGGTCCTGGGGCAGGACCATAAGCTCAGGGGAGCCTGTCCCCAGGGGCAGGGAGTCCTCCCGTGCCTGGCCACATGCAACCTGCTTCCTGGCCTCAGAGCCTGCACAGAGGTCAGGGGTAGAGGACTTCCAGGGTCCTTGATGACAGGGGAGGGGGCTCTGGACATGGACACCTCTGGGAGTCCTGCGGTGCAGCTCATAAACTCAGTGGTCACTCACACCTCTGCAATCTGCTCCTTCAAGTTCACACTCTTGGCCTGTGTATGCTTGCCCGCCAGCTCCTCCCTACGTGACCCTCCCCCTTACACATGCCCTTCATTCCCCATGCCCTCCCTCCCTTAGCATCTTTGCACACACACTCTTACAACATACCAAATACACGTGCACTCATGCTCGTATACATATACATACATGTACACACAACACACATGCTTGCACACAGGCCTATATGCACCACACACACACATACATGTAAGTGCACGTGGACATACTGCACACCCTACATGCACAAAGATGTATGTATGTTCACACACAGGCACACAGACACCACAAGCATACACCCCCATACACACTTGCACACGTGTACACCTGTGTGTGCACATAGGCATAATGCAGTGCAGCCCCACAGCACACACGCATGCACGCCCACACACAGCACACACCTGTGCACACCTGCACAGTGAACACGTGCATGTCAGCATGGAGCACACATGCACGCACCTGCACAGCACACACGCATGCACCAACATGGTGCACACGCACCCACATGGTGCACACACATGCACCAACACAGTACACATGCACCCGCATGGTACACACACACACACATGCCTACAGAGTGCACACGTGTGCGCGCCTACACAGCACATGTATATGTGCACACGCATACCTCTCACTAGCTCTGCTGTGGTTCCCAGGCTGGCCCTGCCCCTACCCCATCCCCAACCCTCCCCGGGCCTTGTCTGGCTGGGTCTGTGCAGAGGCCGTGCGCTCACACCTCATGGTGGGGATTCTGGGGGTGCTCAGAGCCGCTGCTCCCTCAGGGCTGCATTTCTTTGAGGCTCCAGCATCCCCTGGTGATGAGAGAGCAGGAACCCTTTCCTTCACGATTGGGATGTTGCTGGGCTGGGCTCTGGGAAGTGGCCCCTCCAGAACAACCACCTACAATCATTGTTTACTTGGCCACCTTGGATGGCGGGAGTGTCGATTTGCCTCTCCAGACCACACAGCCCTGCCATCCTGCCCTGGCTCTGGGGGTGACCTCTGCGGACTGTCTTGGCCTTGCCAGCCTGGAAGGGCGGGAGCACGTGAGGTGGGGCCACACTCCTGCCCCTCTGCCCCGGGCCTCGGCTCTCCCAGGGCTTGGCTCTCCAGGTCCCGGTTACCGGCTCCATCCGCCCCTGCAGGCCCAGGGGACAGAGTTCGCGCTGTCTCCAGCCCCCCCGGGCGCCGGAACTGGCCCACCCTGTCAACCCCGAGTCTGCTGTCTGATTGGCTCTGCCCACATCTCCAGCTTCCATGACCCCTTGCCTGCAGCGACACCTGCAAACACCCTCCTCCCCTCACTGAGCAGCAGGTCAGGGACCACCCCTTAATCCACAGACGGTAGGCCTCACGGTCCCTGCACCCTGAATGCGGTGTATAAGGTTGCCTTTTGCCCTCAGGTGCCCCGGCACCATGCCACTCCTCAGCAGCAGGCTGACATAGCCCTGCCCCCCAAGTGCCCTGGTCAGGAGTGGACGTCCCGAACCAGCCCAGATGTGCTGTGGTGGTGAGACTTGGTCCTGGCCTCAGTTTCTTCATCTGCAAATGGCCCTTGGCCCGAGCCAGAGGTGGGGTCTCGGGGCCGGGAGGACGGTTCCTGGCCTCCTCTGTCTCATGCCCCTGTTTGTAGAACACAGGTCATCCTTCTCCCACCAGAAGGGGCTGGAAATGCTTGACCTGACTGCTTTCACGTGCTGGGTGATCGCTCATCCAGAACTGGCCCCCACTTGACAGACGTCTGGGAACCACTGATTGAAGGCCAGGTTCAGCACCAAAACAGACGTGCCCCCTGAATGTCCTGGGGAGGGCTGGCTGTAGGCTGGGGGCCTGCTCTGCTCCTCGGCCCCACTTCCACTTGGCCCTCAGTGCTGCTGCCCCCTCCCCTGGAGACGCAGTACGGGTTGAACTCTGTTTGCCCCTGATGGGCTGGGGGACCCTAGGAGCCCTTTCTAGAACCCACAGGTGACACCCTGGCTCGGGGACAACCCTGAGGACAATGTGCCTCATTCCGGGGATCCCTCTTGCCCGGGGAGGGGTAAGCTCCAGACACAGACAAGAAGGGCCCCGTCCCTCACCCTCTCCGAGGCGTGTCCCAGGATCCGGGGACCAGAAGACCCCACAGTTGTGCTACTTTTCTCTGTCACCTCGGAGCTCCACTGATCCCCTTGGTGGACACCAACACACACACACACACACACACACCCCGACTGGGACTGATGACAGCCACTGGCGGTCACCCAGACAGACTGGGGGTGGCCTGCTGCATGGGGACCTCACCGCAGCAGGGCCTCCTGGTCAGTCACAGCAGAGTTGGGCTGTCACTTGGGGTCTGGCCTTCCAGGGGCTTCAAAGACCTGTGGCTGGCCCCGCCACCTGGGCACCCCCCCGGCGGCCCCTGGCCCAGCCTCTCTGTGGTGCCCTTACCCGCTGGCCCTCGGTGCCTGGTCCTCCCGCGGCTGGCCTGCCCTCGCTCTCCGAGTTCCCTCCCGGGCTGCCGGGCAGTCTCAGCAGCTTGCTAAAGAGACGCCGAAAATAACCCCCGGCCACAAGTGCTTTCATTCCCACAACAGGTGTGTTACTAAGATAGACCACACGTGTCCCGGCCGAGGTTTTTGGGGGCATGGAGCAGCACCCCCACGGCTCCCCCAGGCCCGGAGCCTGGGCAGGGTGACGGAGAGCTTAGGATGAGGCATCGAAAACAGCCCCTCCCGCCAGCCCCCCGCCCTCCTTCGGGCACCATCCTCCTGGCCACACAAAGCACCCAGGCCTGGCAGTACCGCAGCTCCATGGACGCGCCGGGCCCCAAACGAGGCCACACACCTGGGCTTACATCGCTGCACGTGCAGGCTGATACACTCCCAGCATCACCCTGCACGAGCCTCCCCTATGGCACCAGCTGCAGCCCAAGCTCTGTGATGGGAACGTCCACTGGTGACCAATACCCGTGGAGCACCCTGCATGTGCCAGGGACTCTCCCATGACGTGACCAGCAGCACCCTGGGGCTCCGTGTCATTGCCTCAGCGCTGGGCTCATGACTCCTTTTCTACAGGTGGGGTTCCCTGCCCGAGGACAGAGTGCCTGGAAGGGTAAGAGCGGGGTCCACCCTGGGAGAGGCTGCAGACTTGCTACTGGCATTCGACCATCCTGCAACTCTGGGACCCGCCTGATTCGCCCAGTTCTGAGTCAGGGAGATGGGGGCTCAGAGAGGCCATCCACCTGCCCAAGGTCACAGTGTGTGGGCGGCAGGGCTGGGTGTGAACCCGGTCTGTGGGCTGCAGACCCCACTGCTCAGTCCTCCTGGTTTGCCCCTGGGCCCTTGTTCCCTAGGGGAGGCAGGCCCAGTATGGCAGATGCAGGGGGCGCAGACAGGGCGGTGGGCACTGGGCAAGGACCTCTGGGAGACCAGTGGTTTTTGTTATTTTACTTACAGAGACAGACCATAGACCATTTTAAGCAGCCATGAAAACGGCCATGGGGCAGAGACATCGCAGGCCCGTCTTCTCGATCTGTAAGCAAAATAAGAAAAACACGCTGTGAGGAAGGAGGCTGGGCTCCGGACCCTGCCTGGGGGGGTGTCTGCAGCCAGCCCCTCCCCTGCCTCTCGACAGCGTTTTGGGGGTTGGGCCTCTGTCATCACCTAGGGCCAGTCCACTCCCTTCTTTGGGCCTCAGCTTCCTCGTCTGTGAAATAGGGGGGTCAGGGATCTCTTGGGGCCACTTTTGGTGGGAACTTCTGGGGCTCAACCAGAATTCTGGTTCCTCGTGGGCATGAGGGGACTCCCTGGCTCTTAAACATCTGTTTCTGGAAGGTGCCTGGTGATCCCACTTGCCACCATCCTCAGGGACCTGGAGCCCAAGCTGAGGGGCTTGGGGTTTCCATCGACAGACAAGCCAATAGTGGTTCCAAAACAAAGGCCAGATCTGAGCTGCCGTGAAGGGTGGAAGCACCAAACAGGAAGAGAGATTTGATTTGTCTGAGCTGAGGTCAGTGGACAAAAGCCACAAGGAGAAAAGCCGTACCACCAAAAACAGAGAGTGTGCCCCCTGTCGCAGGGGGTAAGGGCAAGATGGAGTGTTTCCCCCTAAGGGTCCTCCCAGCTGCAGAACGGCTCCTCACATCCCTCTCCAGAGTTCTCTTGGCACTCCTGCCACCTTCCTGTGGCCACGCCACAGCTTCAACTCCAAAATAAATTTGTGCCCAGGGCAGTCACCGGGCAAGAAAAAACCACAGCCCTCAAGCTGTGGCTCCCAGTCAGTCCCTGGTCAGCTTGGCTTGCAGGTCGGTCCTGGGGCAGCGGGGGAGGTTCTTGGCAGGAATCTACGGGGAGTGCAGAGGATCCGTCTACGCTGGGCACCACCAGCAAGGTGCACAGATGAGATGAGATGTTAACCTCACGTTAACACCCTGCTTTCAGGGAATTCCGAGGGTTAGGGAACAAACCTGAGGCCACCCCAGAGGCAGCCTGACACTCAGACAAAAGCTCCCAGCGGCCAGAGGGAACTAGGTGTCAGCTTAGAGAAGAAAGACCCGTTCTCTCACAATCTCCATGTTCTGAACAGAGCCAGGACCCCGGCCAAAGGGGATGGACCCCAAGCCACACACAGGCCTGCCACCGCACATCTGTTCACCAAGCCCAGTGGCATCCCATCCCAGCCACATCCACAACCTGGAACATCTGGTTCCCAGACCAGCGCCTTCCGGAACATGGGCTCCTGGACTGAGAAGAAAAGCAGGCCACAGAGCCACGCCCATGAGGATCGGAGACCCTGGCTCGGAGCCCTTGGCCAGACCCTCCAAGGGTCCACTGGTCTCTCCCGCTTGGAACCGGACAACAGAGTGGGGCGTCATCATCCCAGGGGGACCTGCTGCTGCCCCATCAGGAAAATTCCTTTTCCCGCCTGGGCTGCACGGACACCCTGGGCTGCATGGATGCAGGTGAAACTCAGCCAGGCCGGAGCCTCCCCTCTCTACCAGTGAGGCTGGACAGGGCAGCTGTAGTCAGTAGACAGAGATCGGCCCACAGTTCAGCCCGAGGTGAGGACTGACTCTTCCGGAGAAGAGGGAGGGGTGACCGGATGGCCAGAGTCCCCAGGTGAGAACAGTGAGTGAGCAAAGTCCGGCCACCTCTGGCCCCTCCTGTGTGGCCAGTGCAGGCCGGGCACCCAGGGGTGGATGGCAGGGCCCCGTCTTGAGGCAGGAGGCAAGTGTGGGGACACGGGTTCATCCCAGTGTCCATCACGTGTGGGGCCCCTGGCTCAGACTGACCCCACTGGGGAGAGGTGCTGGAACTGTTTGTGCCAGACCGTCCTGTGTTCAGCTGGCCGCACCTGGGAGCAGGTGGCATTTTCCTGTTTACCAGCAGAGACCAGCATCCTGCAGCAAGGGACCTAGCTGGACCCCTCGTCCAGATGGGGGCCTCTGCCCAGCCTCTGATGGCAGGACCAGCACCATTCACAACAGGAACAGATGGAGCCAGGCCAGGGCCTGGGCTTTGGGAAGAGACATGGACCCCAGTGAGCGGGGTGGGGCCTGAGGAACCTGGGGGCGGCCAGGGGCCACCAGGCTGAGGAACTGAGGTTCCTGCTCCAGGGAGGGGCTTCATTTGGGTCCAAAGCCTAGGGAAGAGAGCCCCAGTGTAGGGCTTTCTGTCCTCTGAATGTGTGGGTGGGAAGGCACGCGGAACACCCAGAAACACTTAGGACACATTGCTGAGCCCCTGGTCTTAGGGACAGGGAACACTGTCCCCCACACAAGCACAAGCTGGGGGTCTCCTTCCCAACTGCTCCGACTCAAAGGCCCAGGGCTTCGGGGGTGGCTGTGGACTCCGCAAGCCCACCTATACCTGCTGTGTGCACCAAGATGCTCAACCATGGCCCAGTGCCAGTGAGGCACCACCTTGGGGTATGGTCTGCCTATCATGTTGCTGGCAGCTAAGGCCCTGCGGACCCAGTTCCTGGCCCACCCACACACCTGGCTAAGGACCAGCCTTAGAGCTCTTCCAAGGCCAGAGATGCCTCCAATTGCCCCTTCAGGGGGTGCAGGCCAAACAGGATTCGCCCACATGCAAGTAGCCTGCTGTGTGACCACAGAGAAGTCCTCGTCCCTCTCTGAGCACCGGTATAGCAGCTAACCTTGATGGAAGGTTCACTGTGTGCCCACCCCGCTGAGAACTATTAACTCACTCATCCTCACAGCAGCTCCGTGAGGCAGGGCCACGGCCAGCCCTGCTTTCCCAGTGAGAAACGCCAGGCCCAGAGAGGTTAAGAACTTTGCCCAAAGCCATACAGCTACCAAGTAGAAGAGCTGGGGTCTGAACCATAATGAGATCCTCCCTCTCAAAGGCCCAACAAGGGGGCGTTTACAGGTCCAGGTGAAAGGTCGGACCTCAAACGACTCGAGGGATCCCCCAGAGGTGACTCACCCCAGTGCCCCCTTGAGACCCAACCCTGGGGTTACTCACTTGTGTGGGGCGTGAAGGAGGGGTGTCGCGTGGCCCCCTGGGATGCGGCAGGCGGTGGGGGCGGCATGCTGGGGGGCGTGGCCCGGGGCTGCGTCTTCACCTCGGCCGGGGAGTCGGGCATCGCGGTGGCCTTCTCCTTCCTGTCTGCTGTGGGCGCCACCGGGGGTGGGGGACGGGAGAAAGAGACAGAGAGCAGGTTAGTCAGGCCGAGGGGTAGAGGGGTTGGCACAGCCCAGGCCCACCTGGTTTCTGGGCGAGGCCTCGAGCAGCTGGAGCCCGGGCGGGGGACACTCTGCCCACAGCCCGCCCTGGAGAAGCCCTAGGTGTGCTCACAGGTGGCTGGCATCCCACCCACCTGGGATCAGACAGCAGGATGGGTCAGCCCATTTCAGGTGCTGGAGGGCATAGCTTCAAGAACCCGGAAAGCTAGAACAGGCCTGGGGTTCTCATTGTGGGGGTGGCCCTGGGGAGCTTGGGTTTTCTCAACTGTAGACCTGGGAGTTGGGGGGCACCCCCTGAGGCTGTGGTGCCCCCACTTCCTCAATTAGAAGCTCCTGGAGGGCCTGTGTGGACGACTTCCCCACCCCCATTTCTGATTTTGCAGGTGCGGGGCCGGCCTGAGACTCTGCATTCCTAATAGGATCCCAGGGGAACCGCCGCTCAGAGACACCCTAGCATTATCCATTCTAGAGCAGAGGCTAAAAGTCACGTCTGGGGGTCTTCCCCGGGGAGAAGACTGGGAGGCGGGAACCTGTATTTTTACCATTTCCTGGCCCAGGCAACCCCTGGGGACCAGCCAGGCCAAGGACATATTCAGTTTCAGGCCATTCTAGGCCTGGCCATCCAAGTGTGGTCCACAGAGCAGCAGGTCCTGCCCCAGACGCTGTGTCAAAGATTCCACAGAATCCCGCTGTGTCAAAGATTCTGATGCTCTGCTAGGAGTCAGGGGTGTGGAGACAGGGTGGAGACAGGGAGAGACCCTGGTCTGACATGCCCCCGAGCCCCTGGGCCCACAGAGCAGGCCCTGGGAAAAGGCCTCTGGGTGACTGACTGTCCACATGATCCCGAGGCAGCAGCTGCCTAGGTATTCTCAGCTGGGGGAGGGGGCGAGCCTTTGGGCCGCCCCCCACCCCTACCCACTCCCACCCCAGCTCAGCGTCAGCCAGCATCAGGCGACCACAGAGACCTGGGAGGGCGGCTGGGACTACAGGTGGGCATCCCCGCCCATTACAAACTGGCCAAGCCTGTGCTGCCCGCCCTTCACCCCTGCCACTGCCCATCCTGCTAACCCTGATGGGGTCTCACCGGGAGCCAGGGGGTGACGGGGCTGGGCTGGACACCTGTCAACCCATTCACTTCTTCCCCTCCTCCTCCCAGGGGCCCCATGTGATCTGGGCCGCCCGCCTCCATGGACAGTGATGCGACAATAAAATGTTTGTGTCCCAGACTGAGCAGACCTCCTTCATTGCGCCCACGTCCTCCATACCGGAAGGAGACGCCCGCAGCACCCCGGGGCCCCTGGGGTCGGAGCAGAAAGCACCCTCCTCACTGGCCCCACAGAGGGGGAAGCAGCCGGTCACCGGCAGCCACCGGGCCGCACAGCACCTGCTGTGCCCTCAGCTGTCCCCCCCCGCCAGGCGCCCTGCCCCCCGCCGCAGCCTGTCAAGAGCTGACGGCCGGGCACACGTGCGCTGCAGCTGCGTGGGCCTGTCAACACCATGCCTGGCTGCAGGGCCGGTGGCCAGTCCCCAGTGACAACCAAAGAAGGCAAACGTGGCCAGCGCCACAGGCCCTGGGCCACCCCTGTGGGGTGCAGTCCTGCTTGTCCTGGCCAGCCCTTCATCTGACCAGGCCACCCTGGGGCAGGCGGTCCTGCCAGCAGGCTGTCCAGGGAGGGTACTCAGGACGCCAGGCTGGGACGCTGGGGACATGGCCTGTTTCGACCTCTCCAAGCCCTTCCACACTGGGGCTTCGCTGGAGTGTCACAGGTGAAGCAGACCAGAGACCCTGGCTCAGGGGAGGGGTGGACCGAGTGTGCCTGTGTCTCATGGAGCCTCTCACTCATCCCTCAGGTGTCCACGGACCCTGAGGGCGAAGCTCCAGGCTGCCTACCTATGGAGGAGACATGCCTGCACTTGGCAGATGAGTCATGGCTCCTGTTATCCTCAGGAAACCCAGCGCGGGGAATGCTGCTTCCAGCCCCGTTTTACAGGCACAGAGAGGTGCAGCCATCTGCTAAGGGCACACAGCATGTATGGGTGCGTCCCTGCAGGGCATGCAAGTCCTCAGAGTTTCAAGGACTGATTTGCATCAATGCGAACTCTCCTTGCAGGAGAGGAATCAAACCCAGGTGGATGAAGGCTGCAGGTTAGTGGGGGTGCATCCCCACCTCCCACGCTGGGCCTTGGGTCCCTGGGCTGCCCACAGTGGGGCCACGGGTGCAGGAAGCCTCACATATGTTGAATCTTGTTTGAGTCTGGCTCTATTGCCTGCTGGCTGTGTGATGTAGGGCAAGTCACTTCACCTCTCTGAGCCTTTCTACTCCTCTGTAATGGATGATGGTGAGCTCTCAATGCAATCAAGAACAGTTTATGAAGCAATGCAAGTGCTAGAACCCTGCTCTTGAGGTTGGCCTTGGCCTAGATCCAAAGCAGAGCGTGCCGGAAGCCCTCAGGGAAGAGCAAGGGTGGTGTGACGACTCCAAGGAACAGAGCGCACGGGCCTCTATCTAGTCGTGCAAAGAATCCAGACAAAGCTGGCGGGTAGTAGGGAGCCCGTGAGGGTGTGCACAGGCATTGCCTCTGCCACCTGAACCCTCAGCAGCTTCCACTGCACATGGGGCTCCCCAGGGCCTACACCCAGCCCTCCTCCCACCACACCCATCTCCTCACCCACCCCTACACCCAGAGCTGTGGTTCCGAGCCCCCACCTCCCCCCACCTCCCCTTCTCTCCTGGGTCTTCAGCTCTGACCTCACGTCCTCAGGAGAGGTGCCCCGTGTGAAGGTCTTTGGCTCCCCTGGAACGTGATCCCCTCGGAGACGACCCTGCTTACTGACCGCCGCCCCCCAGGCCCAGGGTCTCTGGCTGGGCTGGCACTTCCAGAAGGCTGCCCGTGCACATGCCGGAGGCCAGGGGAGGACTCAAGAGTGAGGTCACTGCTGGGCAGCCCTCTGAGAGGAGGGGGCTCCCTGCTCAGCGCCTGGAAGGGGCAGGTCAAGGGTCCTGGCTGCCCCAGCCCCAAGGTGGACCGACCCGGGGGGCTGTGGATGCAACCATAGCTCACCCTGGACACTTGCCTCCTCGGGGCTGGCCAAGCGAGGACAGCAGGGTGTGAGGGGGCTAGAGGCCCACCCTCCAGACGAGCGGCCGTCTCTAAGCTGGGCTCCTCATGTCTACATGGGCACACTTGTCACCCACCTCCCGGGGTGCAACATGGGTCAAATGAGATGGAGAAGTGTGCTTAGCGGAGGGCAGGGCACCCACCATGGTCGCACCATCATGGTGGCAGCTGTTAATTGCTGTTATTAATTACTGCCCTCTCTCCACCTCTGCAGCCCTGCCTGCGTGTGGAGGCCAAGCCTGCCCATCTGCCAGTCTGCATGGTCTGAGGGCACATGGCTAACAAGCTGCCAGATGGGCAGCCTCAGTCTCCTGAGCGCCAGCCTCCTGACCAGCCCCTAGCTCCTTCCAAGGCCCATGACCCCCAAGGGTTCTGGTACAACCTGACTGCATGTCTGGCCGCCCTGTAGGGCCACCCAGGGGGGGACCCTGAGCTCACAAACCAGCGTGAGCAGGAGCTGGCCAGGTCGTGGGGGCTGGGGAGGGGCCCACTGAGGGGTGCTGAGGGCCAGGAGGGGGGCAGCTCCCACTACCATGAAGACTCCTGAGGGTGCCAGCATGGTCGGCTGGGCACAGCTCCCGGTGAGGTCCAGACTCCACCCAGAAGCCTGAGCTGGCCGTGTGGGGCCGCTCTCTCCCCTCCCCCATTCTCAGGTCCTCCGCCCTCCGGGGTCCACTCCCAGGTGTCCCAGCCCCGGGGGAGCTGGGTCCTGTGCCCTGCACGTCCACGCAACCTCTCATTGCACCCTCATGCCCTCCCCAGAAAGCACCATCAGTCCCTGTGCCTGCCTGTGAGAGACATTAGACACGTCTGTGGGACACCCCCCCGGCTCGAATGGTCCCCCCATACCCACTCTGGGTCTGTTTCTCCACTCCTGATTCTGAAGTCATTGGGGACCCTCAGTCCCACAGATGCCCCCACCCAAAATCAGGATATCCCCTGCACAAGCCCCCTTTTAGGGAGCTCTGACTTAGCAGGTCAGTGAGGGGGCCCTGGCAGCTGAACCTATGTCTAGCTTTAAGTTCTTTCACTTTTATAAGATTAACATATAAATAACAGCTCCCCAGGCGAGGGCTTGGCATGTGTCCCACGCACATCAGTGTGCCCGCTGAGGGTCCCAGGGACGACTGTGACCCGGAATGCCACGCCCTGAGGGAGGACTCAATGCGTCTCCACAGGGGCCCCCATCAGGCCCATTTGTGGATGGGGAAACTGAGGCTCGGGGAGGACAAGTGTTCAGGATCTCAGAGCCTGACAGACAGCAGGGCCTGAGCCCGGGGCTCTCCAGGGGTGCCTCAAGCACCAGGCCCCACCACCACCTGGGAGATTAGAAAGTTCTGTAGCCACCTCATGCTCCCTGGGGAACATCATGTGGGCTGATCAGACACAGAAAGGGTGGCTGCCTGGGGTTTGAGGCTGGGGTGGGTTTGCTGCTCTGAGTCAGTGGGTGATGCCCTGGGTGCCCCAGCTTTGCAGCAGGTTAAGTGCGAGGACCATCTTCCCAACTCCCTGGGCTCTTCCTAGATGTTCCGGGGGAGGGGGGAAATTGGAGCAGCCTTGGCATCCCTGGGCCTCCGCTGGCCCCATCAGCAGTCAGGGGCCATGGCGTCCACAGGACCCCATGGAGAAAAAAGTGGGAGATGGGGCAGAATTGGAGAAGACATGTCTGGGCTTCTCCCTGACCAGGGTCCCTGTCAGCTCACCTGGAGCCTGCGTAGTGCCTTGCCAGAACAGCAGCCCTTATGCTGGTGTATGGTGGGGGGAACTCTCGGGGTGCTGGTCCCTCCCCTGTGGTCCCCTCCCCGTGTGCTCAGGGGGCAGGAGTGTGCTGGGGGCCCAGCCGGGAGTCTGACCCTCCCACAACATGGCAGGCAGCCCGGCTCTGCTCCATCTGACACACAGGAAACTGAGGCACAGAGAGGATGGGTGACCCGCCGAGCTCACACAGCCGACAGGGGGCTGGAGGTGGCCCCAGAGTCCTATCCACCCGAGGCCTGCTGCTCCCTCATTCGCTCCTCTTTGAACTGTCCATCCCTCAATCCTGGAGGGTGGGGGTCCCCCTGGTGTCCTGATGTCTGGCTGCAGTGCAGGAGCCAGAGGGTGAGAGGGGACAGCCTACTTGGTCGCAGCCCCACCACTGGCCCCGGCTCCGAGCCCTCGAGAACATTCCCAGACCCGGGCGGTGCTCTCCAGGCCCCTGGGGACCCTGCGTGTTTCCCAGACAGTGGCTCCAGTTCCCACTAAATGTCACTAACCCATCGACAGAGGAAGCCGCTCTCCGGGGCCGGGCGGAGCCGGTGGGAAAGAACACGGAATGTGCCGGAACAAGCCACCCCATCCATCATTGTCCCTGTCCGCCTGTGTTCCCAGCCCGCCCTGCCCGGCTGAGAACTGGCCACAGCCCCGCGCTCCCAGCCCTGGGGTTCTAGAACCCTCCATGGGAGGGGGCCCTTAGCATCAACACAGCCCATCCCCCACTGGTGCTGTTGCGGAATCAGGGTTCGCTTTGGCCTCTCGTGGTCTGACTCTTCCGTCACCTCATCTGACCCTCACAGAAGTGGCAGGAAGTGGGCAGGTAGGCCTAGTACCAACAGGTAACCCTGCTCCAGGGGCAGGGCCCTGACTGTGAGCCCGGCCTCGACCTGTGCACCCCACACAGCCCCTAGCCTGCTAGGCGGCCAACAAGGAAGCCCAGGGCCCAGAGGCCACTCTCTGCGGAGTCTCGGGCTGTGACCTGTGACATGCCCAGACCCTGTTCCTGGCACTGACCCGCAGGCAGGCAGGGTTCCCCAGGCCCGTGGAGGCTTGGCAGGGAGCCCTGCACCCCAAGGAGGGGCCCTGCTCCCCGGCCCCTGGGCACACTGCCCGGCCGCAGCCTCCGCAGCTGCAGGTGGGGACGAGGACAGAGCACCAGCGGCCCAGGCCCTGACGTCCTGGCCTCCGCCCCGTGCTGGGGAGCAGGCCGAGGTCCGGAAGCTCCTACCAAGGTGGGCAGAACGCTGGACTTTTCTGGAGGCAGAGGGGCGAGCTGGCCCCTAAGACACGTCACCTGAAACCATTACCGGGTGGCCCCTGCCTCTTGGCGGGCGTCCTGAGTGCCCTCAGGGACTTTTGTGACTGGCCGTCCCCTCCCTGCCCTCACCTCCCACGTCTTTGTCTGAATGTGACTGTCTTCCTCAGTGAAACAGTGTGCAGGGCAGGGCCAGACACATAGCAGGTGCTGCATAAACGCTGTGGAGTCAGGACCAAGAAGGGAGATGGCCCATGGATGGCAGGACAGTCCCGCCTCCCAGCTCCACAAGCACTCTTTCACTGAGGACAGCCCCGATTCCTCTGCCCTGTACATCGGCCAGGGACTGGAGGGAACCTCCCCGGTCAGGTCAGGTGTCCCCTGGAGCCCCGTCCCCGTCCTCCAAAGGTCCGGGGGTGGGACAGCAGCGGGCTGGTGTCAGGTGTCGGGAGCGAGGGCAGGCACCACCTGTCCCCGGCGCCTCCAGGCACACTCTGTCCTGCTCAGGCCAGACTCTCCCGGGAGGATCGCGGCGTCCCGGCCCGCAGACACTCTGCCCAGGGCAGGGTACAGCTGCCCGTGGGAGGTGCCCCTCTGTGAAGGCCGCACCTGGGCTTCCAGGATCCTGACCACGATCGGGGACTCCGCTGGCAGCCCTCTCCGGTCCTGGAGGAAGACGCCACTACCACTGGGTTTACAGATGGGGACCCTGACACTCAGAGTCGCAGAGAGCAATGGGCCTCCAGGGTCCGGAGACCACCGTGGCTCCCACAGTGTCCCAGCTCCCTGTGTGGCACTCGGGGCCTCACACAGCCTCATCCCGTGTCGTCCACAATGGCCTCCAGAGCCAGCACCTTCCAGGCTCCTCCATGGGTCCAAGCCCCAGGCCAGGTGGGCGTGGTTGCCCACTGAAGCAGTGAGGAGATCGAGGGGGCAGAGGTCAGGCTTCCTCCAAGGCCGCAGCTCGGTGAGGCTGCAGAGCCCTGACTACAGATTTCCTCTTTTCTCCCACTCTTTCTTCCAAGACCTTCTATCACAGCACCACCATGAGCCCCAGAGCCCCCTAACTACAACAGCTCCCGAACCTCCAGAAGCCCAATGCCACACTTATGGAAAAGACAGAAGGTGGGTGTGTCTGAGGGGATTCAGGCCTCACAGCGCTCAGGGAGGGTGCTTCAGGGCATCCCTCCTGGGCAGGACCCGCTGGAAGACACCCCCACATGTCAGGGGTGGACCCTGTGGGGCCCTGGGACCCCAGCGCAGTGTGCTCCAGCATGGGCGTGGTCCCCTGGCAGTGACAGCACGTGGAGGCAGGAGCCGGCTCCCCTGGCTCGCAGATGGCCCTCCTGAGCTCTGAGCATCAATGGGATCCTCCTGCGTCCACATGAGGGGTGGACACTGCTCTTCTCATGTCATCCCAGGCAGGTTTCTGGCCGTGTAACTGTTGGGCCAACCTTGGAAGTCATGAGCAACACAGCAGATGTGGGTAGTGCAGCAAGTCTTTCCTGAAGGCCAGCCCAGCCCAAGTACCTCTCTACACTGCCTCCACCCCTACTCCCGGTGACAGATTCACCTCCTCTGAGCCACTGACCACTGCACACCAGCCACTGCAGGGCCTGGGCAAGGTGGGACAGGCCCACTGCCAGCACACACAGGGGCTAGCAGAAGGGCGGGGGCAGATATTTCTGGGGGGGCATCTGAGCCTCCATATCGCTGCTTGGGGAGCTCTTGCCCCCAGAATACCCTCCCTTCCCCTCAAGGCTTCTTGGAGGGTAGATGGGGACTTGTACTCCTGGACCCTGGGGATCTGGAGCAAGCCAGGCAATCTCCCCAGCCAAGGGCCAAATTCCTGGGGCGAGGAGGGGCACGGACTCTCCTGGAGCCTCCCAGTGGGTGTGTTGGGGATGGAGGGAAAAACCAGGCATGCACCCCAGGAAGCAGCCATGACTCAGAAGGGACGGACAGGGCTCCCAGGCTGAGGCAGAGGGACTCAGGGAGCCCTGAGGACATGGGGTTGACCCCCTACATCAAGATGGGTGGGTCTGACCAGGAGGCTGACCCCTCCCTCTCCCTCCAAGGCCAAGGTCAGGGATGGCTTGTCTTTGATCCCCAATGCTCTGCAAAGCAATGAGAATTTTCAGGGGGGCCACAGCCCTAACGAATTCCAGGCGCTGGAACTTGGACCACTGCCCACATCTGGTTTCAATCACAGCCTCCGCCGCCTGATGAATCAGTGATAATACACACAAGGATTAGTGTTTCCCTCCCTTGGTCCGGGCGGCCCTCCCACCCCCACGAGTGCTCTAGCCACGTCCCCTGGATCCTCTGCCCAGCCCTTCCCAGTCCTGGGGTCTGACCGGGCTGCTGTTCCTCTGCCTGTTAATGCTGTGACCCTTCCCACTACACAGTGCTAGGCCACCCTGGTCCTCCTTCCCCCAGGGACCCCATGATCCCCTGGGCCTGTGGGTGACAACACCAAGGATGCTGGTTGCCGTGGCAACATCACTGGACCAAAAGCAAGGAAACCTGCTCTGTGACAGACTGTGAACTGGGGAAATCACCCCAGCATGGCCCAAGCCTCAGTTTATCCACTGATAAAATGGGCCCGTAACTCCTGCTTCTCAAGGTTGGGGGCAGGTGATGGGGGTAGTCTTAGACAAAGGACCAGAAGGGGAAAGGTCACCATGGTGCCTATGACAGAGAGGTTCTGACTGGCCTCCCTCCACCCTATCTCAGCCTCTTGGCCTGAATGTCACTGACTTTTCTACCCAGGACTCAGTTTTGTCACCTGTGAGATGGGGACAAGAGCAGAGCCCCTGCAGAGGCACAGAGGGATGGGACAAGCCAGCGAGAGGCTCCTCTGAAAGACCTGGGTGCTGAGCGGGGCCCAGCTCTGATTGAGATGGGCTGCCTTCTGCCGGGAGTGGTGTATATGCCTGGGTGCTGAGACCTCCTCATTCTGATAAAGCCCAGACAAGTAAGACCCGGGTTATAGACAGGGAACTGAGGCTCACAAGATGCAAGCCTGGGTCACACAGCTGTCACGTGGCAGCTCCCATGCGTGTCCAGCATTCTGGTTGACCCACTGCTGGGCTCAGGCAGGGTCATCACTGTGGACCTTCAGAGCCTGGCCAGAAGGGTGGCCGGGAGGGTCCACAAGAGGATGTCCTGCTGCACAGGGAGGACCCTCGCAGCCCCAGAGGGGACATCGCGGTGGCTGGGCTGCCCCCTGTACCAGCAGGGGATCACGAATCCCGCCAGTGCTGGGAGGGAGCCACCCTCCTGGACAGGAAGGTCCCTACCATCGAGATGCCACGGAGGTGCGGTGAAAGTGAGCCAGATCCAGTCTCACCACCATCCTCCAGCCCAGGGTCCCCTCAGAAGGGGCCCATCCTCTCCTGACCTGACTGTGCCTCCAGTCTGGGAGGCCCGGCTAGACTCTCCCGGGCGGGCTTGGGGCGTCTCCAACTGCTGGGATGCTCCCCTGTGCTCCACAAGGCTGTTCCCTCCTCACTCAGGATCGAGCCCAAATGTCCCCCCTCAGAGGACCCCTGCCCTTCTCACTGCATCACCCACTTAATTTCTTGGGGAGCACTTGTCAGCACCTGCCATCGCGGTCTGTGTGGGTCCTGTCTCTCCGAGGACACGGGCCTTGTCTTTCTGTGCACTGCGAAGTCCAGACCAGCGCCGACACCTGGTGGTCAGCGAGACGCTGCATGCAGGTGTGCTGACCGGCCTGTAAGAAACCCAGAGAGGCCCCGCCTGCCCTTGTGCCATCTGGGACCCTGGCCTGTTGCCTTGGAGGCTGTGGCGGGAGCCTGGGCAGAGCTTGGGTCAGGAGCTGCCCCCTGCCTGGTGGCCTCAGTGGGCAGCTCCCCCATGTGTAGGGCGTGGGGACCAAGGAGCTACTCTGAGCCTACCCATCATCAGTAAAGTTCGGTTATGGCGGATTAAGATATCCTCCACCTGGGGGTGGATGCATCACAAAATGGCCTCAGTTCTCCTCCCCAACTATACACACCCCTTCTAATGTGACTGCAGCTCTTCCTGCCCAGCTGCTGCTGCTGCTGCTAAGTCACTTCAATAGTGTCTGACTCTGTGCGACCCCATAGACGGCAGCCCACCAGGCTCTGCCATCCCTGGGATTCTCCAGGCAAGAACACTGGAGTGGGTTGCCATTTCCTTCTCCAATGCGTGAAAGTGAAAAGTGAAAGTGAAGTCGCTCAGTCGTGTCCGACCCTCAGCAACCCCATGGACTGTGGCCTTCCAGGCTCCTCCGTCCATGGGATTTTCCAGGCAAGAGTACTGGAGTGGGGTGCCATTGCCTTCTCTGCTTCCCACTCAGAAATGGGCTCAATTCCTTGCCCTTGGATCCGGGCTGGCCAGGGACTTGCTCTGGCCATTAGGATGAGGCAGGATGATGGCAGTCAGCTCTGAGCTGGACATGAGGCAGTCAGTACCTCTGGCTGTCCTGCTGAGCCTGCTGAATGGGAAAGCTCACTTGGGCGAGTTGGCCCAGCTGCCCCAGCTAGGGATCCAGGAGTGTGAGGGCCCGGCCACGCTCAGCAGAGCTGCCGACCTCAACCCAAGAGCAAGCCCTGCCGAGACTGCCCAGATGAGCCACCCAGTGGGACCCTACAGAGCCTGAAATCACGTGGTGGGTACCTTCACTTTGGAAACCACTTTTCAGCACCCACCAGCCTGAAATATCGTGCACCCATGGCTCAGTGGTTTGCTCTGAGGCAGGGAATCAACAGAAAAGCAGAGAGCCCAGCATTGGCAGCAAAGGATAAGAATACTCACTGGCCACTGTCACAGAGGTCCATCAGGAGGTCAAGGGGCAGATCCACACAGCAGAATACTACACAGCAAGGAAAAAGCACACACACAACCCCACACACAAATTTGTCAAATGTCACCAACACGTGGCTGAGTGAATGACACCAGACCCCAGAGAGGATGGGCCACGTGCCTCCACTTACAGGCATTACAGTCAAGGTGGTGGGCCCACGACCGGCAGTGACCCGGGAGAGGGGCTCAGGGCCTGGGGCAGGTCAGGGAACGCTGTCTGTTAACCTGCACACTCTGAACCTTCATGCACACAACGCTTTTCTGTGTGATGTGTTGTACTTCAAATAAAGAAAAATCAAAAGAAGTAGAAACACATGTAACTCCATCTTGCAAACGAACATACGTGCAGAAAATGACAAGAAATGAAAGGTGACCACAGCTCCTGGTAGAAGGCCGGTCAGAGCCATTATGCCTGTGCCTGTGTTTGCAGAAGGGGTCTGAGGGTTTGGTTGGGCCGAGAAGCCCAGAGCTTCAGCCACGTACAGACGCTCCAAACAAGTGGGGCAGGGGTGGGACTTCCTTCTCAGATGAGCTGGGATGGTCATGGAGCTGGGTCCGGGATGCCCTGGTGCTGAGCAGAGTTCCGAGGTGGGGAGGGTGGAGCTCGCTTAGCGGCTGGAATGGAAACCCTCCCTGCTCTCTGCCGGCCGCAAACGTGATCCAGATGTCCCCTGCTCGCCCCGCGGCTGGCGCTCGGAGGGAGCACATTCCTCACCCAGCTGCTGGGGCTACGCTGCCAAGAGCGGCTCCCGAGAGCTGGCGGGGGGGCACCCACCATCTGGGCCGCCTGCCGTGTGTGTGTGTGTGTGGGGGTGCCAGTGGAGGGGAGGCCCCCCCTCTCCCAGCACCTGGGCCCAGCACTCTGGGGCCCTCTCCTGTCCCCCCATGCACACCTGCCACCAAGAGGGCGTGGCTCAGCTGCAGGCTGGCACACCCAGCGAGTGTGAATGGGCTGTGACAAGAAACACGGTGGACCCTGGGTGGGCTTGAGGGGTGTGGGCATGTGGACAGAGAGAGTCACGCATGACTGAGCGGAGGTGGGTGGATGGCGGATGGGTAGGTGGATGAGTTGGGGGGGTGACATCCTGACCAAAGCATGACACAGAGCCCCCTCCTGGAGCTCAGTGGTGGGTACACAGGCCAGCCCATGAAGTCGAGTAGTAGTGGGGAAAGCCCAGCTTTGGGGTCTGGCAGGCCTGAGTCAAGCCGCGGCCTCATCACTTGGGTGGCCTTGGCCAGGCTTCCTCCTCTGAGTCTCCTCAACTGTACACTCGGGCCGACGTCACTGTCAGGATCAGGCCAGCGCCTGTTAAGCCAGCTCTCTGCTTTGCTCACATACACACCTGGCAGGGACGTGAGGGGTGGGGGACCCTGAGACCCCAGGAAGTGCCCCAGCAGATGGGGGTTGGGGGGAGCTCCTCCTAGAGCCAAGGACCACCTACACTTAGTCTGAACAGAAGACATGTCCCCCGAGGGGTTGTGGCAACATGGGGCAGAGCGTGGGCAAGCGCATTTCCTGGGGGAGGGGTGCGACCCCCAAAAAGACCGCAGGAGCCCCTGGAATACAAGATGATCCAATATGTACAGAGTGTCTCTAGAAGGAAGAAGAAACTGCCCTTGGGGAGGGGCAGCAGGACCCCCTCCTCTCGGCCTGCCTCTTGTACCAGCAGCACTTTTAAAGTAATTCCTGATTTATTGTTAAACTGCCTGCTGCCCACCAGCACTGTGCCCACCCCAACTCTGACCAAGACAGACAACTACAAAGTTTCACTTAACAGATACACTTGTCCAGATCACTTGTTTTCAAGAAGGAACTGACAAAACTCAAGGAACTGCTCGGCCAGGACGCCTCTGAGGCCAATCAGTGCTCAGATTCGCATGAAGCAGAAAGTCCCGCATCAGCGCTCACACATCTGGATCGGGTGCTCGGGAATCAGGGAGCCTCCTGAGAGGAGGAGAACCTGCACTTGTGTGCACGCCTGAAGCAGGAAGGGTGTCTAGCAGAGGCACAGCTTGGGGAAGTCGGGGCAGCGGGAACTCTGTGCACGAAGGTGGGCAGTGACCGGGGAGGCTGGGGGCTCTGGAGACCCAGGCCGCATGGTTAGGGGTTCCCCTGCTGGCATCGGGGCGCCACGGAAGGCTGACCTGAGTCCCAGAGCATTTTCATTGTTGGAAAGCATGCAGACTGGCTGCATGTCACCTTCAACTCCCCAGAGGAATGTTGCCAAAATATAAACTCATTGCGCTGCCCCTGTGAACACTAAGCAGTATTTAGGGCTGGTGGTTCATCCCACACGCACGCCCCTCCGAGCGCATCCCTGAGAGCGAGATGATCCTCCCGCCAGCCGCAAGCCACAGAACCGCTACCCTCGGTACACACGGCCTGTGAAGGCCCTGATGACCCATGATGGGAGACATCAATGCAGGATGCTGCCCCCAAGCTGGAGGGACCCCAAGTGGTGAGAGGCACCAGCTGGAGCAGGTTTGAGGTTGGAGCTGAGTAGGTGGTCTGGGCAGGCTTTGCTCAGGGGACCAGGGGCATCTCCGACTCTCACTCCCCGCTTTCATAAGGATGACCTGAGAGCTGGTTTGGCTCAGCTGTGATGAGTGTCAGCCCGACGTGG
The DNA here is from genome assembly GCF_019923935.1 of Bubalus bubalis. NCBI lineage: Eukaryota > Metazoa > Chordata > Mammalia > Artiodactyla > Bovidae > Bubalus > Bubalus bubalis. The sequence goes on from NC_059174.1 coordinate 13,741,079, forward strand.
TGTGTCTTGCTGCCCACTGCGGGACCCCCGTGGATCTGGCGAGATGCCCAGAGACACCCAACCCCTCTTCTACGCTCTCAGTTCCTGGACATGGAAGGCCCTGCCCAGGGCCCTCCCAACCCGCATACCCAGGGACCAAGACTGGCCCAGGAGAGACTTCATCGCTGCAGGGCCCCAGACCCTCCCATCCTCTTGCCTCTGTCTTCATGGGTGAGGCTGGGGCCCCTGAAAAACTTGCGCTTCTTTTGGCAGAGAACGCGGTAAAAGTGGGAGGGGAGGCTGTAGGGATGTTTACATTTATGTCATTGTCATAATTGTATTCAAAGCTCACAACACTGGGGAGACTATCACTGCCTCCCTTCCCAGATGTTCAGAGAGGTTGAGGTCTGCACCTGAGGTCACACAGCACTGGTGCAGGCTGGAAACTCCTGAGAATACCACTGGCACCTCTGGCTGTGGCAACTCTGTCTGCTGCTCACCTCAGATACCTGCGGTTACTCTTATGACTGAACCACAGCCATGCCAGAGAGGCCTGGCAGCGTGGAAGGAGAACACCAAGCCCCAGCCTCTCTAGTGTCCTGGGTGCTGGAGCTCTGGGTTCCAAGCTCGGGGTGCCATCTTCCCAGGGCCCTTCTCCCAGGATTCCAAACAATCCATATTCCCAGGAACCATCGAAATGTTCCAGAAATTCCAATCGTATGTCACCCCAATGGCATGGCCCAGACCTTCCCCTGTAGGGGAGGCCAGGAGCCTCTGGGGTCCCAGACCTCTGGGGTCTGCCCGTTTTCACTGCAGAGAGCTATCTGTACGTTTGTTGAGTTCCACGGGCCATGTGCTTCACCCGCGTCACCTCACACAACTCCTGGAACCCCACTATCTCCTACTTTCAGAGTCAGCGACGTGTCCCGTGGTGAGCATGGCAGCTGGCCCAGCTTAGGGTTTTAGTCACATGGGAAAGGCATGCTCCCAACCACCCAGCCCCCACCCATGGTAACCACTGTTGACGGGTCTATGGACCCCTCTAGATATTTCCGTGTGAATATAACCCTCGGTATGTATACTCGCAAGGAAGGGGCAGCCACGGCGCATACCCGTCAGCTCCACAACCTGCGAGTTTTTCCGACGAGACCTGGAAGCTGTGTGCTCAGTCCGGCCTCGGGCTCCTCACCTGTCAAATGGGGAGATGAGCCCCACCCCCAGGGTTAACAGGAGCTGGAGAGTAATAACCAGCATACACAGCAGCCAGGCATACAGCAAGTGCCAAATGAGTGCCAATCTATAGACAGGAGTCACCCTGAGCACTCGCTTCTTGGAGGTCCTCCTTGGAGCCCTCTAAGAGGCTGACTCTGCTCTTCCACCCAGGGACACCCCCTAAAATGGACAAAGGGTTGGACTCCGGGAAGACAGGGGCTGCTGGCCGGACACCACAGTCCCCAAGCTGGCCATGTGATGGAGGAACATGGAGCTGCCACAAATGCAGGTGGAAAGGAAGCCCCCCTCCCTGCCCAGAGGAGCCCCTGGCTTGGCTGGACAGGGTCCCCTGCTATTTCCCAGCCCTGCCTCCCATCCTGCTGGGTGGTCTCCCTGGCCTTGGCCCACCCACCCAGGAGGTCAGAGCCCCCTTAGGCCCTGGGGATGACACCACAGCAACCCCCTGGAGAGGCATCCCTCTAAGCTGGTGTCCCCACAACCTGGGAACAACCTCCTTCCTCTGGATATAAGGCAAACAGAGTCCTCTGGAAGCAAACCTTTTAAGCAGATGTTTCCTCTTGGCACGCACCTCCCGGGCGGGGCCTACCGCTCTCACACGGAGGCACAGGGGAGACCGAGTGATTTCAATTCTTCTTTTTAGGAAGGGGGAGGAAAATATTTTAAAAAATGTGTTTTACAAGCCTGCTTTTGCCATTGTTTATGTAAACAGGTAAATTGTTTCCTGCCTCAATTAAAAACATCTGCCACATAAATGAATACCAATTAACTCATCCTGTTTTTAATTACTCTGTTAATTACACGCAGGCAGCAGAAAGGATGGCTGGGAGTAGGCGAAGCCGAGTGCACGCCCTCCCCCCAGTTGGCAAGGATCCGGACTGTGTCTGGCTCCTGGTGGATGAGGGTGGCAGGGAGGTGGTGGCGCAGTGCCAGCCGGGATTCCCTGATCTGGGGCTGCCGGGTGGGCACCTCCTCCAAGGGCCCTGGATGGGGGCCGGCCGAGGCTCCCAGCTCATTCTAGGGAATGAGTAGCCCCCTCCTGCAGGCCCTTCTGCCCTCCCCCTTCCCACTCTCACCTCCTCCAGCCACTCCCCTCCCATCACTGGAGAGGAAGGAAGGGCCTTAAGGGGGTCCGTCATGCCTTGGCCATATCTGTTGGGGGAGAGGGGGCAGCTGGAGATGGCGGCATGCACCCCCTCCAGGAAGGCCTGCCTGGGGCTGGGGGAGGGGAATACTGCTCTGACAAATGCTGCCTGGTGGCACCCTGAGCACCAGGACTGGGAGCCACCCCCGGAGCACCCCTCGCCAGCCCATCACCCGCTCTCCTTGTCCGTAGCCTTCACCATGGTTTGTAATTTCTCTCCCCTCTCCTGCTTGCTTCCCTGAACCCGGCCCAGGGCAGGCAGGCAGGAGGCGCCCGAACATAAGTCTCCAAGGGGACCTTATCCAGGGGCGCTCACAGAGGAGGTGTCATTATCCCTATACAGGGGGTTGGCTTGGGAGAGGCCCCTCTGAGGTGTCACCTGGTTACACCAGCCTTCATGACGGGCTGGACTTGAACCCAGCAGGAGCCCTACTTCCAGGATGTGTTTACTGCACTGTCAATATCACCAAGGCCAAGCTAGGGAGTCATGCTGTCTCCAGGGGCTGGAGCTGCTGGGCCCTGGGGTGCCCCCTCCCCCACTTCCCACAGACGCTCTCCCCACCCCCTCCCAGGTTACACGGCTTACAGAAGCAGAGGTGGTCAGAGCTGGCTGACCCTCACAGTTGCCCAGCTGGTGTGGTTGGTGGGTTTCCACTTGGCCCATCAGAGGTAGGCAGCAGAGCATCTCTGTGAGAATGATGCCACTGCCTGAGCTGGGCTCAAAGGGAAAGGTGTGCCTGACATTGATTGGTGATGTCTGCTACAGCCATTGGAGTGTGCAGATTGATTCGCCATGTCTGCCAGTCGCATCACATATGGAGTAATAGGGAGGTACCAGGATCCAGTCCACGTTCACAAACAGTGCTCCAGAACAGAGAACAGTCTGCCTCTCCTACTGCCTGTGGGCACCTGCTCAGGGGGCTGCCTGCACCAGTCTTCTCTGAGACATGGGTCAACAGTCCACAGTTGGACAGGCCAGAGTCCAGGGGCCAACCCCTTCCAGGCCAGGTCCCAACTCACAGTCCCCACCCGGAATCCTGTCCCAACCTTGGAGCAGGGCTGGGGAACAGCAAGTACCAAGTGATCCACAGTTTATTAACTCATTTAATCCTTCTAACAGCCCCATGAAGCTTTTCTGTTATTTAATACTAACAGCGAAATGTAAAACATGTTATTACACCCATGTTACAGGTGGAACAACTCACAGGTTCAGTAACTGCGTGTCGCATGGCTGGAAAGGGCAGGGCTGTGGGTCTGACCCCATCGTGCAGACATGCACAGGTCTGGCGTGAACTCACCCTGCTGCCCGGACCCAACCCACCCCTCCAGATTTCCAGTCTCCCAGACAAGCAACCAGGGGCAGGCATGGCCTCCAGGTTTGAGTTGGGCATTGCCCAGTTTCTGGCCATAGGCTGTGAGCGAGTCCCTCCACTTGGCTTGGTCTCAGCATTTTCCCCTGGAAGAGGGGGGACGCTCACCCTGCCTCGCAGCACTGGCATGAGCATACTGGGGCTTTCCTGCCAGCCTCTCTGCCCACCGCTCCCCTCCTGCCTCTCCTTCCAGGCAACCCACCAGGCTGAACACCAGCATGTAGCTGGGTAGTCTCCTGAGCTGCTAGAGGCCAAGGCCAGCGTGGGTCAGGGCCTGCCCTGCAAGCTGTTGGGGAGCCTGCACCTCAGCCTTGCCTGGTGGGGGTCCCTTTCAACATCCATCAGTCATCCAGATTCTGGGCCATTCTCTCTGGGGCCTTTTAGCCACTTTCAGCCATAAGACATGTCTAATAGTAGCTTCTGCAGCATGCTGGGCAGCTGGGTCTGGTGTGGGGAGCCGCGTGCTGGCCCACCTGACCACGTCTCCACACCTGGGGCTCACTGAGGAGCAGCCGGGAGCAAAGCCAGCTCCAGGGCTCCTTGGCAGCCCCTGTGTGGTTCAGAGGGCCCACCAAGCTGTGGGGAGGAGCCCAGACTCACCGGTCAGGAGTTCAGAATGGTGGTGGCCACAGGAAAAGGGCCCAGGAATCCTTGGGTACAGCCCCCAACCCAGGTCTGTGGCAAGGACACACGATGACCAGAGCCAAGGGCAGGGACTCTGCACCCCGGAGGCCATATCTGCCCAGGGAGGGCTGCACCTCGGAGTTTAAACCTCAGTGACCTCCTCTCTGTGCGAATGGAGGACCCACCCCCTCAGAGGTGACAAAGGCCGTGTGCGGCAGTTATAACAAGGGGCTGTCCCACAGAAACCAGAAACCACCAGCCAGCTCACTGGTCAATCAAGTCCAAGGTTCAGAGTGTCCACATGCAACACCAGCCCCAAGGGGGAATCACTGTGCCGCTTCTGAGGGGCACAGAGAGAGTGGGAGCCAGCCCGGGGTCACACAGCGGTGGAATCACACAGCGGCAGCCTCACCCGCCAGCCCTCAGCCCTGACCCGGAGAACAGGCTGTGTCCCTGGTGGACAGAGGGTCTGCTTCCAGCCCCTCCTCCCCGCCTTGGACGGCCCAAGGCAGGCAGATGGGCCAACGCTGGTGCAGCCGCGGTGGCAGCTGCTCTGGGGGAGGCGAGCGGGAAGCCGGCTCCATGCCTCCCTCCCCGGCGGAACCTTCTGGATGTTTTGACTCATTCCACCACATGGTCTCCCAGAATCCCAAGGAGATCTGGGGGTGGGGACCTGCTGAGTCAAAACAGCCTTGGGGGTTTTCGGCAGAGGGGCGTGGCGTCCTCCTGCTCTGCCTGGAGTCTCCCCTCTTGTCTCTGAGAAAGCTCCAAGGCCATCTCCCCATTTGACGGGAGGGAAAACCGAGGCCACTGCTGGCCCCTGGGGTTTCCTCTGTGACCCAGGGAGGCTCGGTCAGGCCTGTCCTGAGCCCTGGGGCACACGTGGAGTCTACAGCATTTCATCCAGGGCTGCACCCTCATCTCCCATGTTCCCCTGGGGGGAATCTTCCCAAGGCATAGAAATGGGGAGACCATGGTGGCTTCAGAGGCCGCGGGGAATGCCCAAAGTCACATGACACCTTTTGCCCGGTCAGTGTGAACATTTTCACAGGGACATTTATTGTAAAACAGAACGACTAAGGAGGTCCTGGTGCCTTGGATGGAAAACCTCTCCATGTCCAGAGGCCTCACCCCAACCACACCCACAGGCTGTGGGCGGCCTCTGTGTGCCCAGTAGTGGGGAAGGGTGTGCGGGACTCGTTTGCTCCTCTTTGGGGATACCCCACGGCGGTGCAGGTGTGTGAGCTCAGGCAGTTCAGACTTGCAACTCTCCAGCACAGCAAGCTTCCAGGGAGCCAGCAGGCTTGACCCGAGCGGCAACCAGGCTCAGTTGTGGGCTATTCCAGCTCCACCCCCTTGGTTGCCAAACCCCTCAGGATGCCCATGGGGCCTCCTAGTCTCTGAAATGTCCATCTTCTGACCCTCTCCAGGCAGCACAGGGTTCAGGGAACAAGCGAATCTCCTTCCTCTCCTCCCGCATGAGGGATCCCCCAGGCCTCGGGACAGATGGAGCTGGAGCGCCGGCGGTCAGCTCAATCAGGAGGATGGAGTGAGAGCCAAGCCCACCAGTGGTGGAACCACATAATAGCCGGCAGAACGGCAGGACCGGTTTTGGGTCCCTCACCCTGGGCTCCCGCACAAAGGCTTTGGCTGCTGGCCACAAAGGCACAGCTCCGGGCGGTGATCTCCCCCAGGGACAAACTGGCCACTGCCGTGCAGTCGTGAGGAGGCATCAGGCAGACCCCCAGGGGAAGCCAGGATGCCTGCTGGATCAGCTCTACGAGTCTTCAGTGCAAACCCCCGGTGCACAGGAAATGCACGACATTTTCATGCCTTAGTATTTATGCCACCACCTCCACTAGCTGAAGCCCTCAATGCCCACAGGCAGCTCCCAGGCCATCCTCCATGCCCTTGCCCTCCTCCCTTGTGCTTCTCCTCTCCACCTGCAAGGCCACCTTGCTGGCCCGCAAATGTGCTAGGCATGCTCCTGCCCCAGGGCCTTTGCACTGGCTGTCCCCTATGCTAGAGAGCTGTGCCCTGGTGGCCCCTTGGCTGCCTCCCTTCCAGGCCTCAGCTCAATGTCACCTACTCAGAAAAGCTGCATCTGGCAAAGACAGGCCCCACCTCCCAGACCCAGGCCCTGCCCATTCCTTGTTTCCTTCATTTATTGTCCATCTCTCCCCATACAGAGTAGCAGCCACACGAGGGCGGGTCCATCTGCTGGATTCCAGAATAGCAGCCGACACATGGCAGGCCCTCAGTCGCTATCTGTCAAAGGAACAAGCGCCTAAACCAACTACGTTCTCATCAACAGTATCTCATCTAAGTGTCACCCAGCTCTGAGCCGGTGCCTCACAGCCGCTGGGCATGCGCTGTGCCGGGCAGCAGTGACCCCTACCCTGGGGTCAGCCTCCTGGGCTTCATCCAGGAAGAAAACAACAGTTGGAAAGGAGGGTCATCCTGGGAGGGGCACCCATGGGCAGATGTGAGCGGTGTGGGGGGTGGCCAGTGCCTCTGGAGTCAGAACGCAGGCCCCCCAGGCCCTGTGCAGCTGGGAGTCGTGTGGCTTCCATCAGTCCCACCCCACCCCCACCAGCAGGGAGCTCAGAGGAAGAGCGAGGAGCCGAATTTCTGCCATACATCGAGAGCTATATGGTCTTCTGATGTGCAGAAAAATGGAAAATGATTATTTCACATACCCTCACCAGCGCCTGGGTATTCAAATTCTGCCCTGTGTCCAGACAGGCTGGGGGAGGGGCAGGTCCACCTATCCTTCTCCAGGGACCTCCCTACCTGGTCCCCTGGCCCCCCCCGTGAGGTGACAGCTGGGATGCCCAGGGGGACAGCAGCTGTGTCAGCTGATGGGGGATGGGCATACCACCAGGTGCCAACCTGGTTCCGTCCAGGCTCAGTGGTGACCCCAAAGCCTCGGTTTCCCTGGCATGCTGGGAAGGAAACACCTAATTTCTTAGTGGCTCCACAGGGGTGGGAGAAACGCCTCAACTGGGGAGACTGAAGCAAAGGTGACCTAGGGTGACCTCCACTGCCCTCCCCTCCTCTGCCCCAGACCAGTTCTGTGGGGTCTCCTTTCCCAGGGGCCTGTCCTGACCCCTCCACCCTGAAGCCTTCCATAATTCTTCCTGCAGGACCGGGGCTCCGGCCCCACCACACGGGCTCCTTATGCACGAGGAGTTCCCAGTCCTGGGCAGCCAGATGGAGGGGCAGAATCTGAGAGCCGGCACCTGGTGGTCTGTGCCGTGGAGTTTGGGGTGTCCTGGCCATGGCAGTCAGGGCTGTGCCCTCTCCTGTCTCCGAGCTGCCCATGGAGTGGGCCCTCAAGGAGCTTTTGTTTGCAAGTGAGCAGGGTCAGGTTTCAGCGAACGGCCCCGCAGAACCCTGGCCACCTCCTCTGTGCTCCCATGAGGGCACGACCCCGGCTGCCTCCCTACATGCCCTCACATAGGCAGGACCCTGGCTGTCCATCCCTCCGAGCCCCCACGAAGGCAGGATGCACGACCCGACTCCAGGGCTGGAGAGCAGATGAGATAGCTGTTTGTGGAACCAAATACAGCGACAGCTTGCAGGCAGGCGGGCCCTGCTGTTCAAACAGCACTCTCCCAGCACCTAGCGAGGGCATCCCTGCAGCCGTGACCCTGGCATCACTGCCTGGAGATGGGGTGCTCACAGGTGACACATGTTCCTGCCTGCCCTGGGCCTCCTGTGTGTCAGGTGCCTGCCTGGGCTCTGAGGCAGCAGGGCCAACAGACAGAAGTCTTGCCCTCACAGACTGACCTTCTGGGGAGGAAACGTGGTAATGTGCAAAGAAGAGGGGGCGCTGAGGGCTGTGGGGACACAGGTGGGGGTGGGGATGGGGACTTCTAGGTGGGTTGGAGCAGGATGGTGGGAGCCACGTGGATGTGGGGCAGGACACACAGGCAGAGGGACCCTCCAGTCCCTGGGGTGCTGGGGACACAGCAAGGCAGGTGGGTCAGGATGAACATTTAGGGGGAGGGCTGTGTGGTCTTGAAGTCACTGGCAATCTGCCTCTGTCCCTGGAGGGGGCCTCTCTGGTTGACACATGGTGGCCCCAAACTACTTCCTCTGAGTTTGGGGGGGTGGGGAGAATGAAACCAGAGAACAGGTGCAGAATCTTGTTCATGCCAAGGACCTGGGACGCAGGTGCCAGGGAGATTCAGTAAATGTTTGTAGAACCAAACACAAGGACAGCTTGTATGCAGACGAGCCCTGCTGTCCCAACCACCCTCAGGCTCCTGGCGGGGCGTCCTGCCAGCCAGTGACTTGGACAACTGCATGCTCCCCACCCCCACCTCCAGGCCAGGGTGTGGTCACTGTGGAAGGGGTGAGCTGACCCGGGGACGTGATACAGGGAAGCCAGGTGACCAGGGCAGGAGGCTTTTCATGTGAATTCATTCCTTGAAACCTGGAGGACAGTGACCTAAACTGATGACCGCTCAGCACAGCAGATGCTGTCCCAGGAGTGACCCCAAGAGAACTGAAAACACACACCCACCCAAGAAGGTGCTTGGGAAGGTTCACTCCAGATCATCCACTCTCACCAAAGGTGAAGTGGCCCAGCGTCCATTGACTGATGATGGACACACAAAATGTGCAGATCTGAGTCACTGAATCTCAGTCATTAAAAAGAAGGAGAGCAGTGACACATGTGACAACATGGACGGACCTCAGAAACATGGGACCAGCCTGCGGCAGCGCTAACTAGAAGGGTCCTGCCCCTCTTCCCAGGCGTGGTGATCTGTTCACCTGGGGGACTCACCCCGACAAGCGGGCAGGACAGCTTCTCCCTTGCTGACCCCAATCCAGCTGGGCTGGCAGGCCCAGGAAGGAAGATGGTGAGGCCAGACACTACCGGTCGGTGACCCGATACCTTCCAAGGCATGCCCCACATCCGGAGGCGCACCCTTCAGAGGCCAAGAGGAACCTAAGGATGGTCTCCCCTAATAACCTCCTGAACCAGGAGCCTAACTGGGATGATGTTTTGTGTGGTGTGAGGATTATCAGCCAGAAAGAGGTCCAGGCGGCAATGAAGGGACCTCAGACACTTTGAGACTCAGAGAAAAGCCTCCTGAACGCGGGGTCAGGTCCAGGACCTCATGACCACCCCGACCTGTCCCCTCCACTCTGAAGCCCCCAGGGCCATGCTGATCAGCAGGGCCAGGAGCTGTGCTGGTCCCTTACCAGGGATTGAATGATCACGATTGTGGAGATTTCAAAAAGGAGTTTTCACATTAACAGAGAGGAAACCGAGGCTCCAAGAAACCACATAATGTACTGCAGCTGAGGGTGAGCCTGTGGGCTGAGATTCCACCTGGGTGCCTGACACCCCAAATGAGGCTCTCCTATGACAAAGCCACACAGGTGTGAAGTGACAGGCATCCTGGGAAAGTCCTTATAGATGGCAGTGACAGGCATCCTGGGACAATCCATGCAGATGGTGACAAGTGTCCTGGGACAGTCCTTATCTGTGTGCAGTGACAGGCTTCCTGGGATAGTTGTGCAGATGGTGTTGACAAGTGTTCTGGGACAGTCCGTGCAGGTGGTGGTGACAAGTGCCCTGGGACAACCTTGTCTGTGTATAGTGACAGGTGGCCAGGGGAAGTCCTTGTCTGTGTATAGTGACAGGTGGCCAGGGGAAGTCCTTGTCTGTGTGTAGTGACAGGTGGCCAGGGACGGTCCTCGTCTGTGTGCAGAGACAGGTGACCAGGAACAGTCCTCGTCTGTGTGCAGTGACAGGTGGCCAGGAACAGTCTTCACCTGTGTGCAGAGACAGGTGGCCAGGGACAGTCCTTGTCTGTGTGCAGAGACAGGTGACCAGGGACAGTCCTCGTCTGTGTGTAGTGACAGGTGGCCAGGGACAGTCCTCGTGTGTGTGTAGTGACAGGTGACCAGGGACAGTCCTCGTCTGTGTGTAGTGACAGGTGATCAGGGACAGTCCTCGTCTGTGTGTAGTGACAGGTGATCAGGGACAGTCCTCGTCTGTGTGTAGTGACAGGTGGCCAGGGACAGTCCCTGTGTGTGTGTAGTGACAGGTGGCCGGGACAGTCCTTGTCTGTGTGTAGTGACAGGTGATCAGGGACAGTCCTTATCTGTGTGTAGTGATAGGTGGCCAGGGACAGTCCTTGTCTGTGTGTAGTGACAGGTGATCAGGGACAGCCCTTGTCTGTGTGTAGTGACAGGTGGCCGGGACAGTCCTTGTCTGTGTGTAGTGATAGGTGGCCAGGGACAGTCCTTGTCTGTGTGTAGTGATAGGTGGCCAGGGACAGTCCTTGTCTGTGTGTAGTGACAGGTGATCAGGGACAGCCCTTGTCTGTGTGTAGTGACAGGTGGCCGGGACAGTCCTTGTCTGTGTGTAGTGATAGGTGGCCAGGGACAGTCCTTGTCTGTGTGTAGTGATAGGTGGCCAGGGACAGTCCTCGTGTGTGTGTAGTGACAGGTGGCCAGGGACAATCCTCGTGTGTGTGTAGTGACAGGTGGCCAGGGACAGTCCTTGTCTGTGTGTAGAGACAGGTGGCCAGGGACAGTCCTTGTCTCTGTGTAGTGACAGGTGGCCAGGGACAGACATCATGTGTGTGTAGTGACAGGTGGCCAGGGACAATCCTTGTGTGTGTGTAGTGACAGGTGGCCAGGGACAGTCCTTGTCTGTGTGTAGAGACAGGTGGCCAGGGACAGTCCTTGTCTGTGTGTAGTGACAGGTGGCCAGGGACAGTCCTTGTCTGTGTGTAGAGACAGGTGGCCAGGAGAGTCCTTGTCTGTGTGTAGAGACAGGTGGCCAGGGACAGTCCTTGTCTGTGTGTAGAGACAGGTGGCCAGGGACAGTCCTTGTCTGTGTGTAGTGACAGGTGGCCAGGGACAGTCCTTGTCTGTGTGTAGTGACAGGTGGCCAGGGACAGTCCTTGTCTGTGTGTAGTGACAGGTGGCCAGGGACAGACATCATGTGTGTGTAGTGACAGGTGGCCAGGGACAGACATCATGTGTGTGTAGTGACAGGTGGCCAGGGACAGTCCTTGTCTGTGTGTAGAGACAGGTGGCCAGGGACAGTCCTTGTCTCTGTGTAGTGACAGGTGACTAGGGACAGTCCTTGTCTGTGTGTAGTGACAGGTGACCAGGGACAGTCCTTGTCTGTGTGTAGAGACAGGTAGCCAGGGACAGTCCTTGTCTGTGTGTAGTGACAGGTGACTAGGGACAGTCCTTGTCTGTGTGTAGAGACAGGTGGCCAGGGACAGTCCTTGTCTGTGTGTAGTGACAGGTGGCCAGGACAGTCCTTGTCTGTGTGTAGAGACAGGTGGCCAGGAGAGTCCTTGTCTGTGTGTAGTGACAGGTGACCAGGGACAGTCCTTGTCTGTGTGTAGAGAAAGGTGGCCAGGGACAGTCCTTGTCTGTGTGTAGTGACAGGTGGCCAGGGACAGTCCTTGTCTATGTGTAGTGACAGGTGGCCAGGAGAGTCCTTGTCTGTGTGTAGTGACAGGTGGCCAGGGACAGACATCATGTGTGTGTAGTGACAGGTGGCCAGGGACAATCCTCCTGTGTGTGTAGTGACAGGTGGCCAGGGACAGTCCTTGTCTGTGTGTAGAGACAGGTGGCCAGGGACAGTCCTTGTCTCTGTGTAGTGACAGGTGACTAGGGACAGTCCTTGTCTGTGTGTAGTGACAGGCATTCAGGGATAGTCTTTGTCTATGTATGCATGAGCTGGGTCACCCTTCCCAAGTGCTCATGGGGTCACCGTGCAGCTGGGCTGGGATGCATTGGTGGGATCTGGTACAACATGCACTGCTGCAGCCGTCAGAGTGTGGACGTCTAGACGGGTCACATGGCTCCTCTATGAGTGTCCTGGGCAGCTGCCCTAGGGACAGTCAGGGAGATCACACATCCTCCTTCTGCCTGGTTTTCACAGCCTTGCACACATACTTACCTGCCCCGTGTGCATCCCCTCACGTGCACACTCACACACAGGGCTCCCATGGAAGGTGATATCCACTGTGGTCCCTGGAGTGAGCTGCTCCCCTCCTCCAAGGGACCTTCCTGCAGCTTCCCTGCCCCCTCTCTGCCACCAAGCAGAGGGAAAGGCAGGGCACTGGGAAGAACAGCTTTTCATGAGTAAGCGCCCTTGCTTCAGACCATTCTACCAACACCCAGACCTTTGGACACAGTGGGGGGCTTCTCCACCTGTCCTGGGGGCTCAGGCTCAGTCTGCAGAGCTGGGGGGCACCTGCTTCTCCTAGACATGGCCTCACCCTCCGAGATACCTGTGTCTGGATGTCGCCTCTTCCTGGCCCTGTCCCCCTTCACCTGTCCCCCAGGACCATCTTCTCAAAATGCAAACCTGATCAGCTCCCACCACTCAGCTCCACTCAGGGGCCTTCCCTGGGCCCTGGAGACTCCAGGGACGAAGGCCAGAGTCCTGCCCAGGTCCATCAGCCCCACGGTCCTCCAGTTTGGTCCCGGCCCCTCCTGTTTGTGGTCGGTCACCTCTACACGGTCGTCCCCAACTACATGTCTCAGAGACGCATGCCTGCACCCCCAGGGCCACCAAGGAGCCTCTCAGCAGAGCTGCCATTGGGGAACTCTCTGTGCCCTCGCCCTGCTCTGTCTGACATGGTAGTCACCAGCTAACGAACAAGACTGTTCGGAACTCAGACTCAAAGCAAATGTAAAACACAGTGGAATTTCAAAGTGTTTTTTTAAAAGATCTCAATACTTAAAAAAAAAATCAACTACATGCTGAGATAACAACATTTTGGAGACACCAGGTTAAATAACACATATCACTAGAATCATGTGGGTTTCCTTCTTTTCTCCTTTTTCTCCACGTGGCCACAACCCTAAGTGGCACATGTCTGCTCTGCCTGGGCACGGCTCACCAGGCCATGTAGGCTGATGCATCCCGGGAGAAGCTGCCCTTCAGAGCATCTCCTGTGGTCACAGTCTTGGGGGTCCCAGGGTGCACATGGCAAGTCCCACCCAGTAATAGCTACTCGGATCACAAGCCAAGCAAACAAGCTGCAAACTGCTGAAAGCCTCTGAATGGTTCAAGGTGACGCCGTGTGTAGAGAGTCTGTCTCAGAGCATGGGGACTCCCTGTCTACACACAGTTGGACTCCAGGGAGCTATCTGGGCAAAGACCACATGGGGGGACAAGACCAGCGGTCGGTGGGCCATATGGAGAGGGTCTCAGACCCCCAACCTGAGCCTTCACAAGTGGGGATCTGCCACAGGTAAAAGGAATACCTGCAGGGCTGCCCGGTCCAGTGCGGGCTCCCAGGGGCGTGGCAGATGGGGTCACTGCAGGGCGGTGTCGTCCTGTCCCCTGCCTGGAGACAGGCGCCTGGTGGGGTAAGGCAGGACTGCTCTTCATGGGAGTGAAAGGGACCACACGCCCTTCGCTCTCCTGCCCCGATGTTCTCCGCAGCGGCAGAAGGGCCTCTCTCGCACAGCCAGGAGCGCAAGTGTCAGCACACAAACAGCTGCCCTTCCCACCACCCTGCACACAGCCAGCTTGGATGCGGAATGCTGCCCTCCAGCCCACTCTGACTCCTCAGAGGCAGGGAGGGGGGGAGGAAAGCCCTTGGTTCACTGAGCTCACGAGTCTGGCAGGGCTGAGTGGGGCTGGGGAAGCCCAAGGCCCCCAGGAGAAGTCACAACAGCCACCTGGAGACTCAGGTATAGGGAGAAGACGGAGGTTCCTGAGTCAGAATCCCACCTCTGCCACCAAGTAGCTGTGGGATGCAGTTTCCCACTGGGCCCCAGTTTCCCCTGTGAACTGGGAGGGGTGGAGTGGAGCATGGTCCCTGGGGACCCTCAGGTCCTGTGCTCTGAGCTGTGTCCCCAGCATGGGGATGGGGTCAGCAGGCACAAGGGTCTGGGCTCCACTGAGGACACAGCCTGTCTCTCTGGACCTGGGGCAGGAGGACACGGGGGTGGGCTGGAATCAGAGCAACAGGGTGTGACATGGAGCTGCCCGACACTCACACCCACCAGTGAAACCCAGGATGCACTGAGTGTCCCCCAGAGAAGGCCTGTGACAACCACATCTAGAGCCACCTGTCAGTCAGATACATAGGACCATCCACCCTCCTCACAACCCCAAGAGGGAGGGGCCAGTGAGACTGTGTTTAGCATCGAAATAGATTCAGAGAGGATGAGTGGTGTGCTGAGGGTCGCACAGCCACCACCAGGAGGGGAATCAGGCTTCAAATCCCAGCAGCTCAGAGAAGCCAGGTGGTGTCCCTCCCCCTCCCTCTGCCCACAGCCTGGATACACAGGGCAGAAGCTCCTCAAACTGTGTGCGAGCTACAGCCTCCTCTGGTCCTGAACACCCGCACTTCTCCAGCCTCTCAACATGCTCCCCGCCTGCCTGTCAGAGGGGCCACTGCAGCCGGAAGCCTCTCCTTTCCTCCCTGGCTTCACTCTGGATTTTCTGGGTCCTCCCGGGTTGGGACCACCAGGTGAACACTTCCTGTGGGCCCCACGCGTGGCCTGGGGCCTCCAGGTGCATAGGGAGCTCCACAGCCCTGCCCCGGCAGCTGTGACTCCTGCCCTACCCCCGCTGTGGACTTTTCTCTGCCCAAGTAAACAGAAGGCACTCAGGGCCGGACATCCTCCCAAACCTCCTCCCGCCACGTCCACCATGCTCCAGCCTCAGGGGAAGTGGGGGATCTGAGCACCCAGGCCCCGGGGAGGCTAGACGCATCCGTGGACAAGGAGTGGGGTGGCTGGGAGCCTGTGGGTGGACAGTCGATCAGGGCTGCGGGCGCCCCGGCCCCAGGAGGCAGCTTTCTTATCACAGCCAAATGCATCTTTGCTTTCCTTCCTGCCGACATCTGGCCCCTGGCGCGTCCCCGGTTACAGCGAGCAGAAGTCCCAACGTCTGTTTTATTGCCAAAGGTCATCGGAGGCCCCACTCAGCCATCAGCCCGTGCCCCGTGCGTGCTGTGAATTCAGAAGCGAGAACTGGGAACCCACGACTCACTTTCCTTGTCCCAAGTTTCCATCCTGAGCACCAGGCCTCTGCCTAGGTCTTTCCACTGAGGCTACAAGGGTGACACCAGCCCAGAGTTTGCTTCCAGAAACCAAGCTCTTGCTGCCATTGTGGTCCTGGAACAGGGCCAGGCCGCCTTCTCAACACAGCAGACAGCTCCAGGGGTCTGTCCACCCCCTGTGCCATGGGAGCAGCACCCATCTCTCGTGAGCCTCTCCCGGCCTCAGTGTTCCCATGTGGAGAATGGGACGGCAAGGCTGCCCACATTCAGGGTTGTCCTGAGGTCAAATGAGGGGCAAAGCCTGCAGCCAGCCTGGGAGCTGTTGTTGGGGCTGCGTGACAATGACTCTGCCCCCTGCCTGGGTGACCCTGTGTCCAGTGACACAGCCATGGGTGACAAGCGCCTTCCAGGTCAGTCCTGTCCAGTAAGTCCGATTGTGGCCACATTCCTGCATTTACCAGTTTCAGAGTTCAGGATCCTCCTCCACCTCCCAGCCCCACCCTCCCAGGTCTGGGAAGTGACAGTAGCTGCCCGACAGAATGTTATGCCTGGATACCCTGTTGAAACAGCCAGACAATGGCCAATGCCGTCGAGAGGTCCTTGAAAGGACACCAACCCCCTAAGCTCCTACCCTGGGTGGTGGGAAGGGGAGGGGGCTGGCCTCAGGCCTCTGCAACCCAAACAAGGCAGAAGGTTCTCATCCTCCCGGCCCTGATCCCCGGGGCCCCTAGCCCCAGGGAGTGCCCTAGGTGTCAATTACTGTGCCCACGTGCCAGAGTCTGTGTCCAGGTGACAGTGCTGACATCTGGGGCACTAACCCCTTGTCAGCGCCCAGCAGGCGTGGGAGGAATCCTTACAGGCAGGCAGGGGGCCAGGCCCACAGGCACGGATGCCAGGAGGCTGCTGTCTGGAGGGAGCACCAGGGCTCCTCTCGTGGGATCAACAGCCTGCACGTCCCTGGGCATCTGTGAAACAGGGAAAGTCCCCCCATGGGCTGTCCTGCAGACTCGGGGTGGTGAGTTCGAGCGCAGAGCCTGGCTAGACAATGCCCCGGGGTGACTTGTGCTGCTGGGGGCTGGAGAGGAACCATGCACCTGAGAGCCATGCCACAGGCAAGATGGAGCTGCCCCATGGAAGCGCCTGTTCCCTCCTCAGAACAGCACTCATTTAGCACCTACTGTGTGTGAGCTCTCCAGCACACCCCTGTTTTGGATTCTGAGCACACACGTGTCTGCACACACCCCCCTCACACACACACACACTGATAGGTGAGGAAATTCAGAAGAGCTGAATTCAACCACCATCCCGCAGGCCCAGGAGGAATCAGCCAACCCAAACACAACTGGACAGAGGAGGGAGGCCGCCGAGAGTGCCAGGGCACTTCCAGGTAGTAGAGAAATGTCTCCTTGGATGCCAGCGGCCCTCCCTGACTGCCCAGGAACCAGCAGCGCTCAGAGCCAGCCCCCTCTGCCCCTAGGGCAGCCTCACGGGCTTGGATCCTGCGGATTACTGACCCAGCCTGCCGGCGTCTCCAGATCCTTGCGTAGGAAGGAAAATTAATTTCTTCCAGTCATGCAGAAATGAAAATATGTGCAGCCAAATCAGAGAGATTTCCTGGAGCTGGTAACTCAGTTACGTGGATCACCTGGTGACAGAGGGAGGACTGGCAGGTGGCCTGGGCACCCCCGGGGGGTCCCAGAGGAGGACCTCCGCCGCGTATCCGCCAGCTCGCTGGCCTGGGGGGGAGGTGCCCTGGGTGGGCCTGTAAGAAACGTCCCCTCCCCCAGTCACACACGGATCGAGGCAGCTCGAGAGAGAGCCGGATTCTGCCAGAAAACTGGTCCTAATGTGACATTCCCTCCCACCCAAGTCCGCCTAGCTCTCGGGAGCCCCGAGTGCCACATCTGTTCCTGCACTCAGCACCCCTCCCCTCCTTGTCCCTCGCACGTACAAGGGTGGCTCAGCCACACAGCTCCACGCAGCCCGGCTCTTTACGGACCGGGCTGTTGGCTGCACAGAGCAGAACCCTCTGCCTCCCGGGGGTCTCCAAGCAGAGGACAGAGGTGGGGGTTGGGTAACACACAAGACCCTCCTGTCCATCACAGAGCCAGCCCTCTGTGGATGTGCCCTGCCCCAGAAAGGATGCCCCCAGGGCCCCAACCTGAAGAAGTTTCTCAAACCTTGTGACAACTTGGGAGAGCAACGCAGGGACCCAGAATAGCTGCCCATCCTCTGCCGCTGGCCAACCCCTGTCCTTGGAGGGCGGCCGCCCTGGGAACCTCCTGTTTCTGGGTCCAGGGAGGAAACACACGCCCAGTTAGACATAATGATTTGGCATCCTGGCTGCCGGTCAAAGTGGGGGCCTGACTGTTGCTCAGATCACCCCAGACAGAAGCACAAGATCTCTGTTCTCAAAGGAAATATTTTTCTCCCTGGCCTCTACAACAGGCCAGAGGTCAGCCAGCCTCAGCCCCAATGCTGGGGAATACAGTTATCCTGGAGGGGAGGTTGCAGGGGTCTGGCACTCCTCTGAGCACACACACAGTTTGCGGGGGGCCGGAAGGAGGGACAGCCTGAGGCTGTGTGTTCAGAGCCGGCGGCTCAGAGTGTGGCTTGCCACCAGCCCTGCTGCCTTCTGCTCCACGTAAGCCCGTCTAGGGCTGAATTTCCAGCCATCTGTCCCTCCACGTCGGCTCACACCTCCCTCCCTGCCGTTCCCACAGCCTGGCTCTGGGCCTGCCCAACATGCAGATGGACGGTTCCCAAAGCCTGTGAGTGGGACCGCTGCCACCGGGCTTTGCCCGAGGCCCCGGAGCTGACAGGATCCAGGGGCTGTTATTTAAGATCTTCTCCCCACCCTGGGAGCCGGGGCAGGACATCCCCCAGGGCAGTCTTCACCCCCAAAAATGTTCAATGCCTCTGCGCTGGGCGGCATGTCCAGGGACCAAAACAAGAAGGGGAGGGGCTAGAGGGAGCTCTGGCCCGCCTCCCCAGCCAGGCCACAGGCACGTCCATCTCTTCTAGGGTCACCTCCTGTACCCCCCGACTGGTCCCCTGTCACCTGGCCTGGCCCCTCTTTGTCAGGAAGCACAGGCAAAGCAGGGGAACCCGCAAGACTCCCCACCTTCCACACGCAGGTCCCACCTTAGGTCTGACCACACCCCCAGCAGGTCAAGCTCCGGCTCACCTGGGGGGTGGTCAGTGGGCGGGCGCTGAGTGGGCTGGCCCCACCCCGCTGTGGGCTCCAACTTTGCAAAGTGGGGAGGGGGTCCCCGGGAGGCCTATGCACTCTGTGCAGCTTCAAGGAGACCCCGGGACAGCAGCCACGGATGGAGTCGAGTGACAGCGGCGGCAGCGCGGACGGACGGACGAGGCACTTACGGTCCAGAGGTCCGGTGGGCCGGAGGCGATTGCACTCTCGCGACCCGGTTCTTGAAGTGGCTTTTCCTTCGAACTCGGTCCCTGCCTCCGTAACTTGGGGGCAATCCGCGCGCTGTCTTCTGGCGCCGACCACACTCAGGCGCGAGGCGGGACCGCTGCGCGCGGGGCGGCCGCCCGGGCCATCCCCAGGCGGGTCTCCGGCCGCTCGCTCCGCCCGCCGGCCGCCCGCGCGGGAACAAAGCGCGCACGCCGCCCCGGGCGGTCTCCGGCCTCCTCTGCCCGCGCCGGGTCCAGCCGCCGTGCCTTTGGCTCGAGGGCGCCGGCTCCGGCTGCCGCGCGCTCGCCCGAGCGTCTCACGGGGCTCCGCGGCCCCCGCCCCGCGCGCCCCGCCTCCGCCTCCTGTCCCCTGCCGCCGCCGCTGCGCCACCTGCCTCCCGCCCGGCGCCCATCGCGCTCAGCTCCGCCCCGGGGCGCCGGGCTCCGTGCGGGGCCGGCGCGGGAGAGTGGCTCCGCCCGCCGCCGCCCCAGCCACTCGGGCGGTCGCGGACCCCGGGGCGCGCCCTGAGAACTCGGCCGAGGGCGCGGGCCAGCCGCGGGGGCCAGAGGCTCTAGGGCGCAGCCGGCGGCCAGCAGCTCTGGTGCGAGTGTGAGGGCCGCGCGGGCGGGTGTGAGTCGGGAGAGCGCGGGTGCGCGGGGTGCCGGGGTGGGCGCGCTGTGCTGTGTGGAGAGAGACGCGCGCCGCTCGGTGGGGAGGGATGCCCGTGAAGGGAGCGTGGGGGCCGCGGAGCCGGGAGCGCAGAAGGTGCGGGAAAGCGGGGTGGCGTGCTGGGACGCACGGGCGCCGGGGCGGGGGCGGGTGTTAGTGTGGGTGCCGTGGGCGGGGAGCGCGGGGTGCCGTGAGGAAAGCCGTGAGGGTGCCTTGCAGGGAGCGCGGGAGGCGCGCCGGCGGGCCCCTCGCCCGTGCCCACCCCCGCCGGCTCTTCAGGCCGCGCCCTGGGCGGCCGGGTGGGGGCCCGGAGCAGAGCGCGCCGCCGCGCACACCCACCTCGGAGCAGTCGGCGGCGCCCGCCTCGCAGTTTTACGGCCGCGGCGTCTGGAGTCCGGGAGGGAGGAGAGCAGCAGGCGCCCCTCCTCCGGCCGCCGCACCCCCTCCACCCCCGCAGCGTGGGCCGAGCCGGGGCCGCCTCCGCGCGCTGCCGGCAGGGGGCGTCCTCCCGCCGCGCCCTGTTCTCAGTGCCTGTGGCCTCGGGCCCACGCTGACCCAGTTACCCGCAGGAGTGCGGGGACACTGGACCCGGGCCCACAGCCTCTGGCCCGGGGCGTTTGCATGTGCTCTGCGTTATCTGCATCCCATTCGCTTAATTTCAGCCTGCAGGACTGCCCCAGCCGCTGCCCTGGCCTCTGTGCGCCCCCTTCTCCCTGCCTTGCAGCCCTCACCGTACCTCATCCCCCGCACCTGTTTGCCTCTTTCCCTAAAGTGCTTTGCAGTATATCTGATGCATCTACCCGGTTAGTACATTTTGGTTAAATCGGTGCCATTCCCCCTTTTCGCCTCCCCCAACCCACACAGACTGTTTCCTCGAGACAAGCTGGGGGTCCCAGGGTCCGGTCTTAGGAGACAGAGGGTCCAGAACTTGGAACAGCAGAGCCCTGATCTGCATCTCATTTGGCATAAATCTGCATGTGAAAGTCCAAGGTCCCCAATTCCCAAGTTCAAAAATACAGCAGTATGCCAAAAAACACCATTCTCTTTGAGTGGACTCCACCCCCACCCCCACTCCCATCACTGGGGCGAGTTGGGCAAAGAAAGCCAGTGGAAACACAATGCAAGGCTCTGGGCAGGGGGTCATCCCTGCCTCACCCTCGTGGCCACTCCCAGGGGCACTGGACAGAGTCTCCCGGTGTGTGGCCCCTGCCAGTCCCTGACCTCCTGCATCTCTATCCTTGTGGAAATAAGAGAAGTGTGGTGAAGAATTACTTGGAACACAAGTTTCTGGCATCTCCCTTCCCCTGACTTTCCGAATGTGATCAGGTGTGGACCCCTCCTGTCCCAGGGGAGAGCAGACGGTCCTGAACTTGTGTGTGGAGATGACAAATAGATTTAAGAAATTAGATCTGGTAGACAGAATGCCTGAAGAACTATGGACGGAGGTTCATAACACTGTACAGGAGGCAGTGACCAAAACCATCCCCCAAAAAATGAAATGCAAGAAGGCAAAGAGTTGTCTGAGGAGGCCTTACAAATAGATGAGGAAAGAAAAGAAGGGAAAGGCAAAGGAGAAAGGGATGCAGAGTTCCAGAGAACAGCAAGGAAAGATAAAGCCTTCTTGGGTGAACAATGCAAAGTAACAGAGGAAAACAATAGAATGGGGAAGACTAGAGATCTCTTCAAGAAGATTGGAGATACCGAGGGAACATTTCATGCAAAGATGGATCACAGAAGAATGTGGATTTAAAAGTAAGCGTCCCAGACTTTACACACCAGGGTTCATTGATACCAGCTCCCTTACTTCATGGACTCTGAAGCACCACTGATGTTAAGATTCTCCTCATTTCATGCACCACTAAGAAAAGAGAATGCTCTCCTGGTTATAATCCTAAGATGCCTCTAGGTTTCAGAGATGTTAACAAGCCACCAGTGGGCCAGGTGGGGCATTGAGCAGCAAGCAGACACCCCGAAGCCCACATTGGTGCTCTCAACCGGGCAGGGAGGTGGACCGACTGACAAGCACCGAATTCTCACAGAGCATTAGCAGAAGCCGGGCCCAGCCTGGGGCCCGCTGCATCTCATCCCCTGAAAACAGCACATGGTTGTCAGTTCTTTGTGTTAAATTGCCAGTTGCAACGTCACTGATTTAAGCAGGGTATTGAACACTACTGGAGATGTGGCAGATCTCAAAACACCAGGAATAAAACAGCAGTCATCAGCGACCACACGCTCAGGCCCCGAGCCAGCCCAAAGGCTCCGGAGTTTCTGCCTGGGAGGATTGAGGCCTGCACTGAGTGGTCACAGGGACAGCCAGGCCAGTTTGACCTCGTCAACAGTCATGGTGAGTCATGGCAGAAGCTGTCAGTCACACTGAGGAGGAGGGTTTGCTGACGGTGGGCACTGAGCTGAGCACTTAACTCTCCCTCAGCTATCAGGCAGATGTTCCTGGAGCCCCCACATTACAGGTGGAGGGACAGAGGCTCTGAGCGGCTGCATGGGTGGAAGCTGAATGCTTTACATCCTCTACCCTTTGGGCTCCCTGTTGCCTCCCCTGGGTTGGTTTCTCAGGCTGGAAGTGGCCTCAGCACAACCCCTGGGTCTTTGGCAAAGCTGAAGTCCCACCATGCCAGTTCAACCTGGGCATCCAGCCACTGCAGACCACTTGTCTGTAAAAATAATTCTGGGACTTCCCTGGTAATCCAGTGGCTAAAACTCCACACCCCCAATGCAGGGGGCCCATGTTCCATCCCTGGTCAGGGAACTAGATCCCACATGCTGCAGCTAAAGATCCTGAATGCCACAAGGAAGATAGAAGATCCCATGTGTGGCAACCGAGACCCTGTGCAGCCAGATAGGTAAATATTAGAAGAAGACAAAGTAATTCTGAGTGATGACAGACTTCCTCAAATACATTTCTGTTGTACGTAGAAATCTTCATCAGAAGTTTAAATAGTTGCCAAGAGGATAAAATCTGCCGCACCGTTAAGCACGGATATTTCAAAATAAAAGAGAATATGCTGGTCTCGTAGTGATAGCCTTTTGATAGCCATCCTTGTCCATTTAAAAATCCACAAACTAAATCTTCTTTAACATCTGAATTTTCACCAACTTCCAAGCTGACACAATGAGCTTTTTAGATACAATATCAAAAGCATGATCCAGGAAAGAAAAATTGGGTCAGTTGGACTTCATTAAAATTTAAAACTTCTGTGAAAGATACTATTAGAATGAAAAGACAAGCCACAGAATGGAAGAAGATATTTGCAAGACACACACCCAATAGAGCACTGTTTTCCAAAATGTATAAAGCCTCTGCTTCTCTGACAACTGACTTTTCACATAGCCCCTTCCCCCTTGCTGTATGTTTCCATTCTGCCCAACAGAATTTTGCCCTAGTTTCAGTTTGAAATTATTTAGATTCCTGTATCACACAAAACTATGTAAAGACATCGGGATCTCAAGATTTAAACATTCTCTTGTGTTCAAGTTTGTCTTCTAGATTGGGTCATTGTTTTAATTACAAGTGGTATGTAGCTGATACAAATAATGTGAATTTATTACCCATTTTGAGAATTATTAAACATAAAAGGTAATTTTTTTTATTAGAAATGCCTAATAAATGGGCAGGTTTTTTGGAGTAGTTTGTGTATCCACCCATACATATTCCTTATTTCCAAGAAAAGAAGGAGTACAACACAAATCCCATTCCTATACAGATTTTTACTGTGCAACTGTAAGAAGTCCCAGTTACACAAGTAAACAGATCAGCAGAGGATGAGATGGTTAGATAGCATCATTGACACAGTGGACATGAATCTGAGCAAACTCTGGGAGATGGTGAAGGACAGGGAAGCCTGGCGTGCTGCAGTCCATGGGGGTCACAAAGAGTCAGACACAACTGAGCCGCTAAACAATGAAAGGTTTGTGTGCTCTCGTGACACCACCGTGGCCTCCTTCCATTAGTTTTCTGCCCCGGACCTCAGGGTGACCAGTCACAAGAATGATTTTTAAGGACTGTCAGCTGACAAATTCATGGGCCTCTGTCAATTTTGTGGCAAGGAGTGGAAACGGTCTGAATTGCAAGATGTTTGCTGCAAGCAGGGAGACAGAGAAGCATCATGGGTAAGCCCAGCAGGGGATACTGACCTTTTTTGGGGAACTGAGAGAGGGGTGACTATGCAAAGAGAGCCGGGAAGAGGGGCTGCACCAGGGCCCAGGTGGGCAGCGTCCTGCCCTGGCCATCAACTGAGCTGGTGTGGGCACCAGATTCTGTGGCTTTAAGTCAACCACAAAGACAGGGAAAGAGCCTAAACAGAAAGAGTCTTAGGCTCCAGCAGGAAGCTGCCTGGACCCGGCGGCATCTCTCGGTTCCCCAACCCACCCGGATCTAGGGGTGGCTCCTCTTGCAGAAGGGGAGGCTCACTTAGAGCTCCAGGCAGACACAGCAGAAGGGCCAAGCAGAAGCGCCGTGGAGGTCATCCTGTGTGCCTGGCATCAGGGCTGCAGAGTGCAGCTGTGCAGGGTCCCAGCAGACAAGCAGGGAAGGCAGGTGTGGCTGTACTGTGGGGCAGAGGTGCCTGACTTCATGACCCCAAAGACAGCTCTACCTGTCACCAAGGGGCTCTGTCAACCACATCTGAAACACCTTCTTGGGGTTTCCATGGAGAACACTGCCTGCCTGGGCCTTTGGCCCACCACCCCACTGTCTCTCACCTCCTCTTCCACCTTCCAGGCACAGCACCAACTCCCCCGCCCCCACTTTAGGTCTCCATCCTGACATGCCCACGATCCCTCCAGGACTCCAGGATACCGCCCAGCACTGGACCCTGCCCAGCCAGCCCCAGCCTTTCTGCAGGTTCATAAAGAAGCTCATTCTTGGCTCAGACGTGAGCCTATGACCCACTCCAGTCAATGGGATGTGCAGAGAAGGGGTTCTGGGGACTGTCCTGGCTCTCACGTGCCAAGAGGAAGCTGCTGTGTCCTTGCTCCGGGCACTGCTGTGTCTGGAGGGGGCCTGTGGCCAGCACCGAGGGTGATGCTGATGCAGGAGTGGGTCAGACAGATGGAGAGGATGGGGCCCGTCAGAGCATTGTTCAGCTGCTGAATCAACCTGCAACCTGTTTTGTCCCTGAAACCCACCCTGATTCTGGAACTCTAGTGCAATAATACACTTCCTATTGTTCAAGCTGGTTTTACTGAGTCTGCTTCTTGCAATGAAACACAACTGACTCTATGCCTTACTTTTTAGGCAGTCTTGATCTCAGCCATCTGAGGGCTGCTTTGGCTTATTAAGTATCACCCTTGATGCAGAGGGTCTGAAATTTAATGTACATTAGGATCACCTGGAGTGACTGTGAAAATGAAGTCTCCTGGGATGGGGACCTGAGAGGCATCAAAAGACTCCCCTCAGTGGTTGCGATAAGTCACATTCTAACCCAATATTTTAAAATATTAGAAATAATGACAAAATCCGTGTGAGCAAAGTATCAAAACTTTAAATAAAGATGAGATCACCATTACTCATGTCTCCCTTTGGGTCAGGCTCCAGAGCCCCCATGGCTGGCTCCTTCCCCAAGGTGGGATTAGAAGGGCGGGGCATTAATCAATTACCAACCCACCATTTCCACCATGTGATGCTGGGGGGCTGGGGGTGGGCTAAGGCCACACTGTGGGAAACAGGACCCCAAAGCAGTCTCAAGTCATGCACAGGCAGGCTTCCCATGGATCAGGCCTTCCCTTTAGGTGGGGTCAGTTTGGCAGGTGGGCTGCCTAAATCAACTCCTCCCTGGATTCTGGGAATGAGAGACAGGCTTTGGGAAATGGGGCACTGTCTTATTTGGTTCCCCCAGAGGGTGTCTGGTCAAGGCCAGGAGGCAGGGCAGGGAAGTGGGAGGGAGGGAACCAGCAGCAGTCCACCCAGGGTCAAAGAGGTGGGAGGACACAGATTTATGCAGCAGCTCCTGCCCCTTCTTGCGGGGTTGTTCCAGAGACCCTCACCCCGCCTGTGTCCTCCCTGGCAGGCGCAGAGGGAACACAGATGAGGGTGGTGAGAGCTGATGGTCGCAAGCCAGTTGGTGTGCGCAGAAGCGGGGACAAGGGAATGTGGGCGTGGCTGGGAGTGGGCGGGGCCGAGCAGGGACTGACGACGTGGGCGGGGCGCAAGGACAGCTGCCCACTGAGCAGAGAGGCTGGATGGACCCCCGCCAGGCTGGATGGACTCCGTACTCTTCCATGGGTCTCCCTTCACTTGACCCAGGGCTCCTCAGAGTCCTGGAGTCCTGGGAGATGCCTCTGGGGACTCGCAAGCACTGACTCCAAGTCACTGTTTTTATCTACACCAACCTTTGTCAGATGGTGGCCACCTTGTGAGAATTGGGAAGACAAGTTCTCCAGGCAAAGCCATTAATTATTCTGTGTACAGAGCCAGGCAGCTAAATCCCCAGTTCCTGGCTGGGCCAAGTGCAGCCTGGGCTAGGTGGCCCCAGAGGCACTCTCTCATGGCGGGGGAGAAGCCACCTGGTGTCCCACCTGTGCAGGGCAGTACTGGGCGCTTCAAACGCGCTTTTATCCAAACCCTGAACAACCCCCGTGGCAGCTTTCTGCAGAGGAGGAGACCCAGGGAGGCTGAGAACCCACAAAGGGTGGTGGTGGGGCTGGGGTAGAGCGGTCCTCCCAACTCCAACCTAGGCCCCTCTTCGCTGCACTGCCCTACCTTGCTCACTTCTGCCCTGTTATCTGGCTGGTCACACCCTGCCACCTCCTGGCCTGGCCATGCCATGGGTGACAGCCATAGGAAAGGAGGCTGTAGAGGGGTGGTCCACGGGCCTCCAGATTGTGGGGAGGAACCAAGACAGAGGTGGCTCTTGAGGGCTGGGCACTGAGGGAGGCCCAGGAAGACCCAGATGTGGCTCCTGCCCAGGGGTGCGGCATCAGCCACACAGCAGCAAGGTGGGCTCTTGCTGTGGGGGTCAGACCCGGTCACGGCAGCAGTTTGTTTCCTGCACCCAGTTCTCTGAGGGATTCTCGATGAAGTCAGAAAAGGAAGGTTTTCATAGACTTTCTCTGAAGTGCCCCAGACCCCAAGGCTGTAGGAAAACACGGATCCTCACTGGTGACCTCAGGACTGCTGGCTAAAGAGACAGATAAGCTCCCCACCCAGAGAAAGGGCCACATTGAAAAATGAAGATGTCCAGGGACTGCCC
The DNA here is from genome assembly GCF_019923935.1 of Bubalus bubalis. Taxonomy (NCBI): domain Eukaryota; kingdom Metazoa; phylum Chordata; class Mammalia; order Artiodactyla; family Bovidae; genus Bubalus; species Bubalus bubalis. The sequence goes on from NC_059174.1 coordinate 13,767,733, forward strand.
TGTGGTCTAGTGGCTAAGACTTCCTCCTCCCAGTGCAGGGGGCCCATGTTCAATCCCTTGTCAGGGAACTTGAACACACATGCCGCTACTAAGACCTGGTGCAGCCAAATAAATAAATCTTAAAAGTATTAAAAAAACATGTTCAGTGTGGGTGAGGGTGCCGGCAAACAGGCCATGTGACATTTCAGCCATAATGACCCAGAGCCGTAAACAGACCCACCAATCCCTACATGCATATTGGTGTACCAGAGGATGTTTCCGATGTGAACGTCACAGTGCAACAGTGAAAGTCAGAAGTGGTTACCAAGCCCACCCGAAAGAAGCATACGCACATGTAATAATTTTCTCCACTTTCAGGGTTTTCCTGCTAACCCTCCCCAAGCACTAGATTCCATCGCCCAGGGTCTGACCACAGTAAAACAGGAATAGCCGTCAGGTTGCGGGGCATGCACCCTGCCCTGGGCGCGCCTGCGTCTCAGCGCCCCTGCTACCCGCTCTCAGGCCTGTGCCCAGGCCCAGCCTCCATCAGGAGCACCGTGGACCTCCTGTGAACTCGCAAGGCACCTGGTCTTCATCACCGCTTTCAGCATGTTTACCTGTGGTTTACCTGTTCCCTGGTCTCTCTCCCCCGGGGCAGGGAGTGTCTGTCTATTCCCCATCAAGTCCCCAGGGCCTTGAAAGGCCCACACCCTCAAAGAGTATTTGTTGAACGACTGCGTGACCTTGTTTAACCTTTATGCCAGTCTCTGAGAGGTTTCATTATTCTCGTTTCATCTTCACCTTCCTTTCTCTTATCTGCATGTTTGGATTTATCATTTTATCTTAGCATGTTAAGTCGGGGAAAATAGCAGTTAGTTCTGACAGTGCACTTGCAGGGTATGATCAGGATGGATGCCCCATGCCAGGCTTGTGGCTTCTCAGCCCACCCCTCCACCCCGCTGCCAGCTCTGGTCTTAGGCCCCGGGGCCGCACCCAGCTCAGAAGGGCTGTGGGCAGCACAGACTGGGCCACGAGGAAGGCATGTGACCTGGCCGGGCCAGTCATGATCCTTGTCTGGGATGTTTTGAACTGGACCAGAGAAGGGGACTTTCTCTTTGCTCTGCTCAGGAGACTCCCTCAGAGCTGCCCAGGGCCATCTGCTCTGAGAGGCGAGAGGGCCTGCCCTGAGCGTGTGCTGGCTGGACCAGGGCCCCTGAGGCCAGTTCCACCCCATCCTTCCTGAAGCCTGTTATTGAGCCAACACACCTGGGTCCTGCCTGAGCTCCAGGACGGGGTCTCTGTCACCTGCAAGCCTGGCACCCTTGCACGCCCTGGCCTCCACTGGCCCTGGCCCCTGGCCACGCACAATGGGAGTTGTTTTGGGAGCAGCTGGCGGCAGCCACACTCCGTGCCTGACAGGGTGAGAACAGCCCGCCCGCGGCGGCTGCACACCCAGGGCAGGCCCAGCTGGGCCATCTCAAGCCCACACACATCTCCCACTGAAACGGGTGTTTATTACCCCAGGGCAGGGGCATCCGCAGGCCTTCTCCTGCAGGGGGCCTGATGCCATCACCCCCGACAGAGACCAAGTCCACCTCCTGCGCGGCCCCTCAGATACCTGCAGCTCCCTCCACGTGGACCCTCTGCCTAAAGCTCCTCTCTGCCTCAGAATCTGCCGAGAAGCCTTCCTGAGTCAGGGGGATGCCCTGCTGCACCCCCATGACAGTCCCATCGCAGCTGCTCACGTGTTCAAGGAGGCAGGTGCCCCTCGACTCGTGGCTGTGGCTTCCTGCGCCCGCTTGTCCCAGGGTACGAGTGTGCAGGACCCGCACACGGGCTCTGCCAACACTGCTTTTCTGTGTCGCCCTTGAATGAGCAGCTGACAGAGGACCACCCTCACCCACAGAGAAAACCCTACTGGTTCCCCATTTGTGTCTCAAATATCCCTTGAACGCTCTGTCCTTCCCCCGGGGGCACTAACAGAAGATGAGGCAGGAGGCAGGGAGGGTGTGTCTGGAGACGGGGTTCCCCCCGCCGGGGGCCCCAGATCCCCCTTCATCTTCTCTGTCCTTCAGTCTGTCCAGGGATACCCCACATTGTCCTCGGTCTGTGACCTTCTTCGGGGGGGGGGGTGCTCCTCATACAGGTGACAGACCTCGGAGCTGATTTCACAGAAAGGAAGAACCATGCCCAGGCCAGGTTGTTGGCCGTTTCTTCCCAGGCCATCTCATTTCTGGGACTGCATGAGTCTGACAGGGATGTAATCCCCAAAGGCCTTTTCCTGCCAAGAGGCCGGCCCAGCAGGGGTCTGACAGGGAGAGGTGTGTGGCTGACCTTCCCTCCTGCCCGTGGGGCTAGTCTGGGAGCAGCTCTGAGGCTGGATGGAGCTGGAGCCAGGTCTGCCCTAGCTCTGCGGGAGAGCTGGGCTTTCTTGACAAAGATGAGGGGACGTTGCCTCCTCCCTGGTCTGCCCTGGGGAAGCCGAAAGACAAAGGTGGCCATGCCTGGTCCCCCAGTCAGCCCCACCCCCTCCTCTTGTGTAAGAGACGAAACCTCAGCTCGCGAAGGGGGCAAACCCACACCCAGGCCCGGAGACACGCCACTGTCCCCACATCCCCGCATGGGCCCAGGCCGGCTGGGGATTGATGAGCCCCTGGAGCTAGTGTGTGGGGCGCTGACCAGTGCTCCCCACCCTTCACAGACCTCTCCCCAACCCCAGCCACGGTCTACTTGACGCTCCTGCTCAGGATGGGCCAGACTCCAGAGACAGCCCCCCTCCCACCCACACCCTGGAGTCTGGACACAGTTGGGTGTTGGGGGAGGGGAGGATGTGGGCAGGATCTGAATGCAGTGGGCAGAACACAGATGCTTACTGCAGGGCAGGCCAGTCATTTCCCACCCGCATGGGGCACTTCACCTGTGACCCCCACGGAATCCTCACACCAGGCCCAGGCAGCAGACCTCATCTGAGCTGAGGCCCAGAGAGGGGCAGCCACTCCCCACCCGAGACACACAGTGTGTAGGCGTGGACTGGATTCTCACCAGGCTGCCACACACTCTGAACAACGGAATAGGATTCTCCGGAAAGAGGAATGATGAGCCCTGAAAGCATCACGCTTAGTGAAGGAGCCAGACACAAAGGCAGCACATCACAGCATCCCATTGATGTGAACCGTCCAGAGCAGGCGGATGGAGAGACAGGAGGAGACAGGGGTGGGTGAGGGTGACTGCTGAGGGGCACAGGGGTTCTTTTAGGGGAGATGAAAATGTTCTAAAATTAGACGGCAGTGACGGTTGCACAGCTCTGTGACCAGACTAAAAGCCACTGCAATTGGGCACCTTGCATGGGTGAACTGTATACTATTGTGAGTTATCTCAAGAAAGCTGTTTTTAAATCAAAGCAGACCCAGAATTAAGGCACCTTCTGAACCACAGTCACCCCTGGCTCCCAGGAGAGGGGGCAGGTGAGGGCCGCGGTCCAGCCTCTCTCCACCATGGCGGGTGGGGCAGGCAGCCATGGGTCTGGAGGCTTGGGGAAGGGAGTTCCATGTGGCCAGTCCATGCAGAGAGGCAGGGCCGGGGTGCAGGCGGGTGGGAGGAAGACCTGAAATAGCTCTCAGAACCTGAAACTCCGGGGAGAAGCTGAGGGCAGTGTGGTGGCTACGAATGGGGAACTGGGCTGCTCCGAGGGAAAGGAGAAGTTCTACTGGGGGGGTGTCGGAACGAAGAGGCAGGGGAGGGTGGCAGAGGTGGACAAGCAAGGATTCTCTCGTGGGAACGCTCACATTTCCAGAGCCCCTGGGCACCACTTACTAGTTTGGTTGTGGAAGGACCCAGAGAGAGTAGGGGGGAGTTCCATTCCTCAGATCTGAGACCAGGGTGGGGGCCGGGGGAGAGACCAGTGCAGCCCCAGAGGACAAGGAGGCCCACCCTTTTCCATCCGTAAAGGGGCAGACTTTGTGCCAGGCTCCAAGGGCACGTGGCAGGTGCTGTGAACTCGGACAGGCTGTGAAAGGGTGGAGACTTGAGTGCGGAGACCGTTTGAAAACTGCAGAGAAGGTGCGAAATGAGAAGTCAGAAAGTCCTGGTTTGGGAAGGTGCTTCAGACTGGGGATTGGACCCCTGTCCTGGGCGAAACCAGAAGTCTGCTGCCTGGGGCTTCTGCAGAAGCCTGCTTTTCCTTATATGAAGGGGCTGGTCCAGTTTTGTCCTCTGCATCTTCTCTCTTCCTCTTTCTTCTTGCTTGGAAGGCAGACGTGATGCCTGGAGGTGGTACAGCCACTTTGCAGCTAGGAAGCCACTAGTAAATGGAGGTGGAATAGAAAGAGCAAAGCAGCCTGTGTCCCGGATGGCCATACCAGCCTCGACCACCTGCTTCTGAGCTTCTGTTACGTGGACAAAGACGAACAAACCCTGTTTCTATTGCTGTTGGGTTTTCTGCTATTTGTAGTTGAATGCAATCCTGTTGGAGACAGGGTTGAAATCCTTCGTGGGGAGGGTTGCCAGATTAATACTCAGTTAGATTTGAATTTTAGATAAGCAGTGAATAGTTATAAGTGTCTCCCAGGAATTATTTGGGATATACTTATGTGAAAATATTGTTTATCTGAAATTTGACTTTTCATGGATGAAGTAACGGATCCCAGAGAGCTTTCACATCTTGTCTGAGAGCTTGTCCTGAGCGGTGTGGGGGTGGGGACATAGCTGTATCCTTGTGCTCTGGGGACGCTAGGGCTTCCTAATTCTGTTGTTGTTCAGTCGCTCAGTCCTGTCCAACTCTTTGCGACCCCATGAACTGCAGCATGCCAGGCTTCCCTGTCCCTTGCCACCTCCTGGCGTTTGGTCAAGTTCATGTCCATTGAGTCGATGATGCCATCCAACCGTCTCATCCTCTGCTGCCCTCTTCTCCTTTTGCCCTCAATCTTTCCCAGCATCAGGGTCTTTTCCAATGAAGGGCTTCCTAAAACCTGCCGTAAAACCATGCACAAAGGAGACTCATCGCCCAGGACAGAGCAATCCAAACCAAGCGTGGTCCGAAGACAAGACTCGAAGAGAAAGCGATGATCAGTGGTGGAAGCCTCTGCCCCAGTTTTATGTGGTCATGACATTTTCATCCCATTTGACTAAAGTGCCAGCTGTGGATGAGGGGACAGTTGTTCCCCATGGACAGTGTGTGACCACCAGTCAGGACTAGCCCTGGGAGCACTCTGCTATGAGTGATGCCGAGACCTCATCCATGCTCCACAGAAAACTACTGGGATTGATGAGCCAGGCCTGCCCCGAGCTGAGAGAGCGGCGCAGGCTCCCAGGTGACCTGCAACCAGGTCAGCCAGGGGGCCAAGCTGCCGAAGGTCCACACGCCAGGACTGAAACATGTCCAGGTTCCAGGACCCACCTTTCAAGGGTCACACTCACTGGGCCCCACAGAGCATGGTTGCCCTCTGCATGCCCTTTAGCCCGGGGGGCGCCCGGCGGAGCCTGATGCCACAACAGCAGGCAATCTGGTCTGGTCTGTGGCTGGGGTCTTCCCAACTGGCAGGCGTCTAAGATTCTCCAGAGACCTGGCCAAAGGTGCGTGACGGAGGCCTGGGGTCCTTGCCTTCCAGGCCTGTGGTCTGCCCCCTCCTCTCACCTCTCCTCTCCTGAGCCGCTCCTCCAGTGAACAGTGAGTCTCTTCTGCAGGCTGGACCACACCCGAGGCTCTGCCTCAGGGCATAAAGGCCCAGCTAGACTCCTCTCCTCCTCACCTTCCTCTGATAGAAACGCCAGTCTCGTGTCCCTGTGTCCAGTCAGGCTTCCAAGGCCAGTGGGCATCCTGGATGTCTTTCTGTTGACACTGATTGGGCCCCAGACACTATAAGTTGAGAAATGGCAACCCACTCCAGTGTTCTTGCCTGGAGAATCCCAGGGACGGGAAAGCCTGGTGAGCTGCCGTCTATGGGGTCGCACAGAGTCGGACACGACTGAAGCGACTTAGCAGCAGCAGCAGCAGGAAACCTCCAAGTTGCAAACCATCTATGCTCATAGTGAAGACTGTGCGTTACCGACTGTGTTTAGGGGTCTCGGGGCGGCATTCTCTCTTCTTGGGAGGGAATGTCGCCCACATTCTCCCTTGAGTCGCCTTTGCCTCCCAGCCGGCTACCTCAGCAATCACACAAACACAGACACACTCTTCATAGAAGAGTAGTGTTTTTAACTTATCAACAGTTTGCTTTCACCTGCCTTCCAGCTTCCTTCGTTTTCTCCCCATCCACCCACCCGTCTGCCATCCATCCATGTACATCAGCAGTGGAATTCCAAAGTGAGACGAGCTGAGTCATTTAATAACATGCTTATTTGAATTAAAGCTGACAAATGTCAGTCTTGTTGTTCAGTTGCTAAGTCGTGTCTGACCCTTTGTAACCCCATGGACTGCAGAACACCAGGCTTCCCTGTCTGGGCCTGGACAGTTTGGTTTTGGGGCAACGCTTCCACTAATCAAGGTGCTAAACCTGCAACTGCAGCCTCAGGGTTTCCATGAAAATAAGCCCCGAGTATATATGCAGCATAAAACATATGACACGCTAGACCACATGACCTGTTAGATGGTAAACACAGTGTTAGATGTTGCAAGCCAGACTGTTGGCACCATCGCCCAGTCTTAGGAAGATGCTGGTGAAATCACAAACGGGCCCCAAGATCTCTGCTCTTTGAAATAATTGGCTTTTACTTTAGTCTCCCAGGCCACCCTGAGTCTCAAAAGTCTGACTCAAGAGCAAATGATTACCCCAAGATCTCTGCTCTTTGAAATAAACGGCTTTTGCTTTAGTCTCCCAGGCCGCCCTGAGTCTCAAAAGTCTGACTCAAGAGTGAATGATTACAAAATATGAAGATGTAGAGGAAAAGAATTTATGTTGGGCTTGGAAATTGATTACAATTTAGACTATAAACCAGCCACGGAGCAGAGTCACTGAACTCCCACTTCCCTGAAAAATCTGGATAAAGGTCTGACACACATGGGCTTCACCAGTGGCTCAGTGGTAAAGAACCCGCCTGCCAATTCAGGAGAGGCACGTTTGATCTCTGGGTCGGGAAGATCCCCTGAAGAAGAAAATGGCAACCCACTCCAGTATTCTTGCCTGGGAAATCCCATGGTCAGAGAAGCTGGGTGGGCTACAGTCCATAGGGTCACAAAAAGTCGAACACGACTGAGCACACACACGTGCACACCCGCACGCTGACACACACTCTGAAGTTGTTTTCAAGACCTCTGCTAGATGAAAACTCCCGATACAAGCATGTAGATCCCAGACCAGGTGGAAAGCAGAAGGCTGATGATGCTCGAAACTTCACCTTGATGCCAACCAATCTGAGAACTGTGCACCAGCTGTGCAGACACCCTGCAGCCCCTCCCTCACCTGGCCTCTGAAGCCCCTTCCCTGAAAGCCATTGGCAAGTCTGGGTCTTTGGAGCTTGCGCTGCTCACTCTCCTTGCTTGCCACCTGTAATAAACACGGTACTTTCCTTCATCACAACGCGGCATCATGGGACGGGCTCTGCAGCCTGCGGGCCAGGGGACCTGAGTTGGTTCAGTAACAGTGGCAGCAAGATGCCCACTTGGAGGCCCCAGTTGGGCCTCTGCGACCTCATCTTGCTTTCTTCCGAGGGGGTGGGGCACCCGCTCGCTACCGCACATCTCACACACATTAGCCAGCAGGAGTGTTAAGGTCACTCTTTTCGCGGCCGGCGTGTGGGGTGAAGCCAGCCGTCACCATCCAAAGCTTCTGCAGCGGCAGCGGCTCCTGTCACACCCAACAGAAAAGCAGCAGCCCAGGGCTGGTGTGACTGAGCTGGGTGAGGCCACTTTGTGAGAAACAGCACCTTACAGGGGACTTGATTTTTCAAAGACATTTTAGGGAACATGCCAGCCAAAAGTCACGGAGCCAGCCTCAGATCCCCTGGCTTGGAAGCCAGACCCTGGCATCCAGTACATGGCAGGGCCGTGGGAGTGAAATGGGGTGCTCACATGTCTCCTTTGTGGGAACAGGGAGAGCTCGGCAACATGCCCTGCTGTTACAAATGCCCCACCCCCCGCCTCTGGGCTCCGTCCTGACGGCAATACCCCATCTGCACACCCTCCGCAGCGGAGGCTGTCCTGCCAGGCCCGGGCTCCAGCACGGCCTGTCATGTATTCCTGGGCTTGCTGAGGGGTGCACGCGTGTGTCTGCTCAGTAGTGCAGTCTCCTGACTCCCCCAGGACTGGCCATGGCCACCTCTGTGCAGTGCTGTCTGGGGGAGGCCCGGAGAGGGGTGCTCAGGCGGCCAACAGGCAGATACCAAAGTCCCCTTGGCCACCTCTTCCTTCTAGCGTCATCAAGGGGCCACTCAGAGTGCCATTTCTGGCTTCCTGGAGTGGGGTTTCCCAGCTTGGAGACCTCAAGCCTGCTGCTTGGCAGCCATACCACCAGGACTTTCCACCACCCAAGCCTCACATTGAAGGTCTGGAGCAGAGCTTGAGTTGGGGAGGGGAAGGTGCAGAGCGAGGGAGACCACACCAGCCTCTCCTCTATTCATCACAGCCAGACTCCCTGCCACAGCCTCACCCAGATGACCGCTGAGCCCACGTTCAGAAAAGGTCGGATCAGGTGGGCCAAAGCCTCCACCGGCTCGGTGCTCAGATGCCACCCCACCTCCACCCACGCTAGTTTCCGTGGGTGGGGCCTCCCCAGCAGCCACGGGGATTCACAACCTACAGAAATGCCCAACATTGCGCTGGACACGTGACTGTACAAAAGGCCTTTCTCAACAGGAGCTGTAAGGGGTCACCTTGCAGCCCCACCCTCCAGCTGCCTGGCTCAGGGGGCCACCAGGCAACGCGGCCACGCCAGTGCTGATACCGTGTTATCTATCATCATGGGGAGAAAAAGGAAGATTGCCGGACTCAATACTTCTATATAGCAATTTAAAACACAGACAATTACAACGTATCTGGGAAAGACATGCAGATAAAACAGTTCCTTGGACAGTTCCACAGGTGGGCGACTCTGGTGCTGACATGCGACACGGGCCCCATTTTACATTGAGCATTCAGAGCCGAGTTTGGGGGACCGACCTCGCAGGGCATCCTGAACTGGGTCCGGGACCTGCAGCCTGGCTTTCAGTGATCCCAGGGTGGGGGCAGAGGGGCAGCCTCCAGGTCAGGGGGCACTAGATCTACAAGCAACTCCTTTTTATGAAGAAGTGCAATGAGGGAGCAGCTCTGGGACGAAGTGACAGCTTGTTTCCCCTGCTTGGGATGGGGCTTTCCTGATGTGGGCAGATTATTTCATAATTTAAATGAAAGGTGGGCCAATGGCAGGAGCGGGCAGCATGTCAGGGGCCCCCCGTGGATGCCGACCAGGCTGGTCCCTCTGTCTCCCAGGTCCTGCAGGCTCAGCAGCCTGTGCGGTAGAAACTGGACATGGCTTGCGTGTGAAATGTTTCATATTCTGGCAGAGAAATCAGCTTTAAATCGTCTGTTAAATCTGGTCTACCTGAAATGTTATCATTTTCACTTGTATTCAAGTTAGAGATTATTCAGGTATCTGTTGCATCCTGCTTTTGCCCAAAGACTTTGAAATCCCATGCCAGGGTGTCTCTGGCTGGACGGGCAGCCCCAGGGGGTGGCAGAGCCTCAGGGCTGGCTGGTCTCATCTGTGCTGAGGGTTGGGTCAGGGGCTCAGGGAGGTGCATCACCGTAGTGACGGGTGAGAAGCAGAGTCTGGACCACGGACATTTGCCTGAAAGGGAGGCGGCTGGGCAGGGCAGGGCTGCGGGACCTCGTCCAGCTGTCTCTGGTCCCCGTGGGAGGGAGGGAAGCACCTGGCAGTTTCAGTTTCCACAGGAAGCTGCCTGCTCCCGTCTCCCCTCCAGCCAGCTGTGCTCTCTGCCCTGCAGCTTCGAGTGGTGGCCCCCGCCTGGAGAGCCCCCCAGGTGGGGACAGCCCCTTGAGCTGCAGACGAGGAAGCCCGGGTCGAGGGGCCAGAGCTGAGCAGAGTCCCTCGTCCGGCCTCCTGGGCCTCAGAGGATGGAGCAGGGTGCGATGCACCTGGGGGCTGCGAACTGGAACTATACTGTTCTGACTTGCAGTTTTTTGTCACCTGCTTTAGAATATCAAGTCCTGACCCTGGGTCTAGAAAACGCTGTGGTGGTGGAGGGGTGGAATGGCGTCTGTCCATGCATCCTTCTGTCCAGGCCGTCTGAGAAACAGGAGCGGAGAAGAGAGGGCCGTGCACATGGAGCCTCTCAGGGAGGCTCCTGGCCCAGAGGCTGAGGCGCTGCCTGGCAGGAGTGGGTGTGCGGTCAGCAGTGGGGCTGGGGTGGCGGGCAGTGTCCTGGGGAGGTGGGCCCTGGGACCCCTCAGTAAAGTGTGATCTCTCTGAAGTCTAGGGTCTGGGTGTTGGGGTTCCTGTGTCTGTGCTGTCGCTCTGCTCACAGCGAGGCTGGAACCTTAGACCTTTTGTCTTAAAAAGAGGACCCGGGTGTGGGGAGACCCCCACAGCCACAGCCCCTGAGCTTTCAGAGGGGCCCTGTCAGCCTGGGAGGCAAGCATCCCAGTGCCCCTCCTGCTTGGCCTCCCCACTGCCATGCTGCCCCCTCCCAGGGCCTGTGAGGTCGGGGCTTTCCATGCACTCAAAATGCACCCCAATTTGGGAGAAAAGGAGGAAGCACTGGGAACCCCAGGGCGGGCGAATCCCTACTTCCTTCCATGGGGCCCCTTCTTCATTCCCACCAGGGGCCTTGGCTGGGGAAGGGGTACAGACAGGGGGTCACAGCCAGGATCCTACAAGGGCTGAGAAAGGTGGGTTGGGCCGGGTGGGTGCCGGGGTCCTCCCCCTCTATCCCCAGCTTTTCGGGGGCTGGCTGCCACCCCCACATCATAGATGAGAAGACAGGCCTGTGGGGTCCTGGGCAAGTGATGGAGCTGGTTTCCAGCCCGGCCCTCCCCTCCTGGTTCTGACCTGGTCCAACCTGAGCAGACAGGTCCAGAGGGTGCATCTTCAGGGTGGCCTCCCTGACCCCTGGCCAGCATGAGGGCCAGGCCTTGGTTCCCTGTCCACCGGACCAAGGGCACCAGGGACACTGGTCACTTCTCTAGGGCAACAACAGTCCATCAGTGCGGCTCCTGCAGCTGTGAGCGGGTGGGGCCCAACCCTCTGCCGTCTGACATGTGCGCCTTCGTCCACCAGCGCCCCCAGGCCGTAAGCCCCCCAGGCTGTAAGCCCCCTGGAGCTTCCTCTCAGGAAGGGATCCCTTGCTGCACTCACAGAGTGAAAGCCATGGTCAAAGTCCCCCTTGCCCCGTGAGCCCTCAGTTGCATGGAGTGGCCCTCAGAAAGCCCGAGCTCATTTCAAGGGCAGGCATGAACCTGGCCGGGCCTGGTTTTCTAAAAGTTGCAGAGTAGCAAGGAGCACAGGGCTTTGCCCTGCGGCCTGGGGTGGGCAGCCCTCGGGCATCAGCGGGGGCGGTGCTCTGTCCAGCTGTCAACTGGGGCGCCGGCAGCATCTGCCCGGAGCTCCCTGGCATGGAGCCAGCAGACCCCACCGTGGGCTCTCAGAGGGCTCAGCCCAGGCGCTAGGCTGCCAGGTGTGGCTCCCACACTGGAGTGCTAGGTGCCAAGGGGGTCCCTTTCCTGAGGCCCCACCCAAGTGCATTTCCTCCCAGGGAGGGTGCTGGGCAGAGAGGGAAGCTCCAGTCCTGCTGGAGACTGCTGTGTGACCTCGGGTAGGTTTCTTGGCCCCTCAGATTTGCCTTCATGTGTGCAGCCAGGTCAATGGTGTCTTTGAAGGGTTACTGGGCAGAAGCCATGCCCAGGGCCAGGAAGGACTCTGGAATGGAGCAGCCCTCTCCTCTGCCTCCACCCTGCCCCCTCCTCCAGGGAGCAGCCTGTCCTTGGGAAACAACCTTGGCAGTCCCTCCTCTGTCCCTGCAGAGGCCCTGAGCCTCTGCTGTCCGAGGAGCAGGCCTACGATACGCAACCCAGTCATCACCCAAGGATCGCCCAGCCCCCGGCAGTGCCACCCAAGCCCTCCCACCCGGAGCAGAGGTGGCCACGACTGAGGGATTCTCCGCTCAGACGCTGGCCTGGGTGGGTGAGTCCACATCTGACCCACCCTGCTCCCGCTTAGGAACTGGGGGAGGAATGTGTGCACCCTGGGTGTCTGACCCAGTCCTCCAGGGCCAGATAGGTGAGGTACGAATGGGCCTGGGTGGGCTCTGAGGCTGAGTAGGTGCTGGGATGGGGGTCAGCAAAAAGGTTCCTCCATCCCTGGGACGTAGGATGGTTAGCAGGTCAGTGTTACCAAGGCAACAGGACCCACCAGGATGGCGGGAGGTGCCTGCCCTCCCTGCAGTCAGCATCCCCCTTTGGCCGCTGTCCCTTCTCATCCCTCCCTGGGCCTTTCCTGGAAGTGCTGCTTGGTGGAGGTGGGGCACAGTGGACCAGGGAGCTCTTACCACACATCAAACCTGCTGGCACGTGATCTCGGACGGCCAGCCTCCTCATCTGCTGTTTATAAGCCACCTGCCTGGGTGTTCTGTGGCTTGGCAGTCCCTTTCCCTTTCTGGGCCCTGTGTCCCCCTGTAGAGGACACGGGGAGGGAAGACAGGAGGGCAGGTGGTCCAGCACCATCCACGCCTCTGGCTGCGGGGGAGGGAATGCTGGTGCCCGTGGGGAGAGGCTGGGACGGGCTGCCCTGGTCTCATTCCCAGGCCTGGGTCCAACTCAGCCCTGGCGCCACATGCTGTCTGACCCCCAGCAGGTCACTTCCGTCTCTGGGCCTCAGCTCCTGTCTGACAGCAGCTGTGATCTAGCATCTAGAGACCAACACAAGCCACTTGCCAGGGCCCCTGTGCTGATCAGCGCACTCGCTGTCTGCGGGTGGTCGAGTCGCCTGGACACGGGGTGCACTCACCACCCAGTGCTGGGCACCCCGGCAGTGCCGCTCCAGGTGCTGAGAGTGCCATGGCAAGCAGACAGCGGAGCCAGCACACCAGGGAGACAGGTTAGGTAGACACGGAACCGCTTCCTTCATCAGATAGAGTAAAAAGTGAAGGGGAAACAGCAGGAAAGGAGGCCTGGGCACACAAGTTGGAGGGGAGGGGAGGGTAACCAGAGCAAAGACTTAAAGAGGGGGTGGGAGGGAGCCAAACCGAAGAGGAGCCCATGGGGAGGGAACAGTGCCAGGGCGGGAGGGTGTCTGGGGTGTTGGTGGGTGGCCATGCACCAGCTGGATAGAGGGAGAGGAATGGGCATGGGAGGTGGGCAGGGGAAGCCCCCAGAGGGCGTGCACACAGAGGAGAGGTGATCCGGCCTGACTTTTTTTGAGTTCAGTCTTGTAAACCACGGAATGGCAAATTGACTCCCCAAAGCCCCATGAGAAGAGCCTGTCAGCACCCCACCCCCAGAAGACCCTTGGATGGGGTCCCCATGGGTGCCACCTCCATTCTGGGCCACTCTTTGCAGATCACTGCCTGCCCCAGGATGTCTGCCTGCCCTGGCTGTGCTGGTGAGACTGTACGAGGGGTTTTAATGCTGAGACTTTGATTAGCGCCATTGCAGCCCTACCCCTGGCCCCATCACCTGCATGAATGAGCCCGAGTCCAGCAGTGGCCCCTCTTTCCCTTCCCTTGGCCTCTCCTCTGCCACTGCAGTTGTGGAAGTGAAGATGTGAGAGGTTAACACCAATGCCTTTCTTCTCAGTCAAGACACTTTGAGAAGTGAAAGTCTTTGCCTCCTCTAGCTACCCGCCAAGGGACCACTTCCTTCAGGAAGCTGACCTGGATTGCACCCTGTCTCCTGGGCATCACTCCTGCCCCCAGCTCTGTCTTCTGAAGTTTGGATTTGTTGTTTAACAGATGGGGAGGACGTGGGTGGCTGGAGTCCTCCTGCTGGCTGCCCCTGAAAGTCTTTCTCCCAGGATTGTGGGATGGGATAGCGTGGAAACTGCAGGTCTCAGGGAAAGAGTGCTCCACATTTACCCCAAGGTAATGCACTCCTCCCAGGACCTGGGGTGGAGTGCAGCCCTCCCTCCCCAGACTTACGCTGGGTCCTGACACGGGGCATGGGGGGATGGGGGAAAGCTGCACCCCTGCTCCCCTGTTCTGGAGGCTGGCCTGGGGCAGGTCAGGAGGCCCTAGGAGATGGGCATGGAGGGAACACACAGGCATTTGTCCTGCCGTCCTCTCTCTAGGGCTCTCCCACTCCGTTCCTCTCCTGGCCCCTCTCTCAGCTCATTCCTCTCCTCCCTTCCCACCCCTCAGGTCAAGGAGTGTCCCCCAGACTTCTGTGCTGGCCGGGCGACTCTGTTTGATCTATGTCAGTGGTTTCTCTTCAAACTGTCCACACTGTTGCCCAGTGATCATGCGAGCAGTTTCCTGCCAGGACCAACTGATCTGGCAGGTGTCCAGGGCTCCTTCCACCGTAATGGGCCCCCACTCCCATCTGGCCCTTCATCCATCCTGTAGGGTCAGTAGAGCCGGGTCCAAGCCCGCCTCTGCTCTTGCCTGCTGTGTGCCTCTCGGAACCTTGGTATCTTCTTCTGAGATGGCAGTCACAACCTCACGTGGGGCTCAGCAGCCCTGAGCCGATATCCTGACACAGGAGCCCCCAGCACCATGTGGTCAACAAGAAGTGGAGATGGGCCTGGGGAAGGGAAGGAAGCCCTGCAGGATGTGAGCAGAGCAGGGACAGGACAGCTGTCCCACGTGAGGCAATGGTATAGAAGTCAAAGGACAAATTGCTCGCAGTACTTTGCACAGAGACGCAGATGGACGGTCACTGTGGGGCTCGGTTCTCAGTCCAACACTGCAGAGAGGTGCTGTGGACTCTGCCGTCTGCCCAGGCACACGCCAATCCCAAACACCCTGGGCCCTCCCAGTATGAACTCCCCAGTATCCATAGCTGACTGTCTCCTGACAGCCCTGAAAGCGTGGCCAAGGGCCTCGGCTGATCAGAAAGTGGGGTGGCAGACGGGCAGTGGGGCAGAGAACATGCCGGATTCTGATAACCTGGCTCCCCTCTTGCAGGGTGCAGCCCTTGAGGCTCCGTGACCCCCATGGCAGCTGGAGGCCATGAGCCCAAGCCCTGGGCCTGGCTGTGCCGGAGGCAGCTATGCAGGCCATCGGCTCCTTTGCCCCAATCCTGCCGCCTGGAACGCAGACAGGATGGTTGGAGCTCGGTCACCTGGAATGGGGTGGCCCTAGATTCCAAAACCACTTTTTAGAAGAGGAGGAGAGGCCGCATTAAGATGGGGGCAGAGATGAGAGGGATGCAGCCACAAGCCAAGGATGCCTGGAGCCCCCAGGAGCTGGAAGAGGCAGGCGGGACCCTTCCTCGGAGCCTCTGCAGGGAGCCTGGCCCTGCAACCCTCCTGATTTCAGACTCTGGCCTCCAGAATTGGAAGGAGATTTCTGTTGTAATTCACCCATTTGTGGTGATTTGTTACAGCCTTCCCAGGAAATTAATACAGCAGGGAGCGGCATTCCAGACAAAGAATGTTCCAGAGAAGTGCTTGTGGCTGGAGTGGGGAGGGGGTGGGGGTGGGGGCAGAAGGAGGGGGACAGGGGAGGGAGGGCAAGGCCACTTGGTGACGGTGGTGACCTCTGAACCCCACCCCTGTGGCCAGGTGACCCAAGGTTCGCAGGATGGCGCCCTCCACGAAGCTGCCTCGCTTGGACCCTCCAGTGATGGGACACTCCCTGTCTCCCTGTCACTCCCCTGTCCCTCCCAGGTGACACTGAACAGGCCTGACTCAGTTTCCCCTTCAGGCACTGCCCCTGAGCCTCCTTTGCCCGAGGCACCCCTGCCAATGTGCTGGCCCCACCTCTTGTTTGTGGGGTTCAGCTCCTAGCACACACGACTGGCACTTTTTTTTTGCCCGCACCTTGTGGCATGCAAGGTCGTAGCCCCCGCAGTGGAATATAGAGTCTTACCACTGGGCTGCCAGGGAAGCTGGGCACCTAATAAGCCTGAGTACAGTGAACACCCTCTAACCAGCACTGTTCCTTTCTGTCTGCTGCCGTGGCCGCACACACCTCGGGGACGCACCAGCAGGGGTGGGTCTGTCCACGGGTCTGTCGTCCCCCCACCCTCGGCACTGCCCCCGCTTCCTACCAGCAGGAGGGCAGCGCAGGGTTCACACACATTCTCAGACAGACAGACTCAGCTTTAGAAGATACTACTTACTATTCTTTTAGTGGTTTAGGTGCTACTTGACGTTTGGAATCTCAAAGCTTTTCGCAGACTCTTGGGAAGCCTGCAGGACAGACCCACTGACCTAAGGCCTGTCCTGGACCCCCAGGCTCCCATGGACTGCAGCACAGCCCCACCTGCCACTTCCCATGGTGGAGATGTCTGGCACCTGGGGGCCCTCTGCCCCTTTGGGGGGGGCATGGGGAGCTGGATGTCTCCCCATGTGTCTGTATCTTTCCATGGAGCCAGGTGATTTAGAGAAGATGGGCCATAAGTTCCTAAAAGCCGCAATCCCAGGACGGAGACCCCATGCCCAGGCAAGCCCCCAGCTCGACGCATGAGCGAAATGCCCACTGCTTTCCCTCCTCTCCGTGAAGCGCCCCAGGAAGCTCCAGAGGCCCACAGCCCAACCCCTGGAGTGACATTGTGAGCGCAGCAGGTGCATCACGTTTCCCGGCCTCAGACCCCTTCCACGCGGACACGCCACCATCCATCTGAACACGGCCACGGCCGGCAGCTCACACACCCTCACCCGCTACCCTCTGCCCACCCCTGGCCTTGAGAAGCAGCTTCTTGACCCTTTCATGGAGCCGAAGGATGGGGCCTGACACACAAGGAACCTGAGGCCCAGGTGAAGAGGGACTGGTCCCAGGTGAGGAGCAACGAGTGGTCCCAGGACAGTGGGGTTCAGGCAGGGCCACCCTGGGGAAGAAGGGACAGCTGTGTGGTCACAGCTAGAGCTGGACGGGACCAGAGGCTGTGGTCAGCCTGAGCGCAGCACAGCCATATCCCAGGCCAGTGACTAGAGCCTCCCTGGCAACGTCTTAGAATCATCAGCAGCACGCTAGTGACTGTGGAGAGGCAGGCTTTGCACACCCTGGGGCCCCAGTCCTGGACGTGCTGAGTGCCAGGTGGAGCTGGCCCTCGGGTCCCTGGCTGGGACAGGTGGGGACCCACTTAGGGCAGGTGGTCCCTCTGCAGGGGAGATGGGTTGTCTAGGGTTGGGGTGCTGGGGTGACTCAGGCCTGCCTGCACTCTGCAGGCTACTGCAATGAGACTTGCAGATCTGTGTTCCTAATCCATGGCCACATGGCCCTGGCTAGTGAGCGGGGCCTCCTGTGTGCAGTTCTGTGGGCCCCTGAGTCCCGGGAGAGCCGGGCAGGTGATCCTGCAGCTTGGGCCCACAGCCTCCTACACCCCCCAGTCAGCAGCCCCTGGAGGTCTTCCCTGTGCGACCACCTCTCCCTGGCACTGGCTCTGCTGGTGGGAGCCCTGGAAGGTTGCTCCTCATTGGGGGCGGAGCAGGTCCTGGACCACCACTCACTCCTGGGGACCTGGACCAGCCCCTCTCCATCTGGCCTCAGTTTCCTCCTCTGACTTCCAAGTCTTAGGGGTCCCCAGCGCTCTGCACACCACCTTTCTTGCCGAGTCCTGGGGCCCTAGTCACTGAGCAGCCTCCACCTCCAGCGTCTGCCTCTGGGTGGGGCCCACCCGTAGGCCTGGCACCTGCTGGTCCTCCCCGGCCACCTGCCCCAGCTGCATAGGTCTGTGCCTGGTGGGAGGCTGTGCTGATGTTGGACATGAGTCAACAGGCCGGGAAGCACAGCAAGGCGTTGTCGCTGCCTCATGCCACCTGCTCAGCGCTGCTTCCGCCCCCAAACCGGTTCCATCCCCTTACCTGGACCGCCCTTCCTGGGACCCCGGGGCGTTGAGCAGCTGGTGGATGCCGAGGGCCCACTGTCCAGCACAGGGGATGCCTGGGACATGGAGCCGGAGGGTGGGTTCAGGAATCTGAATCCTGCTGAGGTGGGAGGTGGGCAGCCCCGTGGTGGGCAGCAGCGTGGAGCCTGGTGAGCCCCACACTAAGTGCCTTTCTCAACCTCGTGGGCCCTCGAGGGAAAGACACAGGCCTCAGCCAGCCTGGGCTCCTCTGAACTAGAGGTCTCTGTCCCCCAGACTGCTTCAGGCCTTCTTGCAGCTGCCTGGGGAAGGGGCGGGTGGCCTCAGGGGCTCATGTGATGCAGGGCGGGCCTGGGGAGGCGCCAGTGGGGGAGGTCGCCTGCAGCCTGCGGCGAGGCAGCCAGCTGTGTCACCGTGATAGTGCGGCGGGCCGGGGAGCAGCCGTGCAGCTGTGCCCACTGCTTCCTCAACAGGAACCATCTGGGCCCAGCCCTGCCCGGCCTCCCCTCACAGCAATTCCGTTCTGACTTCCCAACAACTTCCTCCTCCAGCCCAGCCGGTGACACTCCACCCACCCTGAGCCTGGCCCACTGGGCGTGCTTCCTTGACCTGGGGTGGTGCAGAGGGGCGTGAGGGCACAGATCAACAACAGAGGGACAATGTCCACGCTGGCCAAGCCTCCTAGCCCAGTCGCGCCTGCCTATCTCCTCTCTGGCCTGGCCCATCCTGCAGCCTGGGGTGGTCCGGGGGTCTCCACCCTCTCCTGACCTCAGCCAGACTTCCCCCAGGGCCCTCCTCCCAGGGCCAGCTGTTCTTGTAACCTTGAACCTGACTTCTGGGTCAGCCCTGGCCTGATCCTGGTCCGATCCTGGTCCTGCCACTCTGGCCAGCCCCTGCCCTCAGGCTTTCCCCTGCAGCCTGGAGGTCCTGGCCCCCAACCACCCTGAAAAGTGCTGCCCACTGGGCTGGGCAAGGAAACCCCCTCTCTGAGCTTGTCCTCCTGGCTGGGATCTCCTTGGAGATCCTCACCCCATTTCCTGATGGACACCTTGGGGAACAGTCAATTCAGATTCACAGGTGGAATTTTGCTGAGCGTGAGGCTGCTCCCCAGTCTGAGGGATGATAGAAAGCATGCCAGGGCCCTCGGTCACCTCTCAGACTAGACGCGGGTGTCCCAGACCCCTCACCCAGCACAGAGGAGGTGAGGCTGTGCACAGGTACGTAGTCACTTGGTGAAGGTGGTGACCACCATGGGAAGACCCCTTGAAGGAGACAGCGTGCTCCTTGCCCTCCACTGGCCTGTCAATCAGTCCCTGGGGACCCAAACTTGGTGTAGGCTCAGAGCCTCAGACTGGCCAGAGGTGTGCAACCTGCAGCCCCAGAGCTCACAAATTTTGACAAGCTGAATTGAATTTCTAGGTAATTCATGCCCGTGGGGAGCAGTCCCAGCAGTGCAGAGGGCGCAGGGCACCCAGGGAGAACCCCGTCCATGCCCCCGCCGCTGTCTTTCCCCAGAGGCACTGCCTCCACAGGTGAGCATCCTTCTAGAGCCTGTGCAGCACAGACCCTGTCTGTTCCTGGAAGGGGCCGCCACATGCGCATCCCCTGCGGGCCGGGCTGCCCTGAGTCCCCAGGGTTCAGATGGAGAGGATGGTCCCGGGAGCCAGGGCCCAGTCCCCGGTTCTCTGCCCTCCTCACGGCCCCTCCTGGTCTGCCCTGCTCCAGGTCAGGGTGGGATCCAGGGTCACACTGGCCACCACCTCCCCCACCCCCCAACCCAGTTTCCTCGGTGCGTGTGATGCCCTGATCACCGTGGTCCCAGCTCCCAAGCCGCTCAGGGTGGAGAATATGGAAGATGTCGGGCACGGCCTGCCTCAGGGTCCACGGGGCAGCTGTGACCCCCACTGCTACTGGAGCCCTGTGTCACCCCATTTTCCAGGCTGCAGATGGGACCTCTCCAAGCTGGGGAGTGAAAGGGTCTTAGGGAGGCTCAGGCCCCTCCCCTGTGAAGGCGGTCCCCACCCTGGCTCTGGGCAGATGTTCAGGGCACCTTGCACCTGCGGGGCACCCCAGATGGGACACTTCCACTTTCGTGAGGGGCCTCTCATCCTGCCTGCTTTTCTGATCAGCGGGGCCGACAGAGGTTGAGTTGAAATAGAAGAAAGTTGTCCACGAATGGGGAGCGGGTGCCACACCGCTCTTGGTGGCCATCTCTGGAGTGTTTGCCTGCTCCCCACTCCCCCCGGGCCGGGCAGTTGGGGCTTGTGGGGAAGCAGACGTTGGTTGCGGCTTTCGGAGCTGGGCGGCCCGGGAGATAAGGCGCCCAGGAGGAAGCGGCTGCAGTAGGAGGGGTGGGGCCGCTCCCTCCAGCGGCCACGGCTGCCAGCACCCCGTGTGGCGGGGAGGGGGCGAGGGGCCTTTTCTCGCACGGGAGGCGGACATTCAACCAATAAGCCCCTAAGAGATGTGGCCCATGGGGCAATTAGGGGAGGTGATTTGGAAGCTGTGTCTCAGGGATCAGAGCTGCCCCTGGGGAGGTGAGAGCAAGTGCATTCCAGATAGAAGGGCCCTGAAGTGGTCACAGCTCCAGGCTTTCAGGATTCTGTAGGACGGCCAGGGTGCTGGAGGGAGGCTAGTGGAGGCCAGTGGTGAGAGGCCACTAGACAGAGGGGGGCAGGGAAGTCACTAGGATGGGTGTCTTATTTCTGCCTCCTTTCCTGTTCTGTAGGAGCCCCATGATTGCTGGGTGAATGACTGACTCGATGGAGGTGGATAGATGGATTAATGAGTGGATGGATGAATGGGTGGGGTGGATAAATGATGGATAGGTGTATAGATGGGTAGATGAATGGATCACAGGAGGATGGAGGGATGGGTGGGTGGTGCATGGATGGCTCACAGGAGGATGGGTGGAGAGAGGGATGGGTGACTGGTGGATGGACACGTGGAAACACAATTCTATGCAAATCTTAGGTAAGCTGTACTTTAGACAGCAGAGACTGCGACTTACAGGGGTGACATTCCCAACCACAAAGCAGCCCCCCAAAGAGGGATATGAGACACAGGACAGCCCCAGAGAAGGCCCGATGGGGAGATGTGAGCTACAGGGGAGCCAGGACAGCCCAGCACTCTTCAACCCACAGCCTGGCAGGTGGCTAACCTCTGCTTCCAGGTCTGGAATGAAGTGGTCTGATGGTCATGGTATGCTCGCTCAGGACTGACAGGCGAAGCCAGTCCAGGGCTGGACCCCTGGCCCACCACTCCGCAGTCAGAGTGTCACAGAGCAAACTCAGGGTCACAGGGAAGGGCCACTTGCATCCTGGTTTGATACGTGGGAATCCCTCACACGAAGCAGGGCTCCGGGGCTCCTGAAGGAAGTCAGCACACTTACTGGCAGCAGGAGCTCTGTCTTTTGGGGCCAGAGGCTGGAGCCCACGGAGACAAGCAGGAGGACACTGAGCTGGTAGCAGGCGTCCCGACCCTCTGGTGCTGTGGGCACCTCTGGTGTCTGGTGAAACCCATGAGCCTCGATTCAAAGCGATGTTGGGAACACGAATACATTCACAGAAGTACAAAGGAAACTCCTTTCATCCAAATACAGACGCCAAACTGTTAAGCTCTTTCTGATGTAGTAAGATTACACGCTTCTCTATTTACTGTAGATGTGAGTGAGAACTGTGACATCAAATGCCACAGCAGCCGAAATACAGGACGCTGGGCTGAACCCCACGAAATTCCTGCTCCTTGACTGCTGCTGACCTACAAACGTGACAAACGCAGCTGAGTCTGTCTGTGCTGAGCTCACAGGAATGGCTGACACACCTGTGTTCGTGGTAAAAGGAAATGCTACACTTTGGTTAGAGGTTAGTGAAGTACAGGTGTAATCTTTTTTTTTTTTTTTTTTTTTAATATTTATTTACTTGGCTGTGCCGGGTCTTAGCTGCAGCATGCAGGATCTTCATTGCATCACGCAAGGTCTTTTGATGTAGAGCATGGGCTTAATTGATCTACGGCAGGTGGGTGGGATCTTAGTTTCCCGAACAGGGATCAAACACACATCCCATCCATTGAAGATGGGTTCTTAACCACTGGACCACCAGGGAAGTCCCTGTAATCTTTTCCTTATCCAAATTCATGGACCCCTCTCCCTCAATAAAGAACCACTGTTGTAGCTCATGTTGAAGACCCCTCCCATCCAGTGCTTCAGTCAGGGCCTTCCATCCCTGGTGAACCTGCCACGTGGAGGCCTCCAGAGTCAGAGAGCCCTGGGGTCACACTGTCATGTTAGCTGTCTTTGCTGGATACTCTTGGGCTGGCTACTGAACCTCCCTGGGCCTCAGTTTCCTCAACTAGAAAATAAGAGGACCGCACGGCCCACCTCACAGGATGCAGTGCACGTTCAGTGAAACCACTCACGGAGATCCTGCTCCGTCGAGGCTGGCTGTGGTCTCTGTGGGCATGCTGTTGCCAGAAAGCTCATCCTGAGCAGAGTTCCAGTCAGTCCCTGAGAATTCTGCTTGTCCAGCTCAGGACCCTGCCCAGGGAAGCCCTTTGGGAGTGAGGGCTCCCCTCCCCTACTCCCCCTCCCTCTGTCCCCCCCTTTCACTGTCTGCAGAGACCTCCTCCCTCCTCTCAGCCCCCTGGCTCCTGCCCCCTACCCCCACACCACAGCAGGAACATCTGCCCAAATCACACAGTCATCATCCAACTCCTCCTCATAAACCTTCAGTGGCTGCCCAAGGCCCCAGGACGAATGCCAAAGGTGACCCTGGATACCGCCTTGCTCTACTCCTCTCCCCTCAACAGCTGTCTCTCTTATAGGAACTGCTTCTCTCCCCAAAGTGCCTTCATTATGTCTGACCTTTCGCAGCTCCTCCCACAGACCAGTCCTCACCTGGCAAACTCCTACACATCCCTCAGAGCCCACAGGAAGCGCCTCTCCTGTGCCTCCACAGTCCTGGATGCCCCATCACAGCATTAGCACCTTGGATTGTGGTTGCTGTGAGCCAGCCTCCGTGGACAGCAGGAGAGCAGCCCCAGGGTGGAGACCTCACCCTTCTTGGTGACGGCTGTGTCCTTGGTGTGCAGCCCAGGATCCACCTGAGTGTGGTGGAAGGCCGAGTGTGTGCGCACACGCCATCTCTGGATGCCCCCCACCCTTCTATAACCTCCCAGGCATGAATTCTGCCCTCAGGACTCCACTCCCCACCTTCATGAAGAAGACAGAAAGAATTACCACCTCTCCTCAACCTCCAACCCCAGTGGTCCAACCAGTTCAGGGGAAGTGGGTCCCGAGGCCCAAGAACCTGAGTGGGTTGCCTCTGGAGACCTGGCCCCTAGAGGGGTGCTCCAGGCTCAGGTTCCGGGAGGTAGAGGCATGGTATAGCGTCCCCTGAGTTTGGGGACCAGGGCTCGGTAGCCTGTGCTGGGTCAGCGTGGGCCTCCCAAGCCCGGAGCTGGGTGTGGAGTGGGGGAAGCCATGCTGCTCCTCTTGCCCTGACCATTGCCTACTCAACAAGCAGGACGGGGGCTTTGGGCTGAGCCCAGTGAGGACAGAGTCTGAGGATGGAAATAGGAGTGCTGGCAGTGATAGCCAAGTCCCCCTGACTCGCTGCTGAGATGGTTCCCCGGTGTGCTCCGCACCTGACCCGGACACCCTCACCACCTCTGTCACCCAGAGGCTCAGCAGCCTGCTCACGTCACCAGGCGGTGCACGGGTCTGGGGTCTGGTACCAGGCTGGGTCCAGTCAGACCCAGAGAAGGGCTGGGGAAGCTGGGCGGGCTGGGTAACGACCCGCTTCACTAAGGACCCCAGCCCTCCCTGCCCCACCTCTGGTCTCTGCTCCTCGCCAGCCCCCACCCTTCCCAATGGGGTCGAGCCTGGACAAGGTTGTCCATCTCTGGGGATGGGAAACTGAGGCTCAGAAGGGAAGACTTTCACCTCTGCGTGACCCCAACCCTCCGGGACCCGCCCACCTGCCTGCAGAGTGCATCCTCTGAGTCATGGGGAGCTGCCCACTCTGCTCCCTTGAGCAGCCAAGCTGCGAAGGGGAAGGCCCCTCCCTGAGGAGGCCACTTTCCCTTTGAGGAGCCCCAGGTGGAGGGTGGGGTCGGCCCTGTCCGGTCTTGGTTTCTCTCTGACTGTGGGCTGAGGTTTCCCGCGTCCTGGGCACCACTCAGCCCCATGCCCCGAGCTGCCTGCCTACAGAGAAGCCGTGTCTGCCCCCATCTCAGCACTCAGCTCATATTGCATTTCCTCTGAGCCCACCAGACATGAGGCAGCAAATCTGGTGCTGTGTTTGATCCAGAAAAAATTAAAGTCGTGGGCAGCTCCCCACGACTCAGAGGATGCACTCTGCAGGCAGGTGGGCAGGTCCCCGGGAGGGTTGGGGTCACACAGAGGTGACAGTCTTCCCTTCTGAGCCTCAGTTTCCCATTCCTATAGATGAACAACCTTGTCCAGGCTCAACCCTGTTGGGTAGGGTTGGGGCTGGTGAGGAGCAGAGACCAGGGGTAGGGCAGGGAGGGCTGGGGTCCTCGGTGAAGCAGGGTCCTTACTCCTCTGGGATCAAACTTACTCCACTGGGCACAGATGTCATTTTTCCTCCCTTTGCCCCCTTTTCTCCTCTCCCTCCAGCCTTGGGGTTGGCACCATCTCTGGGTGAGGAGATTTTCTCACTCATGTTGTTTATTGCCTGTCCCTCCACTAGAAGGTCAGCTCTGTGGGGCTGGGTCTTTTTCTCTAAAATAGACTACTTTTTAGAGTCATTTTCGGTTCACAGAAAAATCAAGCACCTGTCCCTCCACACTCACAGCCTCTCCCATTATCAGTCCCACCAGGTGGTACTTTGATTACAACAGATGGACTTGCACCACAATCACCCAGAGCCCACAGTCTACACCAGGGTCCCTCCTGGTAGTGTACATTCCATGGGTTTGGACAAGTGGATAATGACCTGTATGCACCATTATAGTTACATGCAGAGCAGCTTCACTGCCCTAGAAACCCTCTGTGCTCCACCTGGTCATCCCCACCTCCCCCAAGTCCTAGCCACCACTGATCCTTTCACAGTCTCATAGTTCTGCCTTGTCCACATTGTCTTAGAGTTGGAATCACATTGGCTGCTTCACTTAGTAACTTGCATTTAAGTCTCCTCCCTGCCTTTTCATGGCTTGACAGATCATTTCTTTTTAGTGTTGAGTAATATTGCACTGTCTGGATGAAGCATAGACTTTTTATCCATTCGCCTTGAAGGACGTCTTGGTTGCTTCCAAGTTTTGGGGACTGAATAAAGCTGCTGTAACCATCCAGGTGCATGTTTGTGTGTCTGCAGGCCCCACGTCTTTCCGTGCATCCAAGCCCCTCTTCTTAAAAGGACACTGGTCAAACTGGATCAGGACCATCCCAGCAGCCTCATCTTCAAATACAGTCACATTCTGAAACATTGGGGCTCAGGGCTTCAACCTACCAATATGCAGGGGGACACAGTGTGGCCCAGAAGCCTCTTGGAGCCTTTGGGTGGAGCGCAGCCTGTGGACACCTTGATTCTGGCCTCCCTGCCTCCAGCACTCAGAGGAGACAGCGTTCTGCCACTCTCAGTCTTCTGCACAGCCCAGAAGGCGAGGCCGTCTCATTGGTCATCCCTGCAGCCAGAGGCCAAGGGTCTGCAGGAGCTTGCCCCACATTCGGTGGTCCACATGTTGCACATGCACCTCCCGAGCACCGACTGCAGCTGGATGCTGCTCTCTGTGCTGGGGCGAATGAGGCCAGGTCCCACCCTTACAGGTCTGAGGACACCTCAAGAGGAAGGTCAGCAAAACAAGAAACCACAGTAAAAGTAACATGTCGTATGCAGTGAGGCATGGAGGAGAACAGTCTTGCTTCGAGGGTACGAAGTCTTGAGGTTGGCAAATCTCAGGGAAGGGCTGTCTCGCAGGAGGGAAATCTCGCGGGAGGGAAGTCTTGAGAATGGCAAGTCTCCTGGGAGGAAGTCAAGAGCTTTGCAGACCCTCGAACCCACATGGGCTCTTCCCACCTTTTCTGTGGGGAGCGCCCTCGAGCAGAGCCAGCTGCTTCTAAAGACCCTGAGGCCAAGGCACTTGGCAGGTCATCTTTTCAGAACCCTGAGGTCCTTTCTGGGTCCCCTCCCAGGCCCCTGTTCCTTAATGCCAGCCTCTGGTAAGACTCATCAGCTCCCCTGAAAGGCAAGACCCTTCCTCAGCAGGCCTCACAGCCTCCCAGGTGGTGGGGACAGACTCCCAGACTGGCTTGAGGCAAAAATATGACGCATTGGGACGTATTTGGATGTAAATATTTTCAGCTGCGAGAGTAGCTGAGAGATGAGGTCTTGTTCCCGGCGTCTCTGCAGAAGCCGGGAATCCGGGCCATCTGGCGCCTCTTCAGCTGCCCCCCTCCCTCACTCGGCGGGGAGGGAGGCTCCACCTGGCTCCGGGGCATCTTAGCCTCCCCAGCCTCACTTTCCCCATCTGTCCAGTGGGGGCCTGAGGGTGAGATGGGGCAGCAGCCTGGTTACCTTTCCTTGCTCATGGATCTGACCTAGTGCAGGGGAACGGCCAGGTGTAGCCTTGTGGGTAAACCAGATGGCCTGTCGTGGGAGCAGGCGGGCTTGGCTGCCTCCTTGGCTGCAGGGAGGACCCCGGGATTCACACTCTTCCTCACCACCAGACCAGACTCCTCCAGCAAAGCTCAAGGGCAGCCTGGGAGTCAGGGAGCTCCCAGGATTCAGCCTGGACTGGGGGTGGGGGTGTCCACTCATGACTCATCCCTGGCTCCCCCTCCCATCTCAGCCCTGATCAAGCCGCCTAGTGCTCGTCTCCAGGATGGCTCTGGGCAGTCTTTAGGAAGTCCATTCCCCTAGAGGGGCCACCACCTGCCTCCCCATGGCCAGCTCAGCTCTCTTCTGCTACAGTTGTGGGGTCATGGCTGATTCAAGCTGGCAAAGCCCTTGGAGAAGGCTCAGGGCAGTGGTTCCAGGCAGGGGTACACTGGAGGGGGCTTGGGGTCAGGGGGTGGGTGCTGAGCCCCCTCCAGTTTCAAATGGTGAAGCAGGACTTCCCTGGTGGTCCAGTGGTTAAGAATCCGCCTGCCAGTGCAGGGGACAAAGGTTCAATCCTTGGTCCAGGAAGATTCCACATGACCCGAGGCAGTTAAGCCCGTGTGCCACAACTACTGAGCCCGAGCACCACAACTGCTGAAGCCCATGTACCTAGAACTTGTGCTCTGCAACAAGAGAAGCCACCAGAATGAGAAGCTTGTGCACCACGGCCAGAGAGTAGCCCCCACTCGCCACAGCTAGAGAAAGCCCTCATGGATCAGTGAAGACCCAGCACAGCCAATAATAATTTTTTTAAAAATGGGCGAGCCCAGTGGGGGTGGTTTCAGTACTGGCCCAAGGTCACCAGGCAGGGAGTGGTGGGGCTGTCCTGGCCTCATCTCCAGGTTCTATGTCTTCTCCACTGGCCTCCAAGCAGGGCTGGCAGTGGACCAGGTCGAGCCTGGGAATTCAGTTACTATGCTTTGCATTTCCTGGGGATGCTTTCAGCTTCAAGTAACAGGATGTCCAGCTAACAGAGGTTTAACAGATGCACGCACTAGTTCTCTGGACACTTGGAGAAAGTGATGCTGGATTAGGTGCAGTGAGTCGATGTCATCATCAGGGACCCCGGCTCTCCCAGTCCTCATGATCTGCCATCCTGAGTGTTGGCTTGTTGGCTTCTGGCTTGTTGCCTCGTGGTTCTACAATGGTGATTGTAGCTCCAACCATCACAACTTGTGAACACTGCATTCAAAGAAGAAAAGGAGCCAGGGAGAATAATCTTTTTCAGAAATTTTCAGAGTTCTCCCTTCCAGCTTATTGGTTAAACTGTGGCTGTGCCTAGATGCAAAGGAGGCTGAGAACATCCCATGAGGTCCCTGCCTTTGGGAGGGGAAGATCTAGCCATGTGCACTTGAGAGGGACGGGAAAGCAGCCAGGGCCCAGAGGAGGCAGGACTCGCAGGACCGGAGGACCAGGTGGAGAGGAGGAGCTTCCCCGAGGGTGGGACAGAGGTGGGCTTAGGAGGGCAGGGACGAGGCCTGGCCCTGCTGGTGCTCAGCACTCAGGCCTGTGTGGGGCCAAAGGTGTGTTGAGGGGTGCCTCAACAACAGTGCATGGTCCCTTCTCTGGACCTGGGCATGAACAACACAGCTAAACTGATGAGGGCCCTGTCCTGGCAAGTGGCTCTGGACAGCTCCGCTGGGATGTAGACAAAATGTGAGTTGCTTCTTGTTTCCAGGGGCCGAGGAGCAAACTCACAGCTGCAGAGCAGACATGTTCTTCTTGTCCTGGCCAAGGGGCCAGAGGAGGCGCACCCCCTGACCGATGCCCAGGGGTGTTTCCTTCTGCCCAGTTGGACACTGCCTGCTGCTGGGCATCCTCGGGAGACCCTGCTCCTTCTCAGTACAATGAGGACCCTCAGACCAACAGAAGGATGCCTTCCTCCTCTTGCCTGCCACCTACTAAGAGCCCCAAAGAGATTAGCTTTTATTATTGCCCTGAAAATCTCAATGCTTCCTTTTCAAATGCAGAGTCCTCTGATTCCTTTAGCTATTAATTCATGTACCACATACGGATGTTGTGTCTATGGAGGGCAAGCATCTGTCTCTTCACTGATGTCCCATGCCCCTGGAACTGGGTCTGGCATACAGTATGTGATCGATAAGTGCTCACTGAATGAATGAAGGCAGGAACATGTCAACCGCAGCCTCCCCTGTACCAGGTCTGGGAGGCCTGCGTGCACTCGTTCTTGTTACGTCTGTGTGTATATATGTGTGTACAACATGTCAGTCTTCCTTCCCAGCTGGACAGAGCCGGAGGACAGGGAGTCCTCTCTGAGCACCACCCCTTGAGGACCTCACACCCAGCTGCAGTCTCGGGGGCCCCGGGAGGCAGGTGACTGATGCCTATGGACAAGGGAATCTGCACAGAGTGAGCTGGTTCTCGTAAGACCATCGGGCCTGAGAGGGACACAACACCACAAGCCAACGAAGCACACAGCTTTGCTCTCAGCCCACAGGTTCTGCAACCCTGGCCTGCTCAGCTGTTGTTTGGACAGGCTCCCTGGCTGCCCTGGGCCTCAGTTTCCCCAGGGTCAGCTGAGAGAACAGGTGTTGTCAGAGGAAGCAAGCTGTTCTCTGCAGGAAGAGCTCGGGCGGGGCAGGCGGGTGGCTGCTACCTGGCTCAGGACTTCAGCCACGGGATGGACATCTTCCTGCAGGGTCCCCCAGGACCCGGGACAGCACTGTCTCTCCATGGCAACAATCACATCGCCATGGGGTCACTGTCTGCAGGGTCCCGGTTGGAGCTCCAAGTCCAAGGCTGCATCCGGCAGACTTATCTGGGTCCCTGGGAACTTCCCCCGGGGCCAGCCGCAAAGGTGGCCCCAGAGATACTCGGCATGGGGGGTGGGTGCTTTCCTGCCTGTGACATGATTAAGTAACAAAAGCAGTTGCTGGTGGGAACATGAGCCACCACACTGCCATCTGGCCCTGCCTGGCCCCTCTCTGCCTGCTGACCACCCGCTCTCACTCCCAGGATGGACAGGGGAATTACTGCATCCCGCGGTTTGCAAGAAGCTTATAACAAAATCTGCGACCAAACCCAAGGTGCAGAGTGAGGCTCCTCGCCCACGGGCACCTGGAGTGTCTCCAGCCAGGCTCCGGGGTCTTGCCCGGAGCCAGTCCCCGTCCCCCACCCCCAGGACAATCTCCTCCCACCCTGCACGCTGCAGGACGCTGTTTTGCTCGCACACCTGCACTCTGTATGGTTCACATCAGCCCCTCAGTGTAACCGAATCCAAAAATATTAAACCGGGACCCATCTGTTGGCCAACTGATGAGCGCAGATGTGCTCTGGATTTCAGAGGCGACTGGCAGCCCATCAAGGCTGTTAGAAGCGGCACCTGCTGCCTGTTCCCCCCTTCCGCTGCCCCTCCCGGGCCCAGGAGCCTGTGCCCCAAACAACCCCTCCCAGAAGGGGCTGGCTCTCCCCACTGAGCAGGAGGAGCATCCTAGGGCAGAACCCACAAAGAGCCTCACCCACCAGCGGGAGCAGGGACCCCCAGGTGCAGCTGGGCCCCTTTGCCCTGAGCCCCTGCAAGCCCGACTGCGGGGTTAAAGCAGGGACAGTGGCTCCTCCGAGAGGCGGTGGCCGCAGCCAAGCGCCAGGCAGGCTACCTCAGGGCGTGTGCACCTGCAGGGCCTCTCCCCGGAGCTCTCCCCAGGGCGCTGCGTGCCCGCTCCCCACCTCCCGCAGGTCTTTGCTCAGACAGGACTGAGACAGATGAGTATGACTGCTTCTGTCTTGCTTTGAGACTCACATCAAGACTGTCTGCCTCACATTGTGAACATCTCTACTGGTCTTATCACAAGAGGGGACGAGAACAGGAAAGGCACAGGTCTTCTCCCCAAGACAGTGGCAGACACGGGGGGGACCAGCAAGAAGGCTATGATTCAGAAGTTGGAGGACGGGGCTTGACCAGGAGGCAGAGGTGTCAGAGGTGGAGAAGGTGCTGGAGTCGGAATGTAGCCAGAGGAAGAAGCAACAAGACTGCCCAGGGAGAAAGCTGAGGAATAAGAGGTGGTGTCCCCATCCTGAGTGTCCCTGTGGTCCACACCTTCTAAGCGACAGCCAGGTGAGCGGCAGCCCCAGGCCCAGGGGTCTGAATGGCTGGTCAGAGCCAGGGCCTTCCCAGAGAGATATGGGCCGCTGAGGCCAAGTCCTGGGCATCTGTCCCCCACTGGACAGGCGGGAGACTTAGGTCTAGGCAGGGGAGAGCGTGGCAGGCCATCTGCTGTCCACCATCCCTCCACTGTGGGCCGGCAGGAGGGCCATCTTTTAAGGCTCTTTCCTCTGTCCCTGAGGGCCATGATCTCCTAGGCCAGAGACAACAGAGCTGGAGTTCAAACCCAGTGCCTCCTCCAAGCTCCAGACATCCACACCCTCTGGTCCCCAGATGGCCGAGATGTGGGACACAGGCCAGCCCTGCCTTGCTGAGCAGGGGACCAGACATCAGAGCTGCAAGCCAGAGGCCCTGCCTTCACAGCCGGTCACTCACTTCCCTTGGAGGGACCCAGAGCAAGGACTCCCCACCCAGGGACCCAGGAGCTCCATCTGTCCCCAACCCCTCAGAAGTCTGGGTTTCCTCACCTGTCAAATGGGAATCAGCACAATGGTCCTGGTGTTTTACTGAGAATTGCCCAGATCTGTGTCTTTCAAGCATTTTTTCTTTTTTTTTGGTAAGTAGCACAGAAATCTTAGTGCCCTGACTAGGAATGGAACCTGGGCCCTCTGCATTGGGAGCATGGAGTCTTAACCACTGGACCACCAGAGAAGTCCTGGTTTTCAAGCCTTTTTGAGTATGATCTATAGTGAGAAATACAGTTTATATCCTGCCCAATGCTTACTTGCTCCTGTGTGTTACATGCATTTGCTGGCACCTCTGATGTTCTATGGCTCACTGTGTGCATGTCTGCCTCTGTGTCCAGATTTCCCCTTCTTTATAAGGACACCAGTCAGACTGGGTGAGGACCCACTGTGAGGACCTCAGGTTAACTGACTGCACCTGCAGGGACCCTGTTTCACAGGTGCCAGGAGGACTCAGTTCAGCCCAGAGTTGTCAAGTTCCCTGAATTTCCTGCAGACCAACCCGACTTCCCAGAGTCAACGGTGCAGGGATACAGCAGGATCTTGAGGGGTGAGGGGCTTGGGCTCTTGGGTGGTGGGGCTGCACCTCGGGCACCCTGAGGCCCCTGCCCCCACCCCCTGCCATGGCTTCCTGCTTGCAACTTTCCTGTGAGTCTCACTCGGGTGGCTTGGGCAGACCCTGGAGGAGCTGGTCACACTCCACTGGGCCAGTAATACGGGCTCTGAGCCTGAGTCAGAGGAGCTCTGATTGCTTCCACCCCCGGGCTGCCCAGCACACATGGTCCCCAACAGCAGTGCCCATGCCTGGCAGACTCCAGTCCCAAGCCACCATGATTCTTCTCCGTTGTGACCATGGGAAGGGCCAGCGGCCCAGCCTCCTGTGGGATCCACCTGGGCCATGTGGGGATGAATTTTCTCTCTGTTACTGGGGCTGCTTGCACTCAGTTTAAGGACTGATTTCCAAGGCCTTCTGGGGTCTGAGATGGAGCCCAGCCAGGCAGGATTTGAGAGGGTGTCAGTCAGGTTCCCCTGACCAGCCAAGGCTGCCAGAAGGCTCCACAGTCAGCAGAGCTGTGGACAGGCTGCTGCGGGACGGACCTCCAGCCTGAGTTTATGCCCTTGATCAAGAACTGGGAGGGTGGGCTGGCCTCCCTACCTCTGAGTCCCTCTGAAGGCCTCGCAGGGGTGTTGAGACCCCTGTCCACAAGCATGAGGGGACTGGAGTCCCTGTGAGCTGTGGCCCAGCCCTCCCGCCCTCTGTCACTTCCTCTCTCTCTCCCTCTGTCTCTGTCTCTCCCTCTCTGTCTCCCTCTCTCTCTGTCTCTCCCCTTCTCTCCCTCTGTCTCTGTCTCTCTTTCTCCCTCTGTCTCTGTCTCTCCTTCTCTCTCTCTCCCTCTCTCCCCCTCTGTCTCTCCCTCTCTCTGTCTCTCTCTCTCCCTCTGTCTCTTTCTCTCTGTCTCTCTCCCTCTCTCTCTGTCTCTCTCCCTCTCTGTCTCTGTCTCACTGTCTCTGTCCCTCTGTCTCTGTCTCTCTCCCTCTCTCTCTGTTTCTCTCTCTCTCCCTCTGTCTCTGTCTCTCTGTCTCTCCCTCTCTCCCTTTGTCTCTCCCTCTCTCTCTCTGTCTCTCTCCCTCTCTCTGTCTCTCTCTCTCTCCCTCTGTCTCTTTCTCTCTGTCTCTCTCTCTCTCTCTCCCTCTCTCTGTCTCTTTCCCTCTCTCTGTCTCTCTCTCTCTCCCTCTGTCTCTTTCTCTCTGTCTCTCCCTCTCTCTCTGTCTCTCTCCCTCTCCCTCTCTCTCTGTCTCTCCCCCTCTCTCTGTCTCTCTCTCTCTCCCTCTGTCTCTTTCTCTCTGTCTCTCCCTCTCTCTCTGTCTCTCTCCCTCTCTCTCTGTCTCTCTCTCCCTCTCTCTGTCTCTCTCTCTCCCTCTGTCTCTTTCTCTCTGTCTCTCCCTCTCTCTCTGTCTCTCTCCCTCTCCCTCTCTCTCTGTCTCTCTCCCTCTCTCTCTCTCTCTCTCCCTCTGTCTCTTTCTCTCTGTCTCTCCCTCTCTCTCTGTCTCTCTCCCTCTCTCTCTGTCTCTCTCCCCTCTCTCTCTGTCTCTCTCCCTCTCTCTGTCT
Source organism: Bubalus bubalis (assembly GCF_019923935.1). Taxonomy (NCBI): domain Eukaryota; kingdom Metazoa; phylum Chordata; class Mammalia; order Artiodactyla; family Bovidae; genus Bubalus; species Bubalus bubalis. Next base: position 13,800,917 of record NC_059174.1, read on the forward strand.
CTCTCTCTCTCCCTCTGTCTCTTTCTCTCTGTCTCTCCCTCTCTCTCTGTCTCTCTCCCTCTCCCTCTCTCTCTGTCTCTCTCCCTCTCTCTGTCTCTCTCTCTCTCCCTCTGTCTCTTTCTCTCTGTCTCTCCCTCTCTCTCTGTCTCTCTCCCTCTCTCTCTGTCTCTCTCCCTCTCTCTGTCTCTCTCTCTCTCCCTCTGTCTCTTTCTCTCTGTCTCTCCCTCTCTCTCTGTCTCTCTCCCTCTCTCTCTCTCTCTCTCTCCCTCTCTCTGTCTCTCTCTCTCTCCCTCTGTCTCTTTCTCTCTGTCTCTCCCTCTCTCTCTGTCTCTCTCCCTCTCTCTCTGTCTCTCTCCCTCTCTCTGTCTCTCTCTCTCTCCCTCTGTCTCTTTCTCTCTGTCTCTCCCTCTCTCTCTGTCTCTCTCCCTCTCTCTCTGTCTCTGTCTCTCCCCCTCTCTCTGTCTCTTGCTCTCTCTCTGCTTCTCTCCCTCTCTGTTTCTGTCTCTCTCCCCCTCCCAGCCCCCCTACAGTACCTTCTATTCCTCGTCACTCAGGCAGGCCATCATTCCTCAGCCAACTCTCTCTCATGATTATAAGAGAAATCTCCCCTCGAAAGCCTCCGAGTGTTTGTGCATCTTCAGGGCCTGTGGGCGGCACTGTCATGGTTGTGCCCAGTTAACAGTGAGGAGACTGAGGCCCAGACAGTGGAGGCAGCTGCCCATATAGCTTGGTCTCAGAGCTGGGACTGACATCCGGCTTTGTCACCTACCCTCACACACTCCATGCTGTGCCAGTGTCGACAGGAACATCCCCCCAGGAGGACGAGTGTGTCGCCGCTGAGGATGGGCTTTGAGGATGCACAGAGCTTCTGTCCTGTGAGTTGCTGAGTCCACTTGCTTCTTACAGAAAATCTGCCCTGATTGAGTTGCAGTTGGTTGTGTTTTCGAGGGAAATTTTAAGAGAAGTGAAGACTGTGTCCGTCACAGGACACCACTCACTCTGGATCTCTCACCACGAGTCTTCCGGGGGACTGGGCCCGCGGTCGCCAGGCTCTTCCTGGCGAGGCTGCCCATCACCTCTGTAAAAACTGGACACAGGAGGGGTGCAATGTGAAGCAGAGACAGGGTTCATCACAGAAAGTTTAAAACAACAGTGATTAATCCATTAAGGGATCTAATGGGAAAGGCAGACTGCGTGAAGGACAGATGGGTGACGTGAGCAGAGAGATGCAAACTTCCTGAGAGAAGAAAAAGGAAACGTGAGAAATGAACGAGCGACAGAGATGAAAATGCCCTTCTGCAGGCAGGTTAGTCAGCCCAACGTGGTCAAGGAGAATCTGCCAACTTGAAGGCAGGTCGACAGAAAATTCCTAAACTGAAACAAAAGGAGGGAAAAAGGGAGAAATCAACCTCAGAACATCCAAGAACCGTGGTACAGTGTCGAAAAGTGTAGAGCACGCAGGATTGAACCAGGAGGAAGAGCCAGGGAGAACAGAGCTGGAGAGCCATGTGACGTAATCACGGCAAAGAACTGTCAAGAATTAACGCCTGACACCAAACCAGAGGTCCTGGAAGTTCCGAGGACACCCAGCAGGATAACAGCAGTGTGGCAAACCCCACGTCTGGGGACATTCTATTCCAACCTCAGGAAGCCAAGGACAATGAGGAAATCTCGAAAGCAGTGAAGGGGAGACCTTACCTACAGAAGAGCAAGAGTGAGCATCACAGCAATTTCTTGTCAGACTCCAAACAAGCCAGAGGGGCGTGGAGAGAACGTTTCAGGAGTTAAAACAAGAAGACCCGCACCTAGAAATCAGCAAATTATCCTTCAAGGTGAAGGAAAAGCGAAGACTTCTTTGCAGAAACCGGGAGCTCATCTCAGCAGACCTGCCTTGTGGGAAATTAAGAGGAAGTGACCCCCTTGGTCTGCGTGACGGTGACTCACCCACCTCACTGAGCACCTACTGTGTCAGCATTTTTTCAGGCCCTGGGGACATCCCTGAAGTGAGAACCGCACTGTGCCAGCTGAGGAAATTCAGCCAGGAATGGGCTGGGGGTGCAGGGGGCGCTTAGTGGGGACTCCTTAGAGCAGACTCGAAGGAAGGGAGGGAACAGGGGCCCAGGCAGGGGCATGGCAGGTGCAAAGGCCTTGGTGTTCAAGGCCAGTCTGGCCAGAGCAGAGGAGGGAGGCTGGGGGGCAGGGTCAGAGGTCACATGGGGTCTCAGGGCTGGCCAGGGTGAAACCATTGGTGCCAGGCAGTGGGGAGAGGCTGATTCTGCTGACAGAAGGGCGGGAGCTGGCGTAGGATGATGCCAACTGTGTGGGAGGGTAGGCTTCTCAGAGGAGAGACAGGCGACAGGGAAGAAGACGAAGGAGAGGAAGGAGTTTACTCTGCAGGTTTGGAACCAGAGGGGAGAGGGGATCTGCAGGGGGAGTGGCCGCAGGTGAGAGAAAGAGACCAGGGTTGTGGGTGCAGCAGAGGCGCTGCAGGAAGGCCAGGTGGCCAAGCATCTCCAGAGAAAGAGGTAGGAGCAAGGGTGGGGGAGGCACAGAGCGGGGTGCTTGGTGGAAAGAGGGGGACAGCAGTCTCAGGCTCCTGGCACAGCCCTAGTGGTCCTCCTCCTCCAGAGCCAGCCCCAGCCCAGCGGCCCATCCTCGCCAGCCTGCTGGCCTTTTGGCCAGGCGGCCCTGGCCTGCTCCCCTGTGGCGAGCTCCCCAAAGTGAGCCCACTCCACTGCTCCAAAGCCTTGCTTACATCCCGGCTACAAAGCCTTGGCTCTAAAAATAGGTGCCACCTGGGAGTGGAGACAGATGGGAAGCGGTGGCCCCGCCATCAGCATCCTGGCACACAGCTGGCTGGCTTGGCAGCTCCCTCAGCTGGCAGTGGGCCGGGCAGGCCCCGGTGGCTCCTGCATGGTCCAGTGCGTCCCCAAGTGGCAGGGGAGGCTGGCAATGTGGTGTGTGGGCCCCCAGGCTGGCTCCGGCTCACCTCTGCCTTTCATACCCCAAGCCCCTGTCGTGGAGGGTGTCCCACGCTGGCAGGCCCTGGGCCTCACGCTGGCCCTTCTGCTCACTGCACACCTTGGACAGGTCCTGGGGCCTGTCTGGTCTGTGTTTCCTGCTCCTTCCCCTGGCAGCGCCCACCCCAAGGGCCCGGGCAAGGGTCTGGGGAGTTAAAACACACTGAACGCCCAGGGCAAGAGGTGCTGTGACCATCACTGTCCCCAGCCCAAAGCCCCTCACCCCTTGGCTTCGCTTGTCTGATCCCCTCTCTGCTGGCCACCCAGGTCCAGCCTGGAGTCCCGGGGTGTGGCAGGTGGTGGGTCTCTGATGATCCCCTCCCTGGCCTTCCTCTGATGGGATTATCCCTCAGTATGTACACTTGGGGCATCACTCAGCAACCAGAGGGAGCCCAACACACACACACACACACACACACACAGTGTGTCCCTGAACTGGTAAGAGCCCAGGGAAGGCAGGTACAAAGAGCATGCTCTGTTTAGACAAAGTTCCACAAGCAGCCAAACCAATATTGTAACAATAGGAGAAGGGCAGTGATTGAATTGGGGGTGGGGGGGGTGTTGATTTTAAGGAGGGGCAACATGATGGAAATATATCCTCATTGGAGAAACAGTTTACCTGTCAGTTCACACTCAAAAACTGAAAATATCAGCTGTTGGTGGGGCTGAGGAGCAACCAGCAATGCCCCGAGTGTAGACATACCACATCACGACTGTCCACCACCTACACTTGGCGTGGTCACTACTGTGGATGAATGGAGCTGCTGAGGGCATCTGTGTTTTGGTTTTTTAAAAATTTTAGTCTTTCTAGTAGGTGAGCAGTGATGGCCTGTGAGTCCGTTGGATACTTTCTCTGATGACCAGTGGTGTTGAGCATCTTTTCGTGTGCTTATTGGCCATTTTTGTGTGTCTTCTTTTATTGACGTGTCTAAGTATCAGGGCCACATTTTGTTGGGTTGTTTGTATTTTTATTATGGAGCTGTTGAGTTCCTTTTTAATATTCATTTTTATTTGTTTTATGTCTTAGTCTGTGCTGGGTCTTAGCTGTGGCACACAGATTATCAATCTCTGTTGTAATGTGCAGGATCTTTAGTTGTAGTATGTGGGATCTAGTTCCCTGACCAGGGATTGAACCCGAGGCCTCCTGCATTGAGAGCATGGAGTCTTAGCCACTGGACCACCAGGGCAGTCCCGGAGCTCTCAGGTTTCTTTATAAACATCCGTAGGAGCCAACTCCTGAGGATTGGGAGAGAGGTCGCTGCCCTCATGCCCCGAGGAGCTCTCGTCCAGGTGGGGACAGTGTGTGTGTCCTGGGGGGTTGGGTGTCTGAAGGCCTCATGCCCCGAGGGGCTCTCGTCCAGGTGAAGACGATGTGTGTCCTGGAGGGAGGGAGGGGGCCCTGATGCTTTGATGCCCCAAGGGGCTCTCATCCAGGTGGGGATGGTGTATGTGTTCTGGGGGGCAGAGAGAGGGGCCTGAGACAACAGAGATCTACTTCCTCCCCATTCTGGGGGCCAGCGTCTGAAGCTCAGGTCCACCTCTCTCTCTGTTGGTTCTGGGGAAAGTCCCTCCTGCCTCTTCTGGTTCCTGGGGCTCCAGGCATCCTTGGCTGGTGGCCGCTTCCCTCCCGTCTCAGTCTGTCCCCATGTGGTCGCCACCTGTGTGTCTGAATCTGTCTTGTGAAGATTTCAGTCTTTGGGTGCAGAACCCCCTCAGCCCAGGCTGGTCTCATCCTGAGAGTCTTCACTCAGTCCACCTGCAAAGGCCCTTGATCCAGACGTGTTACGTTCCCAGGCTTCGGATGTGGACGTGCCTTTTTGGGAGACGCTTCAACACAGACAGAGGCATCTGTGAGACTAAAGCAGGGACCGGAGGGAGCTCAGCCCCTCCGCCCTCCCGCTGCCGGCCCTTTCCGCGAGCTGCTCCACACGCCGTCTTGGTGAGTTGTTGTGACAGGGGTGTGATCGCATGTGCCAGGGATACAGGGAGGCCACAAGCGGGCATCCTCTGTGCCTTCCTGTCCCGCTCAGATGCTCTGGCCCCGGCTTTGCACTTCCTGTCTCTGTCACGCGTCGCCAGCACGGAGCCAGGTGATAACCAGTGATAACCTCTCGGAACCTCTGCTTCCTCGTCTGGGAGAGGGAGACAATGTCCCTCCAGATCAGTGGGGACGTGGAGGGAGGGAGGCTTGAACCGCCAGCTCCTCAACTGTGATGACCATGTCTCGGATGGCACCCCCACCAAAGCCTGGGGTCCCTAGGGGCTGTGGGTGGAGTTCTTCATCAGGAACCCCTCATCAAGCTGGGCTGCATGAGGCATGAGGACTTGGATCTGGAGGGTGCAGATCACTGGGGAAGGATCCCATGGCAGGAGGAGAGGGTGGGAGAGAGGATGGGGTGCACAGGTGGAGAGTGGGGGGTCAGGAGCCCCTCACCCCATCCTCAGCCCTCCTCCCCACTCAGCCAACGGGCAGCAGAAAGATGTCAGCCACCGACAGCCCTGCCTCGTTGCAGAGAAAATATTCCCTGAAAGACATTAAAATGAAGTAAATAAAAGAGATAAAAATGGAAATATCAAGGCAGCAACTTCTTCTCTTCTGATTACAAAGCAGGCGGCGGGCGGCGCGGGCCCTTGAAGACGCAGCTGCACAGCCGGGCTGGCCTGATAAGGGCCCGCCGCCTGTGCCCATGAGATAAAGCCATGGTGCTGCCTGGCTCAATCCTGCCCAGCCATCAGTATTCACACGCGGCCGCTGGCGCTCAGATAGAGCAGAGACGGCTGCCTGCCGCCAAGCCCCTATTAATCCGCTCACAGGCGTTTAGACTCGGTGGAGAGTGCCTGAGTCCATCTCGTCCCTCCTCCCACCCTCCTTCGTGTCGCCTCTGAGACTGCAGTTCACTGGGAAGTGAAGTTTTCAGCTGCAGGGGAGGGACCAAGAGGGGCGGGGAAGGGGGTCCCTGTGCCTGCACACCTTCAGGGAGCAGGCAAGGGTAGCCCCCCACCTGCCCCAGACTTGGGGGGCTGCAGTGATTCCGGAAGGAAATGACTCCTGTTGGTTCCGCAGAGCGAGCCGGTGGCGGGGCTCCGCGCCTCCTGGTCTTTTGTGTGCTGGAGCCACCCTTTCCTCCCGAGCTGTCAGCAGCCGGCAGGGACCCAGGCCAGCAGAGGAACACACGCAACATGATGACAATGACGGGAAAGGGGCACTCGGGCGTGACAGGAGCCGGGAGGACACCCGGCCAGGCTTGTGCTCATACCGCCGGGGCTCCAGAGGCCTGGCTCCTTCCTGGTCCTCAGCATGCTGGGCTCACTGAGCTCAGGGTTTCTGCTCATGCACCTGCCTCCCCGGGATGTCCACTGGCCCCCCTCACAGAGGCCCTCCTGACCACCCTGAGCCTCCGTGCCCCTCCCCCACTGCACTCACAGCCACAGGCACAGGTGTGTGTGCCGCTGTGACCACTGCCGACCCTGGAGCTAGAGCGGTGCTGGCATGCAGCGAGTGTCCGCTGGTGCTCACTGAGAGAAGGAGGGAGGCCAAGTGGGGCACCTGGTTCAGACGCTGGGAGGGAGACGGGTGTGGGAATGTGGATGGACGCGTCAGTGGGTGGACGAACGGAGAGTAGGAGGAAAGACCTCCAGGCAGAGGGACTGCCCTGTGTGAAGACCTCGAGGTAGAATCTGATGCCGTTGGGTGGTTGCTGAGGCAGAGGATGCAGGTGGGCCAGGAGACACGCCTCGGGCTGAGAAGACTCGGAGGGGTGGGTTCTTCCCAATATCAACAAGAAAGCTTGTCCAGCTCCTCTGGGCACCCTGCACCCCTGCACCCATATCCAGCAGACACAAAGCGCCTCCACACCTGGCCAGGTACTACTGCATCTCCGAATCAGTGATTCTGGTGGAATCCCAGTCCTACTGACTAACCTCAGGAGAGGCCTCAAGCTGCCCTGCACCCCTCCCCCAAGGCTGCCCATCTGGGGCTGCGGCCCCTCCTCAGTGCCCTCTCCTGCCCACGCAGGGAAGAATCTAGATGGATTCTTCCATCAAGTCTTATCATAACCAGGTTTCTATGGGGGCACACCAACAGGAGGGAGCACCTTTCCCCAAAATGAAGCAGGACCCTGGAGGGAGGCTGTGTCCTGGCACAGTCTCCTTCCAGGAGGGGTCCTGCCCATGTCAGCAGCAGTGTTTCCTGGAGCCAAAGTCTGTGGGTTACCTCTGTGGGCGAAGACCACTATTCTAAATATAATTAGGACACACCGCTCATGGAAAAAGCAAACACTGTGAGAGCTGGTTTTGGGGAGATATGCCCAAGTTTGGGGATGCCCAAGACTGCTTGCATCCACCCTGGACTGTTCTGCTTTGCACATGTGCACTGGCCCAGGCTCATAGCCTGCCCTCACTGACTCCGGTCCACAGCCAAGGAAACTGAGGTGTGGAGCAGCTAGCCTGCATGAGGGCAGCTCAACTTCACAGTGGACAGACGAGGCAGGTGTGCTGGGTGTGTGCTTCTGGTGGGATGCCCCCAGATCAGTCTCCTCTCCTCTCTGAGCACCCATTTCCTCATCTGTAAATAGGCGCCGCTGCTCTCACTGCACACAGCTCATCCCCACTCCCCCTGCCTCCTCTGGTGCCAGAGGCAGAAAGGACAAGGACTCACCTCCTGGCTGAGGTCATAGCAGCCAGCACATCCAAAGAAAAATGTACGAAATGCAGAGAGGAAATATTTTAGAAAGTCCAAGGGCACAAGAATAGCCAAACTTCTAATTTTTCTAGTCAACAAAGTGTATATTTAGTCTTGCGAACCTCCAGGTCTGGGAAGCATCAGTCCTGCCTGTGAGGACAGTTATCCTCTGGGCCGAGGCACTGCCTCCTCCAGCATCTGTGCTCAGAGTTGCCCTTCACCTCCTGAAGGGAGCAACGGCAACGCCAGTGCCATTGCTTCCCCTCCCTCAAGTCCAGGCTGCTTCTGCATCTGGCTTCATTCATGAGCAAATGCCAAGTCACCCAGATCCAGAGCTCCTAGTCAGCTGGAAAGCTCTGTGCAAATTTCAGCATCATTAATAATCACTGATGAGAACTATAAATAAATGAGAATTATAATAGGAAGGTCTTTCTCAATAGTGAGTACCCAGGGAGGCACAGGGAGCCTTGGCTGATGCACCTGGCTCTCCCTGACTCCCCGTCACCAGCTCTGACTCTTGAACCCAGGCCAAGCTGTGGGCTGCTTCTGGGGGTTGTGGCTGTCAATGGTGATCTGACCTCTTCTGTAGCTCCTCTTTCTGGCTCCAATGCACAAGTAACCTCAGTGTTCTCAGGTGTAGTCGGCACCCCACCAGCCTTGCAAGGAGAATGCAGGAAATTGTGGGTCCTATGTCTGGGTCTGACTCCTCTTCTTTCAAGCTGTGAGACTCGGGGCAAATCACTTCCTGCTCTGAATCTGAGATTCCTTATTTGTAAAGTGGACATGACAAGGCTGCCCTCACAGGCAGTTGTGGAGATTAAAAGAGTTGGCACAGGTGGTGCACACTGCACACCCAGGCACGAATGGAGCCACAGCTTTTGGTATTGTGGCCACAGCCCCAAACTCCCCCGGATGAGCCTGCACTGGTCCTTGTGGAAGTGCTGCTCTGTCCGTGGTCCTGAACCAAGGTCTTGTGGGAAAAGCTGCTTCCTCCACCCCAAGATCCAGGCACCCTGTCTAACCTCCCCAATGCAGTCTGTGCCAGGTGAGGGGCAAGAAAGTGTCAGGAAAAGTGAGTTAGCAGAGTAAGGAGAGAGAGAAGAGGAAGAAAGACACAGACAGTGGCAGACAGACAGAGAGGGTCAGTCAGAGGATGCCACCTCCTCTGCAGCAATACATCTTGTGGGAAGCCAAGCCTCTACTTTGTTCTCATGGATCTCCAGCCATCCATCTACCCTCATACCCACCCATCCAGCCTTTCACCCACCCACCAACCCACCCACTCACTCACCGACCCACATTCGCCCGGCTGGACCATGTGCTCAGGTGCTGTGCCAGCCATTGGGAAGCAGAGCAATAACAATACCAGGTACCAACCATCAAGCTCCCAATCTAAGCTGGGGCTCCAGGCAGGGGTGCACACACCCTGGGGGCTGCAAGGAAGGAGATGTAGGCACCTCTATTTGCATGAATCTGAGCTCATCCCATTATTATTATTTTATAAAACATTTTCTTCTTTTATTTTTGGTTGTGCTGGGTCTTTGTTGCTGCATGTGGGCTTTCTCTAGTTGCGAGCTCGGGCTCAGTAGTTGTGGCACATGGGTTTAGTTGCCCTGTGGCATGTGGAATCTTCCTGGACCAGGGATTGAACCTTTGTCTCCTGCATAGGCAGGTGGATTCTTTATCACTGAACCACCAGAGAAGTCCCCATCCCATTATTTAAACAACTCTGTCTGTGCCTCTGTTTGCAGGGAGGGTGGTGCTCAGCCCGTGTCTCCTTCAGGGACTGCAGTCAAGGGAGTAGCGACTCAGCCAGATAAGCATGAACTCAGCAGCTCAGCCTGGAAGAGCCTCTAGAGAGGGCTGTGAAGCTGCAGGACATGCGGTGTCCAGAGACCGATGAGTTCTCTTAGGAGGAGGTGAGGAAGTGTGGGTCTTGGAGGAGGAGTCTGTAGGGTGGAGAAATTGATGAAGAACAGTCCACAGGCAGAACCAGCACAGTAGGGGCTGGACACTGGCAGGAACCACCAGACTGCAGAGTGGGCAGCTGCTTGGGCTACTGAGTGTGGGGCTGGGGAGCAGCAGGGGGCAGGGTAGGGTCAGTTCAGCCTTTGATGCTGGTTGGCCAGGCAACTTGAACTCCACCCTAGTGGGTGACAGAAGCTGCTAACGAGGACCTCGGAATCAGATCTCCCATGTCAGCATGTGCATGAAGCTCTGTGGGGTCCCAAGAGGACAGCGAGGCTGACACTGCTGGGGGAGATGGGGGATCAGGCCATGTCTGGGGAGTCAGGTCTGCTTGTTGTGTTGTGTATCAGCTGATTCTTTATTTTAAAAACTATTTATTTGGTTGTTGGGTCTTAGTTGTGGATGTGAGGACTTCATTGCATCATGCAGGATCTTTTGTTGCAGTGCATGCCCTCTAGTTGTGGCGTGTGGGCTTATTTGCTCCCCTGCATGCGGGATCTTAGTTCCCTGGCCAGGGGTCAAACCCATGTCTCCTGCTTTGCAAGACGGACTCTCAACCATTGAACCACCAGGGAAGTCACTATCAGAATCTTCCTGTGTAGCAAAGCACCCCTCATCTAAGTGGCTTCCGACAACAGGAACTGATTGTTTCTTGTGACTGTGGGTTGGTGGCTTCTGCCTGGGTTTATGCTGCAGTTGCTTCAGGTAAAGGATCTCTGGGCTTGACAGGCCATGACAGTATTGCTTACACACTGGCAGGTGGAGTCAGCTATCCAGGGTCTCAGCCCCCACACGCTGCCCAGCCTTCTCCCACGTGGGCTCAGGGTGGCATTCCAAGAGGGTGAAGTGGAGGCCATGTGACCTCTTAGGGCCCAGGCTCCAAACTCACATGACATCACTTTTGCTACAATCTATTGGCTAAAGCAAATCAGAGGCCCACCCAGGCCTGAGGGTGGGGGAGATGCACCACTTCATGGGAGTTTCCACACATCCTTTGCAGGCACATTTCATCATCAGGTATCTCCGTGCCGAGGACTGTGTATGCTAAGTGCTCACAGGTGTTTGCTGAGTATCTGGCTCTGGGATGTTGCAAGAAGGGAGAGGGGAGAGGCGCACACCTGCAGAGGTGCAGAGGTGCAGAGGTGTGAAAGGACAGGTCAAGGGAACCTGGAGGGGCTCTGTGAGCTGGAGCTGTGGATGGAGGTGGATTTGGGGAGGTGGTCAGTTAGGAGCTGGCCAGGTGAGCAATGGGGGAAGTCTAATGTGGGAGGGGTAGTGAGGTTGGGGAGAACCATGGAGAGAGAGTGAGGGGCCTTAGGGAAGGCTGACGTCCACCCATCTGGCTGAGGGAGGGATGCAGGACAGCTCCTGGCTCTGGTCTCCTACTGTGTTTCCAACTCTCTCTGCTCCTGGCCCACGGGGTCTTCCCAGGTCCTGAGGGAGCCCCGATTCTGTCTCTTCACTCCCACATGAGCCACACATCCAGCCCAGAGAGGAAATATCCTCAGATCCAGAAATCACCAGGGAGAGCTTTAAAAAATGCAATTAAATGGAAAATAATTAAATCCAATTAAAAATGAACCTTGGGGGGACTCCTGCCACTGCTGTTGGCTGTTTTCCGAGTAAAGGCCCAGACCACCTCCACCCTATCTTGGCAGCCTTCCCGGTGCTCACCGGGCTGGTTTTTAAGGTGGAAGGAAGAAGCTGAGATCCCACATGCCAAGGAGCAAGTAAGCCCCTGCCCCCAACACTCACAGGGGCCCAGGATGCGCCTGGTCCTTCCCTGCCTCTCTGGCTTCCCAAAGCCCACCCCGCCTCTTGCTGGCCACCTGGTGAGCCTGTTTCTCCCGAGTCAGGAGCCCACCAAGGAAGTGTCAGAAGTGTATTTGTTCAGCGCTGCCCCAGCCTCTCGGGGTTTGTGATCCTCAGAGCCACCCGGTGTGGTGAAATGCAGATTTACCGGCCCCACCCAGGCTGGTGAATCTCAGGGCTCTGAGTTTACACCAAGCCTCGGGGATTGTGCTGGACTGTGGCCCTAGTCCAGGGCCTTCCCTTCAGAGCAGATTTGTTGGTGGCCCAGAGAGGGGGCCTGGCTGAGGCTCTCAGGAAGCATGTGGGTCTGGGAGGATGCACTTGGAGAGATTGAGGGCACCAGCCAGTGGGGGCAGGTGAGGAGAGCAAGGGTGCCCTTTATATCTGTACACCCTACCTAGGAAGCAGCCAGCTGTGATGGGCTTTCTCAGGAATCTGATGAATCCCTCCCCTGCCTCATGCATTCCAGGCAGGGCCACAGCTGTTTGCCAGGTGGGGGCTGAGTCCCAGGCCAAGAGTCCATGAGGCTGTCTCCCCAAGGGCCCAGCAGTCTATGAGACTGAACTGCTCAGAGTCATCAGCAGGACAGGCTGTGGAGGGGACATCTGGAACCTCTGTCCCTAGAGACCTGGGGGCCAAGGTCGAAATCCCATAGAGGGTGGCTGGAGGAGGCCTGTCTGCCCCCAAATAATGCTCCAAGGCCGTCACTGACCAGAAATCCCAGGCTTGGAGGGAGGACAGAGTCTGGAGAAGGTATCCTTCTTGTTAAAAAACGTAATGCAAATGGAGAACACATATGTGCCAAAAGCAACATGTGTGTGCGTCTTTCGTTTCAGTCGTGTCCGACTCTGTGCGACCCCATGGACTACAGCCCACCAGACTTCTCTCTCCATGGGATTCTCCAGGCAAGAAAACTGGAGTGGGTTGCCATGCCCTTCTCCAGGGGATCTTCCCAACCAGGGATCGAACCCATGTCTCTTACATCTCCTGCATTGGCAGGTGGGTTCTTTACCACTAGTGCCAGAACAAAAGCAAATGACCAGCAAAGTCAAGCAGCTCCCAAGGCGTCCCTTATCCCTAACCCTCCAGGAGACCCCCAGAGAAGACCGACCCAGTGGAGGAATGGAGCTCCAGAGCCAAGGGCAGAATGGCCAGAACCCTGTGAACGGGGTCACTGAAGTTTTGGGGCTCATGACCTGTTCCTCCAGCCGAAGGGCTGGCCATGGAGGAGAAGCCGGCCTCCATGGTACCCCTGCCATGTTGGAAGGATGCTCAGACCCCTGCCTACCATTCTGCAGGCAGCTCACACCCTGGAGGTTAAAGGAACTGGGGCCTGGCTCCGGGTCTCCAGACGGCCAGGTTATCGGTGCCGAGGGTCTCTGGGTTCTGGGTCCCTCTTCCCACCTGTCTCTTCCTTCCTCTCGCCACCTGGGATCCCACTAGCACCCCCGGTGGACCCCGACCTCCCCAACGTCCTGCCTTCCAACCCCGCCTGCAAGCCTTCCTTCCCAACACAATGCAGGCATCTTGCTAGACTATGAGGGAGGCGGCCCTCCCGAGGTAAATCTGTGGACACATGGCTGCTTGCTCTGGATCTCCCTCTTCCACCTGCGCAACAATTTCCCGCAAGGTGCGACGGCAACTCCTGCGCAGGCCCAGTGTCTCCTGATGCCCATTGGGTCCAGCACGTGTCAATCATCCACATGGTAGAGGAAGAGCTTAAGCTGACCGGAAGTTGGGCTGGCTGCCATTGGCTGACAGGTCTGATGGAGCCCATCTCCTCAGGTTGTCGAGGCAGATGAGGCCAGTGGTCAGAGCAAGGTTAGGACCCAGAGGGACTGGCCTCCCTGGTCTGGACCACATGAGGGGCTGGTCCTTCAGTCAGTCCTGCCCTCACCCTACTTTCCCCACAGGAGCTTCGTGGGGGAGGGGCTCACATGGACTCCGGGAAGTGACTGGGGGTCCAGCTGCCGCGCTAGCGCTGCCTGACAGAGACATCCATGGTGGTGCAGGGCACGTCCTGGCGAGGGGGCCACGGAGGAAGGCTCTAGGGCCGCCAGCTGGTGACAGCTGGAAAAACAGGGACAGGGAGGTCAGGCCCTGCTGGCGGGGGCGCCCAGCCCCAGCGGCTCCTCAGCACAGGGGCAGCCTGAGTCAGGGCTGACTGCTTCCCTCGGGAGATGGCCCACCCCCCGACCCCTGCCCCAGTCAGATGCCTTCTGTCTCCAGCAAGCAGAAATGGCCTGGGGGTTCCCGCCTCCTGGGGGCCGGGCCACTGACTTCGTGACCTTCCGGGAGCTGCTTGAGGCTCCCTCGAGAGGGAGGGTCTGGCTGCTGGGACACGGTGGTGAGGGGAGGTGGCAGAGCCAGCAAAGAGGGCTTTCACGGGCTGAAGTGCGAGCTGCTGTCTTGTCCTGAGGGGCTCACGGGCCCTCCAGATGGACGTCTCCGACAGCAGGTTCAGAAACGGGCATGAGACCCTTTAGAGGGAGACTCCTGGGAAACGTGCTTCTGGCTCTTCAGGGAGGTCCTGGGAGGACCACCACCTTTCTATATGAGTCACCCATGTCTGCATGTGACGCCTGGATTGCCGAGGCTTCTCAGACCAGCCCCAACCACTGTGGGGACCTGCAAAGGGTCTGAGGGTCATCAGTTACTCCACCCTGGTTTCGAAGATGCTGGCAGGACACTAGCATCCTGGACCAGAGCCAGAGGGCTGTGTCACCCACGGCACAGCGGGAGCTGGAGTCTCCTCGCGGCCCTGATTTCCCTCCCTGGACGTGGTACAGGTAGGTGTTCTGCGTGCGGGGTGCCTGAAGAATGGTGAGCCGAGGAAACCTGAGAGCATCGTGTGGGCTGTAGGTAAATGGGCCTGTTCTTACCTCAGAGAACAAATCACCCTGCCCTCCACTTGGAGGGGTGATTTCTCTGTCAAGGCCGCTTGATGGGCCAAACAGGCATCCTGTTTGGTGCCCGTGCCCGTAGCTGTGCTGGTGAGATGTGCAGATGTGTGAGGGGCCAAGGCGGAGGGGGAACGGGGACTCTGCTGAATCAGCCCACGCAGGACGCAACCCGTTCATGGGCTTCCATTTGGGAGGAGACTTTTCCTTATTGTCTCAACGTGTTTCCGCAACCATCAGCATCGGGAGGGATCCGATTTTCTCTCCATTCAGTTAGTCTTACCTGCTCTTGACAGTGTGACCTGGGCAGGTAATGAAAACTCTGCTTACCATGCTAAGGGGTGCTTAGAGTCCAGTGGAATTTTGTTGGCAAAAGCATTTAGAAAACTACAGATTGTGTCAGGAGATGCAGGAGTGTCTCCATTTCTTCTTTTCCTTCTGGTCAAAGATTGGGATCTGGATTCATTTCCTGGGTGCTTTGTTCCAACAGCTGAGATAAGTGCACAATCAGAGGGAGGAGCCCCTCCTTTCCCGCCATCCCCCCCACCCTTGGTAGATGTCTGTGAGAGCGGCCCTTGGCCCAGCCGAGGCAGAGGCTGAATGTGGCCGTGCAGGCGGAGAATAAATGTGCTGCCGGAGACTGAACACTGTCTTCCCAGATTCACGTGTTGAGACCCAGCCCCTGGTGTGATGGCATTAAGGGGGCTTTTGGGTTGATGAGGTCATGGGGGAAGAGCCCCACATGGGCTCCCTCCCCACTTCCTGCAGGTGAGGGCACCGAGAGAAGGTGCTGTCCACAAACCAGGAAGGGGCTTTCACCACACCCGGAGTGGACTTCCAGCCTGCAGAACTGGGGGAGTTCTATGATGGTTGTTTGAGGCCCCCAGTCTGCCGTATTCTTGTCATAGGGGCTAAAACGGGGGATGGGGTGGGGGGGTGCTGGGTAGGAGAGAAGTGAAGACCATCCTGGGCACATTTGTGTTCACCACTGGCAGGTGATGCAGGGTTTTGCTGAGCAGTGGCAAGAGGGTGAGCCCCGCAGGGCTAACTAGCGCTATCCTGGTGGGCACAGCGGCATCCCCAAGGCTTCTGTTTGAGTGTCACCCATTTGCAGATCTTCCTTGTATAGAGTCTGTCTGATCTGTTGCCTCTTTTCCTACTGATGTGTCAGGGTTCTTCGTATATCTGAGGAGACAGCTTATTTCACAGCAATGGGGCAGGAGGCAACACAGGTCACTGTGCCCAGCCTCTCCTACATACGCAGCGAGTAGGGGACCACGCAGAGCTGTTCATCACAAGAGGGGGTCTGACATGTCCTGGGGGAACAGACCGGCTCAGCTGTGCTCCACCCGGTGCTCCACGCACTCACTGACCAGCTGTAGGGAATCTGTGAGCGTCCTCAGAAGGCTATGAAGTATGTTCTGAGAAATGAGTGGGAAATGCTGACCCAGCCTGGTCCTACCTGGAGCAGGACTCATGGACAGGCTCATGTGTACGTCACCCACCACACACACAAATACACATGCACACACCACAGACACAGCACGCACACACGCACACACAGCACACACACATACACCCACACTGAGCCCTCCAGTGAGCGTCCTGGGGCCCCTCCCCAGGGGCTCAGGGCACCCCTCCTCCTCAGCCCCTCCCACCCGCCTGAGGCTGGCTCTGCCACACGCCACGTCCCCTGAGCTCCATGACAGCTGGCTGAGCTTAATGAAGCCCCACAGCACGCCAGGGTCCACCTGGCGAGGAATTACCAACAATAACAAAATAGCAGACACTTGAGGCGGGGTGAGGAGGCCAGGGGTGGAGCCTCCCGAGTAGCCCTCAGGTCCTGGCTGCACTGTCCCACTCAGAAACCACATGCCAGCCAGGGTGGTGGGCCTGGGTCTGCAGGCCTCCCATCCTTCACTGTGCGGGGGGGAGGAGGCTGTGGTGCCCATACCTGGGTGCTGCCCAGGGCACAGGCATGTCCCCAGCTCACAGGGTCCAGGCAGGATGACACGAGAAGACTGAGGCCTATTTCTGGAGGGGGTAGAAGGGGCTCTAGATTTGTCATGAAAGTGGGGGGCCTCCCTCCACGATGTCTTGGCTTTCCACGGGGAGTCAGGGAAAGGTGGTGCCAGCAGAAGGGGTCCAGAATGGGGGCTGGGAGGAGCAGTGAGGTCCCCTGGACAGCTCATGGCCTTGGAGATCCTTTAGCTGACAGATCTTGGGCTCAGCAGAGGGCCTCCAGTGGAGGGTGTGGGGCTCCTGAGTGCAGCCTGCAAGGCTGGAGCTCTGTTCACTGCCCCTGATGCACCCGCCAGCCCCCCATGATGGAGAGGAGTCTCTTCCTGGCTTCAGGCACTGTGTTGACTTGAGAGAGGAGGGCACGGTGGGGACCCACCTGGGAAGGCACTTTGCAGGAGCCTCAGTGCTGGGCAGGGCTGGGCAGTGGAGCAGGAGGGCCACCTGTGCACCCAGGTTGGTTCCTTTAGAAACTGTATTTATGACCTGCACCCCATCTACTTCCAAAAGGGCTTTGGGGAAACGAGAAAGTGAGAGACTGTGGAGCAGAAGTGGCGGGTTGACACTCGATCGACTTGAGGTCCTGGCATCTAAGAAAAAAGGGTGGCAAGGATGTGGCAGCTACAGAGTCACGTTTGTGATTCAGATTTCCCAGGGAACTGTATGAGATGGAGTCGCTTTCAAGGGAAAGCCCTGTAAGGCCTGGAGTGGGAACAACACCGTCCACCTGCTCCCCAGGTGGTGGGCGGGCACAGGGCTGATGGCCAGAAGCTCAGTGAAAGCGGTGACGTGGCTGTCACTGCCGTGGTTATTGTGTCCTGTCGGATCCCTGGAGAGCACCTCCTGCTCAGGCTGGTCCTGGTCTGTGCCCGTCGTCCTGAGGTGACCACCAGTAGTGCCCCTTTCACTCTCCAGGAGTCTTGGTCTGGTGGATAAATGATAGGGTTACCATACGTGTGTAGGGCATTTATGTTTCTACTTTATTACCAGTGCAGTAATAAAACGGAGCCCCTCACCTCCAGGGGCACTTGCTACCAAAGAACCAACAGGACACAAAGTCCAGAGAGCAAGAAGGGGTGTCGCTGTCAGAGGGGCCTCTATCCTTGGTCTGGAAGTCGAAGGTGAAATGGAAAGATGCAGGAGCCCAGATTCGGCAGCTCCACGTGGCCTCCCTGACACGGGCACCGGGAGAGCTCTGCCCACACTGCGTGACTTTGGCAGGAAATGAAATCTCTCTGAGCCTCTTACCTCTCATTGTGAACCCAGGTTGCCAGGAGGGTGAGCGGTGGTGGGTGCATCCCTAGGTGGTGCCCATGGCAGATGCAGGGGGAAAGCCATAGTCATTGGGCTCACACGGCCGTCTGTGTATCGACCCTTCCCCTGTGCCTTCCTCAGCAAAACCCAATGACTCACCTTCCTGGCTCCAAACAGCTTCCAATTATGAAAAGAAAAAAGTTTTATTTATTGTTTTTTGGCTGCATTGGTCTTGGTTGCTTTTCAGGCTTTTTTCTCTAGTTGTGGCGAATGGGGTGCTACTCTCCAGTTATGGTTCACAGGCTTCTCATTGTGGCTTCTCTCGTTGTGGAACATGGGCTCTAGAGCACACGGGCTTCGGTAGTTGCAGCATGTGGCCTCAGTAATCGCGGCTCCTAGAGCACAGATTCAATGGTTGTGGCACAAAGGCCGAGTTGCTCTGTGGCACATGAGATCTTCTCAGACCAAGGATCAAACCCGTGTCCTCTACATTGGCAGGTGGATACTTTACCACTGAGTCACCAGGTAGCTCCAGCCTCCAATTTTTGCCATGTAGAGAGGGGTTCAGTCATGAAATTCATTTTAAAAAATCAGACGTACATCTCTTCAGAGTTTCTGTTTTCTTCTTGTATCAGTTTTAGTAATTTGTAATTTGTGTTTTTGAAGGGGTTTGTCCATTTTCTGTGTGTCAAATTTATTGGCACAAAGTTTATAATATTCCTTTGTTTTATTTTAATGTCTATACAATCTGTGATGATAGCCTATCTTTAATTCCTAGTATTCATAGTTTGTTTCTCTTCTCTCTGTCTCTGTTCCTCTTCCCTTGAGTAATACAACTAAAGTGAATGTGAAAGTCGCTCAGTCATGTCCAACTCTTTGTGACCCCATGGACTGGACAGTCTATGGAATTTTCCAAGCCAGAATATTCATTGGAAGGACTGATGCTGAAGTAGCCTTTACCTTCTCCAGGGCATCTTCCCAACCCAGGGATTGAATCCAGGTCTCCCACAATGCAGGAAGATTCTTTACCAGCTGAGCCACCAGGGGAGCTACCAGAGAACCGAACCTTAGATCACTTATTAAAAATCATTCATCTTTTCCAACATAAACATTTAAAGCTATCAGTTCAGTTCAGTCGTTCAGTCATGTCCGACTCTTTGCAACCCCATGGACTACAGCACAGCAGGCCTCCCTATTCATCACCAACTCCCAGAGCTTGCTCAAACTCATATCCATCAAGTCAGTGATGCCATCAAACCATCTCATCCTCTGTCATGCCCTTCTTCTCCTGCCATCAGTTTTTCCCAGCGTCATGGTCTTTTCCAATGAGTCAGTTCTTTGCATCAGGTCACCAAAGTATTGGAGCTTCAGCTTCAGCATCAGTCCTTCCAATGAATATTCAGGACTGATTTCCTTTATTATTGACTGGTTTGATCTCCTTGCAGTCCAAGGGACTCTCAAGAATCTTCTCCAACACCAAAGTTCAAAAGCATCAATAGTTTTCACTTTAACCACTGCTTCGGCTCCAGCCTACAAATTTTGATATGTCATGTTTTCATTGTTACTTAGTTCAACATATTTCCCAGTGTCCTTTGTGATGTTTTATTCATGGGTTATTTAGAAGTTTTTAGTTTAATTTCCAAGCATTTGAGGGCATTTTACAAATATCTTTATCTAATTGATTTCCTGCTGTACTAGGCTAGAGAGTATATTTCATATGGTTTTAGTGGGGGTTTTTTTTGGCAATTATTGAGACATATTTTATGGTGAATAATCCATGTTCATTTGGGGAAAAAAGTGTTTGTTCTGCTCTTGCTTGGTGGAATGCCCTATAAATGTCACGTAGATCATTTGGTTGATGCTGTTGTTGAAGTCTTTAAACCCCTTGCTGACTTTCTGTCTCCATGGCTAATCACTTACTGAGAGAGGAATGTTAAAATCCCCAGCTGGAGTTGCAGATTTGTCTCCCTTTAGTCTGTTAGTTTTTGCTTCACAAATTTTGAGGCTTCTAAGTGCATACTCACTTACGATTATGATGAATTGAAAACACGCTGTATTTCACCTGCAGTTTTAAGGACTTTTTTGTGCAAGATATAGACTACCAGGTCCACAGATGTCACTTTTTGTACTGTGGACTGCATTATTTTGATGAGGAGTCAACTGTATTTCTCATCCTTGTCTCCTCATGATATGCTTCTTTTTGAAGTGATCCCTGTATAGTTGGTTTTAGTATATTCCTGGGTATGAGTAGTTGGGTTTTTGTTTTTGTTTATTTTTCTTGGTTTTATTGATTTGTGGGTTGATATTTTTCATCAAATTTGGGAAATTTTCAGTTATTATTTCTTCAAGTTTTTTTTTTTTTCCTGCTCCACTCTCTTCCCTCTCTTTCTGGCACTTAAATTGTTTATATATTGAACTGCTTGATATTGTCCCATGGGTCACTGGGGGTCTTTGTTTTTTTTTTTTAAAGGCTTTATTTTTCTCTCAGCTTAAATTTGGATTGTTGTTATTGGACCTGTCTTCAAGTTCACACACCATTTCTTCTGTAGTCCAATCTGCTATTAGACTCATCCAGTGAATTTTTCATTTCAGACTTTGTGTTTTACAGTTCTACATTTTCCATTAGATTCCCACCATTATAGTTTCCGTTCTGTTGAGAATCTCCCTCTCCACACTCATGTCTTTCTTTTGTTTGAAATCTTTCTTCTGTAATTCCAACATCTGTGTTATCTCTGGATCTGTTCTACTGACTGCTTTTTTTTTTTTTTTTTTTTTTCTTTTCTGGTTACATTTTCTTGCTTCTTTGCATATCTAGTAATTTCTTATTGTGTGCTGGATATTGTGAATCCTATGTCATTGAGGGTCTGAGTCACACTGTGTTCTTTAAAGAGTGTTAAATTTGTTCTGGCAGAGTTATTTTACTAGCAGCTTGGCTTGATCTGTCAGGGCTTGGCTTGCGGCTTTTTTAGGGCAGGAGCTCAAGCAACCCTTACCCTCAGGCTGGAATAGCCCTGCTCCTGAGAACTGTCATTCTGGGATATTCAGCACACTCCCTCCACTCAGCTGTCTGGACTGCTCCGTGCCTCCCGGCACCGCATCAACTCTAGACTCTCCAGTCGACTTGCAGTGTAGTGGTTCTCTGCTTGGTCTTGTGCATCCCCGCCCTGCACATCTATGGCTGACTGTTCAGAGACTCAGGGAGCCGTGCAGGGTCCTGGGCCTTCTTTGCACAGCTTCCTCGTCTCTGTACTCTGCACATTGCAGACAGCTCAGCAGCCCCAATTTTACCTCTCTCCTCTCCTGTTGAGACATTCAAGTACGTTGGGGCTCTGCTTCAGGAAGCTGTCGTGAATATGGAGCTATCTATTGTGCAACATCTGGAGACAGTTTCTGCTTGTATTTTGTGCAGTTCAACAGTTACTTATAGCAGGAGTATAAGCCTGTGCCCATTACATGTATCATAACCAGAAACAAGAGCCCACGCTCTACTTTTGCAGCCTGTTGCCTTCCATTTGTATTGGACTTCCCAGAGACACCCCAGGCCCAACCAAGCCCTTCTTTCCTCTGGACACCATTCAGATGCTGTGTCATCAGTCACACTTCCCTGAGTCTCATCACATCCTCACAGGCCTCTTGTTGGCTGTTTGCCTACCTTCTTCTGGACCCTGAGCACCTCGAAGGGACCGTGCACTGCACTCTGTAGAAACCATTTGCGGATCCTGGCACAGCACAGCGTCAGTAAATGTGGGGGTTGTATTATTGCTACAGCAGGGACCCCTCTATCTCTGCTGCTGACCTCTTAGCTGAGCTAGAGTGGATGTGGGAGAGACCAGGGTGACAGTCCTCAAGGACAAGGGACCTGTGTCTTTGATTTCTCTATGAGGTATAGGCCCAGAGAAGATTTGTGATGTGTTTCAATGATGTTATTCACTTATTAACCCTTTAACAAAAAGTTATGGAGCACCAACCATACATGAGGGAGGAGATGGCGGAGGGGCCGGGGCTTGGCGGGTAGTGTCCAGGGTGCAGAGTGGGCTCACCTGCAATTTGGGGTAAGGGCTTTGTGGCCAGAATAAGGAGGGTGGATATAATCTGTGTGGTGGTGAGGAGCCGTGGGGAGAGGGTGGGCTCAAGGGGGACTGGGAGGTGGATGGGAAGTGCTCACCAAATGCCAGCTGGATGTCCCCAAGCTGTACCTTGCAGGGTGCCCTGTGTGGACAGACGGGCTCACAGGCAGGCGGTGTCTGACCCAGGTCCACGCAGCTGGCCTCCTAATTCCGAGCAAGGGCTTTCCGCACATGCATTGTGGGCATCCACCCCGCACCGCAGGGCTGTGCAGCCACGACTGCACACATGTGCTCACAGGTGCACACCCACATGAGTGTGCACACATTCACTCTGCGTGCAGGTGGAGGGGCGTCAGGGGGTTGCCTGGCCCTAACCCTAACCCGTAAGGTGTGGCCCCTTGTGCACGTTTCAGGCCAGCCCTCCTGTCGAGTGCTGGCGGGTAAATGTGCCAGGGCACCGGGCCAGCCCTGCACAAAGGTTGGTGAGATGGAGGTCCCACAGCTGCACCCCACCCTGCACTCGTGGGAAGACAACTGTTGTGGCTGTGCTCCTGTCTTTGGGGCCTGAGGCCACACGGCTTGTCCACCAGAGAGGGCCGGGCAGAGCCAGCATCCTCAGCACATCCTGGTCCCAGGGTGGCCGCACTCTTGGGGTGCAGGGTTTGTCCCCAACCATACACCCCGGCAGGCCCCGCCTCTCCCTCACCCCCAAGTTCCTTCTCTTCCTCCCTCGCCTTCTTCTTCCCTGTCTCCCTCCCTGAACACCCTCCCTCTCCTCCTGCAGCAACAAAGAAATCAACTGTCAGCCACCCCCCACCCCACAGTTCACTCCCTCCTGAGACGCTGATGCACAGACCTGGTCATTAACCTGCCGTCTCCCTCCCCTCCTGCGGACAGTCCTCTCTCTCTTTCTCTCTCTGTCTCTCTTTCCTTCCATCTCTCTCTGTCTCTCCTCATCCCCCTTCCCCACCTCCCCTTTTGAAAAGCAAGAGCAATGGGAGTCAAGATCTTCTCTTGGCGATAATTATTGAAAAGTTCAGTGTAGACAGAAGCGATGCTGTGAGGAGGAGAGGAGGGGAGAATATTAAAATGCATGTGCACAGCTTGGCTTTGCAGCAGATGTTGGCATAATTAGAGAGGAAAAAATTATGAAATTAATTTGTGGTTCAATGTAAATTTCAGCGATGGGGGAAAGCTGGGCTCCAGTCACCTCATGTGCACAGATAGACACGCACACGCATGCACACACACACACGCATGCAACACACCCCAGCTGCCAGGGAAGTGGTAATTGTCAGAACCCATCCAGGGGGAGAAACTGGCATGAAAGCCAGGGAGGGGGCCGAGGGTGGGATTCGTCCTCTTAAAGGCACAGTGGCTCACCGCAGGAGGAGACTGGAACTGAGCAGGGACCTTCTGGCTAGTTGGGGTCTGAGCTCAGGCCCCCGATATCACAACAGCCCGAGGACAACCCTCCGGCCTCAGCTGAGGACAGATACACCACAGGGTGCTGGGCCCATCACTGCTTCCCACATGTGGCCCGTCCTCCAACCATGGGAGGCGAGGTTGGGTGGTACGGTCACACAGGGCCATCGCCGGATCAGAACAGAGGGTCCCTGCTGGGGGGCAGCAGTCCACCCGGTTCTGTGAGCTCAGGCAGGCAGACTCAGGGGTCCCTGAGCAGAGGCAGGGGTGCCAGCTGAGACATTGCCGGAGTGGCACGAGGGAGCCAAGGAAAGTTGCTGAGCAGGGGACGGGTGTGGGAAGTGTGAGGCCCGTCTAGCCAAGCCTCCCAGCCTCTCTCTCGTACTCTGTCCGCCAACATCCCAGTTCCCTCTCACTTGTCAACTCATCTCTGGGGGCACCCCCTTTCAAGGAGTCGGGGGGGGTGCCTGGGGCAGGTGGCGAGGCAGAGACTCACCTCCTGCTGCACCATGGCCAGGCTGAACCAGCCTTCCCCTCCTCCCCCTACTGTGCTGGACCAGCTGAGAGACCCTCTGGGCCTTGGTGTCCGTATCAGCCCAGGGAGGGCTGGCCTGGGCTCTCCATCTGCATCCTGGGTGCCGCTGCCCTCTGCCTGGCTGCCACTGCGCCCCCGCCCCCTGCCATGAAGCCTGCCAGTAATGACAAACGATTGTGAATGTGGCCCCTGCCGCCTGCTCACCGCATCCCCACGCTGAGGAAGCACCTTTAGCCCAACCTGGGGACTCCAGCCAGAGCCTCAGACCCCCCAGGCCTGCATCTCCACCTGCTTGGACCCTGAGCCCTCCTGTCACCCCTCTCAACTGGGCACATCCCTTCCAGGTGCTCTGGTGCTTGTCCCTAAGGACATCGTGCCCTGTGGCCCTTGTGAGCCGTTCCTGCCTGCAGCGGGCCTCCCCCCTGGGCCCCATCACCCGCCGCCCTGCCCCCGCCCCGCCATCTCATCCTCTGCCAGCTTATACACTGACCTGGGTCATTTTGGCCCCTGTGTCCCCCTGGTGAGCCCTCCTCCAGGAAGTTGTCCCTGACCACCCTCTGTAGGCATTGTCAGAGATGTCTGGGCCCCTCCCCTCAGGACCACAAGCCTCTTCAAACAACTCCAGGTACACTGCAGGCCCAGAGTGCCTGCCCACAGGCCCCTAGGGGTGCCCCCATCCTCCTGGGAGCCGTGTCCACACGTCCTAGATTCATCATCAAAGTCACTGACTGTCCTTTGACCCTTCTGGGACCTGAGACGGTTGGCCTCCCCAAGCCTCAAGCATTGGTGTTGATGAGGACCTGCCCGCGGGCATCTGAGCTGTTTCTGTGGGGCATCCAGCAGTGGCTCCAGCCCAGTTCCATGGGTGGTCACTGGTCGCAGAGTTGCCCAGTGGCAGCTTCGTCACAGTGCAGGGCAGAGGGGGCCACCAGCCCCAGATAGGTGCAGAGGAGACAGCTGGGTGGCCTAGGGGCCATGTGGCTTGTCCAGAGCCTTCATGGCTGCAACCCACATCCATGTGGACAGAGCATCTGTGTGTCTGCTGCCTTCTCTGGACGGGGACAGACCTTGTGCAGGACTCTGGTCAGAGCCAGAGCCTCTGTTGAGAATCCCAGTGAGTCTAGCCCTGCCTGGGACCAGGGCTCAAAACCCTGGGGCCAGGCAGGTCTCTAGCCCTCCTCTCACGCCTGGTCAGCTGGTCAGCATCAGGCTGATGCCACCTCCACACTCAGAGCATGAGGAGAGAGAGGCAGACAGACCAACTCCCATGCCGTCCTAGCAGGACCGAACCATGTGGCCCGAGCTGACTGCGCCCCCCTACTGTCTGAGGCCCCCTCGGATCCTGGGAGGCAAAGGGATGATGATGGAGTTGGGCTCCAAGGGACCAGGTGGAGCAGGTGACTCCTCCTGCCCGACCCCAGCGGGGCTGCCCCCAGTCACAGGCAGGGAGTGACCAGCCTCCTTGTTGCTCTGTTTCTTTGTTTCAACCTCTAAACTTATATCCTTATTTATAAGTAAGAAGTGGCAAGGAGGCTGGGGCTTGGTGAGAAATGTCTGTGTCCATTCTGGTGGGATCCTGTAACGTGTGTGCAAGTGGCCATGGTGGGGGCTGCGTGTAGAGGGTGCTTGTGCAGCGGCCACGGTCTGTGCACCCATCCTGTGCGTCTGTGTCATGTGTGGACTTGCCTGTTCTGGGGTTACTCCCAGCAGCCCCCACCCACTCCACCCCCCATCTCATTAAGGCTCTCCCATTATTCTGACATTTGTGCGCGTCACGTACCGGCAAGAAGTAATTTACTTAGAAGAAATTAAAAGTTCATTTTAATTGAGCGCACACTGCAGTATGCAAATGAGCGCATTATGCACCCCAAGCAGAAGAAGTAGACGCAGCGCTTAACCCTCCACTCGCCAGGCTCCTCAGCTCAAGGCTGGGGTGCTCCCAGCCTTTCCGAGGCCTCCCGTCCCCAGGTCCCCAGGTGGGAGGGGGCCGGCCACACAGGGAGCCATGCGTCCCTCCTGAGCCCTCCAAGAACTTTTTCCAGATGTAACAGCTGCGTGAGCACCGGCGCCCAGGGGCCACATGAGTTCCAGCACCCTGGGGAGACACCCCAGCTCTGAGCCCATGTGGGCTCAGCCAGGTGCCAGGCTCTCTGGGGCAGGGGCTAATGTCACCCCAGCTCCAAGAGGCCCCAAAACCAGGCTGAGTGCAGCAGAGAATCCCCAAGACCCGACTGCAGGGGGACCCCAGCATGGTGGGCGATCCTGGCCTCCCCAGATCTGTGACCGGGACTGGTGTCCAGCATGTGCTCCGACCCTGTGAGCTGAGACCCCGAGACCTGGACACGTCACCACAGCCCGGGGCCTGGTCAGACAGGGCGAGGGCCGGGCCCCCCACGTAGACCCTTCCCCGTGCCCAGGCCAGACGCACACACCCGCCTCCTGCTGTTTACAGTTGTGGCCCCCGAGGTTCAAAAGGGACGAGCAGCTTGTCCAGATGATGAAAGAATCTCAGGAAACAGGGCTACTGTCCATCCTTGGGGCCTGCTTGAGTGCCATCACGGCCATGTCACCCACTTAGGGCACCAGGGCCGCCTCTTGTGACCATGGAAAGATGCATTGGCTACTTCCCTGGGCCCTGGGGACCCCCCCATGGGTGCCTCTCTTGCACCCAGGAGGGCAGCAGGCCTGGTCTCCAGCACAGGCCTCTACCAGGAGGTCTGGTGGAGGTCGGAGGCGGGAGTCGAGTTCCAGCTGGGTGCCAGTGGCATGGGGCACCTCATTTGTCAATGGGGTGTGTCAGGCTACCCACCATGGTGTCCAGCATCCCACAAGGCCTGCAAGTGTGGCCTGGGGCTGGTCTCTGCCCCCATGCACGTGCTTTCCTCCTCCATCCCTCCCTCTGCCTTGCTGTCCTCTGTTGTCCAGCCCTAAGGTGGGGATGACAGGTCAACACTTGCACAGAAGGGCAGGGGAGGGCAGAACCCCATCCCCCACCCCGGCTTCCGGAGGGGCCTGGCCCCTGCGCCAGGGGCCGGGCTTCTGCTCGAGCTGTGGTTGGTCCCTAGGCGGTTGTTTTTATGTTGGATTTTCCCTACCTGTCAGACTTGGGATTTTTAATGACAGTGAGAGTGAAGCTGGCTCCCGGGTGTGCGCTGACAGCAGCTGCAGGAGGCAGACAGAGCATCTCCCGACCAACCCACAACACCCACAGACGCAAACAAAGGTGCCATCACGGTGCACGTGGATACGTGGGCACAGCAGGGCTAAGCAGGCTGTTCCTGCCGTCCCCGGGTGTCCAGCCAACTGGGCACAGTCCCTCGAGGCCACTGGCCGCCTGGCTGCAGCTCCCTCCTGCCCTGCCACTTGGTCTGCACCCACCCACACATGGGAGTCTGTGCTCCCCCCGGCGACGGCTGCTCACCTCTGCCCCGCCTCCCAGTCCAGAGCTGTTTCATCTCACAGGTTCCCTGAAGAGGGAGGTGCAGGAGTGGGAGGCCGCCACCCGCAGGTGAGGCTCTCAGGCCCTGGGTGGCCAATGACAGTGGGAGAACCCCACCAATCAGGAAAGGGGACCCTGGAGGATGGGATGGCTTCACAGGGCCTGGGAGTCTGCATTCTGAACAGGTGCCTTGGGAGCAGGTGAGGCTTGCCAGGACCACCCCGAGAAGCCCTGTGAGCCGCTGGCCTGGGGTCCATGGCAAGCTCTCCACCAGCTCGCCCCTCTAGGTCACCCTGAGGGGTACCCTGGCGGGGCACAACCAGAAACCCATCAGGACCTTTTCCTGGAGGCTGAGGGAGGGGGCAGTGATCACGGGCCCATGAGAGATGGGGGTCAGCCTTGGGGCACCTTCCTTCTTGTTCTGCCAGACATAGTGCTGAGTCCCAGACCCTCCTGAGTTCTCCAGGGCCCTAGTTGGGAGGGTGGCTGGTTTCTCTGTAGCTGCTGGGTTCCTGGTTGTGCCCCTCGCCAGGGTACCCCTCAGGGTGACCCAGAGGGGCTGGGGGCAGGCAGGCCCGCTGCTCAGGCAGTTCCTGTGCCCCAAAGTGCCCATGTCTCCCAACCCAGAGCAGGGAGCTTGGCTCATGGGGGCCCGTCATGAGGAGCCAACCCTGGGGCCTGTTCGACTAGGAGACTGAGGACTTGTTGGGACCACACCATGTGTGGCCAGCTCCCCCCACTTACTGCAGCTGCAGCTCCCAGGCGCCCACGGCTTCCGGCCCATTGGTGCACGCCCACCACCCGCCTCCCTGCCCGCAGCCGTGCCCTGTGTCCTCGGGCCCCCCGAGCTGGGCAGTGCCCAACCTGTGTGCACCACTGTGGCCCTTGCACTGCAGCTCCTGGCACCACAACCTTCCCGTGTGGGCGTTTTAAGCTGTCCCGAGCGTGTGCAGCGTGCCCTATGGAGGCATCTCATCTGTGGCCCTGAGGCCCAAGTTCTTGGTCACAGTGCGCAGCTCAGAGGGGATGGAGGGGGTGTGTGGCTGGGGAGCCCCCCCCCGGGGCAGAGTGCCGGGCAGACCTCACACCCCTGCAGGTGCATCTGGCCGCCGTGAGGGAGCTTGTTGGGAGCAGGAAGTTTCTCTTCTGTGCTGGCAGCCATGTGGGCTCCCTGATACCTGACGCGGGGCAGAGACTCACCCTGAGGGTCATCCAGGAGCTCATCCAGTCCAGGTGGCCAACAGCTGGTGGGCAGTGACTCCCTGGAATTCCCATGGGTGGTGGGAGAGGCTCTGCGATCGGTTAATGATGTTTGCCCTGACTCAGGAAGGGGCCAGGCCTCTCGTCGGGGATAACATGGCCAGCCTGGCCCGAACTCTCCCTATGGATGCTGGTCTCTGTCTCTGTGGCCAGCCCTTCGCTCGGGCCTCCCAGGTCTTGTGGTTCACAGGCCAGTCCCAATTCTGAAGACGATGAAGTCCTGCGTGGTCCTGCGTGGTTTGGGTGGTGTCTGCACCCGTGATGAGGAACAGCCTGAGGCAGCTGGTTGCCACCAGGCGTGTGGCAGGGCCCCTCCAGTCCTGCGCACCACGTGGGTGGGCCGACTGGCCTGCAGCGCACACTGGGCCCAGGGGTAGGAGGCCGGTGTCCTCGGGCCTCTGCTGTGCGAAGAACTGGCTTCTGTGAGCCGTCACTCCTGGGGAGCCGGAGCTGCTCGCGTGGCTCTGGTGCATTTTGCCCTTCTGAGCATATGCTGCCGTCCACCTGAGTGGGAAGTGACCGCAGCGCGGGGCAGGGTCACCTGAAGACACCAGCCGTGCTGGTCGCACTCAGTGTCTCGTTCTGTTCTGCAACAACCTTTGGAATATTACTGTCCCCCACAGACGAGATGGGGCTCAGAGCAAAGCGGGTGAATCCATGCCCCGCTTCACTTGGTCCATCACTGGGTGCCTGCGTAATCCCTTCTGGCTCTTGAGACCTCAGAACTCAGCTACCCAAACATCTCCCTCCTATGTGCCCCCTACCCCAGCGCCCTCCACTCACCAGTTCACTCCTACAGGGCCCTCGGCAAACACCACCTCGGCCTGGAAGCCCTCCCACCCCTCTGTGCATACCAGCTTCTTGCTCTAGTTGGGAGGCAGCTGTGGGTACCCTCCATAGTCCTTGGCACTGGGCAAATAAACAGGTGAAGATGGGGGGGTGGCTCAGGAGCCCCAGGAATCTCCAGTCCCGGAAAAGCATGGGTCAGGGTCAGTGGGGAGGGAGTTTGAGGTCAGTTCCCATGTTGTCTGGCCCCTGAGGAGCCCACATGGGCCCTGCAAAGGGAGGAAGCTGCAGCCTAGCACATGCAGGGGCCGCCTGGGGTGGGACACAGGGGAGGCTGGGGGGAGTGGGGGTCTTTGGGGGTCTGGTTGCGCCCCAGGCATGCCCTCCTGGCAAGGCTCCAGACAACAAGCAGGAAAGAGTTAAGTCCTCTGTGAACGACTGAGAGAAAGAAGTGGTAAACAATTTTTCTCTCCCTCGGCTAAATTAATATGCAAATTCCTAAACCCCCTCCACTCCCTTCCCCTGCCTTGAAATTAGCGAGGTAGGATGCTTGGGCTAATTACGCATTCAAACGAGCGGGCTGTTAGGGCGCGGAGAGGATGCTGAAATGATTGTGCGAAGATGGGCGACATTCGAGCGGCCCTCCTGCTGCATCTGGAGCAGCTCTCCTGTGCTGTGTGGGCAGATGCCCCCCAGCAGGGGCGGAGCCCCCAGGAGGGACCCGCCGGAGACCCCACACCCTGTCCCTGCTCCACCCTCCCCACAGCCACAAGCGGGATCGCCTGCAACCCCTGTGGGGCTGGCACCCGGGCTCAGGACCCGGGCTGAGGGGCTCCAGTGATGGCTGCCACATGGCGGCTGGAGTGGGCAGGGCAGCCCATTCTGCTGGCGGACAGGGCCTCCGAGCAGGGTGGGCAGGTGGCTGAGCAAGCAGGCCTCTCACTTGCAGCCCCTCTCAGCAGGGCTCTCACAAGCTGCTTTATGTACTGTGGCTCTAGGTTCACCTTCATCCCCAGAAGGTGTTTCTCTGCCAAGTGGGCATCTACATAACAGGAGAGAAGAGGGAACAGGCACCAGAAGTGGGCGGTGTGAGCAGGAAGCAGGCACACCCAGGAGCTGACAAGGGCCAGAGCCGGGCCACTCTCCTGGTCCTTCCTCTGCCCGCGAGGCTCAGCTCGCTGTCCACCAGCCCAGGCCATCCGCCCCATCCCTGCAGCCTCCTCCTCCAAACACCGCCCCTCCCTCTCGGGTGCTCACATGAGACCCCTTCTTCCTGCCTCCTCCCCCACTCCACTTCAGTTACCCCCCAGGGCCCGGCACCAGAGCTGGTGCCTGAGCCCCCTACGCCCTGGGCCACTTCTGAGAAACCTCTCAGAGTCTGAGATGGTCCCCCCAGTTTGCCTCCAAGCCCTGCAGGACAGCGCCCCATGCTGGGCTCTGTGGCTCTCCTGGTCCTTGGCCCCTGACTCAGGGCTTATAGATCTGCTCGGGGGTAAGCCAGTGAACAGGCTGACCAGGTACCCTGCTCTGCAGGACCCCAGGAGTCACAGAGGGGAGGGAGCACCCATTCAGGGGTTTAGCAACTGCAGCAGGTTAGGAGGAGGCTAGGTGCCGGCAGATGGGTGGATGGGCACCAGCATCCTTGCCAGGCAGGCAGAACAAGGATCCCCAGGGCCCGGGGGCTGCCCTAGGCTGGACAGGGGTGCAGACCCTCACTTTCCCCACCTGGATGCAGAGGCTGGGCCGGGTTCTGAAGGGCATGGGAAGGGTAATGGACAGAGCCTGTGCATGGTAGGCTGGTCAGGTCATGCCCTCCACACTGGCCTGTCTCTGCATCTGGGCTGAATTAGATGCTGTCCTGAAACCTTGCCTGGTATATAGTTCTGGACCCAGAACCTCTTATCCCACTTGTTAAGCACTTGCCGAAGGCCTCAGGGGGCCCAACACCAACCTCAGCAGAAAACGCACCATTCCAGGGCAATCCTTCTCCCCGCAGAGAGACAGGAGGCAGAGGGGACCAGCAGACAGGCAGACACCCCGGCCCTGCACACCTGCCCTCTCTCTGCCCATCCCGAGGGCAGCCAGGTTTCCAGAGTTGTGGGGTGGGGGGTCAGGAAAGAAGGAGCAGGGCTGCAGGGATGGATGGATGGAAGGGCGACATCAAACATTCAGTGGGGGTGGCAAGGATGTGGAGTGCGGTCCGACCTTCCCTGACCCCAGTGGTGGTACTCACTGGGTCAGAGGGCGGGGTGGCCGAGGAAGGCAAATCACCCGGGGGAGGCAGCGCGTCTCAGTGTGGTCACCTCAGCTGGGAGCTGCAGCTCCGAGCAGCTGCAGTGGTGATACTGCAAGTGGACGGGGACTGATTAGGAGAGAACCCCAGGGGGAGGAGAGCCCAGAGGTGGGGTGTCCTCAAGGCCTGAGAACACAGGGTCCAAGGCAGCGCTGGTCATCCACCCCACCATGTGTGACCTGGGTTCCTGGAGGAGGGGTTAGGGTTAGGTAAGATGGCCGGCCGCACCTGACCCCAGCCTGGACCCCACTCCTGACGCAGTGCTGGGCACTGGCTGCCCTGGGCAGGGATCTCCGGGAAGGGGGAGGGGCCAAAAAGCTGATCCTTTGGCTTCTTGGAGCCGGCCTCCTCCTGGAGGTGAGGGCTACCCCTAGGGGCCCAGGGGCTTTGTCCCTCTGACGGTGATGCATGGCCCCAGTAACTCCCTGAGCAAGCTCGTGGCTGAGAGTTCTGGCGCAGCTGCTGCCCCCCCACCCCCACCCCCAGGCGCTCAGCGATGCCAGGCTGCGGTGCAAATTAACACCATTTGTTCTGCAGAATGTGCTTCATTTCTGTGCTCCACACAGAGCTCATTACCTCGCGGCAGCTCCTCCATCCCCAGCCCACCGCCTGCACTGCACGGGGGAGGGTGCTGGGCCGGGTCCCTGGACCGTGAACTGGAAGGCTGGTGGGCTCTGGGAATCATTTCTGGGGGGCTCTCGACCTGACACTCCTGCAGCATCATTTCTGCACCTCCCAGACCTGTGGCCTTTGGCGGGTGGGAATAGGGGGTGGGAGTGATTTGACCTCTGAGTCCCTGCACTGGCCTCCCAGACAATCAGACCACTTGGCCAAACTGGAGCTCAGCTCTCAGGAAAAGGCATCGAGTCTTATTTTGTCACTGTGGGTGACAGTTGTCAAGGTCAGAGCAGGCAGTTAGACAAAGACTCCACCCAGAGGCCAGGCCAGGCAGGCGAGGCCCGGGTGGGTTCGGGGAAGGCTGGCAGCCCTGGAGCCCCTGTGTGTGGCACGGTGGGTCCAGGAACTGGCCACCCGCCTCTGACCCTGGGAGGTCTCCAGGATGGGACCCTGAGAGCACTGAAGGGGCCTGGGGGTGAGTACCTGATGCCCAGGGAAGGCCTAGGGGCAGGACTCAGGCCCCAAAGGGCACAGCCACCCTGTGGTCACCACCTGCCATGGGAGCCTGGGGTCTTATGGACCCCCTCACATGGCAACTCTCACCATGGTTCCCTGCTTCCAGGGGGTCTCAGGGCAGCCACTTGCCCCACCAACTGTCCCTCCAGAGCTAGGAGACCAGGCTAAGCAGAGGGACCCAGCACAGGACGGCGGCTGGACCCCATAGAGGATCTCGCTAAAGACCTGCCCTGCACTGGCTTCCCCGACTTAGACCAGGGCCCACAGGACCGCCTCCCACGGGCCCCATGTGCTGGCCTCAGCCTTCCTCCACTGGGCTTCCTCACCCACCTGCCCTGCCCCGACCTGGGGGCTGGGGTCCCAGGGAGGTGCACCTGGGAAGCTCACACTGTGTGTAGAAGCTGCTTGTCCCCAGAGCATCCCCTGAGCAGGGCAATTCCCCCTGGGGGCTCCAGAGTTCTGGAGTTCTTTTCCTGATAGTGGCGACATGGAGGCCACTGGGCCAGAAGGCTCCACAGGGCTCCCAGGGCTTCCGTGGTCCACCTTGAGGATGGTCCGGGGAGAGAGGTGGCAGGGGTTTGTGTAGACCCAGGGTGGCCAATGGCAGTGGCTGGCCTTGGCCAACCGGAGCCTGGTCCCTGACCACTGGCTTTTCCTGGGGGCAGTTGGGGTGCAGCACCACCCTTCCATTTGTAAACCTTTCTCAGATTTACAAATGAGAAAGTGGAGGCTCAGAGAGGGCAAAGGTCACACAGCAAGCTGGGAGCTGAATTCGGCATCGAGCACTTTGCTGCCCCCCCGCCCCACCTCCACTCCACCCCCTGCCCCTGATGAGCCAAGGCCAGGCGGTACAGGCATTGGTGTGGGGGAGCCACCTGAACTCCAGGCCTGAGCCCCGCCCACCTCACCCTCCTCTCCTGTCTGTCCAGCCCCCACCCCGTCACCCAACAACCCAGCCTCCAGCACCAGCAGAACCTCAGCTTCAAGCTCAGACCACCACAGCCTTGTATCTGAGAGGTGGGAGGAGTGCTGTCCCGCTCAGGAGCCAGCATCAGATCAGGGAGCAGAGGAGGGGCGCCTAGAGGCAATCACTGCACGAGCGGAGCTGCAGAGTTGCTGGCTGCTGGGCCGCGCAGGTGGGGAGAGTGACAGGGGTGGGGAGCATCAGGATGTGCCTGGCACCGTGGGAGGGCACCTGCCCAGGGCACCGCTGGCAGGAGGCTCTTGGCAGCCGCCCACGGGCGCTGACAGTTGGGCAGTCAACACATGTCCCGAGGGATTTGGCTGGGTTGTTTGGTTCTCCCATTTCGTAGAATGCTACACCGGGACTTGGGGGACCAGGATCCATGCATGTGGAGCACTTGGCCCATCTGTGAGCAGTGGCTGAGGCCACTCAGGGCCAAGCCCCGGGTCGTGAACCCCTAGTCATCCTGTCCTTGGTCCCACTAGACATGGCTGGGGCAGGGTGCAGTGACCGTGACCCTGTCCATTGCGACTCAGGCACATGGTGGGGAGACCTGGGGGCCCCCTCACAGGCTGCAGATGGCAGTTGGGGTTCTGTGTGGACTTTGCAAAGGTCTGGGGATGCCCAGTGTGACCAGCATGGGGTAATGTCAGTGTGCGTGGCCCAGACCATGGGGTCGGGTCCAGTCTGCTCCATTATGAAGCCCTGTCTCCATGCATGGAAGCCAGCACATAGCTGTTCGACTGATACAGAATAAGCAAGTGGATGGACGGATGGGTGGATGGCAGGTGACCAGTGTGGCCACACATGGCAGGTGGGACTTTGTTGGCTATGTGCTGGTCTTGGTGTGAGGCAGGGGGCCATCAGACACCAGAGCAAATCATCGAGGGGAACTATAGATGCCTTTCTAGCTGGGGCCGCAGAGCAGACGGCTTGTCCTCATGGGGCAGCTGGTGCTCACGTGAGGTGGCCAGGGTTTGATGCAGTGGGCGGAGGATCTGCCCAGCAGATGCCCACTCATTCCCGGGACCTTTCTGGGAGGCTGGGTCCCAGGCTCACTTTCTGTGCTGTGGGAAACTGCAGAGGCTGTTCTGTCAAGAAACAGAAAGACTCCATGAATATTTCATTAGGGGGTGCTGTGCTGGCCTCCAGGAATGTCTGGCAGGGTCTCCAGGGAGCTGGGAGCCCCGTGCAGGAAGCAGGACTGTGAGATGCTGGGGGCGGGGTGGGGCTTGTGGACAGTGGGGGCGGTGGGCGCCAGCCTCTGCCCCTGCAGGTGGCTCTCACGTCCAGCCGACGGGGGTCCTTTATGCTCTGCCTGTCACTGTGCTGGCTTGAGCACCAGCCCATTTCTGTGGACAAAGACTTGCTGATGTGAGGGCAGAGGTCCTGGGCCAGCTTCCTCATTGCCCCCAGCACAGCTCCCACGGCCCACACCCTGCCCCACCCAGGCCCGTGGCCAGGTCAGAGCTGCTTAGGGGGCAGGGGACCCCAGAGAGGGGCGAGACCTGGTGAGGCCATGGAGCTGGAGCAGCACTGGGACCAGGGTACCCAGAAAGGCTTGATGGGGAGGTGGGCTGTGGTTGGGGGGTGGGGCTTGCACCCATCACTGGGAGCACAATGGATGGGCACAGTTGCCTAAAGACCCTGGTGTTCCGAAATCCCCTGCTGGGTGCTCAGACTAGGGCTCACCTCTGCCTGATCAGTACCTGGCCTGCTGGCTGGAGTGTCAGGGAGGGCGATGGAGAGACCTGGGGCTAGACAGGTGACCCCTCAGTCTCAAAGACCCGGCCAACCCACAGAGCAGGGAATGCTCTCCACAGGGCCCCGCTGTCCCACTGGCAACTCACCCAGGGAGCTGCCCACTGAGGCCGGGAGCCCTTGCTCTCCTGCTGCTTTCAGGAGCCCCTAGAGTGCTACCCACCCAGTGCACTGAGGCTGCTGGCCAAGTTCCCAGAGATGGTGGCTGGGCTGGGTGCCTCCTTCAGACCCCCATTACCCGCCCCATTACCCGCCCAGTGTAGGGGACAGCCTGCCGTTGGGAGCCCCTTCCCTCTGCCCAAGTGACTACTCGGAGTGCAGACCCCTCTCTGCCCCTCAAAGCCAGGCCCCTCCAGCCCCGCCAAACCCTGCACTTGGCTTTTCAGGCTCTTCCTGACTTGGCAATACTGGGACCAGTGGCTACCCCGGGTGCAGGCACCAAGGGGGAACCACCACACCCCACCCCGCCACTCCCCTCATGCACCTTCTGTCTAGGTCTATACTGGGTGCTCTGAGTGTCAAGGAGAACAGCGTCCAGCCCAGTGGTCCCTGGGGTGGCAGTGGTGTCCTGCCTGCTCCTGTGCCCCCGGCCAAAACCTGCATCCCTGTGTGCCCCTCGACAGAGGTGCTCAGGGGCCACCCCCCGCCCACCACCACCACGGGTCTTGCCTAGGGAGGGGTGGCCAGGTGCCTGCAGGGCTTTGTCCAGGGAGCCTCTGACACGAGTCCTCCCCAGCCAGGCGGCTTGCCCCCACCCCATGCCCTCGACAGCTGGGCTCCTTGGCACCGCCATCCGAGCTCCTGTGACGGGCACGCTTGGCCATGGTCCCACGGGTCTGCACACAGCCCTGCTGCGCCAGGCAGGCGGTGGGGCTTGGGGCAGACAGGAGGAGGGAGGGGAGTCTCGGGATCGCCCAGCCCCTCCAGGTGTCGCCCTCCAACCACCTTTCCCAACCCTGCCTGATTTCCCTGGGTTGGTCTCCAAGAAGAAACAGACATTCAAGGACGGTTTGGGGACGTTCCAAAACGGGGGACAGAGAGGACCTGGCCCTGAGAGCCGCAGGGCTTCTCGGAGTGGAGATGACACAGCCACAGGACCCCGGAGGGAGGCCCGAGCACCAGAGCTGGTGGTGCTGCCGCGCGGAGCCAGGGACCCGGGCGTGGCTACTGGCCGCTTCATTCCCTGCTGCAGGGGCGACTGGCCCACTCCCGCACCCAGGACAGCGCTTGGGGAGCCTGGGGCTAAGGGAGCCAACTGCACTGGCCCAGACATGGAGGGCCCAGACCCCCACCCGTCCCCGAAAGCTGGTGCCGTGTCATCCGCACCCAGGCCAAGACCTGGCCACCTGCCGGATGAGCCCCACGCGGCTGTTACCTGTGCTGCGCTGGCCGCCTGCTCCCAGCCGGTCCTCCGTGGCTCTTCTGCCAAGCGGCTGCCGCCTTCAGGATGGGCTGCCAGCAATTTGCCGCGGGTTTTGTTTGTGAGTATCGGCCCCGCGCGCCCGCTGGCACCCAAGAGGCCCCGGCCCTGCCGCTCTTCGTGGCAAGTGTCCATCCTCTCCTCCTCAGCGACCCCTCACCTCGCCCTCCTCCCGTCCCCACCGCACCAGCTCGGACGGAGCCGGCCAGCCTCTTGCAGCTGAGTGCAGCCACGCTTCCTTTTTCCGTATTTTAAACGCACACACATACTCTGGCACATGCACACGCGCACACGCCAGGCCCCCGCCCCTGACGACACGCATCCCGTCTGTCGGGAGCAGCTCCAGCCAAGACAGCCCGGCAGTGGGCGGTGGAGACCCAGCTTCTGCACGCCTCCTCTCGCCATCGCCTCCCTCTTCCGCCAACCAGCGGAAAGGAGACGGGCCTGAGTCACGCCACCCTTCAGAGACCCCACACAGGTCCACCTGGTCAGCAGCCTGGTCCCTCTGCACCCCGCCCGGCCCCAACATCCCACTGTCCTGCTGTCCCAGTGATCACGCCCACTCGCCATCCTTCCCTGAGGGGTGCCCGTTTGCGGCGGGCCGACCGCAGGGCTCATGCTGGGCAGCCAGCTGGGCAAGCGTGGGGCCAGCCTCCTGGAGCCCAGTGTAGCAGACATGGTGAAGCGTGGCTCTGGGGACACACGTGCGCTGCGTGGGGATGACTGAGTCTGCCTGAGGGGCCAGGGCGGGGCCCCAAGTGGGCGTGAGTGTCTGGACTGACCTCAAACCAGGACCAGAGAGGCAGGAAGAGGGGCCTCACTCCAGGGAGAGGATGGCAGGGTAGATACCCTGCTGCCAGCTCTGAGCCTGCCCTAGGTCATTCCTGGAACCCGACGTGGTCGGCACTTAGCTACTTCTGACCCAGGGGTTGGCCGTGGCTGCCAAAGGCAGGGGATATGGGCGGGTGCAGCTCCCATCCCGACCTCAGGATGCAGAGCAAGGAGCTGGGTCTTAGTGACGCCCCAGCAGCTCTTTCCCCTGGGCCTCCTGCCTCCCTCCTTCCACCACCGAGAAAACAACCCCTGCTGGACCAAGCCCCTAGCCACGGTCTCAGGGAACCTGCAGAGACCACCGCGCCCACAGATGCAGGTGGGAAGCAGGCAGCTCTTAAGATTGTTCCTGCCCTTCTCTGGCTAGGGGTCTGTTTGGGTCAAAGATCACCCAAGGAAATACCTGCCATCCCTAAGCACCTGGCCTTGCCGGGAACCTCTCTGATCTTCTGTCTCCAGGCCTTGCTTTGCCCTTCTCTCTATGAATTCTTTTCCTACCAATTATTCTAAGCACTAGAAAACTGTAATTGGCTTCAAAACTCCTTGAAGAGCCCCAGGTGGTCAAGAAGGAGAAGTTGCTGCTGGACAGTCGTTGTCTGTGGGGCTGAGGCCCAGCAGCCCCTCTGCTCTGCCTGGGCCTGGCCCTCCACACCATCCAGGTGGCTCCAAGGTGACCTCCAGGGCAACCTCTGACCTTGAGCTCACTGGGTCTCCCTCTATGTAGGGTGGGCCCAGCCCCCACTCCCCACCCTCGTTCTCTGGAACATGCCAGCAGCCCCTACTGAGATACCCCTCTTCCCTCCCTCCTAAGGGCCCTGTTTTAAATTGTGTTCAAACACTCATACAAGTCACCATTGAAACCACCCGGGAGAGCAGAGGTCAGTGGCATCTGACTGGTCCCCAGGCTGTGCAGCCACCAGCTCTGTCCAGTTCCAGAAAGTTCCGTCACTGACCCCAGCACGGCCATGTCCGCTTCATGCCTGGGGTTCCCCACAGGGTACCACCCACACACGGCTCCCCTCTGGGGCACTTCGAGGCTGCTCTGCACCGTGGCCTGCAGTGAGCCACCTTCCTGTGGGGCTGACTTGGCTCCTCCTTCAGCGGCCCTGCCTCCTCCTGTGCAGCTGGTGACCCCGTCCACAGTAACCATAGGGTACGATCTGGTGGGGCTGTGACGAGAATGAAGCTTTTTAGTGACTCAGGATGGCTCTTAGCCTGGTAGGATAGGAGGAGGCATGATTCCCTGAAAACAAGCCCGTCTGTCTCAGTCAGGTTGAGGATCACCCTGCCCCGGCACCCCCTGCCCCTTGGATGAGGTCATACAACTGACTGTGCTCTTTGTCCAACTGGGTGCACCCAGCCCCAGGGCCCGAGGCCCATGGCCACCCTAGCGTCCACCCCTGTGGGGTGAGACAGCTGCCATCTGTGCGTGGTTGTGGGAGCCAGGTCCTGTGGAATTGAAGAAGCGAAGGTTCCAGATGTCCTGCTGACCACTGAGCAGGGAGAGCAGGTGTGGCCGCGGGATGATGAATCCATCGTGGGCCTGAGGCTGGCGTGCTCAGGGCAAGGTCAACAGGAGGGCAGCCCATCAGGAAGGTGGACCGGCAGCCTTGGTCTGACCACCGAACTGCACTGGCAAAATGGCCCCAAGCCCAGTGTCCTGGGGATGCCTGTGTGTGCAGTTCCCAGAGGCCCAGCCTCCCCCCAAGGCCCACCCCCAACTCGCCGGGGCTCCATCTGTCACGCTGATGGATGGGCTGAGTCAGGGGACCCCCAGCTGGGGTCAGCGCCCTGATGCCTGTGGGACTCATGCCTCATCCATCACCAGGGGCTCCTGGCGGGCTGGGCGGGGCAGCTGCACGAGTGCCCAGCACGTGCCTTCAGAGGCCGCCAAGTGGGCCCCTCCTCCCCAGCCAGGGCGGATGGGGGCATGACCAGCCTACACCTGCCTCCCTCAGCCTCCAGAACCCTGGCCAGGCACCACCTGGCACTGTCTGCCATGGCAGAGAGGCTTCTGGCAGCCTGGCTGCAGGAGGGGCGAACCCCGGGGTCTGTGCAGTGGGCAGAGCCAGGAGCGGGGGAGGCTGCCTGCAGCCGCACCTGGTGACTGCACACGCGAGACACAACCAGCAACCTCAGTCCAAGTTCAGCTCTCCAGGTGCGGCCTCGCAGTGTCGCACCTTCGGTGGCCTCTGGGCCTTGGCCTCCAGGCGGCTCTGACAGCGCTGCTCCTGAGGCCTCCAGAGGCTGAGGAGAGCTTGGACAGAAGAGGACCACGTGCAGGTGCGGTCTGCCTGCCTGTGAGTGCTGTGGACACACTGAGCCCATGGGCTCCAGGTGTGCATGAACCCACAGGCCGTGTCTGTGAGTAGGACGGGTCCCAAGTCCTTCCACGGCCCCCTTTCCACCACCGGGCTCCCTAGGGCTGGAAGCGATCTCAGGGTCAGCCCGTCCAGCCCTGCAGCCCGTCCTGAGTCCTGGGACTCCACGGCTCTCCCAGCTCTGCAAGGCTGACCAGCGACACACAATTAGACGCTGACACTAGGGCCTTGATACGTCTCTCCCACCCTCGTTGGTTCAGGTTGGCCTGGCTGTGTGGTCTTGTATCTGGTTCTGTCCTGATTTGCCCTTGGCCTAAGGGAACGTCATGCACAGTAAATCCTGGAAGCAAATGGCAGGCATTTCCTCTCCTTTCATACCTTTTTCTGCTGGCCCCTCCGGCCTGCCTGCTCTTCCTGGAGCTCGCACTGGCTCCTGCCCCAGAACTTTTGCACTGTGGCGCCATCAGCCTGGAAGTCACTTCCTCACCAGGCTTCCTGGGGAGCCTCCTAGAACTTTTCATATGCCCACACCCCCTGGACTTTCTTTGAGGTGCTGCCGCTGAGAAGCGCAATGTTACTGACCCCCAAGAGACTGGCAGCTCCATGAGGGCAGGTGCATGGTCACAGACCGAGCTGCAGCTGGTAGCTGAATGAGGCAGTGGATGGGAGGGAGCTCCCTGCCCATCCATCAACTGTCTATCGG
The DNA here is from genome assembly GCF_019923935.1 of Bubalus bubalis. Classification (NCBI taxonomy): domain Eukaryota; kingdom Metazoa; phylum Chordata; class Mammalia; order Artiodactyla; family Bovidae; genus Bubalus; species Bubalus bubalis. The sequence goes on from NC_059174.1 coordinate 13,841,510, forward strand.
CTTCTTCTGATGCTAGAGGCCTCTGGCTCCCACTGAGGGTGCCCTGGGACTTGCTGGGATGAGGCCCAGAAGTTACCCCTTGGGGCCTGCACTGAGGCATGGTCAGGCAGTGGCTCTTACCATCTGGGGGCTCCCTGTGTGCCAGGCCCCACAGGTGAGCGTCACCTGCAGTCCCTTCCCCAACAGCCTGGGATGTCCACACAGTCTTCTCCACTTAGACGAGGAAACCCAGGTTTGGACATGAAGTGCCCACAACTCAAACTCCAGGGGCCTGATTGTGACATGCACAGCCCCCTGCCCCGCCTTTGTGGGTAAGTGGGTGGGACCTCCCACACCCTGTCCCCCAGCTAGGGTGGGTGTGCATCTCTGCACATGTGCTGGGCCATGTGAGCTGTGCTGGGGAGTGTGCAAATAGGCTGCTAAGGACCACCAGGTGCTGCTTGGTGGTCCTGCCAGTTTCTAAGACATCTGTCCTCCCACCTGGCAGACACCCAGCCTGCTTGTGAGATCACTGGACTCAGGGTGGGGAGACGGTCAAGTGGTGCTGGGAGTTTAAGTTGATTTTCTTTAAGGAAGGAGGTGACATAGATGTTTTGAGGGGTAAGAAAGCATCGTGTCTGCAACTTCACAATAATGTAGAGAGAATGGTAAAGAAACGTCAAATATTAATAATTGGGGGAACCAGGAAAAGATGTGTGACATTTTCCCTATGATTCCCCCCAATTTTCTGTCAGTTTGAAATTGTTTCAGAATGAAAAGTTACAAAATAACAAACATGATAATGTTATCAAGTGGGATTTTCTCCTCTGATGTGTTGATGTGAGGAATTCCAAAAACAGGTCCCACGTGGAACTACCCTGGGGTTTCTGAATGGACTACACTTGGAAATGTGCAGTGTTCTTTCAAATACCATGAAATTCAATCTCGAGTATTTGTTTTCAGTGTGTTGCTTTCAAAGAGCAATCTGTATTTTCTTTTCTTTCTGTGTTATCTTTATTTGGTTTTGCTCTCAGGGTTAAGCTATCCTTGTAAAATAAATTGGGAATTAGTTTTCCTTGACTCTTTAGAAGAACTTGCCTGTAAAACTTTCTGAGCCTAAGGCCCTCCTCAGAATAACCTCTAAATTATTTTTTCAGTTTCTTCTTTGGTTGTGTTTATTGGCTTATTTGGATTTTCTGCTTCTTTAGATCAGTTTTGATCACATACATTTCTAAAAAATTATGTATTTCAGTAATACTTAGAGTATATTGGTATAGAATTGTGCCTGTTCTCTTGTAATTTTTAAAGTTTTCTCATTGGTTATTTTGCCCCCTTTCTTAGGCTTTGCTCTGTGTTCCAGTTTCTTGTTTTCTGGATCAGATTAAGTTGAAGTTAAGATACTTTACTGTTTGCTTGTTTAATCAAGAAATATCTCTCAGTTAAATCTACCAGTATGCATTTTTCTGTCTCCTAATTTATTATTTTCTGCCTTATCTTTCTTTTATTGAAACTTTCTTTGGGTTTATTTTTCTCTTTTCTAACTTTTGATCTGAATGCCTTATCAGATCAGATCAGATCAGTCACTCAGTCGTGTCCGACTCTTTGCGACCCCATGAACCGCAGGGGCCGCAAAGAGTCAGACACGACTGAGCGACTGATCTGATCTGATCTGATAAGGCATTCAGATCAAAAGTTAGAAAAGAGAAAAATAAATTATTTAGCATAGTAATGTAAGCTACAGCAATCAGACAAGAAAAAAAAAAAAAAAGAGGCATCAAAACTGGAAGGGAAGAGGTAAAATTGTCACTATTTGTAGGTCACATAATACTCTACATTGTTGTTCAGCTGCTCAGTCGTGCCCAACTCCCTGTGACCCGATGGACTGCAGCACCCCAGGCTTCCCTGCCCTTCACCATCTCCCAGAGCTTGCTCAAACTCATGTTCATTGAGTCAGTGGTGCCATACTCTTATGTAGAGAACCCTAAATTCTTCTCACAAAGACTATTAAATGAATTCAGCAAGGTAGCAGGATACAAGATTAACATACAGAAATCTGTTGCATTTCTTCACACTAATAATGAAATATTAGAAAGAGAAAGTAAAAAAACAAATACCATTTAATATCCTGTCATAATATCAAAAATATCAAAAACCAAAATACCTAGGAATAAACTTAATTGAGGATGTAAAAAACCTATACACTGAAAATTATAAAATATTGATAATGAAAACCGATGGTGATTCAAATAAATGGAAAGATAATCCATGATCTTGGATTGGAGGGATTAATACTGTTAAAATGGCAATACTACCCAAAGCAATCTGCAAATTTAATGCAATCTCTATCAAAATACCCATGATATTTTTCACAGTACTAGAATAAGAAATCCTAAAATTTATATGGAACCACTGTGTAATAAGGAAAATATTTCATAATAATGAAAATATTTCAAGTGATGCGCCTTTCTTGCCTGGAGAATTCCCATGGGCAGAGGAGCCTCCGGGCTACAGTCCATGGGGTTGCAAAGAGTCGGACATGATAGAGCAACTAAGCATATATGCCTTTAAGTTCAGCTTGAACTGTATCCCATAGGTATAAAAATGTAAGAATTTCATTGTTATTTTCTAGATACCCTGTAATTATAGTTTTGCTTTTCTTTTTGTTAAAGTAGTCAATTAGGTTATGTTTTAAATTCTAATAGAGAATTGTAACAAACATTTAATTATCAATTTTAATGTGTTGTGGTCTCTGGATTCTGTCTGGATAGTATCTGGGTGTCCAGCCATCCTGGTTTTCTTGGGACTGAGGGGCTTCCAGGACTCAAGTCCTTTGATGCCAAGCAAACCAGGGTGAGCTGGTTTCCCTAGCCACCATGGCTTTCTTTGTTGCCAAAAATGTGACTTGTATTAGTACTTGCTGCAAAGGAACTTGTGAAGAACATGTTTCCGGATTGTAGGGTGCAAAATTTAAATTTAGATCTACTTAATTAACTTAATTAATAATATTTCTCAGTTCCTCAATATCTATTTTTTTGCTAATTTGATTAGTCAAAAATTAACAGAAGTGCATTAAAGTATATCACCACTGCTGTTGTGTCTGTCATTTTTTTCAAACATATTTTGCCTTATAGATTTCACTGCTGTTATTTTTCACTTAAAAGTTTGTTATCACAAAATTGATAAACCCCTAGCAAGACTGATGAAACTAAAATGAAAGAAGACTCAAATCGCCAGTATCAGGAATGAACCAGGGGACTTCCCTGGTGGTCCAGGGGCTAAGAATCCACCTGCCAATGCAGGGGACATGGGTTCATCCCTGCTCCAGGAAGATTCCTCATTCTGCGTGACGACTAAGCTCGTGCACCACAACTTACTAAGTCTGTGCCCTAGAGATTGCAAGCGGCAGCTGCTGAAGCCTGAGCACCTGGAGCCCGTGCTCTGCAACAGGAGAAGCCACCGCAGTGAGAAGCCACACACCACAGCGAGAGAAAGTCCAGGCATAGCAACGAAGACACAGCACAACCAAAAATGAAAAATACAATAAATTTTAAGAAAGGAAAATGGGAAAAAGACATGAAGAGACATTTCCCCAAAGAGGAGATGGCAAATAAGCACCTGAGAAGATGCTCAAATCTTTAGTCTTAGGGAAATGAACACTAGAATCACTACACATGTACATATCCCATATCTATCAGAGTGATTAAAATAAATAGCGACCACATCAAACGCTGGTGAGGATGCAGAGAACGTGGACCTCTCCAACGTTGCTGCTCTGGGAGCAGGTCATGGTGCAGCCTCTCAGGAGGGCAGTGTGGCAGCCTCCCACAAAACAGTATGAGCAGCTTCCACACGACCTGGCAACTGCACTCTCCAGCATTTACTGCATAGAAATGAAGACTTACACTAAAACCTGTCCATGCATATTCACAGCAGCTTTATTTGCAACAGCAGAAAACGGAGAACAACCCAGATGTCCACTGACAGGTGAATGGTTAAACCAATTAAGGTACAGTCACATCAGGGAACACCCCTTGGCAAAGGAAGAAACAAACCACGTGTGCATGCAGCACCTCGGGTGGCCGCCAACAGAGTCCCGAAAGGTTGTGTACTGTGGGGTCCATTTGTGCCCCATCCCTGAAATGACTTGCCAGGGGTCACGGAGAAAGTGGGCCGGGAGGGGGGCTACCAAGGGCAACAGGAAGACTCCCTACCAGGGTGGGGACATTCTAGGTCCTGAGTGCACTGTGCCAGCACCCCAGTGGTGATGTTTTTATGTAGTTTTGCATGATGGGATAAAGGCCACACAGGGTCTCTGTGTTATTCCTTTCAGCTGCATATGACTCTCTAATTATCTAAAAAAAATTTTAGGCAAAAAAAAAAAAAAAAAATGACGGTAAGGACTAGAAAACCTTGGGAATAGGCCATCTGTGATGGTTTGGGGACTCTGCCATTAGGACTTAGACACAAGTATGTGGTCCGTACAACTCGTTTGTCCATTTGCTACGTATCAGTGAGCGCCTTTGAAAGGATTACTGCTGTGGTTTGTACACTTCATCAATAAGAAGTGGGCTTAGCTGCCTCAGGGCGTGTGGGATCTTAGGTCCCTGACCAGGGATCGAACTGAGTTCCCTGCACTGGAAGGCAGATTTCTTAACCACTGGACCACCAGGGACATCCCAACACTGAAACTTTTATCTCCTTTGCTCTGCACCTGCTGGCCTGTCTTATCTCATGTAAATTTAACCTTTCTGATTTCCTTTCTTTTAGATATTCCCTTATAGAATTCAACCGTATATAATTTTTAAGACCAAATCTAAGCTCCTTTGTTTCCCTGGTGTCTCAGACAGTTAAGAATCTGCCTGCAATGCAGGAGACCCAGGTTCGATCGCTGGGTTGGGAAGGTTCCCTGGAGGTGGGCATGGCAACCCACTCCAGTATTCTTGCCAGAGAATTCCATGGACAGAGGAAACTGGTGGGCTACAGTCCATGGGGTTGCAAAGAGTCAGACACAACAGAGTGACTAAAATACACACACGCACACACTCTCCTTTGTCTTTTGTAAAAAGCACCAAGTCTGTTTCTGGTTATTGATACACAAGCCAGTGACGTGTTAGTCATTTCTCCTTCATCTCACCTCGGGGTACTTGTTCTGGTGTTTTTTTCACCATGTGTGCGTATGAATGCGTGCATTTGCAGGTTGACTATATTTAATTTATTTTCAGTAGTTGCTTGGGAGATATTACTCCTGTTCTTAATGTTCTTGCAGTTACCGTATTTAAGAAAAACACATTTGACCTCCTGTGTTTCTGTCTGCTGCATCGGTTATGAATCCTCTCTGGGCGGTTTGAGGAAATTCGCCCACATCGCTGCCCGCTCCTGCCCCCTCGCCCTAACCCCACCCTTCCTTGTTTTCACTGGCACATTAGGCAAAGGAGGCCGGGCTGGCGGACAGTGTTTGTTTTAGCATGTTACATTTTCTTCTTGAGTCATTTCTGGCAATTTTATCCTGTTTGTTTTTTTAAACCACATTGTAATGGTGACCTGGATTTGCCTCTAAGAGTAGGCATTTGTTGCTCAGTCTTCCTTATTCTTATGGGTGTCCCACCTCACCTCTCATTGGACTATGGTCACCTGGGGCATCATTTTGGGGCTTTTGCATGAGTGGAAATGCCTTTCTGCTGCCACCACGCTGGGGAACACCTTGGTTTTACATAAAATCTTGGACTAGAATCATTTTCTCTGTGAGCTCTCACAGTATACTCCCTATTCTCAGAATTTATTATTTTGAGGAAGTGATGAATTTAACGTAATCTTTTTTCTGCCTAGAAGTTAATAGAATTATTTCTTTAGTCTCAAGACTTAAATTTTTTTTTTCTTTCTGAGAATCACCTAAGGCTTTTTCCTTTCATTAGTCTCACCAGCTGCAAGACGCGGGGCTCCGCTTTGACGGGAGGTTTCCCCATCACGTGACACACGCTCTTCTGCCCCCACTTCCATGGATGGCAGCCCCCGCCCACCCCCGGCATCCTCCACCCCTCCCTCACTGTCCTCCAGGTGTCCCAGCTGCCTCTCCTTGCTGTCCAGGCATGGACACCACTTTTTAAACAGATTTATTGGGACATAACTGACACAGGGTGAACTGTACACATTTAAAAGGTACGATTTAAGTTTTGACATTTGCATCCAGTTGAGACCATCACCACAACCGAGATCATCACCCACCAAGCTTCCTGTGCACCTTGGGGACCCCAGGGGCCGGGGAAGAGGAGGCTATGGAGGGGATGAGGAGAGGGTCCTGAGAGTCCAGGGCACAGAAAGTCCCAGAGGTGGGCACCATGGGGGTGCTGTGGACACAGCCAGATGGGACCCTCAGGACAGAGATTCCCCCACCCCGTGTGTGGTCACTGGGGCCATGATGCCCAAGCGGCCCCAGAAGGTCCAGGATAGGTAGATAGAGGAGAGGCCTGGGGGCTTCCTGGCACAAAGGCCTTAAGATGCTTTGCAGGAGTCCGTCTGTCCTTTGGTGTCACAGTGCTCCCGGCTGCTCCGACCTAAGGACAGACCCAGGACCCCTACAATAAGGGTTAGCTCCCCACACCTGATGGGCCCCTTCTGGGCCAGCCCCCCTGGGTGGAGGGAGACCACTGGCCTGAGGGCTGGAGATGCTGGAGGCTCTCGGGATGCAGGAGTAAAGCCCAGCCCGCCAGGGAGCACAACGCGGAACCCGGAGGCCCAGCCCCTGGCCTGGCCCTTGGGCCTGGTGGTACTTCCTCTGTGGGTCGCCGGTGCCCGCAATAAGGCCGCCCCAGGCCCCACACTGTCTGAGCTGGGTCACTGTTGGGCCGCTCACTGGCCGTGTGGCTGGAGGCCAGCTCTGGGCCAATGAGGAGCACGGGGGTCTCCGAGGGAGCCTCACCTCACACCCCCTCCTTATGGCAGGAGGCTGCTGGCTCTTGGGCCCTGGGGTGCGGGGGCGTCCACAGGAGGAGGCACAGTGGGCAGGGCCGGAGCCCAGGTGTCCGACCAGGCCAGGCCGGAGGAAAGAGGAAGGCAGGCGGGCGTGGGGAGTTTCCCAGCCACACAGCCAACCCCTTAGACGCTTCCGGGGACCCGGAAACACGGGCTGGCCTTCAGTCGAGCCGGGCTCGTGACCCACCCCTGCCGACCGGCCCTAGACCATGCAATGGCAGGACAGGCTGGGGCCACGTGTCACCTAGGGAAGGGAGGCCACCCCAAAGCCCTCATGTGGACCTGGGATGCCACAGTCTGCTCACCAAGGGGCCTGGGAAAGGAAGGGACCTGGGGGCTCCCCTGAGACTTGGAGTCCAGTTGTTCACATCAGGCCCCAAAGTGGGCCCTGAGCAGGGCAGGGCTCAACTGGACAGGTGATAGTTGGAGTCCAAGACCTGCAACCCGCTGGCTGTATGTGTTCCTCTCTGAACTTCAGTCTCTTCTGCTGGCTGGGAGTGGGGGTCCCTAACACAGCTGGTCCGTCTGAGAGGACCCCCGTGCTAGTTCCTATTCCTTCCCTGACCCGCACAGCCTTCATTTCAGGGCATGAGAAGCTGTCCTTTCTCACCCAAGAGAGAACTCCCTCTTGGGGGGCCACGTGGTGATTCTAGAAGACATTTATCGAGGAAGTGTCTCCTAGGCCTGCTACCCGTGACCCTCGGAGCTTTACAAGCATTTGAGTGTCAGGGCTGTGCAGTGTCATGGGTGTTATTCCTAAGACACCCACGCAGAGCCCTTTTAGTGGCCTCCCCTTTGCCAAGACCCCTCTGGCCTCTGTAGAATCAGAGTCCCAAAGCCTGGGTGAGTTGACCGCTGGGTGGACACTCAGTTCTGAGGATCCTTGATCCTGTGGAAACAGCAGAAGCAAAGACTGGCCCCAGGGGGTCAACCGCTGCCCCCTGGGCCTCCAGGACTGATCGAGGCAGCCATCCCACCGGGAGACAGGCCCCTGCTGCCCTCTGCCATCGTCCTGGCGACCCAGAGAGCTGAGTGCTTGTCCTTGTCCCAGCAGGTGTGCGGCCACATCTGACTGGGACCAGGCTTGCCTGTCACATAAGGGTTTCCTTCCATCTGTCCCAGGAGGCCCTTCCAGCGGCCAGGAGGACACACAGGCTGCAGGAATTACCCTGAAGAGCCCAAGATAGCAAAGTCCTGTGGAAGGGCTCAGCTCTGGCCACATTGCTTGGCTGCTGCTTCTGGAAGTTTCCATGAACTGAGGCATGTTAAAATGAACCATTTTCCTGTCTGATCACATACTGAACCTGCTGCAAGGAGGGTGTCCCAGGCCTAGGGCCTAGTTTGGAGGCCCCAGCCGCCCCTCCCCCAGCACAGCCCTTCTACAGCTGGTCCTGGCCCTGGGGAGTGACCATCTATGCGGCTGCGGCCGCACAGACCTGTGACAGTGGAGGGGCAATCCGGCCAGCCCACGTGCTGGCAGCCGTTCCATCAGGTGCCTTGGGCTCCGAGGCCCGCACCCCAGCTGCACCTGCGCGGATGCGGGCGCTGCGTGGGCGCGGGGATGTTCCGCCCGCTGCGCCCTGCCCACCGGCACTGGGAAGTGAAATTGCTGGGTGGGCGGGCAAGGGGCCGGCTAGGGGCGGGAGGGTCCACAGGCGAGGCTGGCAAGGCGTCATGGGAGGCTGGTCTTCTGCCCAGGCACAAGGGTGGACTCCAGTGTCCTCTGCACAGGATCTGCAGGCGATGGACCGCTGGTAGAGTGGGAAAGAGACCCCCGCCCTGCCGACATGCCTCTGACCACTGACCAGCCCAACCACAGGGAGAAGAGGTGATTATGCAGCCAGATCCACAATGCCCATGCACATGGGTGGCCTGTGGGTCCGGCGTCCCACGTGGCTGGTCTGGGGGAGAGGGTCCACTTAGCTTCATCACTCATCACAGCCCGGAAGTGGCTTAGTTATCCATGCCCTCCCCTTGTGTAGATGAGTAATCAGGACCAGACCCAGGGCCGGCTGCCTCCTCCGTGCAGCCCATGGAAAATGAAAATTCAGGCCCTTGTCTAAAAAGTATGAAGCATTTCAAGACATTAACAGCTGAACCTTAACCAAGTATAGGCGCTCCTGACCCTTGCAGAGGGCCACGGGCTTGCTCCTGCACAGCCCCCAGCAGGCCAGTGCCACCTCTAGGCACTCCCAGGCCAAGCTAGGGGTCTGAAGCAGCCTAGTCCAGGCACTCTCAAACTGGGTTCCCTAGAGAATCAGTTCCCATGGGCCTCCCAGAGGTTGCCCTGGGGGGTGGCCAAGCAAAACCTCTAGCGTCCACCACTGGACCCCTAGGAACTCCAATTCTAGCTTAGGTATTTGTGGTCAGTATTGTTTTTTTGGAGGAAAGATGGTTCAAAGAGTTATATGTGTTAAAAATGTAAAACATGGATTTCATCCAAGCCATGATTTCAACGTGAAGGAAACTGAGGCCCCAAGAGTTAGTGGGAGCTCCTGCAGGGCTGACCCAGGGTCCAGGTCGCCTGCATGTTCACTCAGAGCTGCTTGGACAGGCTGGGAACCAGTCCCCTGAGTTGGGTCTGGGGGTCTCCTTGCTGGCTGGAGGGCTTCTCTTGTGGCTCAGCTGGTAAAGAATCCACCTGCAATACAGGAGACCTAGGTTTGATCCCTGGGTTGGGAAGGTCCCCTGGAGCAGGGAAAGGGCACCCACTCCAGTATTCTGCCCTGGAGAATTCCATGGACTGTATAGCCCATTCACAAAGAGTCAGACACAACTGTGCGACTTTCACTTTTACTTGCTGGCCAGAGGTGCTTCAGGACTCCCGACAGCATTTGCAGCACGTCTACATCCACACACGTGACTGTCGATCAAGGTCCCTTCTTGTGGGACTGTGTCACTCTATCTTGAGATGCCTGTCCCCTGTCGGGGAGCAGGACCCATGTGTGGAATTGCCTTAGTTGAGGAGAGGCAGGTAACAGGAGACCAGCCCATTCTCACAGCTGGCTGCTGTCCCCATCCCCACCAGCCAAGGACCAGGAGCAGTGACAGTAAAGGGAAGCCCAGCAGGTGCAGGCCAGACGATGAGTGGGGGCAGGGGGAACAGGAGGGCACACCCTACCAAAGAGACCAAACTTCTCAGATGTCACTGTGTGCTGGCCAGGCAGCGAGTGTGGCCAGGTCTGCGGTTCAGGCCCCCACCCCGTGCCTTGCAGGCCCTCCTTCCACTGCGTGGGGATGTGGGCACACCCCACCCGCCTCATCGCTGCCAGCAGCAAGTACCAGCTGTGCAGCTGTGGGCCCCTGCTCTGGGGGTCAGAGCTTGGATCCCACTCTGCAGGGGGCCTGCTGTGTGGCCCTGGCAAGCTGCTGGGCCTCTCTGAGCTTCAGTGTCCCCACCTGTAAAATGGGCAGTATGCTCAGAGCAAATGAGTGGATCACACATGTGAAAGGCTGGCCCAGGGGAGGCTCATTCAAGAGGCCTTTTGCTTGGGTTTTTTTTAGGAGTAAGTGTCTCCTGTGAGCCTTGCAGCTAAAGCAAGATGAGGGGTGGGCAGGGGATGGCCTCTGGGGGAACTGGGGGTGCTGACCAGGTCATGTGAATGGTGCCAAAGCAGTGCCCAGGCTCTGGACTCTAGCTGCCGTGGAGGCTGTCTGTCATCTGGTGTGTACCTCCAGTGCCGGAGCCTGGTCTTGCTGCTGTGGCAGGGGCCCTGTGTGCCCAGGCAGATGTGTGGCAGGCTGCCACCCAGCCCTGCCCCATCACTGTGGCTCTTGTCTGAAGAGTGTGTTGCTCAGAGTGGCCGGGCCTCCCTGTGGCAGCCCTGCCCCGATTGTGATGCCCAGGGCTGCAGGCCAAGCTTTAGTGGGCAGCTGCAGCCCTTACCTGTTCTGTCCTCTACTGGGGCTGCCAGGTCCCCTCCCATGCAGGAACTGCCTGCCACTTACGCAGCCCAATGTGCTGACCAATGAGGGGTGATCACCGAGTCCCAGGTACCATGGGAGACTCGGGGGCAGGGGGTTGGCCCAGTCCCAACACTGAGGTTGTGCAGGGCTCTCAGCTGGAATACTTAAGTCCCAATGCCCAGGCTCAGCCAGACCAACCCATCAGAACCCTCATCAGCCAGTGCCTGGCATCACTGACATGCACTCAGAACTGAGACAGAGTGATGAAAAGACGGTTAGGAAGGGATATGAACAGAGTCCAGTCCTGGCCAGTCCCAGGGTGGTTTTCCAGGTCCACCACCCACCAGCTCCAAGGCCTTAGCAGATCCCTGCCTTCCCTAGTCCTCAGTTTCCCCATCGGTAAAACAGACGGGAGTACTTTCACCCTTCTAGGTTCTTGGGAAGATCAGACAAGAAGTCAGCCACCTGATATGTACTGTGGTGTCATCTACAGAGGCCAGAGGCTTTGATCCTCACAGCTACCTAAGAACAGAGGCACTGTTACTGCCACTTACAGGAAAGGGGACAGCGCAGAGGCTCAGCAGTTCACAGTTCATGAAGCCATGCAGCCAACAGAGAAGAGAGCTCGAGATTCAACCAGGATGATGATGGTCGTGGTCGTGATATGTAACACGTGCGTGTGTGCTAAGTCCTTAAGTCATGTCTGACTCTTTGTAACCCTATGCACTATAGCCCGCCAGGCTCCTCTGTCCATGGGATTCTCCAGGCAAGAATACTGGAGTGGTTGCCATGCCCTCCTGCAGGGGATCTTCCCGACCCAGGGATGGAACCTGCATCTCTTATGTCTCCTACATTGGCAAGCGGGTTCTTTACCATTAGTGCCACCTGGGAAGCCCATGTAACGCTTCCATAGCATTTACTCCACACCTGTCACTGTTCTTAGCAATTTATACATGTTAACTCCTTTAATTCTCACAACTAACCAATGATCATCTCCAGTTTATAGGTGAGGACAGGGAGGCATAAAGAGGGGGAGTAAATCACCTGCTTAAAGCTACACAGCCAGGAAGTGACAGAGCAGGGATTCAGAGCAACAGAATTTGTAGTCTGTGTCGGGAGCTCCCCGGTGAAGCTATCGTGCCTCCCACAAAGGTACCCAGTGAGAACAGCATAGGGCTGAGCCTGGAGTTGAGAGTGAGAACCCCGTGGAGGGGCCAGGGTTGTGCAGGAGATAAGGTTTGAGCTGTGTTTTGAAGGATGCATATAGGGGCTAGGTGGGAGGGTCTGCCCGGTGTGGCCCTGTGGCGGGGCTCTCTAATGGACCCTCACAGAGGGAGTCCCGCTCCAGGGAGCCGCAGCCCCCCAAGTCACTCATCCCACTGACCAGGAGGTTCCCTCCTGGGCTTGGGACTTAGGGCCTCTCCGCCTCCACTCTCCCACCCACCTGGAGTCTTGCCTTCAGACCTGATCTGGGCCACACCTGGTGCCAGATGCGCTGGAAGTTACTGGACTCAGGCAGGGACAGTGGGCCTCTGAGCGGGTACCACCAGCAGGCGCGGGCCTCGGAGCCCCTGCCTCCAGAGCCCTCGCTACCCACCTCCTCCCTGCGTCTCACTGTTCCCTCGGCCACACAGCAGGACACAGCCAGAAAACTCCAGACTTGGAAAGAAACCTGGACTCCTTGCCCCCTACCTCAGTTCCTTTTCCTGGATATACACCCGCATTCAGCAAACACCACTGGCTGTCTCGTTCTCCCTCAGCAACCCGGCCCAGATCTGCCCCCTGGAGTGACCACCCTGGCTCAGGTGGCAGTGTGGCTGCTGGCCTAACTGGCTGTTGGTAGGACTGTTTCGCAGCAAGGCCTGGGGTGTCCATTGGGGGTTTCCATCTCTACTTCTGCCAGGGAGCACTCTGGGGAGGTCAGCTGCTCTGGGTGAGGGGCAGAACAGGTTCCCAACTCTTAGTTCTTAGGCCGGTTAGTCAGGCTTTTGGCTGCTTGCACCCATGGCCACCCCATCACCTTCTTGTCCCGAAGATCAGTGGGACAGGAGTGGGACACCTGTGTTGGCTGGGAGGCCGGGCCCTCGGGCTCCTTCCTGAGTTCCTCTTTTCCACTGGGATTCTACTCGAGAGACAGAAGGAAAGACAGAAGCGGCGTCTGTCGACCAAGCATGCCTCCTCGATGTTCTCATTCAATCCCCCACCCCTCTGGAGGTCAGTGCCTTTGCTCAACCCATTTTACAGATGAACACATTGAGGCTCAGGGAGGCTCGGTGGTAAGTGATGGAACCCGGACCCCCATGCCTGTGTCTCTCCTCTGCTGCCCCTTACAGTTCCTGAGGCTGCTTTCCCTTCTGTTGGGGCCCCAGCTGCAGCTATTTCTGTTCGGCAACCCCTTCCCTCACCCCATGGGGCCTGTCTGTGGTCTAATGCAGTGGTGTGTCTATCCATACCTCCATAAGGAGGACAGTCTCCGCTGCCTGTCACTCACCATGTGTGGCCCCCCAACCCCTGCTCTGCTTCCTGGGCTGATCTGCACTGGGCAGTTTTGTGGCCTGTGCTGAGCTTGGTGAGTTACTCGTGTCACCACTGCCACCCTCACCGTCGGTATCACCCTGCCTTGTTTCTGCAGGGCCCTAAGGGCCCAGTCCATAGTGCTCTGGACTGTCAGATGATGGCCTCCTATGCCAAGAGTCAGTCTGACCCGTGGCCTCTCCCGAGCCCAGGTACCCAGGGAGCAGCTCCCGTCTGAGACAGGACGGGGTCCTGCACAGGAACCATCTGGTCCAGCATCTGGCCCTCCGGGCGGGGGACAGAGGCACCAAGGTGCGGTGGCACGGCAGGCAGGGGAGTGAGGACAGGGCGGCTGTGCTGCAGGCTGGCTCACCTGGAGCCCACTCTGGGACGGCCTGGGGCGAGGGGCCCAGGGCACTCAGCTGTCATCAGACGCCCCTCCCACCGGTGCACACGTGTCCTGGGAACATTTAAATGAAAAGCACAAGGATGGAGAAGTGTTTCTAGGAACTGTGTGGGGCTGGGGCAGGGGCAAGCAGGCTGTGGGGTCTCCAATGCTCACCCCTGGCCAGTGGTCCTGGGCAGGGAGGTCCTCCCACCTCTGCCCACTGCTTCCAGCCACTAGAACAACCCAGACCTGCATGGCAGGAGCTGGGCAAGTGTTGAGCATGGGCCTGGGGCCACCTGCTCCCCTAAGGCCGCCCAGGGCGATGCCTGGGTGGAGCATGGCCCACGTGTTCTGAAGACTCTGCCCTGGGTCTGGAAATGGGGCGTTGAGCCCAAAGTGACCTGAATTCAAATATCATTCCGACAGAGAAGAGCAGAGAAGACCAGGAGCGGAGGCTGAGTCCAGGCCCCAGGATGGGGAACTTGAGGCCAGGCCCCAGCAGCTGAGAGCCTGTGCTTGCTGAAGGGTCGGGCGGGGCCAGGCCCGGTGGGAGGGGAGGGGCCTCGTGGGGGGGGGGTGGTCCTCATCGGAGGGGAGGGACGTCGTGGGAGGGTGGGGCCTACTGGGCTAAGGCTGTGATCTGCACTCTGCGGACCTCCTGCTCCAGGCTCGTCCTGTCTTATGATGTGGACGTGAGCCGGGCAGGACCCCAGTCCAGAGCCACCTGCTGGGTCCAGACTACGGCAGAGCTGGGCCCTGGACTGGTCTGGAACCTTGCCAGGACATGGTTTTCCCAACAATAAACTGCTCTGAGGAGCTGGGGTGACCCTGGAGCCCAAGTGACCACTCAGCCTCTCATCCCCATGGCTCTGCCCTGGGAAACCCAACATCTTGCTGGACCTGGGGACCCTGTGGACGAATCCCTCAGCTGCTGGCCTCGGGGGTAACTCTGAGCTAGAAAGACCCATGGAGGAGTCCAGGTGCATTGTCTGGTTCACTACTGCCCCTCTGCCTCACTCTTCCTGCTCCATCCTTCACAGACTCCTAGCACCGCTCAGCTTGCTGACACCTGCCACCTCCGTCCCTGCAGCTGCCCAGACTCCACCTTCTTATTCTCGAGTGAGAAGCTGAGACTCAGATTAATTTACGTGCTATCACTATAACTAGTGGAAGCAGGGTAGTGGCTTTCTGTTACTATGTTCAAATCACCCCACACTTAGCAGCCGCCATGGCACACACTTATCATCTCACTGTTTCTGTGGGTCCAGAGCCCAGAAGTGGCTTGGCCTTGAGTGAGGCTGTGTCTCACCTGGAGGCTCGACCAGGGCTGGAGGCCTGATTCCTGGGAAGCTCTTCCCCTGGCTGTGGGTGGGGCCTCAGTTCCTCCCATGTGGATTCTCCCTCAGGCTGCCTGAGCACCCTCACTACCTGGCTCCCCCAGATAAGCAATCTGAGAGTCAGGAGGAAGTTCAGGGCGTCATGGATGTGCCCGGAGCCACTCACATTCCTGGCCAGGTCAGCCGTCTTCAGCTGGGACAGACCATACATGGCGGGGACACCAGGAGGTGAGTACAGTGGGACTGGACTTCCCGTCTTGGAGACTGGTGGCCACAGACAGGGTGGAAACCCAGGCCTTGCCTGACTCTAACCCCAGCTGCTGACCGGTCTGTCCTCTGTGTGTCCAGGGCCCACTTGGCGCCCTCGAACCTGTTCCCCACATGACAGCCATCCCTCTTCAGAGGGAGGCTCCATGCTCACAATCTGCAAATGTTCCCCTCCCGAGAACGCTGCTGCCAGCCCATCTGTGTTTTGCTTTAATCAAGTGAAAAGGTGTGACCCAGACACCCCCAGCAGTTTGGGCTCATTAAGCTGGAGGTGTGAACAGAACCAGTGGAGGAAAAGCCTGCTGCCTGCCTGGTCTCCTGGGCCCCCAGGTGCTCCAGCTGGAAGGGTTTCCCCAGGGGAAAGCTGGAGGTCAAGAATGGAGGGGGCCTTAGGGCAAGCTGTCAAGTGGGGAGGCTCCAGTCTCAGTTGCCCTCTGTGGAAGCATCCCATTCATTCCACTCCCACTGACTGAGGACCTGCTTGGGGTCTCTGTTGAGGGGTGGGCAATAAAGATGCTGGTGACGCCAGTAGCAGAGAGTGTCCACAGTTAGCACTGATGAACAGCTTTAAGTGTCCTGGGTCCTGGATCCTCCCAGCAGGATTGAACCAGGAACGGAGGTGGGAGCTGCCATGATCTGTTTTCATAGACCAGAGTGTGCATGCCAGCAGGACTGCCACACGTCCTTGGGGCTCTCAGCTGGAGGCAGGTGCGGACTGAGTGGCCAGTGCCCCACAGCCCTGCCGAGGCTGCCCCCCACCAGTCCTTTCCCCGGGGCACTTCTCCTCCCAGGGTCAGATCCAAGACCAGCTCAGGTCCAGAACAGCTGGACTCCTCCAGATGCCCCAGGAGCAGGGAGGCACTCATCTTCTGTGGCCTCCCAGCTCCAAGGGGCTGCCATGCAAGGCGGCCCCCAGCACTGTACACACAGGGATGGGCCCCTTCCTGACCATGTAGGCAGCCATGGGGAGATCATAGTGGCCAAGATCCCAGCAGCCTGTCTCTTCCTCTTTCCAGCCACCCCATCCTTCAGGGCGTGTCCTCGTGCTCAGCGAGACACCTAGTGCACATGGTTTTGTGTTCCAGTTTTTAAGTGTTAGTAGCTAGGAGTTATTTTATGCTATTGGTATTCAGCCAGCAATGGCTGTGAGCAAGTCTAGCATTTCTCTGTGGCTTCGCTACTGTAGTTTGCGTGGCCCTGTCATCTTGCTGTTTTCCTCTCTCCTGACTCAGCATGCCCCAGGCAGTACTTAGCTTGTTTCCGGTTGTGGAAGCAACACCTTTTGAGGACACAGCTGTGGAGACCACTCATTCTTGATGGAAGGAGCTGTCTTGCGCTGTGTGAGGAAGACTTTGGTTTTAAGCACAGCAACACACGCCTGCTCATACACTCAAGAATCTCACAGCCACAGAGAGACTAGAAGCCCAAGACAGGGAGCAGAGCTCTGTCACTTTGTCAGAGGGAGTGTGGACACTGGGAGCCTCAGTTTCCTCATTTGTAAACTAGGGACGAAGCAGTCCTGGTGTCACATGCCCTCAGACCCCCCACCTGGTAGTGTACCCCTCCCAGGACCCTGGGACCTCCGTGTCTGCAAGCCCCCATGGCCTTGCCTGACTTGATTTTGGTCCAGGTCACTGTCTGTCTTGGCTCAGACGGCCTGTTTCTCACACTTCTGGAGGCTGGACATGTGAGACCCTGTGCCTGATGAGAACTCATTTCATGGCATCTTCTCACTGTGTCCTCACCGGCTGGACAGCAGAGGGAAGCAGGCTCTCTTGTGACTAATCCCATCCTGCGGGCTCCACCCTCATACCTCAAATAACCCCATCTCCCAAAGACCCTGCTTCTTAGCACTGTCACACGAGCCGTGGGGTTTCAACATGTGAATTGGGTGGAGGAGATTCACTCTATAACATCATCAATGGCGTATGACTTGTTTGTCTAACTATTCCCTTTTCTTCTCCCCGTGATCATGTTAAGTGACAGGAGGGCAAGGGCTCTGTTTACATCCTCAGTAGCCAGACCGTACCTGGGGACACAGCGGCACCAGCACAACCACCCACTGGCCTGTCGTGAGCTGTGGGAGGCCGAGGGGTCCTGTGTTGCTTAGCTGAAGTGGTGGCGTGATAATAAGAATTTGCGATGGCTGCTGATTAGGCTCCTTTTCCCATTGTGTGCCTGGTGGAAGGAAACCCCTGGGAATCCTAGAAGTGTTTTGAGGACTGGAGGTGAGAGTGCAGCCATGAAGACTCAATGATGGGCAGAGGCTGCCTGGAGACAGAGAGGAGCCATGTTCTTGTGGGCATTCTTGAAGCGTTTCCCTGTCCCCTCCCCATTTAAAAGTTACTTTATAGCCTAGTTGAACTTTTGTCTTTATCGCAGGCATACGCAGCTATCCATCCACACAGCTGAAGAAACCACCCTTCCCTTCCCAATCACCAGAGGCAGGACTTTTGGCTGATTCCTTGATATTTACCACCATGTGTCCAGAGTCTCCAAGGTCACCCTGTTACAGTTTGCTTCTGCAATGGACACCTGGCTTCACTCTGTCCCTCCATCCCACACCCTTCCTGTGTTCCCATCCCTCCAAGGCAGGCTGGGGGGGGAACTGCCTAAACTCAGATAGATCAGTGTCAATGTTTGCACTATTTGTTGTCATTCAGTTGCTCAGTCATGTCTGACTCTTTGCAACCCCATGGACTGCAGCATGCCAGGCTTCCCTGTCCTTCACCATTTTCTGTAGACTGCTCAAACTCATCCACTGAGTTAATGATGCCATCCAACCATCTTGTCCTCTGTCGCACCTTCTCCTCCTGCCTTCAATCTTTCCCAGCATCACCGTCTTTTCCAATGAGTCAGCACTTCTCATCAGGTGGCCAAAGTGTTGGAGCTTCAGCTTCAGCATCAGTCCTTCCAGTGAATATTCAGGATTGATTTCCTTTAGGGTTGACTGGTTTGATCTCCTTGCTGTCCAAGGGACTCTCAAGAGTCTTCTCCAGCACCACAGTTTGAAAGCATCAATTTTTCGGTGCTCAGCCTTTATTGCAGTTCTGCAAATGCTGTCTGAACCAAGCCTCCTAGAGCCACAGGATACTTTGCCTTTACTGCTGTTTTCCCACTATTTAATTATCACCTATTTCCTTTTGACCAGTTTTCTACATATTTATCCTTCTTCTACCCCCAAACTCTCCCTCGATGCTTCAGATCTTCTCTCAGTAGAGCAAATGCACCCATTATTGCCCCAGCTTCACCTTCCTGAGGATGATTGGTCCTGTCTGTCTGGTGGGAGACCCAGAGTCCAGGATGCTAGGATCTGACTCAAGTGGTCACTGGACCACTCCAGTTGCTGTGCTGGGAACAGACTGAGGGGGTTGGGTGTGCAAGCAGGGAAGCCAGGAGGAGGCTACTCTAGTAATTGGGGTTAGGACCAGGCTCCCTCCTCTGTGGTTGCAGTGGTGGTGGTGGAAGTGGCTGGACTCTGAAAGATGCTGAAGGAGAAACCAGCAGAACTGCATGTGAGGCGGGAAGGAAGGACAGGAGAGGAGTGTGCCTGACCCCACAAATGATGGATGCAACAGTATCAATGATTAACATCCTCAGTCAGTCAGTCAGTCAGTCAGTTCAGTCGCTCAGTTGTGTCCGACTCTTTGCGACCCCATGAATCGCAGCACGCCAGGCCTCCCTGTCCATCACCAACTCCCGGAGTTCACTCAGACTCACGTCCATTGAGTCAGTGATGCCATCCAGCCATCTCATCCTCTGTTGTCCCCTTCTCCTCCTGCCCCCAATCCCTCCCAGCATCAGAATCTTTTCCAATGAGTCAACTCTTCACATGAGGTGGCCAAAGTACTGGAGTTTCAGCTTTAGCATCATTCCTTCCAAAGAAATCCCAGGGCTGATCTCGTTCAGAATGGACTGGTTGGATCTTCTTGCAGTCCAAGGGACTCTCAAGAGTCTTCTCCAAAACCACAGTTCAAAAGCATCAATTCTTTGGCGCTCAGCTTTCTTCACAGTCCAACTCACATGCATACATGACCACTGGAAAAACCATAGCCTTGACTAGACGGACCTTTGTTGGCAAAGTAATGTCTCTGCTTTTCAATATGCTATCTAGGTTGGTCATAACTTTCCTTCCAAGGAGGAAGCGTCTTTTAATTTCATGGCTGCAGTCACCATCTGCAGTGATTTTGGAGCCCCAAAAAATAAAGTCTGACACTGTTTCCCCATCTATTTCCCATGAAGTGATGGGACCAGATGCCATGATCTTTGTCTTCTGAATGTTGAGGCGCAAGTTCTAGTCCATCCACACTGTTATAACAGATGCCACAGGCTAGGGGGTGGGGCGGGGAAGGGGGATAGTTATTCCAGTTATGGATGCTAGAAGTCCAAGGTCAAGGTGCCAGCAGACTCCTGGTCTGGTGAGAGGCCCTTCCAGGTTCATGGAACGGGTCCTCTCACTGTGCCCTCACCTGGAGAAGAGGTGAGGTAGCCCTGTGGGGTCTCTTTTCTAGGAACACTGATCCCATTCATGGAACCCCTGCCCTAATGACCTAATCACTTCCCTGAAGGTCCCCCCCTTCCTGACACCATCACATTGAGGGGTCCGAGCTTCAACACACGAATTTGTTCGGGCACAGACATTCAGGTCAGAGCAAGGAAGATCCCAAGTTCAGGTGGGGCCACGTCCACATGGCTATCAAGTCAAGTGGGCGGTTAGGATCGTTCCCACCCCCAGGCTCGGAAACAGCCCCGTTGTTCGCCCAAGGGCTGTGGGTCTACTGCCACTCACTCCCACCAGGAGGTTCTGCTGATTTTCTTGAATTTCTTCGGTGAAGAAATTCTTCCTCCTTTGTCTTGTCTGAGGTCCCTTCCTGAAACTATTAGACTTTTCTTACTGGACCGCTCGGAGGCCCGGGGATCTTGTCATTTTTCCTCTCCATCGCAGTCGTTCTGCTGCTCCTGGGAGATTCCCAGCCTCTCTTCCCTCAGGCTCCCGTCTTCAGCCCCCGGGGATTCACGACCCCGAGGGTGCAGCGGCCAAGCCCTGGATCGGCCCGCCCCGGCCCGCGGCGCCGGGGGAGGAGGCCGGGAAGCGCGCCGGCTCTAACCGTGTGTCTGCAGCCCCACAGAGTGCGTGTTTATTGATTTGTTACTTAGGAGAAGTCTCACGTTTCGGTCAAGTGGACTTCGTGCCCAGCTCCGCCCCACAGGGAGTTAGCACACCTGCGGCGCCTGATTCCCAGCCCGCTTTGAGGCCGCGAGCGGCGCCGACCCCCTGAGGGGAACGTTCGCGACCGGAACCCTCGCCGCCGCGCCCCGTCGCACTGGGGGAATGCGCTTGGGTGCAGGACGAGCGGTGTGCGAGTACCGCGGTTCCTGTTCCGGTTTTGACCCGGCTAGGAGGAGGTGCGCGATCCCGGCCTGCGGAGGTAGAGCCCGCCCCTTCACCCCTCACCCTTCACCCCCTCACCCCGCCCACCGCATCCCGTCCCGCCCCGCCCCCTCCCACGCAAGGGCCGCGTCACGTGGGGACCCTGCCTGGCCTTCTCGGCGCTGAGACGACGTCCAGGCCCCTGTGGTGTGGAAGGGAGTCGAGTTCAAGTTCAGCCAGCGTTGGAGGGGAACTTGATCTGTTTTGACGGAAGTAGATCCATTTCCTTCCTCGTTGGCCGCTGGAATCCTCCTCGAAGCACCCCCCCACAGTCTTTTACACTAAAGAGGAGGTGGTAGTGAGGGGGACTCTCAAGGATGATTAGGAGTTTACCGAAAAGGGGAAGGATGACAACGTAGAGGTGGGAAGAGGAATCACGTGTTTGGGAAGTCTGTAGCTTTCCAGCCCGGGGAGGGGCGATGTTTGTCTGGAGGCCTAGGCAGGGACGTTTGTGGGTAGGGAGCACCGGTGCTGAGCCCAGAAGCACACAGGTCCACAATGGGCTTCCGAGGGCCCCTGGCGGTTCTGATGTGAAACTTAACAGACCAGCAAGTCTAGAGACCTTTTCTCAGCACCTGCTGGGCCCGGGCAGCATGCAGAAGATCCACTCTTCAAGGCAGACAAATTAAACCACGGGCCAGGGGTCATAAGCTTCTTACCTCCAGCTGGCATCTTTAAAATGGTATTTTATGTCCAAATATGGATATGAGTATAAGCATTTGTTTTCTTCCTTTTTTTTTTTTTTAATACAGTGTGAATGTCTGTTACTTAAAAATGTAACTTTGAAAACAGCTCCCAAACCGCAGGTGGCGTGCTGAAACAAGTATTCCACCCCAGAGGGAGAGTGTGGTCCCCTCTCCTGCCCCACACTTCCACCCAGGCCTCAAGACAGCAGGCAGGAGGGTGGGGGGAAGGTGGTTCTGACCCATCAGGTGCCATTTTACTCATTTCGAAACCAGCCGCCTTCATTTGAATGCAAGTATCATTCTTATCGTGTAATTTTTGTCACACGGCTCCGTGGTGAGCAAGGTGCTGAGCATGGCTGGTCCACTTGCCTCCCCCCTCTGTCGGTTCTCACAGGAACTGAAGGCTCAGACAGGTGAGGAAAACTCAAAAGAACCAGTGAATGTTTCAGTCTGGGTCTGTTTTGACTAAAATCTGTGCACCCTGGTTAGGACATGAAAGATGTTATCATCTTCCAGGTGTCAGGCTCGTGTCCTGAGAGGGCCGTGCGCCTTAGTGCTCTGACCCAAGAACCTGATGGTCAGAGCACCGAGTGGCCTCTGCCACGTCTCTGCTGGGCTCCAGCCACCTGGCGGAATCTGAACGCAGGGTGGCCTTCCCAGGAGCAGGCGTCTGGCTCACCACAGTTCAGGTTTCCGTGCTCTTGGCTGGGATCGTTTCCTGTTGCACACCGTGACAGTGGTCTCATGATGTCGGTTGACTGAGACAGGGAAAATTCATGGCCATGTTGCACTTACTTGGTGGCAGCATCACTCCAGTGTGTACCACGGTGGGTGAGGGCAGCCCGTAACCAAGCACACCTGTGGTTAGGAGGCAAGGCTCTTCCTGAGGCTGCTGGTCTGCCTGGACCTGGACCTGCTCAGGACACAGTCCTCTACCCTGACCTGATGCTTTTTGCTGCTCCCCATGACCTTGGACATGTTTGTGACCATGGACAGAAGAGCCTGGCAGGCTATAGTCCATGGGGTTGCAAGAGTCGGGCACAACTTATCAACTAAACCACCACTATGACCTTGGAGGTTTTAGCTCTGTTGAATGACTGGAAGATGAGTGGCTTCAAGAGCACATGAAGCTGTTCTGAAGGGGTGACCCCTGTTCCCACACATTTGGCTGGAGAATAAGTTAGTGCAGCCTCTGTGGAGGCCACTTGGGCCGTATTTACCCATTTGAAAGTCACTGTTGTTGTGAGGCTCAAGGGTGAGCAGGAGGGGCCCTTCTCAGCCTCTGCTTCACAGACACTGCCGGGTGACCACAGCTAAACGTCCCCCCAGCTTTCTTCCCTGAAGGCTGATGTGACAGGTTCCCTGTCTCCCCAGCTCCAGCCACCTGCCCCCCTATGCCACGGATCACCCGTCTCCACATGGAGCCAGCCTGCCTCGCCACCTCCCAGCCCTGGCACTGGGGTCAGGTCACTGCTGCTGGACACCGCCTGGCGGTGTTCTGAGCGCCAGTGTAGCAGCCTTCCAACCGACTTGGTAACTGACTTCTTTATTCTCCACGTGAGACTTCCGTGAACTGCTAGCTTTAATTAAGAGAAGAAGGCCATTGTCTCATTTTTATTTGCTTCTGTCATTTTGAAAAATTGAAGAGTTATTGACAATTACAAACACCCTGTAGATACACCATCCAGAACACATAATTTTAATATTTTCCTGTTTCTTTTCTGTATCAAAATGTTTGTGCTGGGGTTGAAATAGCTACATTTTAAAATATAAGCATCATTTACTAAATTTTTATTTTCTTGGGCTCCAAAATCACTGCAGATGGTGACTGCAGCCATGAAATTAAAAGATGCTTGCTCCTTGGAAGAAAAGCTATGATAAACCTAGACAGTTTATTAAAAAGCAGAAACATTACCTTGCCACCAAAGGTGCATATAGTCAAAGCTATGGTTTTTCCAGTAGTCACGTATGAATGTGAGAGTTGGACCATAAAGAAGGCTGAGTGCTGAAGAATTGATGCTTTTGAACTGTGGCATTGGAGAAGACTCTTGAGAGTCCCTTGGACAGCAAGGAGATCCAACCAGTCCATCCTAAGGGAAATCAGACCTGAATATTCATTGGACAGACTAATGCTGAAGCTGAAGCTCCAATACTTTGGCCACCTGATGCGAAGAGCTGAAGCCCCTAATGCTGGGAAAGATTGAAGGCAGGAGGAGAAGGGGATGACAGAGGACAAGATGGTTGGATGGCATCACCGACTTGATGGACATGAGTTTGAGCAAGCTCTGGGAGATGGTGAAGGACAGAGAAGCCTGGAGTGTTGCAGTTCATAAGGTCGCAAAGAGTCGGACATGACTGAGAGACTGAACAACAGCTAGACTTTTAAAATCTGATCACAAAAGTCATACGTGCTCATTGCATAAAAACTGCAGAGAGTGGAGAAGCACGAATAAGAAAACAAAAGCCACCTGCCACCTGGGGCTCACCTTCGCATCCCTGGGTGGGATGTCCCTCCCCTGGGCCTCACTGAGGGGGCTGTGTGGTCAGGCTGTGGCCCAGCCCCACACACGTGTGTGTGCCCTGCTCCCCTCAGATCTTCCGGATCACCCAGGTCAGCCCCAGTTTTTCAGTATCAGAAATAATGCTGCAGTGAAGACCCATGGTGAACCTTCACGTATGTCGCTGATTATTTCCTTAAGACACATTTGAAAAGCAGCCGTAGGAACAGAGGGCCTGCATTTCCTGTGTTCGTGTTTCATCTTGAAGGGACTATTGATGTCCACTCAGATGGCTGAGCCGAGGCCCCAAGCCTCACTAGGCTGGGGTGCCGGCCAGTTAACGTGCGGTGTCTCTTGGGGCAGCTCGCAGCATGGTCTTGACCTTCCTCGCCCAAGGCCTTTCTCACCACTCATGGTGTTGCAGAGTGGTCAGGGCCTGCGGGCCAGCCGGGCCTGGGTCTGGGAGCTGCTTTTCCTGCTCCTCTGTGGCCCTGGCCAGGTGGCTTCACCTCTCTGTCTTCCTTGGAGGCACTGCTCTGACCACCGGCTCACTGCATCTGTTCCTGCCTGACCCATGTGCAGTCAGAAGTCAGCTAGCCCTCCTGCCCTGGCCGGGGTGGGGGGGTGGGCAGGGAAAGTGGGGTTCAGCCCTGTTTTTTCCAGTTTAAGTCCTAGAACCCCAGCTTTTCGCTAGGGTGGTGCAGCCCCTGATTCCCCAGAGGGGGCAGGCAGACGGCTCGCCCCCGGCCCCTTGTGGTGTTAGAGGAAGGCCGCTCCAGTGGTCTCGCTGGCGGCCGTGTCACACTGCCTGTGACGCCCCGTGAGGCCTGGGAGGTAGATGGGCGGGAGCAGTGGCCACTCCTGCCCGTCCGTCTGTCTGCTCCTCTGCACCCCAGAAATGCTGCCACTTCAGCAGGCATCCCTGAGCATCTCTCTTGCATTGTCGCCAGCAAAAGTCAGGCCTCGGGCCGTAACCCAGAAACAGGCGGTACGTTTTCTGTTTACGGTTTCCCTTTGTTTTCGTTTCTCTGCCCTTAAAGCAAATAGAGAAGGATTTGCTAGAAGTGAGAAGGGGAAGCACTGAACCCCTGGTTTGCTTTTCAGTGGCTCACTTTCTCTCTGAAACTGTCACGTCCCACATATTCATCACATTTCTTTTTTTCTCTGGTCCAGCTGAGCTGTGTTCTTAGAACTTGTCATATTTCTTTATGGTAACAAAAATCCAGAGGTGTGAACGGCTATGAGCCCACCTCTGAACCCTGCATAGAGGGTAAGCCATAAGACACTCTGGCTTTTGGTCGCTGCCTCTGAAAGGGACGTGGGCCACGTGCCCTGGAGGGGCCATGGTGGTGGAGGCCTGGAGCCTTCCGGAGCAGCTGCTGGGCCGGGCAGGCGTCTCCCCCGTTCCAGGCTTCTGCCTGCTGGGCCTGGAGGCTGGCAGGCCTTGTGTCAGGAGCCCCTGCTACGGGGAGCAGGTGGCCAGCAGGCTGCACAGGGAGGGGCTCAGGACAGGCCTTTACTGCTGGGGGCTGTGTTTGTTTTGTTAGGTAATTATAAAGTGCTGTGTGTAATCTTTTTTTAAATGAAAAACAGAGGGCAAAACTGGTATGGTATAACAAACACAACATATTCTCTTTCCCCTAGAGCAAGTTAGTGACTGAACTGAATCCAGGGCAGGGAGGAGTGGGCTGGGGTAGGGGGCAAACCACTGAGCCGTGGGTGAGGGGCCACCTGCTCATTTTAGCCTCTGACATTCAGAAGAGCCCCCTGGGGTCCCTGCGCCTGTCCTCTGTCCCTCGAGCATGGAGAGATGCTTCCCCCCACAGTGCAGCCAGGATCAGGCCATTTCCTTGAGCTCTCATGGGCGAGGAAGATGTGGGACCTGGCATGGTGGCTGATGGGGAACGATGGCTGGGGGTGAAAGGCTCTGGCTGGACTCTGGGCTCTGATTTAGGAGCAGGCCGACTTGGAATTTTCTCATGGGTGAGATAGGGTTACCAAAGGTTGCCCTGTTTACTGAACAAGGCAGTTGAAGATGAAAACACATCATGTTATATTAAGTGTAGTATCGCTGTCAAATAACACTTGTTAAAAATTCTCTAGGAGGACTTCCCTCGTGGTCCAGTGGCTAAGACTCCACTCCCAGTGCAGGAGGCCTGGGTTCAATCCCTGATCAGGGAACTAGATCCTACATGCTGCAACTAACACCCACTGCAGCCAATTAAATAAATATTTTTAAAAATCCTTTGGGAACAACTCGGAAAGCTGGTCTACCCATCATCTCCTGGTCAGGGGCGCTGCTCTGGCCAAGAGCACTGAGGTGGAGCAGAGGTGGGCCTTGAGACAGGGCAGGCAGTGGTCTGTGGACCTCGCAGGCCGCCCTGGTGCTGGGAGGGAACCATCTTCAGTGGTACCGGGTGGCAGGCGGGTTCCTGACTGCTCCAGTTGCGGGGAGGCGTGGAGAGGGTGTGCCCTGGTCCCTGGCCACCCAGGGTGGGTGGGGTCCTAGGGCAGGGCTCCGAGTCAGGCTGGCCCTTCCCCAG
The DNA here is from genome assembly GCF_019923935.1 of Bubalus bubalis. Classification (NCBI taxonomy): domain Eukaryota; kingdom Metazoa; phylum Chordata; class Mammalia; order Artiodactyla; family Bovidae; genus Bubalus; species Bubalus bubalis. The sequence goes on from NC_059174.1 coordinate 13,868,028, forward strand.
GCTTCGTCCTCTCAAGCAGTCTGACGAATTCCAGGTGCGTGTGGCGGGTTACGGCCCTCCTTCTGGCTGTGTTGGTCATTGTTTCGTCATCAGGTTGTGGGGGAGAAGGAGGGAGTTCTCTTCTAGCTTAAAGAACAGATGCACAGACTGTGAGCATGCTGCCTCTGAGGGTCTGCTCTGCTTTAGACAAGTTCCTGGGTGACCTCAGCGGGGCGAGTGTCCGGAGCAGAAGTGAGCCCTGTGTCTGTATCCGGCTCGCTGGAGCCTCCAGGCCCCTGCTGAGGGCGAGGGAGCACAGTTTGGGGGCTGGGGTAGGGGGTTAAGGCACCAACCCCACACAGCTGGAAATCCAAGTAACCTCACAGTCAGCCCTCCTGTGCATCCCCAGTCTCCATGTTCATGTTGTGAAATGACGTAAGTAGTTGGGTTCTGTTTCTCCGTGACTTACCTAGTTTAGTTCATTGTTTTAGAATCTTGTGTTTTTAAAATCCTTAACATAATGAGATTAAATAAAAAGCCATTTAAGTTCCAAAGGCATCCATTGAGAGGGCGTTAGTGTTTCCTGTCTTGGGACGACCCCCGACTGGAGGTGAGGCCGCCTTTCCTGGCCACCATGGGAGTCAGGCCAGGGCAGGCTGTGACCTCAGTGCCTTCTTTTCCCTCCCAGGTACCACCAGCTGGTGTCTGCTGCCGCGATGCCATTGCCACACGTGGGGATGGCTCTCCGGCGCCTAGCCTGGGCTGTGGCTTCCCGCCGGCTGGCCCCCTGGACACGTGGAGCAAGTGGCCTCCTGCACTCGGCCCCGGCCGCACACTCAGACTGCAGTGCCCCGGTCTTCAGCCGCGCCCCAGCCTTTGGGGACAGGCTCGCCCTCGTCGACCAGCATGGCCGCCACACGTATAAGGACCTCTACTCGCGCAGCCTCCGCCTATCCCGGGAGATCTGCCAGCTCCGCGCGCGTGCCGACGGGGACCTCCAGGAGGAGCGGGTCTCCCTCCTGTGCTCCAACGACGTCTCCTTTGTGGTGGCGCAGTGGGCCGCGTGGATGAGCGGCGGTGTGGCTGTCCCCCTCTACAGGAAGCACCCCCGGGCCCAGCTGGAGTACTTCATCCAGGACTCGGGCAGCTCCGTGGTCCTTGCTGGCCCGGAGTACGTGGAGCTTCTAAGCCCGGTGGCCCAGAAGCTCGGAGTCCCGCTCCTGCCTCTCCCGCCCACAGTCTACCATGGGGTGGCCAAGGACCCTGAAGAGGGCCTGGTGCTGGAGCGGAACTGGAGAGACCGGGGTGCCATGATCATCTACACCAGTGGGACCACGGGGAGGCCCAAGGGCGTCCTGAGCACCCACGACAACATCAGGGCCGTGGTGAGTGACCTGGCCACCACCTTCGAGAGGGGTGAGCTGGGTCCCTGTGGTCAGTCCCTGCAACAGCCATGGCCAGACAGGTGACTTCCTGGTGGCCTTCTCTTCACAGGCCCGTGACAGCTCTCACCATCACCCCCACCCTGCTGGAAACACCCAGAGATGTAGGGCCAGGGCCGTGGGACCACCAGCCCCACTGGCTGTGTAGGGGCGCTGTGCCAAGGTGCCAGGGTTATGGGCCCCCCCAGGCTCCTCCAGTACAGGATGGGCCACTGTACCTGGGGGAAGGTTTTCAAAGAAACCAGCTGCAAGTGAGTACCAGGACGGTGCCCTCAGCACCTGGAAGCGCGGCTTCTTTGGGAAGCAAGAGAGCAGGAGGTGCGAGGCACGGCTCAGGTATTACTCTGCATACTTAGTTACCATCTTTGTAAAGCTCCGCAGCTGCTTTATTCATCTGTAGTTTATACTCTTCTTGCTTCCAAAAAGTATGTGCGTGTACAGCAGGAGTGGGAAACAGAAGTTCAGACCCACCAGAGGGAGGCCAGAGATTTGGCTAATTCAGTCCGTAAGTCAGCGTGAACCGAGTCGGGCTGGCTGCAGGCCAAGTGAGATTATAGACTGTCTCTGTCTCCCAGGAGAGGCCATCTCTGGGCCAGTATTTCTGGGGGGTGGCAGTCACCGTGGCACACATGAGGACGGTCTCGGCAGTGACTTGGGAGTTTTTGGTGGAGCTGGGGAGAAAGAGGTGCTGGAGTCAGCAGGGTCAGACTGGCAGCTGGATTCAAGCCTGGGCTTGAATCTACAGGAAGCACATGTAGATTCTCTGACCACCTTGGGGGAGAGCTGCCCAGAGTCTGCAGAGGCCTTGGGACCCCAAATCTAAGGTCCTTTTAAACTGGCTGAAGCCCCTGACTGCATGCAGCCCTGCTCTCCAACAGAAGGGCTGGTGGCTGGACAGACAGCCCCAGGTCATTTCATTATCAGCTCCCCGGGATGCGTCAAGGGCAGGTCAGCGGGTCTCCCCATCCCCCGCCCGCCCCTCCCCTCCCCCTCCTCCTGCCACCCTCCCGCCCCCCCACCTTGGCTAGGGAGTCCAGCTGTCCTGCCCTGAGGCTGTGCTGTTGTCCTGCAGGTGACGGGGCTGGTCCACAAGTGGGCCTGGACAAAGGATGACGTGATCCTCCATGTCCTCCCGCTGCACCACGTCCACGGCGTGGTCAACAAGCTGCTGTGCCCTCTCTGGGTAGGGGCCACCTGTGTGATGCTACCCGAGTTCAGTGCTCAGTTGGTAAGTTGGGGATGAGCTCTCAGTGTTGCCGCCTGGGCCCCTATGGGCCTGGCACCTCCTGGGGGTGCGCAGGCACCCAACACGGAGTTTCCTGTTGCTGTTGGAGCCAGGGATCCCGAGTCAGGGCTTCAGGCAGCACAATTATTCTGTCAGTTCTGGAAGTCCACGTCCAGAAGGGTCTCACGGAGCTGGGGTCCAGGTGTCCCGGGCCTGATTCTGTCTAGAGGCCTCAGCAGGATCTGCTTCTGCCTCTCCCAGATGGGGAGGCACCTGCATCACTCGAGCCTCCGCTTCTGTGTCCTCGTGGCCGCCGTCCCTTCTGTGGTCAGACCTCCCGCTGCCCGCCTCCCGTAAGAACCATGTGGTTGCATCGGGCCCACCCAGCGTCTGGTCCCCATGGTGTCGTCTGGTATGTTTCGTGGTCCCTTCTGCTTCTAGAGGTGTGATGCCAAACTGTCTCCCAGAGTGGCGGTGGTGTTCACATTCTCACCAACACTGCAAGAGGACTCCAGCTCCCCCATTCTCACCAGCATTCGTTATCGCACTGTGGTTTAAGTTGGCATTTCCCTGATGATCGAGGAGAGTGCGCATTTTCTGGTGGTCTTATTTGCATCTGTGTATCTTCTTTGGTGAGCTTTCTATTCAGATGTTTTGCCCATTTTAGTCAGGTTGTTTGACTTAAGTTTGTTTATTCTTGATGCTAGTTCCTCATCACACAGATGGTTTGCAGGTATTTTCTCCCATTTTGATTTGTCTTCTCATTTTCTTAATGACATCTTTTGAAGCACACATGCTTTTAATTTTTTTGATGAAATTCATTTTATCAGTTTTTTTCATTTCTTAGATCATGTTTTTGCTGCCATACCTAAGAAATCTTCACCTAACCAGAAGTCATGAAGATTTTCTCCTATGTTTTTTCCTTGAAGTTTTATGGTTTTAGCTGATACGTTTAGGTCTCTGACCCACTTTGGATTAATTCTTAGGTATGGTGAGAAATGGGTCTAGAATTCCTCTTTTTGGACATGGATATTCAGTTGTCTCTGCACTGTTGGTTGGAAAGATTGTCCTACTGGAGTGATCTGGTGCCCCTGTCACAGATTAATTGGCCATCATTGTGTCGATTGTTTCTGGAGTCTCGTCTGCTCCAGTGGTCTGTGTATCTGACCTTACACCAGCGTCACATGCTGTTGAATGTAGCGCTCTGGAGTCAGTTTGGGGTCATTCTCCACTTTCCTCCCTCCTTTTCACATTTGTTTTGACTCCTCCGAGTCCTCTACCTTTTCCTGTAAATTGTAGGGTCAGCCTGTTGATTTCTGCAAAACAGAGTGTGCTGGGGTTTGGGGAGAACTGCTGTCTTAGCAACACTGGGTCTTCCCATCCATGGACGTGGACACATCTCTACTGACCGAGCACTCCGTCCCTCCTGACGTGTCATGCTGTGTCGTCTCGGCCTACACATGGTGACACTCTTCTTTTTCCTCTTCTCTCCTATGTGTATTTCTGTTTGGATCATTTCCATTGACTTGTGCCTGACTTCTGTCTTTTCTCTGCTGTGTCTAGTCTGTTAAGTGTTTGCAGTGAATTCCTAGTTTCACGTAATGTACTTTCCAGCTTGTAATGGTTCTCTTGTATTTCTACTTCTCTGAGGAAATCCTTGATCATCCCCCAATTCATTCATCTTCTCCAAATTTCTGAACCTGTCAAAGAATTTATACTCCTTGCCATAATTTCACCATGTGTATTCTGAGGCTCTGCTCCTGTTGACTTTTCTTCTTTTCATACAGGCTTTATAATGGGGCGGGGTTGTCTGTAAAAGAACCATACAGTTTTCTCCCTACAGAGGCACGCCTTTCCTGTGGAGTAGCTCAGGTGAGGAACTAGTTACTAGCATCTGATTAGGAGCCGGGGCGGGGGCTGCCTGTGGGCGAGGCTATCTGTGTGGGGTGTGCTGAACCCGTCCCGCCCTGACCACGTACTGGTGCAGTGGCTCCATGGAGATGAGGGTGAGCACACGCGAGCACTTTGTCAGCGTGAGCTGAAAAACTCGAAGCCTTTCTATATTAAAACAAGAAACATCTGTTAAAGAGAGTAAAATACAAAATTGACGTGACTTCTTCAGATACAACAGCACCACTCTCTGCCCCCGTCGTGCGTGGTCTGTGCTGCGCTCCAGCCTGCATGGCCCCTTGCCCGGCTGCATCCATGCCCATCTGCATGGCTGGAAAAGTCTGAGGTGCCACTTCTCCCCTGATGGTGGATCTGAGGCCAGTCCCTGAGTCAGGATCCATCCCCTCCCCCCACCATCCTCTTCCTCCTCAGACCAGACGCCAGGGTCCCCTGCACAGTGACTCCACGAGGCTAGGAGCGTCTGTCACCCTGTGAAAGTGAGACCCTCTGACACTTGAGAGAAGGGGGTCCTCTGCTGAGAGCACTATTCCTGGAAGTGAAGGCCCACACGCCTGTCTGTGCAGGTGTGTCTTCTAGTCTTTTTGCTGTCTGCATCCTCTTCTCTTTAGGTTTGGGAGAAGTTCTTAAGTTCTGAAGCTCCCCGGATTAATGTATTTATGGCAGTGCCTACCATCTACAGCAAGTTGATGGATTATTATGACAAGCATTTTACCCAGCCTCATGTCCAGGATTTTGTGCGTGCAGTTTGTGAAGAAAAAATCAGGTCAGTGAATATAGTCCACCTTCCCATCTGGAAAGTCCTAAAGATCAGCAAATGTAACTCACTTTTAGTGAGTCAGTTCTACTAAGTTTTAGGAAGCACTGTGTTCTTTGTACTTTAAAATGTGTCTCTATGTTTCTCTCAACACACCTGTATTCCCAGAACAGCTGCCTGGGTTCTGCATCCATGTGTCTGTTCTGTCTCTGGGTCCCTCTGTCCATCTATCTCTGTCTGCCCACCCGTCTTCCAGTGGAGTCTGAAGGATGAGGGTGAGAGTGTCCTATCTGAGCCCACATCTGCAGGTTCTTAGCAGCCCCCCAACGCCCACGCAGACACCCTTCCTAACGGACTTGCTAGCTCTTTGGCCCCTTCGGTGGCGCATTTGGTCTCCATGTTCCCACGAGTCTGCAGACCATGGCAACTCTCCGTTTGTAGTTGCTCGGTTCACCTGAGAGTGCAGGTACGGAAGTGACTAGTTTGGCAGGCCTTTACAGGTCTGTGCAACGAAAGATGCACAGACATGTGCAACGAGAGCCCGAACAGCCATAAACTTCGCACCCTCTGTGCATCTGATTCCTGGTCCTTACCAGAAGCTTAGGAAGGGTTTCCTGGAGAGAGTTCCCGACTGCCCAAGATGAATATCTGATCTGGGCCTCTGCTCCCGTTTAACCGCTCTCTGCTCCTCTTCTGTAAGATGCTTGGTGGAACTGGAGCCCTCTGTGAGGGTGCCACCCTCCCAGGAGGCACTGCTCTGGGGCCCCCAGGACAAGGATGGCGTGCTTGTCACTGTGCTGAAGCAGCCGTGTGCTCCTGAGAGACTGAGGTGCCTGTGTTGTGCTGGGCAGGTTGATGGTCTCGGGCTCTGCTGCGCTGCCCCTGCCGGTGCTGGAGAAATGGAAGGGCATCACCGGCCACACTCTGCTGGAGAGGTACGGGATGACGGAGATTGGCATGGCCCTGTCCAACCCCCTGACCACAGCTCGCCTGCCAGGTATGAGCAGCGCCCACCAGCTGTGTCCTCCCTCTGCTCTGGGTCCTCGGGTGGACCAGTCTATAGGTGATGCTGCCCTGTTGGGTAAGGGGAGCCTTCCCAGGTGACCCTGGATTCCACGTGACCTGGAAGCCATGTGCTTGGTAGAGCACCCCCAGGCTGGGTGCTGCTTCCTCCAGACCAGGTCACCTGTGGCCCAGAGCCTCCCATCCAGGTGCCCTGAGCCACACAAGGGCAATGACAACAGAGGAGATGGCGGGTGTGGGGGGCAAGGGAGGAAGGGCCCCCACCTGTGCTTGGTGACCTGCGTGCCTCTGGATGGCCTGCTGCTCTGGGAGGCCTCCTGCCCTTTGGTCTTCCTGTCCCTCCTTCTCTAGGGCATTCCACACAAACAGCCTTCAGGTCTTGGATCCCTGAGAGGGAACCTGAGGGCAGAGTCCGAGGCCTGAGACATGAGCCTGTTCTGTTCTGGGCTCTTTTCCAGCCCTCGTGGTCTGTCTCCTCCAGTTTGTCCAAAACACAAGAAGAGTCTCAGAAATAAATCTAAGGTGATTCTGTGCCTGTACTTCTGTCTGTCCATTCACTTGTCTTGCATGGACAGTAAAAGGCACCCTTCTTGGGGGGTGGTCTGTGAGTTCTCAGTATGTCCACCATCACTGTCAGGTAGATGACTCTGAGTCACCTCAAGAGCCTCCCCATTTTGTGGTCAGCACCCTGGCCAGCGAGCAGGTCCCTGGTTGCACTCCCTGTAGCTGTGCGTCTCCTGGACCGTCACACAGACTCAGCCTCTGGACCTGCCTCTGGGGTCTGTCTTCTCTCACGTGGCAGGACGAGTCTGAGACACATCCTGTGCCAAGCATCATCTATGATGTGCATGGGCTGCCTTTTGCTAACCTGTCCACCACTGATGGATACTGGATTGTGTCCAGTCTTGGACAGTTACTAGTCAGGCTGTTGTGAAGGTTTGTGTGCAGGCTGCCGTGTGAACATGTCCTTACATCTCATGGGCAGATGCCTCAGAATGCAACTGCTAGGTGACGAGGTGGGTGTGAACTGTGCACAGAACAGTCCCGAAGCAGAGCTGATCTTACCCCCAACAGATGAGGACCCTGAGGCTTGAGCAGGTGTTCATGCTCTGTTGCCACCAAAGACAGATGGGTCTGGGGTAAGTGAGGGGCCAAGAGGTGGGCAGGGAATCTCCTGGTCAAGACCAAGAGCAAGCTCAGGGTGGGAGCTGGGACCAGGGCCAGGATAGGATTCAGCAGCACAGGGCCACTTGGGGGTCTGCGGGAAGGTGTGGAACATGCTTGGGGTGGAGGCAGAGGCCGGGGACGGAGGGACCTGCGCCAGCGCCCTCCTAGGGTTAGGCCCCGGGGGTGACCTGGACACGCACTGACAGGAGGCTGCCAGCACTTACTGGGCCTGGCCGAAGAGGCACCCCAGGACCCAGTGCAATGCGGCTTCCCGCCCCAGAAGCCAGGAGGGGCCATAAGACAAAGTCACCTGGACACAGTTGACACCCATTCTAAAGGGAAGCGGAAGGACGGAGTGACCCTGACCACAGCCAGCATGCTCCTTGGTGGACACGAAAAGTCCATGCAATGTGAGAGGGGCTACGTCACAAGTCAAAGACAGGGGCTATGCCTCCATGTTGTGGGAGGGGCCATGTCCCCGCTCTGTGGGAGGGGCGGTCACACCGTGTGGGAGGGCTTACGCCTCATGCTGTGGGCGGGGCTGTGTCATGCAGAGCTGGAGAGGTCACATTCCGTGCTGTGGGAGGGGCCGCATCCAAACAGTGTGGGAGGAGTCACGTCCCATAGTATGAGAGGGGCTGCATCACGCCTTGTGGGCGGGGCCACGCCCACGCAGCGTGGAAGGGCTTTGTCAGGCAGTGTGGGAGGCTTTGTCACACAGTATGGAAGGCGCTGCGTCACACACTGTGGGCAGGCCGGTCATGTTCACGGCATGTGGGAGGGGCTACGTCGACATCGTGTGGGACAGGTTTCTTTCTGGGCTGACAGAAAGTTCTGGAACTAGATAGAGGTGCTGCTTGCACAAAGTTGTGAATGTGCTAAATGCCACTGAGTTCTATGCCTTATACTAAATAACTGCATCATATATAGATTTTCCTTCCGTTTTAAAAACCTTTGGGAGCAAAAGAGGAGGAGGCCCCTAGAACCTTAAAAGACAGGCTGAAATGAATAAGACACCATCTAGCAAACTGAGACCCGGTCACAGACTCTCCCAAGAGTGTGGATCCCAGAATACTGGGCAGCTCATGGAATTTGCCAACTGGGTTTCCTGGGGGTTTTTCAGTTCAGTTCAATCGCTCAATCGTGTCCGACTATTTGCGACCCCATGGACTGCAGCACGCCAGGCCTCCCTGTCCATCATCAACTCCCGGAGTCCACCCAAACCCATGTCTGTTGAGTCAGTGATGCCATCCAACCATCTCATCCTCTATCGTCCCCTTCTCCTCCCGCCTTCAATCTTTCCCAGGATCAGGGTCTTTTCAAATGAGTCAGCTCTTAGCATCAGTTGGCCAAAGTATTGGAGTTTCAGCTTCAACATCAGTCCTTCCAGTGAACACCCAGGACTGATCTCCTTTAGGATGGAGTGGTTGGATCTCCTTGCAGTCCAAGGGACTCTCAAGAGTCTTCTCCAAAACCACAGTTCAGAAGCATCAATTCTTCGGCCCTCAGCTTTCTGTATAGTCCAACTCTCACATCCATACATGACCACTGGAAAAACCATAGCCTTGACTAGACGGACCTTTGTTGACAAAGTAATGTCTCTGCTTTTCAATATGCTGTCTAGGTTGGACAGCATAACTTTCCTTCCTAACTTTCCTTCCAAGGAGTAAGCGTCTTTTAATTTAATGACTGCAGTCACCATCTGCAGTGATTTTGGAGCCCAGAAAAATAAAGTCTGACACTGTTTCCATGGTTTCCCCATCTATTTTCCATGAAGTGGGTTTTTATCCTGTGACAAATATTAAAATAAAGGGCCTGAAACCTTGAAGTGAAGGCTCAAACACCAGGCCTCTGGCCCTGGAGGCTCTGTCCCACCTCAGCTGTTCATTAGTGTCATTGCGGCCACCACCTGCCCTCACTTTTGCAGGTTCAAAAGTTGATTGTAACTATGTGGAGGGATGCCCTGAGCAAACTACAGGCATCTAATAAGTGAGCCAGGATGCTAGCTGCATCACCCCTGCTGTGAGGATGCCCACTGCCCCTGCCCCGCACCCATTCTTCTCTTGCCCCTCACCAGACAAATTACAGTCACCTAGGCCCTGACTCGGAGAAGGCAATGGCACCCCACTCCAGTACTCTTGCCTGGAAAATCCCATGGACGGAGGAGCCTGGTGGGCTGCAGTCCATGGGGTCGCTAAGAGTCGGACATGACTGAGCGACTTCGCTTTCACTTTTCACTTTCATGCATTGGAGAAGGAAATGGCAACCCACTCCAGTGTTCTTGCCTGGAGAATCCCAGGGATGGGGGAGCCTGGTGGGCTGCCATCTATGGGGTCGAACAGAGTCGGACACGACTGAAGCGACTTAGCAGCAGCAGCAGCAGGCCCTGACTACCCAGACAGGTGCTCCAGTGAAGCAGATGTGCCCTGCATCCGGCTCTGGGTGCTGGGCGACCACCAAGGTGACCTGAAGACCTGGGGCATTTGGGGCCCCAGCTGCTGCTCTGTGGTCCCACCTAAGGCTCTGCTCTTGGCTGCTGGTGCTTTGCCCCTCGGTGTGCACCTGACCCTAGGTGGGATCCCCCGTCTGTGCACGAGACGGTCTGCGGGTCTCCCCCCACCCCACCCTGGTGTGCCCACGTGACGTCAGGCAGCTCCCAGCACCTCTGCATGCGGGCACTCTCCAGAATCCTACTGACCGCCTCTGTTCCTCATGCCTCCCCGCCCCTTGCAGGCTCTGTGGGGACCCCGCTGCCCGGTGTTGAGGTGCGCATTGTGTCGGAAAACCCACAGAAGGACGGCTCCCCCTACCTTATCCATGCAGAGGGAAATGAGGAGAACACCAAGGTGAGTCTGTTCGCACTGGTGGCACGTGGGCATTGCACGGCCATTACCACCCAGCAGGCCGGTGGCAGAGGTGAAGTCCCTACCACGCGGGGCAGCCCCTGGACCACAGCAGCGCTAGTGGGTCTTGACTCCGGGCACTGCTGGTGTTTAGGGCACTGCCCGCCATGCAGACAGTGCAGAGCAGAGTGAGGCCAGGCTTCTCCCCAGCTCCTTCCTCTGAGCCGTGTTGAGGGGGGTCAGGAGGGCCTCAGCTAGGACTGCCCGAGCTGACGGTGAGACCGGCCCCCCAGCCTAACAGTCACCCCTTTGGAAAAATTCACTGGAAATGGAGATTCCTGCTTGGGAAGCCACTGTCTGCTGTCTGTGTTGTTCTAAGATCCGGAGCTGAAGGGAAGCGAGGCCTGTGGTCTCGTTTCAGTGAGCACTGTCACAGCCACAGGCCTGCTGGTCACAAGTGATCAGGGTCACAGAAGAGGTCGGGATTGGTGGGAAGTGGAATTTTTAAGAGATGGTTTTATCTACAGCAGCTCTTTATACTGTGGACTTCTGTTAAAGCTGAAAGTAGCAGTGGTTCCTCATTTCAGCGTTTTTTTTCCTTCCTGCCCATACTCTAGCATCACCCCCGCGCCCCCCACCCCACCCCTCACCTGTGCCCGGAGGGGTCCTGGCATCCCTGCCCTTGTGGACCTCGATCTCATCATGGGAGATGGCAGCATCCAGGAGACGGTTGTTGAATGTCTGAGATTGAGCCCATGGGGGGAACTTCGGTCATTTTTATTGCAATTTTATGAAAAATGACATCAATGCTGTGGTCTGGGCATGGGTTGGAAAAGAATTTTCAGACAAAAGGCAGAATGAGAGGACAATGGAGTTTATTAAGATGGGAGAGAGTGAGCTGACACCTTTCGTGGGCTAGTAGCCAGTTTTTACAGCCTCAAGACAAAGCTCCTGCTGGAAGAGTGGTATTAGGTGATTGGTTAGGGTGCTATAAGGTGGGTATTTTTAGCTAATGTGAGGTCAGGGAGCTGCTGGTTTAGATCCTGGGAGCTCATGGCAATGGTTGCTATGGGACTTGGTTGTTCTGGAGATGACCTTGGCATAGGGCTCCACAGTCAAGAAGTATGTGTTCCTTTAACTCAAGAACCTCTCACCTGGGTTGCTTTTGCAGGGCACGTGCCCTCTTGGCCTCTCCTTCCAGGCGTAATGGGCCTCTAGACCAGCCCTGCTCACGTCCACAGTGTGTGGGCAGCTTTCAGGGCGGCCTAGAGGTCCCCAGCCCTGGTCATCACTCGCTGACCAAGCTCTGCCTAGGCTCTAGCATCAGCCCAGCTGGTCCAGGGCCGACAGCCACACTCACATCCCAGGATACTTTTTTGGTTCTTGGCCTGTTCCCTGAGGTCCCCTCTGCCTCCTCATGGACTCCTGCCCACACCTGAGTCACCTGCCCCAGCGTCCAGCCCTCCCTGCAGTATCGGGGCAGCTTCCCCCCATACCCTTCTCCCCGCACCCCCCCACCAGACACTCAGCCCGCCCCCATTTTTGGTGTTTTTCCAGGGACCCTGCACTGGAGGAGGTCTCCCCAGCAGAGGAACAGTGTGGGTAGCTGGGGCGCATAGGCACCAGCAGCACAGACAGCATGGGGGCCCTTGCACCACCCTCCTCCAGGTGCCTGAGCACCTTTCTGCGAGATGTCTCGGGACCTGCTGGAGGGAACACGGGGTGGGGAGCAGGTCCCTTCTCAGTCACAGCCAAGCCTAATGACTTTGTGCCTGTGGGGCGAGCAGCCTGCCCCCTCCGCCAGCTCCTGCTCCAGCCTGTAGGGCCTTCCTCACTGAAACATGCTCAGAATAGGAGGTTCTGAAGCAGCAGCCCGGGCCCTGAGCACCTTGACAGTCAGAGAAGGAAGCAAGTGGTCCACAGGGGTGGGGCTCCAGGTCCTTGGGGACAGCAGAGGTGAGGAAGCTTGGGACTTGGAGCTCTAGGCGGCGTGCTCTGGAGTGTTTCCAGTTCAGTCGAAGGGCCCGTGGGAATGGAGCTGTCTGGATGGGTCACCAACAGGTCTTTTGCCCCCTCTGCCACATGCCCCCCCCCCCATGCTTGTGCTCACGAGAGGGGTGGCAGTGCCCCACTCCAAGGCTGGGTGGGACTCGGGATACTTCTCACCACCCTGCCCCTGTACAGACCCTGTAGAGAGAATAAAGCGAGTCTCCACGCAGGGGCAAAACCTGCATGGAACCTCTGCCCGGCTCCCCGCGCTTAGTGAGACAAAGCGGCAGGGTGAGGCCCAGAGGCATGGCAGCCGGGCTCAGGCCGTGCTGGGGGGAGCTGGATGCAGGTACTGTGCACTGCTGACAGCAGTAGAGGAGGACGCAGGCTCCCTGGTGCGCACCTGGTCTTAACACGTTGCTGAAAAGTACTGGTTATGTCCCTGACCCAGGACTTGCAGCAAAACCCTCCAGCTCTCATCTGATGGATGCCCGCACTCCACACAGTCCAGACAGGAGGGACTGTAATGTTCAGAAGTCAGGGGACCTACCGGTGATGTGGTTCAGGGGTTTTAACATCTAATTGGAAATCACTTCAAACTTACCGGAAAGTTGCAAAAATACCTGAGTCAGGAAAGCCCGCTGGCCTGTGCCCAGTGCACCTGTCCTTCTCCACGCACGCGGGCTCACCCTCCTGACGGTGGCCTCAGGTGGGCGTCCACTCCTGCCGGTCCTTGGCTCACCACCTGCACACCCCGCCGCCCCACCTCCATGCAGTGACACCATGTGGTGACTTCCCCCCATGCAGGCTCATCAGGGGTCTTATATTTTCCATATGGAGATCCAGTTTTTCATATGCTATTTGCTGAGAAGACTACTCTTTCTTGTTTGTGAAGTATATACCTATTTGAATATATGTGTTGTTTAGTTGCTCAGTCCTGACTCTTTTGCACCCCAAGGGTAGCCTGCCAGGCTCCTCTGTCCATCTCCTCTGGGATTTCCCAGGCAAGAATACTAGAGTGGGCTGCCATTTCCTTCTCTAGCCGATCTTCCACACCCAGGGACCGAACCCACGACTCCAGCGTTCCAGACGAATTCTTTACTGCTGAGACCCCAGATATATTTTCTTCCATTGATGTGTGTATCTGTTCTGCAGTGTCACGGTCTTGACCACTGTGACTTTATAGTAAATCTCAAAATTGTAGTGTTAATCTAGCAACTTTATTCTTATTCAAAGTTCTTTTGGCTGTTCTAGTTCTTTTGCTTGCCCATACCATTTTAGAAATAGTTTGCCTATATCTACAAAAAATCCTTTTGGGAGCTTGGTGAAAATTGCATTCAACTATATATCAGTTTGGGGAGAGCTGACATCTCTACCCTGAGGATTCTTTCAATCTGTAAACCTGGTACACCTCCCCATTTAGTTCTGCTTTGGCAGGGGTTGTGTGAATGAGATCTTCAGCATGCTGCTGCTGTAGATGTTCTGTTAGATTCATACCTGAATATTTCCTCCTTTTTCCATCTCTTACTCCTTTTTTTCTTTTTCAATGATTGTAAGTAAGTGCAGAATTTTTTTGGTTTTTGTTTCTAATTATTTATCACTAGTATATAGAAATACGATTGATTCAAGCTATTCACTTTGTATCTTGGTAAATTCATTTTTTAACTTTCAGTTCAGTCGCTCAGTTGTGTCTGACTCTTTGCGACCCCATGGACTGCAGCATGCCAGGCCTTCCTGTCCATCACCAACTCCTGGAGTTTACTCAAACTCATGTCCATTGAGTTGGTAATGCCATCCAACCATTTCATCCTCTGTCCTCCTCTTCTCCTCCCACCTTCAATCTTTCCCAGCATTATGGTCTTTTCCAATGAGTCAGTTCTTAGCATCAGGTGGCCAAAGTATTGGAGTTTCAGCTTCAGCATCAGTCCTTCCAATGAATATTCAGGACTGATTTCCCTTAAGATGGACTGGTTGGATCTCCTTGCAGTCCAAGGGAGTCTCAAGAGTCTTCTCTAATGCCACAGTTCAAAAGTATCAATTCTTCAGTGCTCAGTTTTCTTTATGGTCTAACTCTCACATCCACACATGACTACTGGAAAAACCATAGCTTTGACTAGATGGACCTTTGTTGGCAAAGTAATATCTCTACTTTTTAATACGCTGTCTTGGTTGGTCATAGCTTTTCTTCCAAGGAGCAAGCGTCTTTTAATTTCATGGCTACAGTCACCATCTGCAGTGATTTGGGAGTTCCAAAAAATAAAGTCTGTCACTGTTTCCATTGTTTCCCCATCTATTTGCCATGAAGTGATGGAACCAGATGCCATGATCTTAGTTTTCTGAATGCTGAGTTTTAAGCCAACTTTTTCACTCTCCTCTTTCACTTTTATCAAGAGACTCTTTGGTTCTTCTTCTCTTTCTGCCATAAGGGTGGTGTCATCTGCATATCTGAGGTTATTGACATTTCTCCCAGCAGTCTTAATTCCAGCTTGTGCTTCATCCAATCCGGTATTTCTCATGATGTACTCTGCATATAAGTTAAATAAGCAGCGTGACAATATACAGCCTTAATGTACTCCTTTCCCGATTAGGAACCAGTCTGTTTTTCCATATCCAGTTCCAACTCTTGCCTCTTGACCCACATACAGCTTTCTCAGGATACAGGTCAGGTGGTCTGGTATTCCCATCTCTTTAAGAATTTTCCACAGTTTGTTGTGATCCACACAGGCAAAGGCTTTGGCATAGTCAGTAAAGCAGAAGTGGATATTTTTCCGGAAATCTCTTACTTTTTTGATGACCCAATAGATGTTGGCAACTTAATCTCTGGTTCCTCTGCCTTTTCTAAATCCAGCTTGAACATCTGGAAGTTCATGGTTCATGTATTGTTGAAGCCTGGCTTGGAGAATTTTGAGGACTACTTTGCTAGTGTGTGAGATGAGTGCAATTGTGTAGTAGTTGAAGCATTCTTTGGCATTGCCTTTCTTTGGGATTGGAATGAAAACTGACCATTTCCAGTCCTATGGCCACTGCTGAGTTCTCCAAATTTGTTGGCATGTTGAGTGCAGCACTTTAAAAGCATCATCTTTCAGGATTTGAAATAGCTCAACTGGAATTCCATCACCACCACTAGCTTTATTCATAGTGATGCTTCCTAAGGCCCACTTGACTTCACATTCCAGGATGTCTGGCTCTAGGTGAGTGATAACACCATTGTGATTATCTGGGTCACGAAGATCTTTTTTGTATAGTTCTACGTATTCTTGCCACCTCTTCTTAATATCTTCTGCTTCTGTTAGGTCCGTACCATTTCTGTACTTTATTAAGCCCATCTTTGCATGAAATATTCCCTTGGTATCTCTAATTTTCTTGAAGAGATCTCTAGTCTTTCCTACTCTATTGTTTTCCTCTATTTCTTTGCATTGATCACTGAGGAAGGCTTTCTTATCTCTCCTTGCTATTCTTTGGAACTCTGCATTCAATTGGGTATATCTTTTCTTTTCTCCTTTGCCTTTTGCTTCTCTTATTTTCACAGCTATTTGTAAGGCCGCCTCAGACAACCATTTTGCCTTTTTTGCATTTCTTTTTCTTGGGGATAGTCTTGATCACTGCCTCCTGTACACTGTCATAAACCTCCATCCATAGTTCTTCAGGCACTCTGTCAGTCAGATCTAATCCCTTGAATCTATTTCTCACTTCCATTATATAATTGTAAGGGATTTGATTTAGGTCATACCTGAATGGTCTAGTGATTTTCCCTACTCTCTTCAATTTAAGTCTGAATTTGGCAATAAGGAGTTCATGATCTGAGCCACAGTCAGCTCCTGGTCTTGTTTTTGCTAACCGTATAAAGCTTCTCCATCTTTGGCTGCAAAGAATATAATCAGTCTGATTTTGGTGTTGCCCATCTGGTGATGTCCATGTGAAGTCTTCTCTGGTGTTGTTGGAAGAGGGTATTTGCTATGACCACTGCGTTGCGTTCTCTTGGCAAAACTCTATTAGCCTTTGCCCTGCTTCATTCTGTACTCCAAGGCCAAAAATGCTTGTTACTCCAGGTATTTCTTGACTTCCTACTTTTTAGCTTTAGGACTTTTTAAAAATTATTTTTCCTTGAGGTTTTCTACATACGCAGTCACAAATAGAACAAATTTATTTCTTCTTTTACAATTTGTATCCCTCATTTCTTTTTCTTTACTTATTGTGCTGACTAGGATTTCCCGTATGATGTCAAATAGGAGTAGTGAGAGTGAATGTCCTTATCCTATTTCCGATCTTATGGGGAAGGTATTAGGTCTTTCACTGGAAGCATGACAGTAGCTAGACTTTCTGTAGATCCCATTCCATTTTTTATATGCTGAGAGTTTTTTCTCATGAATGGATATTTTCAAATGTCTTTTCTGCATTAATTTCTTCTTCCTTATTTGGCTGCTAATATGATGGATTATGGCCTTCCCTAGTGTCTCAGATAGTAAAGAATCTGCCTGCAATGCAGAACACCCGAGTTCAGTCCCTGCGTTGGGAAGATCCCCTCCAGAAGGGAATGACAGCCCACGCCAGTATTCTTGCCTGGAGAATCCCCTGGACAGAGGAGCCTGGCGGGCTGCAGTCCACGGGGTCGGACACAACTGAGCAACTAACTCACGTGGTGATTGCACTGAATGATCTTTCTTTTTTTAACATTTACTTATTTATTTGGCTGTATCAGGTTTTAGTTGTGGCACTTGGAATCTTGGTTGCCTCATGCAACAGTCTCTCACTGTGCTGCACGGGCTCTCTGGCTGCGACCCCATGAACCGTAGCCCGCATGTGGCACCTTAGTTCCCCAACCAGGGATCAAACCCTTGTCCCTTGCATTGCACAGTGGATTCTTAGCCAGCGAAGTCCTTGCGTGATTTTTCTAATATTGAACCAGCCTTGCATTTCCAGGACACGCCCACTTGGTTATGGTATATCATTCTTTCTATATAGTATTGGATTTGCTTTACTGACATTTGTTGAGGATTTTTGCATCTGTATTTGTGACGGATTTTAGTCTGTAGTTTTCTTGTACTTTTTTTGTCTTGCATATGAAGGTAATGCTGGCATCATAAAATTAGTTGGGAGGTGTTCCCTCTTTTATTTTCTAGAGAAGATTGCATATAATTGGTGTTATGTATTTCATAGAATTTCTACCTAACCATCAGGCCTAGTGGTTTCTTTTTTTTATTTTTGGAAGGTTTTAACTATGAATTTAGTTTCTCTAATAGTTATAGACGATTCAGATCATCTCTTACATTTGGGGTGAGTTTTGGTAGATTGTGGTTTTTGAGAAATTGAATATTTTATGCCTGGCGTTTTTCACAGTATTCCTTTATTGACCTTTTAAAGTCTGCTTAGTATAAAGTGATATCCTTCACACAACACATATTGATAATTTGTCTATTTATTTTTTTCTTTGTTATTCTTGCTAGAATTTTATCCATTTAAAAAAATTTTTTTTAAAAATTCACTTCAGAATTCCTTGATTTTTCTCTATTTCTTTTCTCTTTTCAATTTTAATTGGTTTCAGTTTTTATCTATATTGTTTCTTCTGCTTGCTTTTGGCTTACTTTTCTCTTTTTCTTTTTTCTTAAGGTAAAACATTAGGTTATTGATTTGAGACTCCCTTTTTTCTAATATATGCATTTAATGATATGAACTTCTCTCTAAGCATTGCTTTAGCTTTGGTGGTTTAGTTGCTAAGTCGTGTCTGACTCTTGGAACCCCATGAACTGTAGCTCACCAGGCTCCTCTGTCCATGGAATTTTCCAGGCAAGAATGCTGGAATGGGTTGCCATTTTCTTCTCCAAGAGATCTTCCCAACCCAGGGATCAAACCCATGACTCCTGCATTGCAGGTGAATACCACTGAGCCACCAAGGAAACCTTACCTCTGAAATTTTGATATATTGTATTTTAATTTTCATTATATTCAAAATATTTTCTAATTTCCCTTAAAACTTTTTCTTTGACTGATGGATAAGTTAGAAGTATGTTGTTTATTTTCCAAGTTTTAAAATTTTTTCTTTTATTGATTTCTAATTTAATTCCACTGCAGTCAGAAATGAAAGAAATGGCACCCCACTCCAGTACTCTTGCCTGGAAAATCCCATGGACAGAGGAGCCTGGTAGGCTACAGTCCCTGGGGTCTTGAAGAGTCGGACTCAACTGAGTAACTTCACTTTCATTTTTCACTTTCATGCATTGGAGAAGGAAGTGGCAATGCATTCCAGTGTTCTTGCCTGGAGAATCCCGGGGACAGAGGGGCCTGGTGGGCTGCTGTCTATGGGGTCGCACAGAGTCAGACACAACTGAAGCGTCTTAGCAGCAGTCAGAAAACATACTCAGTATTATTTCCGTTTTTATAAATTTGTCGAGATGTGTTTTATGACTCAGAATGTGGTCTTTCTTGGTGACTGTTCTGGTGCACTTGAACAGTGTGTATTCTGCTGATTTTGGTTGGGGTGTAAATGTCCCTTAGGTGAAAATGGTTGATGATGGTGTTCAGGTCTCTCTCATATCTGTGCTGGTTTTCTGACTATGAGTTCTAGTACCACGTGAGGAGTGTTGAATTCGCCAGCCATAATTGTTTGTCTGTTCCTCCTGTCAGTCGTGCACAGCTTGTGGGATTTTTGTTCCCTGACCATGGATTGAACACAGGCCCGCAGGAGTGAGAGTGCAGAACCCCAGCCCCCAGGGAATTCCCTCCTATCAGTATTTTGTTTTGTGCATTTTGAAAGTCTGATGCTTGGTGAATGCACATTTATAATTGCTCTGCCTTCTTGGTGAATTGACTTTTATCATCATGTAAAGCCTTCTTCAATAAACAATGCAGAGAAATAGAGGAAAACAATAGAATGGGAAAGACTAGAGGCTCTTCAAGAAAACTGGAGATACCAAGGGAACATTTCATGCAAGGATGGGAACAATAAAGGATAGAAATGGTATGGACCTAAAGAAGCAGAAGAGATTAAGAAGAGGTGGCAGGAATACACAGAAGAACTATACAAAAAAAGGTCTTAATGACCTGGATAACCACGATGGTGTGGTCACTTACCTAGAGCCAGACATCCTGGAATGTGAAATCAGTAGACCTCAGGAAGCATTTTTACAAACAAAGCTAGTGGAGGTGATGGAATTCCACCTGAACTATTGAAAATCCTAAAAGATGATGCTGTTAAAAGTGCTGTGCTCAATATGTCAGCAAATTTGGAAAAATCAGCAGTGGCCACAGGACTGGAAAATGTCAGTTTTCATTCTAATCCAAAGAAGAAGCAGTGCCAAAGAATGTTTAAACTGCTGTCCAATTGCACTCATTTCACATGCTAGTAAGGTAATGCTCAGAATCCTTCCAGTTAGGCTTAAGCAGTACATGAACTGAGAATTTCCAGGTGTACAAGCTGAGTTTAGAAAAGGCAGAAGAACCAGAGATCAAATTGTCAACATTTGTTGGGTCATAGAGAAGGCAAGAGAATTGTACAAAAACATCTACTTCTGCTTACTGACTACACAAAAGCTTTTGACTGTGTGGATCACAGCAAACTGTGAAAAAATTTTAAAGAGATAGGAGTACCAGACCACCTTACCTGTCTCCTGAGAAACCTATATGCGGGTCAAGAAGCAACAGTTAGAACCAGACCTGGAACAACTGACTGGTTCAAAATTGGGAAAGGAATACGACAAGGCTGTATGCTGTCACCCTGCTTATTGAACTTATATGCAGAGTACATCATATTAAATGCCGGATGGATGAATCACAAGCTGGAATCAAGATTTCTGGGAGAAATGTCAACAATCTCATATATGCATATGATACAACTCTAACGGCAGAAAGTGAAGAGGAACTAAAGAGCCTCTTGATGAGGGTGAAAGAGGGAAGTGAAAAGTCTGGCTTAAAACTCAACATTCAAAAACTGAGGTTGTGGCATCTGATCCCATCACTTCATGGCAAATATAAGGGGGAAAAGTGGAAGCAGGGACAGATTTTCTTTCCTTGGGCTCCAGAATCACTGCAGATGGTGATTGCAGCCATGAAATTCAAAGACGCTTGCTCCTTGGAAGGAAAGCTGTGACAAACCTAGACAGGGTATTAAAAAGCAGAGACATCACTTTGCTGACAAAGGTCCATTTAGTCAAAGCTATGGTTTTTCCAGCAGTCATGTATAGATGTGAGAGGTGGGCCATAAAGAAGGCTGAGCACTGAAGAATTGATGCTTTCAAATTGTGGTGCTGGAGAAGACTCTTGAGAGTCCCTTGGACTGTAGGAAGATCAAACCAGTCAATCCTAAGGGAAATCAATCCTGACGATTCACTGGAAGGACTAACGCTAAAGCTAAAGCTCTAATGCATTGGCCACATGATGCGAAGAGTCTAATTATTGGAAAAGACCCTGATGCTGGGAAAGATTGAAGGCAAAAGGAGAAGGGAGCAGCAGAAGATGAGATGGTTAGATATTACCACTGACTTAATGGACATGAATTTGAGCAAACTCCAGGAGATAGTGGAGGACAGAGGAGCCTGGCATTCTGCAGTCCATGGGGTTGCAAGAGTTGGACATGACTTAGTGACTGAACAACCATGAAGCTGCTGATAACATTCTGCTGTTAAATTTATTTTGTTTGTATTAATATAGACTCTTCCTGATCTATGGCTTGGTTTCTTCTGATTGATGTTTGCATGGCATATATTGTTCTATCCCTTTGCTCCTAACCTGCCATGTAACTGTATTTGAAGTGAGTTTCTTATAGATAGCACGTGTGTGTGTTAGTCGCTCAGTCATGTCCGACTCTTTGCGACCCCATAGACTGTAACCTTCCAGGCTCCTTTGTCCATAGAATTCTCCAGGCAAGAATACTGGAGAGGGTTGCCATGCCCTCCTCCAAGGGATCTTCCCAACCCAGGGATTAAACCAGATTCTCCCGCATTGCAGGCAGATTCTTTACCTTCTGAGCCACCAAGGAAGCCCTGTAGATAGCACATAGTTGGATCATGTATGTTTTTTAATCTAATTTGAAGTTTGTCTTCTAATTGTTATATTTAGAGCACCATGTACATTTAATGTGACTGTTGATATGTTTGAATTTAACCCTCTCATTTGTTATTTGCTTACTGTTCTGGCCCTCAGTTTCTCATTGCTTGGCTTTCCTCCAACTGCCCTGTTTGGGGTCATTTTTTTTAGTATTCCATTTTAATTTGTCTGCTGAGTTTTTGAACATACATCTTGCAGTTTTTAGTAATTGGTCTAAGGACTACAAAATACATGGTTCACGGTTTGAGATCTACTTAGACTCAACATTGTGACACTTCCAGCAGGACACAGGACTCCTACTACTGCAAAGAAAAGGTAATCATCGCTCGTGTAAGTGCTGAGGCTGACAAGGACCCACATGATGGGCGTAGGGACCCCTCGTGGGATATGCAGAAGGCAGAGAGACTGGGCTCAGCCCTGAAAAGAGCATCAGCAAGAGGGGGTGACAGCCAAGGAGCAGTGGGGATCACTGGATGGAAGTTTACTAAGAGGAAACCTCATGGGTCAGGGGGATCCTGGCTAAACAGGATCCTAACAGGATTTGTACTGAAGGCCAGCCAGGTGGGTGGTCAGCCATCACCAGCGAGGTGGCAGGGGACAAGGAACCGGACAGATAGGAGGGTGAGCAGATATCCGAGTGGAGGGGCCTCTCACTAAACTGACTTAGCTAAGTTCTTGCTAAAACTGGCTTTCATAGGAAGTACACTTTAGCTCAGTTTGTAAAGAATCTGCCTGCAATGCAGGAGACCGCAGTTTGATTCCTGGGTCGGGAAGATCTGCTGGAAAAGGGTTAGGCTACCCACTCCAGTATTCTTGGGCTTCCCTTGTGGTTCAGCTAGTAAAGAATCCACCTGCAATGCAGGAGACCTGGGTTTGATCCCTGGATTGGGAAGATCCCCTGGAGAAGGGAAAGGCTACCCACTCCAGTATTCTGCCCTGGAGAATTCCATGGACTGTATAGTCCATGGAGTCGCAGAGAGTCGGACACGACTGAGCGACTTTCACTTTCACCCTGATGGGCCTAGGAGAGGTTTAGGAGGCTGACCGCAGTTGAATGGAGCAGAGGGTCTTTGTCATGCCACATGGGTCACTGTGCCTTCTCCCTTTTAGGTTGTCGTTGTCATACATAATGGCTCCATGTATGGCAAGCTTCCTTAGACAGTGGTACAATTTTTGCATTCAGTGGTCAAAAATTCACAAGGAAAAGAAGAGTCAGTTTTATTCAACCAAATATTTACCAATTCTGTTGCTTTTCCTTTACTTCTGATCTCCCAGGTTCAATCTGACTCAGAAATTTTGTAGTAACTTTTCTAGGTCAGATCTGCTGATAAAAGATTCTTTTCTTTCTTCATCTAAGACTGTCTTTTCTTTATCTTCATTCTTGAAAGTTATCTTCACTGGATTTGGAATTCTGGGTTGTCAATTATTTCAATGCCTAAAACATGTTATTCTGTTTTTTTTTGTTTTTTTTTTTTCTGGTCTCCACTGTTTCTGTAGAGAAGTCAGTAGTTGTTTGAATGCCTCAAAGTTATGCCCTGATGTCAAGAGTTTTGTCTTTCTTTTTAGTTTTCAGTGATTGGATTATATGTCTTGGCTTGTATTTCTTTGGGCTTATTTGGGGCTCATGGAGCTTCTTGAGTCTTGAATCTTGAGCTTCTTGAATACATTTATGTATTTCACCAAACTTGAGGGATTTTAAGCAAAATTTTATCAAATATCTTTGTGTCCGTAGCTTTTCCTCTTCTGGGAATCCGATATCATGACTGTTAGCCCTTGTGATACTGGTCTTGGCTTCTCATTACTGGTTTATTTTTTCCGGTAGTTTTTCTCCTGTTCAGGTTGAGTAATATCTATTGCTGTTTCTTCAGGTTCTACGATTCTCTCCTTTGTGCTCTCCGTTTTGCTACTGAGCCCATTCAGCGTGTTAGTCACTTCAGTTCAGTCGCTCAGTCATGTCCGACTATTTGCCACCCCAAGGATCACAGCACGCCAGGCCTCCCTGTCCATCACCAACTCCTGGAGTTCACTCAAACTCATGTCCATCGAGTCGGTGATGCCATCCAGCCATCTCATCCTCTGTCATCCCCTTCTCCTTCTGCCCCCAATCCCTCCAAGCATCAGGGTCTTTTCCAATGAGTCAACTCTTCGCATGAGGTGGCCAAAGTATTGGAGTTTCAGCTTCAGCATCTGTCCATCCAATGGACACCCAGGACTGATCTCCTTTAGGATGGACTGGTTGGATCTCCTTGCAGTCCAAGGGACTCTAAAGAGTCTTCTCCAACACCACAGTTCAAAAGCATCAATTCTTCAGTGCTCAGCTTTCTTCACAGTCCAACTCTCACATCCATACATGACCACTGGAAAAACCATAGCCTTGACTAGACGAACCTTTGTTGGCAAAGTAATATCTCTGCTTTTCAATATACTGTCTAGGTTGGTCATAACTTTCCTTTCAAGGAGTAAGTGTCTTTTAATTTCATGGCTGCAGTCACCATCTGCAGTGATTTTGGAGCCCCAAAAAATAAAGTCTGACACTGTTTCCACTGTTTCCCCATCTATTTCCCATGAAGTGATGGGAACAGATGCCATGATCTTCGTTTTCTGAATGTTGAGCTTTAAGCCAACTTTTTCACTCTCCTCTTTCACTTTCATCAAGAGGCTTTTGAGTTCCTCTTCACTTTCTGCCATAAGGGTGGTGTCATCTGCATATCTGAGGTTGTTGATATTTCTTCTGGCAATCTTGATTCCAGCTTGTGCTTCTTCCAGTCCAGCGTTTCTCATGATGTACTCTGCATATGAGTTAAATAAGCAGGGTGACAATATACAGTCTTGACGTATTCCTTTTCCTATTTGGAACCAGTCTGTTGTTCCATGTCCAATTCTAACTGTTGCTTTCTGACCTGCATATAGGTTTCTCAAGAGGCAGGTCAGGTGGTCTGGTATTCCCATCTCTTTCAGAATTTTCCACAGTTTATTGTGATCCACATAGTCAAAGGCTTTGGCATAGTCAATAAAGCAGAAATAGATGTTTTTCTGGAACTCTCTTGCTTTTTCTATGATCCAACAGATGTTGTCAATTTGATCTCTGGTTCCTCTGCCTTTTGTAAAACCAACTTGAACATCTGGAGGTTCACAGTTCACATACTGGTGAAGCCTGGCTTGAAGAATTTTGGGCATTACTTTACTAGCGTGTGAGATGACTGCAGTTGTGCGGTAGTTCAAGCATTCTTTGGCATTGCCTTTCTTTGGGAGTGGAATGAAAACTGACCTTTTCCAGTCCTGTGGCCACTGCTGAGTTTTCCAAATTTGCTGGCATATTGAGTGCAGCACTTTCACAGCATCATCTTTCAGGATTTGAAATAGCTCAACTGGAATTCCATCACCACCACTAGCTTTGTTCATAGTGATGCTTTCTAAGGCCCACTTGACTTCGCATTCCAGGATGTCTGGCTCTAGGTGAGTGATAACACCATTGTGATTATCTTGGTTGTGAAGCTCTTTTTTGTACAGTTCTTCTGTGTATTCTTGCCACCTCTTCTTAATATCTTCTGCTTCTGTTAGGTCCATACCATTTCTGTTCTTTATCAAGCCCATCTTTGCATGAAATGTTCCCTTGGTATCTCTAATTTTCTTGAAAAGATCTCTAGTCTTTCCCATTCTGTTGTTTTCCTCTATTTCTTTGCATTGATCACTGAGGAAGGCTTTCTTATCTCTCCTTGCTATTCTTTGGAACTCTGCATTCAGATGCTTACATCTTTCCTTTTCTCCTTTGCTTTTCACTTCTTTTCTTTTCACAGCTATTTGTAAGTCCTCCTCAGGCAGCCATTTTGCTTTTTTGCATTTCTTTTCCATGGGGATGGTCTTGATCCCTGTCTCCTGTACAATGTCACGAACCTCTGTCCATAGTTCATCAGGCACTCTATCAGATCTAGTCCCTTAAATCTGTTTCTCACTTCCACTGTATAATCATAAGGGATTTGATTTAGGTCATACCTGAATGGTCTAGTGATTTTCCCCACTTTCTTCAATTTACGTCTAAATTTGGCAATAAGGAGTTCATGATCTGAGCCACAGTCAGCTCCCAGTCTTGTTTTCACTAACTATATAGAGCTTCTCCATCTTTGGCTGCAAAGAATATAATCAATCTGATTTTGGTGTTGACCGTCTGGTGATGTCCATGTGGAGAGTCTTCTCTTGTGTTGTTGGAAGAGAGTGTTTGTTATGACCAGTGCGTTCTCTTGGCAAAACTCTATTAGCCTTTGCCCTGCTTCATTCTGTACTCCAAGGCCAAATTTGCCTGTTACTCCAGGTGTTTCTTGACTTCCTACTTTTGCATTCCAGTCCCCTATAATGAAAAGGACATCTTTTTTGGGTGTTAGTTCTAAAAGGTCTTGTAGGTCTTTATAGAACCATTCAACTTCAGCTTCTTCAATGTTACTGGTTGGGGCATAGGCTTGGATTACCACAATATTGAATGGTTTGCCTTGGAAACGAACAGAGATCATTCTGTCATTTTTGAGATTGCATCCAAGTACTGCATTTCGGACTCTTTTGTTGACCATGATGGCTACTCCATTTCTTCTAAGGGATTCCTGCCCACAGTAGTAGATATAATGGTCATCTGAGTTAAATTCACCTATTGCAGTCCATTTGAGTTCACTGATTCCTAGAATGTCGACATTCACTCTTGCCATCTCCTGTTTGACCACTTCCAATTTGCCTTGATTCATGGACCTAACATTCCAGGTTCCTATGCAATATTGCTCTTTACAGCCTCAGACCTTGCTTCTATCACCAGTCACATCCACAACTGGGAATTGTTTTTGCTTTGGCTCCATCCCTTCATTCTTTCTGGAGTTATTTCTCCACTGATCTCCAGTAGCATTTTGGGCACCGACCTGGGGAGTTCCTCTTTCAGTATCCTATCATTTTGCCTTTTCATACTGTTCATGGGGTTCTCAGGGCAAGAATACGGAAGTGGTTTGCCATTCCCTTCTCCAGTGGACCACATTCTGTCAGACCTCTCCACCATGACCCTCCCGTCTTGGGTGGCCCCACACGGCATGGCTTAGTTTCATTGAGTTAAGACAAGGCTGGGGTCCTAGTGTGATTAGATTGACTAGTTTTCTGTGAGTATGGTTTCAGTGTGTCTGCACTCTGATGCCCTCTCACAACACCTACCGTCTTACTTGGGTTTCTCTTACCTTGGATGTGGGGTATCTCTTCACGGCTGCTCCAGCAAAGCACAGCAGCTGTTTCTTACCTTGGACGAGGGGTGTCTCTTCACGGCTACCCCTCCTGATCTTGGATGTAGAGTAGCTCCTCTCGGCCCTCCTGCGCCCGCGCAGCTGCCTCCCCTTAGACATGGAGTTGCTCCTCTCAGCCACCTCCCCTGACCTCAGGCATGTGGTAGCTCCTCTCGGCCGCTGTTAGTCACTTAGTCATGTCCAACTGTTTGTGACCCCATGACTGTAGCCCACAAGGCTCCTCTGTCCATGGGATTTCCCAGGCAAGAATACTGGAGTGAGTTGCCATTTCCTTCTCTAAGGGATCTTCCCAACCCAGGGACTGAACCCGGGTCTCTGACATTGCAGGCAGCTTCTTTGCCATCTGAGCCACCAGGGAGCCCATTCAGTAAGTTTTCCTTGTTTCTGTTGTTGTAGTTTTAGTTCTAAAATTTCCGTTTGGTTCTGCCCTGTGTCTTTTATTTCTCTGCTGAAATTTTGTATTCCCACGTATTTGCAGGGTTTGCCCTGACCTGTTGGAGCATGTTGATAATCTGTGCTTTAGCGTCTTTCTTAGGCACACCCAGCACCTGTGCCATCTGGTGCTGCCCCATACTGATGCCCTTTTCCCATAAGAGTTGGCACTTTCTTGGCATTTCACGTGCTGAGTTAATTTTGTATTGTGTCCTAGACACTCTGAGTATTGTGTTATGAGACTCTGGATCTTGTTCACGTCCAATGGAGAGGTCGGTATTTTTCTGTTACTGTTATCTAGTTGGTCTAAGTCTGCAGCCTGCCATCTCTGGGGTCGGTTTCCATGTCAGTTTCATTTTCACGGCCTCTGTTTACTGTGCATACCAGCCCTGCAGACGTGGCACCCCGTGGCCAGGCCGACGTTAGCAGTGCAACAGATGAAGGATGGCAGTGGGAAAAATGGTGAAATTCAAATAAAGTCTGTGGTGTAATTGAAAAAACAAACACCTCCTCTGAGCAGACTGGATGGCAGAAGCCCCGCTGGCCTGGAACACGCAGCCCAGTCCCCCTGGGTGACATCACTCCTGTGTGGGAGCCAGGCGGTGGGGAGGGTCCCCTTGCTGTCCACCCGCTGTGTCAGTCCCAGGGGCATTCAGCTTTCCAGCCAGGCCTCAGACAACTCACACGATTTTACAGCACATTTCCAAGGGTCTCTTTTCTTTAAAATAGGGGGATGTTCTCCCCCACAAAAAGTTCATCTCAGGTGGGACCTGATGAGCCAAGCAGGGTTTTCTGGGGGCACTTGGTCTCATGGGTCATAGTCACATTGCTGTCAGGCAAGCCATGAGTGTGGAGCCAGCAAGGCCCCACTGAACGTGGTTCTGCCTTTGCTCTGTCCTTTTCTGGCATCGCAGACCCCGACTCCATGTCTTAGAACACCCAGCCCCCTTCCGCCCTCACTGTGCCCACAGCGGGGAGACTCTAGGGTCCCTGCTCATGACTGCCTGGCTCTCCCAGGCACCCGGCTCCTCCCACCATAACCCTCATGGGCCCCCTTCCCACCCAGCAAAGCCGCTGATCCTGAGCTCTTCCCAGCAGCCATGGTGGATGTAGGCAGCTGCCCACTTCTTCCGTGTCTGAGGTCGGTCTAAAAGACACCCTGAAGACAGTTTCACAAGAGCGTGGCCCTCAGAAGTGGACAGACAGGCCAATCAGGCCAGGCTGTGAGATCTGGGACGGGGTGGGCACAGAGGCCTTGGGCAGCGTTTATGAGGGGGGCGTGGAAGCTGGTTGGTGCTTCCCATAAAAGCCTCTAGTCTCAGGAGAGCATATGGGTCTCGGGAGGAACCGGGGTGGTAGAGACCAGCCTGAAGGGGTGAACTCTGATGCCTACCTTTGTCTTTCACCACAGGTGACCCCAGGGTTCGAGGAGAAGGAGGGCGAACTCCTGGTCAGGGGGTCTTCTGTGTTTCGAGAATACTGGGACAAGCCGGAGGAAACGAAAGCTGCCTTCACCTCAGACGGCTGGTTCAAAACAGGTAGGCGGGTGGGTCCAGAGGGGACGAAGGGGAGCCAGTACCGCCACAGCAGGACACCCCCAGAATCCTCCCTAAAGAGGGGAAGGGGGCACTCTGCATCTCCTGTCTTTAAAGCTGCACCCCCGACACTGTACCCTAGCCCCCCGCAGCCTCTGGAAAGAAGATCCTGAGGCTGTGATCCTTGGGGGCCAGCTTCCCCCAGCCCTGCGGCCAGACTCTGGCCCTGTCCCTTGCCCGGCCGCCCTGCACATGGTGGTCCATCTGCCCCTCAAGGGTCAGGATTCCCCTCCCGAGGGACCGCTGCTCTCCACATTAGAGACCCTCCCTGCCTTCCCATCCCCACTCCCCCTGCTTTGTGACCCCTCCCCCACCCCCACAGAAGGAGTTTGCTTGCGGTTTGGTTCGGTCCCCTGAAGTCTGCTCTCTGTCACCTGCCTGCACAGTGTGTGTAGCCAGAGCCTGGGGCCCTGTGCAAGGGCAGGCAGGGGTCCCCCGACGTCCGTGCACCCAGAGACTGCTCTGAGGTGCCTCACCCCCTCGCTGTCCCCCGTGCCCCTCTCCTTGGTCCCATTGGTCCCATCGAGTATGAGGCCGATTCTGCAGATGCTGGGAGTGCTCGAGTTTGTAGCTGCATGGGATTCACTGGTGTGTGCTCACACAGGACACTCCCAGCAGTTCCTGACAGCCAGGAGAGGGGCTCCAGGCATTTGTCCTTTGCTTGTTGCCTGTCTGAGTTTCTAAAACTTGCATGCTGAGCACGCATTATGTCACAATTATCTTAATAATCTTAAAGCAATATTTTCCCAAAAGAAAGGCCTGCTCCTCTGTCATCGTGAGACGGCCTCCTAATTAGAAATGCACCTCTTGGCAGTTCCTCTGTGGGCAGCAGAGCAGAGGAGAGAGTGATGCGCAGGTGTGAGGGCACACGGGTGCGTCTGGGGGTGGGAGAGGCGGTGGGCATGCCCTTGGCCTGGTGACCCCCTGGGAACCACTCCTGGCCGAGGCACACACGTGAGTCTTCATGGGCTCAGGCAGCGTGGGTTCTCAGGGTAGAATTCACTCTCCAGTCTGCCACCATCGTGGGCGTCAGGTCACCGGGTGACAGAGCAGGGCCATGCGCATACCCCCCAGCAGTCCTGGGGTGCT
Organism: Bubalus bubalis; assembly: GCF_019923935.1. Classification (NCBI taxonomy): domain Eukaryota; kingdom Metazoa; phylum Chordata; class Mammalia; order Artiodactyla; family Bovidae; genus Bubalus; species Bubalus bubalis. The sequence continues at coordinate 13,897,783 of NC_059174.1, forward strand.
GGGGGCCGTCAGGTGGGGCTCGAGGAGGGGAGGGGGCAGATGAGAGTTCCCCAGAGCAGAGCAGAGGCCTGCTCCAGGGGCCCTGGGTGGTGCCGGCAGAGAGCTCAGTGGTTGGGCCCCGGGGCCGGGGCAGCTGTTCATGCATTCCAGCTTCCCTTTGTAAATGTTGAATTTGTACAGGCTGGCCTGGTGGCAACAAGATTACTGCTGCCCTTTAAATGCAGGGTTTAAGAAATACAACTTCAGGCTCATCCTGCTTTTGTGTGTCCCTCCTGGAGCCCTCTGAGCATCCTGACTTGGAAATCTGACTTCTTTGTGGGCATCTTCCTTTATTTTTAAACTCAGCTAAAGCTGCAGTCTATTTCTTTAAAAGCGCAGGAACCAAAGCCCTGTGGACTTTGCCAATAGCAGGGCTCGCGCACGCCGGGCCAGCAGCGTGCAAAGTGAGGGGCAGTCAGCATAACACGTCTCAGTCCCTGGTCGTGATGAATATTTCAGTTGAAAGGAATAGCATGCATTAATTATCGTAAAGAGATGTCTTTAGGAGAAAATGATTTTGAAATTCAGTTTAATTTCATTGTAATGCGCAGCAAACAGGAAGGGAGTCTGTGTGTTTAATTGGCTCTCGGGGGTGAGGCCTGGAAGCCGCGTGCCTTTGTCACAGGCCATTAGTGATACAGGCTGCATAATGTGCGCGGCAATCAGCGCACAGCTGCCGCTCCTGCGGGGCAAGCGAGCGGGATATTAAGTAGAAATCAGGATGAATTAAACTTAACCCTTTCCCCGACCAGCCCTCCTGCCACACACATTCTGGCCCAGGCTGCAGGGGGCTGCGTCCGGGGCTTCTCAGAGGATGAGGGGAGAGAGGCTGCCCTCCCCGGCCTGCACAGAGCTCAGTTTCCATCGCCGGGAGCTCCCTGCCAGCCTCTGGGGTCCTGGCTGCTGCTCAGGCAGGAAATCAGAGCCCTCTCTTCTGGAGCACCCCCAATGATGACCCTAACTGCATCCCACCTTCCACACGTGCGTGTGCACAGGCTCAGTGCTGGACCCCTGCGGGGGGGAAACGGTGATGCCAGAACTCCCTCCTCAGGGCTTTACACTGACCCCGCTGTCGAAAACGAGGATGCGGGACAGACGGATGTAAGGACACAGGATGAAGCTAAAGATAGATATGAGGACACAGACAACCTGGGACAGAGATGATGACTGAGACAGGGCCGAGGACACGGGACAGACATGGGGACACGGCCCGCATATAGGGATGCAGACCTGAGCCAAGCCAGCCCTGCAGTCGTCCTGCCCTCTGGACGCAGTAGAGCGACCGGCAACTGAACAAGGAAACAGAAACGTCATCTCTGCTTTATTCTAGAGGAGATCTCCTGGGGCTTCTCTGGTGGCCCAGGAGTAAAGAATCTGCCTGCCAACAGAGACACGGATCCATCTCTGACTCGGGAGGATCCCACATGCCGTGGAGGAGCTGAGCCCGTGTACCCTAGAACCCAGGCTCTGCATAAGAGAGGCCACCACAGTGAGAGGTCCGCTCGCTCACCACAACTAGAGAAAAGCCTGCCACCAGTGAAGACCCACACAGTCACAGTTAAATTAAGCGTATGAAAAAAGAGACAAAGTCTCTACCCTTTAAAGGTCTCATCACACAGTTTGCTGTTAGTGACATAGGAGATGGAACATCCCTGATGATAAATCCACACATTTGTGGAAGAAGCTCAGGTAACTGGGGAAGGGTGCGTAAGAAGCCCACCAGAATGTAACAGGGTACCTGGCACTGAGTTGATAATCCCTTTTTCTTCTGTTAACGAAAACAAAATGATATTATCAGAGAAAAACTTTAAAGGGTATTTATCTAAGAAAGAACGTTCACCAGCAGAAAACATAAGGGAGCCGTTCCGTGGCCCTGTGCATACTCAGCTGAGCGTGGGGTCCACTGAGAGGTTGGGGAGCCCGGGACCTGAGGGCTGACCCAGGCTGAGAGAGTGGCCCCCTGCGCCCAGAGCCCAGGAGGAAAATAAGGCCAAAGGCAGGCGGAGGGGAAGTGCGGTCGGCCATAAAAATGCAGAAACTGTTTCACTTCCCAGTGGTGAAAGGCAAGTATGGAGACAGACTCCATCCACCAAACTGGCAGAGACTCTTCCGGAGCTGACGCTCAGTGCTGTGAGGTCGGTGCTTGGCTCCCGCGGGCGGGGTGCATGTCAGGAGGTCTCCTGGGAATCCATTCACAGACAGAGGTGTAGGCTCCGATGTTTATAGACCCCTTGTTTGCTGCTGGGTTCATGGGCACCTCGGGTGCGTCCAACCTGCAGAAGATTGCGAGCCTTCCGCACCCACGGCCCAAGTGATCCCGGCCTCAGGGAGCCCTGCTGGCATGTGCCACACACGTGTGTCCGCGGGCATGCGCGGCCATCATGGACGGGTTTGCGCACCATGCGCAGGACACTGGCTGCTGTCTCTGCATGATTCCCTCTAGTCCTTTGTTTCTCTGGGCAGAATTTCCTGGGTGAGCTCCGCCGCCACAGGTGAGGGTGAAAGGCTCTCAGTTGTCTGAGACAAAGGCCCCCCTGCCTGGCGCTCACCCTGCGCCAGGCTCACCTGCCCCGTGCTCACCCGGTGCACACTGAGCTCTGACACATTTATTCCGTAACCTGTGCATCCGTTGTGACCAACAACAGTCAGGAATCAGGCAGCGTATTGATCAGGCACGGTTTCTTGTTAGGGTGTGACAGCGCGTGTAGCTAGAGGATGTCGACCCCTTTGCATCTGCTGACCGTGAATGATTAGCACATGCCCGCCCCCCGGCAGGGCCCTCCAGACCCCCAGGACGTGTGGTGCAGGCAGGCTGCTGACCCACTGGCCCCCGCCACCCCGCGGGGCACAGCCCGTGCGGCGGCCTGTGGTGCTGCCTGGCGGCCGTCCCTTTGTGTGGGCTTCAGTTTGTGTCTTGTGTGAAACCCTTTGTTCCCCGGTGGTCGCCGAGACCTGCTTCTCTGTGTTCTTCTGGCACACCCTGCTTTGCTTCACCTGGCACGGCTCCTGTGTGGACGGTGGGTCCCATCCCGTCTCACTCCTGCTGGGCCTCCGTGCTGCCCTTTGGCCTCCGTGTCTGCCCAGGCTGGCCCAGGCCTCTGGGCAGAGGGTCCTTGTTTTCATCAAGGTCCCATACGGGCAGCTGGGAGACTCCAGCCGTCTGTCAGGTTTGAGGAGGAGCCCTCGTACCCCAGCTGTGTCCATGCTGGCGGCTGCAGGCCGCCCAGGGACTGCCAGACAGTGGACACACTGTTCGGGGCTTCCTGAGTTGGGGTGCTCGTCTGTCCAGCCCCCCAAGAGATCCCCCAGTGCTCCCCCTCCCCCACACCAGCATACAGCTCCCACCCACCTCCTCCTTCCTCCAGGGTCACGTCTGTCCCTGCAGCCCTGCGTCCTCCTCCTCGGCTCGGGCCGTGTTCCCAGGAGCCTCTGAAGTGGGCAGCAGGAGGTGCACTCTGGAGAGCTGTGTCACCGGCATACTTGTCTGGCTGGGCCGGGCTGGGCACAGAGCTCTAGTGTCCAGCTTCCAGGGGCACTGCTGGCCGCAGCCGTGTTGCTCCTGGTGCGTCGTGACCTTTCCCCTATCTCGAGTCCCTTTGCCCTGGGAGCCCTTTGGTCGACAAGCCCCCTGCCTCCGGGGTTCTGACTGTCCTCATCTGGCTAGCGCGCTTGATGGCTGCGTTCTCCTCTCTGATGTCCAGCGGGGGTTGGGGGCTGAGAGCAGGAGGTGGGTTGGGCGTGGGTTCTGTGCTGCTGTCCACCCTCTCTGTCCCCAGAGTGCAAGCGGCGGCCATGCACTGAGGGCCAGTGCCCCTGCGCCCTGCTCTCAGCCATCCTCTGCGCCTCCCCCAGGGCACCTGCCAGCCCGGCCGTAAATGACCCGCAGAGTCTGTCTACCTGCCTTCCAGCTGCCAGTCTTCTCCCCAACACGCCCTCTCCCGTCCCCTCTGCATAGCTTTGGTGCCTTAAAAAAACCAGTTGCTGTTGACTTTATTCCAAGAGGGAGCGATCTGAGCTGTGTGTTGAGGCAGGCCCCGCTCAAGGGAGGTGTCGTGTGTCTGTTTTCCTTCTCCTGTTCTTCTTGGCCTCCTGCTGCGCCATGCCGAGGGGCGCAGACCCACCGGGACCTTCTGCCTCCATCCTCATGTTCTGCGTCCGTCTGTCTGTCTCAAATCTCTGTCTTCCTCCCTCTTATGAGGATGTTGTGACCAGTTTGAGGCCACCGGGGAATCGAGGACCTCCGTGACGTGTATCCTTACTTCCTGCCTGACGGTGACCCCGGGGAGTAGCAGGGCCTCCCTCACTCAGCACACAGACCCGGGACCTCCCCAGTCCGTCGTCCGTGTGACCTTCCACCAGCCCTGCCATCTCGGGGCTGGCTTTGCTCAAAGACCCTAGTCTCAGTGCTCTTCATGTGGCTGGAGGAGGTCATTAAGTGGACCACCTGGCATGCAGGGTCGAGGCAGGGTGGCAGGCAGCTGGTGAGGCCATGGGAGTGATGTCTGAGAGGAGTGGCGGACAGGTGGAGAAGCAGACACTGCAGGTGGGCGGTGGGTGTGAGCGCCCCTGGGCGAGGGGCATGGCTGGGGGTCTGCTGGAGGACGTGGGTGTGGCTGTTGGGAGCTCTCGCCCTGGGTTTAGTTGACATCAGAGCAAGGAGGGTGCAGGTGTTGTGGCCAGGGGCCCTGAGGCCACCTTAGCCTTGGTGTGGGCATTTGGGGTGTCCCTGGCAGGACCAAGTGTGGGACGCGGAGCCCAGGGTAGGGAGTGACCCCCACACCCCTGGGTCTCTGGCAGGCGGAGGCCAGTGGGAGCCAGGTCTGGAAGCCACAGGAGGGACCACCCTGGGCTGGGGTTGATACTCAGGGATGGAGAAGCCGTCCAGTGTGGAGGGGACACGGCCAGAGCCAGAGCCGCATAGCAGGGGCCCTGGTGGGCCTCAGGGGATGGGGCACCCTGCGTCCTGTCCCTGCAACCTGCCTGTCACTCCTGTCACACGTGTCCTTCCCCGCCATCCACCTACCCATCACGCATCCAGGAACCGCGGTGGCTCCCAGGGCCTCCCGTTCATCCTGCCTCATGTTGGGCAGGAGGGCCCCCACCTCAGGAGCCCAGCTCCCGCCGCGGCCAGCCGGGCACAGCCATCCATCTTGTTTAATAGGCTGGAGCACCCCGCGCGGCTGGGCTCCGGGAGAGCGAGCTGATGGATGGGCCTCCTGCGTTGGACGGCAATGTATCATGAAATATTGATTTATTCCAGCTAATCACCCGCGTGAAGTGTGTGAGAGCAGACGGTGGTGCGTCAGTGCGGCTCTCAGAGCACGGGCGGGCGTTCCCATGTGCCCAGTCTCACACATGCGTGCACACTTGTGTGAGCGCGCTCACCCTCAGCCCTGCTCCCCCTGTGCCCACGATGCCCCAGCAGGCATGTGCCCCGTGCCCTTGCTGGGGTGGGAAGTACCCACACTGAGCGTGGCGGGGGGGGGGGGTCCCTTCCTCCTGCCAGATCCCCCACGTGACACCATGTGTGGCCCACGCCCTGTCGGGAAGGGTCTACCCTGATGCCCACTCCAGGCCCTTCTGTGGCTGGAACCCAGGGAGGCCCCATGGGTTGTATCTCCTGCCTCTGTGGTCCTGGGAAGCTGTGGGCTATTTCACGATGGTCCTTGTGGGATGTGGCTGCATAGGCGTCTGTGTGGGCATCATGCAAGGCGCCAGCTGTCCACGTGGCACTGGCCGGCTTGTTCCAGAGAGATGTAGATGCCCCGAGACACAGGGCCACACCCAACCAGCTGACCCAGGCCTCTCCCCAGGTGACACGGCAGTGTTCAAGGATGGCAGCTACTGGATCCGTGGCCGCACCTCTGTGGATATTATCAAGAGTGGCGGCTACAAGGTCAGCGCCCTGGAGGTGGAGCGGCTCCTGCTGGCCCACCCCAGCATCACCGGTGAGTGGCCCTGTGACCCTGCCCTTCAGCTGACACAGCTGCCCTCGGCTTCCCAGGCCATCTTGGGACCGGTCCAGACGTGGCTTCCTGTGTGTGTCAAGGCACACCATCCGGTCCTCCGCTCCCCTCCCGGCTCCCCGTCTCAGGTCCAGGCTGGCCAGTGCAGGCCATGACCCCGTGGTCAGGAGTAGTGGTGTCCCGGGCTGTCCTGACACCCCAGGGGTGCCCTGTGCCCACGTTTCTGGCCACTCGGACTTATCTGGGCCCTTCCTGCAGCCTTCAGTGCTCGTCCTCTTGTGTCCTGAGATCCCTCCCTCTGCTTCCTCCACAGACGTGGCTGTGATTGGAGTTCCAGACATGACATGGGGCCAGCGGGTCACCGCAGTGGTGACTCTTCAAGAGGGCCACTCGCTGTCCCACCGGGAGCTCAAGGAGTGGGCCAGGTGAGGGCTGAGCTATGTGGTGCTTATGGGAGCTGCCCCCCAACCCCGCCATACACACAGACACTCGAGGTGTGAAGGACCCCAAGACAGCTGTGTAGTGATGGCTAGCGGGCAACATGGTCCTTACAGGAGCTGCCCCCACATACATAGATGTAGGTGTGAAGGTAGTCCTTAAAGAGCTGCTCCCTCCCCCACACTGACACATGCGAGGCATGAAGGACCCCAAGAAGGCTGCGTTGTGATGGCAGGAGCAGATGTAGGACCCTGACCCCTGGCTTAGGTCTAAGCTTCCCAGGCAGGTTCTGAGGCAGACGGGGAACCCGTGAGTGCCTGCGTCCTCTCCTGGGTGTAGGAGGGACCTCGTCAGGGAAGGTCCATTCACAGAGCCCAGCTCAGAGGATGCTGGGGCAGGCTGAACAGGCTGGGGGCACCGCTGAGCTCAGGGCATTGCAGGGGCCTGTGGGTGCTCGCTGCCAGCTGAGCTCAGAAAGAAGCTGTTAGTTCTGTCCCCAGGTTCTTTATCTTAGATGTAGGAGGTTCCTCCCTCTCCCCCCACCCCACCCCCTCCTTCTGCTGCTTCTTCGACACCGAAGATACTTGTGGCTCTCCCAGCGGGGTCTCGGGAGCAGTCAGAGTCCTTGTTTATCAGGCAGCACAGCTGGGCCATTAGATTCCCCTGGATTTGCAGAATCACAGCTGGAACGTTATAGTTTCACAAAGGCGTGAGCAGGATTCTAGTTGGCTTTGCTGCTTTGGTTAAACAGTTGCTTTGTTAAAAGGCAGAGCTCAACATCCTGTGCTGAGAGCAGGTCTCCCGGCATTAGAGGGGCTCCTTGTCACCCCAGGCTCCCAGCATCCCTCCATGGGGTCTGCTGCCTGCCGAGAGCTTGGGGTCCTGGGAGATGCTCCCCGCAGGGTGGGCCTGGGGCAGCTGGGACCCTGGGCTTTGTGTCTCACACGAGGCAGCCATGGATAGTGACCCTGCAACTGCCCACCCCATGGATGGAGAGCAAAGGTCCTCCTCTCAGAGGGCAGGGCCGGCTCCAGATCTGTCTACACCCCTGGTGGGGGAGTATGCAGGAGGGGCCTCACTCCAGTCCTTCTTGACACTGGCTCAGAGAAGCTGCTGTTCTTATGTCATGTCTGTTGCCATATAAGGGTCTTTTTTAAGATTATTTTATAATCATGTTTTCCCTTCCGCTGCTGTTTTTCATTCTTGAAGATTCTTGCCTCGCAGTCTGTCTGCCCCCCAGTAAAGGTCTGTTCTGCCCTGTCCCCCATACTACTGTGCTCCTAGAGGAGTTGGGGGAAGCTGGCAGCCACGCCCTCCCCAGATCAGGCACTGTGAATCTAGGGGTGCACGTGGCTTGGGGCTGGGCAGCAACACCACATTCCTGGGTCTGGACATGGCCTGCCCATCACACTGTCCAGTCACGGAAGCCCATGTGGGGCTTATACCCCCTGGGCAGGGGCGGGGGTTTAGTTCAGGAATCCCGTGCCCAGATGGAGCTCTGCGGGATCAGGTATCAAGCAGGGACGATGCTCCCAAGGCGCTGAACAGTGGGGATTTCCCTGCAGGGAAGCTCTGGAACAAACAGCTCAGCTCTGCAGGGTTCCCACTCAGGCGGCACTTTGCCCTGACCAATTCCTCCCAGACCACTTGCTGAGCTGATGCTCTCCAGAGGAGAACGGGTCTGTTCTCAGAAATGGTGAGCTCACAGGCTTTTAGACTGCTCCTCTCCATGCCTGCGACTTCTGTTCCCGTTGGGGTTAGGGCTGTGTGTCCTGCTTCTGTTGCCCCCCTGCCCCAGGCAGCACCTGTGCTTCTGCTGGTCTCTTACAAAGGGGCCTGTGTGCAGCCATGGCGCAGGGAGCTCTGCCCAGGATAGCCGCGGTGCCTGCAGCCTCAGTGTGGGGTTCAGAGCTGACCGCGGCTGTTCACAGGAGGATGCCTCATCAGCGGGGCCCCTCCCACTCTGTGGGCGACTGGTGTGGGCTGGGCAGTACTGGCTGGTGTGCATGCATGGTCAGGACACCCAGGGGTGTGCAAAGTGCCAACCACCCCCCTCCAGTAACCTCCCACTGGGGAAAGGTGCCAACCATCCCTGCGGCCCCTGCACTCAGGCCTCTTGTCTCTACAGAGGCGTCCTGGCCCCGTACGCTGTGCCCTCGGAGCTGCTGCTGGTGGAGGAGATCCCGCGGAACCAGATGGGGAAGGTCAACAAGCGAGACCTCGTCCGGCAGCTTTACCCACGTGAGAAGGGCACCCCTGAGGCCGGGAACCAGTGAGCCAGCCTCCCGCGCAACTAGAATGAAACCACCATAAATCCTGCAATGGCATTGTGGCTGTAGCCACACCCCACAGTTCCATATGCTCTGCATCCCTAAGCCCCAGGTCCGTGTGTGTCCAGAGGTATCTCGGGGAAGCCGGTCTCCCTGGAAGCTCAATAAAGGCCTTGCAGAGAAGACAGTGCCTGTCCAGCGATCCTGCCTTGGTCTGTGTGGTCCCTGCCCTCGCGTGGGGAGGGCGCGGTCTGCACGTGTGTGCACACTGCAGGGCAGGGTGGACGGTGGCCCTGGGCGTCCATGGGAGGGTGTTTCTCACAACAAGAGTGGGTAGCCGTGGGGTGTCCAGCACCTGTGGCCCTGGCCTTCAGGGTGGCACCCGTGGCCCACTAGGCCTTCAGGGCCAGGGCTGTGGCTCAGGTGACCAGAGGGCAGGGAGTGCCTGACTCTTGGCCCCAGAGTGGCCACCTAGACCAGAGTCGGGCTGGGGGCCAGTATCTGGGGCTCTGGGGCCACTTGTTCCCAGTCATGGCTGCAGCCTGGATCCCACCATCCTCAGGATCCAGAGTGCTCAGTAGCCAGAGGTTGACCACAAATGGCCCCACTACTGCACCCCTGACCCTTGACCCCTCCCTCCCCTCGTACTGTTCCTCTGCAACACTCCCAGCCCACTCCGGTCTTTGTCTGGATGTCTCTCTCTCCTTCCCAGACCCCCACCGGCTCCTGCTGCCCGGCCCCAAGCCCCCCTGCCCTCCCCAGCCAAAGGCAGAGGTGCCCTGGGAGGCCCAAGGGTCAGGGGGAGGCTGAGCAGGAACCAGGACAGAGCTGAGGCCCAGGTGGGAAGCATGTGGGGCCAGGGCCCCTGCCCCACCCTGTGTGCACAGCCTGAGACTGCCTGAGGCCAGCCCCGGGCACATCCACCTCAGCATCCTCCCGCGAGAGGCCTGGCCATGCACAGTCACCGCCTATGCAGCAGGCTGGCCTCCCTGGCTGGGCGCTGGCCGGTGGCCAGTCCTCTTGGGCGGCACTGGACCTCTGGGTCCCGCTGTTCTCATGTTGCCGGCTCTTCACCTGATCCCACTGGCTGACTCTGGCTGAGGGGGCTGCGGGCTAAGAGCTAGTCGTTCTTTAAGTGCTTAGTTCTTTAGTGCTTACTTCTTTTTTGTCCAGGAAAAGCATCAGCAGGTTGGACAAGGCATGGTGTCCACTCAGGAGAGTGTGAATCAGGAGTCAGTTTCGGCTGCCTAGTGATGTCACTCCTATAATTAGGTTCTTGTAAGGTTAGAGGGAGAGAGAGCTGCCTTCACCATGCCAAACCTGCCACAGACACCTGGGGATGGACTCCCCACACACTGGCCAGGGGTCTCACTTAGGGCTCTGAGGGAGGGTGAGGCTGGCCTGAGACCCCCAGGGCCAGTGGTCTCCTCGGTCGGGCTGGGCTGTCTTTGGTGACGGATTTGGGCTCTTCAGGGGTTACTGGTTTATTCAGAGTTGTTACTTCCATTTAATGACCTGAATCTTCTATAAAGCCATTTACTTCATCCAGGTTTCAGACCTACTGGCACGAAGTCACTCACCAGTCTTGCTGGTGCGTCTGGTTGGCTCTCCTTTTTGTTGGCTCATCCTCCTCACGGTTTCTTCTGTTTCTTTAGCATCTCTTTTCCTGGTGGCTGACTGGACCTGCCCTGACTGTCTTCACCTGGCTGTTCTCCTAACCCCTTCCTGGGCGCCTCCCTTCCCACTCAGCTCCAAACTCTGGGTCACTTCTGCTTTGATATTTTTCCTTGATTTTTAAAATTTGCTTTGTTTTTGGCTGCACTGGGTCTTCGTTGCTGCATGAGGCTTTCTCTAGTTTCGGCGAGCCAGGGCTACTCTCCAGTTGTGCACAGGCTTCCCGTGGTGGCAGCTTCTCTCATTGCAGTGGACAGGCTTGAGAGCACAGACTCAGTAGTTGGGGCTCCCGGGCTTCGTTGCTCCACAGCACGTGGAATCCTCCTTTAACCAGGGATCGAGCCGATTTTTAACCACTGGACCACCAGGGAAGTCTGCTGCTTTGATTTACTCTCTTAACCCGTGAGTGATGAAAGCACGTCCTGTGTCCACCATTTCCCCACTGGTCTCTGCCGTGACCCCGAGAATGTGGGCCATGGGGCTCCAGTGCTTTGGAGTTCCTGGTACCTCCTGTGCCCCCTTCACAGCAGCAACTTCTGTCCCTTCAGGAGGCTGCTCTTTTGACATGTTTCAGTAGTAGGTGCTTAGCCCCTGGTCATACCCCATTATTACATATCAGTTCAATTCAGTCATTCAGTCATGTGGCTGACTCTTTGCGACCCCATGGACTGCAGCACGCCAGGCTTCCCTGTCTATCACCTACTCCCGGAGCTTGCTCAAACTCATGTCTGTCAAGTCGGTGATGCCATCCAACCATCTCACCCTCTGTCGTCCCCTTCATTCCTTCTAATGAATATTCAGGACTGATTTCCTTTAGGATTCACTGGTTTGATCTCCACAGTCCAAGGGACTCACAAGAGTCTTCTCCAACACCACATTTCAAATTACATATGGAGTCTCTCTTTATCTCTGTTTGAGCTTCCCTGTTAAGTCACACACTGTCTGAGTTCAGTACTGCCGTGCGGCTTCTGGGGTTGGCGTTTGCTCTGCCCCTGGGCTCCTTCACACCCCACCCCCTATAGCTGTACTGTCTGCTGTACTGTCTTGTGAGCAGCACAGCTAGGTCTGATGTTTTTACTCCAGTGTCTTCTTTAGTGAGCAAGTGCAGTGCATTTATTGTTACTGTTGATGTCTTTGGATTTATCTCCACAATCCCTAGTTGTGTTCTCTGCCATCACCTTAGGAATGTGGGGTTGCTGTTTTGCCTTCTCTTTCATTGTAGTAATAAATTTCTCTACTTTTTTCCTCTTTGTTTGTTTTGAAATTATAAACTAAAGTTCTGTTTTTTGAGTACCCTTAAGACATTTAAATACTTGCTAATATTAAAAAGCAGAGACATTACTTTGCCAACAAAGGTCTGATAGTCGAAGCTATGGTTTTTCCAGTAGTCATGTATGGATGAGAGAGTTGGACTATAAAGAAAGCTGAGTGCCAAAGAATTGATGCTTTTGAACTGTGGTGTTGGATAAGACTACTGAGAGTCCCTTGGACTGCAAGGAGATCCAACCAGTCAATCCTAAAGGAAATCAGTCCTGAATATTCATTGGAAGGACTGATGCTGAAACTGAAGCTCCAATACTTTGGCCATCTGATGAGAAGAATTGACTCATTTGAAAAGACCCTGATGCTGGGAAAGATTGAAGTTAGGAGGAGAAGGGGATGACAGAGGGTGAGATGGTTGGATGGCGTCGCCAACTCTATGCACATGAGTTTGAACAAGTTTGGAGAGTTGATAATGGACAGGAAGCCTGGTGTGCTGCAGTCCATGGGGTTGCAGAGTCAGACACGACTGAGCAACTGAACTGATAGTCTAAGTTCTTCACGGTTTTGCAGCACAGGGCTCCCCCATGGCCAGGATGATGCCTGCCAGTACCTGCCCTGCTGCCATCTCAATAGGTTTCTATAACAGTTCAGTTTTTTTTTGATACAAAAATTAATAGGCTTCAGGGCTTCCCTGGTAGTCCAGTGGTTAAGAGTCCACCTGCCAATGCAGGGGCATGGGTTTGATCCCTGGATCACTGGACCGAGAAGATCGCACAGGCCTAGAGGCAACTAAGCCTGTGTGTCACGACTATTGAGCTTGAGCTCTGGATCCTGAGAACTGCAGCTACTGAGGCTGCACACCTGGAGCCTGTGCTCCACAACAGGAGAAGCCACAGCAATGAGAAGTCTGCACACCACAACTGGAGAGTAGCCCCCCTCCCTGTGACTAGAGAAAAGCCAATGCAGCAATGAAGCCCAGCACAGGCAAAAATTTTAAAAATTACTTTACTTTTCCATAGTCAGTCATTAAATTTACTGAAATTTTATCCACTTCTTGGCTCAATGGGATTTCATTTTAACCAGAAATTCTCTGCAGTTGTTTCAAGAACGCGGCTGAGGGTTTTTACAAGTCTCTACTTTTCCTCACTCTCGAATGACAGACGGGCTGTCTGCTCCTCGGGTGCCAAAAAGGTTTTCCTTGTCCTGGACACCAGTAAGTGTCTGCCTCACTCACGCCTAGGACAGAGCCCTGAGGGCCTGGGTGGGGGCAGGTCCAGAGGACTGGCAGGAGGGGAGCCACAGGGCTCGACAGTCTGGGAAGTTCTGGTCCCCAGCAGTCGGGATGGAGAACGTGTGGGGAAAGGGGCGGAGGTGGGGCTGGGATACCTGCCAGGTGCGCACAGGCTCCTAGCTTTCAGGAGCGAGCGGAACTTCAGGACCAAGGAGAGTGGCCGGAACGTAAGACTCTTCTCCATTAGAGGCTAGAAGGCTGCTAGCTGGATGCTGCTCTGTAGGGCCCGGGCCTACAGCTCCAACCAGTGCAGGGCTCTCCCTGGACATCCTGCCAGGGTCCTGTGTCTGGAGGAGAAAGGCCGACAGGAAGGGCCCAGGTCCCCAAGCCCACCCAGCCTGCATCTTCCTTCTCAGGCGGGTCCCAGGAGAGGGACTCGCAGGGCCCGAGACCCGCCTAGGGGGCCGCGGCTGCTGAGTGGGCAGGGCAATGAGCTCCCTCCCTTGGGGTGGGCGGGGCCGGGCGCTTCCCCGCCCTCAGGGTGGGCGGGGCGGAGTCCTCTTAACAGTGGCTGATTTAATCTGAATGGCGGTTAATGTGGTTTACGTGGCAGTTTGGGATCCTTAGTTCCCAAGTTTGTCACTAGTCCTCTTGGTATTGATTGAGAGAAAGTGTTGCTGGTGCCCAGTTGGGCAGGCTGGGGATAGGGGGAGAGAGTCTGCCTGGGCAGACGGGAACCCCACCTTCCTTCTGGAGGTCCCTCCTGGCGCACCGCATGTCCCCCTCCCATGCCAGTACCCCTCCATTCTTCCTGGCCCTCACCAGCTCTGATTGGGGAAGTTACCAAGGAGCAGCTGCACTGGTGGCATCTCTGGAACGCCTGGGAAGAGCCGAGAGGCAGATGAAAGGACTGGTACCCTGCAGCCCAGGGAGCCTGTGGTGCCCGTGGCGCTCGGGAACAGCCCCTGACCTCCCCTCCCCTCTCCCCAGGCCAGAAGGATCAGCCACTGAGCGGCCTCATTTGCCAGAGCCCATCATTGGATCATAGAGAAAGCAAGGGTATTCCAGAAAAACATCTGCTTCATTGTGTGGATCACAACAAACTGTGGAAAATTCTTAAAGAGATGAGAATACCAGGCCGCCTTACCTGCCTCCTGAAAAACCTGTATGCAGGTCAAGAAACAACAGTTAGAACCAGACATGGAACAATAGACTGGTTCAAAATTGGGAAAGGGGTATGACAAGACTGTATATTGTCACCTTGCTTATTTAACTTATGTGCAGAGTACATCCTGCAAAATGCTGGGCTGGATGAGTCACAGCCTGGAATCAAGATTGCCAGGAGAAATACCAACAACCTCAGATTTTCAGATGATACCACTCTTGTGGCAGAAATCAAAGAGGAACTAAAGAGCCTCTTGATGAGGGTGCAAGAAGAGAGGCCTCTGCTATGGCCCCAGGAGCTCCACATTGGAACCAAGAGCCCCAGGCAACACCACGGGTTTCGCCTGACATTTTCTTCATGCCCCACCAGGAGCACAAAAAGAAAGTGAAAAAGCTGGCTTAAAACCCAACATTCAAAAAATTAAGGTCATAGCATCTGATCCTGTTACTTCATGGCAAATAGAAGGGGAAAAAGTGGATGCAGGGACAGATTTTCTTTTCTTGGGCTCTGAAATCACTGTGGACAGTGCCTGCAGCCACGAAATCAAAAGATGCTTGCTCGTTGGAAGAAAAACTTTGACAAACCTAGACTGCATATTAAAAAGCAGATACATCACTTGGCCAACAAAGGTCCATATAGTCAATGGTTTTTCCATATGGTTTTTCCAGTAGTCATGTATGGATGTGACAGTGGACTGCAAAGAAGGCTGAGCACTGAAGAACTGATGCTTTCAAATAGTGGTGCTGGAGAAGACTCTTGAGAGTCCCTGGACTGCAAGGAGAGAAAACCAGTCAATCCTAAAGGAAATCAACCCTGAATATTCATTGTAAGGACTGATGCTGAAGCTCCAATACTTTGATCACCTGAGGCAAAGAGCCCACTTGTTGGGAAAGACCCTGATTGCTAGGAAAGATCGAATGCAAAAGAAGGGGGCGACAGAATGAGATGGTTAGATGGCATCACCAACTCAATGGACATGAATCTGAGCAAACTCCGGGAGATAGTGGAGGACATGGAAGCCGGGTGTGCTGCAGTTCATGGGGTCCCACAGATTTGGACAGGACTTAGGGACTAAACAACAACATCCCCCCAGTTTCTTCCAGACGAGGACCCTCTCCAGCGCAGGCTGGCACCAGGTGCACATGACATGCACAGGGCGTGGCTTATGAGGCTGTGACATGACGTGTGTGCAGGACACAGGCTCACTGAGGCCTCTGAGTGAGCAGGATAGAGGAGTGCACTCCTGCCCTGGAGTCTTAGGGTGCAGGGGTGCCCTGGCCCTGCCCACTTGTTCGAGGTTTTTACTGGAGTGGATTTTCCATGAGAGCCACCCTCTGGGGGTGCCAGTTATGTTTACGAATTGCTTTCAAGCCTGACAATTTGAGCCCAGAGACCTCTGTTCTCTGGCCTGTCCTGCACTGCGTCAGTGTGGCTGGGCCTGCTGCCCTGGACCTTGCAGGTCCTCGCCGTGGCCTGAGACTCAGGCTGGCCTCAGGAGCTTGGGATTCTGGCCGGGCAGCCTGGCTTGGTCATTGAAGATGCCACTTGGCAGAGGCCATGCCCCCCAGACTCAGGGCTGGCCCCTTCAGGGAGGACCAGACAACTGCCTCCACCTTACCTGGAGCCACACTGCTCTCTGCTGGTGTTTCTGGGCATAGCAGGGATAGATAGAGGAGAGATCCCTGCAGGGATAGAGGAGAGATCCATGCCCTCCTACTCCAGTACCTGCTGGGACCCTTCATCCCTTGTGTCAGGGCTGCTGGGCAGGAAGGACCCTGGTCCCAGAAGCTGGAGAAGGGGGGGTGGGGGCGGGGGGTAATTTGAAACTCAGAGATAGCCCTGGGGATGGCTGGTACAGAGCCTGCCGCCCCAGGACCTCTAGCCCAGCTCCCATTTTCTCAGGGCTGTAGGGCCAGTGGGAGCTGCCAGTACCCCCAGCTCCTGCTCTGTCTTCTGTCTCTGTCCATTTGTTTGTCCAAAGTCTTCTGTGCACCCAATACTTTAGAAACAGTTTGAGAATGACCATTCAATGTGTGTTTGGGAGCCGTCACTGGGCTCCAGAATAGGCAAGGCCCCCCCAAACTTGCCTGCAGACACTCATACCTGTGCAGTCCTGGGAGGCCCTGCCTGGCTGTACTGTGGCCGCCAGGGGGCGCGCACAGTCTGGACGGGGTAGTGACACCCTGCGCTCCCCACGCTCCAGCCCACCCCGCTGTCCTCTCTGACCCTGGGCCCCATTTAAGGGACAGGAAGCCCTCTTCAGGGCCCCACTGCTGCATTCTGGCCATGGGGCCAGGCAGCGGGTCAGGACCCTCCCAGATCTGCCCCATTGTTTGCCTGGCTCCATGAAGACCGCCCCCGCGACCCCCTCCCCCGCCAGCCCCGCAACACTCATGCTGCCTCACTACATTGGGATCTGTTGATGCCTGACTTCCCAGGGAGGGCAGCCTTGGAGAGCTGATGCCCCAGGTCCTGGAAGGGGCCTGGAAACCGCACGGTGGGAGGGTTGGGAAGGGGGAGACAGGGAAGGAGGAAGAGGGGAGGGAGTGTTTGCCTCCACCCAGCCTCCAGACCAGGCTTGAACTTGGAAGGGGCGAGGGCCTTGCCGCCTGTTGCCTGGGCTCCTTCCCAGACCCCACCAGGATTGGCTGTGCCACCTTGGCCTCTGGCTCCTTGCCTGGTAAAGTGGGGCCCCAGAGGGGCCAGCCACTGTGAGGTGAGGTCAGTGCCTGGCCCCCCGAAGCAGCACTGCCCTTGACAGTTGTTGCCAACAGCTGCCCCTGGGCACCTCCACCTGGACGGCCACAGGCACTCCGTTCATGTCCACAAGGAACCTGTCCTCACCCAGGTCAGTGCCTGGTGTCCAGGTCACCTCCTTTCTGTCTAATTCTCCTGAACCCCCAGGCATTCTCCGTCTCCCCTGTGTCCCCATTCTGGACACAGAGCCTGAACCCTGGGTGGGTGGGTGGGCACTGCTCTCTGCAGCCCTAGGAGCTAGTCACCTGGCCATCTGTCCCCTTGCCACACAACCCTGGCTGACCCTCTCTTGCAGAATGGGCATGTGCACCATGGAGCCCTGGGCAGACTGGGCCGAGGGTGGGGGCATGAAGTTATCCCAGGGAGCCCAGCAAGCAAATGCCCACTGAACACCAGCCGTGCAGCCCAGTTACACACCCGACTACATTGCCAGAAAGTTACTGTAAACAACTTTATAACCTCACTGTTTCATTCTTTTACACGTAATAATAATCCTTGTTACACTATCATTATGTTATTATTGATATAACTACATTATTTTTAAAAGTTATAGGAGCTTCACTTCCCTGCTGAAAGCCTCAGTGCCTCTCTTTTATCAAGAGAAAGCTGCAAATCCCTAAACAGGTGGATGAACCTTCCAAGGTTTGACCCCCACCTCCCACACCCCCTACACCTACTCCCTCCCCCAAGGCTCCCCCTAGTGGAGCCTCTGCCCTCCACCCAGTTCACAGGTGCCCAAGCCCCACCAGAATCAGGGGAGACCACCCGGGGAAGGGGATCCAGACCCCTTGGAGCTGGGTGAGGACACCCACACCTCAGGCCCCACCCCCCATTGACACAGGACCCCAGGGAGGGTCTGCTGGTGGTGAAGGGTTGAACCCTGGGGTTGGCAGCCTGGGGCCTGCAGAATTGGGAAGGGGAGGGGATGCCCAGAGGGTCAGTAGCCTTGAGTCCACTGGGAAAAAGGCCAACTAGCCCTGGCACCCTGGGGTGGACCAGTGCTGGATAGGCCCTCGAGGCTCAAACACAAGCAGTCAGCGGAGAGAACTTCCTGTGCGAGGGCCAGAGCTGGACTCGGCCCAGCCTTCTGCATCTCTTGGGCCGCCCCACCCCCGGACCAGGTCCAGCTCACCATCCCCCTGGAGCCCCCATCCCGAGGTTGTTGAGGAGATAGATGGCGCAGAGCAGGGATGGACTAGAGAGAGGAGAGGGTGTAATCAGGGGACTTGGGCACTCAGCGCCCCCCTTACCCCCTTCTACCTCACCTATGGGGGCAGAAACCCAAAAGCATTCAGAGGGCTCCTCCTCCATCCGGGTTTGGGTCCCTGACCTCAGAGGCAGGACGGTGGCCTCCAGGAACTATTCAGCATCAGGGCCTTGGAGCCTGCAGATGGAAGGGACTCCCGCCCTCCACCCCCACCTTGGAGCCCTGAGTGCCAGGGATACAGTCACTGCCGGAGCCCCCGCCCCACCCCGGCAGCCTGGCCTCCTTCCAAGCAGGCTACAGGCACAGATGGTGCTGCACCTGCTCAATCTAGAGAGGAGGGCAGAGGCCCCATGCCTGCTTCTGCCGCGGAGACCAGCTCCCGCACAGGATACTCCTCACTCCCCTGCTCGAGGTCCGCAGGGCACCCCCTACCTCCCTACCTCCTGCCCTCCCCTGGTTCTGAGCGACACACCAGGAGGTAGGGGCTGGGAGGGGAGAGACAGCCTGCCCCTTCCACCCAGCAGTTTCCGACCGACGAGGAAAGAAAGGAGCAGGCAGGGCTGGGCTCTCTTTCCTGTATGCTATCCCTAGGGGGCAGCAAGGGTCAACCCGCCCTGAGGAGCTCCACCCACAGCGCGAACACTAAATGAACACGGCAAAAGTGATCGAGCCCTCAAAGTGTCAAGCGCCTTGCCTTGGGACTGGAGCCTGATGGCAGTCAAGGTAAAGACATGGCCAGTGCAAAGGCCCTGAGGCAGGAGCACGAAAGTGCTCAGTATGAGGGAGAACGTTCGCAGCCTTTCTGACAGGCCTCCTCTCCACCGCCTGACCCGGAGCCCAGCTTTCGGGTCCGCCCTGGACACGTGCTGTCACTCAGCCGCAGGCCCCGCCCAGGCCCCGCCCCTCCTGCCCCCGCACACGTGCTGTCACTCCCTCGCCCGTACACTTGTGCTGTCACTCACCCGGGTCCTGTCCCAGCAGAAGGCGCCGCTCCCGCCGCCCGACACTCTGCCCGCCGCCTGCTACCGGCCCATGGACGCAGCGCTCCTCCTCGCCCTCGGGCTGCTGGCCCAGGTAAGGCCGGGCGCCGCGCGGGGGTCGCTGGCCCCTGTGCTAAGCGCCGCGTCTCAGAGTGGAGCAGCCCGGCCTCCGGCCTCCGGGACCGCTGGCTCTGGGCTCCTGTGGGCGGCTGTGAGCTGAGGGGCCCGGGTGGGTTCTGGGTGGGGCAGCCCTGTCCAGCGGGCTCTGTGCCCTTCGGGGAGAGTAGTGTAACGGCCCCCAGTGGACAGGACGGGGAGCCAAGTTCAGGGACTGCAAGGAGAGAGGACCCAGAAGGCCGCCCTCACGCTGGAGGTGCTGGCCTCAGCCCTAGGGTCTTGGGGTATTCAGTCTTATGGGGTGCATGGGGAGAGGAGGCAGCAGGAGCACCCCTGGCTGGGAAAGCCTGGAGGCCAGGTTCCGGGCATGTCGACCCCTCATGAGTTGGCCGCTGACCCGCCTCGTTGGATGGAGCCCAAGGTCCCCTTGTGTCCGGTGGGGAGGGGCAGCTCTGCCCTCCAGAAACCCATTCTCCCTGGGGAGCCCCATGCCCAGTAGAGACAGGTCCCAGCACACATAGCCGCTGCCTCCACACTTCCTGCCAGCCCCCTAACCCCCACACCCTGAGGTCTCTGCAGCCTGGGAGCCAGCAGGTGGGGGGAAGCACAGAGCCCCCACTCTGCACATGGGCACCCCTAGATACGACCACCTCCTCACACCCCTTAGCTGCTGGGAAGGCACTGGGCTGGGCCCAGGAGTGCAGTGTGTGAGCCAGCGCCACTGGTGAGGCCGAAGGGGACGGCCTCAGGCCTGTTAGACTGGACAGGTGATGATCAGGAGGGCGATGAGCCATGCTTAGGACCCGTTGCTTGTTGTTACATTTTCACACCCACCAGGGCATCCCCTCTCATCCCCACAGACCCTCCCACAGTTCTGGTGTGCCAGCTTGGGTTTTAGCCCCTGGCAGCTAAGTGCCTGTCATCTGGACCCTCCAGCGCCTGGCCTCCAGCCCCTCAGGCCTCCAGCCCCCAGCTCCAGCCACCTCCACGCCTGCCTTTGGGCCATTTCACTGACACCCCCACCCCCTGTAGACCATGCTCACCACTCCCCACTGTTGTGTCTAGCTAGCTCAGAAAGGCCATGGTCACCCTCTATCCAGCACAGCCCAGATGCCCATGACGTGTGCCCCTCAACCCCCTGCTAGGAGCTCATTGGGTGCAATGGGCTCTCTGCTCCTCCCAAGCCAGGCCCAGATGCCCCACATGCTCCAGAGGGCTCCACTCGCTCCAGAAACTGCGTTCCGGCCCCTGGTTCCCAGAGACCCACTCCTTTGAGACCGAGGGTGTCATCCCCTGACCAGGTCCCAGGGGAGGAGAGGAGAGCTCAGATTCCTCTCCCCTCCCCCAGGGCTAGTACAGAATGCACCCCCTCCCAGACAGCTGGGACTGCAAGGATTCTGGGGGGCGGGAGTGGGGGGTGGACCAGTCAGTGGGCCTGGCCGCTCATGTTCCTGCACTCAGCCCAGCTCGGATCAGCACCCAAACAAGGGGAGTGTCCCCTGGATCAGCCCTCCCCAACCCAGTTCAGCTTTCAGACTTCTGTCCCTTCCTGTCCAGCCACAGGGGTCCTGTGGCCGCTTCCTGGACACACCTTCCTTCCCCTCTGAGAGGTCCTGAGCAGGGCTGTCTGGGGTGGGCCCCTGGGGTAGGGGCTGTTGACCAGACTCTGTGTAGGCCCATTGCCAGCTTGGTGGGCTTGAAGGAGGCTCACCTCCCCCCTGCCTATGTCTCCTGAAATCTCAGCCAGGGGGCTTCGCGTGTATCTTTTCAGAGCCGGCCTCTGTCAGTTCCTCCCCTGTGCCCGTAGTGCCCCCAGTAGCTGGGTCCATACTGGGACCCCACCCCAGGACCCTGCCCCGCCTGGGGGAAGGGAGCAGATAGTTCGGAGCCGGCCCACACACTGCTGGAAGGGGCCCCCAGCTCCGGTGAGCTGCATGATAGACCTTGCACTTGTGTGTGGAGACACCCCTCCAACATTACTTCCGAGCCTGGGTTCCTCAAATTCTAGGGACTCGGGGGAGGCCTGGAGCCTTGGGTCATGTGGGTGCGGTTTGCCTGGGCCAGGGAGAGGCCGAGGTACATTGTGGGCAAAACGTTTCCAGTCTGGTTTCCCCCGCAAGCTTCCCAGGCCTGAGCCCCTTCCCCCCACCTCCTCGGCTGGAATCCAGGCCACCCCGTTCCTGGACGGCCTGGCAGGCATCAGGCATGCCAGGAATGGAGCCAGTTGTCTGCCTGGCCCAGAGGCCCTGTGGTTCTCCCTTGAGCCCCCCTCCAGCTGTTGCAGGCCTCAGCGGAGGGACAGGATGGTGAGGCAGAGGACAGCTGTTCCCCCCACCCCCACTAAGGCAAGCACCATGCTCCCCGCTGTCCCGCCCACTGTGCGAGGGCGGCACCTCGGCCTCCCTCCCTGCAGCCCTGCTTACTGTCACGCTGATGTGGGGCTGATCCCCTGGCCTGCTCTGGAGGAGACTGTGTGTCTGCTGTGGGGGCTGCCCTGTTCCAGGACTTTCCTTTTGCTAGGGGGTCTTCAGAGTTTGCAGAGCTCCCGGGAGCACAGCTGAGGTTTCCTCCCAGAGGCCACGTGACTCAGCAGAGCCCCAGAACCCCTTCCCCTGTCCACAGCGGCCTCTGATTGCATGGGCAGGGAGATTGAAAACACCCTTCTGTCAGCCAAGATGCATGGGGATCCCCTGCTCACCACTCACAGGGGCCCCGGAGGCCACAGGGCCAGGAGCTGAAGCAGGCTCTCCCTGCTGTCCCACTGGCTGCCCTGGTCACCAGGGTCTCTACCCAGCACGGAAGAGTGTCCAACTCTTTTCCCTGGGCCTCTGGGAGACAGCCTGCCTTGTAATTCTTTGTTCTGAACCCGAGGGTTGGTGAAGACAGCAAAGAGCTCTGCGGGCTGCCTCCAGGCCCCTGGGCAGGATGGACCCCAGTGAAGGTCAAGGGCAGCTGGCCGCCCCTCTGGGGCTCTGACACTTTTTTACTTCTGTACAGTCGATGGTAGGGATGGATCCACCAGGGACCCCAATGCCACCCCACACCAGACCCTGTGAGAGTTGGGGTGGAGCCCAGTCCGGGTCTCCCAGTCCTACCTCTCAGCCCTGGGCCTGCCTGGATTCCCAACTCAGTAGGTCTGGGGTGAACTGGTGGAATCTGTCCGTATTGTTTACCAATCCTGGTTGGTTCTGATGACAAGTCAAGCTGAAGTAGCCCAGCTGCACTGTGGCGGCCAGGTGGAGAAGGCACCCCACAGGTCCCAGGGGATGAGCGGTCCTGAGCCAGAAAGGCCCCACAAGGAGGTTTCGGCTTCGGGGCCTGGCCCTTGGTAGCCCGCAGCTGGACAGTGTCACCCACTCCAGCCCTTGCCTGGTCTGGGGTGGGCAAGGCCGTTCCTGCCCTTGTTGCCGGTTTGTGGGGTGCTCACCATATGGCTGGGCTCCATGAACTCCAAATGTGGCAGGGAGCTCTTTTACTCAGAAGCCTTGGGATTGGGGGCCCAACAGCAGGGCAGGGGGCCTGGCATCTCTAGGAGTTCCGGGTGTTGTCTTCAGCTCTTGGTTAAGGGTGGGGCTGAGGGTAAGCCTTGGGGAATTGCAGGACCCCCACTGGGGGAAGGGGGTCCCTGACACCCATTGCTTCTGTGTGGCACGGGGGCTTTTGTGAGTTTCTTCCGATCAATGTCCACAGTTCTGTACACGTGGCTTCGTCCCAGCCCTAATGTTTTGTGATTCCTAGGCAGCTCCCAGGCCTTCACTGACCACCATTGTCTCTGGAAAGGGAGGGTCGGGAGAACAAAGGACAAACTGAGACACATTCCCAGAGTGGGAAATGGGCTGCAGCCCAGCCCAGGCCCCCACCCCTTGCAGCCTCTCATCTGGGTGAGGGTCCCCTGCCAAGGCTCCATGGCTTCTGCTGACCTTGTGACCTTGGGCTGGGGAGAGTCTGGTGGCCGGGAATCCCACAGCCCACCCAGGCCACTTGCCCTGTGCCAAGTTGGTGGGCATAATGGGGTGTTGCCAAAGCTGGGGGTGGGGAGGGATCAGCCAGAGGCTTGATGGGGGGCTGCAGGGGTGTAAGGGCCAGTGCAGGTGTGGGCAGGGCAAAGTGTGTCCCTCAGGGTCCCTCCAAGAGCCTGAGGTCAAGAAGTACCTGCTGACTGTCCCCCACACCTGCCCAGCCCAGCCCTCCACCACGCTGAGGTCAAGGCAGGGCCTCTGTGTCACTGGGCAGCTCAGAAACACTCCTGACAGAGGTTCCAGCATTAGTGGTGCTGGGGCTCCCGGCTGTGCTGCTCCTTGAGGGCCATCAAGGAGGGCAGGAAGGGTGGGGTGGGGGGCAAAGGAGCTGCTGCCTTGAGATGCCCAGGAAACAGACGCCGTCCCCCGAGCCTGTGACAAAGGCCAGCAGGTCCTCGCCTGGTGGCAGTGCCACACTGGTTTGTGCTTGGTGAGAGGCCAGCAGCCAGGGAGCCTGGAAGCTTTGCGGCCATCTGTCAGGCCGCGGGGAGCTTGGGGGCCTGGTGAAATGGCTGGTCCTCTCTCCTAACCAAGTTTGCTACTTTCTGGACCGCAGGCTCCTGGCATTTCAGGTGAGAGGGCAGGACGGGCACTCAGAAGTGTGGAGGTGGCCCGGGGCCCCTGGGGAGGCTGGTCTTAGTCTGGGTGTCGCTGTGGTTCTGTAAGCAAAGTGTGCAAGGACCCAACTGGGCAGAACAGGGAGGCTGTGCTGGGGAGGGGGGCACGGGCCAGAGGTTGCCCAGAACAGCAGCCTCCTGGCTGAGGGGCTTCTCCTCCCTCTCAGCCCCCACCCCGAGACCCTGCACTCACCAGTCACCTTGCCCTCCTTTCCTGAAGCCACCAGCCCAGTTGAGGGGCTCATAACAGCCATGAATGGCACATTGCTCACATTCTTCTATAGCCACGCCAAGCTGGGTCCCAACAGTGCCCCCACCCCACCCCTCCTCGGGCCCTGACAGCCCTCATCCAAGTCCAGCCAGGCTCTGTGTCCCCCAAGACTGCACCAGCCTCAGCCCCACTCACCACTTGGGGGGTGTGGAGGACACCTAATACCTCTATGCTCAGCCGGCCACAGTGCCTGAGCCCAGGCTCAGATCAGCCGCTGCTCGATCAAGGAGCCGACACAGAAACCGCATGCTTCAACCAGGCCTCAGGAAGCTCTGGTGTTAGCTGGGGCTGCTGTCAGCTCTGCCTCAACCCCCAGCCGAGTTCCTTCTCTGGGCCTCAGCTTCCTTGTCTGAGTGTGGCAGTCAGGTGAGCTCACGGTGGGTCTGGGAGCATTTTGGCAGGTGCTCTGTCTCCCACCAGGTGCCTTACTGGTGCGGTTCTGAGCCCAGAGCTCAGTAGGTGGCAGCCAGGCAGGGCCTGGGAGGTGGGTGATATGCCCACTCTTGCCTGTTGGGTAGACTTGGGGGAGCATGGCAGCCTTACACAGCAGCCCCACACGCTGTCCTGCCTCCCCTGGCCTTATTCCTGGAGGAAGAGGCCTGTGCAGGGGGGAGCCTACACCCTCCCCAGTCTGGCAGAGGAGGCCTGCGGTGTGCACAGCTGCCCTGGGTGTGGTAGGGGTGCCCCTGCCTTTTAGGACAGAAGCGTTGGCCTGGTCAATCTCGATCAACCCTCAGGAACTCAAACCGTGGTGGGGCCGGGGATGGCTGTGTGTCACCCCCACGTCCCCACCAGGAGCCCCACAGTCACCTCTGACAGATCAGCCATGTGTGGGGAGGCTGATCTCTTCCTGCCCCTCCACCCTGTTATCTGCACTATTTACCCACAAAGTAGGGGGAGGCGTGGGAGGGCTGCCCAGCTTGGCCCAGCTGTCTTTTCTGGACAACCCACCTCCCCCACCCCCTGCCTCCCCAGGATCCTGGGAGCCAGGCCACCTTCTGTCCTCCTGAGCTCCCCATGCCACCCAGGTGCTGGCACCATAGCCTCCCCTGGCCACATGGGGGAGGGCCTGGCATCCAGGGAGGGGATGTCAGGCCCTGGCAGGGGAGCCCTGGGCACTGCTGTGCTGGTGATGGCCGTTCTCCTTCATTGCAGAGCTTATTTCCCTCAGCGGGGGTCCCCAGGCTGAGGCGGCCCCGCACCCTGTACCCCTGGCGCCGGGCACCCACACTGGGTCGCGTGAGGAGAGCCTGGGTCATCCCTCCCATCAGCGTGTCCGAGAACCACAAGCGCCTCCCTTTCCCCCTGGTGCAGGTGAGGGGCCAAGTGGAGAGGGGCCCTGAGGGCGTGTGCTTTAGGAAGGGGAAACCCTGGGGCCACAGGCCGAGCGACTTCGTCCCAGCTGGGGGAGGGGCGGAGAACTAGGGGAGAGACCCCCTCCCCTGGGGGCAACTCCCCAACCCGTTTCCTGGCCCGTAGATCAAGTCGGACAAGCAGCAGCTGGGTAGTGTCATCTACAGCATCCAGGGGCCCGGTGTGGACGAGGAGCCGCGAGGCGTCTTCTCCATTGACAAGTTCACGGGGAAGGTGTCCCTGAACGCGATGCTGGACCGGGAGAAGACCGACCGCTTCAGGGTGGGCCCCGCCCCGCCCCGCCCCGCCCATTCCCGCCGGGGCCCCCGCCCACACCTCCACCTGCGAGACTGGCGTCCTTAGTTGGGGGCCGCGGGCAGGGTTTGGGACCCGTTCCCACAGAGGCAGGTGTTCAGGGTCGCTCGCCCATTGGACAGATGCGCGTGAGCAGGCTGAGGGCTGCGTCCTGCCTGGGAGGACTGGGCAGCCGGCAGCAGGGTGAGCGTCAGCTTTCCCAGGTGTGGAGGATTCTCCCCCCAGCTTGCTAAGTGTGGCGGGGACGGGACGCCGTGGGGGAATCCCACGGAATTGGCCACCCACGACGCAGCTGCCCCATAGTGACCGTCAGGGTGGGGTGGGTGGCATGGGACCTGCCCCTTGGAGGTCTTAGGATTGTGGAGCCTGAGAGGAACGGCGTGGGGAGGGGAGTCAGAACTGGGTGAGCCAGGCGTGGAAGAGGGGAACCTGGAACTCACCTGAGTCTCCTGTAAACTGAGGATCAGCCCCCCAGCCTGGCCCAGGGAGGGAGCTTCAGACTTTGTTTTCATGTGCCCCGAACCGTCGCCAGACTTTGAGAGACTGATTCCCTTATACTGAGTCAGAGAGCATATTTCCCTGGAAGTTGTATCAAGTCCATCCTCCAAAGGGACAGGAGGTGGCTTAATTTAAATTTCACGTGTGGAGAGGAAACTTCAAAAGCAGCCAAAACCGTTTACAGAAAAAGGGCCCCGAGACCAGGAGCACTTAGGAAGCGCTCCAGCCTCACTTAACACAAGGCTCTGCCTTCCCGTAAAGTGGGCAGGCTTGGTGGCCGGCCGGCCTGCTGAGAGGACGCAGGCGCCCCCTCGTGGGGATATACCGCCTGCCCAGCACCGCCGGGCCGCGGGCCGCTTCTCACCTGTTCGCTGCAGGAAGCAAAATCGGCTCTCACTGTCCCTGTCGCCCTCGTGGGAGCTACTGGAAATTGGGAACCACAGTGCCAGCCCTTGCTGTCTGCTTCACTAGCTCAGGGCCTTTGCTCTGGACCTGGGGGGGGCCACCCTGGAGGAGCCCACGGACCTGGAGATCGTGGTTGTGGACCAGAACGACAACAGGCCTGTCTTCAGGCAGGAGGTGTTCACTGGCCGGGTGCTGGAGGGTGCTGTCCCAGGTGAGCCGGGTGGGGTCCCAGTGGGGGAGGGGGCTTTGCCATGGGCACTGGTGGGTCAGAAGTCCAGGATTTCCCGTCAGCGAGAACTTGAGAGGTCCTTCAGAGAGTCTCCAGGATGGAGGGAATTTCCATGGGTGGACTCAAGTCACTTCCTGTTGCAATATAAATTTCAATGACCCAGTCTTCCAAAATGCAGAGGTGGCAGATCCTGGATGGCAAACCTCTGGTGGTTTCTGTTGCACTCCCCTCCCGCTTCTGCCTCCTGCCCTTGTCTCCCCCCCACCCCTCCTTCCTCTTCCCCACTTCCCCTTCTAAATAGAGGTGAATTCACATAATGTAAGAGTACACATTTGGAGGTGAACATTCAGTGGCATTTACCACATTCACAGTGTTGTGCAACCAGCACCTCTGTTCCTTCCAAAACAGTCTCAGGCCCAAGAGGAGACCCCCTGCTCATTATCGGCACTGCCTTTACTGCTTATTAATTCTACACTTTGATTGCAGAACCCCCCATCCTCTATCCCTCATGAGTCCTCACAGGACGGACTCGCTGGCCTGAGTCTGTTCCAAGGAAGACAGACATTGCAGACAGCAGTCTACCCCTGTCCCTCCCACACTGGTCCCAGGGGCTCCAGTCTGATCCCCAGGCAGTCGTGCTGCAGGGGTGGGAAGGCTCAGGGTCGCCACCGAGGCATGCCCCTCCTTTGTCACATGCGTGTGTGTGTGTTTAATCCGACTGTGCCGGGTCTTAGTTGCAGCATACAGGGTCTTCAGTTTCCGCACTGAACTCTTACTTGTGGCATATGGGATCTAGTTCCCCAACCAGGGATTGAACCTGAGGCCCCTGCTTTGTGAACTGAGAGTCTTAGCCACTGGACCACCAGAGAAGTCCCCACGTGTGTTTATTTCATCCCATTTTGTGCTTTTCAAGACTTAAAATGACAATAATTTTTTTTTTACTTCTAATTTCTCCTTCTGACATGGTTCCATAGTTTTGGGAAAGTGGCCCCAAATCCCTCTACAGGCTTCAGAGAGGTGCACGTGTTTGCCTCAACCACTGTGTCCTTGTTTCCCATCCTTCCTGTCTGGACCTGGTTACAACGCGAGGCCTTCAGGGCACACACTCCAGTGACTTAGTGCCGCCATCATCAGGAGGACGACACCGACAGTAGCATCTCGCCTGCAGCCTCGGGGGTGGTGGGGAAGGGCACAGCCCCCCGCGTGGGCACCAGTGGCTGCGACGACCTCAGCCCCTCTTCCTGCTTCCACGGGGGACTCCTCCTGCTGTACCGGGGAGCCCCCGTGTGTACACCTCCCTGGGGACCACTCACACCCTGGACCCCCAGAACATCAGGTCGCCTGTGTCCCACCGTCTGACATGCTCACACAGGGGTGATCTTGAGGATTCCCCCTTGTTCTGCTTGTGGGGCAAGACTGACACCCCCACCTGCTCATGCGCCCTTGTTGGGGACAGTTCCTGGGCCACTAGTCTTCACAACGCTGCCTTTTGTGTTGCAAACTTTTATTGTAGCAAAATGCATGTAAGAAAATTTACCCTCATAACCATTTCTAAGTGGCTTTAAGTCCATTTGCATCGCTGTGCAACTACCACCACCATAGAATTTTCTCATTTTCCCAAACCAAAACTTTGTCTCCATTAAATACTAGCTCTCCATTTCCCCTCTTCAGCCCCCGGCATCTACTGGCTACTTTTTCCTGCATGATTTGGCTGTGTATGGGTGAAATCACACAGCATTTGTCCGTCCGTGTCTGGCCTATTTCACTGAGTGTCACGTCCTCAAGGTTCCTCAGTGTGGTGCCCAGGTCAGGCTTCCCTTCCTTTTCAAGCCTGAATAATACTCACTGGATGTTTGCACCACATTTTGCTGATCTGCTTATTCTTCAGTGGACACTTGGGTTGCTTTCACTTTTTAGCTGTTGTGAGTAGTGCCGTGCTGGACATGGGTGTGCAAATATGTCTTTGAGACCCTGCTTTCAATTCCTTTGGGTAGTACCCAGGTGGGATTTCTAGATCATGTAGCAGTTCTATTTTTAACTTTTTGAGGATCTTCCATCTCCATCATGGTTGCACCATTTTTCATTCCCACCAGCAGTGTAGGAAGGTCCCAGGTTCTGCACATCCTCACCAGCACCTGCTGTTTTCTGTTTTGTGGTTGTGTTGTTAGCAGCCATCCTGTGAGGCTGCTAACAAAGCAGGGGCCCCAAGTTCAATCCCTGGTTGTGTGGCTGGTGTGAGGGGGTATTTGCTTTTCCCCAGTGATTTGTCATGTTGAGCATTTGTTCATGTGTTTATTGACCATTTGTACATCTTCCTTGGAGAAAGGACTATTCAGTCTTTTGCCCATTTTTGAACAGAGTTGTTTGTTTTTTTGTGTGGTTGAGTTTTACGGGTTCTCTACATATCCTGGATATCAGATCCCTTATCCCGTAACAGATAGATGATTTGAAAATGTTCTGTAGATCCCATGGGTTGTCTTCTTGCTCTGTCGATGGTGTCTTTTGATGCATTTCTGATGCATCCTGAAGTCCAGTTTGTCTGTTTTTGTTGCTGTTGCCTGGGCCTTTGTTGTCGTAAACAAATCATCACTAAATCCAGTGTTGTAAAGCTTTTGCCCTGTGTTTTCTTCTAGGAGTTTTATAGTTTGGAGTTGTACATTTAGACTTGATCCACTTTGAGTTGTTTTTTGTATGTGGTGGTAAGTAATTCCAGGTCCAGCTCCATCCTTCTGCAGGGGGATGTTCAGCTTTCATAGCACCGTTGGCTGGGAGATGGCCTGCTCCCTGTTGAATGGTCCTGGCGTCCTGTGTAGACTCACCTGCCCAGGGGGTGAGGCTTATTCTTGGGGTCTCAGTTCTGTTCCACTGGTCTATGTGTCTGTCTTGAGGGCAGATGCGCACGGATTACTATACCTGTGGAGAAAGCTTTGAAATCAAGAAGTATGTCCTCTTAACTTTGTTCTTTTTTCAAGATTGTTTTGGCTGCTCAGGGTCCCTTGAGATTAGACAGGAACTTTAGAATGATTTTTTTTTTAATGTCAAGGAAACATCCTTGGGATTTTGAGAGGGCTTACATTGAATCTGTATCTGGGTGGTACTGACAACTTGGCAGCAAGTCTTCCAACCCAAGATCATGGGCTTTGTGTCCATTTATTTATATTTTCTCCAACTTCTCTCACCGACGTTTTGTAGTTTTCATTGTGAAAAGTCTCTCGTCTCATTGGTCACAACACTGACATCCTGAGGCATGTATAGTCGCTATGAACCTTGTCTCTGAATGGGGCTGTGTGGCTGGACCCCCTCAGGAGGCACACAGGTCCTGTTCCCAGAGATGCCCGACTTTGGCCTGTAGTCAGGAGTGTGTCCGCCAGGCGTCTCTGCTGTGATTGTTGTACTTCTGTCTTCATGGAGATCCTTTCGCAGGTGTCCCCTCATGCTGGCACAGCAGCTTTGGTGCCCCTGAGGCTCCTGCCTGCCAGGAGTTAACTGTCCTGATGGTTGGGAAGTGATGGGGTTCTAGTCCATCTTTTCCTCTTTGTCATCACTTGGCTTTCTGTTACGTGATAGAACTTTCAGTCCTCCCTTTATGAATGTATGTGTTTATGTGTCACCCACCAAGGTGCTTGGCCTCCTTAATCAATAGAAGTTATTCAAAGGCCAGGCAAGAAATTCAGGCAAGGCTTTACTGAGGCGCCTGTAGCCGCAGGAGGGGGGCAAATACAAGAAACAGGATTCCTTGCTCACTCCCCAAGTGGGGGCAAGCTTGTTCCTTGTATGGGGTGAGGGAAGGGGTATCCAGGGTTCAGGAGCCAGGCGGGAGGTTATGGCTTAAATGGTTTGCCCACCCCTTAATGGGTGTTGAGTGCAGAGGGCATGTGCAGTACCCTGCTTTTGCTTCCAACCCCGTTTTTGCTTTTCAGAAGTGGTAGTTGGGGGGTTTTTGGCCTTTTTTTAATCTTGTCCGTAATTTGACCCACTGCACATACACACAGGCATGCAGCTATTTTCAGTCCCTTATAGTTTTTTGTATTTGTTGATTGAGGAGAAGTCTGTCCAGATGCAAGCATTGCAGCCCTGGGTCCCAGGTCCCAGCCTGTCTCATATGTATTTTGTTTTTATGTATCAGTATGCCTTTATGGAGCCTCACTTCATTCAATGAGTTATAATTCTTTGCACCATTCTTTTGAAGCTGAAAGCTTTGCTGATCAGAAACTCATCAAAGCAGCCCAGGCCCTTTCAGCAGCCAGAGCTGCTCATGTATATAGAGTCCAGAGTGTGCGTGCTTGGATGTGTGTTTGTGCATATATGTGTGCTCGCTCACAGCCATGTTTGTACGTGTTTCTACCTTCATCACAAGTCACGAGTCCTCTCCGGCACTTCCACTTCCAGTCCAGCTCTGCGGGATCCCTTCTGGGTCCCCTTCTCTGATGGTGAGAAGCTGGGCTCCTTTTGCAAGTTTGCTCACTTGCTCGGTTGTAGAGAGCATGGCAGGTGCTTTAGGAAGCACTTGCTTGCGCCCCAGTGCCTGTTCTAAGTGTTCTTTTTGGCTTCAGCCTGGGGTCCAACATTGTGCCAGGAGTTACCTGGTTGGTAGCCCCCCACCTCTAAGGCTAGGCCAGTGATTGGGTCATTACAGCTCATCAGACACCAGCGTGACTCTCAGATGACCCGACAGGGCCCAGGAGGGTCTGTGGTGAGCCCAGTCACAGGTTGGGGGGCAGCTCCCCAGATGGCCGGAGGCCAGCCCGCCTCACTGGGCTCACTTAATACACCTGAGCTGGGCTGGGGGGTCAGGCCTGAATCGCTGCAGAGGAAAAGCAAGGTGGGCACAGGTGCTGAGATGTCTCCAGGGCCTGGCGGACCCCCCCCCCCTCCTGAGATTGGGAACGCAGGTGGACACATGTGCCGAGTGCCTGGGGGGCCCACGTGCCCCTCTCTCCCGAGATGTGGGGCCATGTTTGCCCCAGAGTGCAGGTACAGCCTGGGCACTGCTTCACTCTGCAGGTGGGGCTGAGGTCAGGGCCTGCTCAGTGGCGGGTGCACCAGCTACCTCCCCATGGGCTGGTTCCCAGTGAGCTCGCCTGGTCCATCTTGGGATCCTATGGGAGACAGGTGTCAGCTGTGTGCACTGGACACCCGCCTCCTCCCCCACAAGCAGCACAAGCCAGGATGCTGGGACGTTTGTGTGTGCACAGGCTGACCGAGGGCCTGGAACTGGCACAGTTGCATGCCGCAGGGGAGCAGGCGACGCACCCTGGAGCTGGAGGCTGGCACCCCTGGGCATCACCCCTGCACGTCCCTGCCTTTCACAGGCACCTACGTGACCAGGGCTGAAGCCACGGATGCGGACGATCCGGAAACAGACAATGCAGCGCTGCGGTACTCCATCCTGGAGCAGGGCGGCCCCCAGCTCTTCAGCATCGACCCGCTCACAGGGGAGATCCGCACGGTGCAAGTGGGCCTGGACCGCGAGGTGAGGCCACCTGGCTGTACCTTGGCAGCTGGACAGGGTGGTCCGGACACTCCCGGTTGCCTTGGGCTCCCGCAGACCTGCCCCGTGGGTGGCTGGGCTGTTGGATTCAGAGACAGCATGAGGGGCCCTCAGCTTGTTTCTGTTCAAAAATCTCCCTCACCCCACTGCCTGCAAAGCAGTTGGGCTCCCCAGCCTGGGTTAGGTCCATCAAAGGAGCCCCTTACCTCTTGGACTCCACAGTGTCTATTTATTCTCTGTGGGGCCCCTGCAGCCCCTCACTGCCTGGCTTCTGTGTGTCTTTGGCACCTCCAGGAAATCCTCCTTGATTTCCCCAGGGCCAGTCACTACGTTAGCTGATCTCTGTCCCCTCTTGGCCATTGCTCCTGTCTCTCCGGGGCAGAGACCAACCCCCCATATGCAGCACGTGCCCTCCAAGCATTTATCCGATTCGGCAGCTGACCTCTTGCCTACTCACAGGCTGGGGTAGAGTCTGGGCTCAGCAGTGGTGCCGTCCAACCCTGAGAGGACAGGCAGCCTGTTTTGCTCCAGAACTTGGGAGCAGGACAGGAGCTGGAGCCTCCTGGAGTATGCCTGCCCTTCCCCCCAGGCCCTAAGGTGGCCAACCAGCCTTGCCCTGCGCTCCACCTGGGTCTCCTGACCCTCTGTCACTGTGCCCCCAGGTGGTCGCCGTGTACAATCTGACTTTGCAGGTGGCGGACATGTCTGGAGATGGCCTTACCGCCACCGCCTCAGCCATCATCACGCTGGAGGACATCAATGACAACGCCCCTGAGTTCACTGGGGACCAGGTGCCACCTCTACCTGCTGTTGCCCGGGGCTGCCCTCCCCCCATCCTGGTTGTTGGAGGACGGGGAGGCTGGGTGCTCAGAGGAGGCACCCTGAGTGGGTTGTGCAGGACCCCTGGCTAGAGACCAGCATGGGGCCTGTGAGCATATCAGGAGCTGGAGGGCCCTGGAGGGAAGCCACTGAGACCCTGGGTTAGGATGTGTCCCAGTTCCTCCTGGGTGGGAGTGGGGGCAGCCCTGCCCCCCAGGGAAGACGCGCCCGGGGCATGGCTGAGCCTGGACGGGGCTCCCTGGGTCCTGGACTCCCCGAATGTAGGTAGCAGGAGGGTGAGGCCCCAGGGGACCATTACCCACCCCTACCTGCCAGTGAATAATGGGGCTAGGTTCCCACAGTTCTTCATGGAGGCTGCAGAGGCTGTCAGCGGAGTGGACGTGGGACGGCTTGAGGTGGAGGACCGGGACCTGCCCGGCTCCCCCAACTGGGCAGCCCGGTTCACCATCCTGGAGGGTGACCCTGACGGGCAGTTCACCATCCGCACCGACCCCAGGACCAACGAGGGTGTGCTGTCCGTGGTGAAGGTGAGCTGAGGAGGGAGCCTCTCCTCACACTCTGGAAGCCTGTTTGGACCCTCTGTGCACCCTAAGAAGGGAGCCGAGGGGACCGGGAACACAGACTGTGGGCTGGGGCCATGCTGACCACAGAGGGCCAGCGCTGGAAGGAGTGGGCAGCCCCCAAGCCCATGTGTTATTTCTGGTATTTTGCCTCTTAATGCAAATGATCAATGTGCACAAGTACAGACCTCATGTGTCGGCCAACCAGAGACAAAACCGGCAGAAGATACGTGTACACACATCCACATACACACCCATGCCTACAAACATGTGTCTACACACATCTGCAGAGAGACACAGATGTAGCTATCGATATATGAAGACCTTTCTTGTAAGAGACTGACTAGAGCTGGCCAGCCAGGTTGTTGTGAGGGCAGCTGATGAGTCCAGAGTCTGCAGGGCTGCGAGAAGCTGCAGAGTCAGGAGCTGAGGCTGTGTCGGAGGCAGGATCCTGCTTTCCCAGAAGAAACCTCAGGTTTACTCTCAGAGATTTACCCACACATGAGACCCACCCAGGTTCTCCAGGATCATCTTTATTTACAGTCAACTAGTGGTACAGGTCAGTTCAACCACATCCATCAGATACCTTCTTAGCAATAAGACCCAGATCACTGCTTGAGTCACTGAGGAGGAAGCCTGGCCAGGGGATGGAAACGGACCTCACAACACCTGACAGAGGCATTTGAGTGTCAAAAGTATTTTCCTGTTATTCTCTCTGCATAGTTTTTATCTTTCCAAAGCTACAAAGAAGAAGGAAAGAAGGCATGCCAAGGACAGACCAGGAGAGGCCTCGCCAGCCTATGGTGCCCTGAATGTGGGGTCCAGAGTCCTGACGGGCTGCCACCCTTCTTCCCCCTCCAGCCCCTGGATTATGAGAGTCGGGAGCGGTATGACCTCAAAGTGGCCGTGCAGAATGAAGCCCCCCTGCAGGCAGCTGCCCCCAGGGCTGAGCGGGGTCAGGCTAGGGTCAGCGTGCAGGTGCGGGATGTCAATGAGGCGCCTGTGTTCCAGGAGAACCCTCTTCGGACCAGCTTAGCTGAGGGGGCCGCCCCAGGAACGCCTGTGGCCACCTTCTCTGCCCAGGACCCTGACACACAACAGCTGCAGAGGCTCAGGTAAGGGCCCGCCCCTCTGCCTCCCAGCCAGGGTAGGAGCACAGCTAAGGGTAGGCAGCCCTGTGTCCTGAGGATGCTCTTCCCATGAGAGACCCAGTCAGAGGGCGGAGGGCTTCTCTGCGTGGTCACTGAGGGCTCAGGGGCTCTCAAGGGCCTGTGTGCTTGTTCACACGACCTCGTCCTGTAGGCAGGGCTGGGCTCCAGATGGCACACACCTACACAGCCAGTCTGTGTTGGCCAGCCTCTTGGCGTCTGGCCCTGTCCATGCCAGGGAGCCCTTGCTCCCTGGGACTGGCTGTCACTGTGTTGGATTTCACCCCCTGCCCTGGCCCTGTTTGTCTGTGTCTGTCTCCACTGTGCCCACCACTGTGTCTTGGCTGTCACCTGTGGCCATGGGGCCCTGGGCAGCTCCCCTGCCCTCCCCAAGCCTCAATTTCTTCATCTGTTGATTGAGTCGGAAAACACCAGCTTAAGGCTGTGGGAGGACTATCCTTAAAGGGTGTGTGTGTGTGTGTGTGAGAGTGCGTGTGTGTGTAAGTGTGTGTGTGTAAGTGTGTGTGTGAGTGTGCTCCCATCTATACATGACCACGCACCTCTGGGAGTCCTGCTCAGGCTCTGAGCCATTCTGCACCCTCCTCCCCTCCTTGCCAACAGCTACTCCAAGGACTATGACCCCGAGGACTGGCTGCAGGTGGACGGGGCCACTGGCCGGGTCCAGACCCAGCGAGTGCTCAGCCCCTCATCCCCCTTCCTCAAGGATGGCTGGTACAGGGCCATCATCCTGGCCCAAGATGACGGTGAGTGGGGAGCCCAGCCTGGTTCCTGGGCTCCCTAATCCAAGCTGAGGCCCCTGCTGCTGCCCAAGGGCCGAGAGCCAGGCGCTCCACTCAGCAGACTTACAGGGTTGGTGGGGGCTCCACAGGGGCCAAGGGCCCACTAGGCCTCTCCCGCCTACAGCCTCCCCACCCAGCACGGCCACTGGGACCCTGTCCATTGAGATCCTGGAGGTCAACGACCACGCCCCTGAGCTGTCCCCGCCGTGGGGCAGCCTGTGCAGCACACCAGATCGGGGTTCCGGCCTTCTCTTGGGGGCCACGGATGAGGACCTGCCCCCCCACGGGGCTCCCTTCCACTTCCAGCTGAGCCCCAGGGTCCCAGAGCTGGCCCGGAACTGGAGCCTCAGCCAGGTTAATGGTGAGCCCCCCCACACACACCCCTGGGGTTCAGAGCCTGGGGGAAGTTCCCGCTGGTGCACCCTCAGGCCCGGCGGGGATTGGTTATCAGACGCAGAGGACAGATGGGGAAACCGAGGCCTAGCATGCCAGGAGCGCCACCCCGTCGGCTGCTGCTCAGTGCACAGACACGGAGGGGTACAGCCGTCCCCGGCCCCTGCTTGACCGCAAGCGCCCTCCGCAGTGAGCCACGCGCGCCTGCGGCCGAGGCTCCGAGTCCCGGAGGGGCTGCACCGCCTCAGCCTGCTGCTCCAGGACTCCGGACAGCCGCCCCAGCAGCGCGAGCAGCCCCTGAACGTGACCGTGTGCCGCTGCGGCCAGGACGGCGCCTGCCTGCCGGGAGCCGCTGCACTGCGGGCAGGTGGCGCGGGCATCAGCCTAGGTGCCCTGGTCATCATGCTGGCCAGCGTCATCCTGCTGCTCTGTGAGTGCCGGCGCCCGCAGGCCCTTGCCCTTGGACCCCAGCCTCTTGGCAGTCCCACCCTCCCTCTAGCCCCGCCTCCTGGCAGCCCCACCCGCCCTCTAGCCCCGCCTCCTGGCAGCCCCACCCACCCTCCGGCCCCGCCCTCCACCCTCGCGCTCCACCCCCACCCGACCCCGACCTCCGCCCCGACCCCCACCCAGTGCTCGCCCTGCTGGTGGCCCTCCTGGCGCGGTTCCGGCAGCAGTCCTGGGACAAGAGGCTTCTGCACGGACTGCAGGACGACCTCCGGGACAACATCCTTAACTACGACGAGCAGGGGGGCGGGGAGGAGGACCAGGTGAGGGAGCCGGCGCGGCTTACAAGTGCTGCGGGTAGGGCCAGGGGCCCCAGCTGGCCCGCATCCTCCCGACCCGCGACGATTGCGGCTGACCGGAACGCGCTCCGTCCGCCCTCAGGACGCCTACGACATGGACCAGCTGCGCCACCCAGCAGAACTGGCGGCCTTCGGCGCCCCCTCGGGACGGCCGCCGCTGCGCAGAGACGCCCCGTTCGGCCGAGTGCGCCCCCAGGTGACCCGTGCGCTGCCCACCAGCCCCGAAGACATCGCTGACTTCATCAACGACGTAGGTGCCCCGGGGGCGCACCGTACACCCTCCTCCGAAGCCTGAGGCATCTCTCTGGAGTGGGACAGGGAGGTGGTGGCTACAGACTAAGGAAAGAGAAACGCCCAGAGGAAGCCTTGCTTCTAACCACCATCTGGGGCAGGGGCAGCGCGGGGCTCAGAGCTGCTCCGAGTACCCTCGGCCTCCACTTAGGCCTCCTCTGCCCCCTCCCCTTCCCGGTTCCAGGCCTCGCCCCACCCGGTGGCGGAGGTCACCAAGCCGGCATGTGCTGGTCCTGAGACCCCGGCCTCTCCACAGGGTTTGGAGGCCGCAGACAGTGACCCCAGCGTCCCGCCCTACGACACGGCTCTCATCTATGACTACGAGGGGGACGGCTCCTTGGCGGGGACACTGAGCTCCATCCTGTCCAGCCTGGAAGATGAGGACCAGGACTACAGCTGCCTCCGGGAATGGGGCCCCCGCTTCTCCCGCTTGGCTGACTTGTACGGGCCCCCGTGAGGGCACCAGAGAAGGGCTTTCTGATGGGGACCTGCACTGCCCTGTGGAGGGCACAGCCTCCTGGACACAGAGGGCAGACCTCAGGGGCCAGAGCGGACACGCCTAACAGGGCTGTGTGCCTGGGAATTCCAGCGGACCTCCATCAAGGTGGAAGATGGCTCTGGGCCCCACCCTGGCTCCTTGGTCCGTCTGGTTTCCCCCAGGGAAGGTCAAGGCTCAGAGCTGGAGTGGAGTGGCCAGAAGGAGGCACCCATTCTGCCCCCGTCAGTCACCTACCATGGGGTCAGGCCCCGTTCCCAGCTGTGCCTCCCACCCACGCTGACCTTATCTCTGTGTGAAAGGACGCAGCCCTGGGGCAAATGTGAATTAAAGTGTGCTTCTCTCTTCCTTGCACAGTTGGCCTCCGCCACCTCAGTTCCACCAGAGCTGTGGCAGCCGGCTGGCCCCCGGCTGCTCCTGGGGTGGGGGGCTGTGGGAGGGGCTATGGATGCCCGGTTGTGAGGGGGAGGTGGATGCCAGAAGCCCCTTTCAGCCAAGAGTGGGGCCTGAGGGAAGAGCCAGAAAAGAAGCCAAGTTCCACGCATACCTTTATCTTCCCCACTTGGAGGGGGGCCAGGGCCCCTGGAAACAGGCGGGCTCCCCACCACCCTTCCAAGTCCCTTCCACCAGCACTGATGGGTGGCAGTGTCTCTGCAGCCTGGTCACCCCTCCTGGACCAGCTGTGTTCCTGCCCCAGGGAGGGAGGCTGGCAGCAGAGGCAGGAGGTCTTGGCGTGGGCGGCCCCGGAGGAGCGGGGAGCGGCACAGGCAGTCAGCGTCCTGCAGCGATTGGGGCAGCGTGCGGCCGCGGCTCTCCGGCAGCAGCAGGACACACAGCAGGGCGAGGAGCGCAAAAGATGCGAAAAGCACGTGTTGCAGGAAGAAGCCATGCCGGCCGTGCATTGTGGTGAGCGGGACAGCTGCCTGGCCCAGGAACCCAGCTCCCAGCACCAGGCCCAGCCCGGCCCCCCTGCAAGAGAGGGCGGTAGGACATGGCTCCACAGGGCGCCCAGTGCTCCCGGGGTGGGTACCCTTAGTGGGGGCCAAGGTGTGGGGGTCCCAGGAAAACACCTGAAAAGTCTGGGGGAAAGCTGCCCAGGAACCAAAGTTGTCCTTTCCGCTAGAAAATCCAGTCAATTTTCCCCTGGAATCCCACCCTCTCTGGGGGCTCTCATCTCTTGACTGCCCTGTCCTCCACTCCCGAGCTGATGGGCAGACCATTCTGTGACCAGCGTGCCCCTCACCACCCAGGAAGAGACAGCTGAACTCCCGTCCTGATGGCATGAAGCTGGGGAGTGTGGGGAGCATTGGGGTGTGCTGGCAGGGCCTGCTCACCTGATCACCGTGGGGAAGATCTCAGCCGAAAAGAGGCTGCTGAGAGCGGACACAGTCTGGGAGGCCAAGAGCCCCAGGACAGAGAGGAATAGCACCATCCAGCTGGGCAGGTCTGCAGAGGAGGAGAGTCTCCCACGCTGCCCACGCACCCTCCCTCCCCTCACCGTGTCTCCAGGCTCTGGGCCTCACCAGCTTTCCCTCTCTGCACTTGGAAGTTGGGGGTCATAGGCTGCCCTCGTTCAAAATTGTTAGTCGATCAATCGTGTCCAACTCTGCAACGCCATGGACAGTAACCTGCCATGTTCCTCTGTCCATGGGATTCTCCAGGCAAGAATACTGGAGTGGGTTGCCATTCCCTTCTCCCAACCTAGGGATTGAACCAGGTCCCTTGCGTTGGAGGCAGATTCTTTACCATCTGGGCCACCAGGGAAGCCCTCATCCAATCCAAACCCTTACATTAAACCCCTTCT
Organism: Bubalus bubalis; assembly: GCF_019923935.1. NCBI lineage: Eukaryota > Metazoa > Chordata > Mammalia > Artiodactyla > Bovidae > Bubalus > Bubalus bubalis. The sequence continues at coordinate 13,937,223 of NC_059174.1, forward strand.
ACGGAATCATTTTGGCCCTCAACTCTTTCAGCCTCAGTTTCTCTGAGTGCACAGTGGGGAGATGATGGATGGGGTGAACAGCAACGTCATCCTGCCTCCCCAGCTCTGGGAGGGGGCTCATCTCAGAACTACCCCGCACACACACATTGGGCAAACCCCTGGCCAAACATGACAGCCCTGCCAGCCTGCAGGGCCCCACACTCACACTGGGCCCCTGCAAGGAGCAGCAGGGATGCCAGGACCAGGACCAAGGTGCTCAGCAGCAGGACTGAGCGGCGCCCCCAGAGATCCACTGTCAGGAGCAGGAAGACGGTGGCTGCTGCCTCCAGGCCAGCTGCCAGGAAGTAGGGCCAATAAAAGCTGGGCTCACTCGGGACGAGGCTGTGCAGGAAGCTGGCTCTGATGCCCCCACTGATGAGCCTGGGAGGGATGCAAAGCTACAAGCCCAGCCAGAGCCGGGTATCTCACCCAGGGGGAAGGTGAAGACCCCTCCCTCCCTCCCTTAGCCCACCCACACCCCCCCCTCCTCACGAACTGAAGCCCAGGATGAGTGCGTTCCTCCAGGTGACGTGTGTGTGCCGGAGCTCCAGGATCGAGTGGTGCCGGGGCTGGGGGTGTCCCGCGCACAGCACATCCAGCTCTGTGGACCGGGAGACATAATGGGGCACCAGTGAGGGGATGATGCCCTTCCTTCTTCCTCTAGCACTCAGGTCTCTCTTCTCCCTGGCTGGTCCGTTACCCATAGCCAGGGAGCTCTCCTCCTCCGTGCTGTTCTCGGGGTCCACACCGCTGGCTTTGGCAAAGTGCCACAAGATCCTCTTGGCTCGGGCTGGCTGCCCTGTGGCCAGCAGCCAGCAGGGAGACTCGGGGAACACGGCTGGAAACCTGCAGGGGTTGGGTGAGGATGCTGCAGGACCTCCCCGTAGGGCAGGAGCCAGTGGGGATACACAGCACATGACTCTCTGTGTCCCTGTCCCGTGCCCACCTGCATGGTGCTGAATGGTCAAAGGGAAGTGATACACATGGCCTCTGCAGTGGACATGACCCCAGCTCACTTACCCCCAAAAGAGCAGCAGCAGTCCCGTTGCCAGGGCGCTCAGTCCCTGCAAGAGTTGCCAGTCCTGGGCGAGCAGGGCCAGGCCGGGCAGCAGCAGTGTGCCCACCACTGAGAAGAGGCCAGCCCCCATGGAGAATGCCAAGCGGTTTGGGGGATCACACAGCTCCAGGCCTGGGCAGACAGGGAGAGCCTGAGGCCCAGGCCTCTCAGGAGGACTGCTTTGTCCAGGGAGGTGAGAGCCAGTGGCTGGAGGACCAGGACCTGGACGTCTGAGGCCAATGTGTGGCCTGTTCTGTCACCCAGGCCTACCCACGAAAAGCAGAGCCCACAGAGTAAACAGTGTCTCTCCTGCCTTCTGGAGAAGGGCCCTCAACTAGAGTGCCGGAAAGGCACCCTCCAATGGGTCAGAGGCCTAGCCTGAGTGGGCCCCTCCCAGGGCCCCCCATGGTACTCACGAGCCACATAGAGGGCGAGGGAGGCCCCTGCCAAGGCCCCCCCTCGAAGCAGCCGCAGAGTCAGCAGGGCGGGAAAGCTGGCAACCAGGGCCTCGCTGACCCCCAGACCTGTGGCCAGCACCAGGGAGCCCACAAACACAGCCCGGCGGCCAAACCTGGTGGGCAGCAGGGGACAGCCGTTGATTCAGTCAGGAGAGCTCAGGGGAGGGCTGTCTGAGCAGGAGGGAAGGGGCAGTGCCTCACCAGTCACAGCTCAGGCCCAGGAGGACACAGCCCAGCAACCAGCCCAGGAAGTGGTCCACCTGCTCCAGGGGCACCTTCCAGCCATCCTCACACACGAGATTCCTCTGTTGGGGACACCAGTTACCCATCAGCTAGCCAAGACCCTCCTCTTCCTCTCCTGCCGGAGTTCCCTGAATGTCAGGATGGAAAGGACCCTAGAGGTCCTACCCCAATGCCTCCCTGGGCGGGGCTGCACCTGCTTTCTCCAGCCATCACCCTCCCCCAGGCTGGCCCCAAGGCCTCTCCTGCACCTCCCCCGCCCTATGCACTTGAAGAGCCACTTCCAGAACAGGCTGTGGGGCCTTGCTCACCGGCTTGTCCCAGCCAAGGGCCCTTGACCTCAGCTTTGCAGCTCTCTGCCTACCCTGTTCCTTCTTCCCAAGCTTAACATTATTTTGGGTCACACTACATCAGAGATTTTGTTTTAAAATCTGACTGCTTGTGAAAGCTGGTAGACAAGGAACTGTCACCACACCAAACAGGTGGGCAGGAAGAGAAGGCCCAGAGGGTTCAGGGCCCCAGAAGAGCCTGAGCAGGGATGTGGCAACCCTGTCCCAGTTTCCAGGCAGGTGCCCTTCCTCCCTGGGCTGGGGTGTGGCTGTGGGACATAGGCTGCCAAGAGGGAGGTAGGGGTGGGCAGGCCTTAGCTGGGAGGGGGGTGAGGGGGTAGGAGTTGGGGGGTGTGTGAGTGGAGGGTGGGGGTGGGAGGTCCCAGTTACCCCCTCCCAGAGTCCTGGGATGTCTCCATGGCATCCCTACCTCTAGGCCAGCCTGCACACACCTTACAGTGGAGAGACCTGCTCTTCAAAACGGAACTGACCAAATCACTCCTTTGATTCAAACTGTTGGGAACCCAGTCTGGACACCTACACAGCCCCAAAGTCACAGGCGGCTGGAATGTTCACGGCACTGCTGACCTCTGTGAACTCACCGGCTCAACTTCAGTTTACTGCCTCCGCCTCCCCAGACTGCCTGCCGACCTGGGCAGCCCCCAGCCTCAGACTCTGCCTTTAGGCCTGGCACCCTGCCTACTTGGACATCTGCTACACCGTCAGACAGGAGGGGGCTGACCCCCCAATCAAAAGCCCCAGGATGAAGTCCCCGTCGATCGAGGGCAGAAGAGCGAGGAGAACCCCAGGAGGGGACAGAGGGCAGGGGGGGCGGAGGGTGGGGGAGACAGAGCAGGGAAGCAGAAGACGAGGGACAGAGGGGCAAGTGCAGAAGACCTGGGTGACCGGGCTGCGCAGCAGGTCGGCGGCGGGCTGCGCGTAGTACCAGCCACGTGAGCAGGGCCGAGCGCCGTCGGAGCCGGCGCGGGGCACGGACTCGGGGTAGCTTAGCGGCAGGCAGGTGCTCGGGGCGCGCGCGGGGTCTGAGCCACAGTGGTGTGCCGGCAGCGCGGTGAGCAGGAGCTCCGAGCCCAGCGCCAACCCCAGCGCCACGCACGGTAGCCACGAAGCGGCGGCCAGGAGGCACCGGGCCCGGCCGAAGCCGCCGGCCAAGCGCAGAACCCGCGCTTCGGGCTCCATCCGAGGCCTCTGCGCTCTGTGGCGGTGGCGGCGGCGGGGCTTGAGAGGGACAGTGTGTGAGGGGCGGGGCCTTATAGGGGCGGTTTCGGCGGGGCGGGGTCTGAGAGGGGCGGTGTCTGCGCTCTGGCAGTTAGCGGGGCGGGACCTGGGCGGGGCACGGAGAGAGGTGGGGCGGGGCCTTGGACGGCAAAGACGGTCTCTGGGCGGAACCTGCGGGGAAAGCCCGGGTGAAGGGCGGGGCGAATGGGGATGGGGCCTGGAGTTGACGGGGGCGGGGCCCTCGAGGACCTGGCAGGTGAAGGGCTTGGGCCCGTGGTCTCGGGGGCGTGGTCAGAGAGACGTCCTGGCGCGGAGCGTGGTTTGGGGCGTGGCCAGAGGGGCGCTCACGTGCGCGCGAGGTCTGAGCGGTGTGAGGCTGCAGGAGACTCGCGAGGCGGCTTCTCGGTCGCCCTCACGGACCCGGGGCGGACGCTCCCTCAGGAGGCTCCGAGCCTGGGCGACGTGCGGGGGTCGCGGGCTGGATACTTCCTGGACCCCATGCCGACATGAGACCAGGCCTGCGGAGCGCGGGCCACCACTGCTCCCCGGCGGCCGGCCGCGGCGCTGCAGCGTGCAAGCGAGCGGCTCCGGCCGTCCAGCGCGGACAGTCCAGCTCCTGTGGCTTGCTCTGACCTTCCTGCGTGGCCATCAGGCTGCGGCCCCGGGGGAGCGTGGTGTCCGGAAGGGAGGGACCCCGCTCGGTGCTGTGCGTCCTCAGAAGTTTGAGGCTTATTGAAGGCTTATTGAGCAGATTTTCACGAGCGGAACGAGTTCATTCGTCCGGTGCTGGGCTTCCCTTGAGATGGGCTCATATTCGCTGCGCTTCGGCTTCTCCCGTCCCGAGAACAAGGTAAGTCGAGTTTGTTTTTCATTTTCCTTTTTCACAGGGAGGAAAGTTAAAATAGGTCCTATAGATTAAGCTTAATTTTTTTTTTTTTTCCTCCTGAGGAGCAATTCACATCACATAAAACTAACCATGTTTGGTACCGCCACCTTTCTCACCACGGAAGAAAACCTGGTACCGATTAAGTAACGGCGGAGTAATCACCGCTATCCCAGCGCCTCCAGCCACCTGGCGGCCGCCCGCCAGCCCGCGCGTGGCCTTTGGGGTCTGGCTGCATTATTCACTTAGAATAATGTTTTCCAGGTTCACCCACAGTGTCGCAGGTATCAGGACTTCATTCCCTTTTATGGCTTCATAATATTGCATTATGCAGATTCGTCACATTGTGCGTGTCCGTTCATCCTTTGGCGGACATTTAGGCTGTTTCCACTATTTGCCGTGAACATTTGTGTACAAGTGTTTGAGTCCCTGTTTTCACTTCTTTCAGGTGTATATACCTTGGAGTGGAATGGCTGGGCCCTGTAGTGAGTCTGTGTTTAATTTTTTGAGGAACCACCAGGCCATTTTCCACAGTGGTTGCGTATTTTGCATTCCCACCTGCGATATATGAAGGTTCCAAGTTGTCCACCTCCTTGCCAACACCTGTTTTCTCTTTAAAAAAAAAAAAAAAAAAAAAGATCTATCTACATCCTGGTTGATGTGAGATATTTCAATGCGGTGTGTGTTTTTATTTTTTGTTTTGGCCCTACTGCAAAGCTTGCGGGGGTCCAGTTTCCCCAATCAACGATCAACCTTGGGCCCTGGCAGTGAAACCTCACTGAGGTTTTTTTATTTTTTAAAGTTTATTTATTTATTTTTGCTACGCTGGGTCTCTTGCTGCAGGCGGGCTTTCTCTAGCTGCAGCAAGTCGAGGGGTACTCTCTAGTTCCGGTGCACTGGCTTCTCCTTTCGGTGACTTCTTAGCTGTGCAGCGCCATCTCTAGGGCGCACGCTCAGTACTTGTGGCGCCCGGGCTTGGTTGCCCCGCGGCATGTGGAATCTTCTTGGGCCAGGGATCGAACCCGTTTCCTTGGCATTGGCAGGCAGATTCTTAACCACTGGACCACCAGGAAAGTCCCTGTTTTTGTTTCTAAATATTTATTTATTTGGCTGCCCCCGGGCTTAGTTGTGGCATGTGGGATCTGGTTTCCTGATCAGGATGGAACCCGGGCCCACTCTGTTGGGAGCAAAGTCTAAGCCACTGAACCACCAGGGAAGTCCCTCAGGGAGGTTTTGATTTCCATTTTCCTAATGGCTAGTGACCGGAGAAGGCAGTGGCACCCCACTCCAGTACTCTTGCCTGGAAAATCCCATGGATGGAGGAGCCTGGTGGGCTGCAGTCCACTGGGTTGCTAAAAGTCGGACAGGACTGAGCGACTTCACTTTCACTTTTCACTTTCATGCACTGGAGAAGGAAATGGCGACCCACTCCAGTGTTCTTGCCTGGAGAATCCCAGGGATGGGGAGCCTGGTAGGCTGCCGTCTATGGGGTCGCACAGAGTCAGACACGACTGAAGCGACTTAGCAGCAGCAGCAGTGACATTGAGCAGACTTTCATATGCTTGTTGGATGTTTGTCTTTGGAGAAGTCACTGCTGAAATGTTTTGCCTGTTTTTTACTTGGGGTGCCTGCCTTTTTGTTGTTGAGTTGTATGAGTTCTTTGCATATTATTCCGAATCCTGGCATCATTAGATATATGTGCAAATATTTTCTCCCATTCTCCCATTTTCACTTTCTTTATTGTGTCTTTTGATGTACATGTTTTTAATGCTGATGAGCTTCTATTAATTTTTTCCTTGAGCTCATGGTTGTAGTGTCATATGTAAGAAACCATTACCAAATTCAAGACCATGAAGACTTATGACTTCTGTTTTATAGTTTCCACTCTTGACTTAGGGCTTTAATCTAAATTAATTTAACTTAATTTTATATATGTGATAAGGGTCCAACTTCATTGTTTTGCATGTGAATATCCAGACTTCCAAGCATCATTTGTTCAAAGATGTATTTTTTTTCCCATTGCATCATGTTGGCACCCTTGATTAAACCAGTCACGTGGTTAATATATGGACTCTGAATTTTATTCCATTGATCTATGTCTGACCTCATGTCAGAAACATAATGTCTTGAAAACTGGAGCTTTGTGCTATAATTTTGAAATTGAGAAGTGTGGGCTCACCAATGCTTTTTTTTTTTTAAAGATGATTTTGACTATTTGACTATTTTTCACTAGCAACTCCATATGAATTTTAAGATCACGTTTTCTGTTTCTGCAAAAAAGAATGTTGGGCAGTCTGTAGAATGCTTGGGGAATATTGCCCTCTTAACCATATTAAGTTTCACAACATGTTTTTTCATTCATTTAAGTTGTCTTTAGTTTCTTTCAGAACGGTTTTATGGTTTTGGTATATAAATCTTGGGCGTGATTAAATTTATTCCTAATTTTTTTTAATTGTTTTTTATGCTATTGTAAGTGAGAGGTTATCTAATAAATTTCCTTTTCAGATTGCTTACTGCTTGTGTATGGGCTTCCCAGGTGGCGCTAGTGGTAAAGAATTCACTTGCCAATGCAGGAGATGCAAAAGACGTGGCTTGGATCCCTGGGTCAGGAAAATCCCCTGGAGAAAGGAATGGCAACCCACTCCAGTATTCTTGCCTGGAGAATTTCGTGGACAGAGGAGCCTGGCGGGCTACAGTCTATAGGATCGCAGAGAGTCAGATACAGCCAAGCACAAAGCACAACAAGTGTATAGAAATACAAGTCATTAAAAAAAATAAAAACTGGTATCCAACAGTTTTGCTGAACTTCTTTATCAGGACTTTCTATTAATACATGTGACACCAAGTCATCTGCCTATAGAGACAGTTTTACTACTTCCTGTCTAATTTGGATGCCTTTTATTTCTTTCTCTGACTAGAATTTCTGTTATAGTGTTGAATGTGTGTGTGTTAGTCGTTCAGTTGTGTCTGACTTTTTGTGACCACAGGGACTGTAGCCTGCCAGGCCCCTCTGTCCATGGAGTTATCCAGGCAAGAATACTGGAGTGGGTTGGCCATTCTCTTCTCCAGAGGATCTTCCCGACCCAGGGATCGAACCCGGGTCTCCTGTATTACAGGCAGATTCTTTACCGTCTGAGCCACCAGGAAATAGAAGTGGTGAAAGCAGTCCTCCTTGTCTTGCACCAGATCTCAGAGGGAAAGTTTTCAGTCTCTCATCACTGATTATTGTATTAGCTTTGGGTATTTGGGATGTTAGCTTGGAGACATGTTGAGGTACTCTCCTGCTATTCCTGGTTTGAAAAGTGTTTTATCATGAAATGATGCTGGATTTTATTGAATGTCTTTTGGTATTAATTGAGATGATCATGTGGTTTTTTTCTTCCTTCTATTCATGTGATATTATGTTGATTGATTTTTGTGTGTGGAACCACCCTTCTATTCCTTGGATAAGTCCCATGTGCTCATAGTGTATAATCATTTTCATGCTCTAGTGGATTCAACTTGCTAGTATTTTCTTTCTTTTTTAAAAGAATTTTATTTATAGATGATTTACAGTGTTGTGTTAGTTTCAGTGCACAGCAAAGTGTTTCCGTTATACACATATCCATTCTTTTTCAGATTCTTTTCTCATAGAGGTTATCACAGAATATTGAGTAGAGTTCTCTCTGCTATACAGTAGGTCCTTGCTGATTATTTATATTATACATGGTATTTTGTGTATCTTAATCCCAAGACCCTGATTTATCCCCACCCCATGTCTCCCCTTTGGTAATCATAGATTTGTTTTTGATGTCTGTAAGTCTGTTTCTGTTTGGTGAGTAAATTCATTTGTATAATTTTAAAAATTAGATTCCATGTGTGAGTGATATTTGATAGTATTTTCTTGAGGATATTTGCATCTGTTTTCATAGGATCCTGTCTTGTAGTTCTTTGCTTTGTTGTTTTTGACTTTGGAATCAGGGTTGTGCTGTCCTCATAACTTAGGGCATGTTGAGTAACTTCAGTGATGTTCCTTCCCCTTCTACTTTTGGAAGAGTGTGGTATGGATTGGGGTTAATTCCGTAATGTTTGGTAGAATTCACCTGTGAAGTCATCTGATTCTGGGCTCGCTTGCTCGGGCTGTTTTTGTTTCCTGACTTAGCCTCTTTATTTCTTATAGGTCTGTTTAGACTTCTGTTTCCTCTTCAGTTTGGGTAGTTGTGTGTTTCTAGATATTTGTCCTTTTCGTCTGGGTTTTCTAATATGCTGGCATTGTTTATTGTATAACCCTTCCTTGTTTCTGCAAAATCCATCGTAATGCCAGCTTGTTCACTCCTGTTTTTAGTAATTTGAGTCTTTTTTCTTAGCTTATATAGAGAATTGTTCATTCTACTGAACTTTTCAAAGAACCAACTTGTTTTGCTCTGTTGTTTATTTCATGTATCTTCACTCCAGTATTTATCCTTTCCCTCTTCTAGTGGCTTTGGGTTTAGTTTTCTCCTCTTTTTCTTGTTCCCTAAGGTGTACTTATTGACTTCATTGTTTTGTATGTAGCAGTCGTGTACAGCTGTAAGAGTCCCTCGGTGTTCCTCTGCATTCACTGCATCCTTTGTGTTTTTTCATTTTCTATAGTCTCAAAGCATTTTTTAAAGTTTCCCTTGTGATTTCTTCTTTGACTCGTTGGTTACATAAGTGTTCTTTAATTTCCATGTGTTTGGAATTTTCCGCTTTCCTTTCTGTTATTGATTTCTAGCTTCATTCCAATATGGTCAGAGAAGATGATTCGTGTTGCTCCAGTCATTTCAGATTTATTGGGCGTTGTCTTGTGCCTTGTTGGTAGAATTGTCTGGTGCCTTGTGCCTTGTGACCTGTTCCTTTGAGATTGCTCCACGTGCACATGAGAAGGGTGTGTGTTCCGCTTTAGGTGAGATGTTCTCTATATATCTGTTAAATCTGACTAGTGTATAGTGTTCAGGTCCTCTGTATCCTTACTGAATTTCCATCCATTATAAAAGTGAGAAATGGAAGTTTTCAGCTATTGTTGAAGAACTGTCTATTTCTCCCTTCAATTCTGTCAATGTTTAGTTCGTGCATTTGGGGGCTGTGTTATTTGGTATGTATATAACTGTTATATTAACTCCTTGATGGGTTGACTTTTTAAAAATCAATATATAATGTCATTCTTTGATTCTGATAACAATTTTAGGTCATATTCTGTTCTGATTTTAGTATAACCACCCCAGCTCTCTTCTGGATTTACTTCTGCATTTATTTATTTGTTTTATGTATGTCTTGTGTTTTTGTTATGTTGCTCAGTTCTTATGTTACTGCCTGCTTTTGTATTTAGTTCATTTTTTAAAGCATACATCTTGATTCCATTCTCTTTTCCCATATTTTTTTTAGTGATTTGTTCATGGTTACCTTGGGAACTACAGTTCTTATATTATGGCAACCTTAAACTTACTTGAATAATATTTAAATGGAACTTAATAATACCATGTTTGTATTATTTGAATAATACCAGTTAGTTTCAGTATATACTTTGTTCCTGTATGTCTCTATCTCTCCTTTAGATAGATACTTTAATAGATTACATCTTTTTTACAGATTACATCTTTATATATTTTAAGACTTACAATGATTGCCTTGTGCATTTGTCTTAAATAATACAGGGAAAAGTGGAGTTATAAGCCAAAATACAGTAATAGTGGCTTTTAAAAATATTTTTTATTTTTAGCTTTTCTTCATTTAATATTCATTGCTAATTTCTTGTCAGGACTTTACACCAGTAGTGTCCTTTTTTCTTTTTTTAATTTAATTTTTAATTGGAGGATAATTATTTTACAATGTTGTGTTGGTTTCTGCCATACATCAACACGAATCAGCCATGTGCGCATGCTCAGAAGCTTCAGTCGTGTCCAGTTCTGGTACCCCATGGACTGTAGCCCACCAGGCTCCTCTATCCATCAGATTCTGCAGGCGAGAATACTGAAGTAGGTTGCCATTCCCTTCTCCAGGGGATCTCCCTCACCCAGGGACTGAACCCAGGTCTCCTGTGGCTCCTGTATGGCAGGTGGATTCTTCACTTCTGAGCCACCAGGGAAGCCCCAATAGTAGTGGCTTTTATGCTTACCTGTGTGTTTACCCTTACTGTTTGCTATTGACTGAATTGTGTCCCCCAGAATGCATGTGTTGAGGCCCTAACACCCAGTGGGATAGTATTTGGGGTGGAGCCTTTGGGGGGTATTTAGTATTGAGGGTAGAGCTCTCAGGATGTGACTACTGCTGCTGCTGCTGCTAAGTCACTTCGGTCGTGTCCGACTCTTAGCGACCCTAGACGGAAGCCCACCAGGCTCCCCCGTCCCTGGGATTCTCCAGGCAAGAACACTGGAGTGGGTTGCCATGTCCTTCTCCAATGCGTGAAAGTGAAGTCGCCCAGTCATGTCCGACTCTTCGCGACCCCATGTACTGCAGCCTACCAGGCTCTTCCGTCCATGGGATTTTCCAGGCAAGAGTACTGGAGTGGGGTGCCATCTAGTCCTCTTAATAAGAGGAGAAATGAGAGAAATCTCTCTCTCTCCCCACCGTGTGAGGACATAATAAGAAATTGGCCATTTGCAAGTCAGGAAGAGAATCCTCACCAGTCTGCCAGCACTTTAATCTTGGGCCTTGCAGCCTCCAGAACATGTGTTCCTTACTTTATTACAGTTTTGGATCATGGTCTGCCATCCTTTTCTTTCCACCCTCAAGGACTCCGTTAGCATCTCTGTAGAGTGGGTCTATGGGGAATTAACTTTTGCTTATCTGGAAATATCTTAATTTCTTTTTCACTCTTTTCTTTTTATCGATATATATTTTATTTAAATATAATTGACTTACTATGTTGTGTTAATTTCTGGTGTACAGCAAAATGATTCGGTTACGTATATATGTATATGTGTCTATATATACTTTTTAATATTCTTTTCCATTATGGTTTATTATAGGATATCGTGTAGAGTTCTCTGTGCTATACAGTAGGACCGTGTTGTTACGCATTCTATATATAAAAGGTTACATCTGCTCAACCCTGACCTCCCTTCCACCCCTCCTCCAGCCCCCTCCCCCTTGGCAGCCACCCGCCTATGTCTGTGATTCTGATTCTGTCTCACAGATTGGTTTGTGTCACATTCAGGATTTCACATATAAGAGATGCAGTATTTGTCTTTGTCTTTCTAACTTATTTCACTGATAATGAAATGAAATATGATAATCTCTAGTTGCATCCATGTTGTAGCAAATGGTATTATCTCGTTATTTTTTATGGCTGAGTAGTATTCTGTTGTGTATATATGTACCACATCTTCTTCATCCACTCATCTGTTAATGGACGTTGAAGTTGTTTCCGTGTCTTGGTTGTTGCGAGTAGTGCTGCTGTGAACATAGGGGTGCGTGTGTCTTTTGTAGTTCTCTGCAGATGTGTGGCAGCAGTGGGGTTGCTGGGTCACATGATAACTGACTTTACTGTTTAAGGAACTTTCATACTGTTTTCTGTAGTAGCTGCACCAACTTACGTTCCCACCAGCAGGGCACAAGGGTTCTCTTTTCTTCACACCTTCTCCAGCATTTGTTACTTGTAGACTTTTTAATGATGGCCATTCTGATTGATTTGAGGTTGTATCTCATTGTAGTTTTGATTTGCATTTCCCTAATCACTAGTGATGTTGAGCATCTTTTCACGTGCCTATTGGCCATCTGTATTTCTTCTTTGGAGAAATGTCTATTTAGGTCTTCTGCCATTTTTCGATTGGGTTGTTTTTTGTTGTTGTTGCTATTGAGTTGTATGAATTGTTTGTATATTTTGGAATTAAGCTCTTGTGGGTTGCATCATTTACAGATATTTTCTCCCATTCTGCAGTTGTCTTTTTGTTTTGTTTATGGTTTCCCTTGCAGTGCAAAAGCTTGTTAAGTTTGATTAAAGTCTCATTTGTTTATTTTTGTTTATTTATTTATTTATTTTTGTGTGTGTCAGTACTTCTTTTTTTTATGGTCAAGCTTTCTTTTTTTTATTTTTTTTAATTTTATTTATTTTTTAACTTTACAATATTGTATTGTTTTTGCCATATATCGAAATGAATCCGCCACAGGTATACATGTGTTCCCCATCCTGAACCCTCCTCCCTCCCCATACCCTCCCTCTGGGTCATCCCAGTGCACCAGCCCCAAGTATCCAGTATCATGCATCGAACCTGGGCTGGCGACTCGTTTCATATATGATATTATACATATTTCAATGCCATTCTCCCAAATCATCTCACCCTCTCCTTCTCCCACAGAGTCCAAAAGATGACATACAGATTGCTAACAAACATGAAAAGATGCTCAACATCACTCATTATCAGAGAAATGCAAATCAAAACCACTCTGAGGTACCATTTCACACCAGTCAGAATGGCTGCGATCCAAAAGTCTACAAGTAATAAATGCTGGAGAGGGTGTGGAGAAAAGGGAACCCTCTTACACTTCTGGTGGGAATGCAAACTAGTACAGCCACTATGGAGGACAGTGTGGAGATTCCTTAAAAAAAACTGGGAATAGAACTGCCTTATGATCCAGCAATCCCACTGCTGGGCGTACACACCGAGGAAACCAGAACTGAAAGAGACACGTGTACCCCAGTGTTCATCGCAGCACTGTTTATAATAGCCAGGACATGGAAGCAACCTAGATGTCCATTGGCAGACGAATGGATAAGAAAGCTGTGGTACATATACACAATGGAGTATTACTCAGCCATTAAAAAGAATACATTTGAATCAGTACTAATGAGGTGGATGAAACTGGAGCCTATTATACAGAGTGAAGTAAGCCAGAAAGAAAAACACCAATACAGTATACTAACGCATATATATGGAATTTAGAAAGATGGTAACAATAACCCTGTATATGAGACAGCAAAAGAGACACTGATGTATTTTTGTTTTTATTTCTATTGCTTTAGGAGACTGACCAAAGAAACCATTGGTACAATTTATGTCAGAGAATGTTTTGCCTGTGTTCTCTCCTAGAAGTTTTATGGTGTCATGGCTTCTATTTAAGTCTAAGTCATTTTGAGTTTTATTTTGTGTAGGCCATGAGGGAGTGTTCTAACTGCATTGACTTATATTCAGCTGTCCGACTTTCTCTCACGTGGCTTTCAATATTTTCTTTGTCTTCCCACAATTTGATTATAATATGTGGTGGGTTGACTTTGAGTTTACCCTATTTGCAGTTCATTGTGTTTCTTGGACATATGTACTCATTTGTTTACTCAAAATTGGGAATTTGGGGCCATTTTTGTAATATTTTTTCTTCTTACTCCTCTTTCAGGAATTCCTATAGTGCATGTGTTGGTATGTTTCATGGTGTCCTACATGACCCCAAGGCTGTGTTCATTTTCTTCCTTTCTTTATTTTTTGACTGTGCTAAACAGCATGTGGGAGCTTAGTTTCTCGACTAGGGATTGAGCCTGCACTCCCTGCAGTGGAAGCATGGAGTCTTAACCATTGGATGGCCAGGGAAGTCCCACCAAGACTGTGTTCATGTTAACTCGTGCTTTTTTCTTTCTGCTCCTCAGACTGAATAGTTTCGGTCAACTCCACGGTTGCGGAGTCTTCTGTCTCCTCAGGTTTGCTGGTGGACCGCTTGCTGCTGCTAAGTCGCTTCAGTCGTGTCCGACTCTGTACGACCCCATAGACGGCAACCCACCAGGCTTCCCCGTCCCTGGGATTCTCCAGGCAAGAACACTGGAGTGGGTTGCTATTTCCTTCTCCAAGGCATGAAAGTGAAAAGTGAAAGTGAAGTCACTCAGTCATGTCCTACTCTTCGCGACCCCATGGACTGCAGCCTACCAGGCTCCTCCGTCCATGGGATTTTCCAGGCAAGAGTACTAGAGTGGGGTGCCATTGCCTTCTCCGGGTGGACCGCTTAGGTGAGCTTATTGTTTGGTTATTTTATTGTGCTGTTTAGTTTCAGAGTCTCGTTCCATTTGTAGTTTCTGTATTTTTATTCATGTTTTCATTTTATTACTATGTTGTTTTCCTGCTTTACTGTAGTTCTTTGTGATTTTCTTTAGTTCATCAAACATTTAACACAATATATTTAATATCTATGACCAACAATTCCAATGTCTGGGCTTCCTCAGGGATGGCTTCTGTCAAAAATTTTCCCCTGTGAATTTGACATATTTTCCTGTTTCTGTGTTTTATACTTTTTTCTTGAGAATGGGCTTTTTTGAATAATATGTTGTGGCAACTTTGAAAATCATTCTTATTCCTCAGGGATTACTGAATTTTTCAGGGCTGGTTTTATTGTGACTTTTCCAAACTATTTCTGTACATTTCTTGTAGTTACAGCCACTAGAATCTCTGGTCCATGATCTCTGCAGTCAGCCAATGACCTGACAAAGATTCCCTTAAATGTTGGCCTCTCAAAAGGGGGAAAGCCAGCAAAAATAAACACTGTCCCTTGACCTCTGCAAGAATCCACCTCAGCCCATGGAAGTAAACAGTGCCAGTGTCCTCTGTTCTGGCCCCTTAGTCATCAAAAGCAGCGGTTAGCGACCAGAACCTAGAATCCCTGTATGTAGAGAAAGGGTTTGTCTTGCTCTTTCTGGCTCTGACAGGCTCCTCCAGAAACATGGGCTGCCGCCTGCATGGCCGGGATGGGAGATAGCAGCTGCTTTCACGCCACAGGCTGGAATTTACCTAAATATACCCACTTTTTCATCCAGCTCTGCCGCACAGGTACACATAGAACAGTCACAGTGCCAGACAGTTTCTGCCAGCTGATACTTACTTAGGTGGAGGGCAGTTCCTGGAGCTTCCTGCCCTTCTGTGCTGTTACCAGAATTTAGCAGCTTATTTCTGCATTAAGCATTCCCAGGTATTGAAAATGTTCAGTTACTTTCCAGAGATCTGTAACGGTTAAGTCTGACATGATTTTTACCCTCTGAATTGTTGCTTTTAACAGAGGGATGGAACTTTGGACTCCTGCTCCACCAGTTTTAGTGATGTCATGCCTGTGTTATCTTTTTAAGAAACTCTTTTCCAAGTAGTTGTGCCATGTTACATCTTCATCATAAGTATACCAGACTGCCAGTTCTCGCCAATTCATAGTGTGTTCAGGGTGTGTGTGGACCTTAAATTGGAAAGACGTCACATCATTCTAGTTTGCACGTCCAGTTGTATGCTGGTGGTGGTTGTTCAGTCGCTCAGTCATGTCTGACTCTCTGTGACCCCATGGACTGCAGCTCACTAGGCTCCTTTGTCCTTCACTGTCTCCTGGAGTTTGCTCAAACTCATGGCTGTTGAGTCGGTGATGCTATTTAACCATCTCATTCTCTGCTGCACCCTTCTCCTTTTGCCTTCAATCTTTCCCAGCATCAGAGTCTTTTCCAGAGTTGTCTGTTCACATCAGGTGGCCAAAGTATTGGAGCTTAAGCTTTGGCATCAGTCCTTCCAGTGAGCATTCAGGATTGATCTCTTTTAGGATTGACTGGTTTGATCTCCTTGCAGTCCAGGGACTCTTCAAGAGTCTTCTCCAGTACTACAATTAAAAGCATCAGTTCTTTGGCACTCAGCCGTCTTTATGGTCCACCTGTCACATCTGTACTGGAAAAACTGTAGTTTTGACTGTGTGGACCTTTGTCAGCAAAGTGATGTCTCTGCTTTTTAATATGCTGTGCAGGTTTGTCATATTTTTTCTTCCAAGGAGCAGGCGTCTTTTAGTTTCATGGCTGCAGTCCCTATTCGCTGTGATTTTGGAGCCCAAGAAAATAAAGTCTGTCACTGTTCCCCATCTATTTGCCACAAAATAGCAAATAGATGGGCCTGGATGCCATGATCTTAGTTTTTTGAATGTTGAGGTTTAAGCCAGCTTTTTCACTCTCCTTTTTCACCTTCATCAAGAGTCTGTTTAGTTCGTCTTCACTTTCTGCCATTAGAGTGGTATCATCTGCATATCTGAGGTTGTTGATATTTCTCCCAGCAACCCTAATTCCAACTTGTGATTCATCCAGCCCGGCATTTCACGTGATGTACTTCATGTAAGTTAAATAAACAAGGTGACAATATACAGCCTTAATGTACTCCTTTCCCAATATTGAACCAGTCCATTGTTCCATGTCTTGTTCTGTTTCTTCTTGACCTGCATACAGGTTTCTCAGGAGACAAGTAAGGTGGTCAAGTTTTCCCGTCTCTTTAAGAATTCTCCACAGTTTGTTGTGATCCGCATAATCAAAGGCTTTAGAATAGTCAGTGAAGCAGAAGTAGATTTTTTTTTTTTAATTCTCTTGCTTTTTCTGTAATCCAAGAGATGTTGGCAATTTGATCTGTGGTTTCTCTGCCTTTTCTAAATCCAGCTTGAACATCTGGAAGTCCTCAGTTCACAAACTGTTGAAGCCTAGCTTGAAGGATTTTGAGCATTACCTTGCTGGCCTGTGAAATGAGCACAATTGTGCAATAGTTTGAACATTCTTTGGCATTGCCTCTCTTCAAATTGGAATGAAAACTGAACCTTTTCCATTCCTGTGGCCACTGCTAAATTTTTCAAATTTGCTGGCATATTGAGTGCAGCACTTTTTCAGCATCATTTTTTAGGATTTGAAATAGCTCAGCTTTAATTCCATCACCTCAGCTTTGTAATAATGCTTCCTTGGGAGTCCCTTGGACTGCAAGGAGATCCAACCAGTCCATTCTAAAGGAGATCAGTCCTGGATGTTCTTTGGAAGGAATGATGCTAAAACTGAAACTCCAGTACTTTGGCCACCTCAATGCGAAGAGTTGACTCATTGGAAAAGGCTCTGATGCTGGGAGGGATTGGGGGCAGGAGGAGAAGGGGACGACAGAGGATGAGATGGCTGGATGGCATCACTGACTCGATGGACGTGAGTCTGAGTGAACTCCGGGAGTTGGTGATGGACAGGGAGGCCTGGCATGCTGCGATTCATGGGGTCGCAAATAGTCGGACACGACTGAGCAACTGAACTGAACTGAAGGCCCACTTGACTTCACATTCTAGGATGTCTGGCTCTAGGTGAGTGACCACACCATCATGGTTATCTGGGTCATTAAGACCTTTTTTTGTATAGTTCTTCTGTGTATTCTTGCCACCTCTTAATCTCTTCTGCTTCTGTTAGATCCTTGCTGTTACTGTCTTTTATTGTGCCCATCTTTGCATGAAATGTTCCCTTGGTATCTCTAATTTTCTTAAAGTCATCTCTTTATCTTTTCCACTCTGTTGTTTTCCTCTATTTCTTTGCATTGTTCACTTAAGTCTTTTTTATTTCTCCTTGCTATTCTCTGGAACTCTGCTTTCAGTTGGATTTATCTTTCCCTTTATCCTTTGCCTTTTGCTCCTCTCTTCTCAGCTATTTGTAAGGCCTCCTCAGACAACCATTTTGCCTTCTTCTGTTTCTTTTTCTTGGGGATGGTTTTGGTCACCACTTCCTGTACAGTGTTATAAACCTCTGTCCATAGTTCTTCAGGTACTCTGTCTACCAGATCTGATCCCTTGAATCTCTTTATCATCTCCACTGTGTAATCATAAGGGATTTGATCTAGGTCATATTTGAATGGTTTAGTGGTTTTCCCTACTGTATTCAATTTAAGCCTGAATTTTGCAATAAGGAGCTCATGATCTGAGCCACAGGCAGCTCTAGGTCTTGTTTTTGCTGACTGTATAAGAGCTTCTCCATTTTTGAGTTCAAAGAATATAATCAGTTTGATTTCAATATTGACCATCTGGTGATATCCATGTATAGAGTCGTCTCATGTTGTTGGAAGAGGGTATTTGCTATGACCAGTGTGTTCTCTTGACAAAACTCTGTTAGCCTTTGCCCTGCTTCATTTTGTACTTCCAAGGCCAAACTTGTCTGTTACTCCAGGTATCTCTTGACTTCCTACTTTTGCATTCCAGTCTCCTATGATAAAAAGGACATCTTTTGGGGGTGTTAATTCTAGAAGGTCTTGTTAGGTCTTCATAGAATCATTCAACTTCAGCTTCTTTGGCATTAGTGATTGGGGCATAGACTTGGATTACCGTGATGTTGAATGGTTTGCCTTGGAAATGAACCAAGATCATTCTGTCGTTTTTGAGAATGCACCCAGGTACTGTATTTTGGACTCTTGTTGACTATGAGGGGTACTCCATTTCTTCTAAGGGATTCTTGCCCACTGTAGTAGATATAATATTCATCTGAATTAATTTCTCTTATTCCTATTCATTTTAGTTACTGGTTCCTAAAATGTCAGTGTTGACTCTTGTCATCTCCTGTTTGACCATGTCCAATTTACCTTATTTCACGGACCTAATGTTCCAGGTTCCCATGAAATTTTGTTCTTTACAGCATCGGACTTCTACTGTGTTCACCACCAGGCATATCCACAACTGAGCGTTTTTCCACTTTGACCCAGATGCTTCATTCCTTCTCAACTCTTAATAATTACTCTCTGCTCTTCCGCAGTAGCATATTGGACACCTTCCGATCTGGGAGGGCTCATCTTCCCATGTCATATCTTTTTGCTTTTTCATACTGTTCATGGGGTTCTTGAGGAAAGAATGCTGACGTGGTTTGCCCTTCCCTCCTCCAGTGGACCATGTCTTGTCAGAACTCTCCACCATGACCCGTCCGTCTTGGGTGGCCTTGCACAGCATGGCTCATACATTCATTGAGTTATGCAAGACTGTGATCCATTTGATCATTTTGGTTAGCTTTCGGTGATTGTGGTTTTTGTTCTGGAGGCTGTGAGATTATAGTTCTTACTTTTTCTTTGTGCCATCTGATGGATGAGGAAGGCTTGTGCAGGCTTCCTGATTGGAGGGACTGACCATGGGAAAAACTGGGTCTTGCTCTGGTGGGCAAGGCGGTGCTCAGTAAATCTTTAATCCAATTGTCTGCTGATTGGTGGGGCTACGCTACCTCCCTGTTAGTTGTTTGGCCTGAATGGCAACCCACTCCAGGATTCTTGTCTGGAGAATCCCGTGGAAAAGAAGCCTCTTGGGCTATGGTCCTTAAGATTATAGAATCAGACGCAACTGAAGTGACTTAGCACGACCCAGGCCTGGAATCTACAGGCTCTATGGTAGGGCTATAGGTGCTATGGTAGGGCTACTGAAGACCTCCAAGAGGACTTATGCCCATATGCCACGACTCCCTAGGACTGCTGAAGCCAGCACCCCTGTCCCTGCAGCAGGACCCTTCCAACCCACGCCTCCACAGGAGACCCTCAGTCACAAGCAGGTCTGGCTCAGTCTTGTAAGGTCAGTGTTCCTTTCCCCTGGGTCCCGGTGTGCACAAGATTTTGTTTGTGCTCTCCAAGAATCTGTTTCCCCCAGACCTGTGGGAGTTCTGTAGTCAAATCCCGCTGTCCTTCAAAGTCAGGTTCCCTGGGGCTTCCAGTCCCTTTGCCAGATCCCCAGTTTGGGAAGTCTGATGTGGGGCCTAGAACCTTTGCAATAGTATGAGAATTTATTTGGTATTATTGTTCTCTAGTTTGTGGATTGCCCACCCGGTGGGTGTGGGATTTGATTTTATTGTGATTGAGCCCCTCCTACCATCCTGTTGCAGCTTCTCCTTTGTCCTTCGCTGTGGGGTATCTTTCTTGGTGGTTCCAACTTCCTCCTTTCAGTGGTTGTTCAACAGCTAGTTGCAGTTTTGGTGTTCTTGCAGGAGAATTTGAGCACACCTCCTTTTACTCTGACATCTTGATAACAGCTATTGACTTCTGAAATACTTAGAGATTTTGAAAGAATCTTTCTGTTACTGGTTTCTCATGTCCATTACAAGTGAGAACATACAGTTGACCCTTGAACAACATGGATCTGAGCTGTGCAGGTTCACTGCTATGCAAGATTTTTAATAGGAGATCCTATAGAACTACACGATCCACAGTTGGTTGGACTCATGCGTGTGGAGCTGCACATAGAGAGGAGCCTGATACAGGGGTGGGCTGTAAGTCACATGTGGACTTACTAAGGCTGGTGTGTCGGCATCCTTCACTCCTGTGTTGTTCAGGGTCAGCTGTATTTTGTATGATTTGAATCCTTTCTATTTTTTGATACTTGTTTTGTAATCAAAGTAGAGTATACCTTTGATGAATGCCCGTTGTAACTGAGAATTATGTGTATTCTGCTTTTGTTGTGTAGTGGTCTGTAAATGTTAATGTAATGCAATATAAAAATGTAAGTGTTAATGGTTTTGTTCAAATTTACTGTGTCCTTGCTGGTTTTCTGCCTAGTTACTCTGTTATTGAGAGAGGTATTCAAATCTTTGACTAAAATTATGGATTTGTTTATTTCTCCTTGCAGGTTAATCAGTCTTTGCTAAATGTATTTTAAAAATTGCCATTAGGTACGTAGACACCAACAACTGTTTTGTCCTCTGTGAACTGACTGCTTTATTATTATGAAGCAATCCATCTTATTCCTACTAATAATCTTTCCGGAAATCTACCTTGTCTCATAGGAGAATAGCCTAGATTCTAACTTGCTTCCCTTTTTTTGTAAATAAACTGTATTTCATGATTTGCACAGGTAAGAAATGTGGTATTATGTTCGTGTAAAAGTAATTGTGGTTTTGGACTGTGAATTGTAAATCATCATTACTAGGCTCAAACACATCTTTATTAATCAAAATAGGAACTATTACAGTCAACACACTTTTGCCAACAAAAAATGTTTGCTTATTCCTGTAGCATAAAAATCCAAGTTTCAGGATTTGATGAACTCTTAGAAAGCATTTTCTGTATCCTGCTGGTTGTGGAAGCGTTCTCCCAGCAAACAGTTGTCGAGATGCTTGAAAAAGTGGTTGTCAGGTGAAGATGGCAGAGGAGACAAAGCTTTGTAGCCCAATTGTTCAATTTTTGAAGTGTTGTTTGTGCAACATTGTGGTCGGGCGTTGTCGTGGAGAACAACTGGGCCCTTTCTGTCGACCAGTGCTGGCTGCAGGTCGTGCAGTTTTCAGTGCGTCTCATCGATTTGCTGAGCATACTTCTCAGCTGTAATGGTTTCACTGGGATTCAGAAAGCTGTAGTGAATTAGACGGACAGCAGACTACCGAACTGTGACCATGACCCTTTTTTTGGTGCTAGTTTGGCTTTGGGAAGTGCTTTGGAGCTGATTCTTGGTCCAGCCACTGAGCTAGTTGTTGCCAGTTTTTGTATAAAATCCACTTTTCATCTCATGTCACAATCCGATTGAGAAATGGTTCATTGTTGTGTAGAATAAGAGAAGGCAACACTTCAAAATGAGAATTTTTTTTTTTTATTTGAAGTCAGCTCATGAGGCACCCACTTATCGAGCTTTTTCACCTTTCCAGTTTGCTTCAAATGTCAAACGAGTAGAACGGTTGGCGTTGAGCTCTTCGGCAACTTCTCGTGCAGTTATAAGAGGATCAGCCCCGATGATTGCTCTCAGTTGGTCGTGGTCAGCTGCTGCTGACCAGCCACTACTCTCCTTATCTAAAGGCTCTCATCTCCTTTGCAAAACTTCTTGAACCACCACGGCACTGTACGTTCATTACCAGTTCCTGGGCCAGAGGTGTTGTTGATGTTGGGAGTTGTCTCCCCTGTTAACTATCCATCTTGAACTTGAATAAGAAAATCACTCAAATTTGTTTTTTGTCTTACATCATTTCCATAGTCTAAAATAAATATAAACAGCAAATATTGTCACATAAAGTGAGAAATGTGCAATAAAATGATGTATAACATAACCACATTTATTAAGAATGATTCCAGTATCAAATGGCAAATTTCAACAATGTTAAAACTGCAAAAATGTTTGCACCAACCTAATACAATTTGGGTTCATAAAAAGAAAATTTGAATTTTTAAACTTTATTCTTTTGACATTGAAAACTAGATCTGTTAGCTCCATACCACAGTCTCTAGCTTTGTAAGTGTGAATATGGTACAGTTCTCAAATCTCTCCACTTTTGACCTGTTAATGTTGTTACATTTAAAGTTTATTTCTTGTTGTTGTTGTCATTGTTTAGTCACTAAGTCATGTTCGACTCTTTGTGACCTCATGGACTGTAGCCCTCCAGGCTCCTCTGTCCATGGGATTTTCCAGGCAAGAATACTAGAGTGGGTTGCCATTTTCTTCCTCCAAGGGATCTTCCCAACCCAGGGATTGAACCCATGTCTCCTGCATTGGCAGGTGGATTCTTTACCACTGAGCCACCCAGGAAGCCCATGTGTTTCTTATAGGCAGCATATAGTTGGGTCTCTGCCTGTAGAATGTTCAGGACACTGACACATTCACACTTGGTATGACCATCGCCCTGCTCTTTGTTTTCTACTGGCCCCATCTCTTCTTTATTCTTTTATTTCTGCTTTTGAATATTTTTAGTGATTTAATGATTTCATTTTATTTCTATTGTTTTATTAGTTGTAACTTTTTGTTTTGTTATTCTGTTCTTTGCATTAGGGTTTTTAATATATATGTAACTTAACAATCTGTCTTCAGGTGATGGGGTGCCTTTTGTGCCCTGGAAGACCATGGTTGTTGGCCCTCCCCAAGCAGTCGATCAGAGGCCAGATGAGAAATGGAGAGAAGGCTCTACTGGGGCCCCTACTGCAGCAGGAGGAGCGAGCGCGAGGAGCAGGTCCCCAGGAAGGGGCGAGCTGGTTTCTTCCGTGGGGGGCTCGGGCCACAGGATGGCTGGGCTGGTTTGCCTGCCCCTTCGGTGGTGCTGCCACGCAGGGGCACACTCAGTACCCTGCTCTGGCGGCTCTTCAGAAATGGCAGTTGGGTTTTCTGGTCTCTTTGTATCTTTTGTGCATAATTTGCCACACTGCACCTGCCTGCAGCTATTTTTAGTCCCTTATAGTTTCTTTGTATTTGTTGATCGAGGAGACAGCTGTCCAGGTGCAAGCGCTGCAGCACTGCCTCCAAGGGTCTCAAGTCCCAGGCTGCCCGGCTCCCGGAGAGGCTCTACACCCTTAGGGTCTCAAGTCCCAGGCTGCCCGGCTCCCAGAGAGGCTCTACACCCTTAGGGTCTCAAGTCCCAGGCTGCCCGGCTCCCGGAGAGGCTCTACACCCTTAGGGTCTCAAGTCCCAGGCTGCCCGGCTCCCCGGAGAGGCTCTACACCCTTAGGGTCTCAAGTCCCAGGCTGCCCGGCTCCCGGAGAGGCTCTACACCCTTATTCCTAAGGGGATGTGGCCTAAGGTCTCTTCTCCTAGACTTCCCCCTGCTTGACAGGGGCCACAGACCCCAGCCTGCCCTGGGGGTGTGGAGCTCCTCATTGAGTGTTCCAGGAACCGGGGGGACCCGCGCCACTGTCCCCTGGAATGGGCCGGATTCCTTGTGTCATCATGAGCCTCACTTCAAACTGTTGGAGCCTAAAAGACACAAACTTAACCAGAAGGTTAAACAAACAAGGCCAGAAAAGGGAGAAAACAACAATATCCATTAAAGGGCCTAGAAAGAGGAAGAACCAGGGTAACTGTGAAAGGGCCTCCTTAAACTGTTGACCAGACAGGGCAGGCTGTACTGTCCTTGCTTGGATGTACATTTTCGTTAACCTCAGGGTTAAAGTTTAACATGTCTGTCTATTTTTAGAATGAAAGATCTGGACCTCTTGGTCACAGGTCTCCTTATTGGACCAAAAAGTCTTAGTCACAGAGTCACAATAGTAGGGAAGACAACAAAACACTATAAACGAGATGCAGCATAAATCAGCACGGCTGAAAAGAGGAGGGCTATGAGAAAATGAAAACCTGCCAGAAAGTTTTTTTTTCAATATTTATTTATTTTTGATTGCTTTACAATATTGATTTAATTTCTGCCATATATCAACATGAATTAGCCATAGATGTATATATGTCTCCCCTTTTGTGAACCTCCCTCCCACCTCCCACCCTTTCCCGCCCTCTAGGTTGTTACAGAGCCCCAGTTTGAGTTTCCTGGGTCATAGAGTAAATTTCCATTGGCTATCTACTTACATATGGCAGAAAGTTTTTTATACCTTATGGGATCCACAAGAATAAACTAGAGAACCAGTTTTCAGTGTCCTCGCACATATTGAATAGCAAGGATTGTCAGCTAATTGTGTTTGTGTTGGGTTTTGTTTTTAAAATTTTTATTTGAGTATAGTTGATTTAAAGTGTTTTGATTTAAAAAAAAAATTTATTGGACTATTGTGTTTGGTTTTGAACCACTTCTGCGAGATGTAAAAATCTCAGCCCCATATTTTACATGGGAATTTTTTGCATTTAAGAGTTCTCTTTTCTTACTATATAGCTGCATGGGCATATAAGACAAGGAAGACTTATTTTGATTCTGTGTATAATTTTTCCTTCCCCTCAGGTTAAGGCTCAAGTCAGGGCTATTAGCTCAGCCCTCTGGGCTCAAGTGTTGGATGCAGAGGTTTTGCTTCCATAGCACTGTGGGTGCTGCCCAGAGCATGCCGTGCCCTCTTGATTCCATCTGTAAGGAAGCTGTGGCCACATCAGTAAGCCAGGCTCCTCGGTCTTCTGTGGCCTCCTCTGTAAGGTCAGGCCTGCAGGCATAGACCTGGCCAAGGTTCCAGAGCAGCAGCGTGTTACATCTGGGCTTGCCGTGGCATTCGGATAGCCGAGTCAGGGTGTGGCAGGTTAGAGGATTAGCTCTGGGCAGTCAAGGAGCAAAGCCTGGTCCTTAGTAAAGTGGCCTCCGTTAGTGAGGGGTGGCCTTTAATCTCTAGGAGCCCCTGTACTTGATGATGGGTCTGGACCTCCAGAGACTGTGCAAAGGCAAGCTTGTTAGCTTCTTCCACCAATAAAGTAGGGGAGCTGCCGCCTGGTGGCATCCAGGCCAACCTTGGGGCATAGACTCTAGTTGTTTGGAAGAAAAAACAGCCTGGAGGCAGAGGAACTTCTCTTAGCTTTTGTACAGGAACTCCCAGAATGTCCCCTGTGTTCAGCTATGTTTTTAATTTTTTAATTGGGGAGATGCAGAGCCGAGGCTTGTGTGGTATTATTAAAAGCTTTTCTGTGTTCCCCAGTCCAAAGTAACGGTTCTGTATCTGGATCTGCAGTGGCTTCATCCGTAGGGACTTAGCCCTTAGGCCAAATCCTGGAAATCAAATTCTGCAAAATCCTGCCCTGCCTAAAAAAGCACAAAGATGTTTCTTTGTCTTTGGAGCACTTAGGCCTAACAGCTTGTTTTCTCTATCGAGATAGCTATCTACCTCCAGGGCTTATAATATATCCCAGATATTTAACTTGATTGTGCTTTTTCTCTGAGATAGCCTACAGCCCTGGGCTCCAAGGAAATGAAGGATTTCAGTGGGTTCTGATCTGAGGGCTCCACGATGAGGCTGCTTGTTAGTATGTCATCTGCATACTGCTGAGTAACTCCTCCATGGTGGGCCTGCGTGTTAGTGTGTTATCTATGTATCGTAGAATAACTCCTTCATGGTTAGTATACTAACAGTATACTGCTGTAGCTGCGTTTCCCTTAGTTCTTTACCTAGGGTCTGGGTGAACATATGTGGGCTGTCCCGAAACCTTTGAGGCAGTACTGTCCAGGTATATTGTTGCATTTGGCCCAGGTGGAGGTTTGGCCACTCGAAGGCAAACAGATACTGAGATGAGGCATGAACTGGGATGCTAAAGAAGGCATCCTTGAGGTCAAGCACAGAGAACCATTTGGCATCTCCAGGATTCTAGACTGATATATAACAAGGATTGGCCACAGGGAGATGTGTAGGGACCCCTGCCTCATTTCCTGCCCCTAGATCTTGTGCCATCCTGTATTCCCCATTTGACTTAACAATTGGCAGAATAGGGGTTTGACAGGGAGACTGATGGGGCACCAAGAGGCCGTGTTTTAAGGATTTATCTACAAGGGATTGCAAACCTTTTCTGCTTCCAGCTTTAGGAGGTCTTGTTTCTAGTTAGGATAAGTGGCTTCTGGTTTAAGGCTAACTTTTACAGGTTGGGCATTTATAGCCCTCCCAGGGATCCCTTTGTTCCAAACTGTCTGGTTTTGTTGTTACTCATTCGCTCAGTTGTGTCTGACTTTTTTTGACCCCATGGACTGCAGCACACCAGGCTTCCCTGTCCTTCACCATCTCCTGGAGCTTGCTCAAACTCATGTCCATTGAGTCAGTGATGCCATCCAACCATCTCGTCCTCTGTCATCCCCTTCTCCTGCCTTCAGTCTTTCCCAGCATCAGTGTTTTTTCTAATGAGTCGATTTTTCACATCAGGTGGCCAAATTATTGGAACTTCAGCTTCAGCATCAGTCTTTCCAATGAATATTCAGGATTGATTTCCTTTAGAATTGACTAGTTTGATCTCCTTGCAGTTCAAGGGACTCTGAATAATCTTCTCCAACACCACAGTTCAAAAGCATCAATTCTTCAGCACTCAGCTTTCTTGATAGTCCAACTCTCATGTCCATACGTGACTACTGGAAAAACCATAGCTTTGACTAGACAGACCTTTGTCGGCAAAATAATGTCTCTGCTTTTTAATACGCCATCTAGATTTGTCATAGCTTTTCTTCCAAGTTCAGCTCAGTCAAGTCCGACTCTTTGCAACCCCATGATTTCTTCCAAGGAGCAGTTAAGTGTCTTTTCATGTCATGGTTGCAGTCACTATCTGCAGTGATTTTGGAGCCCAAGAAAATAAAGTTTGTCACTGTTTCCATTGTTTCCCCATCTATTTGCCATGAAACTCTGGGACCGGGTGTGGTGCCATGATCTTCGTTTTTTTGAATATTGAGTTTTAAGCCAGCTTTTTCACTCTGCTCTTTCACCATCATCAAGATGCTCTCTAGTTCCTCTTTGCTTTCTGCCATAAGGTTGGTGTCATCTGCATATCTGAGGTTATTGATACTTCTCCTGGCAATCTTGATTCCAGGTTGTGCTTCATCCAGTGTGGCATTCCTCATGATGTAGTCTACATGGAAATTAAATAAGCAGAGTGACAAAATGCAGCCTTGACATACTCCTTTCCCAGTTTGGAACCAGTCCGTTGTTCCATGTCCGATTCTAACTGCTTCTTGACCTGCATACAGGTTTCTCAGAAGGAAGTGTTTATTGCATGTAGAGTATGGCTGGGAACAGGCCGTTGCTCTTTCAATTGGTCTAGAGTCAAGAAAAGGGGTGCTCAGGGTCTCCTAACGATGTGACCCTGAGGGAGCCCAGAGTGGGGCGGGACCTGCAGGCACACCTGAAAAGGCACGTGAGATCAGGTGCTGCTCCGATTGGCCCGTTAGAGGCCCCGCAGAGAAATGGGTGTGAGGTTTTCTGTTCACACGGGTCCCAGTACAGCTTTTGGAGGCCCAGAATGAGAGGTCAAGACAGAGTGGTAAATGGCTCCCATGTCAGTTAAAAAACTGGCTGTCTTACGAGCCGCATCAAGGACACCCAGCGCTTCCGATGGAGACTTACATCTCATTGCAGGGAGCTGCCAAATCCCTGGGCCGCCTCAGTTGTCCAGCATGGCTGTCTGGGGAGCAGGAGCCCCTCTTCCCTTTCAGGACTAGGGTAGTCCCATTTCCAGTCACCTGTTTGTTTACAGGCTGGGCATGGTCCACGGGCGGTTTTTGGCCCTTTGGGGCCCAGTGGCCGGCTGACTTACACTTGAAGCATTCCCCTTCTGGTTTTATCTCCAGGTGGATGGTTAAACTTCCTTGATCCTTGATTGTCCTGAGGTCAAAAGATGTGGCTGACAGCTCAGTTTAGCTTGAAGCCTGGCCTTCCTGTTTTCACATTGGGTTCTCTCTTGCTCCTCAGCTTGATCTGGGTTATTAAATAGCCCAAAGATCATCTCTAGAAGTTGGGGCATCAGAGTTTGTGGGCCTAATTGTAACTTTTGGAGTTTCTGCCTAATATGAGGTGGATACTGGCTGAGAAAATGTTGTACCAGCAGGATTAACCCTCGGGGAGATGGATCAACATTAGTCAGTTTTCTGAAAGCCTCCACAAGCTGTGCCTGAAAGAGGGCTGGGTTTTCTTTTCCTTCTTGGTCACTCCTTTAGCCCTTTCATAGTTAACTAGCTTTTTGATGCACTTTCTCGTTCCTTCTAACGCACAGTAGATTGTGTGCTTCCTGGCTTCTGTTCCCTCCTGGGAAGTATAATTCCCTTTTGGGACCACACCCATAGCAAAATGTTTGGATTGGTCCCTGGGAAGCTGGTCAGCCTGCCCCTGGGCTGCTGCCCAAAGTCTCTGTGTGTCCTCACGGGCACAGAAAGTAGGCAGGACAATTTGGACACCCTTCCAAATCAAAGGCCAGAGTTACGGCTGAAACCCTTCTGCAATATCACCAGCGTCTTTAGAAACCCTCCCAGGCTCTGTCTGCATTGGGCTGAGTGGGTTAGGGAGGGGCATGTACTCTGCTTGTCCCTTCGCCGTTTGCCACTTCCTGAGAGGGTACACTTTTCCCCATCCTGGATTACCCCGGAGGCTCTGGTCTCTTTCCTGAAGTAATGGAGGGTGTGAGGGACACAGGGAGGCGGAGTGTGGGATGGTCAGAGGAGTCTGAAGAGGTGGGTGGGGCTCAGTTCCCCCTGAGAGTTGGGGAGGCTTAGAAGAGATTGTCTAGAATGTCGGGAGTACTGTGTGGCTCCCCAAGCACAGGAGCTGCACAGAGCAGCGTTTGGTAAAGTGCTGGGAAGGCTTGGGCACAGGGAACCTCAGTCCATTTTCCCAACTTGTGACAGTAAAGAGCCAGCTGCAAGATGGTATTGTAATTTAGAACCCATTTTCAGGCCATTTTTCTCCACCCACCCCTCCCCAACTCATATAAAGGTCAGGCAGTGTTACAGAACAGGTTAAGTTTTTCCCTTTTCAACCCATCTTTTTTAAAAAAATATTTATTTGGCTGCCCCAGGTCTTAGTTTCAGGATGTGGGATCTAGTTTCCTAACCGGTGATTGAACCTTGGCCTCCTGCATCGGGAGCACTGAGTCTTAGCCACGGGACCATCAGGGAAGTCCCGACCCATCTCTTTTTAAATACATTAATTCTTAAAAATGCATTTGGCCGTGCCGGGCCTTAGTCACGGCACGCAGGTTCTTTAGTTGCACCATGCACTCTTTGTTTGAGCGTGTGGGATCTACTTCCCTAACCAGGGGTGGAACTTGGGCCCCCTGCAGGAGGAGTGCGAAGTGTAGCCACCGGACCACCAGGTAAGTTCCAGGATTTTTCATTTCCAAAGATGTACTCCAAAGGTGTCCCTTCTGGCTTAGCAGAGGATCCTGCAGTGTGGAGTGGCCTGCACCTGAGAAAGAGCTCCTAGAAAGGAAGTCCTGCGTCTGGAGGCGTCGTACCAGGAGGCTGTGTGGAGAGGCTGTCGGGCATCTTCCAGGTTCCCTTCCCACCTAATGGGGTTTGGAGCACCCTCTCCTCTCCCGGCACCTGACCAGATGTCTCTGGTTGGCCTAGGCCCCGCATGAGAGTAGTCCCTGAGAGGGGGGCATTTGAACCAGTCCCAGTGCATTCCCAGGGCTCCCCAAGGGGGTCTGTTGTCTATAAAGCTCATGTCTGGGACTTCCCTGGTGGTCCAGTGGTTAAGACTCCACACTTCCAGGGCCGAGATTCGATTCCTGGTTGGGGAGCTAGATCCCACATGCCAAGTGGCATGGCCAACAAAGCATGCTCGTGTCCTGTAGTAAGTGTCCCTGTGTTGGGGTGTGTTCCTTGAGACTGAGCACCTGGAGAGGCTCCAGCGCAGGCTTCTGGGCAGCCCCCAGCCCAGTGGGTTGTCTGTAGCCTTGGATGTGCTGCCGCCGCCTGTAGTGCCGCGGCCCTGCAGGTGCAGAAGGACCTCCTGGAGGAACTGGAGCTGGGCACAGTGGAAAATGCCACGAGGTCAGGACCTGACGGCCTGGAGGCAGGAGTATTCACACGGGGGATTTGGGACATAAAGTGAAAAGACTAGATAGAAGAAGAAGCTCAAACCCTTTTCCCTGTTTGGTGATCAAACTGGGGAGAGGCTGATGATTCCATCTAACACAAGCAGCAGCGTATCAGAGGAGCCCAGTAGTTGGGTCTCTCTGGGATGCTCCAGGGGCCCTTTGAAGTAGTCCAGAGTTAGCTAGAGATCAAAAGCGCTTTAGTTAGAATTTGATGTTTGGAAAGTCTGTCAAAAGCTTTAAAATACCTGTTCAGATAGAATGATAGGTTGCTGTGAAACAGTTGTTTTAATATGAAAAAAAGATTTCAAAGTAAATACAGATCACTTAAAGACACAGAAACTCACACAATTTGATATCAAGAGCAGCATTCCAAGAAAGCTTTGTTCTCTTGTGAGAGAGAAAAACCAAATCCAGTCTTGTGTAGCCTGCTCTTAATAGAATCCATTTACCTAATTAAATTTAATCCAGCCTTAGAATTCCTGACCACATCCAAAAATATATTCTCAGTGTTCCTTTTCTGCAGACGTTCTGTAACTTTCTGTAAGCATATTTTCTTCCATTCAGAAACAGCCAGCTTTATTTTGAAAATCCCCTTTTTTCCTGTCAATTAAATGTTTCCATTTCTCATACCTTCCCTTCTGATAGCACACATCCTACTTTCCGTAAGCAGCCAGGAACTGTCTTTTACATTATATTCTATAGATTGATAGAGAACATCTCAGGTGGCACCAGACAGCTTTAGTTTCTCCCTCATAAGAAGACAGATGTAGGTAAATCTAGACCTACTTAGCAGTGAACTTTCCAATAGTTCATCTTATTTGAAGTGGCCTAGATATTCAATGAACTCTTGTTTTTTAATTTAGTTTCAAGTTTCCAACATTTGGTGATGGACATTTCTGCAACATAGTCATTCCCATAGAATTGACCAAAAAGCTCTATCTCAGTTACATTTATTTAAAAATTTAATCGTATCAGGTTATTCTCCTTGATGACAGACTTTATGACAGAAACAATATGCACGTACTGACTTTCAGTGACCCTCGGTACAATAGAAGGCAGGAATACTGGAGTGGGTTGCCATTTCCTACTCCAGGGCATCTTCTGGACCCGGGGATTGAACCCGCATCTCTTGCCCCTCCTGCATTGCAGGCGGATTCCTTACCACTGCGCCACCTGGGAAACCCGACAATAAAAGTATTATGCTTCAGCTCTGTGGACTGTATAGTCCATGGGGTCACAAAGAGTCAGACGCAACTGAGCGACTTGCACTGTAATGTCAATGACTCTAAAGACAGGTCTGTGTTAATTAAATCCACAGGCTTCAGCTAGCTCTAGTACCAGGTATTAATTCAATATTGAATATTTCCCAAATCACAGGAACCTGAATTTTTCTTTCGTTATCTTTCACGTTTTCTTTCACGTTTCTGATAATGTATATATGCACACACTTTCCTTAAGCCAGTTAAATACAGCTCACTTGCAAGTTAGTTGTTACATAAAGACAGAACCAGAGACCTCATAGTTTTGCTGTTTGAATTTTGAAAGGCCTCTTTCCCCCCTTGTCTAGGGACTACAGATGGATCAGGAGGTTCCTGAGAGCCCAGGCGGAAGAGTTACATGTGAAAACAGGAGAGATGGCACTCCTGCTCCTGCAAGTGACCAGAGGCTGGAGCTGCCATGTGGGGCCCACTTGTATTTCAAGATTTAAATGCTCCCTCGTGCCTGCAGTGTCGACAGACAAAACGGCATAAAACCAAGATACCAATGATGAAAACCTAAAGACACATCAAGATATTTGGGGATAAAGGGTATGGGAGTGTAGGTGTAAGGATCAAGAGGGAGGGACAGAAGAAGCTGAAAAAGAGAACAAGACAGCAGGGAAATAAAGGCGAGAACACTGGGACGATAGGACTTCCAGCCACTACATGACTAGGGTCTGAACCGCTGTCACTCTCCTCTCTGGTCAGGGGGATGCTGCTGGACCAGGGTCTGCACAGGGCGAGGCCAGCCTGTCACCCGTCAGAGGGAGCAGGTTCACAGGCCGAGAGGAGTGAGACTGTAGCTGCCCGACATCCACTCTCAGTGAGAGGAGAGAGACATGGACAGATTTCAGGGAGGGAAAGCACTGCCCGAATGAGGGTCTGAGGCCCCAGGGGCCAGGAAGGCAGACTTACAAACACGGTGACGCTGAAGTAAGAAATTCAGGCGGCCACTTGTCACCCATGGGGAAGCTCTGTTCAGTGGGCCCAGAGGTGCCCAGACCCTCTCTTCGGAAGGGGACAGCTGCCCCAAGTTGGGTGCCACTAAGTCTGATACGGACCAGGGTTCCTAGCCTCCTCCTTATCAAGAGAAATTGACTAGAGGTCAGACGTGACGTTCAGGCAAGGCTTTATTGGGGCCCATGCTTGCTTGCTCCCTGGGGGTGGGGGAGCTGGTTCCTTCTGGGAGGGCGGGGGGAGAGGTGTGTCCAGGACTCAGGCCACGGCGGGGCCTGGGTGGTCTGCCCAGCCCTTAGCTGGTGGTGTGTGTGCAGCACCAAGCCCTTCAGAAGCGGCAGCTGGGACTTGTTTGTCTTGGCGCATCTCTCTGTCCATCCCTTGCCCCAGCTGCTTGAGAGGAGGTCTGTCAGGCGCCAGCACTGCAGCCAGGGGTCCCAGGGCCCACCCAGCCTGTCTCAGTTTCACATCCCATCTCTCCCGTACTTTTCCTGAGCTGCTGCTGTTAACATTTATATTCATGTTTATTCCATAAGTGCACTGTTATTTCTTAAACAGGCAATTATGTTTTGAAGAAATAGGTAAGAGATCCCTTATCAGTTTAGCCGTGTAATTGACAGTTCGAAAGATCTCTGTGTCCTTAGGTAGATGCAGGATTCTCTGATGTTACTTTACTTTTGTCTGGACTTCTTTTAACACTTCTTGCAGGATGGGTCTATTTGAGATGAATTATTTTTACTTTGTATTACATTGTAGATATCTTTATCTCACTCAAGGTTTTCTTTTTATTGTGTTAAAATACGCATAACACAAATTTACCATTTATCCACTGTTTAGGGTGCAGTTCAGTTAAATACTTTCACATTATGTGTAGCCCTCGCTACCCTCCATCCACATAACTCTCTTCATCTTGTAAAACTGAAACTCTGCACCTATTAAATGACTCCTGGTTCTCCCCTCCCCTGGTGACCACCACTGTATATTGTGTCTCTCTGATTTTGACTAATTACAGTATTAATCTCATATAAGTGGAATCATCCAGTATTTGTCTTACTTCTTTTAGCATAATGCCCTCAAGGTTCCTCCATGCTGTAAGCATCTATCAGCACTGCATTTCTTGTAAATGCTGAAAAATGCCAGAGTCTGTGTACACCACCTTTTCCTTATCCATTCACCTGTCAATGGATAGTGGGTTTGCTCCATGTTTTAGCTGTAGTGAATAGTGCTGCAAAGAACATGGGTGTACACATGTGTCTTTGAGACCTTGGTTTCAGTTCCTTTGGGGTATGTACCCAGAAGTCGGATCACATGGTAATTATATTTCTAACTCTTTGAAGAACCTCCACAGTGTTTTCCCCATGGCTGCACGGTTTTACATTCAGACCAGTAGCGCACAAACATTCTAAATTCTCCACATCCTCACCAGGGCCTGCTGTTTTCCGTTTTGTTGTTGTGTTGTTAGCAGCCATCCTGGTGAGTATGAGGGTGTATCTCATCGTGGTTCTCATTTGCTTTTCTGCAGTGATTAGTCATGTTGAGCATTTGTTCATGTGTTTATTGACCATTTGTTCATCTTCTTTGGAGAAAGGACTGTTCAGGTCTTTTGCCCATTTTTGAAAAGTTTGGTTTTTTGTGTGATTGAGTTTTATGGGTTCTCTACATATCCTGGATATTAATCCCTTATCAGATAGATGATTTTAAAATGCTCTGTCTGATCTCATGGGTTGTCTTCTTGCTCTGTCGATGGTGTCTTTTGATGCATTTCTGATGCATCATGAAGTCCAGTTTGTCTGTTTTTGTTGCTGTTGCCTGGGCCTTTATTGTCATAAACAAGAAGTCATCACAAATCCAGTGTTGTAAAGCTTTTTGCCCTGTGTTTTCTTCTAGGAGTTTTATAGTTTGGGGTTGTACATTTAGACTTGATCCACTTTGAGTTGTTTTTTGTATGTGGTGTTAAGTAATTCCAGGTCCAGCTCCATCCTTCTGCAGGGGGATGTTCAGCTTTCACAGCACCGTTTGCTGGGAGGCGGCCTGCTCCCTGTTGAATGGTCCTGGCGTCCTGTGTAGACTCACCTGCCCAGGGGGTGAGGCTTATTCTTGGGGTCTCAGTTCCACTGGTCTATGTGTCTGTCTTGAGGGCAGATGCGCTCGAATCACTGTACCTGTGGAGAAAGCTGTGAAGTCAGGAAATCTATTCTCTAGCTTTGTTCATTTTCAAAATCATTTTGGCTGTTCAGGGTCCCTTGAGACTGGATAGGAATTTTAGAATGATTTTTTTTTTAATGTGAAGAAAATATCCTTGGGATTTTGAGAGGACTTGTGTTGAATCTGTAGGTCACTCTGGGTGGTACTGACATCTTGGCAACATGAAATCTTCCAATCCATGATCATGGGCTGTGTGTCCATTTATTTGTCCATTTATTTATGTTTTCTTTAAGTTCTTTTATAGTTTTCACTGTGTAATTCTTTCACTCCCTTCATTAAGTTAACTCCTAAAAATTTTGTGTTTTTTTGAAGTTTTTGTAAAAGAAATTTTCTCAGTCATTTCCTTTTCAGATTGTTCATTTCTTTCTCTTCGGCTTTCCCCAGTTTGGTTATGATTTACTTAGGCATGGCTTCCTTTGGGCTTACCTTCTTTAGGGTTTTCTTAGCTTTTTGAATCTTTGGTTTATATCTTTTGCCCAGCTGGAACGTGTTTTTTTAGTTTTTTATTTCCTCAACCTTTTCAGCACCGTCTTTCTTCTCTCCTTCTGTGGCTCCAGTTTCACATGAATGTTAGACCTACTGTTTATGTCCCCCGAGGTACCTATGGATCTGTTCTTTTCTTAAAAATGTTTTTTCACTTTATAATTAAAAGTGAACAATTTCTGTTGATTTCTCTTCAAGTTCACGGACTCCTTCCATTCTGCTATTAAGTGCATACAATGAGTTTATTGTGCTTACTTTATTTTTCAGTTTTAAATTTCAGCTTGGGTTTTCTTTATATCTTTTATGAGATGTTCTATTTTTTAACATTTGTTTGAAGAATGTTAGTGATTGCAGTTTGTGTATTTGCATAGTCAGTACTTTATCATATTTGTGAGAGAATTCCCACATCCTTGCCATTTTTGCACTGGTATCTGTTGATTGTCTCCCTGTGTGAATTGAAATTCTTCTGGTTTTCATATGCTGAAGAGTCTTTTAAATTGTATCCCTTCCCTGACTGTGGGATGCTGGATCTTGTTTAAAAATTATGAAGATAGGTATATTAGTTTTATTGGGCAGCCCACCTGGATAGAGTCAAGCCATAAGTTCCGGCCTGTGTCTGTGGGCTCCAGCTCAGAGCCTTCCTGGCTTCTCGTCTGTCCCAGAAGTGCATCACACAAGGCAGTCTGTGGTCTGGGTGTGCATGGTCCCTGCTCCAGAGTTTGTCCTGTGCTGATTAGAGACAGACCCACATATGTATGGGTGGGCTGAGCCCTGGAGTGAAAAGATCACCTGGGGACTCAACGTTTCCGAGCTCCTCTCTACCCACAATCTCCTGGTGCTCCTCAGCTCTGCTGTGAACTTGGGTTTGGGTCCATATCCAGGGCTACCTCCTGGGAGAATTGTTGTTTAGTTGCTAAGTCGTGTCTGACTCTTTAGTGACCCTGTAGACAGTAGCCTGCCAAGCTTCTCTGGCTGTGGGATTTCCGAGGCAAGAATACTGGAGCAGGTTACTATTTCCTTCTCCAGGGGATCTTCCCAACCCAGGGATCAAACCCCGCATCTCCTGCCTTGCAGGTGGATTCTTCCTTACCACTGAGCCACCAGGGAAGCCTAGTGGGAGGAGAGAGAGAGAAAAAAGCCATGGGAGTTGGCCCCCCTCTTGGTCTCAGAGCTGCTCTCAGCAGAAAAAAATTTCCATTCCTCAGTATTGGCCCTCCTGGGCCCCACCTCACCACCCAGCTCCTTTAGCAGCTACTGCCAGTCCCACCACAGAGTTGCCTGGACTGGGACATTAGAAGTTGGAGAAGAAGGAACAGGGGATTACCGTGCTCAGTCTGAGCATTAGGAATCCCCACTTTCCCTCCTCCAGCCCGCAGTGTTTTGTCCTGGATCTCAGATCGTGTTAAATTCAAGCTGGGTGACCCTGCAAGAAAAGACAGTTGTAGACATAGGGCTGGGTCGGCAGTACCTGAGGTCCATGTCTCCCAGCTCTGTCCACTAGCTGTGCTCCTTTCTGCTCAAGTTCAGCGCTGTATCGGCAGAGGAGGAGGGTGGAGTGTGTTGGCTCCGTCTCACCTGGGGGTCATGACTCTTACCCTCTGGTTGTGGTGCTGGCCTCAGGGATGTCCTCGGGCATCCCTGCTCTGGTGCCTCAGCGCAGGGGCTCAGTGGGCGCCCTTCCCACATGCTTCTGTTGCTAATTCTGTGGTGCATTAGCTCCATTTTTTTCTATTAAGTTACTCAGGGTATGTTCTGATTTTTCTTGTAACCTCTTCTGTGACTATTTATGAGTGTGGTATCTAATTTCCACATAATTTTTGTATTTTCCAAATTCTCACCTGTTACTGATTTCTGATTTTATTCCGTTGTGGTTGGAATGGAATAAAACGGAATGGTATACTTTATCTCAGTACTGAGCCTTGATTTATGGCCTAACCGATGGTCTTTCTTGGAAAATATTCCTTGTGCACTTGGGAAGAATGAGTGTTTAGAAGTCTCATTGGTTTATGGTGTCGAGTATTCTGTTTCCTCATTGATGTTCTGCCTACCTACTCCATCCATACGAAAAACGAGAGTGCCGTCTCCAGCCGTGACTGCTGTCTGTCTAGTTCTCCTTTCTAGAGTGCCAGTTTTTGCTGAGTCTCTTGTAGGTAGCGTGTATGTATGTGTGTATATGTGTGTGTGTGCGCACGCACACGTGCACATGCTCAGTCCCTCACTCGTGTCCGACCGCAACTTTGTGGACTATAGCCCGCTAGGCTCCTCTGTCCATTGTGTTTTCCAGGCAAGAATACTGGAGTGGATTGCTATTTCCTTCTCCAGAGGAACTTCCTGACCCAGAGATCAAACTCCAGGGGATAACAAATAGTTGAGTCATAATCTTTTTAAAATTAATTCTGCCAGTCTCTACCTTTTAATTGGAGAATTTTAACTCACGCACATTTAATTACTAACAAGGCTTCCGACATTTTGCTGTTTTTATGTGTTGTTAACTGTTTTCTTTGTCAGTTCCTCCATCACTGCCTTCTTTTGTTTCATATTTTCTAGTATTCCTTGTAAATTCCTATTTCTTTTACTGTATATTAAAAAAAATTGGTGTGGGGCTTACAATCAACATCTTCACTAAAACACTGTAGCTTAAGTGAACGGTAAGGGATTTCCATAGTATCCAAAAGCTTTGCTCCAACATAGCTGTCTCCTTCCTGCCTTTGTGCTGCAAATTACACACAAATCACATCTTTATACATTATACATGCATGAACAGTTTTATAATTACTGCTTTGTGTAGCTGTCGTCTAAATAGAGCAGAAGTTTAAAACAGAAGTGCATCCATACTGTCTTCTATGTTTGTCCATAGAGTTGCTTTTGCAGTGTCTTTTTATTTATTCCTGTAAGTTCAAGTTACTGTTGTTTTTCATTTGAGCCAGAGGGGCTCTTTTTTGGTATCACTTGAAGGGCAGATATGCTAGCAATGAGCTCTCTGCTTTTGTCTATCTGGAAGTGGCCTACCGTCGCCTTTGTTTTTTGGATAGTTCCACCAGGTACAGAAGTCTTGGTTGGCAGCCTTTTAGTGCCTTGAATATGTCATCCCACTGCCTTCTGGCCTCCGTGGTTTCTGATAAGAAATCAGCTGTAAATCCTACTGGAGGTCTATCCTGAGGGCTAAAATGACTTCTCATGCTACTTTCAAGATTCTTTGTTTTTTTAGCTTTTGACAATAAGATCTTGATGCATCCAGGTATGGATCTCTTATCCTCCCTATAGTTCATTGAACTTCTTGAAGATTGTTTTTTCCAATAAATTTGGGTAAGTTTTGGCCATTATTTCTTCACATATTCTTTCTGCCCTGTTGTCTCTGTCTAGGATTCCCACTGTGAATAAGTTGGTACACTTGATAACAACCACTGGTCTCAGGCTCTTTTTATTCAGTCTTTTTCTTTCTTTTCCTCAAACAGACCATCTTAATTGACTTAACTCCAAATTTTCTGACTCTTCTACCAATTCAAATTCAGCTTTTGTACTTTCCAATTACAGAATTTCCCCTTGGGTCTTTTTTTAAAAGTGTTTATTTATTTGGCAGTGTTGGGTCTTAGTTGCAGTATGCAGGATCCTTGTTGTGGCATGTGAGATCTTTTAATTGTGGCATGTGGAATATTTAATTGCAGCATGTGGAATCTAGTTCCCTGACCAGGGATTGAACCCAGCCCCACTGTGTTGGAAATGGCAGTCTTAGCCACTGGACCACCAGGCAAGTCCCTCCCCTTGGGTCTTTAAACATTTTGATTCTCTCTCTTTATTGGTATCCTCTATTTGTTAAGATAGCCATTCTCTTAACTGTCACATTAATTATTTAGGCATGATTTCCTTTAGCATTTGTATAAAACTTATAAAAACTGGTTCTTTACTTTGATGTATTAGGGTTCTCCAAGGAAACAGAATCATTAGAAGATATTATGTATAGATGGGTAGATAGGTAGGTTTTAGGACTTGGTTTCTATGATTGTGGAGGCTGGCAGGCCAAAGACCCAGGGATGAGTGGATGCTGCATTTGCATTTTAAAGAATTCTGGGGCTGGTTCCCCTCCTCTCTATGGGGTTCAGTCATTTTCCGTTAAGGCCTTGAAGCAACTGGGTGGCAACTTGCTGTGAGCCCCATAATATCTACTTTACTCAGCCTCTAGTGATTTACAGTAGATATTAACCTCATCTAAAATATCCTCGCAGAAGCATCTAGAGGGATATTTGGCTGAATTTCTGGGTACTGTGGCCTAGCCACAGACATAAAATTAACCATCTTCCCCTTTGTCTCTTTCTTTCTGGCCCTACCTGTCAGCATTGATACCCTTGGTCACATCCTGAGGGTCTCTGGAACTGCTCATTTTCCTTCATTCTTTTTTTTCTGGTCCTCACATTATGATAATCTCAGTTGACGTGTCTTCAGGTTTGCTGGTTCTTCTCACTCAAGGGCTTCCCTTGTAGCTCAGCTGGTAAAGAAATCTGCCTGCTGTGCAGGAGACCTGGGTTCAATTCCTGGGTTAGGAAGATCCCCTGGAGAAGGGAAAGGCTACCCACTCCAGTATTTCAGCCTGGAGAATTCCATGGACTGTATAGTCCACAGGGTCTCAAAGAGTCAGACACAACTGAGCAACTTTTACTTTCTTTCTGCCCACTCAAATTCTGTTAATGTACTTCCAACTGAAGAATTTGTTTTCTTTTTAAAATAATTTTTCTCTTTACTAGTATTCTCTTGATGAGAACCATTCTGTCATATTAATTCCTTAGACATAGTTTCATTTAGTTCTTTGAACCTGATTTTTGAAAGCTGACTTTGTCTTATCTAGTATGTTTAACATTTGAGCATACTCAGAGATAGTATCTATTAGTTTCTTTTTGAAAACTTTCCTAGTTTATGGGCCATACTTTGTTCCTTTGTATAACTAAGTTTCTGTTCAAAAGTATTCATTTTAAATAACATCAGTATAATGTGGTGACTCAAGAAATCAGTTTCCTGTTCCCCAGACTTTCTGTCTCCTTTCTGTGTTTAGTGACTTTCCTGAAAGGATTCTGTAAAGTCTGAGACCCTGCTGCATATGGGTCAGGAGGTCTCTGTACTCTTAGCTTGTTGCTCAGCTGATGACTAGACAGAGATGTCTGTGATCCAGAAGTCATCTCCCATTTACCTAAAGGCTCTTAAATTCCCTCAGGCCTCACGAGATCTCAGGGTTCTGTTATTTCCTACATGTGCACACAGACCTGCACATATGCATGGCCTTCTGTGTTCCCAGGGGTATGTCAGAGCATTGAAGAGTATTCGGGGCATGTTATTCCCCAGGTCTCCCCCCCCCCCAAATTGATATGTATGTATGTATGTATGTATGTATGTGTGTCTGTACATATATGTATGTGTGTATATTATATGTGCGTGTGTATATGTGTGAATGTGTATGCAATTATATTGTGTGTACATATGTGTACTGGGTGTATATTATATATGTCTGCATGTGCATGTGTATACATGTGTGTATATGTATGAATTGTGTGTACACATGTTACATGTGTTCACATACACATGTGTGTGTTGTGTGTGGATGTATGTGTATGTATGTACATGTGTGTGCATATGTATTGTGTACATGTGGGTGTATTATGTGTGTACATGTATATGTGTGTGTGCATATGTGTGTTATGTGTGGATGCATGCATGTGTGTGTGCATATGTGTGTGCACACATGTGTGTCTGTATCTGTGTTTTTCTTGAAGTATAGTTGACTTACAATGTTATATTATTAACTGCTGTCAGCAAAATGTTTCAGTCATATACAGAGAGATGTGCATTCTTTTATTGTATTCTTTTCCATTATGGTTTATCATAGGACACTGAATATAGTTCTCTGTGCTGTACAGTGGGACCTTATTTATCCATTCCATATATAATAGTTTGCATCTGCTAACTCCAGCCTCCTGCTCCATCCCTCCTCCAGCCCCCATCCCCTTGGCAAACACTAGTATGTGCTCTATATCTGTGATTCTGGTTGTTTCACAGACAGCTTCGTGCTGTCGTATTTTAGATGACACACATTAAGTGATATCATATGGTATTTGGTTTTTTGTTACTTCACTTATGATGATAATCTCTAGTTGCCATCAGTGTTGTCATTATTCATTCTTTTTTATGCCTGAGTAGTATTTCATTGCATATACTAAATACATGTATATATCTCACATGTTCTTTATCCATTCATCTGCTGATGGACATTGAGGTTTCTTCCATGTCTTGGCTACTGTGAATAGGCTGCTATGAACATAGTGGCTGATGTATCTTAATTCTTTGAATTACAGTTTTGTTTGGATATATACCCAGGGGCAGGATTGCTGGATGATGAGAAACCTCTGTACTGTTTTCCACAGTGGCTGCAGCAGCTCACATTCCCACTAACAGTGCAGGAGGGTCCCCTTTGCCCCTCACCCTCTCCAGCATTTGTTTTTAACTTGGCTGTACTGGGTCTTCGCTGCAGTATGTGGGATACTTGTTGTGTCACGTGGGATCTTTCATCGCAGCGTGCCGACTCTCTATCTGTGGTGTGTGGCTCAGGAGTTGCGGCACACGGGCATCAGAGCCAGCATTTGTTTTGTGCTTTTTAATGATGGCCATCCTGACCAGTGTGAGGTGGTACCTCACTGTCGTTTTGATTTGCACTTCTCTGACCACTAGTGATGTTGAGCATGTTTTCATGTCCCTATTGGCCATCTGTATTTCTTCTCTGGAGAGATGTCTATGTGGGTCTAATGTCCTCTTTTCAATTGGGTGGTTTGTTTTTTGTTGTTGAGTTGTATGAGCTGTTTGTATCTTTTGGAAATTAAATCCTTGTTGGTCGCATCATTTGCAAATATTTTTTCCTATTCTGTAGATTGTCTTTTTGTTTTATGGTTACCTTTGCTGTACAAAACTTTGATTGGGTCTCATTTGTTTATTTTTCTTTTCTATTTCCTTAGGAGACTGACGTTAAGAAAACTTTAGTAAGATTTATGTCAGAGAACGTTTTGCCTGTGCTCTCATCTAGGAGTTTTATGGTATCTTATATGTAAGTCTTTAAGCCATTTTGAGTTTATTTTTGTGAATGGTGAGAGAGTGTGTTCTCAATAACTTCATTGATTTACATGTAGCTGTCCAGCTTTTTTTAACACTTGTTGAAGACACTTTTTCCCACTTCCCATATTGGTGCCTCCTTTGTCAAAGCTTGATTTGTGTGGGTTTCTTTCTGGGTTCTGGATTCTGTTCCACTGAGTCTTATGTCTTGTTTTTTGCCAGTGCCACACTGTTTTTATTACTGTAGCTTTGTGGTATTGTCTGAAGTCTGGAAGGGTTATGCCTCCTGTTGTGTTCTTTTTCCTCAGGTTTGCTGTGGCGATTCTGGGTCTTTTATGGTTCCATATGAATTTCAGGATTACTTTGTTCTAGTTCTGTGAAAAGCGTCATGGGTAATTTGACAGAAATCACATTAAACCTGTAGATTGCTCCAAGTAATATGACCATTTTAACAATATTCTTCCAATCGAAGAGCATGGGATATCTATTTCTTTGAATCATCTTTGATTCCCTTTATCAATGTTACAGGTCTCAGTGTATAAGTCTTTCACCTCCTTGGTCAGGTTTATTCCCAAACACTTTATTGTGGGGAGTGCAGCTTTAAAAGATATTGCGGGACTTCCCTGGCAGTTCAGTGGTTAAGACTCTGCACTCCCACGACAAGGTACATGGGTCTGATCCCTGGTCAGGGGACTAAGGTGCTCGCATGCTGCGTGGCATGGCAAAACAAATGAGCAGTTACTGTTTAAACACCCTTTCTGCTATTTCATTGTTGATGTGAAGAATGCAACCCATTTCTGTATGTTAATCTTGTATCCCGCCTACCTTGCTGAATTTGTTCATCAGTTCTAGTAGTTTTTGCGTGAAGTCTAGGGTTTTCAGTATACAGTAGCATATCATGTGCATATAGTGACTTTTACCTCTTCCCTTCCAGTTTGGGTGCCTTTCCTTTTTCTTTTATTATTGCTGTAGTTACGGCGTCCAGTCTTCTGTGTTGAATACAAGAGGTGACAGTGGGCGTCCTTATTTTGCTCCAGATTTCAGTGGGAACCCTTTCAGCTTTTCATGATTGTTATTATGTTGGCTGTGGGTTTGTCATCAGTTCAGTTCAGTCGCTCAGTCGTGTCTGACTCTTTGTGATCCCATGGACCGCAGCACGCCAGGCCTCCCTGTCCATCACCAACTCCCAGAGTCCACCCAAACCCATGTCCATTGAGTCGGTGATGCCATCCAACCATCTCATCCTCTGTCATCCCCTTCTCCTCCTGCCCTCAATCGTTCCCAGCATCAGAGTCTTTTCAAATGAGTCAGCTTTTTGCATCAGGTGACCAAA
The DNA here is from genome assembly GCF_019923935.1 of Bubalus bubalis. Taxonomy (NCBI): domain Eukaryota; kingdom Metazoa; phylum Chordata; class Mammalia; order Artiodactyla; family Bovidae; genus Bubalus; species Bubalus bubalis. The sequence goes on from NC_059174.1 coordinate 13,980,642, forward strand.
GTATTGGTGTTTCAGCTTCAGCATCAGTCCTTCCAATGAATATTCTAGACTGATTTCCTTTAGGACGGACTGGATGCATCTCCTTGCAGTCCAAGGGACTCTCAAGAGTCTTCTCCAACACCACAGTTCAAAAGCATCAATTCTTCGGCGCTCAGCCTTCTTCACAGTCCAACTCTCACACCCATACATGACTACTGGAAAAACCATAGGCTTGACTAGATGGACCTTTGTTGACAAAGTGATGTCTCTGCTTTTGAATATGCTATCTAGGTTGGTCATAAGTTTGCTTCCAAGGAGTAAGCGTCTTTTAATTTCATGGCTGCAGTCACCATCTGCAGTGATTTTGGAGCCCAGAAAAATAAAGTCAGCCACTGTTTCCATTGTTTCCCCATCTATTTCCCATGAAGTGATGAGACTGGATGCCATGATCTTAGTTTTCTGAACGTTAAGGTTTAAGCCAACTTTTTCACCCTCCTCTTTCACTTTCATCAAGAGGCTTTTTAGTTCCTCTTCACTTTCTGCCATAAGGGTGGTGTCATCTGCATGTCTGAGGTTATTGATATTTCTCCCGGCAATCTTGATTCCAGCTTGTGCTTCTTCCAGCCCAGCGTTTCTCATGATGTACTCTGCATATAAGTTAAATAAGCAGGGTGACAATATACAGCCTTGATGTACTCCTTTTCCTATTTGGAACCAGTCTGTTGTTCCATGTCCAGTTCTAACTGTTGCTTCCTGACCTGCATACAGGTTTCTCAAGAGGCAGGTCAGGTGGTCTGGTAGTGCCATCTATTTCAGAATTTTCCACAGTTTATTGTCATAAATAGCTTTAAAAAATACATACATACATATATATATATTTGCTGTTGTTGTCACGCTGGGTCCTGTGGCTGTGCACGGGCTTCCCACTGTGGCGCTTCTCTTGTGGAGCAGGGCCTCAGCTGTGCGGCCTCAGTGGCTGCGACACAGGGGCTTGGTTGCCCTGAGGCATGTGCATGCGGGATCTTCCTGGACCAGGGGTCAAACCAGTGTCCCCGTCATTGCAAAGTGGATTCTTAACCACTGGACCATCAAGGAAGCCTCATAAATAGCGTTTATTATATTGAGGTATGGTCCCCCCATACTCACTTTGCTAAGAGTTTTTGTCATGAATCGATGTTGAATTGTGTCAAATGCCTTTCTGCATCTGTTGAGACGATTGTGTTTTTGTCTTTTATGTGGTGTATCACATTGACTGATTTACCTATATTGAACCATCCTTAAGAACCTGCGATGAATCTCGCTTGGTTTTGGCTTGTTCTTTTTATGTGTTGTTCGATTTGGTTTGCTCATTTTGTTAAGGATTTTTCCATCTTTGTTCATCAAAGACATTGGCCTGTAATTGTGTTTGTCTGGTTTTGGTATCAGGGTAATGGTGGCTTCAGAGCATGTCTTTGAGAGTGTTCCCTCCTCTTCTTTTTTGGGGGGAAAGAGTTTGACAAGAATCAGTATAAGTTCTTTATATGTTTGGTAGAATTCACCTCTGGAGCCATCTGGTTCTGGACTTATATTTGTAGGGGTTTTTTTTCTTTTTTTTTTTTTTTGGCAGCGCTGGGTGTTTGTTGCCGCATAGAGCAGGGGCTACTCTCTAATTGTGGTACTTGGGCTTCTCACTACGGCACATGGGCTCAATAGCTGTGGCTCCTGGCCTCTGGAGCACAGGCTCAGTAGCTGTGGCTTAATTGCTCCATGGCATGTGGGATCTTTCCGAATCAGAGGTCAAACCCATGTCTCCTGCATTGGCAGGTGGATTATTTGTTACTGAGCCACCAGGGAAGCCTGGGAGTTGTTTTTTTTTTTTTCTAATTATGGACTCTTTTTCACTTCAAATGATTGGTCTCTTCAAATTATGTTTCTTCTTCAGTTTTGGTGGACTGTGTATTTCTAGAAACTTGTCCATTTCTCTTAGGTTGTCAAATTTGTTAGCATATAACTGCACGTAGTGTCTCCTTGCGGTTTCTCTGTTTCTGTGGTAGGAGCTGTTATGCTTCTGCTTTTGTTCATTTGGGTCCTCGCTTTTCTTGGTACGCCTGGTCAGAGCTGTCAGTCTTGTTTATCCTTAAAGAGAAACAACTCTCTATTGATTTTTTTCTGTTTTTTAAATACCTACTTCCTCTCTGATGTTTATTTTCTTCCTTGTGCTGACTTTAGTTTTTGTTTGTTCTTCTAATTCTTTTAAGCGGTAGGTTCGATTGTTTAAGATCTGTCTTGTTTTGGGAGGAAGACCAGTATCACTGTGAACTTCCTCCTAAGAACTTCTTTTACTACATTCTGTAGCTTTTGTATGGTTGTAGTTTCATTTTTCTCAAGGTATTTTTAAATTTCCTCTGATTTCATCATTGACCTATTTTTTAAAAACAGATCACCTATCTGTGGCTGTGTGGGGTCTCTGCTGTGTGGGCTTCTCTAGTTGCCGCGCGTGGGAGCTGCACAGTTGTGGTGTGTGGGCTTCTCACGCAGTGGCCGCCCCTCCGTGGAGCGCAGCTCCAGGCACTGGGCTCAGTAGTTGCCGTGCATGGGCTCGGTGTTTGAGGTTCATGGGCTTAGCTGCTCCACAGCATGTGGGATCTTCTTGGACCAGGGATCAAACCTGAGTGCCCTGCGTTGGCCAGCGGAGTCTTAACCACTCCAAGTCCTGACCCATTGGTTTTCCAGCAGCATGTTGTTTAGCCTCCATGTGATTTTTTCCCCCCTCCTTTCTTTCATTTCTGATGTCTGAGCTTATTTATTTGTTACTCTTAGAATATCTCATTTTTGACTGGGCTCAGGTAGACACTATCAGAGAGGACAGCCTCCTCCTCTTGGCAGTCTACTCCTGGCATTTTTCTTTGGCCTCCTTCATCCTCTTGGCCAAGAACTTAGCATATTCTGCAGCCTCTTCCTTATTTTCCAATACGCTGATTTGCTGCAGAATGGAGTGAAGTAGAAAGACACTGAACCTCGGGTGCGTTGATGGTTTCTTACCTTCTCTGTTTAGGAGCTTTCTCACAGTGTCCTGGAGGACATCACGTTACTTAGAGATTGAAAAATCTGTAGATTGTGCAGCTTTGGGGGCCCCAGGCAGTGAGGTACAGTAGTGTCAGGGAGTCCAGGAATATTTCTCTACCCCTCCTTTTTTTAAACAATGACCAAATTGAGAGCACTCAGGTTGGCATCCAGAATGGTACAGACTGGGACAGGAACGCCCCTCACTCAGTGCCAGGCAGGCTCAGAAGCCTCGTTTATCATCCCCACCACTGACTCAGACCACATGACCTTCCTGTGTTCTTCACCCAGAGGGTCAGCAGCAACTTCTTTGGCCACACGCTTTTCATAAAAGGTGCAAAGTGTTATTCATCATCCACCAGGAAAGAGATGTTCAGCTTCGTCCTGAAATGGTGAAATGCCTCCAAAGTGCCACAGAAAAGAGTGGTCATTTATTTTTCTGTGGTCAATTTGAGTTTCATGCCATTGTGGTCAGAAAAGATGCTTGGGGGTAATTTCTGTCCTCTTAAATGTGTTGAGACTTGTTTTATGCCCTGGTATGTGGTCCTAGCAGCTTCCCAGGTGGGGCTAGCGGTAAAGAATCTGTCTGCCAATGCAGGAGGTGCAAGAGACATGGGTTTGCTCCCTGAGTCGGAAAGCTCCTCTGGAGAAGGGCAAGGCAATCCACTCCAGTATTCTTGCTGGGGAAATCCTATGGACAGAGGAGCCTGACGGGCAACAGTCCATAGGGTTGCAAAGAGTCGGACACGACTGCAGTGATGCAGCACGCATGGCACATGCAGTGCTACCGACTGTTCCGTGTGTGCACTCGGATGTGTATTCAGGGTTTGGGGATGTAATGTCCTGAAAAGATCAACTAAAGTCTGTTTTCTTGTGTCATTTGGGATCTCTACTGCTTCACTGACTCTCTGTTGAGGATCTATCCATTGGTGTAAATGGGGGTGTTCAAGTTTCCTACTATTACTGTATTCCTCTCAATTTCTCCCTTTACGTGTTAGTACCATTGTTGTTCAGTCACTAAATTGTGTCCGATTCTTTGCAACCCCATGAACTGCAACAGGCCAGGCTTCCCTGTCCTTCACTATCTCCCGGAGTTTGCTCAAACTCATGTCCATTGAGTTGGTGATAGCATTCAACCATCTTGTCCTCTGTCATCCGCTTCTCCTCCCGCCTTCAGTCATTCCCAGCATCAGGGCCTTTTCCAATGAGTCAGCTCTTTGCACCAGGTGGCCAAAGTATTGGAGCCTGAGCTTCAGCATTGGTGTTCCAACAAATATTCAGGGTTGATTTCCTTTAAAAGGATTGACTGGTTTGATCTCCTTGCAGTCCAAGGGACTCTCAAGAGTCTTCTCCAACACCACATTTCAAAAGCATCAATTCTTTGGTGCTCAGATTTCCTTATGATCCAACTCTCACATCCATACATGACTACAAACTGTAGTTTTGACTAGATGGAACTTTGTTGGCAAAGTAATGTCTCTGCTTTTTAATATGCCACCTAGGTTTGTCATAACTTTCCTTCCAGGAAGCAAGCAACTTTCAATTTCATGACTGCAGTCACCACCCGCAGTGATTTTGGAGCCCAGGAAAATAAAGTGTGTCAAATTTTGTCTGATTTTGACTCCTCAGAAGTATGTCATATAAGTGAAATTGTCCAGTATTTGTCTTATTTCATTTAGTATAAGTCCTTAAGGTTCACTCTTTTCTTTTTAAAGGCTGAAAAACGACTCCACCCTCTCCTCATGCATCCGCCTGCCGGTGGATAGCTCGGGCTGACCCCATGTTGTAGCTGTTTTGAACAGTGCTGTAGTCAACACTGGGGTGGAGACGTGTCTTTGAAACCTTGCTTTCAGTTCCTGGGGCGTATGTTCCTAGAAGTTGGATCCCTGGATCATGTGTTACATTTCTTGAAGAACCTCCAGTGTTCTCCATCACGGCTGCACCATTTTTCATTCCCACCAGCAGTGGAGGAGGGTCCCACTTTCTGCACATCCTCACCAGCACCTGCACAGCCATCCTGATGGGTGTAAGGGGGTATCTCATCGTGGTTCTCATTTGCTTTTCCCCAGGGATTAGTCATGTTGAGCATTTGTTCGTGTGTTTATTGACCATTTGTTCATCTTCTTTGGAGACAGGATTGTTCAAGTCTTTTGCCCATTTTTTAATAGAATTTTTTTTTTTTTTTTAATGGTTGAGTGTTACGGCTTCTCTACATATCCTGAAATTTAATTTCTTTTGGTTCTCTGGGTCCCACCCATGCACAGGCATGCAGATGACAGCATCTGTGACGTTTGTCTTTTGTGGCTGGGAGTCACGTCATTGTGGTTCAGACATGCCAGAACACGGGGGGTGCACTTCTGCACAGGCTCGTTGGTGCAGAACCAGCACCTGCAGCAGGTGGGGCCCACACCAGGTGCGGGATCTCCATGGGGGTGGCCTGAAGGTGCTGAGGCCAGGATGGGCCAGGTGAACAGGTGTGGCCTAATTCCTGATGTTGAGAAAGGTGCTGGGCGATGAGGGGGAACACAAAGTTGGGGGGCTGGTGAGAGCTTAGGCCAGGGAGCCCACAAAGAGGAAATTGAATGGGGACGTGTCTGCAGCTCCCACCCCTACCAGGTATAGAAAAGCACTGGAGTGGGGGGTCAAGGTGCCCAAGGATACGCCCAAAGGCCAGGCTGACCCCAGCTTGGCCCTGCTGCCTACAATGTTGCCTTCCACCTTGGGCCAGCCATTGGACAGGGCATTGTGAACTGAGTGGGCAGGGCGCCTCTGCTCAGAAGACACCCCTGGCCTGAGAGGAGCACAGACCCCAAGACGTAATGAGCCCAGATCTCTGACTCATAGAGATCAGAGTATGTGATTTCAGGTGGGACCCGTGTCCTAGGTGGGCACCCTGCGTGGCGGGGTCCCATGGGGAGCTGGGATACCAGGGATCCATGTTTGCACTGCCCAGGGCACCAGCTGTCCCATGGCTCACGCCTTGCCTGTCTCCTCCTGCTCTGATGGGCCCTGGGGACACAGCCTCTGGGTGACCCCCACCCTCAAAGCCACCTGGTTGTGAGCAGAGGACAGCCCCTCGGGTCCCAGGAAGGGCAGGAAAGGAGGTGCAAGTATAATTTGTTTCAAAAGGAAAAAGGTTGAAGGCATTCAGGTTTCCAGGGAGGGACCCCTCCCCTCACAGCCACATCTGCCCTCCTGAGAGGGGTTGTGTACAAAGAGCATGTAATTAATTTATTTATTTCTTTACACATAACTGAAGTGATGTTACAGTACATAAGTTATTTACAACTGTGCAGTAATGTGTTGCAAAATAAATTATCTAGAAGGCAGCAAAAGTACATTGTGAACGTGTATAAAACTGTACAGCGTTTACGGGTACACTTTTTATATGATTATTGGCTCTGTAGTGTTTCAAGTTATGTTCTCAGAAAGAGAAACAAAATGCCCAAGATTAAAGGAAAAAATATACAAACCACATGGATTTGACTCCATTAAAAACACAACTGAGTGTCCTGCCTCCGTGTCCCTGTGAGGCAGGCGGGCGGGCGGCGCAGCCAGGCCCTCGCCCGGCCCAGCGTCCTGGCCCCGGTCTGAGGCCCGAGCCATCGGCAGCTTCGTGGTGACAGGATGGCAGCCGGCCGGTGCTCTCCCCACCCTCTGACCAGAGACCGCTGCTGCTGAGGGGTAGACGCCTTAGTTTTATTCTCGAGTCGATCAAAAATGGAACCAGGAATTTAAAGACTGCTCTCCATCCTACAGCTCCTGAGATGCCTGCGTAGCCGCTGGAGAAGAGCCCGAGGCCACCGTGCCCACGCCTGTGCCCCCGGCTCCGCGTCCTCCCGCGGGGGCTGGTGGGAAGGAGGCACACCAGGGACCCAGCGCGGTTTCTCCCTAGGCGTCCCCACTGGGGACATGGTCTCCTCCCGCCGCCTGGACTCGGCAGCAGACGTCAGGGGGCTCGCCTGTGTCCTGTGCAGCTGTCCCTGCGCATCAGGCCGGCAGGAGCACAAAGTCGTCATTGACATCGACCATGGGCACGTAGAAGGACGGCACCTCGTTCACGCACAGGGACTTGTGCCCGGCGGGGTCCAGCTCCTGGACCTTCAGCTGCCACTCCATCCTCTGCACGGCATTGAGAGCCGCTGCCTCGTGCTGCTGCCGCATCAGGAGACACGTCTGCACGGGAAATGTGGCAGGTGAGAGGGAGCAGAGACCCTGCCGCCCACTCCCCCTGCCGAGGCACTTCTGCGAGGTTGGGGTGGGGGAACCCTTTTAAGCTCTGGCCTTGGGACGGCCTCTCGCATCTGGGTCTCATCCTGCCCAGTGAGTGGCCTTGCTGAGCACACAGGCGTCTGTCCATCCCTGCTTCATGCCCCTGTGCCTGGGGGTTTCGCCTCTAGTCAGAACTTGTAGCAGTTTTGCTTTTCTCTTTTCATTTTACAATTACTTTATTTATGGCTGGTGAGATTGGCTTAACATTTGCATTCTCAGTATTAGAAATAGGTACCAAGGCAAACAGACTAATACAAAGTCTGTGCTGTGTATTTCACATTAAGAATGCAGAGTGTTGGAATGAGGACGGTACCTGGGTTAGCCAGATGAGTCACAACCCGAGGCAGCACGTGTGGACTGGGAGGGGAGGTGTGAGGGAATGGGGGTGTGGGGCATGTTTTGGGAACACATGGGAGGTAGACGCATGGCGGGTGGGAGCACAGACTCGGGTTAACAGACTTAACGATGTGACAGTGATTGTGCAGGAAGCTCATCTTCTTTTCTTAGATGAGCACACAAACATTTAGGGCAGGATATCACAGTCTCTAAATTGCTTTAAAATAATTCAGTTTAAAAAACTATTTCAGAACTAAGCCCTGTGTGCACCAGCAGGCCAGGCGTCCTCGGCACGCAGTCACTCATGACCCTCAGAGTCGCGCTGCTCTTACTTAATTTAAGGTACTACGTAGTGTCTCCATCTCTGGGTGCTCCCGAGCCTGAGCTACTCCTGGGCTTCTGAACTGCTGTACAGTCCGAGTTTTCAGTGACTGAAATGAAACTGTTAGGCTGAAACCCCGTGACACCCCACAGGCATGCCTGTTTACCCAGAAAACTGCCCTGAAGATGCGGGACCTGAGGAGGGTGGCCTGTCTCCTAGTGGGACCTCGTCCACCCTGTGGTCCCAAACGAGCGGCCACGCGCAAGGAGCCCGTTCCACGGGGGTGTGGCCATTTCATGCCCCTGCACTCTCGTTTCTTTTTCTGTCCATTACTTTTTAAGTTCTTGGCACATTAAGGAAATTTAGACTCACGTGGTCTTTTTAACGTACCAAGTCTCATTTTACTTTGGTCAAAAAGTATCTCCCTATAGCAAAGTTTTCCAGGCAGCTCCCTTCAGGCAGGCTGGTGGTGGGAGGACTGACCATGTGACCTCCACACCTTGGAGCTTGTCAGAAACACGGCCTCAGCCAAGCCTGAACGCCCTGTAAGCTGTTGCCTCTCTGCTCTGGGCCCCTGGCCACCCCCTTGGGTATGGTGCTGGGGGCAGGGGTCACCGAGGTAAGGTTGGGGTGAGGCTGGCAGCCCAGCGTGGAACCTGGGTCTCGCCTCCATCAACTCCACACTCAGCAGGCCCTGCCTCATGGGCGCTACCCTGCAGCAGGCGCATCACTGCTGGTGTGTGTTCACGCGCCTACAGAGGAGGACGTGCTTCTTACTTGCTAAGCTCTCTATCTCCCCCCTGTCCTCTGCCTGCTGCACTGGTCAGCACATCCAGGGCAGGGCTGCTGGTGGATGCTGTGACCTTTGAGGAGGGTCAAGGTGGGGTCCCACAGAGGTCTGACCGCCAGCTGGTGACAGGAGCTGCTCCCCGCACACCTGGACAGGAGGGAAGACACTCTAAGAGGCAACATGGGGGCGGGGAGGCCTCGCTCGCTTGCTGCCAGCTGGGCTCAGAGCCAGTGTGAAGCTGCCTCCTCCACACGCAGCTCCACAGCAGCCGCCCCCACCCGGAGAGCCCGGCCCGCCGCTGCCGCTCAGGGAGGGGGGCTCACCTTCATGCGGTCGTACTTGTCGTCCACGTCCTGCAGCCAGGATATGAACTGGCGGGCGTTGAACCTGTCCCGCACTGACTTGTTCTCATCGCCCTGCAGGGAGAACCAAGTGCACGTGAGCGTCCGGGAGGGGCAGCTTCCTGGCGGTCAAGATCCGCCCCCCTACTTGGGGTGCAGGTGCTGGAACCCCAGTGTCCCCACATCAAGGGCCAACCGGCAGGACACACCCCCACCCTCCTTATGGGCCCAACAGCCGCCCCCCAACACTGTCCAGGGTGGAGCCGCCCTGCAGGTGACTCTGGACCCCCTCAGGGTGGGCCCACGATGGCATCTGTCCAGTTTCTTCTTTGTGAAAACTGCAAGTGGTTTTTTTTCTTTGAAAAGGACATTTGGGAGGCCTGAGGTGGCTGAGGGCCCCTGCGGTGGACAGCGGTTTAGGAGTGGACCAGGTGTCCCCACCGGCTCCTGGCGGCTGGGTGGGCGGGGCCTCTCCCCAGAGCCGCAGGCAGCCACCTGCCTGAGGGGCCCCAGCCCAAGACCTCCCGTCTCTGGACCTTCAAAAGGAAGCCCAACAACGCCCTTTCAAGGTCAGGAGATCCTTTTTCCTTTTAGATGCAAAAAGCAAAACTTCTATCTAACCAATTAATGCTTTTTTGTTTTACGAAAAACATGTCACTGCTGGCACATTTTGAAGTTTTGTATCCTTAAAGATAACCACTGTTACGTCACATGTGGCCAGCCTCCATGTATGCCAGTGGTTGGGGGACGGGAGCCTGTTAGGGAACTTGGTGCCAAGGCCTGAACAGAGACAGAGACAGAGGCAGAAGGCAGGCCCGGAAGGACACACTCTGGGCTGTTTTCAGAGCTGCAGCGGCTGATGAGAGTAGGTCAGGGTGCATACAAGTCAGCTTGCTTTTTGCACATTAGATCTCTGACATGTCCATGCATAGGGTGGGGGCCCTGAGGGGTACAGGCTCCACCTACTGGGACAGAGGTGGGCTGGACCCTTGGAGTGGACACATGGGGCCACTCTAGAGGACCGACGAGGCAGATCGTGTGTTCTTACAGGTGGCACCCTGGACCCTGCCCCAGACCGGCGAGTCACTGGTAATGGCCCCTGGGCCTGCCTTCTGTCAGTGGCAGCACCGCGTCCCCAGGGCGACAGTCTCTCTGGGTCCTCTGCTCAGGAGCTCAGGAAGCCCCAGGGCAGCCGCTCTGGCTGCTTGTGTCCGAAATTCATGTGAGCTTCAGAGGAAATGGTCAGCAGACGCCCAGCCCACGCCCCACCTGGCTCTCCAGCGGCATGTTGTACACCTCTGAGTCCAGCAGCATGGTGCAAGCGCTGAACGGCACCGCCTGGTTCGCGATGGTCCTCGCCGCCCGGCAGTGGACCCGCAGGATCTCCTGTTCGCAGGAGACGATCAGCTTTTCCTGAAGAAGAGGGGCCGGTGAGCTGAGAGGGTGGGAGCTGGGTGCCCTGGGCCCACGGCTGCACACTCACCCGCTCGATGCTGTGCTGCAGGCGAAGCTTCCCCCGGACGGCCTCCTGCTGCTTGAACAGCTCCTTCAGGGGCTCTGCCAGTGAAGGTGGGGGCGCGATCTGTGGTCACAGGAGAGATGGGCTCATCAGGGGCCAAGAGCCCACAGCATCTGGATGCTTGTCCCTGAGAGCAGGTGAGTGAGCCCCCCTGCCCCAAGGGAGCTGCAGGCACCTGTGAAGAGGGCAGGGGAGGAGGAGGCAAGGGAAGCCAAGAACTGGGGGTCTGCACTGCTACCTTGGTACGGTCAGGGGACAGAGGACCAGCAGAGTCCTCTGTTTACCACAGGCTTCACACACCCTGAGTAATGTGAGGCATACTGGGACGCAGCTGCCCAGAGGCAACAGAAGAGTGGGCTTGCCCGTCTCCCCAGGGTGTAGGGCTTGCCCGGCCACTTTTGAAGAGACGCTGCCAGGCCAGAGAAGCCCATGGATGCCGGCAGCCACCCCCCAGGGAGAAGCCAGTGCAGGAAACGTGCAGCCATGACCATGGGCTGGAGGGGGCAGGAGGGAGGAACAGCCCCCAGCTGCAGACAGACCGTCTAAAGGGCTGCACTTGAGGCCCACACTTAAGGTATTTGCTGTCTTCCAATCTTTTGGTTTAAAATTAGCTCAAAACTTGAAAAGGGAAACCCCAGCTGGGTCTCTTCAGCTGCTGGCCTGCCCCCTCAGGGCCCAGGGCACCTGGCAGATGTCTCCGTCAGGGTCTCGGCCCTGAGAACCCCTCCTCCTACTCCTGAGGGTGGAAGCCCAGGCCCACCTGCGGGGCGGCCTGCTGTGACCCCGAGCCCTGCACCTCAGATAGGTTTGAGACTGGCACACACGCAGGCTGCTGTAGGTGAACTCGAGTGGCAGGGGGGCACAGCACCCTTGGCTGTTGCCTGGTTTCTAGTTCCAAGTGTTCTACAGACAATCAGCAGAAAAGTCCCTCTTACTGAACAGAGATCCCAGGACAGGTTCCTGAACCTAGTGCCTCAGGCCCCGTCTGTCTGAGGACAGGCCCCCCTGAGCCTGATGGAAAGAACAAGAGGAAAGCTGGGTTTTCCGCAGAGAAGGGGATGGTGTCGAAAAGCGAGGCGAGGTAGTGCACACGTGTGAACAGGTGGCGCCTGGGGAGCATCACGAAGCTCAAGCGGCCAGGCTCTGGCTACAGGTGGAGAAAGGTGGCCCAGGTGGGCTCTCCTGGCCATGAACCCCGTGCCTGCTCCCAGGTGGGGGGTGGGGGCCAGCCGAATGTGGAGGACATGCTTCTGCAGAGATCATGTGGCAGGACCTGCCCACGGCCCAGATGCAAGTACGGGGATGGGACAAGGGGTATGCACGGCTTGGATGGTCACAGCTGCGCAAATGTGGGGTGAACCACGGCGCAAGGGGGCAGGGTGGAGGCCTGTGTCTGGCAGGCCTGCTGGGTGGGGACCTGCTTCAAGGAGGCAGGAGCAGCGCCCTCCGGCCCCTGGGGAAGAGGGATCTAGGGCCAGGTTCTGTAGAGGCCTCGTGCTGTGGGAAGGGGAGCAGAGGGGGCTGGGCATGCCTGAGGCGGGTGGGCTGGGGTCCAAGCGCAAGGCAACCCGGCGGCTGTGGGGCGGGAGGCGGGAGGCGACACTGGGCAGTGTCGTGGGCAGATGGCGAGTGGCAGAGGCCAGCACGGAGGGGGCTGCTCCCCGCCTCTGGGGCGGGCACTCACCACGGGGATGTGCAGCTTGCTGAGTGGCTTGCCGTCCAGGAGGTAGGAGCCAGTGTAGGTGACATACTCTGCGTAGCACTGTGGTGCCTGCGGGCTGATGTAGCACAGGATTTTGCGCTTCTCCTCAATCTTCTTCCGGATCTGCAGGTACTCAAAGTATGGGTTGGACCTGTCGCTGTGGTAAGGCTCGATGGCGTCCAGCTTGATGGCGTCCACGATGGCGGCCAGCGTCTGCTGGATCACCTCACGTGTCTGCCGCGTGGACGTGTGCATCTGCTGGGCCAGCTGCTGGCTGGAGCGCTGGAAGCGGCGTTTGCGTGGGTGCTGGGCCTGGGGGTCGTCGTCCTCAGAGCTGCGACCCTTGGCCCTAGGGGTGGGCGTGGGCGTGGGCTCCTTTTCGGTGGGTGGTGAGCTCTGCTTGTGCTGGTTGGCCAGCATCTGGGCACGGGTCCTGGTCATGCGCTGAGGGATCTCCTCCACCTTGGGTGCCTTCGGGGCCTCAGCTGTCGCTTTAGGTTCTGGTTCGGTGGATTCAGGCTGGACGCTGTCCGGGGGCCCCTCGAGCCCGGCACTGTCCTGAGGGCCGGCCCCATCTGCCACGTGGGCCTGAGCCGAGCCATCCCCGGGGGCATCGGGGGTGCTGTGGGGCGAGGCCGAGGCGTCTTGGCCCTCGGCCTCCTCATCCCCACTCCCTGGTGGACGCTGCTCTGAGAGAGCTGGTGTGAGCCCTGAGCCAGGGTGGGAGTCCTCAGGGGCTTTCCCGTCTGGCCCGGACCCTGCCTCTGCCGTGGCCTCAGGCAGCGCTGCTGGCTTTGGCTCCTCCGGGGGCTCTGGTGCAGCTTCGGTGGGGAGCCGGGCGGCCGCCTGGTCAGGAGGCAACACCAGCTGTTGGTCAGCAGCTGCCCCAGCAGCCTCCCCACCGCCTGGGAGCACAGGGGCCCCCAAGGGGGTGTTCTCTGGAGGAACAAGAGGACTCTCTTCCACAGGCTCTGCTTCCACGTCAGGAACGTCCTTGGTCTGGAGAGGGAGCTCTGGCAGTGAGAAAGGCCCCAGGTCGAGGTCGTCCTCGGCAGCAGGGAAGGCACCGGGCCAGGGCACCGGCTCCACCTGGCCGAGCGCTGACAGGTTGTGACCACCTTCCAGGAAATTATTCTCCAGGGGCCCCAGTGCCTCCACCTGAGCCACGGCCGTCACACACGCAGGCTCTGGGGGTGCGTCAGGGGGCGCTTCCGGAAGGGACTTGCAATTACTGAAAAAGGACTCCAGCCGGGAGGGAGGGGCGAACGGGGCCGACTCCTCGGAAGCAGAGACTGCGGCTGGGACTGCTCCCTCAGCCTTGTCCTTAGCTTCCAGTCCCGGCTCGGGGACCGGCAGAGGGTATGAGACAGGGGACCCCGGGTAAGGGGGCTCAGGATGGAGTGACTCGGCGGGGCAGAAATGTTTCGGGGACTCGGGGAACCTCTGTGGGGACTTCAGTAGGAGGTCCGACCCCACAGGCCAACCGGCCATGTCACCGGGAGCACCCCCAATAAGGCCAGGGGGCAGGCCCTGCTCTGCAGCAGCAGGATGCGCCCATTCGACCGGCTCCTCTGTGATGACCGTGCTGAAGGGGCCCTCGTCCAGGGGCTCCAGGAAGCTGGGCTCTGGGGGGATGATGGCTGCAGTGGCCTGCTGGTCCTCCGTGGCATCCAGGGGAATACCGAGGTCGGGGGGGAGGGCCCCCTCCATGGACGGGGCCAAAAGCTCATCTCTGTGTGAAGGGGAAGACTTGGCTTGTAAACCAGCAAAGGCGCCCTCTGGGGAGGGGGTGAGGTTGACTGTGGCCGCAGGCGGGCAGTGCAAGGTGTCGACTTTGGGGGAGGGCATGCCGTAGTCCGGGGAGTAATATCCTGGAGACAGGCAGGCGAACTTCTCCGCGGGTGCTGGAGGGCCAGGGGCCTTGTCCTCGGGGTGCTGCCCTGGTGAGCCGTAGCTGGGTGCAGCGGGGACGCTCTGCTGTCTGAACAGCTTGTCCCCGAGGCCAAACTCCTCCTCGGGGGTCCTCCTGACGTCCACAGAGACCGAGCGGTAAAGGTTCGTGCACAGTGGCCTCGTTGGTGTCTGGCCTGGGGTCTCTGAAATCCCACTTGTGGCCACAGAGAACCTGTCAAAGAAAGAGGGTGAGCAGGCGCTGGCAGAGGTGCTGGACATCGGCTGGGGGTCCGTGCAGTCAAACATGAGGTCGGGGTAGTCATCGGCGCTGCAGGACGGGGTCCGGGGCGTGTGCATGGCCTCCTCGTAGCTGGGGCAGGACACCACCGAGGCGGGGGTGGGGACCCCAGTGGGCCGGCCATGGTCAGGCCTGGGGGACGCAGGCAAGACCTCTTTCATGTGGGGTCCTGCCAGCCAGTCCCGGGGGTCTACTGCTAGTCCCTGGTGGGGCTTGTTCTCAGTGGCGGGGGCAGGAGGAGCTGACTCCTTAGGTTTTCTGTCCTTTGGGGTGAGGTCGGGCCCAGGTGGCTTCTTGGGCGGGCCGTCCAGACTCTTCTTGCGTGCGTCCTCTGCGGGCCGCGCCTTCTCCTTGAGCTTGGGGTCCCCGGAGCGGTGCCGCAGCTTCTCCATCTGCCTCATCCTCTCCTTGTGCCGCTTGTGCCGCTCCTCGATCTCCAGGTCCTTCTGGGACAGCATCCGCTCGAAGCTGGTCATCATCAGGTCCCCGTCACCCAGAAGCTTCTCCCGAGGCCGCACGTCTTTCTTGCCCGGGTCTCTGGTCGGAAGCAGCTTGTCGTTTCCGTTGCTGAGCTTCGTGGGGTCGCCCTTCTCCTTCTCGGGATTCTCCTTGATCTTCTCCTTCAGCCTGGCCTCGCCGAGCTTCCCACCCTCGTCCTTGGCCTTGTCTCGGAAGGTGCCGGGGGCGGTGTCCCTGGCTGGGGGCTTGGGCTCCTCGCGATGGTGCCGGTGCCGCTCCTTGTCCTCCCGCCACCGCTCGCGGTGCTTCTCCCGCCGCCGCTTCTCCTTCAGGAGGCTGAGGGCGCTGGAGCCGTAAGGCCGCAGCTCCTTCTCCACCTTCTTGGGGGGCTCTCGTTCAGGATCATTTTTCTCCTTCTTTTCGGTAGAAAACAACTCGAGAGCTTTATCCAGCTCATCCTCTGCGTCAGCCTTGGCGCCGTAGGAGGCGCCGTAAGCGTCGCTGTCCAGGAGCTCCTTCTCGTACTGGCTGGCGTCCTTCCGGCTGCCTGCGTCCTTGTAGTCGTCACTCTTGTCCTTCTTCTCGAGCTTGTCCTTCTTGCCCCGCTCTCGATCGTGGCTCTTCTTGGAGGACGACGAGGCATGCCGGTGCCGCTCCCTCTCCCGCACCCGCTCCTCTAGGGGCTCTGGAAAGGACACGTCCAGGAGGGCGCTGAGGCTGGGGTCCTGGCCACGGTCGGGGAAGCCGTCGGAGGATGCCTCACTGGCCTTGTCGTTGGAGTCCTCGCGGAAGTCCTGCAGGGCCTCCTCCTCCAGCCGTTCCAGCAGGCTCTTCTCCGCCTCAGCGCCCTTGCTGGCCTTCCTCTCGCGGCCCTGCTCGCGGTCCGGCCTCTCCCGGTGCCTGGTCTTGGCCTTGTCCTCCACAGGGGGCCTTTTCTCCCCCTTCTCAGGTGGCTTCTGCTTGCTCCTCTTGTCCTGCACAGAGTCCACAGATGTGCGGTCCTTCCTGTCCTTCTTCTCCTTGTGCTTCTCGAAGGTCTTCTCCCTCCTGTCCTTCGCCCCGTCCGCGGCCCCCTTCTCCTTCTTCTTCTCCCTCATCTCTTTGTCCTTCTGCTTCTCAGCATGGGCTTGCCTGTCGGCTGAGTGTTTCCGGTGCCGGTCAGGGGGGTGCAGCTCCCGCCCGTCCTCTCTCTCGGGGGGGCCGTCCCCCCGCCCCTCACTCGCCTCCCCGACTTTGAATCCGCTTGCTGTGTAGTCGTCTTTTTCATCTTCACTTTCATCTGTGAAGATATCTGCAATATACCAGCTTTTCTCTTTGCCCTTTTTCTCGTCTTTTTTTTCAGAGAAGTCCTCGGAGAGGAGTCCAGGGAAGGCCTTCTCCCGTTTGTCTCTGCCTTGATCAAGGGATGCCTTCCTCTCCTTGTCTTTGCTGTGCACGTCTTTATGCTTTTCCTTGGCATCCTTTTTCTCTTTAAAACACTTATCAAACTCTCTGTCCCTCTGACATTTCTCAAGGATGAGTTTTTCGCTTTTGTCCTTGTCGCTGGACTTCTCCTTGTGTTTCTCCAGCTTCAGCTTCTCCTTCTTCTCCTTCTCCCTCCCCGGGTGGTGCCTTTCCCAGGGCTCCAGGCTCTTCCCAAAGTCACAGCCATACTCCTTCAGGTCCTCCCTGTGTGCCTCCTCGGGCTTCACGCGCCCATCTCTCCGCTCCTTAGCAGCCTCGGGGGGCTCCTTCCGGTCCCGGCTGCCCTCTGTGGACTCACGCCGCCGTTTGTCCTTCTCGCAGAGAAAGCTGGGGACGACCCTGTGCCTGTCAGCCACGTGCTCTCGCCGCCGCTCCAGGCTGTCCCTGTCCTTCTTCCGAGAGAAGATGTCCCTGTCACCGCGCTTCTCCCGGGCCTTGCTCTCCCGCCTTTTCTCCTTGCTGTCCTCCTTCACCGTCTCCAGGATCAGCCTGGCCACAGAGTCGCTCTTCATGTCCCTGTAGTCTGTCACTGGGGAGTCCCAGCTGTCTTCCCCTTTGAAATCGAAGGAGGAATCCGACAGGTCCGAGAACCAGCGATCCTGCTGGTCGTCAGAGAGACTGAACTTGCTGTCTTCGTTTTCCAGAAACTGACTTTTGTTACAGTACTCATCAAAAGCAGAGTCCTCCCGATACCCTTTTTCTTTTCTGAGTTTTTCTTTATCCTCCTTGAAGATCTTCTCCTTCTCTTTGGGAATTTTTTCCTCCTTAAAGTCATTCTTTTTCTCTAACTTTGAAGGCCTGTCTTTGGACTTCTTCTTTCTTTCCTCTTTGTAGAGCCGCAGCTTCTCCTCTTTAGGAGACTTTTCCTTCAGCAGCCTCTCCTTCTCCGCCTTGTTTGAACGGTCCTTCTCCTCCCGGAAGGCCCTGCCCCCGTCCTTGTTCAGGTCCCTGATTCTCTTCAGCGACTTCTCCTCTCTGGAGACCTTGATCATCTCGTCCTTAAAGAGCCAGTCTTTCTCTTCCGACTTCATCTTGCTGAGCTTCTCCTCTTTCTTGCAGTGGTCTCGCTCATGCTTCAGGCCCTTCAGCTTGTTCTCAGCAGGCACGTCGTCCAGGAGGATGGCCTTGTCCGCCCTCTGCTTCGAGTCCTCATACTCGTAGGTAAAGCTCTTCAGCTTCAGTTCCTGGCTGACAGAGCACAACCCCTTCTCCTTGCTTTTGTGTTTATGTTTAGTCTTGTGTTTCTTGACGACTTTGCCCTCCTTGTCCAGCTTGGGGATGGCGCCATCCCCACTCGGGTGAAAGGAGTTCTTCCTGTCGGGTAGCGTGCCCTGCAGGCCGGCCCTCTTTTTGTGCTCCTGTCTCTTCCTGACTGGCTTCAGTGACTCCACGCTGGAGCCTTCGGAGGAGCCATCAGACTCACTGCTCAGTCTTGTCCTGGTGGAGTCTGATAAGGAGCTGACCTCAGACCAGGCGGGAGAGGAAATGGTTTTCCAATTGTCTGTCCGCCAGTGCTTGGCGTGTGGGTCCGCATGGCCGGTATTATGCTTCTGGGCGGTGGAGCTGCCGTGGGATGAGGTGGAGGAGGCGGACAGGGAGCTGAACAGGGCGGGGTCCTTCAGCACCAGCGGGGACTCCTTGAGGCAGCCCGGGCTGCCCGCCGAGTCCCCGCCATCCTCGCCACTCTCGGAGGACTCACTCTCAGACTCGGACGAGCAGAACGTGTCGCCCCTCTTCCCAAACCGCACTTCTTTGCCCTTTATTTCTTTCTTTCGCTTCTTTTTCACTTTATTTCTTTCCTTCTGCTGCTTGCAGTTCGAAGGCTCCCGGGTCTTGTTGCCGGGCAGCATGGTGTGGGCTGAGAGTCTCAGCTTCTCCCCCGCCCCCACGGCGACGCCGACGTCTTCCTCGTCGGACGTGTCCGACAGGATGCGATGAGACGCCTTCTTTGGTGCAATCGTGCTGTTTTTAGTGTAGCTTTTCACTTCCATTTTGGGTATAGAAATAAAACTATTTGACTTGGCTTCTCTTCTGTAGTCCTTTTTCAGTAAGTGTTTGTCATCCACTGGCGGGGTTCTGTCCTGCTCGTCATCTTCGTCAAACTCATACTCGTCCTTGACCGGGGTCACGGTTTTCTGCGGCTCTGGATTCTTGGCCTTGTGCTTTAGGCCCTTCTCAAACTCAGAGTCTGTGTTATTGCCATCGACCGAGCTGGAAGGTGCGAACGACGGGGCGTCCTCCTCCTCCTCCTCGGAGCTCTCTGCAGGAACAGGGAGAAAGGAGTCAGGAGCTGTTCAGGCAGGGGCAGTGGCAGACAAGCCCAGAACTTGAATAACTTGACTGAGGCTGGCCCTGGGCCGAGTGGCCAGATAGGAGTCTGCACAGACACGGGGCTGGAGGCCTTGCACCAGAGTCCCACCCAGGGTGGGGTGCCCTCACAGTCTGGAAGTTCTCACCGGTGCCGGGCATCCAAACAGGCTGCCTGCAGTGAGACCACCTGTCCTGCCCCCTGCCTGCCCCGCTCCCCACCCCAGCACTGACCAGCTGAGCTCTCCTCGCTAGACGTGTAGGTGCCCTTGCCCAGAAGCAGGTTCACCATGGTCGGGGAGCTGGCCACCTTCAGCGGTGTCTCGCCCTTCCTGTTGCTCTGCTGAGGGTTCCCTCCGTACCGGAGCAGCAGCTTCACCACCTGTGTAGCAGTGAGAGGCACATCAGGGACGTGAGGAACGTGGAGCAGCCACCGCACCACCGCCTGCTCATAGGGTCTGAGCATGCTGCCCACCGGGCCTCTCCCCACCACAGACCCATCACACAGGTTCCTGGTATTTGGTCCAAAGTTTTGTACTGGGTAAGGGTGGGGGTGGGAGGGCTGTTACAGACTAGGTAAAACAAAGACCAAGCTTCCACAAGCACGTGTATTTCATGTTTTTTATTTTGAAAGTAAGATTGCCTGTTTCTACTTTGTGCCCAGGACAGCTGAACCCAAGGAGAGGCGGACCTTGACGTGTCATACTTTATAGAGACGAAGGTCTGTGATGACCCTGTACCCAGCAAGTCTATCAGCACCATTTCCCTGAGGGCATTTGCTTCCTTGGTGTCTCTGTGTTACATTTTTAGTAATAATGTATTTTTCTCCTTTCTTTCAGGCCCTGCCATGCCTCATTTGGGATCTTAGTTCCCTGACTCGGGGTGGAACTCGTGCCTCCTGCCGAGTAAGCATGGAGTCCTAAGCACTTGACCTCCAGGCAAGTCTTGAAATAACATATTTTTTAAGTGGGGCGCAGTTAATGTTTTACACTCTTTTTTGATGTGGTCCATTTTTAAAATCTTTATTGAATTCGTTAAGATTTGCTTCTGTTTCTGTTTTTCTAGGCTGTGAGGCATGTGGAATCTTCACTCCCTGACCAGGGGCTGAAGTGGCATCCCCTACATTGGAAAGCGAAGTCTTGACCACAGGCAAGGCCCCTAGTTGACGTGTCTGTCTTGACGAACAAGTGCAGGCTGTTCACAGACACTGCCACCGCGCGCCCGACAGCGACCGTCCAGCGCAGGCAGTGTGCAGTGCGTCAGGAAACCACCGCTCCGCTGCCATCCTCGCTTCACTCCGGTGGCCTCCCCGCCCCTCCGGCGGCTGGCAGACTGGACAGGGGAGAGCAGTAACTGCATCTCCACTGCGGAAGCTCCCCTGCCCTCAATCACCACCGTGGACAACCCTGGGGCCAGAGGCTGGGCTCCAGGGCCGTGTCCTTGCTGTCTGTCAGCTGAGGGCCAGCCACCCCAGCTGCTGAAGGCCACCATGTTCCCAGCACTATGGGCCCTCCCTCTAGGACTAGCGATGCAGGCCAGTCCCCTTCACATGGAGAAAGGGTCTCTGCTGTACACACCCTTGTCCACCTGTACAGTCCAGGGTCACTTCCCATCTCCTAGTCTTCCAGCTCCCCTCTGCAGAGGCCCCCCGTCCTGAGGCCCCGTGTCCACAAGCCTCTGACTGCTCTCTAACAACAAGTTTAAAGATGAGCTTACAAACGCAGGCCTCATTTCATGTACACCTGCCCACTGCTCCGGGGATATTTTTAGCAAATCCTGGATATTTCATGAATTTTTCAGCCTATTTCTCTAAAAGGGCTCTTAAGAAAGAAAAACAAAACCCCTCTCATCTTCCCTAAAAGTTGCCTAATTCCTGACGTCAGCACTCAGGTGTCTGCAGGAGCTTTAGCATCTCGAGCCCTTCCCAACCTCTCCCGGCACCCATGTGTCATTGTCCCATTGTGCCCATCCCCCTGGCCGAGCTGCTGGTTCCCTGGCACCTGCCAGCAGTGACCAGCAGGGCCACCACCAAAGACCAGATGTCACACATCACCACGCTTGCCTCCCGTCTCTAGACAGGGGCCTTTTCAGGACATTGTGCTGTGGAAGTGGCCAGACCCTCACCTACACGTGTATCTCCAGTGTTGGGCCGGCACCCCAGGTGCTCACAGCCCCTGGGCTGGTCACACGGGTCACCCTGTGTGGCTGCACCCGTCCAAGGTGCCTGGTCTGACAGCACAGGGATGAGGACAGACAGAGCTCCCGTTCTGGGGCTGGCCACTCCACCTTAACATCCAGCCGTACCTGTGTGGCCAGAGCAGGACCCTGACACACAAGCCATGGCAGGTGTGCAGAAAGCTGGGCTGAGCTGGGGTGGGGGGTGGTCAAAGACTCACTTCCTGGTTGCCCTGCCACCAGGAAGCTGCAGCAGGCCCACCCGGGGGTCTGCGGGGAGGCACCCACCTTGTAGTGCCCGTTGTTGGCGGCATCGTGCAAGGGTGTGTCATCATCCAGGCCCTTGGTGTTCACCTCCGCGCCCGCAGCCAGCAGCTGCTTCGCAACATCATAGTAGCCTCGGTTACAGGCCTCATGCAATGCCGTCCAGCCTGGAAACAGACACTCAGCACGTATGTGACTTAACCCTCAAGGCCACTTCCACCTCGGGCGGCACAGGAAACTCTAAGGATGGGTGCCCAGCCTGGGTGTTCTTTCCTGGGGCACCTCTGGGTTGCCCATGACTGCTAGCGGTTAACCCTACAGACTAGGAAGCTGTGAAGGGTCCAGACAGGTGAGCAGCATCATCACACAGGAAAGCAGAGCAGGCCGTGGGTTTGGACAGGCCTCTGTGCAGCAAGCGCAGAGGCCTCCCAAGGAGTGACCACCCCATGGACTTGGAAAAATTGAAGGTAGCACCTCTTAAAATATCAGTATTCCTAAATTAGGTTTGGATCAAACATGTGGGGATCGTGCTCAGCAGGTGTTCTGGGGTCCTAGGCCTCCTGAAGAGGCAGCTCTGGGCACACAGGCAAGAGAAGAGGGTGCTGTGTCAGAAAGCCTGCCCCTGGTCCTACCCTCCGAGCGCTCACCCGCAAAGTCCTTGACGTTGACGTCCGCCCCCTCGCTGATAAGCTCCTTGATGCGCCGGGCATCCCCCCGGATGGCCGCCCGGTGCAGGCGGGTCTCCCCACGCTCGTTCCTCTTGTTCACTTTATCTTTGGTTTTTGAGGCAGAGTTGGGCGTCCCCTTCTGACACACTGTCGACTGGGAGGGGTGCTTTGGTGTCATGTCCACTGCAGGCCGAGGAGAGGACGGCAGAGGTTAGCAGGTGGGATCCACCACCGTCCAAGGGAGGGCGGCCCCCAGCCCTGGACCTCCTGGGCTCACCTGGGCTGTTGGCGGATTCCTCGGCCGTCATCTGCATGAGCAGAGCCACCTGCTGGCGCTCGGAGAGAGGGTAGCCAGCGCGGATCCCAGACAGCCCCATGCCGAAGAGCAGCCCGGCCTTGCGGGTGACGGGCTCCTTCCTGATCCGCTTCCGCTCAGGACCCTGCTTCTCTGTGAGGCGTGAGGGAGAAAGGGGACACTTCATGCCACGGAGCCCTCGACCCCGGAGCCTCACCTGGCCGCGCGGGAAGGGAAGGGACAGCTGGCGGCACGCAGGCCGCCCGGCATCACCTCTTCCGGCAGTAACCGTGCTGGGGACACGATTCCAACACCTCGTCACCAGCCACTGAAGCCAAGCCTGGCCCCCACCGACCATCCACTGCTCCAGGTACCTCCCCAGACCGTTCCCTGCACGCCAGGCGGCGGGACGGCCGACCCGAGTCCCCGCTCACACAGGACGGGCCTCGGTCTAGCAACTGCTTGTGCCTGTGGTCCAGGGCCTCCGCCCCACCCGCCTCCAAGACAGTTCAGATGTAAAATGCAAACACAGTTTAGAGACCCATGGAGAGGTCAAGGCTGACTGGGCGGTACTGTACCTTTCTTCTTGCTTCTAGGAGCCTCCATCTCATGCCATGGCGCTTCGAGGAGCGAACCAGCCTTGCAGTACCACGGCGTGGACTGAGCTGGAGGCATCTAAAGGCATCAACACAGAGCACTAACAAGATACGGGGCCAGCCCGGCGCCCCTCAGCCTCCTCACAGCAGGCACGCTGTGCTCCTCGGGCCCCTCACACACACCCTGTTGGCCACAGACAGCCACAGTGCCCGTGTCTTTCACGGGGCAGGGGTGATGGAGAGAAAAGCACTCCAACTCCTGGGATCAGGAGCCCAAAAAAAAGCTCATGGGAACTGGGGATCCACCAAGTCTCAGATCCCTCCCCTGCATCCCTGTGCGTTTTGGGGGAGCCCCTGTGTGGGGTGTCCTAGGCCATGGGGTGCAGACCACAGGGTCGCCACGGGGGGCCACGCTTGAGAGGTTCTCCCTGCACCCCTGGGCTGGGTCAGACCCCAGAGAAGAGGCAACGTCGCCACTCCCAGAACCCCATACCTTTACCGCTCACCACCTCAAGCCCTGCAAGTATATCACTTTCCATTTTCTTTTAAGAGTTTTCACTACTTCCTTAAACTGCTTGTTTATAAAAACTAGAGCTGTGACTTGCTGACAGCGCTCATCTGTGTCTTATGTGATCACCCCCCAGGCCACCCCACCAACTACTGATTTTTAACCAACCCACAAGGCAGAAGCCCAAGAAAGGAAATTCAGAAAAGATGCTCCTTATCATTGACCAAGAGCCCTGCTCCCCCACAAGCTGTGAAGGCAGTGAGGAGGGGGCGGTGCAGGGGCCCCAACCTTGCACCGGACACGGCTGGCAGAGCAGGGACCTGGTGGCTCCAAGGAGTCCTGAGAAATGAAGCCATGGTGGATGGCAGTCAAGCTGCAGGGCCCGGCCCAGAAGCTACGCCACAGCTAAGTGGTCACCCGGATCTGTCTGGGCACAGTTTCGCACCGTGGAAGGGTGGCCGTGGGTGTCAGAACCCCTGTGCCCCGCCCCCTGGGAAGGGCCTCAGACAATCGGGGGGCGTGGCCTCCCAAGGGCTGCTGCCTAGGGACAATGCAGAAACGAATTCCCCAGAGACAAGGACAGAAGCAAAGCCTCCCACCAGGCTGCCCTGCCAAGTCCACAAGGTCGCCCTGGAAGCAAACAGACCAGCGCCACTTTTCTTGCGTTGCACAGAGGCCTTCGGGACAGACGCCATGCCCATGATTGTACCACACCAGAGGAACCTGGCAGAAGGGCCACAGCCGACTCTGTCTTCAAGCGGCTGTGCAGGCAGTGACACCCAGGGCCAGGGGTGCGCCTCGAGGGCTCCACCTGCACAGCTGTTAGTGGCAGCTGAGAAGCACCTGCTGCCCAGACACTGATCCCAGCTGCAAGGCAGGGCCCTGGGGACCCAGGCCTGCAGTCTCAGGAAGAACGAAGGCCACCCACAGGTACACCGAGCACATGGCAGGCAGGCCCCCTACCCTCAGGGATGGGGGAGCTGGAGGGCTGAAGCACCCCCAGCAGGAGTCCTCACGTGCCCGGTGTGAGGAGGTCTCACCCCACAGGTGGAAGTTTCCCAAGGCTTCACACAAAGGAACCCCTAAATGTAATCCTATCTCCTGAGATGCCGGCTTCTCCAGACTGAAGTGCAGTTTTTTTCTACAGGCGTGGCGGGTGCCAGTATCTAGAGGAGCCCATGTCTGGCTGGGCTGAGAGTCCCGGATGGAGTGGGCGCCCCGGAAGCTTGGCCACAGAGGAGTGGAGGCTGGGGTGCTGGCGCTGTAGGAGGGCCCGCCTGCCTGCCCGCCGTGTCCTGTCAGCACGCGCCCACCCCAGAAAGACTTGCAGAGCCTCCTTCCTGCCCTGTGCGACGACCCCAAGGACACGGCAGAGGAAGTGTCCCAGGCAGTGGGCCACTCCCCTCGGTGTTCTGCTAAGGCTTTGTTTCTTACATCCACCCAGAAGCAAAACAGAACCTACAGAAGCCCAGACAGCAGGTACCAAGTTAAGAGACGTGGATACTGACAGGTGTGTGTGAGCAGCAAGGGCAGGCCAGGGGGTGATGTGCGGGGGCTGGAGGCGCTGTGCCCCCCTTCTCTGGAGACATGCCCCTTCCCAGGCTGATGAGGGAGTGGTCTCGTGAACTGAACGTCCCCTCACCACTAGGAAAGCGCAACTATGTAACTTGGCACCCTGATTCTCAAGCTTGGTCATCTTGCTGGTCCTCTGTGAAGTCGGTGCAGATTTATCATCTCTTCCTGGGACGTGGTCACCCAGCCGTAGCTGCAAGGATTCCAGCAGCCCTCAGGCCTTCGCTGGTGTCCCCCCACGAGGCCTCTGGAAGATGGCTCTGCTCCCCCCACAACTGCCCAGCTGGGGCTGTGGTGAGAACAGCCCCGAGCACCTCTGTTTCAGAACCTAGCATGCAGAGTTGTGCCCCCTGACCCCAGCAGAACTGACAGCATCCAGCAGAGAAGAACCCCTGAGTCAGCAGATCCTGGCAGCAAGGACGCAGAGTGAGTTTCGGGGAGAAGACCTCCTTGTGAAACCAGGGCCACCTCTGGCTTTCGGGTGAGCTCTGCAGATGCCTCCCCCTCCACATCCCCTGGTTCTACCTGCCACTCTGAGTGGGGCCTGCTCTCACACCTGCACAGCCGCTGGGCGACCGTGTGCTCTTTCCAGAGCCGGGCTGGGCGCCCCAGCTCCCTTCTGCACCTCAGCGAGGGTGCCAGCACCGTGAGGGTTCACACCTTGCTGCCTGTGCTGCTTCCCAGTGCGGGAGCTCTGTCCTCTCGGGGACGCCATCTGATCTCCTTGAGCCGGCTTCCCCGTGCAGCCCCTCCCGCTGCTGCCACTTGGGGGTCTGTCCTCACTTCTACCTCTCCAGACAGAGTGGACAACAGTTGTTTCCAGCAGAGGCCATCCCGCGGGGGCAGGATGGCACGAGCCTGGGAGACCTCGCGGCCCCTAAGCGAAAGACAGCATCCTCTGGCGCAAGGATCATACGGCCGGCAGGCTGTCCTCGGCCTGTCGCTGCCACCAGAAGCCTGTGTCTGGGACACAGGGTGAGTGCCCATCATCACAGTCCTAGGCTTCCCAGCAGAGGGGTCTCTCTGGAGACTGGTTTGGCACAACAGTAGGGAATCGATGACCCCCTCAGATGTCACCACCGCCTACACTCCACCCTGAAGGGTGGGTGGGCATCCACAGTCCAGGGCTCGGTCACAGCAGGCAGGAGGTGGGGTCAGTGCCAGGCCCTGCCATCCTGACAGTGTCCTATCTCTTGGCCTCAGGAGCACACGGTCCACCACGCAGGACAGAGTCACAGCCAGGCTTCTGACCTAGAAGCCCACCCGGGCACCGTCCACACGTGGCACCACCCCCCCCCCCCACCCCCTGGCCTGTTATGCTCCGGCCTCAGGCCTGTCACCCGGCTGCAGAGAGGACCTGCTTCCGTCCGGTTTCCTGCTGCCTCCTTCTCTGTTTAAAGCAAATGACCATCACTGGCCAGCGAGAGAGATCTGTGTGGCCTTCAGCAAGTCCCTGACCCGAGGCAGGGCGTGGAGGGCAGTTTTTCTCCTCCCCATTCCTGACTAAGGCTTCAGCGCCTGGCGAGGGCGACAGAGTGTATTACACAGGACCAGACGGGAGGCCAGAATCTATGAGGTAAGGTCAGCATGAAGGGACCGAACAACAGGGCTTCCCAACCACTGACCCCAGCTTTCACTTCAGCAACCCCTGCAAACTGAAACCAGGGCTCCAGCAACACACGGAGGGGTCACCCACTCCGCTGGTCCAGCCCATCTGGAGGCCTCCAAGCACCCCTCAGGCCCCATCCCCAAACCCTGGCGACCAGTAGGCAGAGCAGCCACCTGACCCAGACCAAGTGGGCCCAGCCACGCCCTCCAGACTCAGCCCGAGATGGAGCTGGCCAGCACCCCACACCAGTCCTGCTCTCACTGGCGTCCTGAGGACTCCAGGGTCATGGCATGGGTGGCTCACAGAGTGTTACTCTGCTTTGGTCCATGCCCAGCAGGTGGCCAAGTGCCTGTGTGGTCACACAAGTGGCCTCCAGCACTCAGCAGGGCATGTTCTCAAAACTCCAGAGCCCAGCACATCCCCCCAGAACAGGCCCTGTCCCTCAGGGAAGCCACGTGCAGCCACCTCTGTCCCCAGGTGGAGGCAGTGAGACCGTCATGAGACTAAGCAGGAAGCCTGGTGTGTGCTGGTCAGGTAGGTGTGTGTAGAGCTAAGCTCTGGGGGGGAAAAAAAGGCGGAATAATCTGAAGCAGGTCCCAGTCCCACCAAGACTGGCACTGGGCAACAGCAGCAGGCAGGAGGATACCCCTTCTGGACTGTCCTGGGTGCATGTTCTCGGCAGGCTGGCCCCCAGGGCAGGGGTGGGGGTCTGGGACACAGCTGAGGAGACGCCACTGGTGGCTCGGAACCAGGCTGCATCTCCCAGCAGGGGGCGCCGGAGGGACGCGGGCACTCGCCAGGGAGCCCCGGCTGCAGTGGGGGAGGGATGGGGATGACTGCAGCCCCTGGCCTCTTGGGGAGGACTTCATCCCGCCCAGATGGCTGGTCACCAGGAAGGGCAGACAGGTCAGTGACCAGGGCTGCAGGCGAGGTGCCCAGTACTGACCCAAAGGACATGACGCTCCCCGTTACTGGAGTCTGGTTTGCCCCATGAACAAACCAAATGGGTAAGAGAGCTGAGTGGTGGGCCCCTGGGGGTCACAGTCACCCCCTGCTCCAGCAGGCAGCTCATACCCTGCTGTTGAAGGGTCACTAGTCCAGTAGGACCCGTCCCCAAAGGGGCGATGATGATTAGGAGGAGGGTGAGTGCTCCGTGTTGGGCCTCTGCACACAGTCACCCCACAGGCCTTGTGCTGAGGTGCTCCCAGCCCCCGGCCGCCCCTTCCTGGGGCAGCAGTCTTCCTGTGAGTGACAGGAAGGCCTTGCAGGAGGACACTGACCTGCAGATGCCCAGCATCCAAGAAGCCTGAAACCCAACAGCAACACTGAGCCCTGCACAAACCAGGACTGTCCAAGGCGCTCAAGCCTGAGCACGTGTCTGGGCCGGCTGTGTCCTCTGCACCAGACCTGACCCAGAGGGTCCCTGGGAGGATGCCCACGACTCTCCTTGTGAAGGACCGACCCCATGGAGGCTGGTCCACCTTCCCAGTAAAAAGTCGTACCCCAGCTGGCACCACCTGCCTGCAGCACACGACCCCATGTGCTGACTCAGGGCTGGGGGCCCAGGGGCGCCTGTGCAGGAGCTTGAGGAGGAAACAGACTCCTTCCAGGCTTCTCCCTCTGCCACTTCTCCCAACTTTCTCACGTCTATCTCATTTCTGTGCCTTTACTTGTCCTGTGACCTGACGCAAATTCTCACACAACAGGGCCTGCATCCCACTTCATCCTGGCAGGACCTCCGCTCCTTCCCCCGTGGCTGCATCCTGAGGGAAGCAGGACCCCCTCGCGGTGCCAAGGATTCGCCCATGCTTGCCCCTGGCTCAGACGATCGGCAGGCTGGGAAGGCTCCAGCCCCAGGGCCAAGAGGAGGGGAGTGAGCTGGCCAGCAGGGGGACCAGGTTCTTGCCCGGACCCAGCTCGTCCCTGTGAGCAGCTCAAGACGGAACAGCCCTGGGAGCACGGCACCTGCAGCAGTCTCCAGTCCTCCTGCATGCACTCCACCACACGTGAGGGAAGACGGCACTCGCTTCTGCCCATTTCACAGTACCCTTTGGCTTTTACTTCAAACAACTGGGTTAATTTATGTGCGTCGGCAGCCCTGAGGGGAACCCGTTTATCCTCCCATGTGAAGCTCTCCGGAGGCTAAACAGAGTGCGGGTGCCTGGGAGCTCAAAGGAAGAGGAGCTGGTGGTCACACACACACACGGTGGACAACACGGGAGGCCCCTGGGCCGGGGCAATTCTCTGTAGGAAACCTTCCCTATCGGCTCCCAGTCACCCCGCCATCAGTAAAGAGCCTCGCCCAGCACCCCTCCCAGGCCTTCAAGAAGGACCCCCCGGAGTCAGCGCAGAGCCCAGACTGCGAGGGTGGGCGAGAGTGGTACCTGTGTCCGAGTCCTTCTGTTCTCCATTGGCCCCCACGGTGAAGGGCAGCTTCCTC
Source organism: Bubalus bubalis (assembly GCF_019923935.1). NCBI lineage: Eukaryota > Metazoa > Chordata > Mammalia > Artiodactyla > Bovidae > Bubalus > Bubalus bubalis. Next base: position 14,009,493 of record NC_059174.1, read on the forward strand.
TTGGGCGCACGCTCTCTCACCTCCTTCCCACCATCACTGCGGTCCAGCTTTGGGGTCTTGGTTAGAGAAACTTTATCTTTGTCCTGGAAAAGAAAGTTAACACCTTCAGACACCATCCCCAAATTAAAGTTTCAACGTCCTCACATCTACAAGGACTTCACTTCCTGTGTCAGGAGAACACACCTCACACTTGGTAATGGAGCCTTCTACCCGCCAGCCATGGCACTGCTCCTGGGACGGACTTGGAGGTGAGCAAACACACCTTCAGAGAGGCTTGACCAATGGTGCCCACTGTGCACTATGAAGCCTCCCACTGGACAGGAGCGTGTCTACCCAAGACAGCGGGCTCCCCTCCTTCCCATGGGCAGCCCCCTGCCCGCTCCATGCTCGTCATCTCTGCCCTCACTGCAGGCCTGTGACCCTGCAGGCGGCCCCAGGGTGGGCGGCCCACCCCAGCTCAGGAGCTGGCCTGGACGGTGGTGGGGCGTGGCCATCACTCCCAGCCCTGCTGGCCTCTCGGCAGGTTAAGGACCCAGAAGCCCGCATTCCAGCCCCATCCAGGGAAGTCCAGTCACGCGTCTGCCTTGGTGTCACTGTCTGCAGAACCAGAGGTGATGCCTGCCTCGCGGGAGGGGTGGAGGGCTCAGACTCCACCAGGCCCCACCCAGAAAGAGCAGCACACAGAGCTCTGTGAGTGGGGTGGGACAGGGCGCACTTGGTGGCACCTCCAACTACGCAGTGCCCGGCTCACCAGCCCACAGGGCACCGCACAGGCCATTGGGCTCGCGCGGACACGGAAGACGGCACTGCTACCGCCATGCGGGTCCCTTCCCCAGCAGCAAGCTTTCTTTCTGGAATCCTCCCCACACACACCACCCTCACAACACCGAGGCCCTCAGGTGATCCTAGGAGGGGACACTGAGGCCTGGATGCCGCACAGCCCTGTCTCCTGCGGCCCCAACAGCCCTCTGGTCTTGGAAGGTAACAAGACACCCTGGGTGACCAGGGGTCCCACCAAAGCACATCACAAGCTGCAGGGGCATCTGGAGTGCGCAGAGGGGCCAGCTAGGCGAGGCCCGACACAGGCCCGCCTGTCCCCACCTGCACCCCAACCCTGCCGGAGAACAGACCCACCAGCTAAGCCCCAGGAGCCTCATCACCTTCCCACCAAGAAAACTCCTGGCCCAGCCAGTGACTCTGATCTTTAGACAGAAAAAAGATAATCCAAATCACAATGTCAGAAATGCAAAACATTTGAAAAATCAATGTAATTCACATTAAGAAAATAAAGTACAGAAATCATGACCCTCTCAACTGCAGAAATGGCCTGAGTCATCCTGACACCACCCCCCAAGACACTGTGAGAAGGGTGTCCCCACTTGACACAGGCTCTGCTGCAAAAGATGGGGTTCAAGGCGAGAATACCTATAATCACAACTACTGAAAAACAAAACCACTTTTTAATGAGCAAAAGAATACGAGCGTGCACTTAAGAAAGCGCCTCCACTCCAGCACAGCCATGGGTGCGGGCGCCCACCCAGACAACAGCCTTAGGGGGTGGCTCCTCCAGTCAGAGCAGGGCCCCCCCGAAACCCTGATCTTCCTGAGGGATGGCAGGATTGGACACCTGGAAGAATCATGAGGAATATACAGTCCAACTCTTCAGACTGGTGAGTGGGTGAGGGAGGCTGCTGGACAGAAAGTGGGTGGTTCCTACACGCTACAGACAACTAGGAAGTCACACTGAAGCATGCCGTGTTAATATCAAGAGACATCACACAGGAATAAACCTAACAAAAGATGCTCAAGGCCTCTACGCAGATGACAAATATCCCTGAGAACAGAAACAGGACTGATAAAACGGAGGCCACTTGTGTTCATCACTGTTAACCCAGCAAATCTCCCAAACACATCTTCGCATTCAGAGCAGTCAAAGCCCAGCAGATCAACCTTTTCCAAAATGTACATGGAAACCAAAGGGGCAAGAATAACAAGGATAATTCTGGAGAACAATGAAAGCGGACAAATTAAATTACCAGGTACCAAGATTACACAACAGGTGGCCCTAAGCTAAAGGCCAAAGGTCCAGAGCAAAGAGCAGAAGTGAGCCCCACGTGACCGCCACAACCCAGGAGGAATGGACAGCCTTCCCGTGACAGTGACCAGGTGGACATCCATGGGAAGAAAATAAACATGGACCTTCCTTCGCAGCTCAAAACAAAACTGAGTCCAGACGGATCACAGAGAGCCTGTAGACAACAGGAAAACACGTGTCTGTCTACAGACGTCACTGAGTGTCAGAATGGATCGCGTCCACCTCGACCAGGTTCTGGGGTGCAGAACTGTGCAGTCACTTTGCAAAGTGAAAGTGAAGTCGCTCAGTCGTATCCAATTCTGTGACCCCATGGACTGTAGCCTACCAGGCTCCTCCCTCCATGGGCTTCTCCAGGCAAGAGTACTGGAGTGGGTTGCCATTTCCTTCTCCAGGCGATCTTCCCAACCCAGAGATTGAACCCGGGTCTCCCGCATTGCAGGCGGACACTTTACCATCTGAGCCCCCAGAGGAGCAGTCATTTTGCCCAACTAGTAAACCCTATCTGTCACCTCTGCAGAAAACCCCCCCAATGTATGTGTGCTCACATCCCAGACCTGCATCCGCACAACGGAGGTGGAGCTGAACATCCACACAGCAGACACCACGCAGCCCCAGAGGGAGAACCTCCTTCTTGACAGCAAGAGCCTATCCACGGGAAAGCAGCAGAAATCCCTGCCGTGGGTGCACACGCCCTGTGGGCGGAGAGGCATGGTTAGCGCAGAGGCTTGAGGGGGGCGGGATGGCCCCCAAGGACACTGGCGGTGCTGTGAAACCTGGTCTCCATCATGGTGCTCCCACGCTCTAGAAACGAAAGGTGCATTTCTACTCCAATAAAACGTGAGTGCCTAGCAGCTGGCTAACAGTGTGCAGAAACACACTGCACACACTGCTCTGGGCTGTGGGCTTGCCACCTCACGCCCACTGCCCACAGCTTCCTGCAAACCCCTGGGCGCTCCTCCACAGACACCCCTCCACCCCACAAGTCTGGGTGCTCATCGCTCTCAAGGTCGGACCCATCCCTTCCCTCATGGAGTCCGCTGTGGGCACGTGTGGCTGTCACACAGCTGTGCCCGGTAAGCACAGGGAGCTACAGCCCAGGTCCTGCAGAGCGGGGCAGGGTGAGGGCTGGATTGGGAGCAGAAGGGGCTCACACTCGGCACAGTTTGTTCCTTGAGGCTTTTTCTCTATTCCTTCTGTGCCCTCACAGACAAGCAGCAGTCCCCAGGCGACACCTGCCTCGCAGGTCACGGGGACCACCGGAGTCCATCCAGGATGGCAAAACCCTGTCCCTTCGCTGCCACCAGAAAGCCTGTCTGGGGACCTCCCTGGTGGTCCAGAGGTTAAATTAACACTCTGCACTTCCAACGGAGGGGGCGCAGGCTCAACCCCTGGACGGGGAACTAAGATCTGGCAGACCCCTGCCCCTGCGGCCCTTCCTGGGCTTCAGCATCTGCACGTGGATCCTGAGAGCCAGCGCTTCTACAGTTTCCCAGCATTCAGAGGAGCAGGGAGTCTGAGGCCTCGTCCAAGACCTGCTCGAAAACCACACGATGAAGCAGCACCAAGCCACACCCAGCTTCCACATGAGGTCATCTGTGCACCACCCCCTCCTCCTGGACAGGAGCCAGGGCACGGGCCACAGACCGCCTTTGTGGGTGGCCCTCCCTCGGGAAGGCTGCGAGTCTGGGATTCTGCAGACCAGCCTGGAGGGGACACTGGGGTCACGGTGCGTGGGGCACACGGCACACACGCTGCACAGCCCCGAGCCCAGGGCACCAGCACGCTAACAGGACACAAGGGTGCAGGTCGACATCCCATCTCCTGTTCACACTGGGTCGAGCAAAACTGGGAGTCCAGTTGCCCAACAGTGTCTCGGTTAGGACTGCTCACACGGCCACCGTCACATTTGGCCTGCTCACAGCTGAGGTCAGAACCCGGGGTCCTGGGGTCTCTCAGACAGGCACCAGCTTCTGTCCATGGACCCAGTGCTGAAAGCACTCTGCTGCCAAACGACAAACACATCCTTCAGAGGAAGCTGGTGCTGTCGTCCACAGCCACCCAGACCACGGCAGCTCCTCCCACGCTGGCCCCAGAGGGGGCCCGACACCAGCGCCCTGCGCTGGGACAAGCAGAGCAGCCCGGGCAGGCAGGTGGGCGACACCCGGGTCTGACCCCGTGCAGATGCGGGAGCTCACCTTTTTTCCGGGCTGCTTCTCCACCATGTCGCTGCTCAGGGAACGCTCTTCCTGCTGTGGGGTTCTAGAACACCCACCCTTGGGCATCGTTTCTCCTCAATGGGCCTTCATTCACGCCGCTATCGCTTCATCATCAACCGTCTGCTTCAAAACAGAAGACATGGGATTAAGGTTCGGTGACCCCACAAGAAACCCAAGCACCTCCAGTCAGCGTTGCACGATGCGTGGGTGCAGTGGCTCTTCTGAAGGGGTCCCCTCCCCCGTCAGGGTCCAGAACAGGGCTTTTCCTGACGCACCACCCAGTGGCGAGCCCGGCAGGGCACTGTCTACACCCCACGACAGAGAACATGGTGGGGCCTTGGGGTTCACGTGGGAGTCCAGCTACCAGGCATCTAGAGACCCCACTGCATCCTATGGAGTTGGTCAGTCCCACCCACCACCCTCCCCGCAGAAACCCAGCGGAGGCTCTGCCCGGCTCGATGTCTCACTACCGCGTGCCTCTCCCTGGCCGCCCGGCACGTGCCAGCCTCTCTCTGCGCCTGTTCACGAGTCTCTTCTGCCTGCGGCTGCACTGACCTAACCCACGCTGAGCCTGCCCGGCGTGGACAGTGCCGCACATCCCGTCCATCACGCCCAGCCTGTTCACTGTTTTTGGCAGAAGGAACAGGGAAAAGAAGCACTGCTCTGTCTTCCTGGCAGTGCCCTCCTCAGCCCTCATCCTCGCAGTCAGAGAAAGCGTGTCACACCAACCAGATCACACCCCCGGGGCCTGCCGTGCTGGACGAGGGTCTCACACAGCTCACCAGAGTTAGAATCACAATTAGAATCAGAATCAGCCTCTGCTCTGAACGGCTTTTCAAACATACTGTGCGGAAGCATCTGGAGTGGGAGCTCCAACCTGCCCTTCACCAGCCTCCCAAGAACCTGTCTTCTGTCTCCATGTCAACTGGTAAGAGTTCACAAAGGACCCCCAGCTTATAACTGGCTGACACAGTCTGGTGGCACAGCATCACACGAGGGCCCAGGTTCACCTCCGCACATCCCAGGGCTGAGGCCGGAAATGGTATTCCCTGTCTATAACTGAAACTGGGAATTCCCAGCTTTCTTCTACTTTCCTACTACAAAGCTGGACCATCTCAGAACCTGACTCAGGACAGTGGTTGAAGCTCCATACTACCTGGGAACTCATCAGTAATGTTTCCATAAAAACTTAAAAGATTATGCAGAAGATAAATTTTTTAAAAAACTGACTGCCTAGTCTCAAGATGAGAAAAATTGAGCCAAGGAGCCCTGGGACACTCACCCCTCTTGCTCCAAGACATGGGTACCTCTGAGTGTGTGTGGCCACCTCACAGATCCATGAGTCCTGGACCCTGATCTCGCGGTGTCCAGACCAGGAGAGCATGCAGAGGCCAGTCCACACTTTTAAAACTTGTCTTAGTACATGCCCTGTGGATCTGAGTTGCACAAAGCCAGGCCACTCTTCACTAATCTTGTTTCCTTTTGTAAAATAGTTACTTTTCAGTAAAGGTCTGCTGTGGCAAACCCTCAGGCATGTGAGGATTCAGGTCCAGCCACTGAGCACCTGTGTGGCGACCCCGGGCACAGGCAGGAGCGGGAGGACTGGCTGTCGGGAGCACAGTCAGGAAACCACACAGTGATCCCTGTGCAGAAGCCCATATCGGCAGGAGTAAAGTAGGAAAAAATCTTGTAGAAAGAAAGAAAGAACCCTGCTAATAAACCTAACAAGGAAAGCAGAGAACCTCAAGTTCCATAAAAAAAATATTAATTTAAAAAATTAATGTCACAGTTTTTAAAAAACTGCAGAACAGTGCTGACACTGCCTGACGCTGACACGGGCCCCCACAGGCCGAGCCCAGGGCGGGCGAGCTGCACTCCCACCGAGGACTCTGCTGCCGGCAAAGTCCACGTGCAGAAACGGCAGTGGTTCCCCCCATTCCACCCCCGCCACAGAACCCACAGACCAGCAAGAACATGCACTGGACGGCAGAGAACGTCTCTGCAGCCTCAAGGTAAAGACGACACCTGCAGAGCCAGAGCACTGACCATAGTGGCCAAGTCTGCAAATTCTGACACCTGGAAAGCAGCACGTTTTGTTCATTAAAGGTCACCATCCCACAGGAGAAGAGGGAGCTTCCTACACACGCACCTGCCAGCAAGCCCTTAGGCAGCCTCTGCAGAGAGCACCCACAAACTGGCAAGCCAGAGAGTGGACGTCCACTGCAGACATGGACGCAAGACTTAAACAGGCCCTTCACAAGAGAGGAAATCCAGATAAGAAATGCAAACAAAAACCAAAACAAGATACAGAACATCAGCAAGGACACAGAGCAGAACTGACATCCTGACAGGAGCACGGACAGAGCCATGCACACAGCCCCACCACACAGGCCCCAGCGGCCCCAGGGGCAACTGAGTCACACAGGCCCAACCACCTCACAGGTCACAGGGGGAGAAGGGCATACTGTCTGTCTGCCTAACTGAGGCGACAGGATGACTAAGATATCGAGTGGTGATCGCTGTACAAGTGTGGAGGGGAGTCACGCCTGGGAGTGTGACAGGAGTTTTCTACACAAAGCCCACACCCATGTGCACTTTGTGAGAATGAGATTCTACATTTTTATCAATATTTTGCAGATTTTTAGATGTTATGTTACATTTCACAGTAATAAAGTTTAAAATGCTGGTTACGGACAGACTGCACCCTAGGAGGTGATCAGAAAGTGGGGGGCTGGTGACCATCTCCCTTTGGGGGCGCCATGCCATGTACAGAAGGGCAGGTCATTGGACACAGGGCACAGCAGCTCAGGGCTCCCAGGCTGCAGGGGGACCCTCCCCTGGCACAGAGCACACGACAAGCCACTGTAACTGCGGCCAGAGTGGAAACGAAAACCTGATCAATTAAAGGTGAACACACAGCTCTGAAGATGGGGGTGAAGGGGCTGCAAACGCAGGAGGGAAAACAGCCATCTTACACAGAAGGACCAAGATGCACAGGAAATGCAGGAGAAGACAGGGACAGGCTGGCACCCACCTGAGAACTCAGGTGACCAAGAGCACAGGGGGCAAGTCCACACACCTCCACGGCTGATCCACAGAGAAAGAATGTGACAGAGATGACCAAGAGACAAAAGCACAAGCAAGAGGAAGACCAGTCTTCAGGAAGACCAGACTCAAGACCCAGAGGAGGAGAGCTCTGGGGAAAGACAGGACAGGGAAAGTGGCCCTGGGTGACCCTGCAGCATTGCCAAAAGCCAGGGACACAAAGCCCACCCACTAGGCGGCTGCAGGGGAAGTGGAGAGCAGAGCCAGCACCAGGTCCAGAGTAACCCCCACAGGGTCACCACGTGGAGAAGGTGACCCGAGAGGTTGGGCAGCGATGCTGGTGTTAGAAACCTGCAAACCTGGTTCAGTGCTCAAAAACTAATCAACATAACCCACCACATCAACAGGTCAGAGAAGAAGAATCACCCAATCCTAACAACTGATGCAGAAAATGTGTCTGGCATTCAAAGCCTAAGACTTTGAGGCCCAAGCCCTCGGCACCACAGGGTCCAGCAACCGCTCAGAGAGAGGAGGGGCGTGGACAGCACCTCAGCCAGCATCGCCCTGACAGTGAGACACGGGACACGCCTCCTTCCCACTCCCGCTTCTGGACATCGTCCTTGAAGCACCAGTCAGAGAGTGAGGAAGAAAAGGCGGAAAAGAGAAAAACAAATTGGGACGGAAAATAAAACTTTCTGCTGGATAACGACATGACTGTCTATCAAAAAACTGCAAGGAATCTACCAAAAACTCCACGATACAGTGAGCTCAAAGAGGCTGCAAAATAGCAGATCAACACACAAAAATCCACCCTATGTCTACTAATTAGCAAGAACATGTAAAAACAACAAAAACACAGTATCATTAACAAGTGCTCCAAATAATAATGGGAACTCAGGTATACATCTCAAAAAAACCTATAAAAACCTGTACAAATTTTAGGAACAGTAGGAGAAATCTTTGAGACCTTAGATGGGCAGCGTTCTTAGACACGACACCAGCAGAGCCATTCATTCAAAAAGGGAAACACGGGTCCTCTGCATCTCAGCCAAACTGAAAGCCGCCCAGTGAAGACCGGATTTACAGGATGAAGAGACAAACTGCCCACCACAAGTCAGACGAATGACAAACATCCAAACAGAAAATGGACAAAAGACACAAGCGACACAAGCAGACTCTTCACCAAAGGAGAAACACGAGCATGAGAGGGAGTTTGGGGGCGCGCCCGGAGATGCAGCTCACATCCTGCGGGCTTCCTGACCACACTCGGCCCCCATTGCTGCAGCATGTTCAGCAGCCATGTTTTAGGAAGTGGAATAACCACAACACAGCACCAGGAGGCACCGCTCACAGCTCATGACGTCACTGTGAGCATGTTCCCGGGGTGTGTCAAGGGCAAAGACAGAAACAGACGGTTTTCCTCACAATGAGGAGCTGTCAGGACATTTCACAAACACTGGCCTAAGCAGGTAAGGACAGAAATCTGTTGCTTTTCTATACACTAATAATGAACGGTCAGAAAGAAAGAAACCCCATTTTGAACGGCATGAAAGAGTACCTAGGAGTAAAACTTATCTACAGAGATGAAAGATCTACACTGTAAAAACTATAAAACACTGGTGAAGGAAATTTGAAGGTGATATAAAAAAATGGAAAGATATCTTATGCTCTTGAGTTGGGACAAATTAATACTGTTAAGATGGCCAGATGACCCAAAGCAATCTACTGGTTTAACACAATCTCTATCATAATATCTATGACATTTTCCACAGAACTAAAACAAATAACCTAAAATTTACACAGAAGCACAATTTTTGCCCAATTGCCAAAGCAGTCTTTTTCTTTTCTTTTTTTTTTTTTTAAGGCTGCTTTGTATGGCCTGCAGGAGCATGGTTCTCCAACCAGCGATCACACCTGTGCCCCTTATCCCGGGAGCACAGAATCTTAACCACTGGATGGTGAGGGAGTTACTGCCAAACCAGCCCTAAGGCGAAGGGACAAAGCTGGAGGAATCATGCTCCCTGACTTGAGACTAGATTCTAGAGCTCCAAAAGTCAGAACAGTATGGTGTTGACAGAGACACAGACATTTAGATCACAGATCAATGTAACAGGACCAAGACCCAAAAACCTATGGCAATCAATCTATGACGAAGAATACACATGGAGAAAAGACAGTCTCTTCAATAAGTGGTTCTGGGAAAACTGGACAGCTATATGTAAAAGATTACAGATTAGAACATTTCCCCACACCATATACAAAAATAAATTAAAATGGACCTAAATGTAAGACCGCAAACCATACAACTCCTAGAAGAAAACATAGGCAGAACTTTCTTTGACATAAGTCACAGAAATGTTTTTTTGGATCCATCTCTAAAGGCAAAAGAAATGAAAGCAAAAATAAACAAAGGGTATCTAAGTAAATTTTAAACTTTTGCACAACAAAAGAAATCATAAAAAGGACAACTTACTGAGTGGAAGAAAACACCTGCAGATGATATAACCAAAAGGGGTTAATATCCAAATGATAGAAACATCAATATCCTGGCAGTCCAGAGGTTAGGACTCCACACGTTCACTGCTAAGGACATAGGTTCAGTCCCTGGTCGAGGAATTAAGATCCCACAAGCCTCATACTGTGGCCCTATGTGTGTGTATATATACAGATATATATGTATATTACATGTAAATATGTATACAACATATAAAGAATTTAGACACTGAAAACATTAAAAAAAAAAATTTCAGAAAACGGGCAAGAGACCTGAATAGACATTTTTCCAAAGAAGACACACATATGACCAACAGGCACATGAGAAGATGCTTCACGCGGCTAATGATGAGAGAACGTAAGTGAGAACCACAGTGCGGCGCCACCTCACACTGTTCAGAATGGTCGTCATTAAAGCGTACAGATACCAAATGCTAGGGAGGATGTGGAGAAGAGAGCCTTCACGCACTGCTGGTGGTAATGCGGACTGGTGTGGCCACTGTGAGGTTCCTTAAAAAACTAAAGACAGAACTATCATATGACCCAGCAACTCCACTCTGGTATATGTCTGGAAAAAACAACAATACTAATTCAAGATGATACATGCACCCCAGTGTGCACAGCAGCACTGGTCAAAATAGCCAAGACTCAGAGACAGCCTAAACGGCCATCTGCAGATGACTGGATAAAGATGTGATGCACATGCGCGCGCACACACACACACACACACACACGATGGACTATTAATCAGCCATAAAAAATGAAATTTTGCAGCAACACAGATGGATTTGGAGAGCATTACACAAAGCCAAGTAGGTCAGACAGGCAAAGACACACACCGCATGACACCACTTCTGCAGAATCTAAAACACACAACAGACTGGTGACTAGACTCACAGATGTCGAGGACAAACCAGCGGCCACCAGCAAGCAGATGTAAGGCAGAGGGGCAGGAGAGAGGTGTGGACCTAACAGAATCAAACTCCTACATGTAACAGAAATAAGCTGTAAGGCTGCACTGCACAGCACGGGAATTACAGACGGCACCTTACAGTAGCCATACTGGAGTCTGATCTATAAACACACCAAACCACTGCCTTGTGGACCTGAAACATATATAACATGGCAGATCAAGTATGCTTCAATGAAGGAAAACAAAGCAGCGGAGTTTTGTGACTGGGCAGGAGGGTCTGTGCTGGAGACCCTGGGACTCAACGACCTCACGGCGGCTCACCCAGGCCCCCAGCTGCCCCAGGTTGTCACATGCAGACCGTGGGCAGCAAGACCCAAGTCAGCGGGTGGCTGGACGCTGCCTCTGCTGTGATCACTTTATCACAACATGGACATGCCCCGCCGCCCCTGATGACACCCTTGGGTAGACCTTTCATCAGTTTCTAAATTAAGACGTGACGGGAGCTTCACAGGAAACTCAACACACTTCCAGCCAGTTGGTTCGAAAAAGCCTTAATTGTGACTTTGACGATGGGCTTCTGGCCACATGACCAGGCAGCCAAGCAGCTTGAGGACTCAGCACCGCCATCCTCAGGCGTGGGCAAGGCCCAGGGTCGAGACGAGGACACTGCCTCCACCAGCCTGGAGCAGCCTGCCTGAACACACACACGCACGAGCATACGACACACAACCTCACAGTCTGGGCCACCAGCCCCGTGTGAAAGTGCTAACACCTCCCCTGTCCTGGCACTTTCCCACAAGGCTCGGGTAACAGCCATCACCACCGTGGGAACCAAGCCCCCAGGAGCCCCGAGGCACCCGGCCTACAAAGGTGCCTTCTGAGGAAGCGGAGGGGCCGCCTGCTCAGAGCTGGGGCCTCCGGGGGCCCTCCCGCTCTGCCCGGCCCTCAATACCTCCCTGTGCCCCCAGGCTGGCCTACGCTGCTGGACAAACTGAAGGACCGCTGACAGAAGAATTCTGTACAAGCCTAACATTTTGGACATAAAGGGACATCTCCCCGTCAGGAAACTAGGCAGAGGGATGGACACGGAGCAGAGTGCCAGGGCGGGAGGTGCTGCCCAGCCCCGCGTGGCCAGCACATGGTGATCACAGGCCTCCCAGGGCAGAGCAGGGTGCCGTCTGGGCGAGCCCAGGAGGAGGACCTGCTGTGTGCCCCTCCTCCTCCAGAAGGCCCAGTGCCCATGCACAGGTGACCGAGCAGGGGTCTCTCCGGGGGTCTGGTCCTACAGCCCACGCGCCCCACGGTGCATTCCTGCCGCGTGTCCTCACTGAGGACATGTGTCGCCCAGTCCCCCACTCTTCTAGAAGTGCTTTTTAAAAAGGCCGTTCACGTCAGCCTGCTGGGCCGTGTGCTCTGACAGTGCGCTCACCCCTAGTGGCCGGCGGCACTTCAGCTGGTTGTCTGCTAGGCCTGTGTGGACTTGAAAAATTTTAGGAAGAAGACTGCAGGTTGGCCTCTGAGCAAGCCTGGGAGGGTGCCTTGCTTTTTGGTAGCCTTTTTCTACAAAACACCTTCTGTTTTAGGAAGCAGGGTGTACATGGACGCAGTGTTTCCAGCACAGGTAGGTCCAGGCTGCTGTGAGTCCTGGCAGCAGTGTCCCCTCTGACAGATGGCTGGGCCAGGGTGGCCTTGGCCCCGGGAAAACCTCAGCAGCATGTGACAGGGGCAGCAGCCTCGGCGGTGCCCGGCTTGGACAGGTGGACATGCAGGGCTGCAGGCGTGTCATCGTGGGGCCCAGTGGAGGACGCGTCTGGGGAGTGCTCACGCCTGTCCTGTGACACCGTGAGAAATGGTGATGCTGCTGCACCAGCAGGCACTCACAGCTGCACTTGGCGTGTCTCACGGCAGAGGAGCCTTGGAGATGGGTTCACTAGGTCTGGGCTCCCGCTGCAGGCTGAGAACAAAGGCAGGAGGAAGAAGCTTCTTGGCAGGTTTGCCCATGTCACTGGACAGATGTGAGCACCCACCTTGCGTGGGGCAGTGCCCCCAGACGCGTCCTCCGCTGGGCCCCATGACGACACCCCTGTGCCCTGAACAGTCACTTGTCCCAGCCAGGCACCGTCAAGGCTGCTGCCCCCGTCATGTGCTGCTGAGGTTTTCCTGGGACCAAGGCCACCCTGGCCCAGCCATCTGTCAAAGGGGACACTGCTGCCAGACTCATGGCAGCCTAGAAGGGACCTATCCGTGGTGGAAACACTGTCCACATACGCTCTGCTTCCTAAAACAGAAAGCTTTTTGTAGAAATAGAAAAAGGCTACCAAGAAAACAATCATCTCTGCTTTCCTTACATTTAAATAAATGGTGGGTTATTTCCCTCTTTTAATAGCAAGGTTTGCCAGGGGGATGCATGGAACAAAACAAGCCTAATGAGTTAACAAATAAGTCATCCAGAAATAAACCCATAATGAAGCCACCTCTTTTGCCCCAAAAGTCACCATCAGCCAGCCTTGGGGATGAGGGACCAGGGAGGGACGCAGAGTCCTCAGCTCCTGACGTGTCACTGTGGAACTTGAGCAAGGAGACGCTGGCTGACCTCTCAGAGCAACTGCACTGGCCGAGGCCTTCTAAACGCAGGTCCAGCACCAGACAGGAGCTGTACGCGCCCCAGCCCCAGGCCCTGCTCGTAGTGACCCTGTGCCCTTGTGACACGGGCGGCGTGGCCGATGCCTCTCCCGAGGGCCCTTCCCGGGCACTGGCTCCGCTCACTCGGAGCAGGACACGTGCTGACCGTGGCAGACGCTCGCCCAAACTCACCCCCTCCCTGGAGAGCCGGCTTTGGCAAAACCCAAGAGAAAGCCACTCCTGGGTGGGGCAGTGGAGCTCACAGAGAAACAGTGATTGTTCCTTAGTGAGAGGGCACTGAGAATACAGGGGAAACGCATCAGCCCAAACACCCCACTTACTGTGGGAGGGGTCCTCGTGCATGACAGCTGGAAACTGCAAACAAAGCGTGTCCACGACTCAGTGAGCAGCTGGGAGCACCCAGCACATGGAGCACCCACAGTGGCCCCTGCAGATCATGAAGAGCTCCTCGATGGGCTGAGTCCCAGGTGAGCACACTGACGCCGCACACCTAAAACCTGTGTGTTTACAAGAGAAAAACTCCACGTTTCCCTCTGGGAGACACTGCAAGGGGCTGAAGGGCAGACCCCAAAGGTCCCTCCATGCGGCACTTGTGAGCATGACCTGACCAGGCAAGAGGAAACCAAGTGAGGGTCTCAAGGTGCTCCGAGCAGACCCTCGCCCCAGCGCAGGCATCCTGGTAAGAGAAAGGGGACAGCGCCATGGCCACAAGCCCAGGAAACCTGGGGTGGCCGGGGCCTCTGCCGGGCCTGGCGAGGGGCGTCCCATCAGCACCCCCACTCCTGAGTCTGGCCTTCAGAACCGAGGACACACTTGTGCCGCGCCTGCTGCCATTACCGCGCCTAGGGATGAACACAACATCTATGCAACAGCAACTGGCCACTTGCTCCCCAAGCTTCTCCCCCCGTCCTGTGCACCGTGGCCCCTCAGAACCCTGGCTTCAGGGTCACCTCCACCTGAGGAAGGCCCCAGGCCTGGCTCTCTGGCTGCTCCCCTCGCCTAGGGAAAGGGACTCTGAGCGTGGCTAGTCCGAGCCAGGGACTGGTCATCACAGAACCTGGGGTTTGTTTACAGTAGATTAACAACATTCTCAGTTTAGCCCAAAGCAAGTGGCTGGTCATTTGAAAAGACCCTGATGCCGGTAAAGATTGAAGATTGGAAGAGAAGGGGACGACAGAGGATGAGATGACTGGATGGCATCACCGATGCAATGGACATGAGTTTGAGTAAACTCAGGGAGCTGGTGATGCAGCCTGGCGTGCTGCAGTCCACAGGGTCGCAAAGAGTCGGACACGACTAAGCAACTGAATCAAACTGAAGAGGCTGGTGGGCACGTACTGCTCCCTCCCTGGAGAAAAGGGACAGCTGGAAGGGGACCAGCAAGGACTTCTGACAGCCCTCCCATTGCCAGGGCAGGCTTTCCTCCCCGCCAGACCCTCCTTGGAGTCACCAGCATGTCAATACCTGTAAATAGTGGTCCTAGTACCTCTTAGGTGGCAAAGCCTGAGGTATTTCCCCTGGCCCTATAAGAAAAAGAGAGCCAATCCTGTGCCAGCTCTGACAGACACGCTGAAGGGCAGGTTGCAGCTGCTCTGAGGTCTGAGACGGAAAGGCAGAGGCCGCTGGGTGAGAAAGCAGCAGTTATAAGATAGTAGGATCTCGTTTTTGCTAAAATGCAACAGGTAATAATAAAATATAATTAATCCACAAAGCAAGAATCCAGAAAAGCAAGTAACACTGGGGTCCCAGCGGGAATGTGTTTCTGGTCTTATTTGTATTTTATAATCTCCCACTGCACATACAGTGCCTCTCTCATACAGCTGACAAAATCAGGCTGATGGAACTGCAAACTGCCTCCACAAACCTCATTTAAGATTCTGTGTTTCACTAATCATTTTACCTACATAATATGGAGAAACTCTACAAGTCTGGCCCTAGGACAGTTATTTCACAGGCACTGTGGAAATGAGTGTCCCAAGTGAGCAAGTGAGAAGCTCCAGGAGTCCAGAGTAGAACCATGTCCCACCCAGAAACCCCTTCAGGCGAGGAAGCTGGAGGCTTCCAGGGGACTCTGCCTGTCACAGGTCCCATTCAGGTAGGACAGGGACACGAGGTGAGGTCTAGGCACTGCACTGAGAGCTGGAGCTGGGTCATGACAGGACCTGGGGGCTCCCCTGGACACAAGCCAAGGTGTGCCAAGTGGCCGGCTTGGTTCAAACCGCACCACCTGCCAGTTAAAAACAAAACACAGGTACCTCCCTGGTGGTCCAGCACCTCCGCGCTCCCTACGCAGGAGGCTGGGGTTCAGTCCCTAGTCAGGGAACCAGATCCTGCGTGCTGCAACCAAGACTTCCCTCAAGTTGCAACTAAGACCTGGTGCAACCAAAAGGAAGGAATAAATAAATACTAAAAAAAAACAAAACAAAAAAAAAAAAAAACACAAAAAAAATCACAAAAAAACTAAGAAACTTTAATTTAAAAAATTACAGGCTGGGCGAGCCCGTCAACAGCAGCAACTGAGGTCAATTCTGCATCCTCAAAGCCCACAGCACCACTGTCTGACGCACATGTTCAGTGTTGAGGTTTAGTTCTTTCCCAAACCATTCCAGGAATCTGGAGGGCCGTGAACATGCTTAAATCGGGTTGGTTCCTTTCATGATCTCCTCACAGGAAGGATTTTCTATCCTTGTCATCTTACAACAAAGTAACAACGTAGAAGCAAACAGAAAAGCATGAGGCGTGATTAAAGGAGCACTGACGCGTCCATCTCTGTTCATTTTGCCATATTTGGTCTGGAATGTATTATATAAAATAATACATGCGTAGCTGCAGCCCCGATGAATCCTGCTGTCTCCTCCTCTCTTCTCTGACGATTTTGGATTCTGAGGCTAATCCTCACCATGCATGTCTTCACACTCGTGTTAATGCTGCACTGTCAGCCTCTACACACGACGTGGTGTTCTTACAGGAAACATGTTGCGCAGATCCTCATACACCTTTGCCCTCCAGAATGCTTTAGGGATTCATCGAGGCTTCTGTTAAATGTAGTTCTACTTTATTATGACTGCAGTGTGGTGTTGATTTTCTCTTGTGGACTGGCATTTGTGTTGTTCCAACTCTGGCAATACAAACAGTGCTCCAGTGAGCATCCGTCTACACTTCTGTACGCATATACCTAAAAGTTTAAGGCTTACCACTAGAAATCAAAGTACAAGAAACTAAATCCTTTTAAAAACCTGATGCAGGACTTACCTGGTGGCTCAGTGGTAAAGAATATGCCTGCCAATGCAGGAGACACGGGTTCGATCCCTGATCCAGGAAGACCCCACATGGTGCCTGGTAGTTACCAAACTAAGCCCATGTGCCACAACCACTGAGCCTGTGCTCTAGAGCCCGGGAGCCGCAACTGCTGAAGCCCACATGCCCTAGAGCCTGTGCTCCACAATGTAAGAAGTCACTGCCATGAGCGGCCTGAGCACTGCAACTTACCCCCGCTCATCACAACTAAAGAAAAGCCCGTGCAGCAACCAAGACCCAGCACAGTTAA
Organism: Bubalus bubalis; assembly: GCF_019923935.1. Taxonomy (NCBI): domain Eukaryota; kingdom Metazoa; phylum Chordata; class Mammalia; order Artiodactyla; family Bovidae; genus Bubalus; species Bubalus bubalis. The sequence continues at coordinate 14,026,445 of NC_059174.1, forward strand.
TAAATAAATAGTTTTTAAAAACCTGATGCAGCTTCACACTGGCACAGTCATTCACACCACTCTCTGTCACTTCTGGTGGTGGCATATGTCTTCAGTTGTAAAACTATCAAGAGAGCTTGACTGAGAAAGGGGAAAAGGAATTCTGCATGTAAGAGTCTTCTGTGAAGTAAGACCAGGTTCTACCCAAAGTCACTAATCAGGAGCTTTCATCTAAACAGAAACTGAATTCGAAGCTCTGAGACCAAGTTCAGGGGCAGCAGAGGTGACAGCACAAGGGTCAGGGGAGCCTTGAGGCCCCAGAAACTCCGAAGGAACAGCGAGAGGATCCATTCACAGCTTTGCCCCAATCCTCAGAGGGTTCAGGACCCAAACACGGTAGATGTTTCCTGTTCTGAAAGTGCAGTGACTTGGCATTTGTGAATGCCACACGAGTGCGAATGACACACGAGTATACGTGACTGTGCAAACAGCCTTCAGGGAGGCGGAGTGGAGGCGCAGCACTGCAATGTACACTTCAGACTCCTTTAACCCAGGGAAAACCTGTAAATCATAACCCAGGTCATGACTAAAGTTGCTTATATGCAATATTTTTAAATGTTTAAATGGATATTGCCACTGACAAACACATGAAGCCCAAGTCACTTGTGTGTTTCTAACGAAGTCGGCTGAAAACAACCACAGAGGCAACATGGGTCCCCTTCGCGCCATGGGAAACGCATCATAGGATTTTTTTTTAAGTTACCAAGGAAAGCAGTTGAGCCATCGAGCTACAAGGGGGCAGCCTGTGGACCTCTTAGTAAACAGACCCCGCCAGGCAGCCCCTCCCAGCAGGACTGTGTGGGTGGTGAGAGGAGGCTCGTCACCTTGGCAACAGCTCTGAACATATGTGCCGTGACACCAGATGATTCCTGAAAGCTGTAAATAGAGGATAATGTCACAAAAATTCCAGATTAAAGGAATTCCAGATTAAAGGAGCACCCATCCCCTCTCCTTATTACCCTGCCCACTGCTTAAATCCCACTGGTACCAGTGAAAGCAATTCCATGTATGCAAACGTGCTTCCAGTCCCCAAACACTGCAAAATTATATACCTGCAGAAGCAAAATAAAGCCCCTGGATGAACCATCTTTGTGCAAACTCATGTACGGACATTAAGGGGCCACGAGACGGCAGCCTTGTGGCACAGGGCATTGAGCCACCTCAGAGGCGTCCAGTCCTCCTTCCCACACATCACCGGAGCCTCCCCAGGCCCATGGGTCCAAGGTTCCCAGGACTGGCTCCACACCCGGCTTCACAGGCAAGTGCGAAGTCCCAGAAAAGAGGGGGAGTGGGGGGGCAGCCGCAACCTGAGGAAGGGCCCAGGCCAGACCATCTAAGGTTCGAGCCTCAGAACCCAGTTCCAACTTTGTTTGGAAAACAGAGGCCATTTCATCTTTGGAGAGTTTGAGACCTTGGAGCCAAACCATTCAGTCCAGGATAAACCAGTGGTATAAACAGGGGAGCTCCTGACAGGTTTGCAGAGAGATGCCCAACATGAACCAAACAGCACAGAAGGGAAGCAGGCGTGCCCTGGCGTAACTCCAGCACTGTCTCCGTGGATCGGAAGCGTCTGCCCTGTCCCCTTCGGTCTTCCAGTCTGCGATGTGGTGAAGAGAAACACACTTTTATCCTATCTTCTTCCTACCATATTTTTAAGCCACTGTACAGAAAACAAGGCAAATAAACCCCTGGATCATGAGCTCACATTATTAAGAGGAAAAAACAAACTTGATATTTCATGTTGCAAAAATCTATTTATGGGCCCTACAGATACACTTCTCAGTATAGTCATCTAGAATCAAATACTAAATATTCCAAGGAAGAAAAAATTGTATGGTAAAATGGAGTTGCTAAAAATGTTCTGAGAAATTGTTTTTATAGAATAACCAAACTTTCATTTCCTCAGTGTCTTCTTCAGTAATTCCTCCACATGGGGAAGGGGTGGAAGACAGAGAGGAGGTGCGGACAGGGGCCTGGGCAGGTCCTGGACTCAGGAGGACCTCTAGTCACGACCACTCACAAACCTAACTTCCTGAACAGACATACAAATCAACAGCTAAAAACTCCAAGGCTTTGTTTTAAAGATTCAGCTCTTTAAACTGCATCTGTGGCAAATTCTTTCAAAGCGTGTATCTTTGAATACACGTGTGTGATCTTCTGTGTACGTCACAGCACACAGGTGTTCCCATGCACGAGGTTGGCGCGGGGCGGGGTGGGGGGCGGGGGGTGCGGTGCAGCAGGCAAGCCCCATGTCTCCTGTCAGCAGCTGCTCCAGAGAGAGGGCCTGGTCCCGAGTCCACTCCAGGGAGGAAACACACGTGAGCGAGGGTGCGTCCAGCACCAGGTTCACTGCCAGCACTCACTGCTCCTGCTTCCTGGTGTTCACACGAGTGCCTTGGGCCCTGAGAGAGAATCCCAGGACCATGGAAGGCTCCTTCCCCTGTTCTGGCTCCAAACCGGATGGAGTAGAGGGAGTGAAGGCCTGCATGACAGGCTGCTTCAGGCCAGGGCTTCAGGAAGTCGGGCCCCTCATCACCTGTGGGGTGGCTGTGGCCATGGCACACACTTCATGTTCACGGGCTGAAGTCGTGAGCAAGCCCCTCAACCCGCCACTCCATCTCCCTGTCTATAAATGAGGACAAGCATCACTGCCCTGTGGGGCCACACGGACCCAGGCAAGTGCCCAGGACCCAAAGCGACTATCAACGACGACAACAGCAGCCCCCACTCCACAGGGAGCGCGTGGGGCTTGACGATCCACTTCAACTGCATTTGCACGGAGCTGTACTCGCAAGTGTTATTTTATTTACAGCCCCTGACAAGTCTCAGCTGAACAGATGGTACTGTCTGGGCTCAGGTAATCACAAGGGTACTGACCAGGCCTCTGTGCAGGGAGGGCATCCAAGGACCAGTTCCAAGGACCACAGCCACTGGTCAGCAGCTCCAAGTGAACCAACCAACACAGACTTGAGAGGATAAAATAATTCCATCTTCCAAAATTATGCTGAATCAAGGAGTCTTGGGGACAAATGCAGGCACTCCTCTGCAGCCTGGAGAAGGCATCTGGGAGTAGGAGAACCAGGGGCGAGAGCAAGGTTCGCATCGCAGGTAGGCAGAAGCCCGGCTGAGGCCTGCACAGGTCAGGGCCAGCTCTCCCCTCTGTCTTCACCTTCAGGAAACACTGCAGTGCACTTCTCTGGTTTCATTATGAAGCTTCAGTAAAGATCATTCGGAAGAAGTGAAAGTTGCAGGTGAAAATATATACACACACACACAGGACAGGAAACGAGGAGATGAGAACTGTGAGGAAAGGCGAGAGGGTCAGAGTCAGGGGGTCGTTTCCCTACATCTCACAATGAACTTCTTCAAAGCCATACAAGTTTCAAAATCTTCAAAAGCCGTACAGCTACCAGGAAACCAAGAGAAAGGCTGGTTTGTCACACATCACTGACTTCCAAGGTGACCACGAAAATGTGTAATTCCCAAACTTGTAGAGGAAAAAACTAAAAAGGCAAAATAGAAAAGAAAAAAGAAACAGAAGTCAAGTGTGACAGAGTGACAGAACTAAACGTTTATTAAGTACCAAAGTGAGAGGACTAGGAAACACAGCTGAAGACGAAGTACGTCAGACTAGAACGGAAAATGCATCTGCCCAGCTCAGGATGAGCAAGGGACGGTGAGAACGTAACAACCCAGAAAGACTGAGAGGAGAGGAAAGACACCCGGGTTAAACAGCAAGCAGAGAGCCCTGGACACAACCAGGGGGGAAGCAGCCACCCCTGCAGAGCAGAGGCTCCCTTCAGTTAACTGGGAGACACCGGTAACAGTGATTCTTAGAGGAAAAAGTGTTTACTTCCAAAAAATATCTCAAAAAAGAGGCTTTTCAAATCAGAATATATCTAACAGCATAGAAGAAACGTGATGAAGTTAGTAACACAAAACCAATAAAAAGCAGACATGTAACAGAGCCTACACAGTCAAAAGTGGACTTTCATCTTAATGACCCATAAAACAGGCAAGCTGAAAGGCACAGCCAAGGCACTAGTGCAGAAGGGCAGAGGCAGAGGAGGGCTTGGTGGGCAGGGCGGGAACTGTGTCAGGGAAAGGCCGGGGGCGAGGCCCTGCACCCTGGAGGCCTCTCCGCGGCCCCACAGTACACCAGACAGAGCTCGCTGACACACACCAACAATCACCGACTGTAAAAACAGGACACACCAACAATCACCGACTGTAAAAACAGGACTGTAAAATTAATAAATACATATTATATACGCGTCAGCCAGGGTTCCATCAGAAACACAGATATGCATATTAAGAGGTTTATTGCAAGGCATCGGCTCCCAGGGCGTGAGTGCAGCCCTGAGTAGGAGCCTTCCCCCAGATGCAATCAGGCCACTCCTTCACCCCAGCCGCTGACCACTGACCACAGGGCTGTCCACACAGCTGCCAACATTCCAGAGCAGTACCGGGGCCAGTGCAGGAACACCTGGGCCCTGCAGCCTCACACACACAATACATGCATTGTTACTGTTTGCTGTTGCTCAGTCGCTCAGTTGTGTTCAACTCTTTGCGACCCCATGGACTGCAGCACACCAGGCTTCCCCATCCTCCACCATCTCCCAGAGTTTGCTCAAACTCATGTCCATTGAATCACTGATGCCATCCAACCATCTCGTCCTCTGTCATCCCCTTCTTCTCCTGACTTCAATCTTTCCCAGCATCAGGGTCTCTTCTAATGAGTCAGCTCTTTGCATCAGGTGGCCCAAGTATCGGAGCTTACTGGTTTGATCTCCTTGCAGTCCAAGGGACTCTCGAGAGTTTTCTACAGCACCACAGTTCAAAAGCATAAATTCCTCAACACTCAGCCTTCTTTATAGTCCAACTCTCACATCCATACATGACCACTGGAAAAACCATAGCTTTGACTAGACAGACCTTGGTCGGCAAAGTGATATCTCTGCTTTTTGATATGCTGTCTAGGTTTCTCATAGCTTTTCTTTCAAGGAGCAAGCGTTTTTTAATTTCATGGCTGCAGTCACCATCTGCAGTCCTTTTGGAGCCCAAGAAAATAAAGTCTGTCACTGTTTCCATTGTTTCCCCATCTATTTGCCATGAAGTGATGGGACTGGATGCCATGATCTTCATTTTTTGAATGTTGAGTTTTAAGCCAGCTTTTTCACTCTTCTCTTTCACCTTCATCAAGAGGTTCTTTAGTTCCTCTTAGTTTTTTGCCATAAGGGTGGTGTCATCTGCTTTCTGAGGTTATTGATATTTCTCCCAGCAATCTTGATTCCAGCTTGTGCTTCATCCAGCCTGGCATTTCTCATGATATACTATGCATATGCTAAATAAGCAGGATGACAATATACAGCCTTGATGTACTCCTTTCCCAATTTTGAACCAGTCTATTGTTCCATGTCCAGTATTAACTGTTACTTCTTGACCTGCATACAGTTTTCGCAGGAAGCAGATAAGATGGTCTGGTCTTCCCATCTCTGTAGGAGTTTTCTACAGATTGTTGGGAACCACACAGTCAAAGGCTTTAGTGTAGTCAATGAAGCAGAAGTAGATGTTTTTCTGGAATTCTGTTGCTTTTTCTATGATCCAACGGATGTTGGCAATTTGATCTCTGGTTCCTCTGCCTTTTCTAAATCCAGCTTGAACATCTCAAAGTTCTCAGTTCATGTACTGTTGAAGCCTAGCTTGAAGAATTTTGAGTATTACTTTGCTAGCATGTGAGATGAGTGCAATTGTGGGGTAGTTGGAACATTCTTTGGCATTGCCTTTCTTTGGGACTGGAATGAAAACTGACCTTTTCCAGTCCTGTGGCCACTGCTGAGTTTTCCAAATTTGCTGGCATATTGCGTGCAGCCCTTTTACAGCATCATCTTTTCAGATTTGAAACAGCTCAGCTGGATTTCCAGCACCTCCACTAGCTTTGTTTATAGTGATGCTTCCTAAGGCCCACTTGACTGCGCACTCCAAGAAGTCTGTCTCTAGGTGAGTGATCACACCATCACTAATTTAAGATCTTTTTTGTACAGTTCTTCTGTGTATTCTTGCCACCTCTTCTTAATCTCTTCTACTTCTATTAGGTCCACACCTTTTCTGTCCTTTATTGTGCCCATCTCTGCATGTATGCACACGTGTAAACACACACACACACACACACACACACACAAGATCTCTTCTCCAGGTGATGAAAATATGGTATTTTATGCAAAAAAGTTCCTTATTACTATTTCCTAATTTTCCACAATGCAGAGTATTGCTTCAGCAATAAGGTTATTTTTATTTTTAAGAGGAGAACAAAAGAGGTGCCCGCAGCAGCCCACTTTCACCTGGTGTCAGGAGAGGCTCAGCCAAGCTACTCACAGGTATGTGCACCGAGCCCACGGTAGGGCCCCAGTTGCTCAGCAGACGAAGGAGGCCTTCTGAACTTGGCATGAAGGGATATGGGATTTTGTCACTTTCTTTTCTTTGCATCTTTCGAGATGATCTCCCAGTTTTTCTTTTTTAGGTGTCAGTCTGGCATGTTACAGTGATTGACTTTTGAATGTTAAATCCAATATGAGCTGCTGAGATAAATCCTGCCTGCATCATTATCCTTTTAAATCGCTAATCTACTTTGCTTCAAAGTCAGGGTCTTCACAGCCACATTCATGTGGGATCTGGCTTGTGGCTTTTCAGCACGACCTTCCCTGATTCCAGAACCCAGGTGACTCTGCCTCAAGGACAGAGGGGAAGCCTGTGTGTGACGGATGCTCCCCACTCTTTAAGGGATGGTGGAAATCACCAGTGAGGACACCAGGGACTGAAGGCTTCTTTGTGTCAAGATTTTAATTAAAAATTCAATTTCTTTAATAGACACAGGGTTACTCAGGCGATCCATTTCTTCTTCAGTGAGCTTAGGTAATTTGTGTCTTTTAAGGAATTTGTCCATCTTATCTAAGTTGCCAAATTTATTGGCATAAAGGTGTTCATATGCCAGTTGAACTGTTGTTTCCAGAACAACACTGCAGATTGAAGTGTCAGTTCTGTGAAAAAGGTACAGTGTAATTTTGGGGATTCCCCTCAAAGGACATGGTGGTGCAGTGGTTAAAACTCTGCACTCCCGACACAGGGCCCAGGTCCCACGCCTGGTCAGGACACTAGATCCCACATGCTGCAAATGAAGATCCTGTATGCTACAACTAAGACCCAGTACAGCCAAATAATTTTTTTTTTAAAAAAAAAAAAAAGGACATCACACATAAAAGATGTCAACAGAAGCCAGGCTGTTGCCTTCAAGGGCTGATCCCAGGCCCTTCAGCCATCACCTCCAAGGCCCAGGACCAGCTATTGGCAGGGGTGGCTCCTGAACCCATGGTGCGCTGTGGGGAGAATGTAAGACGCCACAGCCACTGGGAGGGTCCACAAAAAGCCCAGCTCCTAATTACCATGCGACCCCTCAAGTCCACTCCTGAGCACATACCCTCCCCGCAAATGAGAGCAGGGTTCCAGAGAGTTATTTGCTCTTTCACATTCACAGGAGTGCTACTCATAAGAGTCAAAACACGGACACAAGCCAAGTGTCCATCAACAAATGAATGGATGACAAAATGTGGTTTACCTATACAATAGAATATTCATCATTCAGCCTTAAAAAGGAAGGAAATCCTGCAATACGCTACCACACGGGATCTTGAGGAACAGAGAACATTGAGGACATTATGCTCAGTGAGGCAGCCAGTCACAGAAAGACAAATACTGTAAGATCCCACGGATATGAGGTCCTTGGAAGAGTCAAAGCCACAGAGAGACACAGTAGATGGGATGACAAAGGGCCGTTTTTAACTCTGGCATCATAGTCCCTCCCGGCCCGCCTCCTTCCCGGCAGGATGGCCCTTCTCCCTGGATGAGGAGGAGCACAAAGAGGTCCTCCCCAAGGCCACCCCTGCAAGGGAGCCGGGAAGGGGCTGCCCCCGGCTGCTCCTTCTGTGCTGGGACTGGGGTGGGGGCAGCGGGGGCGACAGAGCCAGGAGCAAGCTGGGTGCTCTGGGTGAGGGAAGGACCTTGGGGAGGGGCCGACAACACCCTGCCCTCCCCCAGCGCACCTCCTCTGCTCCATTCCTTTTGTGAAGAACACTGCGCTGAGAGCAGTGAGAAGCAGCAAGGCCTTTACAACGCAAGGCAGGCGTAATTACTATGCTGACTGCTGACATCTGGTCCTTTTCCTTCTGTGAGGCCACACCCACTTCTCACAACCACAGCCCCCAGGCTCCTCCAGGGGCACGCGGTCCTCACACGCCGCCACCACCAAGCACATCCACAACCTTGGGTCCCAAAGACCCCTCCATACCCCCACACACAGGAACACTCCCCACACACACCCTCACACCCCACATACCCGACACACACCCACCCCCTCACATAAACACAACACACACACATCCACACCTTCACATAAACACAACACACACAGACATCCACACACCCCCTCCACACACACACACCCTCACATAAACACACTCCACCCACATACCCTGCTGCTGGGTTTAATGAAGGAGAGACTGTGGGTCTCACTGCAACTTCCAGCCCCACGTCACAGATCCCTGTGAACAGTGGGGCTGCAGCCTCTGGGCTCTTGCCCACGTCACAGGGGGCTTCACACCCACATCCACTCCCACTCCCCATGTCTACACGTGTGCAGATCTGCGACAACACAGGCAGCAGTGTACATGTGCCTTGGTCTTGGGACCAGCTTTCCAGGCCAGGCTGGCATTGGGCCCCTGGGAGCAACCTGGGTGAGACCTTTCCCTCATGGCCCTCCCCACGGGCCTCACACAGAGGCTCTGCTTCAACCAAGCGGGTGTTCTGTTCAGAAAGGTCAGAGTGCGGCAACTGGAGGTTCAGCTCTGCTGTGTGACCAATGGGGGCCTGTGTGAACATTCTCTGAACTTTGTCTCTCAAAGCCAAGAGCAGCCAGGCCCAGAGGCTTCTGTGCTGCGGATAGGCCCCACACCCACTCACTCCACTCAGGTCTCAGAAGGTGATGCCCTGAAAGCCCAAAAGGTGAAGAAGAAAGGATGCCTTGAACACAGAGAACCAGACCACCCAACACCTAGGCATCTCCTTGATGAATCACCACCATAACTACTGTGACACAGGGCGCCGCCTGCAGCCAACTTAACAACCATCAAAAGTGCTCGACTTTCCATGTTTGCGCTGAGGGGCCAAGCAGAACAGAGAAGAATTAATTCACCAAGAGCTCTAGGTGGAGTGAAACACTTCAGGATAATTACTTTAAAGAAAAATCAAGTGTCAACGAGCAGTGAACGGGGATCTTGGTCTGCCCTGGAAACTGAACATGGGGTTAGGAGGCCGCTGGGCTGGAGCAACGTGGCCTAGACGCGGGCGGGCAGAGGCCAGCCGTGCCCAATGCCCAGCCTCAGCGGCTGCTGCGCAGTGCTGGCCTAGGTCCCGGGGATGCGCGGTGCACACCCTCGCGCTTATAGAAGTGGGAACGGAGGCAGAGGGCAAACGAGGCATCAGCTCCATTCACGTCACTGTTTTCATCGAAGATTCTTGTAAATAGAAAAACAAAAAATTTAGAAGGAAATGACCTGCTACAGACACTTGCCATTTCAGTTTCCTTATTGCGCAAAAATAAACACTTTCACCTTTATTTAACACTCCATTTTCTGCATCTCCAAACTACTCAATCCAGGTCCAAAGATAGATGGGTATATAAAAGCACCTCCTTTCTACTAAGCAATTCATTGTGAAGAGATGATTATTTCTGGCCACCAAGTACAGAACACCAATACAATTTTAACTCCTTTGCTCCCAGGTTGGCTAAGCCACAGGCTCCGCTAGGGCCCCTGGTGGCCACACCTGCGTTCTCGGGGCCCCAGAGGGAGGTGCTCTGGCTGGTGGACAAAGCAACAACCCAGAGCACGCAGGCCCAAGGGCCAAGAAAAGACACGCAGGCGCCGCCAAGTGCACTTGCCAGTCTCCACGTGAAGGACCCACACGAGGCCTGGTGTCTAAAGGAGGGGAGAGGCTGAGTGGGTCTTGCCTGAAATGTAGCCCTGATAACAAATGTCATGCCAGGCGTGGCCTCAACAGGTCCCAGGGCCCAACCCTGAGAGGAGAGCAAGTTACTGACCCACACAGCCACACAGGCCTGGGTGACCGAGGGAGCGCTGCAGAAAGAAACCGCAACATCCCTGGGCGGGCAGTCCGAACAGGCAGCGGCTCTCCTGTGGCCTGCCCCTCAATTGTACGCCATCAACAAAGAGCCACACGGGACAAGCACTCCATCCAAAAACCAGGTGAGGCACCTCCATGGGACAGCCCACTCTCAGCTCTCACAAGCAGGTGGACTTGCTCCTGCACCGAGGACCACGGGGCAGTCACACGGGGGAGTCAGTGCACAGCCCCGCCCGCCACCCCTTCGCCGCAAACAAGTGCCAGTCGCAGTCGCCTCATCTCCTGGGTCTGCACTGGCAGCTGATTCCATGTGAGGCCGCCTCGGACGCGTCCAGAAGCAGCCTTTTGTGCAAAGGGGAAGCCACACCTGAATCAGACCTGCGGAGCTGGACTGTCAAGTGCCCAACAGGGACGCCCTGCAGCACTGCCAGCAGGACCCAGTGTGGCCCCAGTTCCACAGCAGGGGCCCAGGCCCGCCCTATAGCCCAGGCCCCTGTCCTGGCCAGACAGAACCCTGTCCACAGGCTCATCAGGACACATGAGCCACAGAACCAAACCTTCAGAATTCTCTTCGCAAGAAAGCAATGTCCCGTGACGACTCAGATCCTGCCTGGAGAGTATCTGTTGGTGGACATGTTTGTGTACACACACACACACCCTGAAGTTACTCACTTCACCATCCAGTGTCGGTGAACATCTTCAGCCCCAGGAATGGATGTCAGGCAGGGGGAAGACGGCTGGGCCTGGCTTGGCTCACCCTGCCCCTGGCCTGGCTCACCCACCGGGTGACACAGCACAGCCAGGGCAGCTCTCTGGGCCGTGGCCTCCCAGCACTGTTCAGACCATGTCTGCTCTCCCCCTTAGACCACTGGGGACGCTTCGAGTCCAGGTGCCGTGTGGCCATACTGTGGAGGCCGGGAAGGCAGCAGGGGGCAGAGACCCCTGCTCAGACCCACCTCCTCCTTCCCCAGAGCCCAGAAAGCCAAGGTAGACGTGTCAGCCGTGCCCAGTGCAGGGGCCAAGGCAGAGCCGAAAGCGGTCATTACTGCAGCCTCCACTGCACCCGGCTCTCCAGAACTAGAGATCGACACTTTGTCCCGGCCTTATAGCCTAACCCAGAAATACAAGTGCAGTCTTTAAAACACAAGGCCATTTATTTATTCAACTATGCTCTGTCAAATAACTTTTTTGTCTGGATTTTCAACTTTCATACCACTGTCAATTATCTTAAAACAGTTAATGTTGTTCAGTTGCTAAGTCATGTCCAAACTTTTGCGACCCCACGGACTGCAGCATGCCAGGTTTCCCTGTCCTTCACCATCTCCCAGAGCTTACTCAAACTCATGTCCACTGAGTCAGTGATGCCATCCAACCATCTCGTTCTCTGTCGTCCCCTTCTCTTCTCACCTTCAATCTTCCCAGCAATCTTTTCCAGGGAGTCAGCTCTTTGCATCAGGTGGCCAAAGTACTGGAGTTCAGCATCAGTCCTGCCAGTGAATATTCAGGGTTGACTTCCTTTAGGATTGACTGGTTTGATCTTCTGGCTGCCCAAGGGACTCTCAAGAGTCTTATCCAGCACCAGTTCAAAAGCATCAATTCTTCGGTGCTCAGCCTTTTTTATGGCCCAACTCTCACAACCATACATGACTATTGGAAAACCATAGCTTTGACTAGATGGAGTTTTATCAGCAAAGTAATGTCTCTGCTTTTTAATATGCTGTCTAGGTTTGTCATAGTTTTTCTTCCAAGGACTCAGGCCCCCAACCCCTCATAACACAGTCCAGTTGCTGGGTTCAGGGCTTAAGACAGTAAGAGAGGTGAGGAAGGGTCTGTCTTCATTGTAAAAAAAAATTTGGATAATACTGATACACTACAAGAAAACTAAAGACAAATCCCCCACCTTCAAGTCTCCAGCGAAACAATGAATCAATATTTCCCCCTCTCCACTTAGGATTACAAGTGTTACTCACCAGCAACCTTCCCTAAAGTAACACAGAAACACACCCTAAAGTGACACAGAAACACACGATTGAGTCCCCAGATCTGCAGGGCTCCACACCAACCTGTACAACTGCCAGGACCAGTCATCAGGCCCTGTCTTCCCCACTGCTCTGTACAAGAACAGAACAGTGGGGAGCAACGCATGCGTCCCAGGCTGTGGGGCGCACTCTCTTCACCCGGAGTACAACCTCAGGAAACAGTCCCTCTCAAGCCCTGTCCCCCTCCTCGGACCACCACTGCCTGGTTCTCCAGGAGCCTCCTGCCACTTGGAAATGCCCACCTGTGACCTAAGGCAAAAGAAGATGCTCGGTGCTGACTAGGGCCCAGACAGGTGTGAGGACCAAGGTCACCTGGGGTAGGAGTGGGAGGAGCCACAGAGGAGAGGGTGAGCCTGTGGACAAAAGTTCCAACAGGACAGAAACCTGCCAGGAGGCAGCCCTGAGGGAGCACGGACATCCCACCTCTGCTGGAACAGCGGGACAAGCCCTTCCTGAGGCTGCTTTCTGTCTGACTTCAAGCCTCCCCGTCCCGCTATGTAGACATCTGCCATTTAACCTGTGTCTGCAGTGACAGAGCTGAACCAGAAGCAGCGGGGGCGCAGTGCTCCACACAGTGCAGATACGGCGGGTGGAGAGCCCACGGAGAAGAGTCAAGAAGCAGACACCAAGTGCACCAGTGTAGGCCCCACTGACCCCGGAGAGAAGCCTCCACCCACCCACCCTCCCACCTCCCCCACAGCACGCCCACAAGGGGAGGTGATGGTGGTCACACTCACCAGAGCTCTGTTCCCACAGAGAGAGGCGCTCTAAGAGCCACAGGTGAGATAAAGAACCTAAAACACCTCACCTGTCCTGAGTCCTGAAATCCCCCCGGAAGGAGAACATTCCCTAAGCTGAAGCCTGTCCCAGACTCCACCCTCAGACCCTGGGACAGGGCACGCCAAAGGGACTGGCCAGCTGCTTGACACGCCTGCAAGTCTAGCCCTGAGCCAAACCCAGAGCCTGCCTGGAGGGTCAGGGAGTCACTGGCCACAGCCTGCTCAGAAGGTCAAGCACATCTCAGGAAGCAGGTGAGACCCGTCTGCAACCTCCCCCCGTCGTGCTCAGGAGCCACCTGCCCTGAAGTTGTTCTGAGACAAAGGCGTGTGCCTCAGCTCCATACGGACACTGATGCAGAACACAACAGCGATCGACACACACACAGAGCTGAGAGGGAGCCCACGAGAGGCAGCTGGCACAGAGAGTCAGGTGTGGTGGAGGAGGGAGATGGCAGAGAGGACAGAGCGGTCTTACAAGTTCTCATCACAAGAAACAACATTTACCGCTGTGTGAGGTGACAGAAGATGACTAGATACATGGGGTCATTTCTCTGCACACCTGAAACTTACACAAGGTGAAATGTCAATTGTGTCTCAGTAACGCGGGGGAAGGGGGGGAGTGGAATAAAACATAAAAAAATTTTAAACTTAGGGACAGGGAATGATCTTTTCCTTCCTTTTGCCTCAAACACATGTCCTCTGGTCTGACAACATTTTACAGCAGCCCACATTTAGTATATGCAGAATTCAATCCTAATGACAGCCCCATTGGTGTCTGCATCACGGAAGGTCCATGAGGAGTTTGCTGGTGCATACGTGAGAGCTTGTGTGTGTGCACATGCATGAGCACAGACATAAGCACGCACCAAGAAGCCACTTTCCACAGCAGAGTTGGTTAGAGGCAAGAGCTTCCAGGCCATAAAAAGGAAATGAGATCTATCCTCCAGCACAGGGCAGCGTGTGGCACAGAGCACCCCACACAGAGAGAACCCCTCCCAGGAAGCCTGGCTGGATTCCAGCCAGAGATGAGCCACAAAGGGAAGGCACCCAGCAGCATCCAAGCCACCGCCAGCTCTGCTGCAGAAACGCAGCTAAACCCCACATCCCGAACAACCGACAGATGTTGTATGCCACCTGTAACCTCTACCCTCTTCATGACTTTCTAGTTGGACAACTAAATGCTTTCTAGGCAGCCCCGAAGCCAACACCTAACGAACAAATCCTACTGCTCCTCTATTCTAGCTTTTCTGAACACAGGCTCAGAGAGAAGGTTCAAAGAAACGCCAATTCTCCATGGCCAGGACCCAGAACATCTGAGTAAATGCACTCCCCAGACAGCTACAGCGCCCGTGGTGCTCACACCTTGAGACCTCAGCCCAGGAGCCTCCCCGCCTGCCCCGTCCCTGCTGGAGATGGAGACACCCCGGTCCACAGCAGGGAGGCTCGGACGGGCTCCCGTGTCCTAGGCTGGCCAAGGGCTGCCCTCTATGGCAAGAAAGAGGGTGAAGAAACTGGTCCCGACAAGAAAACAGAAACAAAAGACTACACCTTCACTTCTCAGAAATTATATTCACTGGGGCTTCCCTGGTGACTCAGTGGCAAAGAATCCGCCTGCCAATGCAGGAGACACGGGTTTGATAGCCCTGGTCTGGGAAGACCCCACATGCAGTAGAGCAACTAAGCCTGTGTGCCCCAACTACTAGGCCAGGGCGCCCTGGAGGCCGTGTTCCCACCAAGAGAAGCCACTGCAATGAGCAGCCCGCGCACCGCAACTAGAGAGCAGCCCCCGCTCGCTGCCACGGGCAAAAGCCCGCGTTGGGCTGGATGAGTCACAAGCTGGAATCAAGACTGCTGGGAGAAATACCAGCAACCTCAAATATGCAGATGATATCACTCTCATAATAGAAAACAAAGAGGAACTAAAGAGCCTGTTGATGAAAGTGAAAGAAGAGAGTGAAAAAGCTGGCTTAAAACTCAACTTTCAAAAAAATTTCAGAACATGACATCCAGTCCCACACTTCACAGAATACAGAAGGGGAAAAAGTGGAAACAGTGACAGACTTTACTTTCTTGGGCTCCAAAATCACTGCAGACAGTGACTGCAGCCATGAAATTAAAAGATGTTTGCTCCTTCGTTGTAAGGACTATTGCTGAAGCTCCAGTACTTTGGCCACCTGATGCGAAGAACCACCTCATCAGAAAAGACCCTGATGCTGGGCAAGATTGAAGGCAAAAAGGAGAAGGGGGCAGCAGAGGATGAGATGGTTAGTCAGCATCACTGACTCAAGGGACATGAATTTGAGCAAACTCCAGGAGATAATGGAGGACAGGGAAGCCAGGCGTTCTGCAGTCCATGAGGTCACAAACAGACACAACCTAACAACTGAACAACATCACACAGAACTCCAAGCCAGCAACTGTGTACCAATATGTTCTGAGTCATCACAATCCAGATCATCTTAAAAGACCTGCAAAATCTGGAAAAACAAAGACAAATTTTTAGATCAAGTGACAAGGCTGAACCACTAAAGACAAAACTTCAGTCAGCCAAGTGTGAGCTACATGGTTCACAACCAAGAGAATCGGTGTGTAAAGCTGTGAGGCACACAGCCAGTCTGGAGACAGCTTCTGCACAGGTAGAACTATGCAAGGAAACCGGCTGAGGCCCAGGCAGGGGCCGGCGCTGCTAGAGGAGGGCGGGACGGCGCCCAGCAACCTGTCCCGGGAGCGGCCGCCCGGGAGCAGAGGCACGCAGGGTGCCTGGCCTTCGGCCTTCTGCTGCCTTTCTGCTGCCAGTCTGCAGAGAAAGGGGAGGCCAGAGGAAGGGAAAGCAGCTGAGGGGACTGACCCACAGCTGAGAATGCGAGCTCACCAAAAGACCAACCCGGGAGACACACACAGACACCTACTCTAAAGGGGGCCTATGTTCATGTCCCCTTGACAACTACAGGAGGGGACTTACCACCAAGGCTCTACCGGATCAGGAGCCTTCTGAAAATGCACACAGACTCAAGCACTGACGCACTGGGGAGAAGTAATGCACACTCTGGGGGTTTCCTGAGGCTGTCACATTCTGAGTGACCAACAAGCATGCAGGCTGACTTGATTTGTTAAACTACGATTTCTCATACAGGCTGAAGAGCTCAGTATAGCTGTTTATAAAATGTGGTCCAAGGACCCGAAGGAATTTTGGCAACCCACTTTGGAAACTTTTTTCATAGCAACACTGCCTCTTTGGCTGGGGTGGTATTTGCACTCATGATGCAAAGGTGATGGTCCAATTGCTTAAGAACCTCCATGATGAAGTAGTAATTGTTAATTTCATTAAACACCAGGCCTTTCCATACTTGTCTTTTTCATATTCTATGTGACAAAATATGAAATGCACATGAAACATTTATCCCGTGTACCAATAATAGTTGCCTCCAGCAAAAGCATTTTTTCAGGGAACACCATTTTTATATGGGAGAATGACTGACAGGCAGGCTCTAGAGACACAGGAATTTGGCAGACTGCTTCTAGAAAATGAACAAAGTGAGACTGCCACTTCCAGGAAAACACCTGAACTTTGGCTTTAATTCTTTTTATTTTTGGCCGCACAGCTTGAGAGAGCTTATTTCCCCACACTGGGATTGAACCCAGGCCCCCAGTATCAGAAGCTCAGGGTCCTAACCACTGGGAATTTGCCAATGCTAAAATTCAAGTATTTGATCAAATACCAGAATTTTGGAAAACTCTATGAACAGACAGCTTCTGGTGGCTTAAAGGCTCCTCTGATGAGAGAACTAACAAGGAAAAACAAAAGCAGCAAAATAAAATGTTAGCATCTGAAAGATGGAAAGAACTGAGTACACCACAGCTGACCAACTGCCCACGGGCACTGCTGCAGAACTCAAAACAGGTAAAAGGTCTAGTTACAGTACAAAAAAGACCAAGGGTCAAACACGGCTGAGAAGAACTAACTGGGACCCAGAGCAGGACCCCACACTTCCTCTGACCTTCACCACATGGCCATTCGTTAGGTTTCAGTATCGTATCAAACACCACCTCCAAAACTGTACCAGAAAGCTATTAAAGGGAATTCCCTGATGATCCAGTGGTTAGAACTTGGTGCTTTCACTGCCATGGCCTAGGTTCAATCCCTGGTCAGGGAACAAAGACTCTGCAAGCTACAGGGTGTGGCCCCCCCAAAAAGCTATTCAAATATTCTTCCCTATTCCAACTACATTTTTCTGGTATACTTTAACCAAAGGAACATATGACAGTTTTTCATTTTGGAAAATACAGTGGTTTTTGAGTAAAGCTGTGCTATTTAGAGTTATGTACAATGGGTTTATTACTCCTACTTTTTAAACGAAATGAGTAAATGAGAGTTTTAATTGATAGATGTCCCGGACAGGGACACGGACAGGACTCATTTGGGCCCCTCGGTGCTCCCAACATGAAGCGTTTCCAAAACGACAGGGTCCAGGAACACGGGCGGGCAGGAAAGATGCCTACTCCAGGCCCCAATCCGTCACAGACCCTCCCAAGACCACACCTACAACGTGACCCTTTAATACATGTGTGTGAGAAGAAGTAAAAGATGAACATACAAAAATCTGAGCACATCTCTCCAGGAAGCACCGGCTTTCTGTCTCCCAGGGCCGTGTGGACGGAGGAGACTGGAGCAGGGAAGCGGGCCTGTCTGTTGGTTCTCCTCCCCCTGATACGCGGGAGGGCCCTGTGCCCCAGGCAGGCAGGACTGGGCCTGCGTGCTTCCTGCTCAGCAGACTGAACAGCAAGCACCCCTGTGCAGACCCAGCACTCAGTACTCTGAGGGTCAGGATGCAAGTGTCCAGAATCTCGTAATTTACAGATGGGGATGAAGGCCTTGCAGTGAAGCTGCAGAACAGGGGTGGATAGACGGTCCCTGAGCTGGCTACCCGAACCACCCAGCAGACCTGCTTCAGAACAGGGCTCAGGCCCCGAGCATCAACCCCACTGCTGAGTCTGGGAGCAGAGCCCATTCTCAAAAACGCAGTGTGTGGGTTGAGTCTGGAGACTGGCAGCACGCAAATGGCTACAGACCTCATGACTCTACATGTTTAAGCCCAGGCTAAATACTGCTGACCAGTCTCTGAAAGGAAAGTTAAGTGGTGTGGCCCAAAGCACAGTGACTGGACAGGCACACAGGCTCCCTTGGGCCCAGTGAGGGCCCTGCACCACCTCTGGACTGGGGTGCGCACCCTCAGACCCCTGGAGACCAGGGCCTGAGGCCATCCTTCTCCCTGTTGCCCATCAACGGCTTCGCACTGTTGGGGGGATGGCTTCCCCGAGAGGCATCTCAGGCTGCAGTGCTCTGGAGCAACATCCCGCACAGTCCAGGGCTCTCGGAAATGGAGGACAGCATAGGACAAGTGTCCAGGGGGCAACGCCCCCTTTTCCAAGCAGTTCACAGAGAGGTCAGAACTGAGTTCAGAGGTCAGCAGCAGGCTTTGTTTACTGTCTACTTCCCATCCAAGAAGACCCGAGAGACAATAAAGTGATCCAGGACGCCTTTCAGTAGGTGAATGGATAAATAAACTGTGGAGCATCTAGACAATGGGCTATTATTATTATTCAGCACTAAAAAAGAAAAAGAAAAATGAGCTATCAAGCCTTGAAAGGACACGGAAGCCCCTTAAATGCACGTTACTAAGTGGTAGGAGCCAACCTGAGAAGGCAGTATGAGCCTGACCACAGGATGCTCTGGAGAAGGCAAGAGTGCAGACAGGGGAGGTGGGGGGAGACACCGCAGCACAGACAGAGCCGCCAGCACCCAGAGGGAGGCCGGACGCAGCCTGTGGACCCTGGGGACGCCGAAGTCTGTGCAGCATCATATCAACTGCAGGCGCCTGGTGGCACAGAGGATAGGAATCCACCTGCCAATGCAAGGGGCATGGCCAGGAAGATACCACACGCCACGGGGCAGCTTAGCCCGTGTCCACAGCAACTGAGCCTGCACTGCAGAGGCTGCACTCAGCTAGAGAGGACTCCCCTCCCGCTGCAACCAGAGAAAGCCCGAGCAGCAGCGAACAGTGCAGCCAAAAATAAATAAACTTTTAATAAATAAATACACAGATCAATCTCTCCTCTGGGGTGAGTGAGTGGGCGCTGAGTGTGTATGGGAAATCTCTACACCTTGCTGTTTGATTCTGTTGTGAGCCTGAAAAAGAGGAACAGAGCGCCGGGCTTCTGTAAGAGAGGTAGCCCGACAGGCTGGTCCGGGCCCCCCGCCGCCAGCCCGGCCTCCCATCTCACCTGCTCCCCACCCAGTGCCCAGGCTCTGCCCTCCTCAGGCTCAAGGGGCCCCTCTGCTGTGGGAGGGCAGAAAGGGTATACGACTCCATCTTTGGCCAAGGTGACAAATGATCAGGTCAAGAACGAGGACGCCGGCAGCAGTGTGGGATCAGCCACCCCAGCAGGGCCCCGGGCACTGCCCCATTCCACACAGGCAGCCACGCACCCCCAGGGGCCGACAGCTGGGCGGTCTCCACCTGCCACCCTCTCAGGGGGCTGCAGATGCCGCTGACTCCTTTGAGGCCACTGTCCTAGGGACATGAACCAAGGTTCACTTAAGCCTCAGGACAAAGAGCAAAAGGCTCAGAGTGAACAGAACAGCAGCTTCTTCCCTGGACAAGAAACGGACCACGACGGCAGGCACAGGGCCTCTAGAACAGAGCTCTGTCATCAGCCTAGTGCGCAGGCTTGGCCCTGCCTGCCCTGCGCCCAGGCCTCACCCTGCACTGCGCACATCCAGGCACGTGACCCGTGCCAGAGCTGAGCACTGCGTGACGGCCCAAGACACCACACACACACACACACACACACACACACACACACAGTACCCCCCCCACGCCACAAACCCACACACACACACACAGTACCCCCCCACGCCACAAACTCACACATACACACACTCAGTACCCCCCACCACAGACACCCCCACACAAACCACAAACCCACACATACACAACACCCCCCCACCAGACACCCCCACACACACCAGAAACCCACACATACACACACACACAGAGCACACCCCGCCACAGACACCTCCCCACACCACAAACCCACACGTACATACATATACACACACACAATACCCCACCACCACAGACACCCATAACACACACCACAAACCCACAAACCACCCCCCACACACACACGAACACCCCACCACCACAGACACCCGTAACACACACCACAAACCCACGCATACACACACACAGCGCCCCACCACCAGACACCCCACACATACAAACACACACAAACACCCCACCACCACAGATACCCCCACACACACACAAACCCACACATACATACACACACAGCACCCCACCACATATCCCCCACCAAGGATATGCCACACACCCATACACCGCACCCCACCACTATACCCCCCACCAGATAAGCCACACAGCCACCACAAACACACACACACACACAGCACCCACC
Organism: Bubalus bubalis; assembly: GCF_019923935.1. Taxonomy (NCBI): domain Eukaryota; kingdom Metazoa; phylum Chordata; class Mammalia; order Artiodactyla; family Bovidae; genus Bubalus; species Bubalus bubalis. Next base: position 14,046,975 of record NC_059174.1, read on the forward strand.
ACCACACATCCCCCACCACAGATATGCCACACAGCCACCACAAACCTACATACACAGCACCACACATTTCCCCCACCAGATACACATTATACACATCACAAGCCCAAACCCACATACATACACACACACAGCACCCATCACACAAACACCACAAACCCACACACACAGCACCCCACCACCACGTATCCCCCACCACAGATACGCCACACAGCCACCACAAACCCACACACACCCCCATCACACACACTGCGGCACAATCATGGCACAAGCATAAAGAGGGGCCCCTGCATTCGCTCCCTGCCCCCCCTCAAGGCAGACGCTTGCATGGTGACCTCTCTCCTCAGTGTAACCAGGACTCCAGGATGCACTCAGTCTGCTGCTGATAGTTATGGAACCTTGAAAACGCTACTATTCAGCATCTTTGAGGCCTACAGCCTTATGATAAAAATGTAGGAAATGGGGAAGAAATACAAAAGTGAAGGTGTCTGGACAGTCGGTGCCGCTCACAGCGCTTTGGGGTTCCTGGAAGAGTAGGACCCCTCCCACATTAGCCTTGGGAGATGGAGACCCGCCCAGAGACCTGAAGGACAGCTGTCACCAGATGGAGGATGCCAGGGAGATGTTCTGTGCAGACTCAAGCACAAAGAAAAGGGATATTTTTTCTTCTAAAAAAAAAAGTGAAGTATTAGCTCAAGGAGATTAGAGGAGCTTACACATCTGATCATAGCTTTTCCCATAAAAAATGCCCACAACAGGGTTTCTCCAGCTGTGCCCCACCCCCCAGGCAGGGCTGCAAACCTGTTCTTCCCCTGACCCACTCATGCCATGGGCCTCAAGCCAAGACAGCATCTGACATGCTAGCTGAGAGGCTGGGCTGCAGCAGCGCTGACTCCACAGGCTCCAGCACCCAATTCACACAGACGCTAGACACACACACACACACACACACACACACACACACACACACACACACACACACACACACACAGGGCAGGAACCCACTGTCCTGCTTCTGCAGCCCAGGCTTCCTGCGGCTCCTCCCTATGTCCGCCGCTCTGCCCGAGGCCAAGACGAAAACACGCAGGGGTGCCAGGCGCAGGGGAGGTGAGCTAGACAGTAAACTTTTCAAAAGAACAGAAAAATTAAAAAAGTAAAAAATCCTTGCCCCCAAAATTAACAAGAACAAATTTTAAACCCAGGCTGACCCTAACTAGGAGATGGAGAAAATGGACAAGGAGGAGGTTCCTGGAGGAGGCTGAAGTGGACAGTTGGCTGGGGACCAGATGCAGATGCACGGCCCATGAGACCCCCCCACCCAGACAGCCAGGACCCTCCAAGGTGCTCAAGGGCCCCGGGTTTACTTGTGATAAACCACCCGTTCACAAAAGGTCCACAGAGTCCAAGGCGTAAGTGCCACGTGACTTCCCAAGAGCTGGTTCCCACCCGCTCCTTCCTCCTGGCACTCCGGCCCGGCCCCAGGGCCTCTGCCTGGACAGAAGCAGGGAGCGGGCAGGCGCTGAGACAGCGGGCACGCGAGCACTGCCTGCCCCGCCTTCCTGATGGCAGCCCGGGCCACGCTGCCCTCACCACGGCCCTGCACTGCTGTGGCTCTGCTCTGCTTCCCTTCCTCGCCTTCTGGTCAGCCCTCAGTCCACCTGCAGCTCCCCCAGCAGACAACTCTGCAGATCAAACACGGCATCCTCACCCTCAGAACACAGCACATCGAGAACCTCACCACCATCCCTTTTCTTGACGCTAAGAATACCCAAATCCCTATTCCCCAGGGGCAACACGAATGTCTGGCTTCCCTGGTGGCTCAGTGGTAAAGAATTCTGCTGCCAATGCAGGAGACACGGATTCGATCCCTGGGTCAGGAAGATCCCCTGGAGAAGGGAATGGCAACCCACTCCAGTATTCTTGCGTGGAGAATCCCATGGACAGAGGAGCCTGGTGGGCTACAGTCCAAAGGGTCACAAAGAGATACAACTGAGCGACTAAACAACAACACAAGTGACAATCAAGGTACCAATTCCATGCCAGATAAGCACTACTATGTATAGAACTGATAACTCTAGGGAACCCTATCAATACTCTGTAATGACCTATATGGAAATAGAATCTGAAGAAGAGTGGAAACATGTATAACTGAGCCACTTTGCTGTACGGCAGAAACTAACACAACATTGTACATCAACTAGACACCAACAAAAATTAATTTTTTAAAAAAGGCATCTATTCTAGAGTAAACACTGTCCAGCCACAAAGGCGCCTCCCCACCTCCGCCCACACCCTCCTCCCTTCCTCCGTCTGGTCAGCCCCCAGACAGCCCACCAGCGCACAGCACCTCCACCACCTTACCCAACCTCCTCCTCCCGTTGAGGTCCAAGTGGACTTAGGAATGGCCTCAAACATCGGCCTGCAGAAACCTCGAAAGCCTCACAGACCCCGGTCCTGAGTGGCGGGAGGAAGGAGGAGGGACTCCATGCTGGCCCCACAGGCCAGTTCAGCTCGGGTTTCACAGAAGCTATGCAGCTCTGCTCTGAAGCAGATGCAGGCCATCTCTTCACCCTCCAACATAACACTTGGAGGAAATCCCTTTAGCCAGCTTTTAAAATTTGATGGCTCAAAAAATAAAACAGGGAGTTCCCTAGTGGTCCCTGGTGGTTAGGACTCCACACTTTCACTGCCGAAGCCCGGGTTCAAGCCCTGGTCGGGGAACTCAGATTCCACAAGTGACACAGTAGAGTCAAATAAATATAAATAAATACAAAGAACACTGGTTCCGTGAGAATCCCTGTCGCTAACAATGGAAGGAAAATGACTGCAATGTTATAAGCAACAGATGAGCTGCTACTAACAGCCCACAAGCCCTTCCAGCGCCTTCCTGCCCAGCACAGCTGTGGAACCAGAGCCCTGAGGCTGCTGCAGCCAGAAACACCCGGACAAACTAGGGTGCAAGCTGGGCCCAGACGCCCTGTTTCTCTCACCTGCCTGCTTCCCAAACCCTCTCCTTGGCCACACGAGTTTTCCCAGCACCTCAAACGTCTTGGCGTAAGAGAACCAGTGTTCTACTGACCACCAAGACCTGTGGTGGGCAAGAGTGAGAACTTTTCTGGGAAAGCATGTAAACACAGTGGCCAATTTTTATAGGAACAAAAGCAAGCATTTAATGAAACCTAATTTAAATGACATCTAATATTCCATACTTTGTATGTATTTTAAGAGAACCTAGAGCAGCCAGAACTCTAAAATTATAATAAAAAATTATTATACTCAAAAATCTAGAATACATAAGTTTTACTTGTATAATTAGCTATGCATATTTCTTTGAGAAAGAAGCAAAAAGTGTGCTTTGTTATCTATTTTTAAATCCTGACAAATATCTCTGTTAAACAGGCAAATGTATTATTAGCACACTATGATCTACGAGCTTCTCACCAACTGCAAATCCACCCGCCACCGCCCTGCAGCCCAGGCACACCGCGTGTGCTGTGATGTGAAGGGCCACAGCCACCAGTGGCCGGATGCTGCTCAGGTGGAGGCAGGGTCATTAACTGTAACACAGTATGACCTTCAAACCGTGTGCGCCAAAAAAAAAAAAACAAAAAAAAACTTGCACATCCAATCAGCCTGCCCCGCCATGGACCCCGGAGCCACAGGCGCTACAGACCAGCCCGGAGTCCATCCAAACCGGGCCCTAAAGGGTGCCGGGCAGGCACACGCGCACAGATGGAAACACGTAGCCACCTCTTGGAAACGGTGACCTCAGATGGGACCTCAGTGGTTCACATTCCACCTTATGTGGTCAGAATGAAAATTAAGAACAGTGGATGATATGAATAACAATGAAAAAGCATTACAAAGCCTGCAAAATTAGTGTTTTTAAACTTGTGCCTTCAGATGCCAAGAAAGGTCACGGAATGTAGACCCTTCCACCCGTGTTCACACCCACAGTCACACCCTTATCTCTATCCCATCCAAACAGTGGACTTCTGAAGACAATTATAATCAGTGTAATCAGTATTGACTGAATATTTATGGTTCACAAAAGTGATCAACAGCATTAGATACCCTGGATTACCTGTGTGATGTACTGTCAAAATGACAACCCTTCCATCTCAGACAACATTCCCAATAGGAACACGCCCACTGCTCAAAATCCACTAGAGCCATCAGGCCAGCCCCGGAACCTGTCAGCAGCCTGGCTGGTAAATTGTTTTCTTTTCATCAAGAATCACCAAATGCTTACTAATTACCTCATTTAGGCAGCATCTTGTTTTTTCTTGTCATAAATTAAGGCCAGCCTTCCAGTCTCCAAACAAAGGCCAGGCTCAAGCCTGCAGGTGTGGGTGGGCCTGGCTCCCCTCTGCCTCCCGCCCCAGGGCAGAGGCTCTCAGTGGCTGCCCTGAGGTCCAAGACAGTCCACACAGCCCAGGAATGCATGGGTTCATCCTGGAAGACCACCCTGGGGGCCTCCCGGGTGCAACAGAGCCCACCACACCCCGACCCCGCACCACCCACCAGTGGCCGGGCCGGCTGCTCTCCCACTCCAGACCACCCTGCAAACTCAGAGTTCTCCATCGCACTCAACTCCATTTCCAAGGAAACACTTCCATCATCAGGGAGGCCGGCCAGGTGCATCTCAAAGTGGCCGCACACAGGACGGCTGAGGCAGGGTTGGGTCCGTGGGGTTGAGCAGCAGGGAAGGCTTCTTCCCTGTCTGCTGGAAACAGCACAAAACACACAGAATACACTCTGGGGCTGTTGGCTTTAAAACCTTAATACCAGGTCAAGGTATGAAACACTGAAAGGAGTCAACAGTTTTCTTTCCAACTGTTATCAATCCACAGATCAGAAGACACAAGGAACTGCCCCTGGGACGTGTCCCCTAAGGGAGGAGGACTCTGTCCTAGAGCCGAGTGTCCAGCCAGGCTGAGGCTGCACCAGGACTCCCAGGAGAAGGCAAGCTCAAGGCAACCCGGCCAAGAGCCCACCCCAGACCCACCAACCACACACGCGGGCCTCAAACCTAAGGAAATTCCCGTGTGCCTACTCGCCGGCCCGCACACAGAGCAGCATGGGCCACCCCGCTCCCCCAGCGGAGGGGTGGCAACGCTCAGGTGGCGCGAGCGCGGCAGGCCCAGATCCCCAGACAGGGAGCACGCGGGGCCGCGGGCCCAGGCCACTTGGGGACAGAGCCACTAAGACAAAACTCTGGTAAGAAGTCAACTTTCTGCACAGACCAGGCTGCCCAGTGTCTTCATGTGCCCACAGGTGCCTCTCCCTGGGACACCAGGGAAGCTACCTACTGACCCACAAGGCTCACCACCACCCTGCAGCCCCTTGTTTCCCTGAAATCCAAGACAAAACCCAGATACTGAGACAAAACTCTATCAAGCCCAAGAAAACCAGCAAGGAGAGGTAAGAATGACTTTAATACTTCTTTTTACAAACCAATGAAAACAATACAAACTGTTGAGAGAGAGCAGGTGCAATAAAATTCTTACCGAGTCCATCGCTGAAAGCCGTGGCTGATGACTGTAAATTAAATCCAACAGAGGCGTGTCCCAGAGCAGCGGTGAGGAGATTCTGAAACAAGAGAATCCAGTGAGCGCCTATAAATACTAATTTCCCCTCAGTTCTTTTCGTAATGTCGCCTCTCTGTGTGTGGACTACATCATGGCCCTTCCTTCACTTTGGGTCACTCCGACAACCCCAAGGTTTTAGGGTGTCTGGCTGTACAGGAGAGGCGCTCACACCCGGGACTCAGGGAGGGCACCCCAAGCAGACACCTCTGTCTGGACTCCGCTCCTGGACAGCACTGCTCAGAAAGGCCAGTTAAGGAGAGAACACCAGAACGGGCCAGTCATTCTCCCCAGAGCAGGCGCCTGAGGCCTGGGGCCCTGGAAGGGCCATCCGCAGACGTTCTCCTTTCAGGAGTTTGACAGTAAGCCTCTGCCAGAGTTACGGATTTTGTAGCTTCTACAGACTCACTGTCACACTCAAGAGTAAAATTGGAACTCACCCTTCGCTGACAAAACCTGCACGCCAGCCGCGCCTGCCCCTCAGACGGGCCAGTCCCACGACACTGTCCCCTCCCCACTTCCTCCCTTCACCTACCCAGGGACCTGCCCACAAAGGCAAAGGACAATGATTCAGACCAAATGAGGTCCCAGGATCCAAGGTCAGAGACGTGCCTCTAGGTCCAGCTCAGGAGAAGCCAGAGGGCCTGGGCGACCCCACAAGGACCAGCACGTGTCATCAATGTCACTAAGAAATATCACACAGAGGGGCCTCGTGGGCAGGCCAGACACAGGCAAACAGCCCCCTTACTCATAAGTAAGCTGCAGCTATACATCAGAAGCAAATCTCAAAAATCTTATCAATGAATGAAAAAATGTCTTGGAGGGATATACTGAATGTATCTGGGTCTTTCAAAAACACATGAAACTTGAGACTTCCCGGGCAGTTCAGTGGCTATCTACCTGCCAATGCAAAGTGCACGGGTTTGAGCCCTGGTCTCGGATGATTTCACATGCTGCGGGACAAGCAAGCCCATGTGCCCCACTGCTGAAGCCTGCCCATTCGAGGACAGGTGCTCTGCAATGAGAAGCCACCGCAACGAGAAGCCTGTGTGCCGCAACGAAGAGCAGCCCTTCCCCACCACAACCAGAGGAAGCACCCACGTTGCAACAAAGACCCAGCAAAGCCAAAAATAAAATAGTAATAAAAAATTTAGGTACATGAAATAATACATTTGATTTATAATGTATTCATTCAAAACTAGGAGTTTAAAGGTACACAGACAACTAAAAACAATCTTTTCATTCATCAATTATTTTTACATCAAAACCAGCGACTTCAACTATTTGAAAGTAAACTCAAAATCTAGTATCAAAAGAGCAAATGGCACCATATATGATCCTCCAGAATCACTATTAATTAAAAAAAAAACAAAAAAAAACACACAAAAAAACACAGATTTTATTGAGAGGCCTCTCCAAAGACCTATGCCAGAAGTCAAATCAGTGGACACTGTGGCCTGGCCATATGAACCAGCGACACTGCTGGTGGGAAGAGGAGGTGACACGGCAGGGTCACAGCAACACGACCCTTCCGAGAGAGCTGTGCGGCCTCAGGAACATGCAAACCCGGTCTCCACAATCCCATCAGGCACCCTCCCGTCTCCACACACACCAGTGGTGCCGTGTCAGGATGGGACGCGCAGACAGGAACCGGGCACGGCTGGCGGGACAAGCGCTCGTGGACAGTGGACTCCCAGGGTCTGCACACGAGCTACACGTGTGTGTACACAGCTGGGTCAGGACTTTTTTGTCCTGTTGCTGGCACAGGATTTCTGAAGCTGACATTAAGCGCAAGGACTAGAAAAGCAGCTTCCAACCACACCTTGGTTTTCTTGAAAAGCACAAGCTGCTCACTAAGTGTCTTGATTTTCCTATAAAGACAGTAATAGGATAACACAGTGTTTAGATGGAGTCGACACCTGGAATACAGCAAATAACAACTACTGTTCAGTCTCTGACACCAGCATGCTGTCACTTGGGACACACCACCCTCCACCACCCTGGGCGCTTCCTGGGCCTAGGGTGCTAAGCGCCCACACCCCTTCCACACAACAAGCCACACAGAACACGGTCACTCAGACATCACAGACACACTGGAGACCCTGACCACCAAGACAGGAGACAGCTTTCCTGGGGGTCTAAGCCAGGAAACAGACTACCAGTGTTTAGCTCCCAGCAAACTCAGAATTCCCAGTCAGCACCCCGCTCTCCACAGAGAGGACACTGTTCCCTGCCGTGGCCGGGGGCACTGGCGCCTGGCCCTACAGACACCCCATCTCAGGAGCCAGGGCTGCGGCCGTGACACTTGTGTCCAGAATCACAGCCCGCAGCAGCCTCTCTGCTGTCAGCGCTCCCGCTCCTGTGGGCCTGCCAGGGGCAATCAGACCAGCCCTCTATTAGACCCCATTCCCAATCTCCAGCTCAGAGCTCCCCACTGAACTCACAAAGCTCACCATACCAGAGACACGCCACATCACACACGCACACAGATAAGCCCCAAGGTAATTACGACTGTATTTCCTGCCCTGGTTCAGGGCACTCCTGTCTAGAAGATCCTCCAAGTCCAAACCTGCTGTGCCCAGCTCATGACCAAACCCCAGACAGAAGCCTGGAGTCATCCAGCTCCAAACCTCTGCTCTCTCAGCCCCCACCAGCCGGCCAGACTCCTGACTCAGCAGCCCCAGTGCTTCCCCACCCATGTCATCACAACTCCCACCACGCTGCTGAGAAGGGTACGCACCATGTCTGGTTTACCCCTACACACCCCACTCTGCCCACAGGAGTCACTGGGCTCACGAGGGGTGGATTCGAGTCCAAACTTCAGACGCCACCCTGATGACGCACATGGGTATGTGCACACATGTACATGCACACACGTACACACACACACACAGAGCAAAGGAGCTCCCATTTTCCTGCTGGGAGGGCGGGTTCCCACTGCAGGCACCCCACTAAAGGTGAGCGCCCTGGGGACACAGGCACCCCAGCAACCCCAGACTGCTTCCAGTTTCTGGAAGACATCCCGTTTCCCTCACAGGAGATGCCTCCCCTCCACTCCCGTGTCCTGGGGCTGTTCTCCAGGCCCACTCTCTGGTTCTCCGTCAGGTGGCCATCATGCTGGAAGACAACGGTTGTGCTCAACTCCGGGGCTGCACACCGCGCCCTGGGCACTAGCAGGCACAGCATGAGGCCCAGCGTTGGCCTCGGAGCAGGAGAACACAACTGACCCTGGGAGAGCGGGTGCGGAGAGGAGGCCGCTTCCCAGAGTCACAGTCCAGTGCCCGGCTCCAGACCTCCGAGCATCCGTGCCCTTACAATCCACCCAGCTCCCAATCACCCTTTGACCCAAGTGAAAATTCACCCCAAATACATGCGATTAGTGGGCAAAATTAATCAGAGGTAAAAACACAGTAAGATGCCCTCCCTGGCCAGTGCGTCCCTCTAGCCCAGCCAAGCGATGGTGCCTGGTGGGCTCCTGACAGCTCCCGAGGTCACAGGCCCAGCATGCCGTCTCCCAGAGCGCCGGGGGCTGCCTCACCTCCAAGTCAGCGCATGTCCAGAAACGAAGTGTCCACAGTCTCCTTTCCGGACTCACCAGTTCCAAGAGCTGCGACAGCCCTCGCCGCACCCACCTGCACACTGTGCTCTTCCTCCACCTCGCTCCCGCCACAGAGCTTCCAAGCCAGAGTATCGAATGCAAAACAAGGTGTGTTCACCAGCCCCATTCAAGCCAGCTTAAGTGCTCAGACTGGAAGCACTCCCTCAGCCTGCAGAGACTGGGTGAGGAAAGCTGCGTGACATACACATGTGCTCTTCTTTAACCACAAAAACTGGGCCAACGACGCAGACAGGACACTGGCCTCCGAGTCTCCAGCTCCCACCAAGAATTTCAGACTCCACCGCCACCCAGGACTTTCCACGCTCCAGGTGGAAACAAGTGGCTCAGAAGAAACAACAGGTTGCTCAGAAGACATGCCCTTGTATTTCAAAGATTTCAATCTTGACTGATTTGTTCCCGGAACATTCCCACCCCGGAAGATGCTTCAGATTCTGTGTGTCTTGGGGTGAGTATTGCAAAACTGTTTTAATATTTTCCAAGCAAATCTAATACATAATCACTGTTCTAGTCCCATTTGCCTACCCAAACCCCTAAACACAAAACCTTGAGAATCCTTACCACCCTCACCCTCTAAATACGCTGGAGAGTGCTGATTTGAGATGGAAGACCACAGAAATGACCGGAGCAGGACTAGCTCACACTCAAGAGGGGACCCGAAGTCCATCTGTCAACACAAGGACATAAGGACGCCAGCTACCGGTCCACTGACCGTGCTCCAGCCCAGCTGCTTGGCCACCAAATGAAAGCCTACCCAACAGCCTGACACAATACCTGCCAAGACACAGGCCTCCTGGGTCCAAAATCTGCTCTGAGGGGCAGGACCCAAGCCTTCCTAATAAAGCGAAGAGTGTGGACCAGCTAGGCTGTGCCACTCATAGAAGTCGGGGCTCAGGTCAAGATCGTCTTTGGGCTACCAGTGATCTAATCTGTCGTGAGTGATCTGTGCTGTGATCCTGGGCGTGAGAGGGGTCCCCACCCTGAAGACTACACAAACACACAATCACAGCAACAGCACCCTAAAACGCCTCGTGCAAAGGGCTACAGGGTGGGGTGCGGCCTAACCTGCAGGTGTGCGCAGAAGTGTGGTGACCGGCCTGCTGGGAGCCCAACGCCCACCCACCAGCCCTCGGTTGCAGTCGCCCTGCCTGCACAAACGTGCTTTCAACTTGTCAAGGAAGGAGAGATCTTCCTCTTTTAAATTTGTATTTAACCTAATATGCTGGTGCTGCATTTCATTTCTAAACCACCTCAAATTTCCAGAAGACACTCTGTTGCAGTGACAGTGCTAGACTGTTAGAGTGACAAGCCCGTCAGCCGACAGGTTCTGCCGCCAAGCAAGGATACGCCCACCGGTCCACATGCGTCCCCTCCGCCCAGTCTTCCAGGAGACCCCTCAAGCAAAGAATCTCCATTCTGAAAAGTGAGTAAATTCTTCTTCTATTAAAACATTAATATCCAAATTTCTTTCCTGGCAGATGACCCTCAGCAGGAAGAGAAACTCCAGTAGAAAAGACACACTGTTTCCTTACAGCAAGTATTACTAGGAAATCTCAAACCCTGGGTGTGAGAAGAGAACAAAGCAGAATGATCATTCAGCAAGAATATCGCAACTCAGACCAAAACGCATGAGAGCATCAGGGCAGCCCTTGCCTCCTGGAGCCACTGTCTACTTCCTTCAGACTTAAATACATCAACAGCACACTGTAGCACACGTGCAAACAAAACATCCTGACTGTAGACTTTTCTGTTTTTTATTATTTTTTTTTAATAATTTTATGTATTTGCTTCTGGCTATGCTGAGTCTTTGTGGCTTTCTCTAGTCTCAGTGAGTGGGGGCTCCTCTTCGCTGCGGTGCGCAGGCTCCTCACTGCGGTCGGGGCTCCCCTCACCGCGGGGCACAGCTCCTCGGGCACACAGGCTCAGTAGCTGCGGCTCCCAGGCTCTGGAGCACAGCTCACTGGTTGTGGCACTGTGGGCGCAGTTGCTCCACAGCATGTGGAATCTTCCCAGACCAGGGACGGAACCCGTGTCTCCTGCATTGACAGACGAATTCTTTACCACTGAGCCACCAGGGAAGCCATAACTACATATTTTTCAGTAATTATGATTATGAGAGTAAACTAACCAACTATCGGCTGAGACATCTTGAAGTAAGGATCAGGGGCTTCCCTGGTGGCTCAGATGGTAAAGAGTCTGCCTGAAATGCAGGAGACCCTGGTTCAATCCCTGGGTCAGAAAGATCCCCTGGAGAAGGCAATGGCACCCCACTCCAGTACTCTTGCCTGGAAAATCCCATGGATGGAGGAGCCTGGTGGGCTGCAGTCCATGAGGTTGCTAAGAGTTGGACACAACTGAGCGACTTCACTTTCACTTTTCACTTTCATGCATTGGAGAAGGAAATGGCAACCCACTCCAGTATTATTGCCTGGAGAATCCCAGGGACAGGGGAGCCTGGTGGGCTGCCATCTATGGGGTCGCACAGAGTCAGACATGACTGAAGCAACTTAGCAGCAGCAGCAGCTCTTAGATGCACTGACCCGCTTACCCCAAGTTAGTGAAATTCTGAATTTAATATACATTTATCAATGGTATCGTTAAAAAGATGGGAGGGGGCCTCACGACTCAGCACAGAGTGTCCCCAATCTCCTAAAAGCTGACAAGGAGAATTGTGACGAAAAATCATACTCACCCAAACCTAACCTGACATGTATGCTACCATTTTCAGAAAAATGACATTAGCACTAAGTTAGATTCCTGAGAAGAGGCCCACAATGTAAACACAGGACAGATCTCTAAGTGAAGTAATGTCAATGTATAAGCTGCGAGGGGACGGGACATGGCTCTCATTCCATGAGTCAAAAATGACACTTATAGGGCTTCCCTGATGGCTCAGTAGTGATCAATTCGCCTGCCAATGCAGGAGACATGGGTTCAATCTCTGGTCTGGGAAGACCCCACATGCTGTGGAGCAACTAAGCCTGTGCACCACAAATACTGAGCCTGTGCTCTAGAGCCCGGGAGCCGCAGCTACTGAAGCCTGCGTGGCCCAGAGCGCGTGCTCCACAAGAAGAGACGTCACCACAGTAAGAAGCCCTCGCACCACAACTAGAGAGCAGCCCCGCCCACTGCAACCAGAGAAAAGCCCACCCAGCAACAAAGACCCAGCACAGCCAATAAATGAATAAATAAACTTTAAAAAAAGACACTTATGTATTCTATGACTGAGAATACAAGACAGAAGTCACACAAAGTCTTCAATATACACCAAAAACAGAGCACTGTCTGCCTCGGCACCTGCGCTCCTCCCAGCAGCAGGCAGGCCACAGTGAGGCCCTGCCCCTAGGGCCTCCTCCCGAGAGGGCTGCACACTCCACTGACTGCCATCACAGACCGTGCACCTGGGCACAGCTCTCCTACCCCTGATGCATCTGTGAGTGCCAGCTCACCACCTTCACAAGCAGCCAGGTTAATTTCCTGAAGATCAATGTGGGGCCATGCATGCAAGCTCAGGTCAGAGTCAGTGGCGTCTAATGGCCGTTGTTAAAATTCTGACCATGCCACTGTATTGGCAGTGACCCTGGGTACATTCTAACAGCCTGTATCAGTCTTAAGTTTTCTCATCTGTAGAAAAAGAAATTCCTGGATAAAAATACAGATGAACACATACAAGCCAGGTGCATTTCAAGACATCAGCACAGTTAGAACCTATGATGAAAAACGGGACAGTGTCACCAGGACAGACAAGGCAACCAATGGGACGCACACAAGCTCCACCACCGCGTGGGCACACACACAGGGAGACCCCATTCATGACAGCAAGCACTCCAGATCAGCAAGCAAAGGACAGTCCACTCATGGATGAAGCTGTGAGCAATCAGCTCGTGCACAGACATCAGTCTGGGACAGAGTACAGGCTCAAACATAAACAGCAGAAGTACAACAACATTTTCAGACGGTACAGAAAGCTGTGTCTATGTCCTTGGGGCAGGGAGATTTTCTTAACTAAGAATGACGGGTCATGATTCACATTTTGGAAGACACTGTCCTAGAGGATCTCGAACAGATCCTTCAAAATAAAAGGACTCTATCTCAAGCATGAAATGTAACTACATCCTTCTGATCATCTCATAGGTGACTATCATGACAGAGCATCACCTTCATGCACGGCAGATGCTGTGCAAAAACACATATGTACACAGCAACAACAAAACTCGTACCGCGCCTACTTAGCACTGAAGGTTAATAAGTTCCACTGTCTTCGGTAAAAACAAAAGATTTCTGAAAGATGGACGATATTTAGGTAAGAGCAGCTCTATGTATGAATCATAAGCACAATTATATTGGGTTAGCCAAAAAGTTCACTCTGTTTTTTCCATAAGATGGCTCTCTCCAGTAGTGCTTAGATGTCTTTAACTTGATTCAAAACAATTTTGTTAGATTATATTGTGATGGCTGTCACATCAGCACACATTTTCTAAAAACTCAAAAATGGTGAATTTGTGTGTGTGCATTTTAATACTGAATATGGGAAAAAAGCAACATTTTCAGTATATTATGCTTTACTATTTCAAGAAAGGTAAAATCACAACTGAAATGCAAAGAAAAGATTTGTGCTGTGTATGGACACGGGGCTGTGACTGACCAAACGTGTCCAAAGTGGTTTGCAAAGTTTCGTGCTAGAGATTTCTCCCTGGACGATTCTCCAGAGTCAGGTAGACTAGTTGAAGCTGGCAGCGATCAAATCAAGACATTAACTGGGAACAATCAACGTTACATTACGAGGGAGAGTCGACACACTTAAAATATCCAAATCAAGCAGTAAAAATCATTTGCACCATCTAGATTATGTTCATCACTTTGATATTAAGGTTCCACATAAAGTTAAGCAAGAAAAAAAACGTATTGACCGTATTCCCACATGCAATTCTCTTCTTAAATGTAAACAAAAATGTTGCAATTTTAAAACAAATTGTGACAGACGATGAAAAGTGGATACTGCACAATAATATGGGAACAGAAGAGATCTTGGGGCAAGCAAAATGAGCCACCACTAACCTCACCAAAGGCCGGTGGTGGTGTGTATACAGCGGGATTGGAAGGGAGTCCTCTACTATGAGCTCCTTCTAGAAAACCAAATGATTAATTCAGTAATGCTCCCAATCACACCAACTGAAAGCAGCACTCCACAAAAAGCAGCCAGAATTAGCCAACAGAAAACACATAATCTTCCATCAGGATACACAAGAATGCATGTTTCTTAGATGATCAGGCAGTAACTATTACAGCTTGGCTGGGAAGTTCTGATACATCTGCCATAGTCAGCAGACATTGCACCTTCAGATTTCCATTTACTTGAATCTTTAAAAATTCTCTTAATGGAAAAAATTTCAATTCCCTGGAAGACTGTAAAAGGCACCAGAAACAGTTCTTTGCTCAAAAAGATAAAAAGCTTTGGGAAGGCAGATTTTTATGAAATTACCTGAAAAATGGCAGAAGGCAGTGGAACAAAACAGTGAATACACTGTTCAATAAAGTTCTTGGTGAAAATGAAAAATGTATCTTATTTTTACTTTAAAACTGAAGGAATTTTTTGGCCAACCCAATATGTGACCTCTGAATGTGTAACACAAAGTTAATGGTTTTTACTTCTAAGAAAATGGAAAGTGCTAAAAACTGCATCAAAAGGAAAAACAAGTGACAACGGTCTCCATGTAAAACAGTGATGAAGGGGTGTGAGTGACGGGATTCCCTGCAGTCCAGTGGTTAGGACTGGGCGTCCACTGCCAGGGGCCCGCGCTCAGCCCCTGCTCAGGGAACTAAGATCCCACAAGCTGCACAGTGTCTGGGCTGCTGCTGGCCTGAGTTCACGTTAACATGATTGTTAAATTGCTACTAGTAAAAATTTTGTAGGGGATGGTGTGTGTAAGAAAATTGATCTAAAATGCAAAGCAATATTCAAGATGAAGTTGAAACACACAGGACAGACCTCAGGACTGAGGCCTGTGAAAATGGCCACGCTGTCCACAACACTGGTCCCACTGCAACAGCCTCATGAGCCATACGCAGCTCCACAGGCAAACCCAGCCCAGCACAGCGTCCACTCCACGTGTTCACACACGGACCCCGGGCAGGCTGAGCAGTCACCGCAGCAGAGGTCAGTCGGGTCTGGACCCACGGCCTGCCTGAGGCCGAGTGCTCTGCAGCACCAAGGCCCACACCCTCTGCTTGTCCTTGGTTTGGGAGCTGAGTCAAGCCCACCTTTTCAACTCTGTGATCTGTGACTCTGCTCTCAGAAGAAGAGCTGCAGAGGGATTCACTGCAGTTCTGAAACATACAGTGCCCTCGCTTCCAGCTCTGCACTCTTTCTACTACCTCACTCTCCCTGCCTCTTTCTCCTCTCCGGTCTTCAAGGGGACAATGGAACGATTCACACCACAGGTGTCCTCCAAAGAGCCCACGGTGCTGCAGCCGAACAATGGACAGCTAACACACACATCGGGATAAAATGTCTTATGGTCCCCGCGGAGGGGCGGCATGGGAACCAGAGCATTAAGAGAGATAAGCCCAACTAAGGGTCCAGAAAAGTATGACCCAACAGCCAAAGCGCTGGAGCCCTGGAGAGGGCTGCGGGCCAGAAAGAGGGACACCCACTCTGGGGGCTGCAAGTCCTGCTGGCGCCTCCTCCAGTCTCCCCACAGCACTGCACATGTGCTCAAACTCTGGGAGACAAGTCTTAAAATATTTAAGTGAATTTTCATTCTGAAAAGACTGAAAAAATTTACACAACAGTCTATTACAGATTTTTATTTTAATTTCACAAATCCAGTGTCAGAATATATTATGCTACCCAATAACAAATGCAAAGTCATAGAAAAAAAATCAATCTTCAAAAGAATGATTTCAAAGATGTGCAAACCTGATTCTAAAAAATTAAACCTATCCTGCATAATTAAACAGAAACTGCACGCAGCAGTCCACGTAACCCAGTGTTGCCATAGTGACCTCATGGTGCTGGCCAATGACCGCCACTCCTGGAAACCTACCTTCCCACACCCTCCCTGGGTGACTTTAGCACTTTTTGAATTCACCAGAGAGTTCAACCTGGCATTGCATTTGTTGGGAGATTTCAAAACAATTTATTCCAGTTTAAATAGCTCCTAATTAAAAGTCTAAAATCAAGGTGAACTGTGACTAAAATCCTAGAAATATAATATTTTTTTAGTAAAGTAATAAGCATTAATTCAATGATCTGTGAAGGGTTTAGGTAGGCCTGAACATCCCTCGTGGACACCAAGCCCACGCGGACAGGACAAGGGGTGCAGAAACCATAAAGGACAGAGCAGGGAGGGGGCAGCCGGGCGGACGCAAGTCCCTGGGAGAGGCGACAGGCCTGGCCTCCTTCCTTCTTACTGGGGCTTAATCTCCACAGTCCACATCCTAACTCTTCAAAACATAATTAAGACTACGTTTTCGGACATGATGAATCTTGTGCAAACAAACTTTGGAAACTTCTCAGAAAGCCACCTGTTAACAAGGGACAAAGACTGTTCCTTTTCCTTTCCCTAGAGTTGTGTTCAAAACAGATGCTGAACAAAGACAATTCTAGGGAATTCCCTGGTGGTCCAGTGGTTAGGACTCAGCGCTTTCACTGTCAAGGCCTGGGTTCAATCCCTGGCTGGGGGACAAGATCCCGCAAGCTTGTCTTCATCTCTCTCTCTCAATACCTCTAGGTTCTGGGCCAAAACAAATCCGTTACTGAGCTGGAGTATGTTATTCAGGAGTAGTTTTACACACCCTAACACTGGTTTCCAAAAGATGTCCGTAAACAGCTTGTGGAGAAGCCTGCATCCTTAAGAAGGCAGACTTGGGTTGGTTCAGCCTCTTCCCCAGACCCTCACAGGAGACCCCACTCCCCCAGCAGCAGGAAGGCCTGGGCTCCCAGCCGCCTCCGACCCCGTCCCGGCCCCTCGGCCCCGGCCAGCCTCCAGGCTGTCACCCTCACTCTCGCAGCTGGCTCACGGCCACTCTTAGCAGCACTTCACCACAAGAGCCGGTCTCTCCCTCTTTCACTAGAAAGATAAATAGGAATTTTTATTCTAGCCAAGAAACCTGTCAAATGTGAAGTATTTGATGCTAGGCCTGTTCTCAGCAAAAACAAACAGGCACCTGCACTCGCGGCATCAGGAGCCCTCCAGTCGGGGGGGGGTGAAACGCAGAGGAGGCACACTCCCCAGGCAGACGCCCTGCACACCTGTGAGGGTGCCAGTCACACACGTCACCTGCCCACGACACGTGGACACTGTGGGAGCGACACCCTCCCCACCCAGGGCCAACCAGACCTGTTAATCCCTTTCAACAGGTTTTACAAGCAACAGAAATGAATCAAGGACACTGTAGGGACAAGTAAGGAACACCCTTTTATACATGTAAAGAGATACACGAATGGTACGAATTAAGCAGGGGCACAAAACAATGACCTATGACCAAGCCAGGCTCAGAAGGACGCACTTGAGAACAAAGAGGTCTGTCCCTGGAGGGCGGCAGGAGCCGAGCCTGTGCTAACGTGCACCTGTGAGACAGGACACAGCACGGCCAGGCTGCGCAGGCAATGAGTCTCAGTCAGGCACACGGCTTCAGGGAACATTCACACGCACCAGCGCTGGGGCAAAAGCTGATGGAAAGTTTCAATCTGAAATCAACAATAACTGGCTGAGATGTTTTACCAAGGAAAGTATTTACATGAGTTCTATTCTCCTGCGTAAAACAGTAACAGGACTCAACACAGATAAACAGGGCTGTGCAACTTTCAAACAACACACTGCACTGCAAGCCTCCACATCAAACAGCAGTGAGCACAAGACTTTATCAGCAAGAATGGTTTTCATGCCCAGAGACGCTCTAGTTATAACTTCCGTCTGAAATGGAACTGAACAGATGGAAAACTGCAAGTGGCTGCTCGCCCAAGATCTGCTGTGCATTAAAGGCTTTCTGCTGGGAAGAGCAGCTGAGCGTGAAAACACACTTTCTCAGACAGCCTCCTTTCGGGAGAGAGGTGCAGGGGGGCCAGCTGTCAGCATCAGCCGCTTTACCCATCACAGAGGCCTGGACCTCGGTCCCAGGAACTCCGTCCATCCCTGGACGGCACCTGAAATCCGACAGATCAAGAGCACCAGAGGAGCCAAGCAAACGACTTCTGTCCACTGCCTCTTCTCCGAGACGTGGGATGGAGACCAATGTGCATGGGCCACCGGGGGGCTTAGCAGCACACAAGCCCACTTTCCCCAATTCTAACAAACAGAAACCAACCGCAAGTACCAACCAAAGACCAGGCAGGGCTCCACCCACAAGGTGCGAGGGGGCCAGCCGGGCAGCAGGGGTCTGGAGGCATCCACGGCACCCATCAGGCATGATC
Source organism: Bubalus bubalis (assembly GCF_019923935.1). Taxonomy (NCBI): domain Eukaryota; kingdom Metazoa; phylum Chordata; class Mammalia; order Artiodactyla; family Bovidae; genus Bubalus; species Bubalus bubalis. The sequence goes on from NC_059174.1 coordinate 14,065,591, forward strand.
CAAAGCCAAGGCCGAGATTGGCACAGGGCAACCAGGCACAAACTTCCCGAAGCCCAGATCTCTGCACAGCAGTCCAGAGGTGACTGCAAACAGCTGACTCGTCCCTGGAAGGCTAAGCCCTGGCTTGAGGTTGCTCATCAAAGGACATCAGACTGTGTGGAGACGGCGAGGAGCACCACCATCCATCAGACAGCCCAGCACCCGCTCTGCCTCGAGCGTTCCAGCCCCACAACTCTAGCCGGGAGCACCACCTCACCACCCCACACATGTGTGCACACACATGGCCAGACTACCACCCACCCCCACCCCCCACCTCCTGCCCACAGGAGACACATCTCCCCACACGTTGAGCGGTGAGAGCAGAGCCTCTTCTGTGGAACACAGGAACAGGCAGGGACCCAGGTTTTCAGGACACAGACAAATGTCGGAGAACAACACTGGGGTCACTGAGGTAAGCACCGCAGGAGAAGGGCTCCGGGGCCCCAGGCCATCCTCGACCCCACAAACCCAGGACAAGCCTGCCAGCTCTTCAGAGCCTGGAGTGCTGCCCCTGGGAGCCACACCCTACCTCCCACACGGCACCCCTAACCCCCTCCTCTCCCCGGGACCAGTGCTGAGCGCCCAGCAATCACCCCACATCCTCCAACTGCCAGGAACACAGGGGAACACTGTCACAGATGCAGTGACCACACCCTCCTACATCCATCCCTCCTCTGACTTTGATATCCTGACAGCCTCAGGTTTTTAAAAAGGGAGAATTAGCCTAGCCTAGTATATGTCCTGCAACAAGTAAACAGCAAAGAGAACATGCAGTTTTACTTTTGAGAACAATCCACCTAAAATCACTCTCCTGAGGAGCAGTGCCTGCACAGTCTATTTACAATTCTATTTCCAAGGTAATTTTCAAAGAGCCTCCTAACTGCATTTGTGTAGGATGTAAGAAATGCACACACGATCAGCTCCTAGTTAGATGTGATAATGCACTACCGTGAGGGAGAGCCAAGCCCTGTTGGCAGAGGCCCCAAGGGTGTTGACTATGCCAGAAGGGGCACCGGAAGCCAGAAAAGTTTCCAGTGTAGAAAAGGTGTAGAAAAGGCCTTCACCCCTGAAGCTTAGACAAAACTCCTGAGTATCAAGAATATGGAAGAGAAGCCAGGTTTTCCTTGGTGCTCACACCTAAAAGAAGCATAAGACAAAATCAACCAGGTCAGCAAGTCGCAAGGGGCCTGGAGGTGAGACCATGAAATCCCTAGCAGGAGCCTGGACACACAGAGGGCGCCCAAGAAGCTTGGCCCAGGCGGGTCCCCCACCCCTGCACTCTGCACCTGCTTAAGGCTTCCAGGAAGCAGAGCTTGGGAAGAGCCCAGCACAAGGCCCGGGCCACAGTCCAGCTGCTGCCAAAGACAGTGCCCTCTTGGCCTGCGCCAGCCCCAGGAGGACACAGCCCACTGCAGGAGTGACATGTAAGTGCAGGCTGCGGTGTCCACACCGTGTGGGACCTGTTCTCCAGGCCTCCAGACCTCAGGATCCCCTCACAAGTCCCCTATGTGGCCCAGGCGGTCCTGCTTCTCCCCAACTTGTTCAGTCGCTCAGGCGTATCCCTCTTTGCAACCCCATGGACTGTAGCCTGCAAGCTCCCATGTCCATGGGATTCTCTAGGCAAGAACACTGGAGTGTGCTGCCATTTCCTACTCCAGGGGATCTTCCCAACCCAAGGATCGAACCCACATCTCTGGCATCTCCTGCACTGGCAGGCGGGTTCTTTACCACTGAGTTACCAAAGAAGCCTGCCCAGAATGACTGCTTATGTACTTTAATAGAAATTCAAGTATAAATAAAAATGGATCAAGTTCATCACATCATCTTCTTCCTGGAGTTCCTTTCTTAGACACAAGAAAGTATTAGAAGGGAAAAATTAAAATATTTGAACTACACCAGAATATAACTAAATGCTGCCCCCAGAAAAGTCCCAGAAAATCCCAAGCAAGTCTCAATTCTACAGCACACAGCCAACTGCCCCAAGTCCCACTGGATGTTGCATTATGCATGAAAAAGCAAGAACAAATACAAGTCAGAAGCCACCCACAACCCCAGTCACAAAGTGGAAGCCACCTTACACAGGGCTCCCCACTGCTAGTGATACCTGGATACGCGTGACTCCTCCAAACGCCACGTTAAGAACAAAGGCCACAGGCCAGAACCCTAACGCCTGGAACAATCGGGTGGGGGCTCTCACTTCACTTCCGCCTTTGTTGAAAGATGGCTCAGCAAAGAACTCCCTCAGGAAGAGGCTGCAAAGGGCCCAGCACTCAAGAAGCGTACGCACGGTCGTTTCCCCATGGCCTCTGTGTCCTGGGAGCCACCAGGCAGGGGTGGGAGGACCAGAGGGCACAGGAGGTCCCCTCAGGGACCCGGCTCCCTGCAAGCAGGGGTCGCTGCCCAGCACCTGCAGGGAGACACCTGTGAAGGGAAGAGGGGCACATGGGTGCCATGACTTAAAAAAAAAAAATCACCTGTTTTTAATGCTATCCTGAGAAACTTCTGTATTCTTTCCTCAGATTCCAAATGAACATCCAGCAATTCAAGAAGTGAAGAGATGCGCACAATGTAGTAAGAGAAAAAAAGAGAAGACTGTATGTCTTAGTGTACAAAGTCCTCTAACTTTCACTCACATTTCTAACTTCCATTTCAACATATATACACACCTATTCTCACAGGCCCAGGACAGGCACTCAGCCTCCAGAGGAAGACACAACCAACCAACCCACGCTCCCACCTCCTCCTTCTGTGATGGGACCACACATGTGCATGGCCAGTCTGCATTGCACCTTTAGCAACTGGAGGAAAGAATTTTTCCATTTTTGTAAAGAAGTAAATAAAAACTTAAGACTCTGACAAGGAGTCTATTTTTGTCTTGGGCTCCAAATCACTGCAGATGGTGACTGCAGCCATGAAATTAAAAGATGCTTGCTCCTTAAAAGAAAAACTATGAAAAACCTAGACAGCACATTAAAAAGCAGAGACGTTACTTTGCTGACAAAGGTCCATTTAGTCAAAGCTATGGTTTTTCCAGTAGTCATGTATGGATGTGAGAGTTAGACCATAAAGAAAGCTGAGCACTGAAGAAATGATGCTTTTGAACTGTGGTGTTGGAGAAGACTCTTGAGAGTCCCTTGGACTGCAAGGACATCCAACCTGTCAATCCTAAAGGAAATCAGTCCTGAATATTCACTGGAGGGACTGATGCTGAAGCTGAAGCTCCAATACTTTTGGCCACCTGATACAAAGAACTTACTCATTTGAAAAGACCACAATGCTGGGAAAGATTGAAGGTAGGAGGAGAAGGGGACGACAGAGGATGAGATGGTTGGATGGCATCTCTGACTCGATGGACATGAGTTTGAGCAAGCTCCAGGAGTTGGTGATGGACAGGGAAGCCTGGTGTGCTACAGTCCATGGGGTTGCAAAGAGTCAAACACGACTGAGTGGCTAAACTGAACTGACACAGAGAGTAAGACAGAGCACAGACAGCTGGAGGGGCAACTCCCACAATAACCACCACCTTCCCAGGGAAGAGGGGCTGCAGGCCAAACCCGTACCTCACGGTGCAGGAGGCCTTGTTCTCCCAGTTAAATGTGACGGATCCATACTTACAGTCACTAAGTTTGGGGGATTTCCTTGGCAGTCCAGTGGTTAACACTGCAGGGGGCAGGGGTTCGATCCCTGGTCAAGGAATTAAGAGCCTAGAAGTCACGAGCTGCGGCCAATAAATTAGTTAATGAAACAAGTTGCAAGTCCCAAATCTACTCATTTTCATGTTTACTGCTGCTGAGTGCCTGTTTATGATCCTACAAAACCCAAATCCTTTCTCATGATTACCATTCCCAAACTCTTTCTAAAACTTACTACTATGCATGCACTCCTAAATTCCTCATTTCTCTGAATCTAAATTCTAGCTTTATTTTCCCAGATATCTTCACGTTTTATATGACACGTTTATATCAACATGTCACACCCCTGGAGAAAGGGCCAGGAAGTCCGCAAGAGGTCCACTCCTCACAGGACGTGTAGCCACAACCAGAGGAGCCAAGGGCTAGTTCTGTGAAGGGCTCTCCTGATTCCTTCCTGTCCCCACCGCTATTCTCATGGTTCAACAGCAAAGCTGGGTACCTCTGACAGACACCTGTGGCCCACAGAGTCCAAAATACTGACCACCTCGTCCTCTTATGTCAGACCACAAGGTTTTACTCAAAGGTAAAGTGCGCCTTCATACAGATGAGTAAGGAAGGTGCTTCTGCTGCCTTTAAAGGTGTTTAAGGGCTTGTATGTTAAAGTTAATTATCTATAAGGGGAAATCTATAGAAATGTAAGCAGATGAGCAAGTGGCTGGGTTGAGTGCAGAAACAGAACTAACTGGAAATAGGTTAAGGGGGATCTTACACAGTAAACCTCGGAAAAATCACTAAATTATACACATTAGATGAGTCCATTTGGGATTCCCAAGTGGGGCTCAGTGGTAAAGGATCTCCATGCCAATGTTTGATCCCTGGGTCAGGCAGATCCCCTGGAGGAGCAAACAGCAAGCCAATCCAGTATTCTTTTGCCTGGAGAGTCCCATAGACAGAGGAGCCTGGCGGGTTACAGTCCATGGTGTCGCAGAGAGATGGACATGAATGAGCGACTGAGCACGCATTCATGAGTCCATTTATGCTATAAAAATTAAACCTCAATAAATTCTAAAAAAACTTAAGTTTGTTATCTGTATAACTGGGCTTTTGTCATCTAAGACCAAAGCTGAGGGTACAACTCACAGTAATTCTCGACAGATCCCTCTGACACATGTATCCTAAATCTTTAACCCTGTGATCTGTGACAGCAGACAGCTCAATGTGGCTGGAGGGATGCACACCGTGAGGCCAGGCGGTCTGTGCGTGGACCACCCGCATCTCCAGTGCCACCGCCAACCCCCATCTCTCCACCCTCTACCCACCCAAGTCCTCAAAGGCGAGGGTGTCCACATTATGGATTTGGGGTAACCAAATAACGCCTTGCACTTAGTAACCGCAGAGGTGAACACATTCACCTGTCACAAGTCAAGAATACTTTATGAGGAGAAACACATCTTCAGCACGTTTTCAGTACTCTCTACTATGGACTACTACTGGTCCTACTGGACCCTGGTGGTCCAGAGTTAAGACTCTGTGCTTCCACTGCAGGGGCCATGGGTTTAATCCCCGGTCAGGGAACAAGATCCCATATGCCTCAACTAAAGATCCTGCGTACTACAACTGAGACCCAGGGCAGCCAAATGTTTTTTTAAAAACAGAACAAAACAACAAAACCACAAAAAGACAAGTTGTACAACTACTCTGTCGTTTAAAAAAAGAAAAATATATTTATATATATGTACATATATAAAATATACGTATGTATATGAATACATGAGACAAGCTTAACCATAAATTGAAAGTAATGTTTAAAAATTGTATTTTAAAAACCTTTAATAAAAACAAATTAAAGAGTTTGAGATTAACAGATACACACTACTATACATAAAATAGATAACCAGTAAGAACTACTGTATGGCACAGGGAACCATATTCAGTATCTTGTAACAACCTGTAGTGTAAAAGAATCGAACATCTGAATCACTTTGCTGCACACATGAAACTCAGTTTGTAAATCAATTAACAGTTCAAATAAACAGAGGCAAGAATCCCTCAGACAGTACCTATACTTTTATTAACATTCCTAAAAGGAATTTATAGCTGAGTTAAAGTACTGAAGCTGCTAACCTGATAAAAGTTTTCTCCCTCTACAAAATGACCCTTCTGCCAGCCAAGCTGCCTTCCCTTTGAGCAGGAACTGACTGCCAAGGACCCCAGAACAGTGCCCTCAGCAGCTCAGAGCAGCCACACAGGACGTCCACAGCATGGCTCACACAGAGGCCAACAGAGATGCTCCTGCGAGAAAGCACGTCATCAGCACGAGCTCACAGTGCAGTGAGAAGGAGGACAGCCACTCCCCACTGTGCTACCTGCTGGAGACACAGCTGCCCACACAACAGACGGCATTTACTGTATTACAGAACATGTGACCAGAGGTGGGGCTCTGGAGCCAGGATGCCCAGGGCCCAAAGCTAGCCTCGCCACTCATGATCTGCGTGGCCTCTCTGGGCCTGGATTTACTCGTCTCAACAACAGAAATGAGCGGGTCTGCCCTTCAGGAGTCAACAAGATGAAATGAAAAGATCCTGAGAACCAGGCAGAACGGCACCTGGCAAGTAGTGCATGTTTTATATTTTATAGCTGTTCCTTCAGTGACAGACAGAAATGACGCACTCACTAAATACACAGGGGAAAGTGAGTCACAAAGGGCCTGGGGACTTGCCTGGCACCCAGTAGTTAGGACCCCAGACTCCACTACAGGAGCAATCCCTGGTCAGGGAACGAAACTCCCGTGTGCTGCGCAGCACAGCCAAAAATATAAATTAAAAATAAAATTTTTAAAAATTAGGCACAGAACTGTCACAAAGCCAGCAATACCACTCCCAGGCAAACACCAACCAGGTGTTCCAAGGAAACTTTACACACTTGCTCACAGCAGCACTGTTCACTATAGCCAGAGGTGGGAACAGCCCACATGTGCATCAACAGATGAATGGAAATAAAGAGGTGCATATCCCTACTTTGCAAACATGAAAGAGAATGGAGTCCAGTACACACTATAACAAGGATGAGCCCTGAAAATATTGAGACACAGACGACCAACCGTGGAAGACGCTCCTAACCTGCAATGTCTAGAGCAGGCAAATCCACAGAGCACAGAGCAGAGGAGTGGCAGTGAGGGGCTGGGGGCGGCGGGGCTGAGGGCCCACAAAGAGCAACTGCTGAATGGGGACAGGGACTCCCTTTGGGTAATAAGATCGTCCGGAACACGACGGTGGCAGGGGTGACAACACCGTGAGTGTGTCACAGGCCACAGAACCATACACTTGAAAACAGTTAAAACAGTGGATTTTTCAATGTGAATTTTATCTCAATTCTTTTAAAAATCATGAGAATAACGTGAGATGCAAAAAGAGTATCCTGTGTGATTCCGTTCATGAGAAACTCTGATAAATCTATGACAAGAACAGAATAGGTGGTGGCTGGGGTATTCAGTGCTACAGGAACTTCTAGGAGCTGCCGGCCACATGGGGTAGGATAACTGCGGAAATGTACCTGGCGACAGACTTCAGAACAAGCACTGTTACTGTGGAGATGGCACCTGCAGAGATGCCACTAAAACCATCACAGGCACACGAGTCCTTCCCTGAGAAACACAATGCAGGTCGGATGGACAAGAGAAATGACACGCTCTGGCTAACGTCGGATCAAGTGAAGGCCCGGAGGCTCCACCTGAGGACAGGCTGCCGCCACAGAAAGTCCCCACCAGAGCCCCAGAGACGCCCTTCCTTGGAAGAGAGGCCAAAGCACAGCTGCCTTCTGTCCTCAGAGGGACCCGCTGCTACAAGGCAACCAAGGGAAGACAGTGGTGCTAAAACAAGAGTCTTCTGAATGATTTTTAAAAGTTTATTTAAAATAAAATCCAGTCAACTTGGTTCTTCAAAATATATACCCTGGCTCCTGCACAACCTGAGCACTCAGGTTACGTGATTCAATCTGCGGCAGGGCTTTCGCCGACGTCATGAGTCCGCTGGAGCCTGTTAGGTCGACACCTTCCACTTATTTCCAAAGCTGCCGGCCACAAAGCCGCCGCTGCACTCAACACTTTTTCACACAAAATCCAAACTTGTCTTACATAAAGTAGCAAAACTGGTTTAAAATTCTCCAAAAGAGAAATAAGCCTACAGTCATCTTCTCCACCTTAAAAATATCTCAAGCCCCTCCAGCCCCTGGGCTCAGCACTAGCCCCTCTGGACGCGTCTCACCGAGCAGTGGGGAGCTGTGAGCTCAGAGCCAGGTCAGTGCGGAAAGGTCACATCCTCCCCAGACCAACACCTGCAGGGCAGGTCCCCTCTGCTGCCGCGCCACACGTACAGCAACACAGTCCTCACGGCCAAATGACTGCAACTCTACATGCAATGTCCTGTCCCAGTAACAACCCTTACTGTTCTGATCAACCAGGAAAATGTAACTGTTCTAAATGTCAACACTGCGGTCCATGCTGTGACAGAAGCAAGAGGGCCCATGGCACACCTCTGAAGACAGCCTGGGGCTCCCTGGGCTGCCATCTGAGCTGCGTCGGCTCCAGGGGACCCAATCGGACTTGGGCAAATGAAGGACAAACCTAGTTTTTCAAGTAAACAACTGTAAGTATCTTTGGTCAATTATAAAATCTAAGCTTTTGAGCAAAAATACTAAAATTCTGGAAAATGTCTATCCCAGCTTCCATTCTGACCAACGTGGAATAGAAGGAATACATTCATCCCCCTCGCCCTGGACAGAAGTAAGGAATAGCAATCTCCAGACTGAACACCAGGTAAGGGGAGAGTGACCCTGAGAGGTGAGAAGCAGGGGAGGGAGAGGGCACAGGCAGAGGGGCCTCGAGAGGACAGAGCTGCTCCAGGCAGGCTCACAAGCGACCTGCACAGACACCGAGGGCCAAGGAGCAGGAACACCTGCCCTGGACTGACCACTGTTCTGGTCCCATCCAGCAAAGCTGCAAATAAAGAACTGAAAGAAGCCACCGGTTCAAAGGATGTTGACTATCCCCAAGAACAAAGCCCAGGGATGTTTACAGTAACATAAAAATATCCAGCCACAACACGGTACAATGAACAATGCCTGGCACACAATCAGAAATGACCAACACGCAGAGAAGCAGGAGAGTGTGGGTAACAACAGGGAACTTGTCAGACGGACTTGGACTCAGATGCTGAAGACTCACCTGCTGATCAGACAGATGAAGATCTGAAGGACTCAAATCAAACTATTGACAAATTAAATTTCTATAATGTATGATGTAAAATTTTCTGAGACAAAAATGTCTGGCAGACATCAAAGAATTGAGAGTGGTGCGCTGAGAGACACAACAATAAGAAGTGTCCAAAACGTGGACTAGAAGACACAGGGCACCACCGTGCTGGGTGACATTCAGGCAATCGCCACACACACGCAAGTGGAGTCTCCAAAAGAGAAAGGGAGGAAGAGAAAATTATTTGAAAACAATAACGGCCAAGACCGGAGAGACACTGCAAACCCACAGACCCATAAAGCTCAACAAACGCCAAGCACAAGAAACATGAATAAAACCACTCCATATTGGGCTCCCTGGCAGTTCCAACGGTTAAGAATCTGCCTGCCTAAGGCAGGGGACACCAGTCTGACCCCTGGTCCGGGAAGATTCTACATGTCTCAGGGCAACGAAGCCTGTGGGCCACATCTACGGAAGCCAGCTCGCTCTAGAGCCTGTGCTTGGCAGCACGAAAGAGAAGCCACCACAGTGAGAAGGCCGAGCACCGCAAAACAAGCAAGCAGCTGCCGCTCGCTGCAACTAGACAGAGCCTGCACAGCAACCAAGAACCAGCATAGCCGTAAGAAAAATAAACAAATAAAAATGCTTTTAATAATAAAGGAAATAGGAAAATTTTAATAAGACACTATGCTGCATTATAAACCAAGTTATCTGAACTCTCAGCCTTCAGAGGAAAAGGCCTGTTCCACACAGAGGGCTGAGGACAAGCAGGACAGATTTCTGGTGGAGACAGTGCACGTCAGAACCAGTGGCGCAATGCCGGCAAAAAGCGCCTGGAGAACGGGGCCGGCCTGCAGAGTGCCTCTCAAACAACGGCAGAAGAGACACACGGTGAGGCAGACAGCAGCTGGAAAAACTCAAACCTGAGTCCACAGTGAGCACATCGCAGAGAGGGACGGAGAACGCAAACAGCAACCACCCAGCTTCTCCGCAGTTTTAACTTCTAAATCTTGCAGAACTGCTAACTACACCATACAATTTAGGTGACCTAAAAAATTCTTCAAGTCTAGGTTTTAAAACCTTTTAACCTTTTTATTTAAATCTCCTTTAGAAGTAGCCATTTAAAGCAAAAATAACACAGCATGCATTCTATAACATGTAGAGGATGTATCAGAGCAACAAGACAGCCCTTGCCGGGAGGATGGAGCACAGCGCACAGAGCAGCAGGCATGCAACGTGCTGCTCACAACCCCGGCCCCCACCACCGACAACACCACACACTCCCCGTGGCCCAGCCACACAAGGAACAGCGTCATGCAGTCTGGATAAACCTTAAAGACAGGACACTCAGTGAGGTGCTGCACTCAGTCGCTCAGTCCTGTCCAGCTCTTTGCGAGCCCATGGACGGTAGCTCACCAGGCTCCTCTGTCGGTGTGATTCTCCAGGCAAGAATACCAAAGTGGGTGGCCATGCCCTGCTCCAGGGGATCTTCCCAACCCAGTGAGGTGAGCAGACACAAAAGAACAATGCTGTCCGACTCTGTCACACATCCCTAGGGAAGTCACATTCACAGACGAAGAGCAGCAGCGTGGGGTGCTGGGGGCCGCAAGAGTTTCCTGGGAAGAGCGCTTCAGTCAGGGATGACGAGCAAGTTCTGGAAACGGGTGGTGGTGGTGAGGGCTGCACAATAATGTTAACATGATGCCACAGAATTATACTCAAAAATGGCTAAAATGGCTTCTTTGTATTTTACCATAATAAAAAGAACACTCAAGTTGGCAATAATCCAGCTTGAATGTAGTTTTACTAAACAAGGAAAAATTCACAGAACCACAAACTATACCATTCTATTTTACTTACCTAAATTCTCCAAACTTTTTCTCCTAACCTAGGAAAATAAGGACAAACACCTCCTCTGATTAATTCCCACGGTCATTCCCACTACGCTGTGAAGCTGTATCATGTGGGCGCTCCTCTGAGCCACACTCACTGACCAGCAGCGCAGCTCCCACCCCCAATCCCGTCCTGAGGAGTCCCCGGGACACGCAAAGGCCCCTCAGCATCCCTTCAATCAACGAGATACTACTCTTGTCACAGCTTCATTTCACAAGCAGCCTCATTATAAATACTCATCAATCATCATACATACTCTATCCCAATGTGCTATTCCACAAGGTGTTCAGTTCACAACTCAAAATTAATTCCTTAAACTGGCATATGCGCATGATGTTAACTGTTAAAGTTTAATATTCCCACAGCTTTCAACATGAGGAAAAAATTTATTTCTTCTGTACCAATCAAAACATGCTTGGAGAAAGAAAGTACTTCCTGTTCAGAGTGCAACTATGTTTACAAAAAGATCCATACTAGTACATTACAATAATGGACTATATCCTTCAGTCTAAAATTTCTTAAATGTGGCAAACATCTTAGAAAAAATAAATCTACAACAGCACTGAGAATCAGACCAATGTATCGGTAGCTGACCAGATCAGACAGACCAGGGAAACCACACAGCAAACTCAGTTCAGTTCAGTTACTCAATCATGTCCAACTCTTTGCAACGCTATGGACTGCAGCACATCAGGCCTCCCTGTCCATCACCAATTCCCAGAGTTTACTCAAACTCATGTCCATTGAGTCGGTGATGCCATCCAAAGATCTCATCCTCTGTGGTCCCCTTCTCCTGCCTTCAATCTTTCCCAGCATCAGGGTCTTTTCAAATGAGTAAGTTCTTCCCATCAGGTGGCCAAAGTACTGGAGTTTTAGCTTCAGCATCAGTCCTTCCAATGAATACTCAGGACTGATTTTCATTAGGATTGACTAGTTGGATCTCCCTGCAGTCCAAGGGACTCTCAAGAGTCTTCTCCAACACCACAGTTCAAAAGGATCAATTCTTCAGTGCTCAGCTTTCCTTATAGTCCAACTCTCACATCCATACATGACTACTGGAAAAACCATAGCTTTGACTAGACAAACTTTTGTTGGCAAAGTAATGTCTTTGCTTTTTAATATGCTTTCTAGATTGGTCAAAGCTTTTCTTCCAATCTGTAAGAAGGCCTGAAGTCAAGACTGCTGCAGTTAAAAGAAATCTGCAAGGACAAAAATCAACGAACTGATGCACTTCCAAATTCATCCAATGTGTCAGGGTTTAGCAAGCAGGGGTCGGGGGCAAGCCTGTCCCACTGCTGTTTTTGACACAGTCCACAATAATGTGCATCTGATCCAAAAATAAAGAATATTTTGCGACAAGAGAAGATTACATGAAACTCACATTTATTGAACTCACTCATATTTACTGAAACATTTCAGTTTCAATAAATAAAGTTTCACTGGAACACAGCTAGTCTCCTTTGTTACATATGGGGCCTGCATGGCAGAGTTGAGCAGGTGCAATGGAGGCCATGCACCCCAAAGTCTACAACAGTTACTACCTGGCCCCTTATAGGAAACCTTTGAGAGATGAATTTAAAAAAAGACAAGTTTGCATGCTCGAAGAGCTACTAAATACTGATGAGAAAGTCAAATACCAAGATGAGAAAGTCAAATCCAAATCAGATGCCCACAAAAGGCAAAAACCCTAAAAGTCACCATGAAGTCCTAAGAGATGACCTACACAGAATCATTAATCAGGCTGCTGTCAGATGCCATGTGACACAGAACAGGGGTCTGCAAAACGCTGATGTTCAGGGCGCCGGTGCTGGAACCACTTGAGCAGCACAGCTGTGTGCTGGCCGGAGAACAGCTGTCCCCTGCTCCCACTCACTGCACACGCCCCCAGTCTGCCTGTGTCCAGAAACAAACACAGGGATCTTAGCGACTCCCAAGAAGTCACAGCCACAGCTCCAATCACCAATCACACGTTCAGAAATGTCAGGATGCTGACAGCAACATGGACTGTGAGAACGAGGCTGTATCTGAACCTGGCAGGATGCCATGGGGCAGCCACCTCACGCCACTACTACTCTTTCTGTAACAGGACCAACTTTGCTGGCAGTTCAACTGTCTGAAGAAGAAATGACTCTCACATTTATCTAAAACCTGAGAACCTGACTCCTTAACTTCTTACTAAGCCTCAGTTTGGCCATCAGTCAAGCAGAAACCATCCTGCCAACCACACAAGATCGCCAAGGGATGATGAGTGGCACACAAACAGCTAAGCACCTGACAAATGTTAGCATTATGTGTTGGCTAAAAACTAAGTAAATTTTGGAAGAAAATCACACTGACATCAAAGGGAAAAAGCAAAGCTTAACTGCTCCCTAAGCTTAGGAGAGCTAGGCCAAGCCACTCAATGAACAGTCTGACCTCGTAAATTCAGCATCAAAGGAGCTGTCAGATCAGAAGGGAGAGTGCACCGTGCACAGGGCCATACAGCACTTGCCCCATCAGCCCACATGCATGCACACAAATGTGTACATACACAAATCCACACGGATATACAGTCAGTCAAGGTATCACAAGATAACACTGAATTTATAAAAGTCACACACAACAACTCAGTTAATTGCTACCCTCGTACTTTTGGCCTTGACTCACAGCTTGTAGGAACTTAAGTTCTCTGACCAGGGATTGAACCCAGGCCCTGGCAGTGACAGTACCGAGTCCTAACCACTGGACCACCAAGGAATTCCCACTCTCCAAGTTATTTAACACTCCTGACACTGTAGTCAGGATCCACTAGTTTAGTGTTAACTTGAAAAGGAAAACCAAAACAGAAAACCAGAAGGTAGTTAGAGTAACTACAGCAAGAGCAAGAAGATCCGGGGTGTGCTGTAGAACGCCTGTGCCCCCAGACGACCATGGAAAGGCATCTTCCCTGCCGTGTCATCCACACCAGCAGACTGCGAGGTGAGCAGCCACCTTCGTTCCACACCCCTTCAACATGGGCTGACCCCACAACATGCTCTGCATGGCAGGATGGGACAGAAGTGACATTATGCAGCTCAGGCCTCGGGGGTCACATGGCACCTGCCCTCTGGTTCACTGTCCAGGAAGCGTGTCAAGGGGCGCACACCCTGCCACCTGTCAGCCAGCCACCAAGACAGTCAATTAGCCCATGGAACTTAGGGTTTAACTCTCAAAAACAAGATTGGTTTCATACTCAAAACACAATCCATGTAATTCACAGATTTTACAAACTAGAAAAGCAAAATCATACAATCAACTCAAATAGGTGCAAAAAGTGTGGGTTCTGTTTTGTTTTGCTTAATCTTTATTTGGCTGTGCTGGGCCTTAGTTGTGGCGTGTGGGATCCCTCCTTGCAGCACGTGGATTCTCTAGTTGTGGCCCATGGGCCCCACAGCTGCAGCGTGCAGGCTTAGTTGCTCTGCGGCATGTGGGATCTTAGTTCCCAGACCAGGGTTCAAACCCGAGTCCCTGGCACTGCAAGGTGGATTCTTAACAACTGTACCACCAGGGAAGTCCCGCAAAAAGTTTTTGATAAAATCCAACATCCATTCCTGATAAAGGGGGGGAAAAAAAAAAGAACTGAGCATATCTGGAATAAAAGGGAACCTCCTCAACCTATGAAAACCCTACAGTTAGTTAATGGCGAGTCCCAGTTAATGGTGAAAAGTGACGGCTTCACCACAGTCAGGAACAAGTCTCCGACGGGTGGCTACTGCCCCTGCTTCTTTCCATCCCTGCACTGAAGGATCTGGTCAGGGCAGTCAGATCAAGAGGAGACAAAAAGGCACCAGAGTAAAGGAAGAAGTAAAGCTGCCTTCCTGTGTGGGAGGCACCTTCGTCTTCGAGACAAGACAACCAAACCGAGTAGAGAGCCACCAGAACCAGCCATTGAGTTTAGCATGGTGGGAGGATCCAAGGTTAATAAAAAATTGTGACCTATTAGCACAAAATAATAGTAATTTGGGGAATTTCCCAGTGAGCCGGTGGTTAGAACTCAGAGCTTTTGCTTCTGAGGGCCTGGGTTCAATCCCTGGTTGGGGAGCTAAGATGCCCCAAGTCACACAGTGCAGTTTTAAAAAAAGGAAATTTTTTAAAAATATCATTTACAACAGCATCAAAACATGAACTACTTTAGAGGAAAATGTGACAAAAGATGTAGAAGACTCTAAGCCTGACAAGTGAAACCCCACTGAGAGAGAACACAGGACACAGAGTCGACAGAGACCCAGCGTCCATGGCCAGGAGGCTCTAGCCTGCTCAACTTAAGAGTCAGTGCGACCCCAACCAAAACCCCAGCCGGCTTCTCTGTGCAATGTGACAAAGTGAAAGTGAAAGTGAAGTCGCTCAGTCGTGTCCGACTCTTTGCGACCCCGTGGACTGTAACCCACCAGGCTCCTCCCTCCATGGCATTCTCCAGGCAAGAATACTGGAGTGGGTTGCCATTTCCTTCTCCAGGGGATCTTCCCAACCCAGGGATCGAACCCAGGTCTCCTGCATTGCAGGCAGACGCTTTAACCTCTGAGCCAAAAAGCAGGAAATAAGAGTCTGCAGAAAGAAAGAAAGAAAACTGAGTCTGGAGGCCTCTCTGTGCAGCTCCAGGAACCGTGGGGGTGCTGCAATCAGAGACAGGGAAAGAGACAACCGACAGAGGCGCGTGCCCAAACGGACACAGCTGAGTCTCCACCAAGCACAAGGGCGATGGAGAGGAAAGCCGATCCCATCTATATAAAGTTCTGGAAAACACAAAGTACTCTGCAGCAAGTCAGAAGCAAGCCAGGGGTGGGGTGGGGGAGCAGCCCTGGACTCTGGGGGTGAAAGATACATTCAGTTTCTTAAGTGTGTTAAAACCACACACTTTAATAGTAAGTACAGTCTACTGCATGTCAGTAACACCTGAGTAAAGCTGGAACAAAACAACACTTGGCTGGCATCAAAGGTCACCCTTAGCCAAGTGAAACAGGTGAGGAAAGATAAGCAAGATTATCGTAATTTAGGGCTTGTGTGGTGGCTGCTTTAATAGACATCAGCTCATGGCGGAGGGGCGGAGGGGCGGAGGGGTGGGGGTGGGGGGGCAGGCAGCGCTGAGAGGCAGATGTAATCCCAAATCTAATCAGAACAACAAGAGATGCAATGACCCACGCTCGGTCCTGGCTCTGACCCCACCTAACCTCTGCAGAGGGAGACCAAGGTGCCACAGCCAGAGCCCAGCAGTTTCAGGACAGGGTGCCCAGTGGCCAGGCTGCGGATGCAGACAGGTGACCACGGACTTTGTGGGCAGATGTGGTAGAAAAACTGACGAAAGAAGCTAACAGATTAAAGGAGAAGCACAGCATCAGCCTCAGGAAAGGTAAAAATCAATCTCTTCTACTCTATATCCTAAACTGAAAAGCACTACTGAACTGCAAACTAGAGACTCTGGAATTTCCAATAATTTCCCTGCCACAGTCTTTGAGCAACTGAGCACAAAAGTCAAAGGACTAGTAACCTCAGCCCCTGAGCATCCAGATTTCACACCCTCGGAAACACAAATCTGAGCCAGGTGAGGACAGCAAGTCAAGGAAGGCTCACAACACAGCAAGCACACACCAAACTGGCCCAGAGGCCTGGTGCCCCACAGGAAGGGCTCTGCAGAGGCCACCCTGAGCAAAAGCGTGCGGCCACGGTCAGGAAGAAGCACGGCACGGCGGGCTTAGGGTATGACCCACCACCCAAATCATACCCTCAGGTCCCATGCAGCAACGGACAGAAGAGGGAAAAGTAACCCTTCTCTAGCTATGTATTTGCTTCAGGCCCTTAGGACCCTAACTGCCAGGCCCTGCCCACCACAAACGGGGCAGCTTAGCGGTGTCCGCAGCTGCGCCGAGCACCACAGCACTAACTTTATCTTAATTTTTACATTATATTCACCCTCTGCCATAAGGGTCCATGAGGGATAAACTTAGTATAATTAGCACTTTTCCCCATGTACCAGGCATACATCATCACTCACAGACAGACAAAGATCTATAAACAAACAAGAGGCCTCTCCAGAGTGCCACCACACAGGTTCCACCACGCAGGAGCAGGCAGAGGTGGGGACAGAGAAGGAAAAGGGCAGGTTGTGGACGCTCCAGATCAAACAGCAGGCATCCCACCCTCTCTCTGAGATGGAGCTGCCACGTGTACGCCCAGGGCCAGGGCGCAGAAAGGCACAGCTCAGCAGGAGGCAGAAGAGCAGGGGCCAAGCAGAGTGGCCGAGCACCCTCTCCACACACCAAGGCTGGGCACAACACATTCTTATTTTTGCACAAAAGTGGGAAGAGGGTGCCAAAATCTGTAAGTTGGGTGTGACGTTTAGGCGATACAGACAGTAACTAAAAAGAAATCACTTCAGACTCCCACAACAAACCCAAGCCATGGAACACAGCCATGGAGATGGACACAGAAGCAAGGGAGATGCAGCGGGGTCCAGACAGCCAGAGCCGACAGCCGCCACAACACCTGCTCCAGGGGGGCCACCACGCACCAAAACAGCTTCATGGGTGGGAAGACAGTTCACTGAAGGACAACTGTTACACAGAACAGGAACCCACGACGAGAGAAGGGAGCGGGGACTTCCCCTGGAGACGGAGGATGAGGATCCACCAAGGGGGTGCCGACGGCACAGCCAACAGAGGACCAGTCATGACATGGAGAAGGCTGACTGGGGAACGGAGGCCTGAGGGTGAGCAGTGGCACCAGACACGGGGCAAGGGGGGAGAAGGCACTCCCAGGCAGGAAGCACCCCATTTAAGACCTGGAAGAGGGCCATCTCCTTAAGGAAAAGAGCAATGGAGTCAGAGCTCCATTTCAGAAACTCACTTTGGTAACTGTGTGGAAGCATCAGGGACCCAGAGAAGGACCAGCAGTAAGGGAGGGATGACGGGGAGAGAGCTGAGAGGAGAGACAGGAAGGAGGGTGTTTACGGGAAAACACGGAGAAAGACCTCAGAGAACGTCCCACACAGAGGCTGAGCCCAGCTGGAGGAGAGAGAGGCTTGAGAGCTGCAGTCAGATCACCCTCTACCGCCTCCTGCAAGAGGAGCCTGGAGTATGGAGGGGGTTCAGCCCAGAGCCCCGTCCGGGGTTCCCTGACACACCCATCACTGCCCAGGCAGGTACACACTTGAGCCTCAAGATCCCACATGTGCGAGCAGGCCCAAGAGGGCGGGAAGCATGGGCACCACGCAGCCAGATCCAGGAGCCAGAGTTCTCAGAGGCCCCATCCCAGGAGCCACCCAGGGCAGACGCTCAGCGCGTGCCTGGGCCTGGGAGGGGCCCCTGCTGGGAGAAGGGCGGCTGGCGTGAGGCTCAAGATGCGAGCCCGAGAGGGGGCTCCTGGGCCAGGAGGGGCGGAAGCAGACCCCGAGGGCATGAGAAGGGGATGACTCTCCAGATGCCTGGCCATTGACCAGGTGAGCCCAAGCGAGGAACCCAGACTCCGCACAGCAGGCGCTCAAGCCTCCATGGTCACCTGTGAGGTGTCGTGCGCACCCACCAGCCCCTCCTGCTCCACCTCCTCACACAAACAAGTAACGACAGGGGACACGTTGCTGAAAGGGTATACAGGCCTCTCAGACACAAAGTTCAAGGGAAGAACACCAGAACAGAAAGTGTTCTGTCACTCAAAGGGAGGCTGAGCCACACTGTGCTGAACTGCCGAGAGCCCGTCAGGAGGCCTGGTAGCTCAGCCCCGACCAGCACTCACCACCACGCAGGACTGTTTCCACAGCAACCAGAAAGGAAATACAAGGCAATCAGTTTTACATGAAAATTATTCTCCATTACAATAAAATGCTACAGTCAGGAAAAACATTTTGACAAAGAACCAGGTAAACAACATCCATAATGTTAATGCTAATTATTTATTCACCATCCATACAACTTTTCCTTCTGTTCTAAAATACTTTGTATTATATTACTCACCCCAGAAATTTAAAGGCTATTTCATGAGCACTAAATATTACTGTCAATAAAGCATGCTGGGTCTTCCATCTTTAAACGAGAAAAAAGTGGCAAGATGACATCACAAAAGTAAGTCAACAAGTACAAAAATTACAATCAAATCAAACTTATCTTTTCTCCAGTATCTACATGGATCAAGAAATGGCCTCAGAAGTCTGAAGAAAGATCAGACATAAAAACAGCTGAGCAAGACAAAGATGAAAAGATAGAAATATACAAATTCTAAGAACAAAACCATCTTAGCCAATGCCTTATCACATCAAAACCACCAAGTTACAAACAATTCAGGCACATCAACCAATTCTCAAAAACCAGAATCAAATTCAAAAGTCCCTGTCTTCCACACCCTTAAGGCTGCCTGTATCTTGCCACAGCCTTAGGAGCTCAGTCTCCTGCCGCGACAGAGCTCCAAACTCTGAGAAAAAGTAGAGCACACAGCAAACCTGGCACACGAGGAAAGGTGCGCGGCTCGCAGGGCCACACCCGCCTCCGAGCAGCCCCACAGGTCCTGACTCACAGATGCGGCTCTCCCACAGCGGCCACGGCTGACGCCGGCACCGGGCTGCCCCCTCTCCCGCCTGACCAGGGGTGACTGGTTCTTCCACAGAGAGGCTCCAGCATCTTGCCTGCCAACAGCACTGTGATCACTGCCGTCCTCACACAGGCCAGAGAAAAGGCCTGGGCCAGCAACTGACCCCATGACCAACACAAGGCCCACCCCTGCACCTTGACTGGTATTCCTTCCCCAGACCAGTTTCCAGTTATGTCTGGAAACTCTCCAACCCAAAGAGAAGAAAGATAGCCTGCGAGATGCCACCCCCTCCCCTCCTGACCCACACGCTGGTCTGAAGGTACCTGAGTCTGGAGGGGCGGGCACTCACCATGGTTACACGTGCTCTGTGGTCCAAAAGGACCTTCATGATCTAATAAAGGTGCGGATGCTGCCAGCTTTAACTTCAAACTAAAACCGTGACTAATTGTAGTAAGACTAACTCTCTAACCAATGACTTTTTCAGCCTTTTCTAGAGAGAAATCTCTAAAATACAAACACCCACCCAATACCAGTCCCTCAATGTACGGAAGCTTTCACCTGTTCAGAAAGCCTGGCCATCCTGACAAACCTCTCAAAGGTCAGAACTGCGCTGCTTTTAAAACAAATCAAAAGCACTCAGATCCCACTGGTGGGCCGTGAGCCAACACAGTCTCAGCAAAGCCCTGACCTCACAATCCTAGGAATGGAACCCACAGCTGACACTCATACCAGAAGGGTGCACAAAGCTGTCATTCTGTCACAGCGAGATGCTGGAAACAAGAAATGTCCATCAGGAACAGGCAAGTTAGGTAAGTTGTGGCACATACACGTTACCACGATGGAAAACATGAAGCAGCTCCACAGGCATTAACACAGAACAAACTCAAAGAATAAGTGGAAAAAAAACAAAGTACGGAAAAGCATCTATCCGCACAAACTCATACACTCACACACACGAGGCCACCCAAGGGATGTGAAGGAAGCGCCCTGGAGCTCAGCACTGGGGGACAGGAACCAAGGCTTCCTGTGCCAGCCCACAGAGAAAACCTTGTTTTCAACAGAAACTCGAGCATAAAGACTAAAGTGGAAAAAAAAAGAAAACTGTGGGAAGACAAGACAGTACAGCTTTGGCCATCACAGCAGGGGTGATCTACCCCATCACCACAACTCTTAACAGTCCAAAGCAGAGGAATTTTTGCTTTCTATTTGGTCTGAAAACCCTAGGCCAGCAAGGCCCACACACACACACCTGTCCAGCTGCTGGGGTTACTTCCACGTTCCTTCGGATCACGTGACGCACGCCCTGGAAGCGGTCCTCGCTGTGCTCACAGCAGAGCGGACCTCAAGTCCTGAGAAGCTGGGCTCTCTGAGGGCATCAGAAGTGCTGAGGACCAGACACACTGTTCCCTCTGGGCAGAGAACACACAAACACGGGTGCACAGGCCGGCACCTGGACCACACACAGCTGGTCAAACGGGTGAAAGTCCGCCCACGAGCAGCCTCTGTGGCCTCTCCACCAAGAAATCACTTTTAAACCTGAACAAATTAACAATGACTCACCAATACCACCTGACACCTGGTTCACATTTAAATGTCCATGTGTCCTCAAAACACTTTAATTGAGGTGTAACTGACACGTAGTTCAAAACATTTTTTTTTAAAGCTCTTCTGTCCTCTCCCTGCAAACCAGGACCCAAGCAAGACTTCCTCACTGCCTGTGGTCACTAACACAGGTTACACATCAGCACAGGACTTCCTTGGAGGTCCAGAGGTTGGGAGTCCACCTGCCAGTGCAGGGGACACAGGTTCAATCCCTGGTCCAGGAAGATCCCTACAAGCCATGGGGCAATTAAGCCCATGGGTCACAACTACTGAAGCCCAAGCTCCTATGATCCGTGATCCATAGCAATGGAAGCCACCACGATGAGAAGCCTGTGCACCTCAACTAGAGAGTAGCTCCTGCTCGCCACAGCTAGAGAAAGCCCATACGCAGCAACAAACACCCAGTGCAGCCGTAAATAAATAAATAAAAATTCTAACACATCAGCACAGCTCACAGACAACACTAAGCACGGCATCGGTGACACTGAGTTTCATCACCTGGCTAAGGTGGGACCACGAGGTCTTTCTACTAGAACGACACACGAGTCATTCTGCAACCTAGAAGTCATCAGTGAGGCGACTTTTTGTCAGTACTTGAATATTTTTACCCAAAAAGGTAAAAGTGTTTAACCCAACTCTAATCCAGATGACCATTATATCTACTACTGCGGGCAGGAATCCCTTAGAAGAAATGGAGTGGACATGATGGTCAACAAGAGTCCGAAATGCAGTACTTGGATGCAATCTCAAAAACGACAGAATGATCTCTGTTCGTTTCCAAGGAAAACCATTCAATATCACAGTAATCCAAGTCTATGCCCCAACCAGTAATGCTGAAGAAGCTGAAGTTGAATGGTTCTATGAAGACCTACAAGATCTTTTAGAACTAATGCCCAAAAAAGATGTCCTTTTCATTACAGGGGACTGGAATGCAAAAGTAGAAAGTCAAGAAACACCTGGAGTAACAGGGAAATTTGGCCTTGGAATACGGAATGAAGCAGGGCAAAGACTAATAGAGTTCTGCCAAGAGAACGCACTGGTCAGAGCAAACACCCTCTTCCAACAACACAGGAGAAGACTCTACACATGGACATCACCAGATGGGCAACACCAAAATCAGACTGATTATATTCTTTGCAGCCAAAGATGGAGAAGCTCTATACAGTCAGCAAAAACAAGACCGGGAGCTGACTGTGGCTCAGATCATGAACTCCTTATTGCCAAATGCAGACTTAAATTGAAGAAAGTAAGGAAAACCACTAGACCATTCAGATATGACCTAAATCAAATCCCTTATGATTATACAGTGGAAGTGAGAAATAGATTTAAGGCACTAGATCCGATAGAGTGCCTAATGAACAACGGACTGACGTTCATGACACTGTACAGGAGACAGGGTTCAAGACCATCCCCATGGAAAAGAAATGCAAAAAAGCAAAATGGCTGTCTGGGGAGGCCTTACATATAGCTGTGAAAAGAAGCGAAGCGAAAAGCAAAGGAGAAAAGGAAAGATAGAAGCATCTGAATGCAGAGTTCCAAAGAATAACAAGGAGAGATAAAGCCTTCCCCAGAGATCAATGCAAAGAAATAGAGGAAAACAATAGAATGGGAAAGACTAGAGATCACTTCAAGAAAATTAGAGATTCCAAGGGAACATTTCATGCAAAGATGGGCTCGATAAAGGACAGAAATGATATGGACCTAACAGAAGCAGAAAATATTAAGAAGAGGTGGCAAGAACACACAGAAGAACTGTCCAAAAAAGAGCTTCACGACCCAGATAATCACGATGGTGTGATCACTCACCTAGAGCCAGACATCCTGGAATGTGAAGTCCAGTGGGCCTTAGAAAGCATCACTATGAACAAAGCTAGTGGAGGTGATGGAATTCCAGTTGAGCTATTTAAAATCCTGAAAGATGATGCTGTTAAAGTGCTAGACTCAATATGCCAGCACATTTGGAAAACTCAGCAGTGGCCACAGGACTGGAAAAGGTCAGTTTTCATTCTAATCCCAAAGAAAGGCAATGCCAAAGAATGCTCACCGCACAATTGTACTCATCTCACATGCTAGTAAAGTAATGCTCAAAATTCTCCAAGCCAGGCTTCAGCAGTACGTGAATGTGAACTTCCAGATGTTCAAGCTGGTTTTAGAAAAGGCAGAGGAACCAGAGATCAAATTGCCAACATCCACTGGATCATCGAAAAAGCAAGAGAGTTCCAGAAAAACATCTATTTCTGCTTTATTGACTATGCCAAAGCCTTTGACTGTGTGAATCACAATAAACTGTGGAAAATTCTGAAAGAGATGGGAATACCAGACCACCTGACCTGCCTCCTGAGAAACCTATATGCAGGTCAGGAAGCAACAGTTAGAACTGGACATGGAACAACAGAGTGGCTCCAAATAGGAAAAGGAGTACGTCAAGGCTGTATATTGTCACCCTGCTTATTTAACTTATATGCAGAGTACATCATGAGAAACGCTGGGCTAGAAGAAGCACAAGCTGGAATCAAGATTGCCAGAAGAAATTATCAATAACCTCAGATATGCAGATGACACCACCCTTATGGCAGAAAGTGAAGAAGAACTAAAAAGCCTCTTGATGAAAGTGAAAGAGGAGCATGAAAAAGTTGGCTTAAAGCTCAACATTCAGAAAACGAAGATCATGGCATCTGGTCCCACCACTTCGTGGGAAATAGATGGGGAAACAGTGGAAACAGTGTCAGACTATTTTTTGGGGGCTCCAAAATCACTGCAGATGGTGACTGCAGCCATGAAATTATGACACTTACTCCTTGGAAGAAAAGTTAAGACCAACCTGGATAGCACATTGAAAAGCAGAGACATTACTTTGCCAACAAAGGTTTGTCTAGTCAAGGCTATGGTTTTTCCTGTGGTCATGTATGGATGTGAGAGTTGGACCGTGAAGAAAGCTGAGCACCGAAGAATTGATGCTTTTGAACTGTGGTGTTGGAGAAAAATTCTTGAGAGTCCCTTGGACTGCAAGGAGATCCAACCAGTCCATCCTAAAGGAGATCAGTCCTGGGTGTTCTTTGGAAGGAATGATGCTAAAGCTGAAACTCCAGTACTTTGGCCACCTCATGCGAAGAGTTGACTCACTGGAAAAGACTCTGATGCTGGGAGGGATTGGGGGCAGGAGGAGAAGGGGACGACAGAGGATGAGATGGCTGGATGGCATCACCGACTCGATGAACGTGCGTTTGAGTGAACTCCGGGAGTTGGTGATGGACAGGGAGGCCTGGCGTGCTGCAATTCATGGGGTCGCCAAGAGTCGGACACGACTGAGTGACTGAACTGAACTGAACTGCATCCAGACTTTCAACCAGTTAACAGGAAACACAGGACAGACCCCAAAGCTAGACAACTCAAGGATGTTCTTCCATCTATGGGTGACTGATCTGGCTTCAGGAGTAAGAAACAAACAGGGTGCCTAATGCTAAAGACCCTAAAGGAAAGGTGTAAACACGGCTTGGGGTCACCTAGGACCTAAGTAGGGCCCCCACAAGCTGTGCTATAGCCCACAGCACTAAACAGCTCAAGATACTGGTGAGGGTGAGATGTCAGAAGGTCTACCTCGTTTCCAAATTGCCAGGCAGTGTACACACCCCACAGACGATGCAAACAGAGCAAACTATTAACAAGAGTTGAATCTAGATGGTAGCACATGGGTGATCACTGTACTCTTCCTGACTCTTTATATTTCTGAAAAATTTCATACTAAAAAATTGGAGAAATGGACTCCCTAGCGGTCCAGTGGCTAAGATTCTGTGCTCCCAATGCAGGGGGCCTGGGTTCAATCCCTGGTCAGGGAACTAGATCCCTGCAACATGCTGCAACTACAGCCCAGTGCTACCAAATAAATAAATAAAAATTTTTAATTGAAGGAAAAATTTTAAACATTTTTTTTCCCCACTCAAGTTTGCTGAACTTAGTAATAGGTACTTACAAAATCAACTAAAAGTACTCGTTACACTGGGTATCAGATGATAGGGAATTATTGTTTATTCCGTTAAGTATGACAAAGGTAACGTGATTGTGTGAGCAACTGGCCTACGTGAAGTTTTTATGGACCTGTAGTTTGCTTTAAAATACTTCAACAACATAATAATTAAGCAAATATGGCAAAATGCTAACTGTTAAATCTAAATGATACATACAGGATGTTTATTTTACCATTCCATCCTCCTTTAAAAAAAAGGGCTTCTTAAAAAAAAAAAAAAAAAAAAAAAAGAGTGTTACTGGTGCAGCTGCTGTGGAAAACACTCTGGCAGTTCCTCAAAAGTTAGACACAGAACCACCATGTGATCCACCAATCCCACTTCTGCGTGTGCACCCAAAAGAACTGAAAGCAGAACCTAAACCAGTATTTGCACACGCATGTTCACAGCAGCACTATTCAGAACAGCCAAAACATGGAAACCTAACCATCAACAGAGAAAAGGAGAAACAAAACGTGCTCTATACACACAATTCAGCCTTTACAAGGGATGCAAACATCATGCCAAGAAGAGGCCGGGCACAAAGGGTTAAGTATGCAGAATCCACATCCAGGGCCCTCTAGACAAGTCAGTTTCATAGAGATGGGGGAAGGGAATCTGGGACAGTCTCCCTGAGCAGAGGTGAAGGAGTTCTGAAACAGTAGTAATGGTCAAATGACACTGTTGATGTACTTAATGCCACTGAATTGGACATTTGAAGTGGTTAAAATGGTTTATTTTATGTCATTTTATCACAATAAGTGAAGTGAAGTTGCTCAGTTGGGTCTGACTCTTTGTGACCCCATGGACTGTAGCCTACCACGCTCCTCTGTCATGGGATTTTCCAGGCAAGAGTACTTGCAGTGGGTTGACATTTCCTTCTCCAGAGGATCTTCCCAACCCAGGGATCAAACCAGGGTCTCCAGCATTGTAGACAGACGCTTTACCATCTGAGCCACCAGGGAAGTCTTATCACAATAACATTTTTTTAAAAACCAAAGGATGAGAATACTTTGGCCACCTGATGCAAAGAGCTGACTCACTGGAAAAGACCCTGATGCTGGGAAACACTGAGGGCAGGAGGAGAAGGGGGCAACAGAAGATGAGATGGTTGGATGGCATCACCAACTCAATGGACATGTATTTGAGCAAACTCCAGGAGATAGTGAAGGACAGGGAAGCCTAGCGTGCTGCAGTCCATGGGATCACGAAGAGCTGGATACAACTTAGCAACTGAACAGCAACAACAAAGGATGAGAAAAGTCTAAGAACATATAGATGGAGATGACAGCCCCCACCTCTACACCAAAGACTGCCTAGACAGGACTCCACCTAAAAATGAACAAGTGAAAGGCAAAACCAACGCAGCAGGCAAGAGCTTTCTAAGCCGCTTCCGGAAAGCACAGGTCAGTGTCAAGGCACCTAAGACGAGGGGCCCCCTGCCTGATGAGCCTGTTTCTACTACATCTTCCCTGAGCCCACACACCGAACACAAAGGTCTCACCCACGACTAAGAAGCATTAAGCAAAAAAAAAAAATAAATAAAAAAATAAAAATAAAAAAAAAAAGAAGCATTAAGCTTTCTCAATGGTGAGGGCCTGGACTGACTGGCTTCCCAGGATGTGGGAGACTGTGGGGACAGAGCTAGAATTCCCTTCTCTCTCCAGCCTGCAATTCTCTTCTTTCACCCACGTGCTGTCAGAGCACTGGTGACAATGTATCTTTGAATATTATTAGCTGTGCTCCATGGGAAAACAGGTCCCATGACTGATAAATTTTAAATCTGAAAAATTAGACCTTGTATTTGTTTTTTTGGTGTGTTTTCTTCTATCTCCAACTTATGGCTTCTAGAGAAACCAAGGGAAGAGGGAAATGGCTTACTGCGGGGAGTGCTCAATAAGTTGGTTCTGCACCCACCTCTACAGGAACAATCTCCATCGGGACACCACAAACAGGGCACAGAAGCAGTGACGGGGTGCTTGCCCACCCAGCCTGGACGTGGGTTCTGGGGAGTAGCACACACAGGGCCCTCCGGGTTGGCAGTCCCCAAGCCTTGAGGACCTTACCTTTACAGTCATGTCTGACAAAACTGGAGGGCACGTGTGAACAAACACCCTAACGGACACTGCAAAAATGAGAGAGAGGGATAGACAAGAACTGGAGGGTAAGTAAAACCAAAGCGTTGGAGCTGGGTTTTCTTTTGAAATCCCTCAAATCTGTCTAAAAATAAGACATCCTATTCCAAACACCTCAGTAAAAAGTAAAGGCCCTGCACCCTTAACCAACCTGATGCCTTAAGCCCATACGTGAACCTTCCCCACAAGTCCTCAGGGCTTGGCTGCCACTGGAGGCAACCTGGACGTCCTGCCCCAACGGGCAGCTCCCCGGTGGGGGGACAGGCACGCACTGGTGGGGCTGCTCCCTGCCTCACGCCCACTCCACTGCGGACTGCTGGAGAGTGCTGCTCACATGCACCCACTCCTGGTAAAGTCTGCCAACCACCAGCAGCTGCTTCCTACCTTTGTCATCACCATTCTAGGTAAGTAATGAAAAGCCCTTGTTATAACGCTAACCTCGAAGCACCACCCCTCGGCAGAACGAAGACTTGATTGTTCTGAAGTTCTCCAGGATGAGGGGATCTGGAAAGCTCACCGTGCCTAAACTGAGACATCTCATGGTGACACACCTGGGCACCAACATCAACAATCCCAAGCAGGTAAACATCCCACCACTGGCACAGACACCACACCTCCTGCTCCCCATGTGTCCCCCACCCAACATTCAGTCCCTGGAGACTCAGTCCTTAAGGGTTTCAGTGTCAGATAACTGACCTCGGGAAAGTGTAGGGTCACAAGAAGGCAGTTTTGTTCCTGCATAAAACAAATATGACCCGATATTAAAAATACCCTACTACTCAAGTGACTTTTAATGAAACTGAAGGCTATTTAAAGCAGCCGACTTCCTAGATTCATCAGCACTTAATACTTGCTTCTGTATAACCTCAACTTATAAACTGTGTTTACCTTGTTATCTTTTTAAGCAAATGCAGGTACAGATATACTAACAAGGACAGGCGCAGAGCGGTCCCCAGGTGGGCAGTGGGCAGGCTCGCCCTCTGCATTCCCACAACTAGATCTTGTAGTCAACTTCGGTATATTTTTCATTTTACTGAAAAATAACTTAGATTACTATATAAATTGAAGGTGCACAGCATGATGGTCTGATTAACAGACATTGTGAAATGATTACACGAGGTTCAGCTGATGTCCATCTTCTCATTAGACACAAACAAACAAAAGAAAAGGAAAATACCCTCTCCTTTCCCTGAAGACGCTCAGGCCTTCCTCTCCTGGGTGTGGCACACCACACCAGAACTCAGCTGTCTTACAGCTGGGTTTGTACCTCTTAACCACCTTCCTCGAGTTCCCCTCTCCCCTCCTTCCACCTCTTTTCTATGACTTCAGTGTTTTGTTTTCTTTTGTTTTAGATTCCACACATAAGTGAGCTTATACAGCATTTGTCTTTCTCTGACTGATTTCACTTACATAATATCCTCAAGGTCCATCCATGTTGTTGCAAACGACAGGCTTGCCTCGTTTTTATGGCTGAGTAATACTCCACTGGATATCTGTACTACGTTTCCTTTATTCATTTATCTATCAACAGATACTTAAGTTGTTTCTCTATCTTAGCTATTGAAAATAATGCTTCAATGAACATATATCTTTTCAAAGTAGCATTTCCATTCTCTTAGGATAAATACTTAGGTGTAGGCTGTTGGCTCATGCAACCGTTCTATTTTTCATTTTTTGAGGAGCTGCCACTGTTTCCACGGTGGCTGTACCAGTTTACATCCCACCAACACTTGTTAGCTGTCTTGTTGATAACAGCCCACCCTGACAGGTGTGAGGTAACAGCTCTCTGTCATTTTGGTTTGCATCTCCCTGATGATTCGTGATGCTGAGCGCCTTTCATGTACCTGTTGGTCGTTCATATGCCTTCTTTGGGACAATCTCTACTCAGGTCCCTTGGCCATTTTTTAAATTGCATTATTTGGTTTTTTGCTATTGAGTTGTATGAGCTCTTTCTATATTTTGGATATTAACTCCCTATCAAATACATGGTTTACAAGTATTTTCTCCCAATTTCATACATTTTCTTTCCACTTTGGTAATAGTTTTCTTTTTAAATTAAACCAAATTATTAACATAAATTTGCTAACATCTAGAATTAACTTGACTTTTACATTTTACATCCCCAAAGAGTAGTTTTCATTACTTAATCAGTCTGTAACATTTGCAAAATAGGCCCCTAGGGATGAAACCAGCCAGCACCACATCGCCCACACAGCACAGGGAGCCTTTGGGCAAGGAATCTGATGTGCTCTCCCTACAAGGGCCAGGACAGCCTTTTCTCCCCTCTGATGCAGGGACAATACCCAGAGAATCTACTCACTAGACAACATCAACTATTAACAATGAGGGCTTACTTCTCTGAACTACAGGCTAGGTTTCCAAGTCAAAATGGAAATTCATTTAATTCAAGGGGGAAAAGTCTCGTGAGCAAAGTCTCATCTGTGTGACTCAGCTCTAACTCTTACAGGTGACTAGCTGTATTTTCAGCAGGAATGTAGCCACTAACGAGTCATCTGCATGAGAAGTTCAGAAGGTAAGGACGTGGGTCCTAGCCAGCTCTCAGGTCACTGCCCTGTAAACACCCAGACACCCGGCCACGCAGGAAATAAACTTGCCAACATTAATCTGTTTGCTACAAATCTCTTCGCCTCCTTTAGAGCCCCACAACCCACTTCCAGCCTCCACCGAGAAGACAGAAGCTGCCATTTCCAAGCTCGCAAAGCTTGGCCCCTTAGCACAGACACCTGGCACCCCTGCAGCTGGTATTTGCTGCTGTGAGGACTTCAGCCTGCAAGTAGCTCAGTAAGAACAGAGGCTATGGACGGGGCTGGGGGGAGCACAGACTGCTTCCTTAGCTTAAAACCAACAACCCAAACATGGACTTCAGCCCCACTTGCAAACACTTGGAAACCAAGTAGCCTTTGCCTGTTTAGGAGCTTTTATAAATGAGGTTTAACAAATACCCGCTTACAGGTGTCAGTAGAGCAAGTCACCAGCACGGTGTGCAGCTGCAGTGACACCAAGGCTGCAGCAGCTCGTGTGGCCTCGAGTCTCCAAGGACATTTACATCTTAAAATCACAGGATATTCCTTTCCTGTCTGCATTTTTGGTTTTTTTCAAGTTATTTTTATAGAACCCTCTTCGCTGAAAGCCCAACCCTCAAAAGCAGCCCTGGATAAACAAAGAAATAGTGCCAAGCCTGCCTCAGGGAGGGCGAGAAAAGGCCAGAGGGCACCAGCCGCCTGAGCCCCTGCCCACCCCAGCCCCACTTCTGTGCTGCTGCGCAGTCATCATCCCTGCAGTTAGTTCGGAAGACGAGCTCTCTCCCTCCAGGGAGCAGCAGCTGTCAGCCGGCAGAGGTGAGATGTTCTACTGTCATGGAGGGGTGGTGACATGGGGACCTGGCAGAGCAGGGAGAGCGTGAGTGAGAATGAACACAAAGCCAAGCACCTCGCAGCTGAGCAGCCCAAAACGTCCACTTCTGCCTCTGCAATGAGACTGCGAGCAATTCAGGGCCCTGCCAGAAACAGTACAGCCTACAGAGACCATCCCCCGCTGAAGGCCAGCAGCCAGACGCCCTGAGTGTCACTGCTGCCCCGCCCACGGTCAGACCAAAGGACGAAGTCCTTGTGACACGGCACATGACCAGCGTGCGGTGACAGAGCAGGACAGAGGCTCTGTTCTGATGGCGTGAAGCCAACCAACCGCGCCTACTCTCACGCAAGCAGGCCCCCACGCAGCCTCAAAGCACACGAGCTCCAAGCAGAACACTGAGGCTCTCCTGCCAGGTGCCACTCCTTTCACAGCCGAGAGCCTTTTAACATCGATCTTCTGGGCAAACACTGGCTAAGCATCTAATCCTATGTGCATAACATGTGCACAGAACTATGAGAGACACAAAGCAGACAGCATCCAAGAGAAGCCTAAGATAGGGCGGTCTTTCTCCTCTGGATACATCCACCACCTCCACCGCAGGCTGCTTCTCCAGCTCCTACTACTCAGAGCTACTCTGAGGACCCAGAGCTACTCTGCTGGGCCTACAGTTGAATGTATGGGACAAAAGAGGTGTTTGAGCCAATCGCAGGCTCCTGGGGAGTGGCCCACTCCTCCCTGCAGTGGGGCAAGCACCAGAGACGGGACACCTGGGTCTGTCACAGCTCCACAGGCAGGGCACCTTCCATAAAACTGGTCATCCCTCTCAATCGACCCTCAAGTATGTACAACAACACTTGTCAGGAAACACCATCCTGCCCACACAGCCCACTTTCAAGGTTTCCTGGACGCTCTGAGGACCGCTTTATGATGGGAGGCCCTCCCTGTCCCCTGAGTGGCCTCTGGCCAGGATCCAGCAGACATATTTCATTCCTGGGTCACTTTCCCAGGACAGCATCTCTGCCATGTATGTAAACTCAGGCATCATTCCTACAGCAAAATCTCAACCCTGTCATCTATCTCTTCCTGGTCGTCATCATATACTTTTCCCCATAAAATGGTGTTCCCACTTTCCCTAACAGTGTCTCTTCCACTGAGACCTTTTTTTTTTTTTTTTTTTTTT
Organism: Bubalus bubalis; assembly: GCF_019923935.1. Taxonomy (NCBI): domain Eukaryota; kingdom Metazoa; phylum Chordata; class Mammalia; order Artiodactyla; family Bovidae; genus Bubalus; species Bubalus bubalis. Next base: position 14,097,228 of record NC_059174.1, read on the forward strand.
TTTTTTTTTCCCACTGAGACCTTTTTAAACCCGATATTCATCCCAAAGCAAAGGACAACAGGGGGACAAGAACAGCCAGAAGATGAGGCAGGGCCTCTCATGAGCAGTGGCCACCTGGCCACTCTCCCTCCGCCCGAGCCCTAGATGCTGCCTTCTCCTGGCCCCAGATCCAGGCACGGGGCGCTCACTGCCAAGCCTTCTGCCCACCACGCACTGGCGTTCCTCTAGCCTCTCTGACACCACCCACTCCATGTGTGGTCTCCGCCTCCCCATCCCCATCAGCAGGGCCCTCATCCCCAGAACACACACTCAGACCGCGCTCTGCTTTCCTGGCTTCGGCTGCTACTGGCTTCTGCATGGGCTCCAGGCCGTCCTCACGTTACCACCTGTCCTGCGTGCCTTTGTCCAGAGCCTTCTGACTCTGCTGCTGCCCCTGCTCTGCGCACCAGAGCGCCTCCTCCAGCACACCTCCCAGAGCTCGCAGTGCCCTGGCCCCCGCGGGCAGCTCCGGCCCCACATCCTCCTTCCTCTCCCTGCATCCACCACGCAGTCCTGCACACAGTGAGCAGCCAATGAACATCTGACTACATCAGTGGAACGTGGGGAAAGCTGTCTGTCCAGTCTCAGAGGCCCCTCCCTAAGACGTGTACTCACCCCAGTTCCCAACTGTCCTCCCAATACACAGCAGGCCACATTCAGAAAAACCAGAAGTCAGCTACACAACTGCTGATACACAGTGGCTTTACACAGTGCCAAATGGGTGAATGGTTACAACGACAGAAAAAACAAAGACAGTACTCTTCACAACTGCCAAGGTCATGAAAAACAAGGAAAGCCTGGAAAACTGTTACAGACAGGAGGAGACTAAGGAGACATGCAACTAAATGCCATGTGGGATCCTGGAGAAGGAAAAGGACATTAGTGGGAAGTGAGTGAAATCTAAATGCATCAGGGGTTGAATTAACAGCATAACGTATCACTGCTAATTTCTCAGCTTTGCCAACCTTAACATTGCTATGTAAGATATTAATAATAGAGGACCTGAATAAAGAATATAATGCAACTCTCTATTATTTTTGCAACTTTTCTGTATATCTAAAATTATTCCAAAAAAGAAAGTTTATTTAAAACAAAACCTTGAGACTTCCCAACAGTCCAGTGGTTAAGACCACGCTTTCACTGCAAGGGGGCACACACTGGATCCCTGGTCAGGAAACTAAAATACTGCATGCCAAGTGATGCAGCCAAAAAAATAATAAGACATTTAATTTTTTAAATGAAATTAAAATTTTTAAATAAAATTTTAAAATAAAGCAGTGTGCACATACAAAATGTGCATTTCACCATACCCTGTCAATGCCAAACTACACTAGGTGACGGATGGTACTGCGTCCTCCAGGAATCAAGAGAGCTCTGACGAACCGAGGCCGAGTGCCAGAGCCTACTGCACACTGACCTGACCCAACCTCACCTGTAAGGACAGCATCTAAGGACGCCAAGCCTAGTGCGGTCAGCAGAGTAACTCCCCCAGAGAGGTCCACATCCTGATCCCTGGCACCTCTAGACATCTCAGGCTAGTAATCAGCAGACAGGGGACTGACTACCATGGATGATTCTGGTGAGCCCAACATAATCACAGGGGTCTTTAAAAGTCGAAGACGGAGGCAGAAGAGAGTCAAAGGAGGACGTGACTTTGGAATAAGGTCAGAGAGATGCAAGGTTGCCAGCTTTAAAGACGGAGGAAGGGCCCACGTGAAGAGCCTCCAAAAGATGAAGAGGCAAGGAAATGAAGTCTCCCTGGAACTGGCAGAAGGAACCAGCCCTGGTCATTTGTTAACACAGTCACAGAAAATAAGCAGTGACAGCACTGCAACGGAAAACTCACAAGCGCTTCTCCAAACCCTTAGACCACGTTTCCCCCCTGCACAGCCGCCTGAGTCAGCCCCCACCCCTCCACCTCCCTTCCGGGTCCCACCTCCCTCCACCCAACAGACTTGAAGGCTTAGAAGAAAAACATCAAGGAAAAGGAGATGCGATAGGTTAAATTCTAAGAGATTTTTCTCCCCAACTTTCTAAAATTTCACTATGTCATTAAATAACTTTTTTTTAAAGATTAGTTATTGCTTAAACATAATCTTTAAAAAGTCAGTCATCTGATGAGAACCCAGATTCAGCAGAATCAGATCTAATCACTTTACCAAAGAAAAACAAAGTTCACATGTACCTCATTAAGGTCATAACTGCTGAAATCACTCAGGATATGAGTGAAAGCACATGTTACTTTTCTAAGTTTCATACTAAATGATAAGACACTTCAAAGATCACCTTTCCCAAGTATTAGGGAAAAAATCTCCCCATAAGAAAACACTCTGAGTTTAAGCATATTTCATATATTAACCTCTAAACTCAAAAACTTCAAATTCTACATGGACTCTTCTAAAGATAATGGAAATATCTATGTAGGTAAGCTAAAGTTAAATATATTAGGAGCCAATCATACAACTCTGGCAAAGAAAGAATTCACAAAGTCTAGAAATTCCTTGAAAACATAATCACCTTGAGGGCTACAATTTCCAACCCCTAAGGCAATCCAAAAGGACAGGATTTCTTATAAAATGTTCTGCAAATCCTTTAATTAGTCAGGCGTTTTAGTAATTTTTTTTTTTAGTTAATTCCTTCAAGAGTGGTGTCTTGGGGTTTTGTTGAGTTTTTATTTTTACTTCCTGTTTTACAGGATGTAAAACCACATTTAGAAACACACTAGCAAGGCTTAATTTCTTAAGAGTAATAAGGTTCTCCATTGTATTTCTCATGCTCTCTGTTTTAGGTAAGTTTACACAATATAGCCATAATATCTTCAAGTCTACATTTTCACCCTGAATTAAATGAAAGTTTTATTTTGCTGGATATGAATGAAGTAAAAAAGAAAAAACAAAAACACTGTAACTTTAGCCCAAACCTTATGAACCAAGCACCTTCCCGCAATGTCCTCATTATTTAGAAACGTTCATTATTCCAGCACATTCACATTCTGGGTCTGAAGACGACCACTGGAAGGGGAAGAGGACGGGACACTCTACTGACGAGCTGAGGACAATCTACTTGCTGCATTTTAGATGAAAAATAATCTCTGATATCAGAAAGTTATTAGGCATTTACAAATTAAATTTCAATCCCAGCCCTTCTTAAAGGTCACCTTTTTTAGCTGAACAAGTGGCTGGAGAAGGAAGGATTTTATGAATTTTAGTTAACCTTGACCAAAAAAACACTTCTTTTTCAATCTAAGTGATCAAAAATGTTTTTAGTTGAGAAAAGGCCAACGTTATGTCATGATGAGGTGCACACTGGTTTCTTTACAAGTGGAAAAAGAACACCTACAGATTTTTAGGATAATAAATAATTCACTGCACAGATGCCAAGGGCAGGACTGGACATGCGGGTCTCGCCCAGCCAGCAGGCACTCTGTAACTCAGACAGCACTGCTCACCTCGATCCTGGCTGGGGTGGGCTTCCCAGAAGCCGTACCCCTACAACAGGACTTTCAGTCATTTCAGCCCTTGAAATATCTGAGCTATATTAATAAGCCAGACTTCTTGTATTTTTACACTGAAAACCCCCTTAACTGTTTACTCAAAGGATCATAGTTGGAACGGATGGTTTTCTCAAGTTCTAGAATGATGTCTTTAGTTTCAAAAACAACCAATCCCCCTCACCTAAAATGTTAAAACCACACAAACCTAAACCTACTGTTATCTAAACCAAGAACTCAAGTCTTTATCACCCAAATTATGTCCACAATTCGGGTTTTCAATAACAACCTTTTCCCAAGTACATAACAGGTTCATTTTTTAAACTTTAGAAAACATAAACCACACACAACCCTATTTTCGTGAACTTCTCCCCAAAGAGATTTTTTTTTTTTCCATTAAAATACCAAAACTGAGCAGGGGGATAAGGGATAACGTAAAGGGGGCTGCCTCCATTCTGGAGAATGTATATTGCTTTGGCCTTTTTTATTACAACTGCTCAGGAAGTTAAAAACTAAATCAAAAAACGCTAAACCTTTCAAGGGACTCCACTATGACACTAACCCACTGTTGACACGACACACGACCAGCACCAGCAGCAAAATACACCTGGCCAGCCTGACTGTGGCCCCAACACAGCAGTCCTACCAAAACTGCTTTCACAGAGAACATTCTTCTTCTTCCACAAAGAGAACCCGCCTTCAATTATGGACATTTTCTTTTGTCTCTTGTTTTGTGCCAACTGTAAAAGCCATGCTCAACACCTTCCTCTAAATTGTAAAGGTAAACTTGTAATGATAACAAATGGGAAAACAGCTAAAATGTACATAGTATAATTTCTAGTCAGTCAAATAAATGTTCATAATCCTAAGTTTATCCTTTCAAAATTACTCAAATACTTCCATACACAGTCTTTGAACAGTTCAACAAATACTTCTTGAGGCAATTCTATGACCATGGTCCTTCCTAGCCTGCAACTCTGATGACAAAGAGACCATGCCTACCTTTATTAAGCTTACAGCCCTGCTATCACGGGGCACGTACAAACCAATCACATCTGATCAACTGTCAAGTTCTACATGGCTATTACAAGGTGGGGTTATAAGAAGACTCTATGAGGAAGCATATATAACTAAGACCCAAAGGCTGAGCAGGGGTTATCTTAGAGGTTTTGGGGTGGGGGCAAGTAGTGAAGATTTGCAAAGGAGACAATAATGGATACTCAGCAAGACCCTAGTCCAGGCAGAGGGTCATCCAGGAAATGAAAGGCCAATGGAGCCAAAGCATCAGGAGTTGAAAAGACCTGGGGGGGGGGGGGGGGGGGGGGGGGCCGCGGGCCGGGGGCAGTCACACAATCAGGGTTAGACTGATTAATAATCATCTGGGACACTTTTCTTAAAAATGCTTGTAGTTCTAGCATATACATAAAACACTAAATAAATAAAACACTATTTGGCCTTCCCTGGTGGCTCAGTGGTAAAAAATCAGCCTGCCAATGCAGGAGACATGTCACCCCTGGTCCAGAGAGATCCCAAGAGCCAAGGAGCAACTAAGCCCCTGCACCACAACTACTGAGCCCACATGCCGCAACTACTGAAGTCAGGGCCCCACAACAAGAGAAGCCAATGCAATGGGAAGTGCTTGAACTGCAACTGGAGAAAAAGTCCACATAGCAATGAAGGCCCAGAACAGTCATATATTAAAAAAAAAAAACCTATTTGGTCCAAAGGTGAATTTGAAGAAAATTTTAAATATGGAGAGGGAAGAATGGGAGTTAAGAAAAGCACAGAAGAATGCTAACAAAAACATATATTTATGTACACAGCTGAGCCTGACTCTGGCTTAAAAGATATCAAGAATTACATCCACCAAACAACAACAACAAAACCACTTGGAATAGAAACATCTCTATCAGAATTAACAAAGTAGATGTTAAAGTGGATCCTTTCCTAAGCCTTTTTAAAAAGGCTTTCTAACTGCCTGCATTCCAGGTGCCGGGGATTGACCTCTTTTTTTTTTTCTGTATAGCTTTAAGATAAAACTGGAAAAGTTGAACTGCAAAGAAATTCCATTTGAAATTCAAATTAAGAGAACACATATGAAAACATTTCAAGACAGTTTAACTTTCAGTTATTTGTGTTCACTTATTTTTTGCGTTAGGTTTACCAAATGGCCGAGCTCGATCCCCACAGAGCACTGACTGAACAATAGTGAACTGACCTGGTGCGCGGCCAGCCGAGCCGTGCAGCTTCAGTCTCACTATTGACTCGTGAGTATCTTGCTATTAAAGGAAGTTCATCCATTACACTTTCATTTGAGACATGAAGGGACTTACACAGGATAATGGACAGATCAAAACACTTATTTTGGCAACAAATGACGATTATGCCCTGAACCGGCATTTACTGACACTCTCTAATTATGTTATTTAATTGATGATGGGCTCAATGCCACCCTATGCAAAGTAACTCCTCTCTCATACTGGATGAAATGGAACCTTACTATGTCAAATGTACTTAAAAACTCAAGGATCACAAAGCATCTTGACAAATACTCTTCAATACAAATACCATAGTTTCTTTAAGTCTATGTGTAGAAAGTTCTACTTGCCACTGTATCAACACTGTAATTAGAGCTGAGATGACAGCCACTGGTCCCAAGCAGCCCATCTGGTTTGGAGAGATGAAAGGCCTGCTGTGCGGTGTGATTATCACGGCCAGGCCCGCAGCACACCCAGAGAAAAACATCCAAGAGTGGCAACCCAGAAGCACAACTGCAAAGGAGGAATTCACGATTACATGACACCTTTAAAAACAAACTTCTGGTAAATCCTGTTATGCACATTTTCCCACAATTAAAAAAAAAAACAACTTAGAAGAAAAAGACCTTTTCCAAGTTCCAAATCTGGGTCAAATTTGGCACTATCTTTGGGCAGCTTTTTAACTAACTCAGGAGGCACGCACAAAGAACAGAGGAAAATGTCACAGCAACTTGGTCTTTGTTTCCTCTGTCCAGAGAGCCAGCCTATCAAAGGCGAGCCTGCTCCTGAGCGTGACACCACAGAGGGCGGACAACAGCTGAATGGAGGGCGGGGGACCAAGGGTCACAATCTAGGTTGAGCAAGATGTGTTCCCTTTTTCTTCTCTAACGACAGTTTCAAAGTAATACCAGAGTACTTGTGCAATCATCCTCAAAAGACACAAACAGAACTCAGGTCCTCCAGGATGGCAACACTGAGGAAGAGCAATCAAGGTCCTCCAGAGAGCAAATGCCGTCTCAGGGTCTCTGATTTAGAACTATCCAAGTTATGCCATTGACTGGGTCTGCAGGAACCAAAAATAGTAACTGTTTCAATGGCACTTTTTCCACAAGCAGAATCATCTTACATCTTTTGGCTAAGAGCATTTCATCACCACCCCCCACCACCACCAAAGGATCAGAAGTCTTAAGTTTTGCAATTCAACAACTGCATACACTCTCACTCCTCAGTGGAGAAGGAATGTGAAGGATATTGCGCAAGTCACTTCAGAAGACCCTCTCACCATAAAAAGTCTGAAATTTGACTATGGAGAAATTCTTGCAAACGAATATAAAGCTTCTCAAAGCCTACAGAAACCATGAAACCTAAGCCTGTTGCATCTGAACTGCTAGAAAGAAAATGGTTCTGAGAGCACGGAGCCCTCTTAGGCCAGCTTAATCTTCCAAAAGCCTCTTCCAAAACTCTTCGGAAGTTGGGATAGGAAACACAACAGAAGCAGAAAAGCTTGACAGGACACCACGAAAAGAGCAGCCCCCAAGAAAAATTAAGACTCCCCGCAAAATGCCAACGATACAAGACTCAACACAATCCCTCTTTGAGAGGGGACTGAAACCATGTGGCAGGGCCAACCCTACATACACACTCACACATACACACTCACACATACACATACACACACACACACACACACACACACTCTCACAGCTACCGCCCTGCCAGGGGATGATGAAATGAGGAACGGAAATTAACATTTCAGGCAACGTCTCACATTGTTCCTTGAGGCCAAGGGCTGCTGCTGGTGCAGCCGCCGCCGCCGCTTCCCTCCCACCCGCCCCCAGTCCCGCCTACCCTCCCCCCGAAACACCCCCGCGCCGCTGCCCCGCATTCCTGCCCCTCCGCGGGCCCACGCGCCTCCCGCGGCCCCAGCGCCCCCTCTCCCTCCAGGGCCCCGGCTCTCCCGCCCCCTCCGGCTTGGAGACCGAAGCCGCCTGCTCCCATTTCAAAACAGCGATAATAATAGGGACGCTGGGAATAACAACTACAGCCCACACCACGAATACGCCCCTCCCGCGGGTCAGAGGTCGGCGCCCCGCTCTCCAGGTGCCCAGGGCCCTCCGCAGCTCTGGGCCGGCCTTTCAAGGTTGCCTGGGCCCCCCAGGCCCGCCTGGAACGCCCAACGGCCCCCCATCTGCCCCTCGCGCTGCCCCGGGACCCCCAGGTCCCCAGGCCCAGCCGAAGCGCCCCGTCGGTCCCTCGGGCTTCGCAGGCTCACCCAGAGCCCACCCTCAGCCGCCTACGGCCCCCCCCTCAGGCCTGCCCCGAACCCCTGTCGGCTCCTCAGAACCCCTGAAGACCCCCGTCGGCTCCTGCCCGCCCACAGTCCATCCTCTACCCCTCAAGGCTGCCCAGGACTCCTGTAGCCACCCCCCCCCCAACCAAGGCTCCAGGCCCGCCAAGAGCCCCTCGTCGGCCCTCTGGGCCCACCCCGAGACCACCCTAGCCCTCGCCTGCCCCTAAGGTCAGCCTGGAGCGCCTCGTCGGTCCCCGACCCCCAAGTCCGCCCGAAGACCACCGTCGACCCGCCGGCTGCCTCCCATAGGCCCACCTGAATCCCCGCACAAGTCCGCCCGGAGACCCAGAGCGCCGTCACCACTGCCCCGGACCCTGGACCCCAGGCCCGCAGGAGCCCGCCGCTCTGCTCCGCCCGGCGCGCAAGGCCTGCAGGCCGCGAGGCCGCCCCACGCCCGTCCCGATCCCTGCGCGGCCGCGGCTCTCACCGGCTCCGGCTCCGACTCCGGCTCTGGCCCGCGGCTCAGCGGCGGCGCGCGGGCGAGGCCATGCAGCCCCGGCCCGTCACCGGCCCGCGGCCCGAGCGGGAAGGCGGCGCGGGCTCCGAGCGCCGGCGAGGCAGGCGCAGACGAGCCCGCCCTCGGGCGGCGCCGCGGCAGTCTGGCTCTCACTGAGGGGGCGTCGGGCCGCGCGCTCGGCGGCGCCTCCCCGCTTGGGGCCCTCGCTCCATCGCGCTCCGGCTCGGGCGGCCTCTGGCTCCGGGACCCGGCGGCGGCTGCGGCGGCGCCGGCAGCATGAGACGTTACCTCCCATTGGCCCGCCGTATCCGCCACCACCATTGGTCCGCCGAATTCGGGCACAGGGCTGCTTACGTCACGGCGTCGGGAAGGAAGTGCGCATGGGACCAAGGGAGACGGCGAGATTGACAGTTTGTAGGACGGGCTGTGGCGGGACCAGAAGGACGTCAGGGGTCGGATTGGACAAGGTCGTGCGCCCAGGCGCAAGAGTCGCCGAGGTAGCGAGAAGCTGGATTGGCTACGTGTTTCGCACAGGGGGCGGGCCTTTTGGCCTCGAACATGACGATTGGCCTTTCCAAGTGCCGGAAGCGGCGAAGGGAACGGTCGGGAAAGGGTCTGGGCGGAAGGCGGTAGAAGGCGCGGTGTCGCGGAACGCACACTGGTAGGGAGGCGCGCCCGCGAGTTCAGGGCCGGGTAGGGGCAGTTGGTGCTCTGTCAGCTCACATCCAGACCATTCTGCTCTGGTTGCACCTGCCGCTCGCACAGGGACGCTTGACCACCGTCCACCGACCGAGTCGCCTCTCACATCTGCTTTTTTAAAGGAAACGAAGATCCTTCCAGCCGCGCGGCGGGGCCAAAGAGAAAAACACTGACTTCAACCAAATAGGGAATTAAAATTAGGAAATATGAATAAGGAGGCAGTTTGCCTAGAAGTAATCTGAGAACATACTAAAGCGAAAACAAAGTGAAGTTCCACAGAAGCAGAAGCTATGGATAAAAATATACAGTAGCGAAAAGAAGTGCAGAGAAAAGGAAAGAATGAAACCTTTGAACAGATTAATTCACAAATGTTTACTGAGTGTCTCTTACCAGCCAGGCACTAAATCAGGCACTGGAAACGAACTGAAACAGCAACTCTATCTACCAGCATGTGGTTTCTCACCATGGAAGGAAGACACACCTTCGTTGAATACAAGTACCTAATTACAGGCTGTGATAAGTGCTTTGAAAGAAAAGTATAGGGAGTTATGAAGGAATACTGAGTGAAAATCAGGTCTAGTCTGAGCAGTGGCTTGACACTTAAGGTGCTGCCAGAAGGCTGAAGAAGAAGTATGAGTAAGACGTGGTGGAGAATATCCAGTAAGGTGGCTTCTAGCCACATGTGACAAGCACTAGAAATGTGGCAAGTCCAGGTTGACATGTGCTGTGAATATAAAATATCGGGTTTCAAAGGTGTGGTGTGAAGAAAAGAATGTAAAATGTAAAAAAGTAAATCTTTGTATTTTTTACATGTGTGTGTGCTTAGTCACTCCCCCTTTGCAACCCTATGAACTGTAGCCCACCAGGCTCCTCAATCCATGGGATTCTCCAGGCAAGAATACTGCAATGAGTTGCCATGCCATGCCCTGCTCCAAAGGATCTTCCCAACCTAGGGATAGAACCCACATCTCCTGCATTACAGGCAGATTCTTTGAACAACCAGGGAAGCCCTACTACATGTGAAAATGATAGTGTTTGGGACAATTGCATTAAAATATAGTGTTAAAATTAATTAAATCTTCTTTTTTCTTTTTAATTGTAGCCACTTGGGAATTTTAAATGACATCCTGGCTGCATTCCACTTCTGTTGGACCACCCTGGGCAAAGGGGCAGCCTAAGCCATCTCCTTTAGGTAGAGAGAGGCCTGGTGGCTCGAGGGACAGCACTCATTTATTCAAAGCACACTGAGGGCTTTTGAGTGCCTACTATGTGCCTGGAACAATTCTAAAAGTGAAAAAATGAATGTTAGTCCCTCAGTTGTGTCCGACTCTTTGTGACCCCATGGACTATATAGCCCACCAGGCTCCTCTGTCCATGGGATTCTCCAGGCAAGAATAATGGAGTGGGTTGCCTTGCCCTTCTCCAAGAGATCTTCCCGACACAGGGATTAAACCTGTGTTTGCCTTCATTGCAGATAGATTCTTTACCTTATGAGCCACGAGGGAAGACCAGCACAATTCTAAGGCCTGTATTAAATATGGGGTAGTGGGGGGCTCAGATTAGATCACCTTTGAGCTGAATCACAAAAGAAGCAAGGCATGTGGATTGGGGAAGAGCACCCCAGGACTCAGAGGAAGGAGCCTCAGCAACCACAGAGCAAAGATGGAGCAAATGAGATGAGGCAAGTGGCTGGTAAGAGTCTCGATTCAGAGTTGAAATTTCACTCTGAATGAAAACTAAACCACAGAGAGTCTCAGGAAGGTGAGAGGCCCCACTGTGGAAAGGGTCACTCTGGAGATGATGGGAGCATGGAGGAGGTGACAGTGATGTCCAGACTGGTGAGACAGTGGCATCTGGGGTGTGTTTTGAAGATAGAGTAGGCATGATTTTGTGAGCTGTGAGAGAAAGAGGCAGGTCTGGGATGCAGTCAACATTGGCTGGAAAGAAGGGGAGGAATAGGTCTGGGTCACAAAACTGGGAATTTAATTTTATACAGTTAAGTCTGAGATGCTTGGGCCTCCTCATAGAATACTAGGGGGACAGCAGCAGAGAGGTGGCCAGACCCCTGGAGGCCTCCAGGCACAGGGCTGGATCTCAGCCTGCAAGTAGCGCCTGCAGTGAAGGGCTCAGATGCAGCAACTGCCAAAACAGTGCGAACTTGACGGGGCTAGCAGGAAAGCTGTCGCAGTGGTTCCAGAGAAAAGACGCAGGAGGAGTGATGGGGACCTAGAGAAGGTGGACAGTGGCAGGGTGGTGGGACAGGAGTCAGGAGCCAACCGCCTGCTGGGCTAGGGGGTTGGAAGGGGCCTGCCAGAGCCAGCATTGCCACATCTTCTAGTTTTTTATTGGAAAATAAATTCTGATTGGACGTTTCAAGAAGAGGACATTTCAATAAGAGTTCAACAATTTGTCAAACGTTGTGCAGCCAAGCAAAACATCAGATCTACAAATTCCTGACCTTGATCCCTAAAGGGCAGTTCTCCAGCCCTTGCCTGTGAAGTCTGCTTTCCTTCAGCAGTTACCTGGGCTCACCTCAAGGTTCTGGCCCAGAAGCTCTGGGAGAAGCCCAGAGCATCCCCAAGCTCAGTCAGGAAGGCCTGGCCCCAGCAGCACCTGTGGTTGGCCATCTCGCATACTGCTGTCTGAGTATATGCACCAGAGCCCATACCTCCCTGTCCACCCCTCAACCCAAAGCTCCTAGGTTCACCTTGCAAACAGTTATTCAGGCCTATGTTTGCCAGGAACTGACCTGGGATCTGTGTACTGAGCCACGAACAAAACCAGGTTCCTGCCAAAGGCACTCATGTTCCAGTGTGTCTGTGTCTCTGGAACCCAGTGGAGCTCATAGTTGACCAGACACAAGCCAGTCAGTCCATGGCTCCCCCAGTGATGCCGGGTGCCCTCCCAGAGAAGAAATGATGCATCCTACCTGGCTCTTCCCTGAGTGAAGGCACCAATCACCTTTCCACACTCACCAGCCACCCACACCCCATGCCATGTGTGGCCTGGGAGACTGGCGGCTGCTGTGCCCAGTGGAACTCCTCCCTCCATTGCAGAGTGGTCAGAGCAGGCCCACAGCCTGGCCCCTCCCTTCTTCTTTTTCCCTGGGGCCCTGTGTTAAGAACTGGCATCTGGGTTTGGGCCCAACTGGCCCAGCCTCAGCCCTGTGCTCGACCCCAGCTTGCTAGCATTCTCAGCATTAGAATCTGGAACCCAGGTTCATTTCACAGTAAATTATTACACGTTTCACTTTCCAGTTACCATAGCTCTGTGTTGCTCAGTTGTGTCCAACCATGGGATTTTCCAGGCAAGTGTACTGGAGTGGGTTGCCATTTCGTTCTCTGAGCTTTGTGTTGTATTGTCCCCCAGACCTCAAGAGGAGGAGGAACTGTGGCAGAAAGCAGGATTCAGATATTCCTGTGGCCCCTGAACTTGGGGCCATCAGAACACCCCCCCAATTTTTAAAACTCTCCACCCAATACTTTTCCTGTAGTCCTACAAGTTTTGATGTCAAGAGTCAAAATATGATGATGTAATTTTTTCTTTAATCAATTCATCACAAATCCAACTAGAAGACTGAGAGTAAAAATAAGTCTTCCTAAGACATTCCCTAATCACACTGTCCTACACTTGCACAATGAATTTCCACCTGCAGAAGGCGAGGGCCTTGTTCAGTTGGGAGACGGACGCATGCTCATTCAGCAAATGATTGGATGCCGGATATGTGTGCTGGACAACATTACAGCCTCAAACACACACACACACACACACACACACACAAATGTGTTGACACTTTCACAGTCAGATAGTCAGGACTTGACACACCATCTTGTGATAATGTAACTGGAGAAGGATGTGCCAGAAGCTTTCTCAGGCAGCCACATTCAGTCAGTGGCATGATACCCGCCTGCAGCCCCCTCCTTGGACTTCTGAGAAAGCCACAGACATCTCTGTGTTCCTCGCCATCCATAGAAAGCTGCCCCTGGGGACACAACTGAGCTCTGCTGCTGACAGTGGTTGGGACAGCAGTCCTCTGGCTAGTGCCAGTTACTCAACTAACTACAATGCTTTTTTTCCAGGGTGGTAAATTCAGACCGTTTTACTAATGCTGAATTCAGTAAAGACTTTATATGAAAAACAAATTCCCCAAATTGTCCCTTGGTACTTAGCTGGAGAGAGGTCCAAAGGAACAATGTTTTTTAATGGTCTTTTTTTTTTTTTCAATTGAAATATAATTTTTAATGTTTTGTTAGTTTCAAATGTACAGCAAAGTTATTCAAATATACATATATATGCATGTTCTTTTTCAGATTCTTTTCCATTATAAGTTATTACAAGGTATTTTATACAGTAGTGTGTATATGTTAATCCCAAACTCCTAATTTGTCTCACCCTCCCCCCAAACCCTTTGGTAACCATAAGTCTGTTTCTCTATGTCTGTGAGTCTATTTCTGTTTTATAAATAAGTTCATTTGTGTCATATTTTACATTCCACATGTAAGTGGTATCATATATTTTTCTGTCTCTGACTTCACTTCATGAGATAGTCTCTAGGTCCATCCAAAGAATAATCTCGAATCCAAGTTCCCTTCTTAAATGTATGATGCTCATAGATGTGTTTGGTGGAAAATAATTCTAGTTACATCAGAATTGCCATGTTTGACTTAGACCACTAGCTTGCAAGTGAGGTTCCAGAGAGTCCTGGGGGAGGTGCACAAGACCCTCTGTGGGTGTTGGCAAAGTTCAGCTCTCTTCCTGATGGTACTATAGGTTGGGTCTCTGTTTCGCTCTCCTCCTGAGTGCACGTCCATGACGCAGGACAACCATGTTCTGCTGACACTGACTAGTGTACTTTCTTGTATTTCTCAGTTCTGATAAGAATATGGTAAATATCCATAGACACAACCCACATAAACAAAAACTCTTCGGATGTGCTTCCCCAGTGGTCCAGTGGTTAAGAATCCACCTGCCAATGCCGGGGATGCAGGTTCGATCCCTGGTCTGGGGAGACTCCACGTGCCTCACGGCAACTAAGCCTGTGTGCCACAACTACTGAAGCCCTCTTGCCTAGAGTGTGTGCTCTGCAACAAGAGGAGCCACTGCAATGAGAAGCCCATGCAATGCAACTAGAGATTGGACTGTACTCAACACAACTAGAGAAAGCCCTTTCACAGCCACAAAGGCCCAGCATGGTGAAAAATAAAAATAAAGTATTGAGCTATTCCACAGAATCTACAAGGGCTTCCTAGGTGGCTCAGTGGGTAAAGAATCCTCCTGCCAATGCAGGAGACTTGGGTTTGATCCCTGGGTTGGGAAGATCCCTGGAGAAGGAAATGGCAACCCACTCCAGTATTCTTGCCTGGGAAATCCTATGGGCAGAGGAACCTGACGGGCTGCAGTTCAGGGGGTTGCAAGAGTTGGACATGACTAACTGATAAACAGCAACATAGAATCTACGTATTTAAGGGCTTAGCTGGAGCCAAAGGTGATGCATCTGTGAGCATACCAGACCTCCACCAACCAAGCACTAATCATGCCAAGGTCAAGTCCCAAAGGACACAGAGACATTTTAAAATAGTGCCTGTGAAAGTTGCTCGGTCGTGTCCAACTCTGCGACAGTCCATGGAATTCTCTAGGCCAGAATACTGGAGTGGGAGGCCTTTCCCTTCTCCAGGGGATCTTGTCAACCGGGGGATCAAACCGGGTGTCTCCTGCATTGCAGGCGTATTCCTTACCAGCTGAGCCATCAGGGAAGCCCCAGAGTAGTGCACGATGTGCATATAATACGTAAACAGTAAGATTGTGAGCGCGGACCCTGGAGTGGGCTTGCGCTCAGTGTTTTACAGACCAGTCTCCACACATCCTCTCCCGCAGCAGTCATCTGGAAGGGCACGGGTTCTGGGACCAGTCTTCGTGGGTTCAGACCCCAAAACCGCCCCTACTAACTGTGATCCAGAGCAGCAGATTCACTCAGGGTCTTGGTTCCCCACCTACAGTGGGGGATGTGAGCACCTACTCAGTGTGCCCAACACAGCAGAAACCTGTTGACTGTGACTGCAAACCTAAGGGAATGCCCACATTAGACCTGTGGGTGTCCTTCCGTATCTGATTTCCGGAGGTCCCCTGCCATCTTGCTCCAGTTCTGAATGCCCGTGGGAGCAAGCCCGGGGCACGCACAGGCCTCTGTGACAACAGATGTTCCGTAGCCTGGGGACTGAGGCTGGGCTGCAAGGGTGGGTGTTCTGGAAGAAGGAGCTGAGGGGTCACCAGACAGGGTGGGTGCACAGCGAGGAAGGAGAGAGAGCCAGCCCTGGGGGTTGCGGGAGATGCTGGGGGCAGTGTGTAAAGGTGGGGCTGGGCTGGTCCTCAGCATCTCCTGAGCTTGCACATGGCTCCGGGGCTGCCCCTTCTCACTCACACACCTGCTGACAGATTTGCTGTGGGGAACGTGCCCTGACCAGGCCAGCTCTTGCCCTGAGTCGCTGCTGAGAACTGGCCCTGCACCTGCTTCCACGAAGTCCTGGGCGGGGTTCCAAGCCTGCACCTACTCCCATGCCACAGTCATCTGATGCCAGCAACAGAGTAGGCGCTCAGTGTTGTAGGAATTAGTAGTTTGTCATTGCAACCCAGCTTTACTGTACAACTTTCGAACGTATCCAGAAACGAAAAGGACAGGTGTCACAGGAGTTAATGTAGAAACGCTCTGGCTGGCCTGCACTCCAGTGTCCAGGGCTGTGATCCATTTTGTGCCCTCAGGGTCCAGCCACGCCAGGTGCTCCCCATCCACCCTCACAAGTGCTTCAGTTTTTCCCTCTGCCGCAGACAGATTATAAACACAGTCTATGGGATTTGCTTTATTTTGTTTATTATGTTTACAAAGCTGTAATCTCGTATAGGATCACCTTAAGACCCAAGTTCCAAATAAACTGTCAAAGGAAATAAAACATAAAGCAGCAGGGTGGCGATGGCAAAGCCTAACCTGCATACTGCGATCTGAGAGTCTATGAAACCCAAGCACCCTCTGGTCTCCAAGTAATCTCCAAATTAACCTGATCAACTTTCCACTACCCCCAACCAGGGCTGGCTGTGAATTCCAAAGACACAGGACCCCATGGCAGAAGCTGCTGGGAGATGCTGGCGCCCACCACCTGTGCCCTGTGTTTTTTCCCCAACAATCCAGGGGGAGGGGGACTTAAGTGAGCATGGTTCAAATTCTCTGTGGAAGCAGCCACCTCTTCCTCTGTCAAACCAATGACAGAGAAAAGGAGACAGTGTCCCATTCCCCTTAGACCTGGGCCTCTGCCCCCGCAGCCTGTTCTGGAGGGAGGCCTGCCTGGGACTTCCTGAGACTTCCCTGGGGCTGCGGGGCAAGCCCAGTGGCCCACCACTGGGGTAAACTGGAAGCTCCCCAGGTTTCCACTACCCCCAGGAGACCAGCCCCTCTCACCCCACCTCCTCTTCCCCCATACAGGGTCTTCCTGTCCTCCCGTTCCCCACGGCATTCTATCTAGAGTCTGTTCTCCAGGAAGCAGTCCAAGTCATGCTTCTAAAACACACCAACTGGTCCTAGGCTCAGAATCCTTCAGTCCCTCCAACATAGAGGCAGGGTCCTGACTAAGGCACATTCTACCACAATTTTTAAAATGTTCCCTTCTGTGTGCCCTTCTCTGTGTTCTGTCCATCTCCAGGGAAAGCACTTTCCCTGTGCTTTGTGGGCTCAGTTTACCGTTGTTTCTCCCTGGTCAGAAGAGGGGGAGCCACAGAGGCCAGGCATCACTTTGTTCGTGGCTGTGTCCTCCACACCCAGAACACAGCCATGCAGTGAACATCTGTCAAAGGCAATTCCAGCTTGTCCCACAAAAATCTCCTTTGCCCCCCGGTTCCTTCCTTCCCTGTTTCAAGGGCCTCTCACCAATCCCTCCAAAACTCGTCACAGAAGCTCCAGCCTCCTTCCCCATCTCCCCATCAGCTATGCTCTGGGTGCCTTCTCCATGCCCTGCCTTGTTTGTCCTTTCTCCTTCTATTCTGCATTACAGCACATCGAGAATGGGCCAGCCATCTCTGAGTTTGAGGGAATAGGGCAGGAGGCTGGAGGAAGGCAGGCTGTCCTTAGTGGACTGGAGGAGAGCACTTGCCTGTCACTGTCTTTCCCCATTATGCCTGGGGCTGTCTGCCTTGGGTACAATCTCAAAAATGACAGGATGATTTCTGTTCATTTCCATGGCAAACCATTCAATATCACAGTAATCCAAGTCTATGCCCCAACCACTAATGCCAAAGAAGCTGAAGTTGAACGGTTCTATAAAGACCTAAAAGACCTTCTAGAACTAACACCCCAAAAAGATGTCCTTTTCATCACAGGGGGCTGGAATGCAAAAGTAGGAAGTCAAGAGATACCTGAAGTAGCAGGAAAGTTTGGCCTTGGAGTACAAAATCAAGTAGGGCAAAGGCTAACAGAGTTTTGCCAAGAGAACACACTGGTCATAGCAAACACCCTCTTCCAACAACACAACAGAAGACTCTACACATGGTCATCACCCGATTGTCAACACTGAAATCAGATTTATCATATTCTTTGCAGCCAAAGATGGAGAAGTTCTATACAGTCAGCAAAAAACTGACTGTGGCTCAGATCATGAACTCATGATTGATCATTGTGGCTCAGATCATGAACTCATCATTATTATTCAGACTTAACTTGAAGTACATAGGGAAAACCACTAGACCATTCAGATATGACCTAAATCAAATCCCTTATGATTATACAGTGGAAGTGATGGATAGATCTAAGGGATTAGATCTGATAGAGTGCTGGAAGAACTGTGGACAGAAGTTTGTAACATTGTACAGGAGGCGGTAATTAAAACCATTCTCAAGAAGAAGAAATATAAAAAGGCAAAATGGTTGTCTGAGGAGGCCTTACAAATAGCTGAAAAAAGAAGAGAAGCAAAAGGCAAAGGAGAAAAGGAAAGATATATCCATGTGAATGCAGAGTTCCAAAGAATAGCAAGGAGAGATAAGAAAGCCTTCCTCAGTGATCAATGCAAAGAAATAGAGAAAAACAATAGAATGAGGAAGACTAGAGATCCCTTCAAGAAAATTAGAAATACCAAGGGAACATTTCATGCAAAGATGGGCTCAATAAAGGACAGAAACGGTATGGACCTAACAGAAGTATAAAATATCATGAAGAGGTGGCAAGAATACACTGAAGAACTATATAAAAAAGACCTCAATGACCCAGATAACCATGATGCTGTGATTACTTACATAGATCCAGATATCCTGGAGTGCAAAGTCAAGTGGACTTTAGGAGGCATCACTGCAAACAAAGCTAATGGAGGTGATGGAATTCCAGTTGAGCTATTTTAAATCCTAAAAGATGATGCTGTGAAAGTGCTGCACTCAATATACCAGCAAATTTGGAAAACTCAGCAATGGCCACAGGACTGGAAAAGGTCAGTTTTCATTGCAATCGCAAGGAAAGGCAATGCCAAATAATGTTCAAACTACCACATAATTGCACTCATCTCACACACTAGCAAAGTAATGCTCAAAATTCTCCAAGCTAGGCTTCAACAGTTCGTGAACCGAGAACTCCCAGATGTTCAAGCTGGATTTAGAAAAGGCAGAGGAACCAGAGATTAAATTGCCAACATCCGTTGGATCATAGAAAAAGCAAGAGAATTTCAGAAAAACGTCTGCTTCATTGATTACACTAAAGCCTTTGACTGTGTGGATCACAACAAACTGGAAAATTCTTCAAGAGATGGGAACACCAGACCTCCTTACCTGTCTCCTAAGAAATCTGTATGCAAGTCAAGAAGCAACAATTAGAGCTGGACATGGAACAATGGACTAGTTCCAAATTGGGAAAGGAGTATGTCAAGGCTGTATATTGTCACCCTGCTTATTTAACTTATATTCAGAGTACATCATGTGAAATGCTGGGCGGGGATGAAGCACAAGTTGGAATCAAGATTGCTGGGAGAAATATCAATAACCTCAGATATGCAGATGACACCACCTTTATAGCAGAAAGTGAAGAAGAACTGAAGAGCCTCTTATGAAAGTGAAAGAGGAGGGTGAAAAAGTTGGCTTAAAACTCAACATTCAAAAAACCAAGATCATGGAATCCAGTCCCATCACTTCATGGCAAAGAGATGGGGAAACAATAGAAACGGTGACAGACTTTATTTTCTTGGGCTCCAAAATCACTGCAGATGGTGACTGCAGCTATGAAATTTAAAGACACTTGCTCCTTGGAAGAAAAGCTATGATCAACCTAGACAGCATTTTAAAAAGCAAAGAGATTGCTTTGCCAACAAAGGTCCATTGAGTCAAAGCTATGGTTTTTCCAGTAGTCATGTATGGATGTGAGAGTTAGACTATAAAGAAAGTTAAGCGCTGAAGAATTGATACTTTTGAACTGTGGTGTTGGAGAAGACTCTTGAGAGTCCCTTGGACTGCAAGGAGATCCAACCAGTCATTCCTAAAGGAAATCAGTCCTGAATATTCACTGGAAGGACTGAAGCTGAAGCTCCAATACTTGGGCCACCTAATGCAAAGAACTGACTCATTGGAAAAGACCCTGATGCTGGGCAAGACTGAAGGCAGGAGGAGAAGGGGATGACAGAGGATGAGATGGTTGGATAGTACCACTGACTCGATGGACATGAGTTGGAGCAAGTTCTGATGGTGTGGCAAAGAGTTGGACACAGCTGAGTGACTGAACTGAACTGTCCACCTTCAGCGTGTTTCGTGGAACACCTACAGAGGCAAGCCCACTACTGATGTGTTGAAAAGTCATAATGGCCACAGACCTCTGGGATCCAGAACCAGGCAAAGAACACTCTGTCTTAGTACAGAAGGGCATAGAGGCCTAGGACCATCCTCCTTCAGTGTGATAGTGTGCTCTGTGCAGGGGATGAAACGGAGGGGTGAAATGGAACTGCTGCTGCTGCTAAGTCACTTCAGTCGTGTCCAACTCTGTGTGACCCCATAGACAGCAGCCCACCAGGCTCCCCCGTCCCTGGGATTCTCCAGGCAAGAACACTGGAGTGGGTTGCCATTTCCTTCTCCAACGCATGAAAGTGAAAAGTGAAAGTGAAGTCGCTCAGTCATGTCTGACTCTTAGCGACCCCATGGACTGCAGCCTACCAGGCTCCTCCATCCATGGGATTTTTCCAGGCAAGAGTACTGGAGTGGGGTGCCACTGCCTTCTCCTAGGTGGGTGTTATGAGCACACAATCTGACCAGCGGCTACAGGATCCTAGAGCAATCTGCTGGCTGCAGGGCATGTCCAACAGGAGCTCCTGGGAGACCAAACCCAGAGCAGCGAAGCCTTCTGTCTTCCCTTGTCTTATCATCTCCTTAACAAGTAACCCATGGGACCAGAGGGATATCAAGCCAGTGACTTTCAAGATACAGGCTATAAACTGCACTTCTAAACAAGGTCCCTCTCTCCTGGTAACTGGACACAGACAGTGTTTTGCAATGGCGCCGGGGCACAGAGGTAAACCTCACTTGTCCAGCTGTGTCTCCCCAGTGGCTAAAGGACTGGGCAGACAAACCCCAACTTGGACAGATGGAAAATCCACTGCAAACTCACACTGTAGGAAAAGGGTTGGCTCGTAACAAGGGAATGCCCACTCCAACCACAGCCGGGAGAGTGCTGGCAGCCCTGTCAACATACACATCTCCTCCATGACCCAAAGGCAAGGGCTGCTCCTCATCTTCACATACAAGTCCTGGGACTTGCCCGTGGTTAGAACTCAGCACTTTCACTGCTAGGACACCGGTTCAGTTCCTGATCAGGGAACTAAGATCCCACAGGCCATGTGTCTCAGCCAAAAAAAAGGTTACAAGTCCTAAGGAAGGACTTGGGGAATGTCCATGAACTAACCAGTGTGGTGACTAGTGTGACAAAGGGCGAGGGCCACCAATGGGGTCAGTGAGGAACCCAGCGGTCAGGCTTTGCAAGCAGGTATGAACAGCAGGCATCTCCAGTCATTACTGTGGGCAGCAGCCTCCAAGCTGGCCCTCGGTGACCGTTGCCCCCTGGACTTCACACCCTTGGGTTGACCAGGCCACATGGCACCACGTCACCTGAGAAGCCCGTGGAGAGTCACATGGTGAGCAGCTTCCACCGGCCGGCCAGGAGCCAGGCAAGGGCATCCCCTTGGCAGCTTGGCAAGTTTCAAATGACTGCTTTCCTGGGTGTGATGTGCACTGCATCTTGGGGAGACGCTTGAGCCAGAGCCAGCCAAACACTTAGGGGTGGTGAGGCCTTGAATCCTGGTTGCTCTAACTTGCTGAGTTTAGAGTAATC
Organism: Bubalus bubalis; assembly: GCF_019923935.1. Taxonomy (NCBI): domain Eukaryota; kingdom Metazoa; phylum Chordata; class Mammalia; order Artiodactyla; family Bovidae; genus Bubalus; species Bubalus bubalis. The sequence goes on from NC_059174.1 coordinate 14,118,852, forward strand.
TGTTACACAGCAATAGGTAGCTAATACAATCAACAGAGCAAGTGGTTAATGAATTTGGCATGTGCTGTTGACCTCTGAGAGGTAACGCAGACCTGCCCTTTCCAGGCCCTCCTACATACACATACTGAGAACCATTGAGGGACACATAGCTACCTAGTCATGTGCAAACTCCTGGACAGGTTTTCTGCTGGTAATAATGGAGTCTTCCCCTTTCTTTCAATAAATATTTATTTGGCTGCTCCAGGTCTTACTTGCAGTGGCACGCAGGTTGTTTGATCTTTGTTGTGACATGTGGAATCCTTTTTTTTTTTTTTTTTTGTAGTTGCATCATGCATAATCTTTAGTTGCAAATGCCAACTTTTAGTTTCATCAGGATCTAGGATCTTGGATCGAACCCAGGCCCTCTGCATGGGAAGAATGGAGTCTTAGCCACTGGACCACCAGGGAAGTCCCAAGGACTTTTCCCCTTTCAAGAACAAATTGAACATTACAAAATCTTGTTGTACATGTGATATATAAAACCCAATAATGAGCCTTATGAAAAAGAATTGTTTCCTAAGAAAGATGTTCAGAACCAAAATTTACCAAAATTCAGAGAGATGACAATTTTATTCAAACATTCCACAGGAAAGTCTATTTTGTAAATAACATCCTAACATTGGCCAAAAACTCAGGTGTAGGCCAGGTCATTCAAAGCAGCAAGACAGCTTCAGCCAGAAGCTTGCCACTGTGGGCACAGGTACAGCCATGACCTTGTGTGACAGCCTACGAGCTCCAAGGTCAGGCCAAGCATGGAGTCACTAGGCCTTTTTCTAAACATTCTGATTGAAATGTAGTTGATTTATAATGTATTAGTTGCAAGTGTAGAGCAAACTGATTCAGCTATACATACATAGATATATGCATTCTTCTTCAGATTCTTTTCCATTATAAGTTATTATAAGATACTGAGCAGAGTTCCCTGTGCTATACAGTAGATCCCTGTCAGACTTGTGATTTTTTTTAAAAAAAGTTTAGCAGTTTGCTTCAGTTGCTGCCAAGCGGCCTAAATTGGGAAGAAGCAAATAATTATTTGCTCTGATATTAATAACAAAGTTAGATATTAATGCCAAAAATGGCCCCAAAGATCAACTTCTGTCCCCAGACTGCAAAACTATTATCTCTATTTTACAGACAAGGCAATGGAGTGACACCCTGAGAGCTTGTCTGAAGCCCCCAGGAATCCAGCAAGCACAGGGAGGTGGAGTGCCCTGCCTGCTCCCTTGCCCTTCCTGCCACCATCACTCCCCAACCCCCCACCTCCCACCCCCCGCCAGGCCCTGCTTTGTGTGAGGTGTCTGGGAGGTGATACAGCAACCTCAACATGCCCTGGTCAGAACCAGCTCACCATGAGATCACCTCTCAAACAATTAAAGGGAGCAGAGCCCAAAGGTCCTGATGTGTACAGGGTTCAGAGGGCTGAGGAAGTCGAAATGAGTAAACAGAAATCACAAGGTACAGAAAGAACAGAGAGAGCAGGTGAAGAACAGGAAGGACTCAGGAAAATGATCAGGAGTTGGGCCTGGGAGGAGCCAGATCAGCTGAGGCCACCCCCACCCCCACCTCTTCCGGAGTCCAGGCCACAGGGCATCTGAGTCCTCTAACTAAACACCCGTCCCCAAGGCCACTGCAGAGGTGGGACTCAGCAGGGCAGGGTTCAGAGTCAAGGTCCACCTCCTACCTGAGGCTGGGTCACAGCCAACTCGCAAAGCACAGTTGTTCAGTAAATGTGTTTAGACAAGTGAATTAATATTTCCCAGCAACTCATTTCCCATGACAACCTGGATGCTTTCACTTCTGTTGCATTTTATCTTTACAACAAACTTGAGGGACACCCAATATCAGCCTGGCTCTGCAGATAATTTTATCCCCATTTTACTAATGAGAAAATTGAGGCGCAGAAGGACAAAAGCCAGCATGCTTTCTCTAGAGCTCAACTCCTGCAATAACCCTGCACTGCTTTCAGATGAATCTCCTGAAAAGAGCTTAGATTCCAATAACGCTTTTTATTTCAAGCAATGTTAATGAGACTGCATCTTACACTATCCCCAAACACGTTCAAATTTGTTAGAGGCTCTGAGTCACACATTCTCTGGTCGGGGTGAGGAGAGAACCGGGGGAGGGTGGGGCTGGGTCACTTCCTGTCAGGGCGGCATTGCATAAGCTTCAATAGGGTGCAAGGGTGCAAGAAACCACTCTCGGAAGCCTGGTCAGGATCATGGTCACGCGACTGGTCTAGGGGGAGTGGACTGCAGAATGTGGGCGGGACAATTTAACCAGAGAAAGAAAAACAGTGAAGGAGAAAACCAGGGAGGATGGATGGACTGTGAAAAGAGAAAGTGAGAAAGGCAAGCAGTCCAGATGTGCGGGTCAGGGGCAGCCCCTCTCCACACACAAGAACCTGGCTGCTGGAGCCGAGGACCAATAATCAAGACTCTGCATTTAAAACAATGTTCCTAAATCTTCTGAGCTTCAGGACTTTTACATCATACATGTTACTGCTGTAACACAAAGCCATAGGGCGGACAGCACAGGCCCTGAAACCAGTCAGACCAGCTCTGAAACTCTGTGCATCAGTTCTTAGCTGTGACCTCGGAGAAATTACTTTGAAGTGTCCTGAGTCTGTTTCCTTATCTGTAAAACAGATGTAAAAGTATCTACTTCTCACATTTGTGAGGATTAAAAGTATGCCTGCTACAGAGCCAAGCCCTAGCTAGCACTCAGTAAGAATGGTTATTGCCTAATGACCTTAGGAATTTGGGGAATACAGAAAAACACAGAAACAAACTTAAGTCACCATACAGTCAGCAGTCTCAGGGCTAAGCACTCCAGCACCAGACCGCAGGGAGCCTGGGGTCCGAAATCCCAGGGATAAAACCACAGACTCCCCCCCTTCTCCCAGAGATGGAGTGGACTACAGTCTCCTAGGCCATGATCCAGAGCTAGGCATGACTTCTAGAGGGAGTCGGCCTGTCTTCACGAGAAAAGAATAGTGGAGGAAACGGTTACCTCTTCAAAATTAAGCATCTGTAGGACAAGACTGCCGGCTGCTAGCGCCCGGGAGCTGGCTCAGCTACCCTGAAGTCCCTGCTCTTACCCTAAGCCCTTTCCTTTTCCTCTCCGTACACAGGGCCCTTGGGGCACCAGCCGGGCAGGCTCTGAGGCCAGAGCCCGGAAGAACGAAACTCTCCCCTCTGCAGCATCCTCCTCGCGCTAAGACTGCGGCGGGGTAGGAGTCAGGGGCCCGGGTCTAGGTGGGATCCGAGGCGGGAGTCGGGGGTCAGGGTTTGGGCCCGAAGTTGGGATCAGGGCCTCAGGCTGGCCCCGCCATCTGCGCACGTCCGCTCCCTTCCGGCTCCCGGGCTCCCTCCGCAGCCCCTGGACCCGCTGAGCCAAGTCCTCCCGGGAGCCGCGACCTGGAGCGGCGTCTGATGCCCCCACTCGAGGCCCGCCAGGCTGCAGTTCTACGCGCAGCGCTTGTACTCGCAGTACAAAGTGGCAGTTCAAACCCGCTAAAGAATCCCAGTCGGATTAGAGTTGCAGCGGATCTCTCGGTCACGGAACCCGATCGCGGGGTACCGAAGATTGACCAAGAGGCCTGACTTGAAGAAGCCCGACCGCGCAGGCGCCGGGAGGACGCCCGACCGCGCAGGCGCCCCGCAGAGACCGCCCCCCCCCCCCCCCCGGGCCCCGCGCCCCCCCCAATAGCGCAGGCGCGGCTTCCAGGTCAACATGGCGGCCGCGTGGCTGTTGCTGCGCGCTCTCCGCCCGGGTCCGGGACCGGGGCCGGGGCGGCTGCGGTGCCCCTACTCGGGCTGGAGCCCAGGCTGCTCTTCCGGAGCCAAGTGGAGGTGGCCGAATGACGTCCACAGGCCTCCGATGGGCCCCATCGGGCATGGAGGCCGAGCCCTGCAGGTAATGTACGGGCCTCCGGCAGCGACGTTTGGGATGGTAATTTGGAGGATGCTCTCCGCCGCTTCGGCTTCGTCTTCCGAGAGGCATCTCCTGCCTGCAACTGGAGGAGAGGCGGGCGGCGAGGCCGGCGGGCAGCCCGAGGGAGAAATCAGGGGCGAAGCCGCACAGTTGGACTTCTCAAGCCCTTGTTCGGGCTTCCCTGGTGACTCAGTGGTAAAGAACCAGCCTGCCAATGCAGGATGGTACCCTGCGTGGGTAAAATCCCTGGAGAAGGAACTGGCAAACCACTGTAGTATTCTTGCCTGGGAAATCCCATGGACGGAAGAGCCTAACGGGCTACAGTCCATGGGGTCGCAAAGAGTCACACAGGATTTAGCGACTAAACAACAGCGCTTGTTTCGTATATTGATATTTTTTGCGCATCTTCCTGGCGTTTTGAAATTGAATCGAGTTAAGAGTTTCACGAATATCTAGCAGAGGATTATTTGCATTCATATAGATCAGATCACTCCAGGATGAATTCTAGCGCCTTCCAATTGCTCTGAGCTGTTTTTCGTGTGAGCATTGTAAGTGTATTTTACTCTTATCGTGTAGCTTGCCATGTTATGGACACAAATTCATTGACCCTCTGTGTCAAGGCTGTGTTCCAGGCCCTGTTAATGTTAACATTTCACTCTGGAAACAGACCCTATGTGCTTTTTTCACTGATTTTTTTAGCCCTCTCTTAGGACCCCAACCCTCACATTTTAGGTTGTAATGTATTATTATATTTTACCATAAGTTGAGGACCAATTTCATATCATAATCCTATTCTACACCCTTTCTGAGTCTGAACAACTATAGATCATGGCATCCGATCCCATCACTTCATGGCAGTAGATGGGGAAACAGTGGCAGACTTAACTTTTGGGGAGCTTCAAAATCACTGCAGATGATGACTGCAGCCATGAAATTAAAAGACACTTACTCCTTGGAAGAAAAGTTATGACCAACCTAGACAGCATATTAAAAAGCAGAGACATTACTTTGCCAACAAAGGTCCGTCTCATCAAGGCTATGGTTTTTCCAATAGTGATGTTTGGATGTGAGAGTTGGACTATAAAGAAAGCTGAGCGTGGAAGAATTGATGCTTTTGAACTGTGGTGTTGGAGAAAACTCTTGAGAGTCTCTTGGACTGCAAGAAGATCCAACCAGTCCATCTTAAAAGAAATCAGTCCTGAATATTCATTGGAAGGACTGATGCTGAAGCTGAAACTCCAATACTCTGGCCACCTGATACAAAGAACTGACTCATTGGAAAAGACCCTGATGCTGGGCAAGACTGAAGGCAGGAGGAGAAGAGGATGACAGAGGATGAAATGGTTGGATAGCATCACTGACTCAGTGGACATGAGTTTGAGTAAACTTTGGGAGTTGGTGATGGACAGGGAGGCCTGGTGTGCTGCAGTCCATGGTGTGGCAAAGAGTCGGACACGACTGAGCGACTGAACTGAACTGAATGGATATATTACACTTGTTTTTGTTTTTAATTCTATTGAGAAGGAAAATCATAATTCATTAATTTTAGTCAGACTTGATTACTCTGTGAAAATAAGCAAGGACTGAAGTAGGCAATTCACATGTACTTGTGGATACTTAACAGATTACCTCACTAACAACTAGAACAGTAATAACATAATCTGGTTTAAACAAACAGCGTTTAGGGTTGACTTTGAAGAATGACTTTTGTGTGTGCTGTGCCTGACACACTGTTCCTCGTTTATGGTGCCCTGTCCACCTCTCTGTGGTTCTCCCTTATATGCCTCCTGGCCATCACTGAACCAAGTATAGTAGTATTAATTAAACTGGATAATAATTGTATATACTAGGAATTTTTAACCTGTTGCTAACAGGAAATTATATGTAGCATACTCCTTTGGTAAGGAGTTACTTTTCTTCATAATAGCAGCCGACCAGGGATGAACTAAGGGAAAGAATTTAAAATAAATGTATGTATGTTAAGTGTGTTAGTCACTCAGTCTTTGGGAACTCCTAGACTATAGTCCGCTAGACTCCTCTGCCCCTGGAATTCTCCAGGCAAGAATACTGGAATGGGTAGCCATTCCCTTCTGGAAATCTTCCCAACCCAGCAATCGAACCCTGGTCTCCTGAATTGCAGCCAGACTCTTTGCCATCTGAGCCACCAAGGAAGCCCTTAAAATAAATAAGTCAATAAAAATGGAGAAATTACTACCACTGAGATAGAAAAAGTTAAGTTGGACCATTGACCATATTCAAGTGGGAAACTGGACTTCCTGGGAATGTTCCACAAGGAACGGTAGTCTGGAGATGTTGGGAGCAAAAGGTCTGGACAACCAGTGAAGCCTTTACTGCTTGTGTCCTGAAGGAGTCCTGGGGCACAGAATAGCAGCCAGTGTTCCGCACCTCCATTTCAGCATTTCTTTGACTTGCTTGCTTGCTGTTGACATTTGGAACTTTTTTTTCTTTTGATGTTATGGTAAAACTTTGAAATAATGCTCAGATTATTGGTTCATATTTCAGGGCAGTGGAAATATTATATAAATGAATCTTGGCGCTTTCAGGAAAAATTTTGTATCAGGGGTGAGTTTGCACTGTCAGCTGTGTGGTGGCGTCCGTGTGATTGAGGCTCTGTGACCTTCTTTTCTCTTCAGAGTTTCCAGTTGCGACTGCTAACCCCTACCTTTGAAGGAATCAGCAGATTGTTGGTGAAACAGCACATTGTACAGAATCCAGTCGGACTCGGGAAGCTTCTAGGTTTGTATCTTTGAAAAGACAGAAGTGACAGGCAGAACGTGTGGCATTTGTGAATAAATTCAGAGGACTGCTTGTTTGACATTGTCAGAAAAAATGAAATCACTAAGAGGCCCTTCAGCTGCTACCCAGTGTGAGCCCTCAGATACTCTGAAGTGAAGTTTTTGAGAAGGAAAAACTTAGACAAACTTAGACAAAAATTGTCTAAGGTCAGAACAGGCCATTTTTGCTTATTTTGAGTTGTCTCTTCTTTTTTTAAAAATTCTGGCCATGATTTGGCTGCTTGTCAAAGGTTTTTCATGTTCTGTAGCCAGCTCCAGTAATGCTTACTAAGGAGCTACAAGCTTAGTAAGGGCTGCCTGACAGGTTTTTCATGTTGCCTGGTGGCTCAGATAGTAAAGAATCTGCCTGCAATTCAGGAGAATATGGGTTCCATCCCTAGGTTGGGAAGATCCCTTGAAGAAGGGAATGGCTACCCACTCCAGCATTCTTGCCTGGAGATTCCATCGGCAGAGGAGCCTGGCGGGCTCCAGTCCATGGGGTCACAAAGAGTCAGACATGACTGAGCAACTAACATTTTCATGTTCTGTAGTGAGCTCCAGCAATGGTACGAAGCTACAAACTGTGTATGGCTTATGTGCAGAAATTAAGTAAACATAACTTGATTTTACACTAGAGTTGCACCGTTTTCATGACATCTTGTGATATCCTGCTGTCTGTCTCGCTCTCTTTCTAAAAACTTTTGGCTGCACCCTGTAGCATATGGGAGCTTAGTTCCCAGACCAGGGATGGAACCTGCACCCTTGCACTGAAAGGGGGAATCTTAACCACTGGACCACAGAAGAAGCCCCCTGCTGTCTCCTTTATCTTAGGTCAAAGGCCTGTAAGGGTTGACACCTATGCTTTTACTCCCCGCTTTATTCATTTGGAACAGGAAAACAGTAGAGTCTTCCACTGCTGCAGACAAGCAGCCTTGTGCCTACCCAGTCCCAGCAGCCCACACTTGCCCCCAGCGGCAAGCCCTCACCCTCCAACAGCCCTGTGTCTGGTGGACACAGAGGCGGTTTTATTTGTGATTTTGTTAGTGTCTGTGAAGGAAGGTGCAGCCCAGTGACTTTCTGAGGCGCTCTCCCCCGTTTTAAGCGCTGATGGGGACAAGCGAGAGCCTCAGTGTGTGGAGCGGGCGCTGCCGTGCCACAGCTGCTTGTGCTGCTCATTTGTTTAATTCACTGCAGGCGACTGTGTGTGTGGCAAGGGTGGTTCTCCCACAGACACATGACAGTTTCTCAAGTTTATGGTCATAACTTTTATTCCATCACGTTGGCTACTTTAAATTATAAAAACACTTACCTTCAGTTGAAGTGGTTTATCGTTCATAGTGAGTAAAGATTGTACCAAGAATGATCATCCAAATTTCTAAATCCTGTGCAGGTAGGTTCTCGATAGTTTATGTTTTGTTGGTTGTCTGGAAGTGTCCTCTTCTCCTGAGTGTGTGTGTTAGTGCTCAGTCATGTCCACCTCTTTGCAACTCCATGGACTGTAGCTCGCCAGTCTCCTCTGTCCATGAAGTTGCCCAGTCAAGAATACTGCAGTGGGTTGCCATTCCTTTCTGGTCTCCACTGTGGCTCACATGGTAAAGAATTCTGCCTGCAATGCAGGAGGCCCAGGTATGATCCCTGGGTCGGGAAGATCCCCTGGAGAAGGGAATGACAACCCATTCCAGTATTCTTGCCTGGAAATCCCATGTACAGAAGAGCCTGACGGGTTCCAAGGGGGGAAGTTAAGTCCATGGGGTCACAAAGAGTTGGACATGACTGAGTGGCTAAACACTTTCGCTCATTCCCTTCTCCAGAGGATCTTTCCAACCCAGGGATTGAACCCAGGTCTCCTGCATTGCAAGCAGATTATTTACCGTTTGAGCCACCAGGGAAGCCCTTTGTCCTGAATGTCTCCCTGTAATTGCAGGTCTGGTTGCTGTTAAGCACTTTCCCCATTTCTTGTAGGAGGCACTTACTATTTTAACACTTCGAGGAGAAAGCAGAAGACCAAGGACAATGGTAAAGCCAAGGGGAGGAGCCCTGAGGATGACGAAGGTATTTCAGTCTAATTTTTTGGGCAGAGGGGGTGCTTCCCCCGGGGGCCTGTGGGATGGAACCCATGCCTCCTGCATTGGAAGGGCAGTCTTAGCCAGAGGACTGCCAGGGAAGTACCCTGGGGAAGTTTTTTACTTTAAAAATGGTTTCATGTTATCTAAGCAGATGGGACCTCAGTGAACAGGAATGTTCGTGACCTTGAACAGCTTGTAATTAGTCACTTTGTTGTAATATTGGCCAAGTGTAGACTGAGCACCTAAGCACAGAGGGTGCAGAGCCCTCGTGCGGGTGTAGGGTGGGGCTGGGGAGGGCCTCGGAGGCGGGGCACGGGGCCTGGGCGTCGAGCTCCGCCCTCCTCTCACGCCTGCTCCCCACCTGCAGAGGAGCGCAGGCGCAGGGAGCGCGAGGACCAGATGTACCGAGAGCGGCTGCGCACCCTGTTCGTCATCGCAGTGATCATGAGTCTGCTCAATGCGCTGGGCTCCAGCGGAGGCAACATCTCCTGGAATGACTTCGTGCACGAGATGCTGGCCAAGGGCGAGGTGCAGCGGGTGCAAGTGGTGCCCGAGAGCGACGTGGTGGAGGTGTACCTGCACCCCGGTGCCGTGGTGTTTGGGCGGCCTGTGAGTGCCGCGCCGGCGGGGGTTGCTTAGAGCGAGCCGTGAGTGTCTTGATTTAAGGAGGAGCCTGGAGGCTTTGAGAAGGGGGCAAGGCCATGTGGCCCTCGGGAAGAGTCGGGAGGGTGGCAACGAACGTCCAGGGTCCACATGGCATGTGAGCAGCAGGAGGGAGGTGGTGGGGCTGTCGAGGTGGAAACCTCTCGGGCTGGGACAGGTGGCAGAAAGACAGGTTGGCAAGGACTGGCACTTGGAAGGAGCAGGAAAGAAAGGGGGCAGAGGAGAGGGACCCTGCTCCTCCCCACCACAAGTGGCCCCCTGCTGTGCGGGCAGGGGAGAGGCGGAAGGGTCTGTGGGTTTCACCCCAGTAGCGGATCTGGCGTTGGGGAGTGGAGAGGTAATCTGTGACAGTGCTGGAACCTGGCTGGGTGGACCCTGCTGTGAGGACCTGGCCTTTTAACCTCTGAAGTGGAGCCTGACCACTCATAATGATGGTCGTCCTGCTAGACTTTGAAGAGACTTGAGAGCAGAGGGAGATCTGGTTGCTCTAAGTTCCAAGAGATCTTAGAATCAGAGAGGACAGTTTCCTCTGGAAAGCATGGCTTCTGGAAAGAGGATTGATGTGGCCTGGGGTGGCAATGATGAGACCTTCACACTAGAGAGCTTAGAATCAGAGAGGACAGTTTGCTCTGGAAAGCATGGCTGCTGGACAGATGATTGATGTGGGCCGGGGTGGCAGTGATGAGATCTTCCCTCTAGCCTCCAGGAAGTGCCACCCACTCCCTCTTCCTTAGCCTCTTGTCTCCCTGAGGACCGAGGAGCCGCCTCGGTTGACTGTCAGGTCCAGCCGACGGGCAAACAGTGAACTTTTGGAGGGTGACTGTGGGTCTGGATCCCACACTTCAGGCTCCTTGCCAGGGTCTGCTTTGCCCTCCAGCGGAGTGCCAGCCCGGTGCTGAGTTTCAGTTGCATGTGCTGCCCTGCATTTGCTCACAGCCTTCTGTTAGTGAACATTTCACTGTAACTGTGTTTGAGAAAACAAAAGCTTTCTAGATGTGGAGGAGGTTGCTGAGCAGCAGGCATCTGCTTCTGAAGCCATGTAGCTGTCCGCAGTGTGGCAGGGGCACCGTTCTCTGTCCTTGGGGTCAGCCGTCTGGCCTATTTGTCACTCTCACGTGCCTCTGCTCTCTGCCCCCAGCGGCTGGCACTGATGTACCGAATGCAGGTGGCAAACATTGACAAATTTGAAGAGAAGCTTCGAGCAGCCGAGGATGAGCTGAATATCGAAGGCAAGGACAGGATTCCAGTTTCCTACAAGCGGACGGGATTCTTTGGAAAGTAGGTTGGTCGTTTCTGGGGGCCTCTGAATTAAACCAGGCTTCACTTTGTGACGTGAGAGACAAAAAGTCCAAACAGAGTCTCACACTGGCTGTGCCCACAGTGAACTGAGCCCCTGGTGGAGGCAGGCCTGGAGTGGGTGGCATGGGGCGGGAAGCCCTTGGTCACTGCTCCAGTGGTCTGTAGTGCTTCTTGTTTAGCGCAGGGTGGGTTTGTTGCCATCTGCAAACAGGAAAGTGGGGCAGGGAAGGGAGAAGCAGATGTCCCTGGGAACCTGTTGGTTCTGTGCAGGGCCTACGGGTGGTGGGATCTGCATCCTTCTAAGGGGGAGCCAGTTACTCGGTAGGCCTGGGCGTGTAGCTGGGCGCTGGGACTGTGGTGTGCATAGGGCTGTGTCCCCTCATGGGGACTGGCGGCATCTGGGAAGTGCCACGTGTCTGTCACAGCTCCAGCTCCTCAGAGGGCAGGGTCCCCAGGCAGCACCTCTGCTTGTTCTAGGGAGTGGGGGCACACCCCTCTTCATCTGGGGGTGAAGCCCCAGGGTTTGCTCTTTGTACTGTTAGGCTGATTTCGCTTAGTGACCCAAAGCAGTGGCCTACTTTTGAAAGCAAAACACATGGATGGTGAAGAGCTGCTCTTTGTGGGCGTGAGCTGTCCAGGGCTCTGGACAGTGGGTGGTGGTTCTGGCTTCACGCCTGGTTGGTGCTGCCTGCTCAGCACCGCGGTACCTAGACCTGGGCAACATATGAAGGAAGAGAGGTGGTGAGAACTGGATGAGATGCATTTTCAGTGCTGGCTCCACAGGTTGGTCTCAGAGTGAGGGAGTCCTTTTCCTTCTGGGAGGTCTGGGCCCAGCCTGGGTGAGGCGTCTGGGGGCTGCCCGGAGCCGCGCCTGAGCGTCTGCCCGCCTGTCTCTCCTGCCAGTGCCCTCTACGCCCTGGGGATGACGGCCGTGGGCCTGGCCATCCTGTGGTATGTTTTCCGTCTGGCTGGGATGACAGGACGGGAAGGCGGATTCAGTGCTTTTGTAAGTTGTGCACATTGTTCCCCTGAACTTGTGCCATTGGGATTTTGTCTGTGTTTGGGCTGAACCCTCTCCCGTAAATGGCAGGATGGGTGCATGGTGGATACTAGCCTGTCAAAGGCCTATCTGGAGGTCGTCTGGCAGCTCCTCTTTCCTTCTGTTTGTCTGACACGGGGGCTTGGCTCCCCAGCTCTAGCCAAGGCCCCTTTGGTGATGTGGGAGGGGCTGAACCCAAGGGGGTCCATAATACAGTGCACTCTGCACTTCCCTCTTAGCCGGGCTTGCCTTTTGGGGGTTTCATGTACTAGCTGAGACATCTTTGAAGGTTGTCTTCAAAAGAACAACCTTAATACACTCCACAAGTATCCTCCTGTTCCAGTGGCATTCGGCGCAGTGTGCCCTCCCTGTCAAGTCGTACCTGGCTTATCAGGCACGTCAGCAACGGGCCACAGAGGAGGCCCTCCTGGGAACCGGGGTTGTGGGGGTAGAGTGCCCCCGTCTCTCCCTGAATGGGCCCTTGGGAGCTCTGGATTTGCATCCACACTGGGCAGCGTGGTGTCTCCTGGGGTGCAGTATACCTGGCTCAACCAATGTGATAATTCTTGCACATTCTGGACTGTTTTTTTGTTGTACTTAAATAATGCTGTGACGAATTCTACACACTGCCTCTTTTGAGAGCTGAAGGAGATTATGGCTAAGGTGAGCTGCTCACTGAGAGCTTATCTGTCCAGCCAGATTGCTTGCCAAAAATCAACGAGGTGACATTTTTACCAACACTTGCAGAATTGAGTGTCTTTAGGTAACTTTTAGGAGAAGGCAATGGCACCCCACTGCAGTACTCTTGCCTGGAAAACCCCATGGACGGAGGAGCCTGGTGGGCTGCAGTCCATGGGGTCGCTAAGAGTTGGACACGACTGAGCGACTTCACTTTCACTTTTTACTTTCATGCATTGGAGAAGGAAACGGCAACCCACTCCAGTGTTCTTGCCTGGAGAATCCCAGGGACGGGGGAGCCTGGTGGGCTGCCGTCTATGGGGTCACGCAAAGTCAGACACAACTGAAGCGACTTAGCAGTAGCATCAGCAGGTAACTTTTATATAAACCAGTAAAAGAAGTCAGAGACTAATGGGGAAAGTCACATAGAGAAATAAGAACACTCCCACACAGACTCTGTTAAATCACTGGGTTAACGTGGGAAGCATTTTCCTTTAGGGCAGATTGCTCAGTGCCAGGCAGCCTCTGTCACCGCCTTCATGTGTCTGGACTGTGCCCTTCCCTGCCATCTGAGCGAGTGGAGGGGTGGGAGGATGTGCGGGTGAACCGGCCCCCCGGCTCCTTCGCCCTGCCCCGCTGGGCTGCATAGGGCTCCGCCCTCTATCTTTCTGCCCAGAATCAGCTGAAAATGGCTCGTTTCACCATTGTGGATGGCAAGATGGGGAAAGGAGTCAGCTTCAAAGATGTGGCAGGAATGCATGAAGCCAAGCTGGAGGTCAAGGAGTTCGTGGATTATCTGAAGGTGAGCATGTGGGGCATGGTGGGCGGGGGGACTGCCCAGCCTGATGCTGCGCTCCTGGTGCGTCCCCTGTTCAGCCCAGACCGATGGTGCCCTGCGCGGCCCGTCACCTGTCACGGCGGAGCACTCTGTTCTCCCTGAGCCGTGTGGACGGGGCCAGTTCAGGACCCAAGCCTTCCAAGGGTCATGTCTGGATGATTCTCTGGAGCCCAGAGATCAGCCTGCATTCTGCTGCTCTCCTAGAGCCCGGAGCGCTTCCTTCAGCTTGGCGCCAAGGTCCCGAAGGGCGCGCTGCTGCTCGGCCCCCCTGGCTGCGGGAAGACGCTGCTGGCCAAGGCAGTGGCCACGGAGGCCCAGGTGCCCTTCCTGGCAATGGCTGGCCCAGAGTTCGTGGAGGTCATTGGAGGTGGGCCCACCTGGCTGCGTATCGGGGGCTTTGGGGGTGAAGATGGAAACATGAGACCCATGTCTGGGAGTCATGGGCATGGAAGGAGCAGGTGCTGACATCCTGGGGAGTTTAGGAGGGAACAGGCCAGCCCATGTGTGCCAGAGGCCACCTACTGGGCTTTCCCTGAGAGCAGGGCTCGTGCCATGACCTGTCCACTTCCCCGTCCTCTGTGTCCTCAGGCCTCGGTGCGGCCCGTGTGCGGAGCCTCTTCAAGGAAGCCCGGGCCCGGGCCCCCTGCATCGTGTATATCGATGAGATTGACGCCGTGGGCAAGAAGCGTTCCACCGCCGTGTCCGGCTTCTCCAACACAGAGGAGGAGCAGACGCTCAACCAGCTGCTGGTGGAGATGGACGGTGAGCACCGTGGGGCTGGGATCGGCGGGGATGCTCGTGGACAGTGAGGGTGTGTCAGCACCGAGAGCTCTTCTCCAGCAGGAGGTAACCAGAAACATAGCTTTCAGTTTCCCAAAGTCAGGGCAGTAGTGAAACAAGAAAGAAAAGCTGGGAATATCAAGTGGGGTCAGGTCATGACAGTGGTCGTCAGTCTCAGAGGGGGCCAGGGGTCATGCTGACAGGAGTCTCTGTGCCCAGCGTGGGTACGGTGGGTGCCTCAGGTACACTGCCAGGGACTCTGTCAGCTGTCCTTGAGATGACGTCTGGAACTGGCTGCCACACAGTTTTTTAATGGAGTTGTTTTTCTTTTGAGCTACTCCTGTAAGATCCTCTTTGGGGGTGTGTGTGTGTAAATATTATGTGTTTGTGTTGTTTATAGTAAAATATACAAACCATAAAATAAAGCCATTTTCACCATTTTTAAGTGCAGAGTCTAATGGCTATAAGTACGTTCCCAGTGTTGTATAACCATCACCACAGTCCGTCTCCAGAACTTTCTTATCTTCCCAAACACAAACTGTCCCCATTAAATATCAGCTCCACATTCTCCCCTCCCCATGCTCCAGCTGTGCAGGACCCATCTGTAAGTTTTCTTTAATCAGAATTCTAGTTCTGTTCTAGGTCTTGTAGATGAGAAAGATGCTTTTTTCTCAAAGTAGTTTTGGTTCTAAGAGAACCATTTATTGGTGTATTTATTTTCCTCTTTAAAGTGTTCTTAGTGTTTGGGATGGTGGATCTGGTGACCAGTGTGTGGGGCAATGGATTTTGGTTGTATGTGGCTAAAGGTGAATCTTTTTTTGGCCTCTTATTTTCAAAGTCTCAGACTCACAAAAGCACTGCAGAAGCAGTCAGAATTCCTATAAGCGTCCTCCCCCCACCCCCACCGCAGCCTGAAGGCCTACATGGAAGAGGCGTGACATGGGCGTTGGGCAGATGTGCGCTTCTGCAGGGCCCAGGGCAGGCTCATGTTGCCTCAGTGTCTTGTCTCCTTAGTCTTCTCCTGGACCTGGACCTGACTCCCCCTCCTTGCCCTTGTGGCTGTGATACTTCCTCCAGGTCAGACCTGGGAAAGGACGTCCTCAGAGCGAGGTCCAGCCCAGGTGTTGGCAAGAACCATGCAGCTGGCCTTGGCGCCCACGCCCCCTGACCCTGGTGCCGGGACTCGGGCCTGCAGCTGGGCAGGTCAGGGGCTGATACATGGGAGTGTTTCATCATGTGAAAGCCCCGCAGGTTCAAAATCATAGTGATTTCTCACAGGGCAAGGAAAGGGTGGCCTCGTCAGGGCCTGAGGACCGTTTGCATCTGGGGGTGCCCCTGCAGACCCGCGTCCCTCTCTGCATCTGGGTGTGTCAGTCAGAACAGCTCAGGGTCTCTGCCCCGTGGCCAAGGTCTGAGGGGCCGTCTTCCTGGGGAGGATGTGCCCAAGAACTATGGACCTGAGACATGGCTGTATGAGATGCTCCTTGGAGATGGGGTCCCCAGTGGGGCCTGCCTCCCACCCCACCCCCGGCTCTGACCGGCCCCTCCCTGTGTGCTGGGCTGTGAGCGGCTGGATCCTGAACGTGCCGTCTGTTCGTGTGCAAGTTAGACTCCTGCTCCCTAGATATCCCATCGTAGGATGTGATGACTGCTGTCAGAAGTGCAGACAGGACTGTGACCTCTGGCTCTCTTTAGAAAGATGGGCAACATGGTGCTCCTATGTGACACGGGCAGAGCATCTTGAAGCCACTGTCGTGGGGGCGGTGCAGGGACATGGTGGGGTGCCCCTCTCCTCTCGGAGCAGGGGTTTCCTGACATGTCATCAGGCTAAAGCACAGCCCTGCGCCTAGTCGTGACCTTGTGTGGGTGATGGGGGGGCTCCCTTGTGGCCCTAGGGCAACAATCCTCCCACCCCTGCTCCTGTTGTTGTTTGCACTTGAAGCCAGAGACCAACCCTCCAGGCGACGTGCACCCCCAGGAAGCATTCCCAGCTGGCACCTTCTCTGCTCCTCTGTGCTGCTGGGAGGGGGGTGACTTCTGCCGGCTCTGCTGCAGCCGTGAGAGCCCCTGCTCCCTCCCTGGACGCCCCCCAGAAGCCCTGGCAAGGCTGGGCTGCTGCGAAGGGGCCTTTGTGCACAGAGACAGCTGAGCCTCTTCCGCCTGCAGGGGCAACTGAGGAGCCTTTGTCACCCCTCGGGGAGGAGTGGGTGCTGGCCGTGGGAAGCCAGCGCTAGAGGAAGCCCACCACACAGGCGGAGGCCGGGCACCTGCCACCCTTCTCACAGCCTGATGGGCACAGAGAGGCCTTCGAGCTCAATGCCCCACGGTGGACATTTCTGTCCACACCCCCGTGGACTTGAGTCTGCCCAAGTTCATGGAAAGGGCCAGTATCTAACCAGCAAGGACCTATAGTCAGTACCTCGTAATGACGTGTGATGGAGGAAAACCTGTGAGAACGTACATCAATACATACGTATATGCAAACTAGTGGAGCCACTGTGTTGTGTACGTGAACACTGTAAATAACATACACTTCAATAAAAAATAGAAAGGAAACAAAGGCAGCCACAGGTAGCCCTCCCACAGCCTAATGTGGAAAAACATTAGCCTGTGACCTGTGTTGGCTGAATCTGCAGGAGGCGTGCCGCTTGGTCCTGGCTCAGTGTGTGTGGATGCCGGCGGCTCCAGCACGTCTTGCTGAAGCACCGTCCTCCCGTGCTGAGCCGTCACCTCCTCGCGAGCGCAGCCAGTGCCTCTGCAGAGCCTGTTCTCAGCTCCCTAGCACTGGGCCGTGACTCCGTCCTCACACACGCATCACTTGTCATTTAGCTGTGCACTCAGTCTTTGATCAAGGTAGTGGCAACAGCAGACGTGGTGAGGATGAGGAGACTGGATCCCAGACCCCTGTGTGAACCTTGGCCCTCAAGTGAGTGAAGCAGCTGTGAAAAGGCGTCCGTGAAGCAAACCTGACCCCCTGCAGCGGGGGTGGACAGCATGCAGCCTCTTGGGCTGGCTCTGAACAGACTGAGCACGCCCAATCTGCATGCTGATCTGGTGTCCACAGAACACGGTACTCCAGTGTTCCCTTGTGATAGCTGAACACCCTGGAAAGAGCCTGTGCGACCTTCAGTGGGTGCCTGGCTGAGCTCTGTGTGTGCTTACCTGGCCATAGTGCAGACACCGGGTGTTGTCATGCAAGCCTGCCTGACTGGACCTCAGGATTTATGCCAAATGAGAGGGTCAACCTCAGAGAGTATAAATCATCTGATCCAATCATCTGACATTGTGCAAATGACAGAATGCTAGAGAACAGATGGATGAGTAGTTGTGAGGGGCTGGCACAGTGAGGTTTTCGTGGTGATGGTAGTGGAGGGGCACGTGCCCAGCCGCTGGGGGCAGCATACGGCCTGCGCCTGCAGCGTGGGCCCTGCACAGGAGTCAGCACTCAGCCGTGGGGATGTCTGTACGGTGTCACCCTCTCGTGTGTCCACAACTGTGAGTCCCTAAACCAGCCCTGTGGCGGGTTGCTGACAGAGGCCGTTCTGCGGGAGCGCCCTCCTGGAGCCCCTGGCATGGCTGCTGTTTTCTCCTGTATCCTTTGTTTCTGCCGTTTTTCAGTGTCTTTTCACTGTTACATAATCTCATGGTCTGTGTTCATAGCCCCGGCCTATGGCGGGCAGGCATTTGGGGAACCCTAAGGGGCAGCCCAGGCAGGAGGCTGAGACAAGCTATGGGGGTGCCCCTCCGTCCCCAGGTGGCCCAGGGAGTGGAGTCCGGTCTGTCCAGGGCCCTGGCCTCCAGCAAGCCTCTCGTTTCCGTGTGAGACTTTCGCTTTTCCGGCAGTGAAGCTGGGGCCTCTTGCACACTGGGTGGTCCTCACTTTTTCTGGTGGTGCTGCTATCGGTGGCGGTCTGGGGAAGCTGCCAGGTTGGGGTCCGCACCTTCATGGCCGCTGTCCGTCCCTCCAGGAATGGGTACCACCGACCACGTCATCGTCCTGGCGGCCACCAACCGAGCTGACATCTTGGACAACGCTCTGCTGAGGCCGGGCCGACTGGACAGGCACGTTTTCATCGACCTTCCCACGCTGCAGGTCAGTGCGACCCTGCTGGTCCATCCAGGCTCCCTGCCCTTCTTCTGGTTTTGACTCTCACTGACCTTTATGATGAGACGTTTGGGCTGAGTTCCTTGGATAGCCTTTGCAGAGCCTCATGCCCATGTGCTGGTGGCTTTGGAGAGTGAGCTGCACAGTGGCCCTGACGGGGTGGACGGCTGTGAGCCCTGGGACCTCTTGGCCCTGCTGCCTCAGGCCTCAACTTGGACGCCCACCTCTCAGGGTGTCGGGCCTTCCTGGTGGCTCCCAAGGGAGCTGGAGACCCCGCAGGAGCAGGGAAGGGTCTGGAGGGTGAGTGTAGCAGGTGGCTGGCAGGTTAGTATTTCCGTGGAGACATGCGTGGAGGTATCATTTGTGGCTCTTGAGTTGGTTTCTGAGAGTAGAAGCTGACCTCACAGCCAGTGGCTCCTGATCAGCAGGGAGCTGGCACTGTGGCCTTTGTCCCGTGGCCTTTGACCTGTGGCCTTTGCCCTCTGTCCTTTAGGAAAGGAAGGAGATCTTTGAGCAGCACCTGAAGAGCCTGAAGCTGACGCGGGCCAGCAGCTTTTACTCCCAGCGGCTGGCGGAGCTGACGCCTGGCTTCAGTGGTAGGGCCGTAGGGGCGCTGGTCCTAGTCTGGGGTCAACGGGAGCAGACCTCCCCGGGAACTCTCCAGCCCTGCTCTGGGCTCCTCGGCCAGCACAGCTGGGGTGGGAGTGGTGTGCGCCCAGCAGGCAGGGGTAGAGGGACTCCTCCCCAAGGTTCTGTCCCGTGCCCCAGGGTGGTCCCAGCCTTGCTCCCTCCCACTGCTCCCCACCAGAGGCAACCCTGCGAGGCCGTGTCCCTCCCCGCCACCTTCTCTATGTTATCACAAATCTAGATTTTTCTGTACGGTTCTCATTTCACAGGGGATGTAAATAAAAACCCCTGTTATCGTGGTGTAAATCCTTATTATCATGGTGTAAGTTTCTTCCCTTCGGACCTTTAACACCCTGAACTAGAACCTCATGGGTGTCAAGAACCTTTCTCATCCCTCAGTGTGTGTCTGAAACAGTGGGTGGAAGGAAAGAGGGGGTCCAGAGAGGCTGCTTGCTGAGCACAGCTGTGGGGCAGCTCGAGGGGGACAGGGTGGCTCCCCTGCCACCCCCATACCTCTGCGTCTACTAACACCCCCCACCCCCGTGCTGACAGGTGCTGACATTGCCAACATCTGTAACGAGGCCGCGTTGCATGCGGCGCGGGAGGGGCACACAGCTGTGCACACATCCAACCTGGACTATGCCGTGGAGCGCGTCGTGGCCGGTATGCGGACGCGTCTTCGCGGGGCGGGAGGGGGCAGGCCTAGACATTGTGTGATGGCATTATTGCCCCAGAGGGAACACAGGCCACCTGTTCCTGCTTCTCTGTCAGGTGTGACTTGTTCTCCTTAGTTTGAGATACTCTCTGTTGACCAGGAGCAGGCGGGCTCTTGAAACAGAAATGTAGAAGGATCTCGCAAACTCAGTGTTCTCGGCCCACCAGCTGATGGGCGGTGCGCAGACAGCTGCTGTCCACATGGGCAGGGGTTGGAGCCGCTGCTCCTTAGGTCGAGGAGGAGGCCTTTTATGCCAGGGTCTCCGTGCCCTGTTGGGGGGAAGGGGAGGGCGGCGTCTGGGCAGTGCTTTCCCACTGCTGTTGGATGTGGAATGCATGGACTTCTGTGAGGAGAGCAGGCCAGGGCTCCTGTAGCTCCTGTGGCAACACCAGACATGGTGTGTCTTATCCTTAAACGGAATTCCAACCAAGGCACCGAGTGGGATGCCAAGGAAGCCGTGCCTCGCTCAGGTGGCCATCCCCCTCAGTCTTTCAGACCTAGGACAGACCCTCCGCAGTGGGGACAGCAAGTGCGCGAGGACAGAAGGGCTCGTCTCGAGGTTCCTCACTGTAGATCAGAGTTTACATAAGCCAGTTGTTTTGCATGAAAAGTGATATGCTTGCAGCAAGTGTGTTCTAAGTGGGAAAGACTAGAGAAGAGCGCCCAGAATCCTGCCTGAGCGTGCAGCGCCTTGAACAGGGTGCTCCCGCGCGGCAGCCGCCAGGGCCCGGGGACAGCCCGACTGCCACAGCCAGCACGTGGGACGTGTCCTCTCGAAGCTGGCGGCGTAGGTGTCCCGGTCGCATCCCTGAACCCAGGGCTTACTCAGGGGTAACGATGAGTGGACAGTGGGTGAGGCCTCAGCAGTGACCTGAGCAGGGGATGTAATGAAAGGTTATGAGGTGAAGGGTCAGCGATTCAGGTAAAGAGGACTGGACAGTCCCGGGCTGCAGCTGCCCTGCTAGGTCATGCCGTCGGCCCCACAGCCCAGCGAGGGCCATGTTGAAGGGGCTGCAGTCCACGGAGTTTTGAGTGGTGGGGTCAGTGGGCCAAGCGGGGCTCCTGCGGCATCCTCATAGTCCAAGCAGCCGGGGAGAGGATGGGTGGCTGGGCTGGGGACACAGAAGCTGAGAGTCCAGTGGCGACTTTGCGTTGGCACCTCAGGAATGTGCCTGCCATGTACTTGGGGTGCCTGAGGCTCACTTTTCTGATCTTCTTTCAGGGACTGCCAAGAAGAGCAAAGTCCTTTCCAAGGAAGAGCAGAAGGTGGTTGCGTTCCACGAGTCGGGCCACGCCCTGGTGGGCTGGCTGCTGGAGCACACAGAGGCTGTGATGAAGGTGTGTGTGGGCAGCCCTGGCCTGGCTGCCCAGTTGGGCTCACTTTGGAAGGCCCACGTTTTGTGCCTGGAGGGGTGGGGGTGGGTGACCGTGGGAAAGCCACATGATGACCTGCAGTCTCCCTCCCCATCTGCATGGTAGGTTGTGGAAATAAGAACTGCCGGGTGAACCATCAGCTCTGAGATGTGCTAACTTAGAAAGGAGGTCAGCACATGTTATGTACGTGGCAGGGCTAATGCCATGACGCCACCCCGGTGGTAACATTCTGACCGGGGGTCCCTGAGTGACCACCAGGGACAATGCCCGTGTTGGGGACATGGGTGCCCCGTGTTGAGGGTTGTAACTGCCCGCCACTTGGACCTCTCCCCCCTCACTCCTTGTTCCCTGACCTCCAGACAGAGGGCTGTGCTGGCAGCTGCAGCCTGGGTACAGGTGTCTCCCAGGGGCGTCGGCTACAGCCAAGCATTGCTGTCAGGCTGCCTTGGATGGTGCCCTGCTGCTCAGGCTGGTCCGTCATGTCCTCTGCAGAGGGCTGTGACTGAGCCCCGTGTACGTGTGAGAAGACCCAGTAATTAAGATCAGTGTCTTCACGCAGTATCTCAAGAAAATGAATGTAGGACATTCATTTGGTGCCTGAGGGCCAGGTAGACGAGTTGTGCTGAGAAGGTCCTCTCGCTCGCACCCAGTCCCTGCCAGCCAGCATGGTGACGTGCACTCCTCGGAGCCTCGGGGTGGCCTCTCACGGCTGTGACCCTCAGACCTGTGCCTGTTCGGGGCTGGCCTCATCACGTGGGCTCATCTCTCATCGTCACCGTTCTTTCCTTCATGGACACGTGGTTGTGTATGGGGTCCTCATGCCCTTCTCTGCAAATGCTGTTAGAAATATGGGGGCCTCGGATTGGCTTCCTTGCTTCGAACCCTCTGAGCAAAGACTATCTTGTGCCCCCTCATCTCTGAAGCCTGGGTCCTGCCGGCTAACAGACCACCTCACTGTGCAGGTGTCCATCACTCCTCGGACCAATGCAGCCCTGGGCTTCGCTCAGATGCTCCCTAGAGACCAGCACCTCTTCACCAGGGAGCAGCTATTCGAGCGCATGTGCATGGCCCTGGGCGGCCGTGCATCCGAGTCCATCTCTTTCAACAGGGTCACTTCCGGTGAGCAGCAGCTCCTGCGCTGCTTCAGTGCCCTCAGCCCTTCCACGAGGGAGGGGGAATCTGTGGAGGGGTCTAAGTAGTGGGATGCACATGCCATCTTGAATTTCATTAAGGGTTGTGTTTGGCTGCACTGGTCTTGGTTGCGGCGTGCAGGCTTTTCATTGTGGTGGCTTTTCTTGTTACTGAGCGTGGGCCCTGGGGGGCACTTGGGCTTCAGTAGTTCTGGCCCATGGGCTTAGTTGCTCCTCAGCATGTGGGATCTTCGTGGACCTGGGATTGAACCCATGCCTCCAATATTGGCAGGTGGATTCCCAATCACTGGACCACCAGGGAAACCCCGAGTTGTTTTTTCACAGAAAAGAAAAATGTTTTAAGTTTAAAGGACCAGCAACAGGGCACAGTTGTTCCCTGGGTTCCCACCTCTGCTGTCAGGGTACAGTGGTCCCTGGGTACTGCCTCTGCTGTCAGGGCTGGTGGGGTCCCTGACCTGCAGTTGCAGGGAATCACCTCCTTTTCTGATCCCACACTCCAGGGGCACAGGACGACTTGCGGAAGGTCACCCGCATCGCCTACTCCATGGTGAAGCAGTTTGGGATGGCACCCAGCATCGGGCCCGTCTCCTTCCCCGAGGCCCAGGAGGGCGTGACGGGCATCGGACGGCGTCCATTCAGCCAGGGCCTCCAGCAGATGATGGACCACGTTAGTCCCTCCCAGCCCGAGCCATGTGTGTGGGGAGGGGCTGTGGTGTGCTGGCCCTGCGCCCGCAGGAGCTGAGGTTCTGGGTGAGGCCCCACTGGCTCCTGATGGAACTGTGGGTGCTGCGGGGCCATCAGGGACAGCGAATAAATGCCTCCAGGGACAGAGCCAGTGCCTGTGATCTCTGTGGCCTGAGGAGACGGCCAGGCAATGCCACCACCCTCAGGCAGCCTGGCAGCCTGGCGCACTGGCACGTAGGCACTGGCACGTAGGCAGCCTTGGGTGTGGAGGATGAAACGGGGTCCCAGGCTCCAGGAGCTGGCGGCCCCTTGCACAGGGGGTTCCTGGGGTGGGGGTGAGGGCAGGAGACTCTTGGCCGCCGTGCTCTCCTGTCCCCTGTAAGACACAAAAGGCCGTGTTCTGAACTCGTGTTCTTCCATGTGCCTTAGTGCTGGGGCCAGGCCGCAGGGGACTCCGTGCGCAGCAGCAGCCATCCTGACCATCACACATCTTCTCCCTTCACAGGAAGCGAGGCTGCTGGTGGCCACTGCCTATAGGCACACGGAACAGGTGCTTCGGGACAACCTGGACAAGCTCCACGCGGTGAGCCTCTGTCCCCAGCCCCACGCCTGCCAGGAGCTGGGCCCGCTGTCACTTCACACTGACGCAGCCACTCACCCTTCCCAGAAAACCACATGACCAACAGACCCCATCCAGCTCAGCTGGATCCAGCATCTTCCCTGCCTTGCTTAGCCTCATGTCACGCACCTGCCAGGCCAGGGCCAGTTCCTTCAGGGCAGACAGGAGGATGCTGCCAGCCCTCAGGCCCATTACCAGCTTCAGTGTGCAGTGGGTCTGGTTGATGTGGCTTAAGGCCTTTCCAATTCAAAGTTCTGGAAATTTTACACTAAACGTTAAAGCTCAGAAGAGTTTCAGATGCACAGGGAGCTGCAAACATGGCACAGAGCTCTCAGCCCATGAACAGTCCCCCCACCAGTCAGGCTTGTTTTCTGCAACCCAGTGACCACCACGCCCACACTTCACCCAGGTCACCTTCTGGTCTCGGTGCTCACGTCTGCCAGGCCTTCTTGGCTGGGATAGTCCCCCTCCTATTACAGACAGCAGAGCATGAGGGCTGGTCTAGCGTGTGGGGAGCAACCCCGGTTGGGCTGTGTGTGATGTCCTCACAGTGATGCTGGGTGTCGGGTCTGGAGTGACCCCAGAGGCAGTGTCTCTGGACCTAGTGAAGGGGCAGCTCCTGGTGGATGGCCAGCTGTTTCTTCAAGGCAATGTTGTGGGGACTGTGGTGTCACGTCCTGAGACCAGCAACACCTGCCTGCGTGGAGCCGTGGGCAGTGCAGAACCTGCCGGGACCCTGTCATGGGAGCCGAGTCTGCTGCTGCTGTGACCTGCCCGCACCGTCCTGGAGTTCCAGGACCGAGTGCCACACAACTTACCCTGGGCGCCCCCTTCAGGTCGGCCCTCCCTGCCCACAATTCTGCGTCTGCGGCTTGTAGGTCCCCAGTCCTGCAGGCAGGTTCATTGAAGAAAATTCCAAGTGCGAGCAGAGCCTTGCAGTTCAAGCCCGTGTTTTCCAAGGGCCAGCTGTCAGAGCAGCCAGCGTGGGGGTGACGGGAACCCGTCACTGGGGGCTATATATCCTGCACATCACCTCCACTGCCCCCCCATGCTGACACTCACACACGTTTGCAGAAGAAATCCAAGTTGCCCAAAATAAACAGATTGGGAAGGGAAGTAGAAAAGTTAATGAGGCTGGCAGCTGGGCTTGTCTCTAAGGTGGAGACAGGGAGCGATTCTTTGCGTGGGCTGCCCGCCTGTGCTGCATCCCTGGGAAGTGGCAGGTCTGGGAGGCCGGGCCCTCCCCCTTCCGCGCTCTGCTCTCAAAGGGCTCTTGTCTGGGCCCCCATCTGCCGCTCACACTGCCCTCTTGTTCCTCCAGCTGGCGAGTGCCCTGCTGGAAAAGGAAGTGATCAACTACGAGGACATCGAGGCCCTCATCGGCCCGCCGCCCCACGGGCCCAAGAAAAGGATCGCACCGCAGAAGTGGAGTGATGCCCAGAGGGAGAAGCAGGACTCGGGGGAGGAGGAGGGGGCCTAGCAGCTGCCCCTGCTTGGGGAGGAGGCATCCTGGCCCCGGTAGTGCCCCCACCACCACCCCTGTTCTGGTGCTGGCCAGAGGGCCGGGCATGCAGTCCTCACCTCTCAGCCCTCGCTGGTCAAGACCCCCCAAGATCTATTTATTGACTTCCTTGCCTGGAGGAATAAATGGCTCTGCCGAGATGGGTGGTTCATCTATGTTTATGAGTTGTCCTCATGTGGAAAGGTCACCTGTGCTCATCACAGGTGCGCATGGAGTGGCCCCATCTCAGGAGGGATCTGGACAGTTTCACAGTTTGAGGCTCCTCCTGGCCCCTGAGACCTGGTCAGAATATCTCCAGCTCTGCACAGGAAGGATCTCTGAGCCCCTTGCTGCCTGTCCTCTGTGGGGCCCTGTCCTGGGCTCGCTGGTCCACGGTCAGAGTCAGGGGCAGGCGCTGGGGCTGGAGGAGTAAGGCATGGCCACCTCCTGCAGTATGGATGTGGGCCCCTGGTGGATGTCTGGGGGATGGGGAGGGAAGCCTGTGCTCCTGCGTGGTCAGCTCTTCCCTGATGGTGTCCTGGATCAGGGATCCCATGTCTGCAGGGTGAGAGGTCAGCTGTGCAGGAACCAGCTTCCTTTTCTAGGACTCAGCAGCGGCAGGGGGCACAGACGGACGAGGTGCACTCAGGGCCCTAGTCCCCTGTGACACGACCTGCTGCTTGTTACTTCCCCTTCTGTGCACAGCGCCTGGAGCCGCCCCCATGCCCAGTGCCCCAAAGAAGCACAGGGGCAGGGCAGGTGCAGGTGCCCACCCAAGGAGGGGCCCTGAGGGGACACCTTGCCTCTGCCCTATCCTGTTTCATTCCTGAAGACGGCCTGGAGTTAGGAGGGTGGGACCCTTCTGTGACCTCACTGGGACATGGCCAAGCTCACCCCCTTGTACTTTACCATTAAAACAGCCAGTGTCTGGTGACACTTAGCCAGGAATAGGCTGTTAAGTGGGGTGAAGAGGGGCACCTCATTGTAGTGGAGGAAGTGCAGCCTGCCTTCCCAGGGCTTGCCAGGGAGTGGGCTCATGGGAGTCCAGCAAGGGGAGGCCGATGGGACAGTGCTCTGATGTACAGAAATGAGTTGTCACAGGTGACGTCACCTCCTGGTCCTTAAGACACAGGAGAGCCCTGGGAGTGGGGCCTCAGCCGTCCCTGCTACTCCTCATGCCTCCCTAAGGGGCTCCTGGGGGTGAAGAGGTTCTCCCACAGCAGCTCGTGGCCGCCAGAGCAGCCAGACCACTGGGCAACCTACTCTGCCCAGCAGAGTGGATACGGCGTGGCCTGACTGCAGTTTCTGGAACTGTCTCGGAGTCAGGTGTGTGAGGGCTCCTTGATGAGACAGACATGAAGTGAACATACATTTAACACATCAGAGCCCAGAAGACAAGTAAAGAATATTGGAAGAATTAAAGAGTTCTCACATCATAATGCAAGTTGTTTTCCAATCTGATCTATGTTCAAATAAACACAATTTTTTTTTGTTAGACTTTTTGTTTTTAAAATTTTTTGAAGTCCATCGTATTAATGCCAGATGTACAAGACAGTAGTTCATATTTGTATGTACTGGGAGATGATCACAATTAACATTTGTCACCATACACAGTCAGAGAAGGTTTTCTTGTGATGACTACTTTCAAGAGCCACTCTCTCAGCAACTTTTGTGTAAGACGTCTGTGCTACAATAACACACGGCCAGGTGCTCACTGGCATGCGGCGCTCCTCATGTAACAGCCGTCGCCCAGCCTCTCACAGGTTTACATACTGGCTCTGACAGATGTGAGAGCTAGACCATAGAGAAAGCTGAGCACCAAAGAACTGATGCTTTTGAACTGTGGTGGAGAAGACTCTTGAGAGTCCCTTAGACTGCAAGGAGATCAAACCAGTCAATCCTAGAGGAAATCAACACTAAATATTCATCGGAAGGACTGATGCTGAAGCTGAAGCTCCAGTATTTTGGCCACCTGATACGAAGAGCTGACTCACTGGAAAAGACCCTGATGCTGGGAAAGATTGAAGGCAGGAGGAGAAGGGGACGACAGAAGATGAGATGGCTGGATGGCATCACCGACTGAATGGATAGTTTGAGTAAGCTCTGGGAGATGGACAGGGAAGCCTGGGGTGCTGCAATCCATGGAGTGGCAGGGTCAGACACGACTGAGCAACTGAACTGACTGGAGATTTGAGAGGCCGGATGGTTTGAGTTCTGTGGTGAAGCACTAACATCAACCTGTCCCTACTGAGTTATTAGGTTCCTGCTTTTCCTAATTCAACCAATGGTTCATATTGAGGACAGTTAGTGTGCTAGTTTCTGCAAAGTGCTATAGGAACATGCCTTTTTGTGTGTGTCAAAACAATAAAAACACATTGCTGCTTTGAGATTAATGTTTTAAATTAATTATCATTATTATTGGGCCCCCCAGATGGCACTAGTGGTAAAGAATATGCCTGCCAATTCGGGAGACGTGGGTTTGATTCCTGGGTTGGGACGATCCCCTGGAGGAGGATAGAGCAACTCACTCCAGTATTCTTGGCTGCAGAATCCCATGGACAGGTAAGCCTGGTGGACTACAGTCCACAAGGTCGCAAAGAGTCAGACATGACTGAGCGACTTGGCACACACACATCGTTATTATTTTGGCCGCACTGCACAGCTTGTGGGATCTTAATTCCCCGACTAGGGACTGAACCCGGCCAGGGGTGAAAGCACAGCCTCCTAATCACAAAAGCCCAGGGAATTTCTTGAGATTAACTTTTAAAATCCAGACTGTGGGACCTTCCTGGTGGCCCCGTGATTAGGAATCCACCTGCCAATGCAAGAGACACAGGTTTGATCCCTGATCCAGGACGACACCACATGCCACAGAGCAACTACGCGCATGTGCCACAACTGAGCCTGTGCTTGAGCCCAGGAGCCGCAACTGCTGAGCCCGCACACCCCAGAGTCGGTGCTCCACAAGGGAAGTCTCTGCAAGGCGAAGCCTGCGCACGGCAATGAAGAGCAGGCCCTGCTCACTGCATCTAGAGAAAGCCTGCATGCAGCAGTGAAGACCCAGTGCAGCCAGAAGTAAAAAAAAAACTTAAAAAATCAAGACTGTGTGTCAAAGGGCTTTGAGGTCGACCCTGAAGCACCAGCTGGAGGGGGCCAGTCAGGTGAAGGTGTGGGGCAAGCAGACCCCTCTGTGAGTAACTGGAGCACAATTACAAGGAAATTCTGGGAAGCCGTGTGTACCCCACCCCTCCAGGTGCTCCTCCAGAAACTTTGTGCCCAGTGAGCACTGAGTCCAGCGCCACTGGCCAGTCCTTTCAGTGGCCCTTGCAGGCCCCAGACTGGGACAAAAGCCCCTTGGCAGAGTTGTGCTGTGGAGTTCTGTGCCAAGCAGGGAGGGGCTTGTCCTGTAGCTGAAGACTTTTACAACCTTGAGCAAACAAGTGTTTGCATCAGAAGGACTCCTGCTCACTTCTTCAGTCTTCCCAACTGGGAAGCTCAGCAGGCTCTCAGCAGTCACATGGGAGCCTCAGGACTTGCTTTTCTGCATGTTCCCTAAGGATGCAAGTGTGAACTACTGAGGTGTTGAAAAAATGTGTTGGGTTGCTAGGCTGTGTGCAGCAGACTGAGGTCCTCAAGCTACAGCTTCACCTTCTCACCATTAACTCCAGACTTCAAATCTTCCCCTGGTACCCCAGCAGCACCCTGATTATGAGCAGACGAGCTGCACGAGTCTCTGGGTCTGTCCAGGAGAAGAGGATGGGGACTGTGTTCTCAATGAGAAGGATCCATGGCAGGATCACTGAAAAGTGTCTCAAAGACATGGGGTACTGCCTGAATCTCCAGAGGTTAAGAATCCACCTGCCAACACAGGGGACATTGGTTTGATCCCTGGGCACCTAGAGTTTGAGCACTGCAACTAGAGAAAGACTGTGCAGCCACAAAGACCTAGTACAGTCAAAAATAAAGTAAAATAATAAATAAATCTTTAGTTAAAAAAAAAAAAAGACATGGAAGGTGAGGGCTAACATTGGATTGTGTCTGAAGAAATAAACCCCAGGCCAACGCAAGCGTTTCTTCAGCAAACATCTCCTACACAAACCCTCTGCTGCCAGAATGGAGTGTGGGTTCAGCTTCAATGGACAAAGTAATTTGTGAGGTGGATAATCCCTTGCTCTCTCCCTTCCTTCTCTCCTGCACTGCCTTCCCCACCCTGGCTCCTACCCTGTCACCTGGAAGCAAAGTGGTGTGACCTTGACTTACCAAGAGCTCGGCACTGAGCTTTGTTCTGAGGCCTAACAGGGCTCCCAGCAGCTTCTCCCATTTCACACCAATCACATGCCCAAAGTCTCTAGTACAAAAATTCTACTAGTATACTAGCCAACTCCACAGACACTTTCCTCTGGATCGCTGACCTTTCAGTTTAGCTGTCTGTGTCTATGTAAGGCTAGAGATTTTAAACATGACCCTATCTTCAGAGATAAGCAACACTTCCAAGTTTACTGAGAAGAGCTTTCTTGCATTTGCTAACAACTGTCATCAAAGCAAGGCTGGTACTGCCCTTGCTTCACAGCTGCTGCTGTTGTTCAGTCGCTCAGTTGCCTCCAACTCTTTGCCACCCCATGGACTGCAGCACACCAGGCTTCCCTTTCTTTCACTATCTCCCAGAGTTTGCTCAAACTCATGTCCATTGAATCGGTGATGCCATCCAGCCATCTGATCCTCTGTTGCCCCCTTCTCCTCCTGCCCTCAATCTTCTCCTCCTGCCCTCAAAGACCCTCCAGCATCAGGGTCTTTTCCAATGAGTCGGCTTTTCACATCAGGTGGTCAAAGTATTGAAGTTTCAGCTTCAGCATCAGTCTTTCCAATGAATATTCAGGGTTGATTTGCTTCAGAGCTCAGCACACACCTACTAGGTATCAGGGCTCCAACCTTCCCCACAGCCTTGGCACTTGTGTTACACGCCTCCTCTGCCCTTAACATGTTCTGTCTACCTTACCGTAACCTTGTAAGTCCTCACTGAGCCCCAACCTGATTTTTCTAGTACCCAAGGGTGTCTCAAGAGGGCACAAAGCTATCAGCATCAATATCAGCTACCTGTTTACTCAGTGCAGGATACAGACCTCCGAATTTCTCATTTTCCGTTATGAAACTCTTAACAGTGATCAGGTTTCGCGAGAGGAATCTTGGCGATTGCCGTGAGGGTAGGAAAGGAAGGCGGTTGCTGGGCGAAAAGGCTTACACATGGCAGATGTGTTGGCGTCGTCCCAGGCTGACCCGGGAACAGGAAGGCGCCAGGGTCCAGGGGGCGGACGCTTGCCTGGCTACTTGGTGTTTTTACAACGCTCATCTGCGTGGAAGGCAGTGTGCACAGCGGAGAGCCGGCCACCCGCGGCCGACCACGGTTCCTAGTTCTACACTCTGCGGGCTACTCGCCACCAGCGGCCGGACCACAGACCTCTGTGCGCCCAGGCTGTGGGCGACACGCTCGGGGCGCTCTGGACGCTCCTAAGTGCGCGCTCCGCCCACAAGGAGGGTGAGCGGGCTCCACGCGGCGTCCGGCGTTACAGCTTGGGACGCGGAGGGCGAGGCCTCCAGTGGCGTACTAGCAGGCTGGCAGGCCAGAGATTCTCCAGACCCAGACAACCGCTGTTCCCACAGCATGAACCACAAGAACGCCGGCAACGAAGCGCCATACCTGCCCGCGCCGCGAAGACTGCCGGGAAGGCATGGACGTCACTCTGTGGCCCTGGCTCTGATTGGTCACAAAGCTCTGACGCTTCTGATTGGCCGGGCCCACTACCATCCCAGGGTGCTCTGGGGCACTTCCTCCTTTCCCGGCCGTGAGCCCTCGGAGGAGGTGAGTATACGGGAGCTCGGCGCCATCGCTGTTATCCGATCCCATCTGGCTCCATCCGCCGTTCCCGGGGTATACCTGTCGCCAGCGGCGTCGGGCCTTGGCCCGTGCTCTGTGCGCGCGCCGACGGGACTCTGCGCCCGGACCTAACTCGCTCCCCGTCTTACCCGCTCGCCAGGCCTTTCGGCCGCAGCCATGGCGCCCAGCCGGAATGGCATGATCCTGAAGCCCCACTTCCACAAGGACTGGCAGCGGCGCGTGGCCACGTGGTTCAACCAGCCGGCTCGCAAGATCCGTAGGTGAGCGTCCGGGAGCGAGCGCGCCCATCCCGTCCTCCGCGCGCCCGGCACGCTGCGGGAAGGGCGGACAGTGACCCCCGTTCGGCTTCTCTCTGCGCAGACGTAAGGCCCGGCAGGCCAAGGCGCGCCGCATTGCCCCGCGCCCCGCGTCCGGTCCTCTCCGGCCGGTGGTGAGATGCCCGACGGTCAGGTACCACACGAAGGTTCGTGCCGGCAGGGGCTTCAGCCTGGAGGAGCTAAGGGTGAGTGTCGACAGCCCGTGTTCTGAGACCCACTGGTTGTTCCTCGTGGCACATAGCCAAGTGATGACATTCTCCGGAATCGCTGCACTGCCATGATGAAAGTGCATTTGAACCCTTTTCCATCTGACGGCTGGGCCCTCCTGGTGTAGGGGGTGGGGGTCAGGGAGTTTTCGGGGCTTTAGCTGTTTCTGTCGGGGTAGGTGGCCGGCATCCACAAGAAGGTGGCCCGGACCATTGGGATCTCGGTGGACCCGAGGCGGCGGAACAAGTGCACGGAGTCCCTGCAGGCCAACGTGCAGCGGCTCAAGGAGTACCGCTCCAAGCTTATCCTGTTCCCCAGGAAGCCCTCGGCCCCGAAGAAGGGAGACAGCTCTGTGAGTACCCGGCTCCCAAAGCGCCCAGCGGGATGAGGGTGTGGAGATCTCACTGTGGGTCTAGCTGGGCTGCAAGGACAAAGTACCTGTCTGCAGCTTCTTATCTAAAGCAGGGTTGCCACGCAGAGGAGTAGAGAGAAGATAAATAATGTGGGAGAAAGCCTCTGAGGAGCCTCAAACTAATTGCCTGAAATGTCAGGATTCACTAAGGGCAGGAGTTGGAGCCAGCTTTGTTAAAATTGAAAGTGTACTGCGTGTTAGTAATCTTTGTATGAGATCAGCAGTGCCCATCTACATGGGTTGCTGGCAGTCATTCTCCCTGCATCCCTGGTTCACACGTGGGTGTCTCATCTGACCCTGCTTACCTTTACTCGATCAGGCAGGAATCCACAGGCACTCGGGTGACAAGTTTGGGGCTCCTTGGGAGATGAGCTAAACTCACCTGACTCCCTTCTCATTGACAAACAGGCTGAAGAGCTCAAACTGGCCACTCAGCTGACCGGACCTGTTATGCCCATACGGAACGTAAGTGGGCATGTTGGGAGAACGATGGATCTGGGGTTGGGTTGGAGGGTTTCTGTGTGGCAGCTAGGGCCCATGTTGAGATTTACTGGTTTGTGAAAGACCGACCTGCCCTGAGGAGAGTCAGCTGCGTCCAGACAGATGGGCTCCTTGAGGAAAGCTTAGTTGCCCTCACTTGTTACCCTCTATGTAGAGTCTTTTCCACTTTTTGATGTTTGGGAAGCCCAGGCTGGAGGCAGCTCTCCATGCATGTTTGGTGATCCTATAGCCTGACCAGCAATTGACAAGGCCCTTGAGGCTCCTGGGAGTGGGAGGTGGAGTGGGCCTGAGCCCCTACACCCACCTTGTGTCCAAGCCCCACCCACCCTTCACATGATTTGGGCACTAGGTTCTGAGTTGGGGGTTACTTTCAACCAAGGAGGTACTGTTCTACTCTCTTGGTGGCCTCCAGTTAGCTTTACTCTGGTGGGTGGATTCCCCTCCAAGGCCTCTCAGTTTGCTGACAGTTCGCTGGGCTCCCTTCTAGGTCTATAAGAAGGAGAAAGCCAGAGTCATCACAGAGGAGGAGAAGAACTTTAAGGCATTTGCCAGTCTCCGTATGGCCCGCGCCAATGCCCGGCTCTTTGGCATCCGGGCGAAAAGGGCCAAGGAAGCCGCAGAACAGGATGTTGAAAAGAAAAAATAAAGTGCTGTTGGCAACTTGTGATAAACCTGCAGTGTCCATGTGACCTTCATTGTGTAAGGAGCCAGGGCCTGGGGGGACCTCCTCGAGGGGGACCTGGGGTGTGTCTGACCTTTGTTGCAACAGAGCTGTGGGGGAAGCAGCTTTGGTACGTGGGAGGCTTGTGCTTAGTAAGTGTTCTTGTCTGGACCCTCCAGCCCAGGAGGTGCTGTGTGTTCCTGTTACTGACTATTAAAATACTATTTTCACATCTAAAGCTGGCAGTTTATAAGGCGCTAATTTAATGTGTACACTCAGTGTATTGAAAATTCTCGACCCGTCAAGGGTCAGCTGGTGTGGAGGCCTGGGGATTGGAGCCTGCCTCATGATCCATCCATGAAAGAGGGCTCGTGGGGCGCTACTTCTGGATGGCCTAAGCCATGGTTCCATTTGCTTTGTGTTGGGATCCTGGTGAGAAGTTGGGAAGGTGACTGCCTTCCTGTTGGAGCCCTTGCTACAGTGCCCACAGAGTGGAGGGTGCAGAGGCCTCCAGGTGTGCAGGGCCAGGGGCTGCTATGGTTAGTGTCCACTTGGGCAGAACTGTGGGTTTTAGGGATGGATAACCATAGTGGGTGCACTGGTGACATCGCCTGTATCTATAAGGGGTGCTCCGGTGATGATAAATTGTAGGAGGCTAGCATTGATTTCGGTGAAGGCAATGGCACCCCACTCCAGTACTCTTGCCTGGAAAATCCCATGGGCAGAGGAGCCTGGTAGGCTGCAGTCCATGGGGTCGCACAGAGTCGAACACGCCTGAAGCGACTTAGCAGCAGCAGCATTGGTTTGGTGGTGGTTATAAAGTTTATTTTGTTTTTCCCCTGATTATTTTAAGTTACAGGCTATTTTAAAAGATTTGAAATTTATCCTAATTTCGAGTTGATTCAAATTGTTTTCGGAGAAACTATAGTCATTTTAGATTATTTAGGCTTTGGGGTTTTTTGTACTCCTTTAAGTTGTTAGTCGCTCAGTCATGTCCAACTCGTTGTGACCCATGGGCTGTAGCCCACCAGACTCCTCTGTCCATGGGATTCTCCAGGCAAGAATACTGGGATGGGTAGCCATTCCCTTCTCCAGGGGATCTTCCTGATCTAGGGTCTCCTTCTTTGCAGGTGGACTCTTTACTGCCCGAGCCACCAGGAATGTTCAAGCCAAAGAGCAGAGTAAGGGCCACCTGTGTAAAAGAGCTGATGGTCCTCTTTATTTAGGTCTCATATAGGTGGTTGCACTTGCTATTTTTCTTGTGTGCTTTCAGGGTGTTACAGAGGAAAAATAAGGTCTTTGTTTCATAAAAGATCCAGATGTAAAGGGAATCAGTGAGAAGCTATGACCTCCTTTATCCAATCTCCACCTCAGTCCACAGTGGTTTGTGCCCAGTTCTAGGATTTTACCAGTGTCAGTATTCTCTTTTGCTGCCTCAGCAGCTTAGAACCAGACCAGAGGACAAGGAGTGAGCTGCCTAACACAGGGCCAGCCTGGCATTGACCATCTTGGGGACCATAGAAGCTGATGACAAGCAGGTGCTGGGTGGAGAAGTTAGAAAGGGAAAATGCAGGGAGATTTCAGGATGGAGAACAGGCACTCAGGCGTTGAGCACCCACTGTGTCCCAGGAACACAGCAGTAACCAAAACAATCCTAGCTCCACAAAGTCTTATCGCAAAACTTTGTGGTGTTTTCTTTCTGAAAGTCCTTTGGCTGGTTCACCAGTGTGTGGGCACATGTCAGCCTTGGGTTGCAGTGGTGACTGGCTACAGTCACCAAGGTACAGGAGGGCTGGGGAAGGGCCTGCTGCAGGCCATCAAGGGAGGGGCTGGCCTTCCAGATTCTTTGGGCCCACCGTCCTGGGGAAGGCTCAGGGCTTTCTTGGGCGTCGCCTGTGGGGCAGTGGGAAGCTGTGTTAGACCTTGGTCCTGCCACCCTCCAGCTCTGGTCCTCAGCTGGGCTCCCCTCCTTTTTAAGTCCCACTTGCAAGTGTATGAAACACAGTGTATGGTTAGTTATTGCCTCTTTGAAAATTTCACCAGGAAGGATGGTGCTTCCTGGGGAAGAGGAGGCAAAACTGGGTCACTGTTGAAAGGGACTGAGGGCATAGGGGCTGTGAGCACCATCCAGGCGGCTTCACCAAGAATATCCTCAAAGCCTTCACGTGAGTCAGGTATAAAACCAGGTCTGTGTCACCTGGAAGTGCCCACCCCATGGACACTGCTGCTGCCTGTCTCCTTGGCCCATGCTGCCCTCATCGATGGGACTGGAAGCACAAGGTGACCTCCTGACCTAGCCACTGGTTCATCGTCGTGTGTCTGTCCTGTCCCTTCAGTGTGGGCTGGACCCGGCAGCTTGCATCTTAACAAGCAAAGTAGCACGCTGAGATTGGGTTAAAAGGTGCAGAGATCTCACTCACCCAGTGAAGCAGGTCACCATCCCAGAAGCAGCAGTATCAATATCAGGTGCCCAGGGTAAGGGCTTCACAGCGGGACTCCTGGTCAGGGGAGCCGAGAAGCAGGGCAGCTCGTCCTGGACAGTGTCATGTGTTCCATGTCCCTGCAGGACTGGGCTAACTGCGGAGGGGCTCAGCTAACCGCAGGCACTCCATGCCCTATGGTCCTCTGTACCCTGGAGACACATGGGCCTGGAGGGTCAAGGGAGGTGAGAGAACTGGGTTCTGGGTAGGGAGTGGGGTCTGGGTAGAGTCCCACTGCTGTGTGACCTCACAAAGGCCATCCCCCTCTCTGAGCCTTGTCAGTGACACTAAATGTTCAGACCAGCTGTTTGCAGAGTGGGCAGCAGACCCCTGGGGGGAGGAGTAGGGGCTGGGGGCTAATTGTTCGAAAGTTACCAAAATGACAGACATGTCTTTGGAGGAGGGTTGAGAAAATAATGGGAGGGGGAGTT
This sequence comes from Bubalus bubalis, assembly GCF_019923935.1. Classification (NCBI taxonomy): domain Eukaryota; kingdom Metazoa; phylum Chordata; class Mammalia; order Artiodactyla; family Bovidae; genus Bubalus; species Bubalus bubalis. The sequence goes on from NC_059174.1 coordinate 14,154,660, forward strand.
CCCTGCTTCACTCGCCTCCCCCCAGTGCTGCCTCTGGTGGAATGCCTGTGTCTCAGCACACTCAATTGTGACTGCGTGTATGCTTGTGTCTCACTGTATCTGTCTCCATTTGACGTGAGCATGTGTGTGGTGGGTGGGTGGGTGGGACAAAACATGTTTGCCGTGTGTGATAATGTGCACATGTGTGTACATATGTGTGGCATACTCTGCTCTTCTGGGACAGCAGCGTTCTGGGCTCACCTGTCTCATTTTTAAAAGTGAGACTTCCCTGTGGTCCAGTGGCTGAGACTCCACGCTCCCAATGCAAGGGTCCATCCCTGGTTGGGGAACTCGGCCATATGCTGCAACTACAGATCCCATGGGCCACAGTTAAGACTTGGTGCAGCCATTAATAAGTAAGAGAAATGCTGTAGAGTCAAAGCGATGGTTTTTCCAGTAGTCATGTATGGATGTGGGAGTTGGACCATAAAGAAGGCTGAGTGCCAAAGAATTGATGCTTTTGAACTGTGGTGCTGGAGACTTGAGAGTCCCTTGGACTGCAAGGAGATCCAACCAGTCAATCCTAAAGGAAATCAATCCTGAGTATTCATTGGAAGGACTGATGCTGAAGCTCCAATACTTTGGCCACCTAATGCGAAGAGCCGACCCTGATGCTGGGAAAGCTTGAAGGCAGAAGGGGAACAACAGAGAACAAGATGGTTGGATGGCATCACCAAGACAATGGACATGAGTGAGCAAGTTCCGGGAGATGGTGAAGGACAGGGAAGCCTGGCATGCTCCAGTCCATGGGGTGGTAAAGAGTCAGACACGACTGAGCAATTGAACAACAACAAGAGAAATGCCAAATCCTGTAGGAAAACAGTTCTGACAGCAGGGTTCTGAGATCAATAAAGTGACCTTCCTAGGTTAGTCAAGGAAGCACCCAGCCCACAGGTGTAAGCTTTTGAAAGCCTTGTCAGCCCCACCACCTCCTATTCTTAAAACTTCGACAGTTTCAGCGTGCCTTCCAGAGCCTCTGGAACAAGCCCACTGGGCCCTGGGAAGGACAAGGTGGAGGGTATGGTGATGGCCTTGCCTGAGCAGTGCATCACTTGGACACAGCCTGGACCGCACACAGCCTGGACATAGCTCTGCTCCCCTCCCAGGGGGCTGAGCTTTCTGGCACTTGCTCAAGGCAACCCATCTGATGCTGAGGGGGAGAATTCCCAGAAGCTCAGAGCCAGTGCTGGGGGTGGAGCGTGTTCAGCCAGGCTTCAAAGGCTGAGTAGGAGCTGGCTGGTGGTGGGGAGCCAGTGCAAGCAGGGTTCTGTGGCTTGAGAAGCAAGTTGTCTAAAACAAGGATGCTTTATTGTTGCTCCAAAAATTGGTGATGTGGAAGCATTTAAAGAGATAGAGATTGTTATTGTTCAGTTGCTAAGTCGTGTCCAGCTCTTTGCGACCCCATGGATTGGAGCACGCCAGGCTTCCCAGTCCTTCACTATCTCCTGGAGTTTGCGCAAACTCATGTCCATTGACTTGGTGATGCCATCCAACCATCTCGTCCTCTGTCGCCCCCTTCTGCTGCCCTCAATCTTTCCTAGCATCACAGTCTTTTCCAATGAGTCAGCTCTCTGCATCAGGTGGCCAAAGTATTGGAGCTTCAGCTTCAGCATGGGGTTAGTTAAATACATGAGGAAGGGTCGCTTCTACCCCGCTGGCCCCCTCAGATACCCGCTCTGAGCACCCAGGGTGGGCGGGTAGGGAGATGCACGCGGCAGACCGTTTTCCTAAAGGACCAGATGGTGAGCATTTCAGGCTTTCCAGGCCACAGAGTATCCCTCTGCTCTTGCAGGGCGAAGCCGGCTTCAGACCATCCGTGAACACACAGGATGGCCATGCTCCAGTAAAACTCTAGTGGCAACTCAGTGGCTTCTAGACTAGCCTCAGGGGTTGCAGTGCCCCATCCCCCTGCTGTTGGCCTCAGCTTATCGAGGTAGAGTGTCCCTTCAGGCTGCCAGAACAGAAACACCATTGACTGGGGACTGGGGGTGGGCGGGGGTGGGGGGGAGCAGGAGGCTTATGAACACCAAATACTGAGTTCTCACAGCTCTGGAGGCTGACTCCAAGATCAATCAAGGTGCCAGCAGATTTGGTATCTGGTTCACACATGGCAGAGGGGTGAGGGAGTGCTCTAGGGTCCCAGTTACAAATGCAGTGGGGCTCCACCCTCGTGACCTAAGCACCTCCCAAGACCCACCTCCTAATGCCACCACATTGGGGGTCAGGATTTCAACATACAAGTTTTGGGGTAACACTGTCGATGGCATGAAAGATGGCAATACGATGTAAAGAAAAGCAGTTACTAAAAAACTGCACACAGGAACATTTATTGAGTACCTCCTTGAACCTCTTTGAACATTTATTGAGTACCTACTGTGTGCTGGGCACAGTGCTAGGCCCAGGAACTCGGCTGTCAGGTGGGGCACAGAGTCCCCATGCCTGTGATCTGAGGAGCCAGATGTAGGAAGGGCCCTAAGGGTGGGAAGCAGCTTGTAAAAACTAATACAAACAGATTTGTGTGGAAAAAAAAAAAGCTGGAGGGATAAACATCAAAGTGTTAACAGTGTTTCTGCCTGGGTGCTAGAATTTCCATTTTTTTTTTAATTGCTTATCTACATTTTTTAACTTTTCAACAAGGAACATGTGTTATTATTTCCATACAGCAGTAACAACAGAATATCTGAAGGTGGGGATCTCACTTCCTGCGTCTGGCAGCTTGAGCTCTCGCACCCCCCACCTTCCGGGCCCTCCCCTGTCCTGAGGCCTTTGTGGGCTGCTGGGTGAGGAAGGGCAGGTGGATCCTGCAGCCCAGTGGCCTCTCTTGGGCTCTGGAGAATCTCTCCGTTAGTGCTGCATGGAGCTGCCCTGCCGGCCTCCTCTCCAGGTCAGCTCTGGAGCTGAGCCCAGGACCACCCCGCAAGGCAGGGAGGGGCCTGTTACAGTGAGGCTGGGCAGAGACCCCAGTTGTTTATTACTAAGTCATTTTCGACTCTTTTGTAACCCCATGGACTGTAGCCCACCAGGCTCTTCTGTCCATGGGATTTTCCAGGCAAGAATACTGGAGTGGGTTGCCATTTCCTTCTCCAGGGGATCTTCCCAACTCAGGGATTGAACCCATGTCTCCTGCTTGGCAGGGGATTCTTTACCATTGAGCCACCAGGGAAGCAGAGACCCCAGGTCCATTAAAATCTCTGGACCTCAGAGACTTGAATCCCCAAACTCTGAATTCTCTTTTCCCTCTCCCCCTGGGGGTGGCAATACGAAGTTACTGTGGTGCTGTGTGTGATGGTTAAGAGTTGAACTGTGGCTGGGTGTAAGCTCTATTCTATTGGTGGGCTGGGCAGCCCCTTCTCGTCTGTGAAATGGGGCTGCAGTGGGTTAGTAGCTACCACATCACAGTTAGCATGAACACATGCATTGGAAAGAGCTGTCCTCAGGGCTGGCAGGGGAGAGGTCCCAGGGAAGTTCCCAAGGCTGACTCGGAGCCTCTGGGCATGCCAATGTGGGGCTGGGTGCCCATCTGAGCCTCCACCCTCCTGGGGTTTTGTATTAATCCCATAAAACTCAGAGAGGCCAGAAGCCTTGGCCAGGGTGCAAGTGGAACCGGGGCCCTTGCAAGCCAGTGAGCCCCCATGAGCCCAAGAGCACAGCTGATGGGCTACAAACACAGATTCTGGGAAGCCAGGCCAAGAAAGATGCAGGAGCTGGAAGGCCCAGAGTGGCTCCAGGCTGGTAACTGTCTACAGAGAGAAGCCGGCCCTCCCAACGGCTGGTTTCTGAAGCTGTTGGGACCTGGGCCAGCTTCTAGGACGGGGGACATGGAGGCTTGAGGCAGCAGAAGGAGGCACCAGATTGGCCTGCAAAGAATTCCCCTTCTTGCAAATTGGGCACAAGGTCTTTGCCTTGCAGGCACCCTTGGGGTGTGAGCCTGTATCCCACCGCTAAGGATGCTCTCCTCGGCATCGCACCTGTGGAGAACCCTCCTCTGAGCCTGGGGTGCAACCTTCCACTTTCCACCTCCGCCTGGGCAGCATCTTTGTCCTGTTCTTGGTGGGGCTTCTGACCCCAGGAACTTCTGGAGTCCTGGTGACCAAGGCTCAGCCCGAGCTCACAAGAGCCCAGTGTGCCCGAGACCTGGTTTCTGTTCCCCTGGCCCTTGGGTCCCCTTTCACCTTAAACCCCCCTCCTGTCTCCCACCATGGCTTTTGGCCAGGTCTGTGCCCTATTTTTAGGCAGAAACTGGCAAAGAGAATGGACTGGGAGGTGGCTTCTGCCTCCACCAAACACCTCCTCTTCCGCACAGCTTCACTGCAAGCACAGGGTGGTCCAAGGTGGGGGTGAAGCTCAGGACAAGAGGGGCCCCCTCCCAAGGAGCCCAGGCCTGTTCTGATTTGAGTGCAGCAGACACATGTGGAAGGACCCCAGACCCTGACCCTCAGTGTAGACACCCCCAGGACAGCAGGGGTTGTACTGGCTCCTGGACAACAGGCTCTGGGAAGGCAGACCCTGTTCTTCCTGTGTCCAGTCCCAGCCCCAAGGCACCTGGCACACGGGAGGCGCCCAGCGCACAGGGGGTGCCCACCACATGCTTGCTGACTGAATGATGCCTCACTAAATGCAGCAAGGCCTGGGGTTGGGGTCTCAGGGATAGGGAGAGGTGTGGATTTGTTGCTAAACTGGGCCTCTGCTGGGCCCTGGCTTCCCAGGGGGGCAGCCTGCAGGGACCTGGGGCCCATGCCTAGGCCAGCAGAGAGCCTCCTGACCTGAGCAGGTTTCCACACGCAGGGGGCCCCGTGGAGCTCTGGTCATCTTGGGAGGGCCCACCCAGTTTGGATCCCAAACCTCTCACCCTGGGGATTTGAATCCGTGGAAACCCGGACATCTCAAAGGGGGATGGGGACGAAGGGCGGGCTAAGGCCACCGCTCAGCGCCCAGTCCTCCCCCCCAGGCTCCAGGGCCCCCTATCGGCCCAGCCCCGCCTAAGCCCCGCCCCTCCACTCGCCCCTCCACTGCCCCCTCCTCTGTCCCACCCTCTCTGACACCCCCTCCTGCAGTTCCCGTGCCGTGGCTGCTGCGGGAGCCACGTGTGCCCGCGCCGGGCTGGCGTGCCGGGAGAGAAGCGCGGCCACGCCTGGCCAGGCCATCATTTCCCCGCGCGGCCGCGGCGCCGACTGGCGGACAACCGCCCCTTGGTGGGCCCAGGCGGGTCCCGGAGCGCGGGAGCTGGGAGCATGAGTGCGGGCTCAGAGCGCCGGGCGGCGGCGGCCCCCGGGGTGGTGCCGGCGCCCTGCGCCTCGAAGGTGGAACTGCGGCTGAGCTGCCGGCACCTGCTGGACCGCGACCCGCTCACCAAGTCCGACCCGAGCGTGGTGCTGCTGCTGCAATCGCAGGGCCAGTGGGTGCAGGTAGGGGCGCGGGTAGGCGGGGGGTGGGGGCCTGGAGCCGCGGATGCGGAAGCCGAGAGGCTAATGGGGTGCAGAGCAGGGTCACGGTGGGGTTACCTGGTCTAAAGATGGGTGCCCTGGAGCTGTGGGGTTGAAGTGTAGGGGCTGGGTTGGAGGCGGAACCACGAGAGGGGCTCCAAGGTAGAGGGAGGGAGCCCTGGAGTGGAGGGTGCGACCCCGGGTCCGGGAGGGGGCTCCGGGGCCAAGTAAAACACCCAGACTTGAAGGAGCCGCAGGGGCTCTCCTGGGGGGCACAGAGGGGAGTAGGGGACACGGGGCTTTGACCGAGGTCACGGGTCCACCCCGGGCCCGCGGGGCAGCCGGGAGCACCAGTCCTCCGCCGGGTCCGCATTCGTAGGGCGGAGACAGCGCACCGCGGGTCCCACAGGAGGCTAGCCGGGCGCTCCGGGAGCCAGGACTCCATCTCCGAGACCGGGACGCCCCGCCCAGAGGGCTCCCAGCCTGGCGCCTGGCTCTCGAGTTCGGGAAGAGTCGAGGCGGTCCCGAGCGGCCGCGGGGTGGCCTGGCTAGCGCGGCGCGTGCGGCCGGGGTCGGGGCAGCAGCGGACGGTTCGCAAGCCTCGCGGACCTGGCTCTGGGCGCGTCCCGTCTCTCGGCGACGCGGGCTTCCCTCTAGTCCCGGGAGCGGCCGGGGCGCCTGCGCGGGGGCGGGCTCTTCACCCCAGACCTGCGCTGCCAGAGGGCGGGCCGCGGGACTGCTCAGACCTCTCTGCGCCCCACGAAGCGCTTTTTCCGCCACCATCTCACGTGAGACGCGTGGCCTCACCTCGAAAGGGCAAGAAATCGGGGGCGAATAGGTGCAGTCGGGCAATGAGCCCCCGGAGAGCTGGGGGGCCGGAACTCGGACCCGAGTACGCCCCAGCTTCCAGTGCGCCCCCTGCGACGGGTCTGTCCGCGCACGCGCGTCCCTGGCCTCGGTGGCCGCATACAGCCCGGGCGGAGGTAGGGAGGTTAGGGGCACGTCGGGGGTACAGCCGCTGAGGGTTGCCTAGTCCTAGAGATGCGCAGCGCCAGCTCCCTGGACCGCACTGCTCCCTGGCTGTGACCTTGTGCTGTTTTTTGTCATCTCTGGACCACCAGCCTCCTGGCCTGAGAAACCCTCCAGTCATCGGCTTCGGGGGCAAAGGATCTGCTGGAGGGGTCCAAGCCCCCATTAGCCTTCATTGCTTGGCCTCAGCGCTCCCTGGGGCATATGTCCCTTGAGGAAGCACATAAACACCCTCATCTGGGGTGTGGGAGTTTGTGGGGCTCTGGAGCAGGGCACAGAAACCTACCTCTGCAGCCCAGTTTGCACTTTGATGGGTTGGGGCCCAAGTTGGAGGAAAGAGCTGAACCAAGGGGTTATCTCTGCAATCCGCACCCCCCCCACCCCCGCCCCCGCCCCGCAACTCTGGAGTCTCCCTGCCTGCCCAGCTGGGTGCTGGCAAAAGATCTCTGCTTTAAGGTTTGCTCAGCCCAGGTTCCAATCCAGCTCTGTCCCTGACTTGGGGTGCCCTTGGACACCCCTTCCCTTCTCTGAGCCTGCTTCCCCATCTGTGGTGTGGGGATGGAGGAGGCCATGTGGGCACGAGACGAGAAGCTGTAGCCTGTGGGGGCCAGAGAACTGCACCTTTATCTCAGGGAGGGAGGTGCCCGGGGTTCTGGGGAATGACCCCCCCCCCAGGGGGCAACCGGAAGCCTTGAAGCAACAGATGGGTCTTCCCACAGCACAACCGGGATGCAAGTCCTCCAGGACCACCTAAGGGCGGTGGGTGGGACACGGAACCCTGCGGGCTACAGCAGAGGCACAGGGTCTCCGGGCAGTGCCCCCGTAGAATCTTGTCCCCCTCCTCCAGGGGTCTGCTCACCCAGGGCCGCTTGCAGGTGGACAGAACCGAGGTGGTCCGGAGCAGCCTGCACCCAGTCTTCTCCAAGGTCTTCACGCTTGACTACTACTTCGAGGAGGTGCAGAAGCTGCGCTTTGAGGTCTACGACACCCATGGGCCCAGCAGCCTGAGCTGCCAGGAGGATGACTTCCTGGGGGGCATGGAATGCACTTTAGGGCAGGTGGGTGCCCCGTCCCCATGCCCTCAGAGGAGGAGGGCAGCATGGGCACCTCAGCGGGTGCAGTGGTGATCTGGGGACTGCAAGATTATGCACCAACTGTGTACCAGGTGTTCTGTCTGACTCCTAGTTCCTTCTCCTTAAAAAAATGTCTTTCAGTTAATTTAAAAAATGTAATTTGGAACTGGGTAATATAGTCATATGGATCTAAATTCAGAAAATATAACAGGCATGCTCTGGGTGTCTCCCTCCTGCCCTGCCCCCAGGTTTGTTACATCCTTCTGGAGAGAGGTAGTCTATCAGAGCAAAGGGACATATAGTTTTTTCTATATATATACACATTTAAAAACACAAATGACATACACTGCTCTGCAGCTTGCTTCTTCACTTCCACGACATAAGGGAGCCCTTCCCTTGCCTGTCTCCATGGCAGTGACTGGTCTGAGGGACCCTGCATCCTCCAGTAAAGTCATTCCCATTAGCTCTATGATGGTCAGTGAAACAAGAGGTCTTGCCTCGAGCCAAACTGCTCAGCGCAGGCTCTGGGCAGAACACTCCATGTGTCACGCATTCGATTCTCGTGAGTACTCTGAGGGCTTTTTAATGAGGTATAATTTACATACAGTAATATGTGTAAACCTCTAGGGTTGGGATTGATGGGCTTTAGACAGTTGTATACACCTGACCACCACCCAGATCACACAGCACATCTTTGTCATCCAGCAGGCCCCCCTGTTCCTCTCAACCCCCTCCCCCAATAGTTTTGCCTGTTGTAGAACATCGTGTCCGTGAATCACACAGTATGTTCCCATTTGTGTCCGACTTCTTTTCCCCAACATGAAGGCATGTGACTCATCTCCATTGCTGCCTGGGGCAGAGACGGCTGGGTCGAGCCTCTGTCAGATAAGAGGACTGAGATTTCAGCAGGGTCTACCCAATGCTGGCCACCCACTTTCCTCACATGCAGAGACACACATGCATGGACATCAATGTGCAAACATGCATGCACCTACGGGTGCAGGTCCATGGACACATGTATGGACACGTATGTCTGGATATACACGTAAACTCTGCATTATGGGAAGGCCGCCCAGTGCCACCAGGTCTGCAGGGCCGGCCAAAGGTTTGGACCCTGGCTTCAAATCCCAGTGGTGGTCCTTCAGTAAGTCCCGGACCTCTGCCTGAATCTCCACTTCCTCACTTGGGTGGTAGGTTGGGGAGCCAGGCCACCAAGGGTGTCTGGGGTCACTGGGAAGGAGACGGGGAGACCCCGGGCGGGGTTAGAGTCCCCAGGGAGCAGGTGCGGACCCTCCCTGGCCCTCTGACTTCCAGATCGTGGCCCAGAAGAAGGTGACCCGGGCACTGTTGCTGAAGTTCGGCAGGAACGCGGGCAAGTCCACCATCACGGTGAGGCCCCGCCTTCTACCGGCCCCTCCCCTGCAGGCCCCGCCCTTTCGTCGCTGAGGCTGTGGGGGACGAGGCCCAGGCTGCCGCGGTGTCTAGGCACCTCCCATAGACTGGGCTGCAGGGCGGAGAAGGGTTGGAGTGGGCCGGCTGAACCCCGAGGCCCGCGAGGGGTCAGGCCCCTCCTGCCCACTCCATCCAGGTGATAGCCGAGGACATCTCCGGGAACAACGGCTACGTGGAGCTCTCCTTCAGGGCCAGGAAGCTGGACGACAAGGTGAGGGGTGCTCCCCTGGAGCCCAGCTCTCCCTGCTGTCAGGGGGTGTCCATGAGGAGAAGACAGGTGGCCGCGGAGTGGGACGCACTCAGAGCCAGGGCAGCCGTGCTGCTGTCGGGGTCCTGCTGTGTCACTGCCCTCAGTTCATCCTCATAGCTTCCTGTGACGACACTCAGGGGCTCAGGGAGGTCCCTGGGCAGACAGTGGAGAAACTGCTGGGAGCCAGTCTCTGGGCTGGAAGTGCTGGGGAGCTAGGGAAGCTGGGGCAGGATGCTCTCAGGGAGGGCTGGGCCCTCACACCCGGGAGTGGCCGAGCCTGGCCCCCAACCCAGCTTGCCAAGCTCATCTTTTGCTCCTCTGCCAGGACCTCTTCAGCAAGTCAGACCCATTCCTGGAGCTATACCGGATCAATGATGATCAGAGCGAGCAACTGGTGTACAGGACAGAGGTGAGGGGGTCCCCGCCCAACACCCGAGGGTAGCGTGAAAGCACAGAGAGGGCAGCCCCTGACCCTTCCTGCACCTCCCTGCCCGCCGTAGCTGTAGGGGCCTTGATCCCCAACACCGCCCGCCATCCCCCTTTGAACAGGGAGCAGCCAGGCGCGGGTGGACCTTGTGACCTAGAGTCAAGGATCTGCATTTATTGTGACTACCTGCCCATGAAACAAGATCCCAGTGACAGCAGTGGGAAAGCGTTTCCTTTTGAGATAAATTGAGTTTAAAAAAGGCTATGTAAGGAAAGGAGTCCAGGTGGTCCCGGAATGTGGAGGAAGCTACAAAGGGGGTTCTGGATGGAACGAGGTTCGGAGATGCAGCTCTGGGCTCGCAGGGTCCTGCCTGGAGCCTGAGGCCGGGCCCCTTGAGCCGCCTGCCCCTCCCGGCCCACAGGTGGTGAAGAACGACCTGAGCCCCACCTGGCAGCCTTTCAAGGTGTCTCTGAGCAGCCTGTGCAGCTGTGAGGAGTCGCGGCCTCTGAAGGTGGGTGGGGCTTTGCGCCTGGAGGAGGGGGGTGTGGCTGGGAAGGGGGCGGGGCGGGCGGTTGGGTGGGGCCAGCCCCACGAGACCACACCCTCTTGGAGTTGAGATGTGCGGGGTGGTGGGGAGGTGGGGGGTAGGTACTGGAGAGGAGTGGTGCGGAGGGGGTGGCCTACCTGCAGGGCCATGGAGACGCTAGGCCTGGGACCCCAGAGGGGCAGGCGGGCTGAGGAGTCCTGGGCTCCCCAGGGCCTCGTTTGGGATTATGACTCCCGCGGAAAGCACGACTTCATTGGAGAATTCTCCACCACCTTCGAGGAGATGCAGAAAGCCTTCGGGGAGGACCAGGTGAGCCGGCCTGTCCCCAGAATGCTCTGGGGTGCTGGCCCTGGGCTGAGTTCCCCAAAAGTGCTTGTGATGGCTTTAGAGAGGCTAAAGATGATGACAGAGCATGACAGCCACGCCCACCAGGTGGTCAGAGTAGGGATCACCGGCCTGTGTGGGACAGACAGCTGCCAATGGGCAGGGCTTCAAGGCCTCCCCGGCCCCTTTAGGGTGGGGTGTTGGGGGCTGGCACTCTGGGGTGGGGGTCTCTGCCTGTCCCTGTCCCCCAGGCCCAGTGGGACTGTGTGAACTCCAAGTATAAGCAGAAGAAGCGCAATTACAAGAATTCTGGGGTGGTCATCCTGGCAGACCTGAAGGTGAGCCTCAGCCCAGGCTGCAGACCCTCCCCTGCCCACCCAGGGTGCGGGGTTGGGGGGTAGTCCTGCTTCCGCCTGAGCTCTGCGGAGAGCAAGCTCAGCAGTGACAGGCCACTCCCTGGAATCTCCCCCATTGTCAGATGGACTCAAGGGCTCTTGTGCCCCCAGTGCATGGAGGTGGGTTAGGAAATGGAGGGGAGGGGGAAACAAGAGAATAGATGATCGGGGGAGATGGGCATGCAGACAGCCTGAGGGCCAGAGAGGCAGGGACTGAGGCTGCCAGGCTCCTGCCTGCCCCAGCTGCCCTGGGGGACGGCAGATCCCAGCAGCCCCAGAGGCCCTGCCCTGAAGCCCCGGCCTGAGTCTCCCCGGGGTGGGGGCCCTGGAAGCTCTACAGGGTGTACTCGTTCCTGGACTACGTCATGGGCGGCTGCCAGATCCACTTCACGGTGAGTCTGCACCCTCCACACCACCTGCAGGCTGCATCCCAGAGGATGGGGGGGTTGGCGCCTGGCCCCACTCAGAGCCCGTTTGATACCCGGGGTGGATGTGTGCAGAAAAGGCCCTTCTGCAGGGCTTGCAGACCCCTTCCTTGTGACCCCTCCGAGCTTCTTCAAGTGACAGCCAGAAAGGCTTGAGTGTAGTGACTAGGCGGGGGGACACACGGGACCCCATCTCAGGGATTACTCCTCCCAGGCCCTGCTCAGCCCCTCCCTCCATCCTCGACTGCAGGAGGAGGTGCTGAGGGTCCACTGTGACTGCTCCAGCTCCTTGGGGTCCCTGGCTGGTGTTGCCGCAGAGGCACTGGCTGCGCCTGGGGACCCAGGAGCTTTGGGGTTGGCCTATCCCTTCTGCGACTCAGACACAGCGTCAGACCCTTGGGCTTACAGCCCCTGGGTTTTCTCACATCCCTGGGCAAGTGGCTTCCCCAGGCCTCGGTGTCCTTAGCTGTCAGATGGGGTGCAGCTGCCACCCAGGCCAGGAAGGAGGGCTCCAGGCTCACGACGCCATGGCCTCTGCAGGTGGCCATTGACTTCACGGCCTCCAATGGGGACCCCAGGAACAGCTGCTCCCTGCACTACATCAACCCCTTCCAGCCCAACGAGTACCTGCAGGCCCTGGTGGCTGTGGGAGAGATCTGCCAGGACTACGACAGGTGTGCTGGCCTCCCATGCCTCCTGGGCTCTGCAGGGGTCATGGGTCAGCGCCCCAGGGCCTGAGAAGGGAGATGGGGTGGCCCCCCACAGGGGTCCGAGTCCTTCTCGCAGACACAGAGCAGTAAACTGAGGCCATGGAGGGGTAGGGCTCTCGAGGCCTAAGGAGTGATGGGGCCAAGGTCCCTGCATCCAGTCAGCACCACCCCTGCCTGCCTGCGAGCCTGGTGGCCTCCTCACAGCTCTGGGCCTTAGTTTCCCCCATGTGGTTCGGGGCACCTGGTCTCCTGGCTCTGCTGGTGTCTCTCCAAAGCCCCCGTTCCCTCAGTGAGGTCGGGAGCCCTGGGTGATGAGGCGGCCTCTCTTCCAGCGACAAGAGGCTCTCTGCTTTGGGGTTTGGAGCCCGGATCCCTCCCAAGTACGAGGTAGGAGAAAGTCCGGGTCCCAGGACCCCAGGGGAAGCAGTGCCATGTGACGGGCAGTGGGGCAGGGGGTGGCGACCTGCCTTTGACCTCCCAGCACTAGTGTTCTCGGTCAGCCCTGTGGCCCTGTGAGGAGAAGGGGGACATTCACCCGGAATTTTCCGCTTAGAAAGGGTGTTTGGCTGGCTTGAGCAGAAAGTTTGGGGGTCGGGGAATTATTGGCTAATACATCTCAGAAGCTCCGGGTCCCCCTGGATCCAGGGCTGGCCTTCTGCCCTCTGTCCCCAGTGACCCCCTTCCACAAGGATGTGTCACATGGTGGCCCCGGGGGCTCCAAACCTACCTCTCTCAGTAGTTGGGGTGGGGGGGGGGGTGCTAGGGGGTGGATCCGCTGACCAGTCCCTTCTGCCCAGGTGTCCCATGACTTTGCCATCAATTTCAACCCCGAGGACGATGAGTGCGAAGGTAGGAGCGTGAATGGCCCAGGGTGGGGGTGCGCTGGGGCCCTGCTCACACCCCTCCCCCCACAGGGATCCAGGGTGTGGTGGAGGCCTACCAGAACTGCCTGCCCAGGGTCCAGCTCTACGGCCCCACCAACGTGGCGCCCATCATCTCCAAGGTGGCCCGCACAGCCGCGGCCGAGGAGCGCACCCGTGAGGCCTCTGTAGGTGCCTAGTGCCAGGGCCGCTGTGTGAGGAGGGGCGGCCCGCCGCTGGGGAAGAGGGAAGGGTCTGGTCGGGTGGGGCCGGTGGGCGGGGCCGGGAGGTGGGGCGGGGCCGGAAGGTGGGGCCGGGGAGGCAGAGGGAGGGAAGAGGGGGCGGAAGCAGGAGTCCCGGGTGTCTGGACCGAGTGAGGCCGGGCGTGGAGACGCCTCGAGGGCCCCAGAGCCAGTGAGCTGAGCGCTGCTCTCTGCCCAGGAGATTCTCGCCCTGGAGGCTGATCTGCTGTCTGTGGTTCTGTTATACATGTATTGTTATTTTGTTTGCATTGTCTTCCGTTTTTTTTTTTTTTGGCTGCACTGTGTTAGCTTGTGGGAATTTAGTTCCCCGACCAGGGATTGAACCCAGGCCCGGGGAAGTGAAAGTGCACAGTCCTGATTCACTGGACTGCCAGGGAAATCCCTCTTCTTAATTCGCACAAGTGGTGAGATGCTAAAGGCTGCCTCCTGCATTAGGGTTCTGTAGACCTGCCTGAGGCACGACGACTCTGTTGCCTTCCTTTAACCCTTTATTCTGGAAAAAAAAATAGTCAACTTTATGGAAGAATAACCCAAACCCAACACCTTTGGCCCATCCTTTCCCTGGACTCACTGGTCAGCGACTTCTTGCCCTGTTACCTCCTCCTACTTCTCTTCCTCCACTGCCCCCATCTACACATTGGTCCTGTCTTCCCTCTGAATCTCTTGAGAGCATGCTGCTGGCTTCCTGAACCTCACTCCCCCCTCCAAGTTCTTGGTGTTGATCTGCTCACAAGATCCTGTACAGTACGGCTTTGCAGTCTCACATTGAAGGCGACCCCCTCCTCTTGTCTCACCCCAGCCTCCATCTGTCCCCATGTGTCCATGTTCCTCACCGTCCCAGGACCCATCCTTCCCGTGTTCTGGTCTCCTGATCTGTTTTTTCCCCTTTGTTTTTCTGTGCCCCGCGGCATGTGGGATCTTAGTTCCCTGACCAGGGATTGAACCTGCGTGCCCTGCAGTGGAAGTCCACTGCACCACCAGGGAAGTCCCTGTGGTGGGACTAGGCTGTTGCTCTCAGCCTTGCTCCATCCTTGGGACTTGCCATCGCCCAGTCCCTGGTGGTCCCTGGTCCTGCGCCCTGAGTGGGGGTGGCTCTCCCAGGCACACAGCCCCCAAAGGCAGGGTCACAGCATCGCCTCCCACCCCTTCTTTCCTCAGATCCAGGCATTCTCTTCTACAGTCACTGCACAAGTATCAATCTCAGGTGGTTTAATTTAGATCTGATACTTTATATAATATGCTCCAATTTCATTAATTGCCAAAAAAATAATAATTTTATTACAATATTATTTCTGGTGTAGAATCCAGCCTGGAGTTAAAGATTACATTCAGCTTTCATGTTCTTGTATTGTTCTGAAGCAAGTTTTAGACACATAATTTCATCTGTAAATATCAGTATAAACCTCTGAAAGAGGTACTGCTGCTGCTGCTGCTAAGTCGCTTCAGTCGTGTCCGACTCTGTGCGACCCTGTAGATGGAAGCCCACCAGGCTCCCCCGTCCCTGGGATTCTCCAGGCAAGAACACTGGAGTGGGTTGCCACATCCTTCACAGTAGGGTCCCATTATCACACCTAAAGACAACGTCAGTTCCCGAGTATTAAGTGTCTAGTCATTTCATCCACACCATGGTGGATTTTCCAGGAGGCACAGGGTTAAGATATGGGGCTGGGCCTGACAGTGGGTGTGGCCATCCTGCTGGGGACCCCTGCCTTCTCCTACGGGGTCCCCTTGCCATCCCCTTGTTAAAGAGATCGACATGTGCATATAGTAGGGCCCCTGTCTGGAGTCTGCTGACCATGCCCTTGTGGTGGCCTTCATGTCCTGTCTGATTCCTCTGGGAGGGGTTGAACTCTGGGGGCCTCAGGTCTGCCTCTGTTCTTGCTGGGGCTCAGATCCTTTGTCTTAGCTGCGTGAGGTGGATGTGGGTGGAGGCTGGGCGGCATCTGGGACCCCCTTCCTCAGCCTCCTCTTGAACTTTGCCCTCACCCGTCTTCCTGTTCCGCGGAGAAGCCCTGTCCCTTCTGGCTGACGCCTCCTGGGGCCCCGACTGCAGTGGTCCCCGGCTTCAGGTGATGCTTCTGCCGCAGGCAGTGATGGTGTGGTGTTCGCACTGCTGGCAGATGTAGGGCTGTGAGGTCTCAGTGGGGTGCCGCCCCTACTCTGGGGGTGGGAGGAGGGTGTGTGGGGCTCAGGGCTGGGCCAGGCACTGTGGGAATCCACCAGCCCTGGACAGGAGACTGCCCATCCCCCTGGTCTGGGGGCTCAGAGGGGGTCCCTGGGAGAAGGTGCCCACTCGGCCAGAGCTGAGCAGGCTAGGGGATAGTCTGGCCAGCCTTCCAGCGCTGGCGCTCCAGCTTGATTTTTGCACCTCTTCTGTGTTTTCTCTTGCCCAGATTTTTAGTAATGATTGCTGAGTGGTTTTGTTTTTTTCACACTGGAAATGGACCTTTATTTGAAACAAGCCCCAGTCTGTCATGCGCAGACACACTGGGCACCTGGCCAGGCTGGGCCAGAGTGTGTTGTTTGAAATCTCAGCGTCTCTTCAGGGTGTGGGAGCCCCTCCCTGCCCTGGGCTGATGATCACTTCTCCTCTGGCCTCAGACCTGGGTCAACCCCGGGTCCCCTAGCCTCGCTGTCCCCACCTGTAAGGTGTGGCCATATCCACCTCCGGGTTAGAGGAAGCACGTGGTCACAGCTCACTGTGATTCCATGTGTGTGTGTGCACCTGTGTACATGTGGTATGCTTCTGCAAATACATTTTTAGAAAAGCTTGGCAACCGTGGTCACCCCCAGGCGGTCTGCTTGGTGAACTTGGGGTTCGACTGGGGGAGGTGCAGCGGCCCTGCAGGGTCCCCACGGCCCCTCCTCCCCTGTGCCCCCAGCAATACTACATTCTGCTGATTCTGACGGATGGCGTGGTGACTGACATGGCGGACACACGCGAGGCCATCGTGCGCGCCTCCCACCTGCCCATGTCCATCATCATTGTCGGGGTGGGCAACGCCGACTTCACTGACATGCAGGTGCTAGACGGCGACGATGGTGTCCTGCGCTCCCCACGTGGCGAGCCCGCCCTCCGCGACATCGTGCAGTTTGTTCCGTTTCGGGAGCTCAAGAGCGTGAGTGTCTGGCGGGTCCCTTGGCAGCATTGCGGGGGCGACAGGCTCTGAGCCCCTACCCCATCCTGAGCAGTTTCAGCCCCTAGAAACCTTTGCACTATGAGAAGCATCACATGGACGCCCCAGAGGGCAGGGTGCCCCTCAGGCAGCCACCTCCCTGGCTTTCAAGCCTCTTTGTGACACAGTAGGAACTCTGTGTCACGTGGACACACACTCGCAGCTTCACAGGAGGACCTGGGCCATGGAGGGGCCTCAGCCGCTCTGCCCCGTGCCCAGAGCAGGGTCACACCCACCCAGATGGCTGTCTGTGCCCCCACAGTGACAGCAGGGGCGGACTGCCCAGCCACTGCGGTCTCAACCTTAACACAGGCTCACCTGCCTGCCCACTTGGTGAATTCCTGGTTGTGGTCCCTGGAGCTGGGGGCTCTAGGGAAGGGGGCTGGATGTGAGTAGGTGGAGAAGGGGGCCTGGGGGACGGGAAGCTGGCTGGAGGCACCTTCTCCCCACACCCAGGCATCCCCCGCGGCATTGGCCAAGAGTGTGCTGGCCGAGGTGCCCAGGCAGCTGGTGGAATACTACAGCCACAAGGAGCTGCCTCCAAGAGACCTCGGCGCCCACGCCTGAGAAGCCAGCTTGGGCTCTGCTCTCTGAGGACCCATGGGGCGGCCAGGACTGTGTCCACCGTCTGCCTCCAGCATCCTCCACCCGACTCCCCAGGGGCCTCCCATCCTGCAGCCCAGGCCCACCCTTGGCTCCTGTGACCCTGCTGCCTGGTGGGCTGAAGGGTGCAGAGGTCCCATGGGCATGCCTAACCCAGCCCCAGCCTGGTGGGTGGGGAGGGGCCTGGGGGACAGCTCCTTTGCTTCTGATCTTCAATGGGGAGAGTCAGCAGGCCGTGCCCTGTCTCTGAGAAAACCCCGGCCCCCCAGACCCCTGTCCCTGCAGCCAGATTCCTCCTGGTCCCAGCTGCATCCGCCCTTGTCTCTCTGTCTGTGGGGTCTGCGGGGGTGGGGGAAGGGACTTAGGCAGAATAAAGTGTCTTGTCCTTGCAGCGGCTTTGTCTCTTCACTGCCCCCCCAGCAGAGGACCGCACCCCACTGGAGGGGTGGGGCATGGTGTTTCTGTGCCCTGGAGCCCCGCACTAGAGTAGGGAGCATCTCAGCAGGTTCCTCAGGTCCTTCCTGGACTGAACCAAGGACCCTGCTGGGAATGAAAGGGCGCAGGGGAAACTGCTCCACCCTGGGAAGGGCCAGTCGGTGCGATGGCCACCCGAAGCCAAGAGCCTCCGCTGTTCCCTGCCTGAAGTCTGTACCAGCCGGGCTCAGGTGGAGAGAGCTCCAAGCCCTGGGCTTTATGAGGGCCTACTGGGCGCTGCGTGCTTTATGCTCCTGTCAGGGGAGGGGGCAGCACTTGCAGTACCTCCCAGCTCTGTGGGCATGGGTTTCAGGTTGAGATTTCCCCCTAAATTATCTTGTCTGGGAAAAACAGACTGTTCCGACCCTGAATGAGGCCCACCCACCCCTGCCTCTATCCATCCGTCCATCCATCCACTCTGGGGGCCTATTTTTAGCTCCTGATTCATCTCTTGTTCAGCGGGGATAATGGGCATCGCCATGGTAACCTGGCTACCGCTGAATTCTGGAAGGGCTGATTTTGGTCTCTTCAGGGGTGAGAGGACACCAGAGATGCAGCCCCCCCACCATTCACATCTGGGAGGCAGCAAGAATGCAGGCTGGGGACACTGTGGCCCTAAGGAGGGAGGGCCAGTGTCAGCAGAACCCAGCCACTGAGTCTTGTATGACTGGGCTGCCCTTAGGAGCAGAAAGTCTCGGACAGTTCCTGGGCACTGATCAGGGGCAAAGCCAGCAAAAGCTGGTCAGCTGAGATCCCTGGGGAGACAGAAGCCAAGAAAAATGGGGGGATGGGGGGTCCATGCACAGCAGTGGCGACAGTGATGGCCCAGGGAGCTGCAGCCTCGATGGGCTGCAGCCTCTTCCAGAGCTCGTGTGGCAGGGAGGGGCCAAGGTTCAAGGTCCCAGCCTCTCCCCTCCTCCCTGGAGAGGAGTGGAATCGGGGTCAGGGCCGCTTTCAGGGGATGCCCTCCTGGGGCCAGAAAAGGTGTGGATGGAAGGACCAGGGGAGGCAGCCATGGGACCTGGCCTGTGGGCGGCTCGGCTGGGCACAGCAGGTGAGGGGGAGCCGCTGGGGGTGGGGGTGGGGGCAGGAAAGCATCGGCCAGCTCAGCTGTAAGGAACGTGAGGAGTTTTCCAGCCAGCGCCCAAGCCAAGAAGGCAGCCAGCTCTGCCCAGAGGCAATAAAATAATGAATTGATTAAGGTCCAGGGTGGTTCAGATGGGCACCAACAGCTCTCACCTCCTTGGTAACAGCAGCCCTGCTCTCCTCTGGGGGCCCATCTCCTAGTCCATATATTTAATGGGCCTGGACTACTGTCTGAATCCCAGGGTAGGCACGATGCAGGCCTGGCCACTCAGCAAGCGTGCTGTCCCCTGGACACGGTGATTGGCTCCAGGTGGGCACTCCACCTGGATGGCCAAAGGGACTGGGTTCTGCGACTTTTCTGCCAGTTGCTAAGCTGCTGAATGGGCACCAGGAGCAGCTGGTGACCACTGCTGCAGCATGGGCAGGGCCTGCCTGGGAAGGAAGCTGGCACAGAGGAGGTGGACAAAGAAATGGTGCCAGAGTATGGGGACCTGGCTCCTCCCTTTCCGCTTAGACCAACTGGGGTCAGAGACGGGCTTCTGTCTCTTGCCACTCACAGATTCTGGCCCACAAGGATGGCAAATATTCCCAGTTCACAGACAAGGAAAGCAAGGCTCAGAACAGTTGAGTGACTTGCCCTGAGTCACACAGCTGGCAGTGGCAGAAGCAAGACCCACCAGCCCTGTGCAATTTCTGGACTTTCATCTTTCAATGCAAGACCCTCCATCAAGGGTTCTGGAATCCAGATGGGCTCCTAGGGAGGGAAGCCCCAGACAGGGTGGTCAAAAATCCTGGCAGCTGGTGTGGAGACCTGCAGACGAGATGCCAGCCCCTAGTTCTTCATCACCACCCCTCCTGGGGATGCAGCCTCACTCTTGCTCGCAACAATTGCATGTGGAGTCTGTGGGGTTCAGAGCAAGCTGACCTGAAGGAAGGCATCAGCCAGCTCAGCTGTAAGGACGTGAGGAGTTTTCCAGCCAGCACCCAGCCCAAGGGGCTGCTGTGGGAGGAAACTGGGCCTGACTGTCTTCAGAGGTTGCTCCACCACGCTTCTTGGAGCAGCTCCTTCTTGCAGGATGGGCTTGGGATTCATGTAAACCTGCGGTGGCCGATGACTTAAGCACTGGTCCAGAGTCAGGTTGGACACCTGGTCCCACTCTCCCCAGCCCGCACGTAACCCCCCTTGCTTCACTTGGGGGCATGAAAAGTGAGCGTGATAGTCTCTCAGCTGTGTCCAACCCTGCGACTCTATGGACTGTACCTTGCTAGGCTACTCTGTCCATGGTATTCTCCAGGCAAGAGTACTGGAGTGGGGTGCCATTGCTTCCTCCAGGGTATCTTCCTAAACCAGGGCTCGAACCAGGCTGGCCTTGAAGTCCTTGACTGACCCTCCCCTGGAGAAACAGTGTGTATAGTGCTTCCCCGTGAATCCAGGCAGCCTCGGTGCTGTGTGTCTCCAAGGCCCAGTCATGGACACACACAGGGCTGTCCTGGTCCCTTGCTGTCTGAACAGGGGCTCGCCAGAGCCCATGACACCTTCCTGGACTTTCGGGAGAGACATCACTGGGACCATCGCAATCCTTTCCTGTATTCCTGACCTCTAGAAATGGAATGAGTTTGTCCATGTTTGCTGGTGTGCTAAGCCACCACATGTTGGGGGTAGTTGGCTCTGCACGTTCTTGTAAGGACTGCATGGGGGGTGGGTGTACTGGGCCTGAGACAAAACACCTGTTGGTAAATAAATATCCATTTCCGGATGGAGCAGGGTGTCCGTTCCTTGTTCTGAGCATCCCTAGTTATGGCTGTCGGCCTGGCCCTGTGCGAGGCAGTTCTCCCAGCCCAGGCCCCCACCCCCGCATCCTCAGAGTCAGCCGTGGGCCAAGGGAGCGGAACCCTGAAGCTCCAGCCTGCTCTTTACTCTGCTGTGGAGACGAAGCTGAGCAGGAAACTTAAGTGCTGTGATTGGTGTGGGCAGCAGGGCTGTCAGATGCTAGGCATAGGGCCTTGGGCACAGGGGGCCGTGGGCAAGAGCCCCGCTTCTCCTGCTCTGGTGTCTGCCCCCGAATGAGGGCACCCAGGACCCTTGCCCAGCACAGACTCTCCCCGACCCAGACCTACAACAGCCACCGAGCCCAGGGTGAAAGGACCCAGTCCTGGTTACCTGCCGAGGCTGTGGCTCCCTAGGCTGCCGCCCTCTGGGGATTAAAGTTCCAGGAGCCTCAAGCCTGAGGCTCTGTGGAGACTCCTGGAGGCCCCGGGCTCCATCCCGAGAGGGCAGCCGGGCGGTCAAAGGTTCAGGTAGTCCCAGCGAGGAGCCCACCTCCCATCCCACCCTGGCCATCAGCCACAGACCAGGGACACAGTGGCTCCTGCCTCTTGGGCCAGGGTCTGAGCCACACAGCTGTCAGCTCCAGGCGGTACAGGCCTGTAGCGTCATAACACCAGCCTGCTTAGTGGGTTTTTCAGGTACAGGGCTCTTAGGACCCCAGTTCTTCACTCTGGGAGAACTGATAGATACAGCTTCGAGCTCTGAACTCAGAGCTACGGGTTCTCACCAGCTTCCCTCTCTGTGTGGGCCTTGGGTTCCTGAAGGGTGAGCTTCCCTGAGGCTCATGACCGACAGTGGGGAAGGGTCGTCAGAGCAGGCACCCTCTCTTGCTGCCAGGCCTGGGTGCTGGCCGGCGTTGAGGGCCCCAGCCAAGTGGTCAAGGGAAGGTGGGAGGAAGCAGGTTGTGGGTCAGGGACGGGGTCGGTTGACATCTAGGGGAGGGGAAGGCCTTTAGACAGAGCTGTTTTGCTCTTGTGCTGGAGTAACATGTCCAGTCCCCACATCAGGGAAGGGAAGGGAAAGTCCACATGTCCAGGGGGCCCCTGCAGCAGACCCCAGCTCCCGGCGGAAGGCCAGCAACCGTTTCCCCCATCCTCAGGGGTCATGTGTCTCCAGAAAAGACACGTTCAGTTCCTCAGCCTGGCCTGTGGATGGGGGCCTTACTTGTAAATAAGTTTTTGCAGGTGTGACCAAGTCAAATGAGGTCACAGGATGGGCCCCGTGTCTAAGGACTGGTTTCCTCAGAGGAAGAGGAGAGGGCCAGGGATGGGACAAATGCAACCGCTGTTGCAGCAAAACCAGGAATGAACAGCCTTTGGCACTTACCAGCCTAACAGACCTGCGAGAGGTAAGCAATTTAGCTGTTACTACTAACAAACACTTGTCGCTGGACTTGTCCTTCACAAAGCTCATTACTCTGACTCCACGTAGATTTGGAGCAGAAAATGGCAACCCACTCCAGTATTCTCAGTCTGGAGAATCCCGTGGACAGAGGAGCCTGGTGGGCTGCAGTCCATGGGGTCGCACAGAGTCAGACACGACTGAAGTGACTTAGCATGCATGCATGCCTTGGAGAAGGAAATGGCAACCCACTCCAGTGTTCTTGCCTAGAGAATCCCAGGGACAGAGGAGCCTGGTCTATGGGGTTGCACAGAGTCGGACACGACTGAAGCGACTTAGCAGCAGCAGCAGCCATGTAGATTATGCTCTGGACCTAGCACGCTTCTCCCCATATGCTCTCTTTGTAGCATCCTGCATTTCAGAAAGAAGGTCAGGGTCCGTAACTTCATGGACATCAGACTCAGCTGCTGCCTGATGCCAGCTGTGGCTGTTTTGATACTTTGCAAGAGAATTAAAAACACGAGACCTTCAAGAGGATTATAAAACCTCTCCCTATTCCTGAGAAAAGGGGGCACAGTTCTTGAGGCACTAGCCTGCTGTGTTTCCCTCTTGTCTGGCACAGATAATAAAGCTACTCTTCTCTACTTCCTCCAGACTCTGTCTCCATATTTCTGTTTGGCATCAGTGGACAGGGAGCCAAGGTTTTGACAGCATTGCGAGCTGGGGAACCATGGGAGCTGCCCCCGCATCTCCACTCCGAGGGGCTGGGGGAGCTGGGGACCCAGAGGTTTCCTGGGACTTGGTGCATCAGAGGTGTTGAGGGACATCTGCTTTTTGCTTAATTTTTAAATTTTTCTAGAATACTTTATTGCTGAAATGGAAGAATTTCGTAACCATGCTTTTTTTCTCTTTGTCTTTGTTGTGGCTCTGGGGCTCCAGAGTGTACATGCCCAGTAGTCGTGGCACATCGGCTCTTGTGCGGCTGCATTTCCATAAGGCATGTGAGATCTTAGTTGCCCCGCCAGGGACCGAACCCGTGTCCCCTGCACTGGGAGGTGGACCCTCAAACACTGGAGCACCAGGGAAGTCCCCTGTGGTTTGTTGTGATAAACTGTTTTCTCACACCAGGGGTAGAGAGCTCTGATGTGGACAGTCATGACAGACTCCCCCTCCCAGCTTTGCTGGTCCTGGGGGGCAGCCAACTCTCAGAGTCCAGGGCCGGGGGCCCCTCAGGAGCTGGATCCACACCCCCAGACCCAAACCCTGCACAAAGGGCGAAAAGGCAGGATGCTGGCTTCCACTAGGGGGCGCCCCAAACGCAGGCGCTCACAGGCCCCCTGGCCCCTGCTGACAGCAAGTCCTGGGACCCCCGCAGCTTCTTCTCCAAGTTTACTGAGATGCTGGTGACAGGTTACTCAGCTGGAGGAGTGTGACATGGTGCACTGACACACCTGCCCACAGCGGGGTGGCTCCCACAGCAGGGCTAGCTAGCACTGGCATCACCTCACAGAGTTGCCTTTTCTCTGTGTAATGAAATGTCACATCTCCTTCCTGAGCAACTTTCAACTTCACACACAGTATCGTGAGCTGCAATTGCCAGGCTGTACGTTCCAGCCCAGGACTCACAACTGCAGATCTGATTTCCAGATCTGTGGAAATCATTTGACCAACTTCCCCAGCCCCCGCTTGCCGCAGTTCTACTGTCTGTCTTTACAAAGCTGGGCTTTTTAGATTCCACAGATAACTGAGCGCCTACAGTGAGGACAGACAGTGTTTCTCTGTGTGGCTTATTTCACTGAGCGTGATGCCCTCGAGGTTCATCCGTGTTCTAGAAATGGCAGAATTTCCTTCTTTTTTATCACTGAATGATTCCCGTGTGTGTGTGACAGAGAGAACAGGGGCCTGTGGGGGAGAATCCTTTTATCCATCACCAGTTGATGGACACTCAGGTTTCATCTGTTGTGAATAGTGTTGCTGTGAACACGCGGGTTCACATGTCCCTTTGAGGGTGTTTTCATTTCCTTTGGATAAATACCCAGGAGTGGAGTTGCTGGGTCACACAGCAGTTCTGTTTTTAATCTCCCGAGGAACCTCCATACTGTTTTCATAGCAGCTGAACCAGTGTGCGTTCCTACCAACAATGCATGAACATTTCCTTTTCTCACATCCTTGCTGACACTTTTTTTTTCCTTGCCTTTTCTGGCAAGTGTGAGGCGATATCTCACGGGGGCTTTTTTGTGTTTATTTATATATTAGATCTTCTGATCCGTGAACATTTATTTATGTCAGTTTCTTTCATCAGTGCCTCATAATTTTCAGTGTGCAGATCTTTCATCTTCTTGATTAGATTTATTCCTGGACTTTATTGTTTTTGACGCTATTACAAATGGGATGTTTTTCTTTTTTTCAGATAGAGAAAATTTATAATAAGTTTTGTCTCACTTGGAGTGGATATTCTAATATCTTGAGGCAGAAACAGTCATTGTGTGTTCTCCGTTGCTGGCTGCTGCTGGGCATCACAGCATCTGTGGAGATGGATACCAACTCCTAAAATCAATATACTCTGAATTGCTAGACACTCATTTCCAGGAGCTTGGGATGAGGGACTGTGGATGTCTGAGAGGTCAGCCTTGGAAAAGCAATGTAAAACCTGTGACTGAGAAATTGAATTCAACATGTGATTTGAAGTTGAAATCTTACTGTGTACACACAATATTGGAGTGGCTCAGAGAGCTCTTGGGGCTCCAGCTTCGATGGACTCAATGTATTAATATTATGCAATTAAAAATGTTTGTAGGAGCTTGTCTAGGTCTATAAATGGAATCAGATGTGAATAAAAAAACTCTTTAAAAGTGATGGAGAAACAGAATATTAAGCTTTGTGGGTTGAATGTGTAAGAAACTGGGATTGAAAGTTAATAACATTAATAAACTGAATTTTATTAAATTGTAAAAGGCCCAGTGAACCACATGAAAGCCACGGAATCTCAAGTTGATGTCAGTTTTGGGAACTATAACCACCCGTTTCCCAGGACGAGTGACTCAGGCCTTTTTACCGCCTCCCCTCTCCAGTGAAGGGGCCTCCTGAGCAGGGGCTTTTGCACGGAACCTGCCTCTGAGGTCAGATTTCTGCAAGCTTGCCCCCACCCCCTCTCTTCTGGGACTTGTGCACAAAGTGAGACCCAAGGAACCCCAGATTTACTCTCACTGAACTGCTGGGAGGCGGGTTCCACTTATCTTCAGGGCAGGGCCAGGTCCCAGCTGGAGGTGGGTGGTGAGAAGGCATGCCCGGAAGGGTACAGCAGTGGATGGCAAGAGGTGGGCCAACCAGGGACCCTTCCTTTGCCCAAGGAATTGGCTGCCGACTGGAAAAAGTCCAAGAAGGACTCAGGGCCGGCTGGTGGGGCTTCTGCCCTCCTGGCTGATTCCTGCATCCTGCCCATCCCTGCGGGCTTCCTGCAGCCTCACTCCCACCCTCTGAGGTGCCTTGATGGAGGCCGAGGTAATGTGGACGCTACCTGGGACACCTTTACAGCATTTGAGAAACCCCAGCAAACAATCGAGGCACATTTTCCTACAGCCTGTTTGCAGGACAGGGGAACTTGAATAGATCTTGGCCAGCTCCCCTCACACAGCATATGGTTTCCCTGCCCCCACGCACACCTGGGACCCTGCTGGGGTTTCTCAAATGCAGTAACCTTTGACCTGAAGAGTAGTACTGGGAGTTGACCTGGCAGGCAAGGGCTTTCTTAGAAATGCTTTTACTCCCCTTGGGGGCTGAAG
Organism: Bubalus bubalis; assembly: GCF_019923935.1. Taxonomy (NCBI): domain Eukaryota; kingdom Metazoa; phylum Chordata; class Mammalia; order Artiodactyla; family Bovidae; genus Bubalus; species Bubalus bubalis. Next base: position 14,180,167 of record NC_059174.1, read on the forward strand.
AGGGGGTCCCCACCCAGGGCTCCAGACTTGCTCCCTGTGCTGTAAACACCCATCTCCCACTGTCCTGACAGACAGTAGGGTGTATGCACACACACACACACACACACGCTTACACACACATGCACTTGTCTGAGGAGACACAAGAAGAGAAAGCGTGTGTGTAGAATGAGGTTGCCCGCCCCAGGTTGGGGTGGGGTGGTGAAGGCTGGATACGAGGGGTGGGTGGGGATTACTTCTCGAACCCATGCATGCGTTATCTGGCTCAGGAGGTCCAGGCAGGCCCAGTGGAATTGTACAAGCCCTTAAATGAGAACTAACTTTTGGAGTTTGCCAGTCATATTTGTACAAGAATCTTATTGTAGTTTAAGTTCCCTTTTTCTCATTCTTTGTGAGGTTCAGCTTCTTTTTTTTTTTTTTTGTCATCTCTTTGTTCATGCCCTTTGCCCATTTTTCTGTTGAATTGCTCATTTTTAGAAAATGACTTACAAAACCTGGTGTGCCGTGCGCACTATTATAGACATGTTTTCCTAGGTCACCAGCGGTCTTTGATCCTCCCCTGGGGTGTGCCAGCCTGCTACATCAGTATTTTTCTCTCCTGCCCTTTGCTTCCTTCCAGGGCTTTCTGACTTTGTTTCCATTATACAAGACGATGCTCTGCATGGGGTTTGTGGAACATGAGGTGGGTTGGATGGGCTGCTGCCTCCATGTGCTGACCCTCCTCACGTGGTCTAAGCAGGGCAGTGAGCCGTGAGCTGCCCCTGCTAAGCCGTATCCAGCCAGCGTCTCCCGCGCAGCTCGGCGCTTGTCACGGATGGAACACCCTGGATTCATCTGCACCCTTTCCTCATGTGTGGACATTTGGTGGATAAAAAACAGAATCAAATCTCTCACAGATATTCTCCCGCATGGAGAAGTGGTAACCAGAGCTTTTATCAACCCATCCAGGAACGTTTCTAGGGTGTACACTTCATGCCGGTTTAGAAATACAGCTATGAGCATGACCAATATTGCCCTGCCTTTGGGGGACTCACCAGTGAGTGGAGGTCAGGCCAAAGTAGCAGGCGCTCACCAAGGAGCTTGAGGGTACTTCGGGGTCAGTGGGATCAGAGGAAAGTGTTGAACCCACATGAATGGTGAAGGCAAGGAAGACTTCCTGGAAGCAGCGGCATCTATCTGAGGCTGGGAGAATGAAGAGTTAGACTCGGCGGGGTGAGCATGTCAGGGCCATCTAGGCAGACTGAGGCTATCTCACACACTGGGAGGAGGGCTCAGCGTCCCAGGCCAGGTGCTCAAGGCATCATCCTCCTTGGTCACCCCCAAGGTGTGCACCCCAGCTCCCCAGCCTGAAGTGGAACTGCGACTATTAGCCTGCCCTCCATGCTGCTGACTGCCAGCTTGGGGACAGCTTGCTGACACCGCAGGAAAGCACCCAGCTGGCCGGGTGGCTGGGGGCACCCTCTCCTGGAGCCTGGGGTCTGGGCCTTGGGTTCTAGGCCGCTCAGGGAGAGTGTTGCTCAGGAAGAGTGACCAGGGGGGACTCACTGTTCTCCCGTCCCCAGGTCTCCTTCCCTGACCAGACCCCCACCAGCCTCACCTGAGCCCCTCTTCCCACAAGCCTCAAGCCCGTAAAGTCTGGGCCACATACCAACACTGTTCTAACAGCTTAAACCCTACCCTAGGATGGCCAGGCCCCCTTACAGTGCCTGAGAACTCAGGGCGGCTCGAGGAACTGAGGCTTGTTCCAGCCTCCTCTGAGACAGGACTTGACTTGGAAAAGCTGGAGCCAGGGCCAAGCCCCACTTCCTGCCTTTTATTTAATGTGATAACTTCCGAATGACATATTTCAATCATACCTAACATAATGCATGGATCATCCAATGCTTTAAGTGAAAGGTAGAGCAGAGACCCTGACTTTTACTGGTCTAAGGGTCAGAATTGCTTGGTTTCTGCTCCGTGTGAATTAACACTTGCTTATTTGCTAGAGCTCTGCTGAGCTGCGGTGTTTCTGCGGGTTATTGTCTGAGAGCAGAGTAAACAAGCATTTTTCCCACTTGGAGAGGCCGGGCTGGGGGCCAGCACCTGCTTCTTACATCCTGTTCACCTGCCCTTTTCCAGCTCCCACAGCCAGCGCTGGAGGGCCTTCCTACTTTTCCTGGATTCCTACTCCCCTAACGGCCGAACCCGGCTCACCCCCACCCACGTCTCTCGGCACAGACACAGGGGCGGCAACATGGGCTTCTTTCCCTTTCGCAACAGTTATCGCTGGTCGAAACCGTCCTCCAAGGTTGGCGTGGGATCCAGTCCAGCAGTTTCCATTTAAAGGTCCTGAAGGCCGAATTTCAACCTCCTTTTTCCTGAGCTGACCCTCCTGCGGTGACCACGGAGAGCCGACGCCTGGCCCTGCCTGCATCACTAACCAGTGGGTGGTCTTTTCAGTCCTGCCAGCCCGCCTCTCCGCCCCACCCCCCATCCTCAGGTGTCCTGTGGCGCAGAAGTGCTCCGGAAGAATCATCCAGGATAAGGAAAAGAGCCTTTGCGGCCACGGGGCTTTCTCCAGGCAACCAAGGCCTCCCTGCACCGGCCCCCAGTAGGATTCTGGACACACTCCACTCAGGCTGGTCCACGGGGTGCCTGGGGGAGCCCATCTCTGAGGGGAAGACTTGTCTCCGGGCCTCCCCCGGGGTCTCAGCGAGCGAGCTCCACCTCCTCTGGGGCCGCTCACCCTACCCTCTGTCACTCAGCTTCACCCTCTTGCTGTGACATCTGCCCCCAGGAGGAGAGCTGTGTCAGGGGTCTCCTGACTCTGGTGTTTCAGGGCCTGTGTGACACCCAGTCTTCCGTGGAGGGCAGGGCAGCATCCTGGAGTGATCTTGGGGTGCACACCCCCGGCGCCCCCACCTAGATGAGGCACGTGTCCCTGCGAGGGGGGCTCCTGTGTCCCCCCTACCCCAATTGGAAGCTCACCCATTGGCTGGGTGGTTTCTGCAGGCTGTCTGACACTGTAAGCCCCTTTGGGAAATGGGGCACTACTGAGACCCAGCTGCAGCGGGTGGGGTGGTGGCCCCCAGAGGTACAGCATCCAGAGCCGTGAAGGTGACCTTGTGTGGGGAAACGCTGCTGTAATCAGGCCAAGGCGGACTGTGTGGGTGGGTGTCTGGTGCAGGCATTGCTGGGGGCCTGGCTGGCGGGCAGGGAGGGAGGGGTAAGGGGGTCCATGGGGTGGTGGGAGGCCAGCTGTGCAAGGCCAGGGGCCAGGGAAGAGTCTAGGTTCTGACTGGACTGGCAGGGCAGCCCAGGGGCAAGTCCAAAGCCTGCTCTGGCTCAAGTGGGCCCTCCTTCCCCTTTGCTGGGGGCAGCCCCTGCTGGCACCCTGCCTCCCAAGTCTTGTCTTTCTTGTCCACCAAACAGGCACACCCTGGCCACCTCCTGAAGACTTTCCCAGAGGTGATCAGTCCAGGGCCCTCAAACCTCCCACCTCCCAGATTACCTGTCCCAGAAGCCAGGGCCTGAGGCCAGCGTCCCTCTGACTCCTCCCCGTGCTCAGCGTTCAGCCATGTCGTTGCGTGTGTGTGTGCCCACAGTTCCCATTCATTCCACGCCACCCTCCATGCATGGATGCGCTACGATCTGTGGGTCCGTCCACTCTGGATGGATGTCAGGGCTGCCCCCCGTGCTGTGGTGGTGATGGCTTTGCTGAGATACAGCTCACCTGCCACCTGTTACACCAGGAACGTGTGTGCCCGCTTCATGTGCTGAAATCCTAACCCGGATGTGGCGGTATTGGGCGGGGGTGTGTGTCAGGTCAGGGGTTACTGATATCCACGAGGGCAATTGGGCTGTAACAGCTATAAAATGCACTGTGACCTCTGCACCTGCCTCGCATGGTGTGACTCTAACCACGCAGCTTGATGGACTACATTTTGTTTATTCATCAGACGTTAGGCTTTTGGGTTGTTGGTATCTTTAGGCTACTGTGAACATTTTTGTGTGGAGGTACAAACATGACTTACATAGTTTTTGGTACATATATGATATTTTCACAGTTAAAATGTAAAATAAAAAGAACCAAGGAGGCTTACATACGCCCGCCTGGAGCAGTCACTGAGACCTGCCATTGCAAAGCTTGACGAGCCAGCCGGCACTGCATCCACTCATCTGGGCTGCCCACTGGAAGGAAGCTGGGAGCCCATACAGCCGCTTCTCCCCTGGGCAGGGTGCTGGGAGGCTGAGAGGGGAGGGGACAGCTTCCTGGGCCAATCCCTCCCCCACACAGCTGCCCGCCCCACCACCTCTCACAATCTGAAGACTAGGGCTTCTCGGGCGGAAATGGGGCATTTTCTCCTTCCTAGGAGGGGTGCTAGGGTAGGACCAGCGCGGCCGTGACGTCCTGCAGCAAAGCCTGCATCACTGCTGAGGCCACAGTGAGTGTGCTGGGGGCCAGGGGGCTGCCAGGGGTTGGGGGTCTGCCACTAGGGAGGTGCTGTCTCGAGGGGAGGTGGCCAGAACACAGGTCAGCAGAGCAGGGAAACAGGGAGCCTGAAGCAGGTGCAATTCCAGAAGGTAAGAGAGCTGTGATCAGTGTGAAACTGAGGCTCACAGGGTTCCCCTCTGTACCCCAACTCCTTGTCAGCAGCCTCTCTACTGTCCTTAGGATGTGGTCCAGACGCGCTGGGGCCGGTGAGGCCCCTGCCACCTTCCCGCCCCCACACCTCTGCTGTTCTCTGCACAGAACCTTTCTCTCTGGCTGCCCGCCCTTCAAGATTCAGCTAGTCTGTCCCCTCCTCCAGGAAGCCTTCCTTTTCTGCAGTTCTGCCTGGCTGCCCTGCTCTCTGCTCTGCTCACTATTATCCCCTCATCAGGCGGGATAGATGTGCTGAATGAATGAATGAGTGAAGGAAGGAGTGGAAGAATCAAAGTGGGCTGTCTGCAGGAGCCCATGTTGGGCAGATGACAAAGGCCTCCTGATTCTCACTGAAAGCTCAGAACATTCGGTCCTCCTGGCAGCAGCAGATCAACTCACAACAGTAACAAAGCGCGAGTGGGCTGTGTTCTTTGTATCTAATGCAGAGACGTTTCCTAACCGAGTGGGTCTGTTCCGTGGGCTTGAAGCTCTGGGACATGGGATGCGTACATGGGTCCTGCAGCCCCCTGTGCTCAGAGCCCCCCTCCAGCTGCCGCCCACTGGTCAGTGGGGAGAGGGCCCCATGGACGGGCTCCTGGGCCCACCCTGCTTTCCTCTCTGAGAAACACATGGTTAAAAGTGACGCCCCAGAGCAACAGGACTTCCCTGATGGCTCAGACAGTAAGCATCTGCCTATAATGTGGGAGACCTGGGTTCAATCCCGGGGTCGGGAAGATCTCTGGAGAAGGCAATGACAACCCACTCCAGTACTCTTGTCTGGAAAATCCCATGGACGGAGGAGCCTGGTAGCTGAAGTCCATGGGATCACTAGGAGTCGGACACGACTGAGCAACTAAACTTTCTTTCTTTCCCAGACCAGCATACCTTCAGCAACCCCTCACCAGTCAGGGTCTCTGAGTTTACTTCACCTCAAGTTAAATAATGGTTTCAAGTCTCACAGTCTTGCAAGGAACCTGTGTCACTTTTCTTTTTCCTTACTCAATCCCCTTTCCTGTGGACATCGCTGTCATAGCCACAGGAAGGGGGCAGGCTTTAAGCCCTTCGGGGGATGGTCGTAGCATATTCTAGGGAGGGGGTGCTGGGCACAGTGCGGGTTGTGCTGGACTGGTGGGTGGGGTCTGCCTGGGCCCAGGGAGCTTGGGGGCTGTGTCACTTTTATTCAGTAGAGCTGCTTCCGTGGGGGAGAACACAGTGCGGCGTCTCCCTTGAGACTTGCTGGCGGTCGTGGGCCTGTGTCCAGACTCAGGGAGGCGGGAGTTCGGCGTCATGGCAGGAGGGGGCATCTGGTTTCCCTGACTGTGGCCCGTCCAGGCCTCAGTCTCCTGATTCACTGATGAATCCAGATCTGCGTGTGTGTTCACAGCTCTGGGGATGAGGAAGGTGAGGACAAGGGCTCCTTCTTCATCCAGGCAGTGAGGCTGGAAGGCATCTGACGGCTTTGCCCACTGGGAATGGGCAGCGGGGCAGTTCTGAAAGCCACAGAGGGTGGCCTCGGACAGGGGAGCCAAGGGCTTCCGGGTCCCCTGGGGACAGCAGGCGGGGGAGGCCTGGGCCCCTCCCACCTTCTGCTGTCCTGCGGCCTGGGCTCCAGCCCCAGCTCTGAGCCATGCGGCCAGGGTGTGTGCAGCCCTTGCCTCGGTTTCCAGACCTGGGAAGGAGGGGAACCAGGAGTCTGCAGGGCCCTGCCCCACAGGTGAGACCTCCAGGCCACACCGCAGGACCCAACTGGCCACCAGGGGGCAGCAGTGGGCGGGCCGGACCAAGGGGGACCCAAGCCCCTGGCCTCCTGTCTGAGCCTCTACCAGCCTCAGGGTGAGCCTGGAGCTCCAGGCCTGTCTCACAGAGAGGACAGGGCAGCCCACACCCAGTGCATTTTCTCACCAGCGTCCCGCCCACATCTAGAGTGTCCCCATGCAAGCACCGCTGTCCCTGCCCTAGACTCAGGGGACAAGGCTGGCTCCACTGGGGGGCTGTCGCCTGCCCTGCCCTCGTCCAGCTCAGCAATCACCCTGCCCTGCGTGGGGGAGCCAGGATGGGACAGGGGTGTAAAAGGGGGTGGCCTGGAATGGGGAAATCTGTGGGCAGAGGGACCTGCTGACGGAGTAGCTGGTGGGGCCCCCAGACCTGCCCCACCTTGGGCACCATATGGACGTTCCTGGGACATCCGCCTGCCAGCAGGACACCTGGCGCCCACACAGGAACTCAGCCAGCAGCCAGACCCTGAGAGTGGAGGGCCTGGAGTCAGGGGCACCCACCCCCATCTCTGTGCAGAGTCTGCTTAAACACTCTTCTCTGTTTTAATTATTTTTCCATTTTAATTCACATGCTAAAAATGTCAAACAGTAATAACATCAAAAGATGTTATTACAAAGAGTAATAACATCAAAAGTAGGAATCTGCCTCTTCCACCCGGGCCTTGGCGCCTCTGGCCCTCCCCCGTTCAGTGATGCCAAGACCCTGGGCAGACCCGGGGAAGTTCTGCTCTCCAGCCTCTGAGCTCACAAAGGGGTGTCACCCCAAATATGGAACTGGGGGATCACCGTGAAGGCAGGGGCCGCACGTGGCTGCCTCCCCCAGGCCCTGGTCCGCGGGGCCCAGGGTCAGACCTTCAGCTCCTTCTCCACCCTGAACCAGTCCTCCTCCTGAACTCTCACCACCCTCTAGGGGAGGGTCAAGGGAGCTGACTTGCTCCAGAGCCTTGGCAGGTGGCCCCCCCAGCTCTGCCACCCTCCGCTAAGACCCGCATTGCTCTTGGGGCCCCCTTCTCATGCTACATCCCCGTATATGACCCACCCCCGTTATGACGTCCCATTCCTCCCAGTTCTAGTAACTGAGTGCCTCACAGCTGGGGCAGGGGCTGCCCCACTCAGTCAGTGTCTGTGAACCATGAGAGGGCCAGGGCAGAGGAGGTTGAGACTGGGGCACTGTGCCCCCACCCAGGCTGCTGGGACCCTCCCTGGGTGAGGATGGGACTGCCAGCTGTCTGCCAGCTGTTTGCCAGTGCCTGCCAGGGTGTGTCCCCCCCATCCTAACCTCAGAATCCTGAAACCAATTAGCGCAGCCAGCCCCCAGCTGGGCCGGGGCTCCACACAGACCTTCTCCTGGTCTGAGTCTCTGCCAGAGGACATTCCGATCCCTGCCTGCTTCAGATCCTCCTGGAGTCGAGTGTACTACACATATAGAATGTGGGCCCCAGCCTCTGGGCCAGGCTGCAGCGAAGATGCCTTCTAGCCCTGGACACAGCTATCACCCTTGACCCCAGCAGTGAGGGCGGGGTGGCATCCCCTCAGGTGCCAGGTTGCTGCTACCAGATGATGCTGTGGGCCTGGAGGGGGGAAGGGGGAGCGTGGCCCAGCCCAGCTATCCTTGTGACGCCCGCCTCCTAACTCAGCCCCCCACTGGATGCCACCAGCCTGTCCGAGGGAACGCCCCCGCCTGTCTGGGGACCCCGACTCCCTGTCATCCAGCCCGGCCCTGTCTGGCCTGCCCTGGGCCTGAGGCCCAGCTTGAGGGTCAGAGGGCGCTGAGCCTGGGTGGGCTGTATGTGCCGGGCACGCCTGCCTCTTGTGTCTGCAGAAACTCAGACCAGCTGACACGTGTGCAGCATTCACCCCTCCGAGGCCGCCTGTGGAACTCAGGGGCGGGTGCAACTTGAGAAAAACAGAAACAACCCCCCAGGTCTCGTGACCTGAGGGGAGCCCGCCCTCCCGTTCCTGGGGAGCCTGGGCACCAGCACTCGCTGAGCTGCAGGAAGCCTGTCTCCTCCCATCGCGGGAGGGCTGTCTGGTTTACGCAGCACCCGGCAGGACAGCCATTAGTGGATACCTACTGTATGCCTGGTGAGGCCTCTGAGTCTGAGCTGAGGGGACCAGTTCAGGTGCCCGACGGGTGAGTGCATCGCGGGCAGGTGAGGAAAGGGCCTGCTGGGCTGTGGTTCTAGGGGTGACTGGAGGGCCAGGGCCTCTTGGGAGTGTCTCTGGAGCCCCTGAGGGAGGGACCGCTGCTGTGTCCAGTGGACCACGGAACTCAGAGTGGTGGGGGCAGCCAGTGGGGCTGTACAGTTGACCCTGGACAGTGGGGGACAGTGGGGACAGAGAGGGACAGAGGGGGCAGAGGGGGACAGAGGGGACAGAGGGGGACAGAGGGGGACAGAGGGGACAGAGGGGGACAGAGGGGGACAGTGGGGACAGAGGGGGACAGAGGGGGACAATGGGGACAGAGGGGGACAGAGGGGACAGAGGGGACAGATGGGGACAGTGGGGACAGAGGGGGACAGAGGGGACAGAGGGGGACAGTGGGGACAGAGGGGACAGAGGGGGACAGTGGGGACAGAGGGGACAGAGGGGGCAGAGGTGGACAGAGGGGGACAGTGGGGAAAGAGGGGGACAGAGGGGACAGAGGGGGACGGGGGGGACAGAGGGGGACAGAGGGGACAGAGGGGGACAGAGGGGACAGAGGGGGACAGTGAGGGCAGAGGGGGACAGAGGGGGGCAGAGGGGGACAGAGGGGGACAGTGGGGACAGAGGGGGACAGAGGGGACAGAGGGGGACAGTGGGGACAGAGGGGGACAGAGGGGACAGAGGGGGACGGGGGGGACAGAGGGGGACAGAGGGGACAGAGGGGGACAGAGGGGGACAGTGGGGGCAGAGGGGGGCAGAGGGGGGCAGAGGGGGACAGAGGGGGACGGGGGGGACAGAGGGGGACAGAGGGGACAGAGGGGGCAGAGGGGGACAGTGGGGGCAGAGGGGGACAGAGGGGGGCAGAGGGGGACAGTGGGGACAGAGGGGGACAGAGGGGGACAGAGGGGGAGAGAGGGCACAGAGGGGGAGAGAGGGGGACAGTGGGGACAGAGGGGGACAGAGGGGGACAGAGGGGGACAGTGGGGACAGAGGGGGACAGAGGGGACAGAGGGGGACAGTGGGGACAGAGGGGGACGGGGGGACAGAGGGGGACAGAGGGGACAGAGGGGGACAGTGGGGGCAGAGGGGGACAGAGGGGGGCAGAGGGGGACAGAGGGGGACAGTGGGGACAGAGGGGGACAGAGGGGGGGAGAGGGCACAGAGGGGGAGAGAGGGGGACAGAGGGGGCAGAGGGGGACAGAGGGACAGAGGGGGACAGAGGGGGCAGAGGGGACAGTGGGGGACAGAGGGGGCAGAGGGGGACAGAGAGGGACAGTGGGGACAGAGGAGGACAGTGGGGACAGTGGGGGACAGAGGGGGCAGAGGGGGACAGAGGGGACAGAGGGGGACAGTGGGGACAGTGGGGACAGAGGGGGACAGTGGGGACAGAGGGGGGCAGAGGGGGACAGAGGGGGCAGAGGGGGACAGAGGGACAGAGGGGGACAGAGGGGGCAGAGGGGACAGTGGGGGACAGAGGGGGCAGAGGGGGACAGAGAGGGACAGTGGGGACAGAGGAGGACAGTGGGGATAGTGGGGGCAGAGGGGGACAGTGGGGACAGAGGGGGACAGAGGGGGCAGAGGGGGACAGAGGGACAGAGGGGGACAGAGGGGGCAGTGGGGGACAGAGGGGGCAGAGGGGGACAGAGAGGGACAGTGGGGACAGAGGAGGACAGTGGGGACAGTGGGGGCAGAGGGGGACAGTGGGGGACAGAGGGGGCAGAGGGGGACAGAGGGGGACAGTGGGGACAGAGGGGGACAGTGGGGACAGAGGGGGGCAGAGGGGGACAGAGGGGGCAGAGGGGGACAGAGGGACAGAGGGGGACAGAGGGGGCAGAGGGGACAGTGGGGGACAGAGGGGGCAGAGGGGGACAGAGAGGGACAGTGGGGACAGAGGAGGACAGTGGGGACAGTGGGGGAAGAGGGGGACAGTGGGGACAGAGGGGGACAGAGGGGGCAGAGGGGGACAGTGGGGACAGAGGGGGACAGAGGGGGACAGAGGGGGCAGAGGGGACAGTGGGGGACAGAGGGGGCAGAGGGGGACAGAGAGGGACAGTGGGTACAGAGGAGGACAGTGGGGACAGAGGGGGACAGAGGGGACAGAGGGGACAGAGGGGGACAGTGGGGACAGAGGGGGACAGTGGGGACAGAGGGGGACATGGGGGCAGAGGGGGCAGAGTGGGACAGAGGGGACAGAGGGGGACAGTGGGGACAGAGGGGGACAGAGGGGGACAGTGGGGACAGAGGGGGCAGAGGGGGACAGAGGGGGACAGAGGGGACAGAGGGGGACAGAGGGGGACAGAGGGGACAGTGGGGGACCAGGAGGATTGTGGAGAAGCCAGCAGCATGGACGCACCCTGGGGCTAGGTGGACAGGGGCCATCCGTGAGGGTTCGGGGCAGAGACCTGGGTGGTGGCTTCATGACTGGGCCTGGACAGCCGAGAGGCCTCAAGATGCCTGGACACAGAGGTCACATGGTCTGAAGGGCCTGTACCCAGGGCTCCCCAGGGCATGCCAGCACACCCCATTGCCTCCAGGCCCACTGGGGGTTGCCGCGTTCCAGGCTCTGTGGGTGGTCATGGAGCTGAGGGCCCGGCTGCAGGCCCCGAGGTGGACATAGGGGCCGGGGGGGCACAGTGACACAGAGACGAGGGCGCCTGCAAGGCTAAGCCTGTGTGCTGTGTGCGTGACAGGACAGGCCTGGGGTAAGAGTGTGTGTGAGCCTGTGGTCACAACCACGCACCTACGTATTACTGTGAGTTTATATTGGTGTGCTAAATATGTGTCTGTGTGCGCGTCTGCATCTTGGCGTCTGTGTGTGTCCGATCACATGGGCAAGTCCACATGGGTGTGCTTATAAGCCTGTGCTGCATCTGCACACGCAGGTCTCGTCTGTGATGTCCTGGTGCATACGTGTGCTGGTGTGTGGGTCACAGGAGGTGTCGGCACGATTGCTATATTGGTGCCTGTTGGGGCACAGGCATCTTGACACAGGTGGTTGTGCCAGGCAGCCTGTGTAACCGTGCACTGCATGTGGGTGTGTGGTTAGCTGTGTTTGCTCGTGTCTGTTCGTACACACAGGGTGTGTGTTCCTGAGGGGCAGGGGCTGTGGACTCAGGTCCTCCGGCTGCTCTGGGCTGTGTCGGGGCTGCGCCCCTGCGGGCACAGGTGCAGATGGGGGCATCTTGGTGGACCGTCCCAGGAGCCCCGGTGAGCACCTGGGCTGCTCTGGGCGAGTTTATGAAGAGCCGGGTAGGCTCTGGCTGCTCCTGGACGCCTCTCTGGCTCCCACCAAAATGTAACAGCACTGCTTAGTTTTTGCATGTTTATTGTCACCGTGTTCCTCCTGATTACCGCAAGTGATGCTGATGTTTCCAATTAATAACATTATTCTCTTCATTTAAATAAAACGTGAAAACATTTTAAGGCAAGACAATTAGGCGGCTCCCCTGAGAGCTGAGCAAGCAGCGAGGCTTGGCCATTCTCCCAGGGACCCTGGGGGAGAGGGCATGTCCTCAGCCGCCATGGACCGGGGGCTTCTTGTTGCCAAGGAGACTGTGGGGCACAGCTGCCCCCAGCAGCCCAAGGTGGTTTGGGTTACTCACCCATTTTACAGACCAGGGCACAGTCACCAACACCGTCACCAGCCGCGAGAGAAGGGCCAGCGTGTCAGCTCTCTGCTGTTGAACAAGCGATCCTCCAAAGCTCCAGTTGGCACTCGGGGGTCTCCGGCATTGCTCACGTTTCCAGACCCAGCAGGGCCAACTGGTCTCTGGCCCAGAGTCTGGCCTCAGCCGGGAGCTGGCAGGGGGCCATGGCCAGCCGTCAGCTAGGGGGAGCTGGGCTGGTGGCTGCATCCCCCATGGTGTGTCCAGGACAGGAGCCAGATGGCAGCACGGAAGTCACGCCGGCCGCTTTCTCTGCGGGTCGAGCTGGTTGCCTCTCCTCTTGGCAAGGAGGATGGACAGGCGAGTGCTGCCAGTTCTGGAACACGCAGTCGGCCACACAGGAGCGTGAACCCCGGGCGGCCTGTTCCAAGCTTGTGCTCTCCACAAAGCCTGGTCCCACCTCCTGAGAGAGTCTCTAAAATCAAAGGACCTGGGCCAGGCCGTCGAGCCCACTCTGTCCCTGAGGCTCATGTCACGGGGTGCCAGCACAGGAGGAAACAGAGATGCCGTGAAAATCCTCCACAGCTACACCCACTGCAGCCCTTAGGTCAGAGGTGGGCCTGAGACGGGCATTTCCTTGCCATGTCCCTCCAGGTGGCAGGAAATGACTCAGGCAGAACCTGCAATGTCCCAGAGAGAAAGGGTCCTTGACTGGCAGATTCAGCCCATTTTGGGGGATAACTTAGACGGAGACGGCCTCTTCAGGAGCATTTACAGAAGGGGGTGGCAGGGGTGCAGAGGGCAGGGGCCCATCAGAAACCAGAGGGGAGCTCAACTTAGATGTCACAGGAGTGGGTAGGAGTGAGAGACACAGGTAAAATCAGACTTATGGACGGCTGGATGGTGGACAGGCTGACCCCCGGTGCCCACGGACACAGATGGACAGTCCTGGTTGGTCCATGGCCAGGTTGACTCCGGGGAAAAAGACACCAGGGAGTGTCCCTAAAAATACGTTTGTTTTGAGAATCAGGTTGCTCATGTTAGATTCTGACATGAAGGGCCCCCTCTTGCTTCGGGAGACTCTGGTATCCAGCAGTTTGGCTACTGCATGAAGTAACAAAGACCTCCAGCTGGTTGAGGACAGTCTGCACATGCTATGAAAGGTTGAAATACACAATGGAGGAAAGGGGTCCAGAGGAAACATTATCATCCAGTAAACAGGAGAAAAGAAAACAGAACTACCAACTGACGCCAGATAATATTGCTTCCATATAAGAACAAGGAGCAAAGAAAAACAGAAACCCACCACCAACAGAAACACAAGACGGCACTTTGGGAGGTTAAGTATGTAATTTCTGAAAGACAACTGGGTGAAAGTGTTAAATTCAGAAACAAGGAAACTTATAGAATAAATTCAAAGAATATTCCATTCATAAATTCACAGAATAGAAATGCACAGAATAAAAGCACAAGAAAACCTAATACAGGAGAGAAAAACACAAGAGTCAAATAGAAGCAATGCCAGAGGTCCAGCATCCGACTGAACACACTGCCTGGGAGCAGAGGAGGATTCCAGGGCGTGTTCTGGGACCAGCGGCAGAGCCAGCGACCCCGCATGAGGAGCTGGTCAGATGAAATCAGTCTCCAGTGAGGCACGTCCCTGAGAAAGTGCAGAGCCAAGGAGGAAGAGGTAGCTCAAGGAGATTGTGCAAGAAGGCAACAAGCTGCCTACAAAGAAATGAATCCTCAGCAATAGTGCATTGTGGATAGCCCTTCACTTTCAAGAGAAAACAGGTTATGATCCAGAAGTGCAAGGCCAGCAAACCTGTTGCTCAGTTATGAGGGCATAATAATGTCAAGTGCAAACATTCCAGGGCTTGGAAGTTTTCCCAGCACCACTTCCAGGGGTGGTTTGGGAAACAGCTCTAGCGAAACAGGACGTAAACCTAGAGGTGGAGGGCCCAACGCAGAAATTCAATGGGAACTGTGGACCCGAAGCTGGGCACTGTGAGTAGGAGGCCCAGAGAGTGGAACACTGTCAGGCAATCAGAGACCCCAGGATGAACAATCGACTTGAGCAGACACATTCAGGTGTGAGTGCGGGGCCTGACCCACGGGTCCACAGGTCGGCACTCCCAGCAGGGGGGCCCATGATGACTTCTGTTTGCAGACAGATGCCATGGCTGAGAAGTCTTACCACGTGCACAAGCAGCCTGACCCTGAGCCCCACCAAGGGACACAGGCTGTGAGTTACTGGAGGGAGGAGGCGGAATGGACCCCGCACAGCACGAGCCCTCCTGGGTATAGACTTGGGTATAGACGACACCCCTTGGCTGTTGTCTTCCGGGGCTATCATCCTGGAAATCCTCTCATGTTTGAACAAGGGTGTACCCGGCCCTCCCATGGGTGTAGTTGAGTGTCCTTGAATCTTGCATTTCTTGGGTCACCCAAGGACGTATGGTCATGCCCGCAGCTTAACTCTTGGAAATGTGTCCTCTGTCACCAATTTGCAAGAGTCATCTACAGCTGAAGTCCTGGAACTGAACGTGAATGACCCGGTAAGACCAGCCCTGTGGAACCCAGCAACCCCGAGGAGCCAGAGTTGCCCACCAGAACCAGGATGCTGGCCCAGCCCTGGGACAAGGATCACTGATTCACCCATCCCAGCAGCTCCTGGGAGCATCCTCAAACCGCCCCACCTAAGAGACCTGAGATGGTCCTCAAACAGATCTATCTGAGACTTGTGTGAGCCTCTAGTTCTAAGGAAGTACAAACACTCCAGGCTTCTGACCCCAAGCCCCCGTGTCCAACCTGCAGCTGAGCGTGGGTCACAGTGCTGTCCGCAGGACCAGGGTGGGGTGTGGAGGGAGCACCCCTGTGGCGCTGTGCTCCACTGTCTGTGGAAAGTAACATAAAACTACTTGACAGGCAAACCGAGGGGTGCATTCAAGGACGCAAAATTGAATCTTGTTTGCAGACCTCAGGCACTGAGTCCTAGGGGCAGGCGTGGAGGTAACCGGCCCTCCCCGCCTCTTCTCCTGTCCTCTGGGCAGCAGCTCCGCCCCTGGGGTTTTACTGCACCTGGGCCTGGCCCAGACAATGACGCCCAGCCTCAGACAGCGACGCCCAGCCACGGGGTCCAGGAACTCCCATCTTCCCACCCTCACAGGGAATGCGCTGATTACTGATAAACGGGAGGTTGGGCAGCGATCACCTGGACCAAAGGCCTCCGTCTTCTGGCAGGACAGCTGGTCAGGACAGACGCACAGCAGCAGCAGGCAGCGGGTGCCCAGGGACAGTGCCATGTGGACCGGCTGGTGGCTCGGGCCCCTGGTGGCCATCTGCACTGCAGACCAGTTCCGGGACAATGCGGTGAGACTCATGCAGAGCACGCCTGTCATTGACGGGTAAGCAGCCACTCGGGACGGGTCTGGGGTCTGGGCTGGGGGAGCTGTGATCAAGGCTCATGTGACCTGAGACAGGCACTGCCCTGTCTCCTCGAGACTCGGTCTCTCCAACTGAAACATGGCCTTTGGTCTTTACTGAACTCTTTGTGGGCTCTCAGGGCCACAAAGACTTCAGCAGAGGAGGGTCTGTGGGAACGGAGCAGGAAGGGGGTAAGTGGTGAGGCCCCTGCATCTCAGCAGCTCCCGGGGCACCTGAGCCAACCTGAACCTCCTGGGGGCTGGATCCCAGCTCCGGAAAGGGCTGGGGGCCCTACCTCACAGGAAGGGCAGGGAGGGTGTCACTGGGGAGACCCTGCTGGCCCTCTTGACCCTTCTTCTTGAGGCCCTCTTGTCAGACCCCCCAACCCCGTCCACCCGGCTGACCCCATCAAATCCAAGCTTGACCTCACCGAGGCATGTCGGCCTTCAGTGCCCCAGACAAGCTCCTGGGCACCCACTCCCATGGGTACCATTCCAGCCAAGACCCTAGAGACACCTTGTCACTCCCTGATGTTGCGGCCAACCTGGGCCCGCTGGTCCCCTTCAGTTACCCTCCCCCACCACCCCACCCCCTGCTTGGGGTCAAGCCTGCATCTCTGACCGTCCCCTCCTCCCACAGTCTCAAGGTCAGGTCTCACACTGCAGCCAGTGGGAGGCTTGGATACCCAAGTCCCACCCCTGTCCTTCGAGATCCCCCCTGCCGTGACTCCCACTAAGCGTGGAACAATAAAAACAAACAAAGAAAAAAAAGTCCTCACAGCTGCCCCTGGGGCCCCTCAATGCTGCAGGCAAGCCTGGCCAGGCCCCCTCCCCTGATCCTGGCCCCAGCTCCTCGGGGACTTCCAGACCCCTGGGAAGGACACCACCTGCACACACACTCCCGCCCCACCTGCTCTCCCGCCTGCCCGCCTGCCGTGCTGCCCGGCACGCTGGCTGCACGCAGCCCAGAGGAGCAGTATCTGGTGTGCAGTGGCTCTTGGGTGCCGGGAAGGCTAGGAGAACACTACATGCTGCTGGGTTTTGCTGGACAAAAGCTCTACATGAAAAGCGAAGAAAGTGAGTGTCTTGTCACATAAGACCTGCCTGGAGCTGCAGGGTAGCCCTAGAGAAGGAAGTGGCCATCAAAGGTCAGTGTGCACACCACCTTCCCTCCCTCCCACAGCCCTCCCCTGACCACTCTCCTTCCCATGCTTCCTGGACCTCCCGTCCCCCTGCTCACTGCTCGCCTGCCCCACAGGTACAGAGAGCTTTCTGCAGAGGCTGCTGCCCTTGGCTCGCACCTCGGAGGCCCTTCTGTCTCACAGGTCCAGGTTCAGGGAGTGGGCATCCCATGCCAGCAAGCATAGATAGATGATGCCAACAGAATGAACCAGGGAAGCTGTTCATTCTGGAGGACATAGGGCAGCTGGGCACAGGGAGAGGGGATTGAGTCTAGGTAATGGAGCTGTCCAGAGGTCCATGTGAGGGGTAAGATGGCTCACAGAGCCCAGACAGCCAGGAGTACTCAGGACGCTGTGATCTGGGATTATCCAAAGTCTTAGAAAACTAAAACGAGGCTGACAAAATCAAAAGCAGTGTAGCTAAGAGACACAAAGTAGTAGCTTTAACAACAGAAAAGTGCAGAAGAAGCCCTGGCACTGCATTCCACAATAGTGCAGCCACTATTCCCACAGTTACCTCATGATTTAACATAGCTGCACCAGCTCCAGCCATCACATCTGTACGCCAGAGCTGGTCTAAGTGTGCATTTGGTTGTCCTTTCTAGCACTCTCCAGCACTAGGAACCCTCTCCTCCCTTCTTTTAGTAGAATGGAAGAGTCCTCTATCATGTCTGAGGATGCTCCCAGGCCACAAAGATAAGGAGAGAGGCTCCACAAGGCTCCAAAAGGTGGTATTGCCCCCAGAGCAGAGACCTACAAAGGGAGGAGAGGCTGAGGGAAGGAAGGAGGAACAAAGTGGAGGCAGCTAGAGGGTGGGGCTGGACTTCCTAGACCAGCAAAGGAGTAAAGTCCTGCCTGGTGGTGCTGCCCCAGGGACAGCACCCCCCAATCCTGCAATGAGGTGATGACCCCGCCTCACTGGAGTTCATCCACCTCTCAATCAGCAAAGGCCATGCCCAGTGGGCAAATCTCAGAATTTGCAGAAAACACAGCTGGGGTGGGAGCCCCACCCATGGCACCTGGGGCAGCTTCCACAGTCTGGAGCCCCCCAGGGTGGGGCCCAGGGAGCCCTCACTTCCCACCGCAGGAAGACCCACCCCAGGGGCTGGACAACCTGGGCCACCACAGTGTTAACGTTGACAGCGATGGATCTGCACTAGGCAGCCCCAACAGATGAAGAAACAGACATGAGGAGGGAGCGGAGCTGGGGATGGGGGAGGGTCCTGGGGACAGTGGGCCTGGTTGCAGAGCTGCAGAGGAGGCCTGGATGTGAGGGCTCCCAGTGGGAGTAAGGACCTCTCCAGGTGTCCCCGTTGTCACCAGACCAGGGATGCAGACGGGCGGCTCCCTCCACGGCTCCCTGAATGTCCCATGCATGTGTGCACACAGGCTGATGAAAGCCAGACGGAGGGTCCGGGCTGGGCCTGAGACTGCTTCTCTCATCAGGTCCCAAGGTCCCAGGCCACTTCCAGCATCTGGAGCTCGTGGCTCCCAGCGGCCTCTCCTCTGGGGCTGCTCCTGGTCCCCCTCTGTCAGTTCCTGGGGCCAGGGAGAAGGTGCCCCAGCCCCACCGGTGCCCACTCCCCAGCGGCCCCTGCGCCTTCTCCTCCGGGTCCGGTCCGGTCCTCTCCGCCCTTCCCACCTCCCCCTCTGCCCCTACCTCACCTCCAATGCGCTCTCCGCCTCCTGGCTCCTGGGAAGACTTTAGAGGGCCTGTCTTTTGGAAGCATAGAGGATCCTCTTGGAAATGGTGCGAGCCTGTGCCCAGGGACAGAGGCAGAGAGGGTCTGCGGGGCGAGCGGAGGTGAGGAGGGAGCCCCAAATTCCGCGTTGGCGCGCTACTCCGTTGGCCACCCTCCCCCAGGGAAGGCCACGCCCCTCACTTCCCGATGCCCCTGCGAGGGGAGATTTCAACTCCTTTTTTTGGCCACGCCCGAAGGCGGGGTCTTAGTTCCCCGCTGAGGGATGGAACCCGCGCCCCTGCATTGGAAGCTCGGAGTCGTAACCACTGGATCGCCGGGAGTCCTAGAATTTAGTCTTTAATCTGTGAAATCCCACCGAGGCCCTACACCCAGTAACCCCATGGCAACCAGTCTTATCCATGGAGATTGTTTTAACCGTCCGGCCCCCCCCCCCCTCCACGCCCCCCACGGTTTTGAAGACAAGCCAGTGTGCGCCCTCTTTTTTCCCCAGTGGAAGGCTCGGGGAGAGAAGTCCTGTCCCCTTAGGGCTCAGCTCGCTGACCTGGTCTGGGGGTGGGGCCGGCTGAGAAGCTCACCTGTGCTCAGGTGTGTTCAGGTAACAGTAATCACCCCGGGACCCTCCTAGTCCTCAGCCACTAGAAGAGGAGCCAGAGAAGAGGCAGCCTGCCTGGGAGGAAGCAGTCCTGAAACCCCCGTCCTGACCCCTCCTGGCCCCTCCAGGCACAATGACCTGCCCTGGCAGCTGCTGAAGAAGTTCAACAATCAGCTTCAGGACCCAAGGGCCAACCTGACCAGCCTGAACGGCACGCACACCAACATCCCCAAGCTGAAGGCTGGCTTTGTGGGGGCCCAGGTAGGGTTCGGCCCTGAGCCCGCCCACACGCAGAGCCCACCCGCTCCTCCCTTGGCGCCCCTCACCGGTGGCTGTGTACCTCCCTGGGCCCTTAGCCACCCAGGCTGTGGGGAGGGCTTCTGGGGCGCGAGGGGACCCCCAGGCCTGTAGGGGCAGGGGCAGGGCCTGGGTTCGGACCACTCTGCTCCCAGCCCCTCCCCACCGTGGCCCCCAGTTCTGGTCTGCGTACACGCCCTGCGACACCCAGAATAAGGATTCGGTGAAGCGGACGCTGGAGCAGATTGACGTCATCCAGCGCATGTGCCAGCTCTACCCCGAGACTTTCCTGTGTGTCACGGACAGCGCAGGTGGGTGCCAGCACCCTGGGCAGGGGGCCGAGGGGCCGTCCTGAGCAGCGCCGCTGGGCTGTCCCTTCACATTGCAGCCCCCCACCCCCAGGCATCCAGCAGGCCTTCCAGGAGGGGAAGGTGGCCAGTCTGGTTGGCGTGGAGGGCGGCCACTCCATCGACAGCAGTCTGGGTGTCCTGCGGGCGCTCTACCACCTGGGCATGCGCTACCTGACTCTCACCCACAGCTGTAACACGCCCTGGTGAGCAGCCCCGGGTCGGGTCTAGGGGCAGGGACCCTGGGGTACCTGCTGTCCTCCAAAGAGGCTCGAGGTGGGTGGGTCTGGACAACCACGCTTCCCCTTGGGGTCCCGCTCTCTGCTCTCCCAGGGCCGACAACTGGCTGGTGGACACGGGAGAGGATGAAGCCCAGAGCCAAGGCCTGTCATCCTTCGGGCAGGTGAGTGGAGGCCAGGGCGATGATGAGCCCCAGAAGTTCGTGTGAATACAAGTGGGCGCAGTGCAGCCTGCCTGGTCCCGAGGTGTCGTCCATGACCCTCTGGGCCGGACAGGTTCCCTGATCCCGTCCCCCCTCAGAGCGTCGTGAAGGAGATGAACCGTCTGGGCGTCATCATCGACTTGGCCC
The DNA here is from genome assembly GCF_019923935.1 of Bubalus bubalis. Lineage (NCBI taxonomy): Eukaryota > Metazoa > Chordata > Mammalia > Artiodactyla > Bovidae > Bubalus > Bubalus bubalis. The sequence goes on from NC_059174.1 coordinate 14,200,447, forward strand.
ACGTGTCCGTGGCCACCATGGAGGCCGCTCTGCAGCTGTCCAAGGCCCCAGTCATCTTCAGCCACTCCTCGGCATACAGCGTGTGCCGCCACCGGCGCAACGTGCCCGACCACGTGCTGCAGCTGGTGGTGAGGGTGGGGCTGCTGCCTCTGCCCCGGGTGGCCCTTGCAGCCTGGCTGCCCTGCCCCCAGCTCCACCCTCTCTCCCTCGCAGAAGCAGACTGGCAGCCTGGTAATGGTGAACTTCTACAATGACTACGTTTCCTGCAAAGCGGAGGCCAACTTGTCCCAAGTGGCAGGTGGGTGGGCTTGAGTGGCCGTGGTGCGGGCAGGGGTGGGGGTGTCCCTCTTGCGGGGCCTCATGTGCTGCCTCTGTGCAGACCACCTGGACTACATCAAGAAGGTTGCGGGAGCTGGAGCAGTGGGCTTTGGTGGGGACTACGATGGTGTGTCCAGGTAAGGCGAGACCCTGCCCATATGTTGTGGGGAGCGGAGGGCTCCAGGGCTTGGGATGGGGCCCCCAGGCTCCAAGCCCTGGGCTGTAGACCCTGGCTCTCTGCCCACATCTCAGGCTCCCCTCCGGGCTAGAGGACGTGTCCAAGTATCCAGACCTGGTCGCTGAGCTGCTCAGGAGACAGTGGACGGAGGAGGAGGTCAAGGGTGCCCTGGCTGGAAACCTACTAAGGGTCTTCAAGGCAGTGGAGCAGGTGAGGAGGGACTGCCATGCTCCTGTCCCCCACCCCCGAGCTTCTCCTGCCCTCAGTCAGGCAGCTGACCTGTGTCTGTCCCCAGGCTAGCGATCACAAGCAGGCTCCTGGAGAGGAGCCCATCCCACTGGGCCAGCTGGAGGCTTCCTGCAGGACCAACTACGGCTACTCAGGGGCCCCCAGCCTCCACCTCCAGCCAGGGACCCTGCTGGCCTCCCTTGTGACCCTCCTCCTCAGCCTGTGTCTTCTCTGACACTCTGGGGGCTGGAATGGCCGTGATTCCCTATGCACTCAGTCTGCCCGGTCCTGGGCAGGCTGCAGGACTCCCTGGGCAGCACAATATGCAGGCACAGCTGGACCCTCAATAAAGGCACCGAGCCTTCAACTCTTATGTCATCAGCAACCGTAGCCCTGGAGGGGCCTCTGGCTGGACACCTGGACACACGAGTGCCTGAGTCCTGAAGGTCATGGCCAGCGGGGTCAGGGTCTGAGAAACTGTGTGGACATTGCTGGAGGCTCTTTAAAAACACAGTCCAGGCTTCAGTTGCCACCTCCTCACACGCACTTGTACATAGGCACACACAAAAACACACATGCATGCATGCTCATGTGTGCACACCTGCATCCCACACCCTCATATCCTCACTCATGCATGCACATATATACTCCCAATGCACTCACACTCGTGTGCCCACCCTTGGGCCAGACTCTCTTGGTATAAAGGTCTGGAGCTGGGAGGCTCGCAGCCCCGCGGGGTCTCCTCACACACGGTGAACACAGATCCTACAGGGCAGGGCTTCCCACCTGGGCTCAGCACCTCCCCAGCCTGGTCATTTGGTGGATGTGTCTTGAGATGAATAACTTAGTGGGTGACAGACTCCAGACAAGACCCCCAACATGTCCCTGCTGGTGCTTTTCCAGGCCAGAGCCCCCAAGAACACTGCTACCAACCCATGCCTGCCAGCCAGCTGGCACCCTCTCAGGGAGGTCTAAAGTCACAAGCTGGGACACTGTGGGTATTTGCTGACACTTGGGATCAGTTTAATGTTAAAGGAGGAATAACTCAAATCAAAGGTTTTTGTCCTGAGTTGGCCAGTTATTCCAACTGCCCCAGCTGCTGCCACTGATTTACCTAGCTGGGCTGGAGGAGGCAGGAGGGGACCTTGGTGGGCTGCAGGTGGGCAGGCCTAAGTTTGCTAATGGGAAGGGATTTTCTCACAAGAAATGCGTTAAATCCATCTGAAATCACCTTCATCACATTGGAACCACACCCAGAGGCAACAGATCAAGTGCTGTCCCCAGAATCTGGTTCTGGAAATCTTTCTGCTTGCGCCTCATTCACCCTTGGAGTTGCAGGCCACAGCCTTTCCCGGGGCTTCTGGTAATGGGCTCCATGGAGGCAGGTGCCATGCCGGAGCCAGCAGTGTGGAGTCCATTCTGGAGCCCCTGAAGGGCCGTCTCCCTGGGCAGAGCCCATATCAGCCATTCTGCAACTGACCTCAAATGGCCTTGGCCTGAAGAACAGCTTGAAGAGAGGCTTGGGTTCCCAGCCAGATATTGGGCTGGGTTGTGGAGATGAGAGCACCAGGTTCTAGCCGCTAGACCAGTGGTCAGTGGCAAAAGGCCCTGGCCCTTCAGCCTCGCAGGGAAGAATTTCCACAAAGACAGAAAGTAGTGAAACAAGTAAAGTATTTATTAAGAGGGAAAAGAGTACAGTATGTGTGGACAAGCACACAAGCGGACTCAGAGAGAGGGGCTGCCCCTGAGTTGCACCCTCCTGGCAGTTAGATTTCCTTTTATGGGGCAGTTATTCTGGATTTCCTTTAGTCATTCTGATTTTCCTGGTTCATAGCCCATATTTGGTATATCTCAGGATCTTCCCATGAGTGCGTGCCTCTCATAGCCAAGGTGGATCCTACTGATAACGCTTCTGGGTAAAACATCCCTTGACATGACTCCTCTTTGGCTTCTAAGGAGGCTTTTCTGTACATGTGTGGTCTGGGTGGTTTGAGTAGGGCCCAGCCTCCTCCCTTAATTGCCCTGCTATTCTTGTTTTGGAGTTTCCCTCAAGAGAGTATGAATCTCCAATTGCTTTACCCTGGTTGTTGGTGGTGGTGAGGTAGGGGTGGGGGGTTGCCCATCTGCCTCCTGCTTCACACGAGGAAACAAGGAGTCTCAGGCCCGGTTCAAACCAAGGTGTGCTTGAAGCAGGGACAAGGGGTGGCCCAGAGCCACAAGTGGTCACTCTGGCAGGTGGATGGGCACAAAGGGCAGGGACCTAACTGCGGTTCTGACTTTAGAACCCTGTTAGGGATTCACATGTCCCCAAAACTGATCAAGAGCAGACAGACTGAAGCACTGCCCCCCACCCCCAACACAAACCATCGAATCTAACAGACTGCCCAGAAGGCTTGGCTGAGAGCAGGGCCTTTTGACAATGCACCAGGGGCCCCAGCAGAGTGGCTGCACAAACTCTGTCCTCTGGTGGGCAAGAGCGTCCGTCTCACAGGGGTGCAGCCAGCTGGGCAGACTAGGTTCTGGAGCACACAGGGGTTACCCGGGGGTAGTTTCGGGGTACACAGGAGGCTGCCCGGATGGGGTTCCGGTGAGTACAGAGAGGGGCACACAGTCTGGAGCACACAGCGGCAGGGTGCACCGTTCGGGATCTGGGGCACACACGGGGCCATGCTATTGTGCCTCACATTTTCAGGTGCACACAAGGCTCTGCACGGAAGTAGTTTCTGGTCCTCACACGGGGGTGTCTGGAGGCAGTTTCTGGAGCACCGAGGGGGTTGTTGAAGGAAGGTATCTTCTGGTTCGTACAGAGTAACGCCTGGAGGTCATTTCTGGTGCACTGTGGGGCGCAGGAGCATCGTTTCTAGTTCGCGTCGGGGTGGTGCCCGGACGTCCTTTCTGGTGCACACAGGAACTGCCCTGACGTAGTTTCGGGCACACCGGTTGCTGCCCGCGTGTGCTTTCCATGAGTACAGAGGGGCTCAGGGGCGCAGTTTCTGGAACTCAGAGGGCGGCTGTACACCAATCTGGTTCTGACTCACACATAGGGGCATACTGTAGTGTTTCAACGTGTCGACTGGAGGGCACACCAACATGCTTTCTGGTACAAACCTGGGGCCCACGGGCACAGTGCCGTCCACAGATGTGGTTTCGGGTGTACACAGGAGTTGCCCGGAGGTAGTTTCTGATACACACATTAAGTGCCCGGACACAGTTTCTGGAGCACACAGAGGGATGTAACGAACTGATTCCCGCAGATATAGTGGCATGCTAGTGTGTGTAACATGTCCACAAGAGGGCGCACAAACATGCTTTCGGTACACACCTGGGTGTCCACAGACATAGTTTGTGCCCCCACCGTGGGGGCGAACGGATGTGGTTTCTGGTGCACATAAGGGGTTGCCCAGACGTTTATGATGCACACAGGAAGTGCCCGAAGGTTATTTATGATACATAGGAAGTGACCAGACGTATACCTGAGCATAGATTGTGGCATGCTGTCGTGCCTAACGTGTCCACTGGAGGGCGCACTGACATGCTATTCATGGATACATGGGTGCCCAAAGACCGGGTTTCTGTGCCTGCAGTGGGGGCGAACTGATGTGATAAGGGGTGCCCACACGTTGTTTCTGATGCACATAGAGCGATGCAACAATATGATTCCTATGCCATGCTGTGCCAAAATGTCTACAGGAGAGCACCCACAGACCTGGTTTCTGCGCGAACACGGGGTGAATGGATGGGGTTTCAGGTGCAGATAAAAGGGTGCCGGAATGTTTATGATACGCACTGCTAAACTGCTAAGTCACTTCAGTCGTGTCCAACTCTGTGCGACCCCAGAGACGGCAGCCCACCAGGCTCCCCCGTCCCTGGGATTCTCCAGGCAAGAACACTGGAGGGGGTTGCCATTTCCTTCTCCAATGCATGAAAGTGAAAAGTGAAGAAAGTGAAGTCGCTCAGTCGTGTCCGACCTTTAGCGACCCCATGGACTGCAGCCTACCAGGCTCCTCCGTCCATGGGATTTTCCAGGTAAGAGTACTGGAGTGGGGTGCCATTGCCTTCTCCGATGATATGCAGAGGAAGTACCAAGACTATATATGATACACACAGGAAGTGGCCGGAGACTATTTACGATGGACACCGGAAGTGACCGGACGTTGTTTCTGGAGCACACAGGAAGTGCCTGGATGGATTTTTGTACATATATAGGGGCACGCTGGAGAAGGCAATGGCAACCCCCTCCAGTACTCTTGCCTGGAAAATCCCATGGACGGAGGAGCCTGGTAGGCTGCAGTCCATGGGGTCGCTAGGAGTCGGACACGACTGAGCGACTTCACTTTCATTTTTCACTTTCATGCATTGGAGAAGGAAATGGCAACCCCCTCCAGTGTTCTTGCCTGGAGAATCCCAGGGACGGGGGAGCCTGGTGGGCTGCCGTCTATGGGGTCGCACAGAGTCGGACATGACTGAAGTGACTTAGCTTAGCTTAGCTTAGGGGCACGCTGCGGAGAAGGTAATGGTACCCCACTCCAGTACTCTTGCCTGGAGAATCCCAGGGACGGGGGAGCCTCGTGGGCTGCCGTCTATGGGGTCGCACAGAGTCGGACACGACTGAAGCGACTTAGCAGCAGCAGCAGCAGGGGCACGCTGTTGTGCCTAGCGTGTACACAGAGGGCGAAGGAACACGCTTTTGGCACACGCATGGGTCCCCGTAGACCTGGTTTCCGTGCCCACAGTGGGGGAGTACGGATGTGGTTTCTGCTCCACATAAGGGAGAGTTCGCACGTTGTTCCTGATGCACAGAGGAAGTGCCCGGACGTTGTTTCTGGTGCACCGGAAGTGATGCAACAATCTCATTCCCGAGCATATATACAATGGAATGTTGTCGTGCCTAACGTGTCCATAAGAAGGTGCACCAACATGATCTTGGTGCACAAGAGAGTGTCCACACCTGGTTTCTGGGTCCAGAGTACGGGGTGAACGGATGTGGTTTCAGGTGAACATAAAGGGGTGCGGGGACCATTATTTTTGATTCACACAGGGAGTGTCCGGCCAGTTGTTTCCGATACACACAGGAAGTGCCCTAACTTCGTGCATTCTTGCCTATACATATAATTTCGTGCAGTTGCGCCTAACATGTCCACAGGAGGGCGCGCTAACATGCTGTTGGTGAGCACATGGGTGCCAACAGACCTGGTGTCTGTGCCTAAAGTGGAGGAGAACAGATGTTGTTTCTGGTGCACATAAGGGCCGGGGTGCCCAGACGTAGCTTCTGAGGCACATAGGAAATGCCCGGATGTAGTTTCTGGAGCACACACAGTTCAGTTCAGTTAGTCGCTCATTCGTGTCCATCTGTTTGTGACCCCATGGAATGCAAGACGCCAGGCTTCCCTGTCCATCACCAGTTCCTGGGGCCTACTCAAACTCATGTCCATCGCGTTCAGTGATGCCATCCAACCACCTCATCCTGTCGTCCCCTTCTCCTCCTGCCTTCAGTCTTTCCCAGCATCAGGGTCTTTTCCAATGAGTCAGTTGTTCACATCAGGTGGTCAAAGTATTGGAGTTTCAGCTTCAGCATCAGTCCTTCCAATGAATATTCAGGACTGATTTCCTTTAGGATTGACTGCTTGGATCACCTTGCAGTCCAAAGGTCTCTCAAGAGTCTTGTCCAACACCACAGTTCAAAAGCATCAATTCTTCGGTTCTCAGCTTTCTTTATAGTCCAATTCTCACATCCATGCATGACCACTGGAAAAACCATAGCTTTGACTGGACAGACCTTTGATGGTAATGTCATGTCTCTGCTTTTTAATATGCTGTCTAGGTTGGTCATGGCTTTTCTTCCAAGGAGCAAGCGTCTTCTAATTCCATGGGTGCAGTCACCATTTGCAGTGATTTTGGAGCCCCCCCCAAATAAAGTCTGTCACTGTTTCCATTGTTTCCCCATCTATTTGCCATGAAGTGATGGAACTGGATGCCATGATCTTAGTTTTCTGAATGTTGAGCTTTAAGCCAACTTTTGCATTCTCCTCTTTTACTTTCATCAAGAGATTCTTTAGTTCTTCCTCACTTTCTGCCATAAGGGTGATGTCATCTGCGTATCTGAAGTTATTGATATTTCTCCTAGCAATCTTGATTGCAGCTTGTGCTTCCTCCAGCCCGGCATTTAGCATGATATACTCAGCATATAAGTTAAATAAGCAGGGTGACAATACACAGCCTTGACTTACTCCTTTCCCAATTTGGAACCAGTCTGTTGTTCCATGTCCCGTTCTAACTGGTGCTTCTTGACCTGCATACAGATTTTTCAGGAGGCAGGCAGGTGGTCTGGTATTCTCATCTCTTTAAGAATTTCCCACAGTTTGTTGTGATCCACACAAAGGCTTTGGCACACAGAGGTAGGCAACAATTTGATTCCTATGCGCATAGTGTCATGCTGTCGTGCCTAACCTGTCCACAGGAGGGCGCATCAACATGCTTTCAGTGCACACGTGGGTGCCCACAGACCTGGTGTCTGCGCCCACCGTGGCGGCAAATGGATTTGGTTTCAGGTGCACATAAGGGACGGAGAAGGAAATGGTAATCCACTCCAGTGTTCTTGCCTTGAGAATCCCGGGGACGGGGAAGCCTGGTGGGCTACCGTCTATGGATGGGGTAGCACAGAGTCGGACACGACTGAAGCGACGCAGCAGCAGCAGCAGCAGCACATAAGGGATTCCGAATATTGTTTCTGATTCACTCAGGAAATACCGGGACATTATTTATGACGCACACAGATAGTGCCCAGACGTTTCTGATGCACACAGAAGTGCCCAGTTGTTTCTGAAACATACAGAGTTGCAATAATCTGATCCCCACGCATACAGTGGCATCCTGTCATCCCTAACGTGTACATAGGAGGGCGCACCAACATGCTTTTGTTGCACAGACCTGTGCCCACATACCCGGTTCCCGCGCCCATAATGGGGACGCAAGGATGTGGTTTCTGGTGCACACAAGGGGGTACCTGGAGGTAGTTTCTGACACACAGGAACTGCCCGGAAGTAGTTTCTGCAGCTCCCGGGTGGCAGCCCGGATGCGATTTCAATGAGTACAGAGGAGCTGACGTATATAGTTTCTGGAGCGCACTGAGGGCGGGGTGCACTATTCTGGTTCTTGGACATACATGGGGGCATACCGTCGTGCCTCACGTGTTCATGGGGTAGGGAGCGGCGCACCAACATGCTTTCTGGTACATACATGGGGGCCCACAGAGGTGGTTCCCAAGCCTGCTGTGAGGGTGCACAGATATGGTTTCTGGTGCACAGAAGGGGACACCAGGACGCAGTTTATGGAGCACCGAGGGGTTGAGAAACCTGTTTGCATCTCAGGAAGCAACAGTTAAAACTGGACATGGAACAACAGACTGGTTCCAAATAGGAAAAGGAGTACATCGAAGCTGTATATTGTCACCCTGCTTATTTAACTTATATGCAGAGTACATCATAAGAAACGCTGGGCTGGAGGAAGCACAAGCTGGAATCAAGATTTCCAGGAGAAATATCAATAACCTCAGATATGCAGATGACACCACCCTTATGGCAGAAAGTGAAGAACTAAAGAATCTCTTGATGAAAGTGAAAGAGGAGAGTGCAAAAGTTGGCTTAAAGCTCAACATTCAGAAAACTAAGATCATGGCATCTGGTCCCATCACTTCATGGCAAATAGAAGGAGAAACAGTGGCTGACTTTATTTTTCTGGGCTCCAAAATAACTTCAGATGGTGATAGCAGCCATGAAATTAAAAGATGCTTACTCCTTGGAAGAAAGTTATGACCAACCTAGACAGCATATTAAAAAGCAGAGACATTACCAACAAAGGTCTGTCTTGTCAAGGCTATGGTTTTCCCCGTGGTCATGTATGGATGTGAGAGTTGGACTGGAAAGAAACCTGAGGGCCAAATAATTGATGCTTTTGAACTGTGGTGTCGGAGAAGACTCTTGAGAGACACTTGGACTGCAAGGAGATCCAACCACTCCATTCTAAAGATCAATCCTGGGTGTTCACTGGAAGGACTGATGTTGAAGCTGAAACTCCAATACTTTGACCACCTGATGTGAAGAGCTGACTCATTGGAAAAGACCCTGATGCTGGGAAAGATTGAGGGCAGGAGGAGAAGGGGACGACAGAGGATGAGATGGTTGGATGGCATCACCAACTTGATGGACATGGGCTTGGGTGGACTCCAGGAGTTGGTGATGGATAGGGAGGCCTGGCGTGCTGCAGTTCATGGGGTCACAAAGAGTCAGACACGACTGAGCAACTGAACTGAACTGGTGGGTTGAGGACTGTTTTCTGGTTTGCACAGGGTGGCGCCCAGAGGTAGCTTCTGGTGTACACAGCGGGTACAGGAACATAGTTTCTAGTTTGTACAGCGCCCGGACATAGTTTGTGTAACACACAGGAAGTGCCCTGATGAAGGTTTGTGAATACGGAAGGGGCACGAACATCGTTGCTGGAGTACGTGGGGCGGCGGCAGGGTGGACCAATCTGGTTCTGGCGCGCACGTAGGGGCATGCTGTGGTGCTTCATGTTGTCCATAAGGTGCACACACGGGGGCCACGGTGGGGGTGCATGCAGGAAGTGCCTGGGCGCAGTTTCCAATGCACGTAGCACAGTGCTCAGAGGTGGTTCCTGTGAGCTCAGGGGTGTAAACTGTGGCCATCCAGGTCAGAGAAACTAGAGGGCCTGTCCCAGACTTGGGGTTGCAATAGTTTTCTCAGTCGGTTCCTGGGTAATTTAGAGGCCTGAGGTGAGGAAAGCTCGTACACAAGTGTATACTGATGTTGTGCACTAGGCTTTCAATTTTTAATAGCAGTTTAAAATTATTTCAGGGTAAAATTGTAAAGAAACTGGATCCTATCAAGTCGGACTGAGCAGGGCTTGGGAATCTCACTCCTCACACTACCTACCTGCCCGCTTCAGGAACGCATTAGCCTGTCCTTGGGGCTGGACCACATGCCAAGGGCCCCCACCTCAGGCGCACACCCCCATCCTCCTCCCGCCTCCCACCAGCCACTGAAACAAAGATGGAAACGGTTCTCAGAGTCAATCTTTTTACTCAGAACAGCATTTCAGGAGAAGGCAAGCTTCGCCAGCTGCCCTTTGATGAGGAGTAGCCTCTGCCCCCACTGTGTCCCGGTGGGGCTCCACACCCCCTGGGGACACACTTGGGACCCTCTCTGGATCCCCGGCACATGGGAGCCCCAAGGGATGATGAGAGTGTAAGGCGAGGTGGTCATCACAGAAGAAAAATCAGACACTCTTGACCCCCTTTCTCTCTGGTCTCACATTACTGTCTATAGTTTATTGTACAGAACACCTGTGGCCTCCAAGTCCTGGAGGAATGAAACGCAGTGAGCCTCGGGAAAGCTCTCCCACATTTCTGTCCACAAGAGCCATCGCTGTGAGGACGGTTGGTCCGAGGCCTCTGGTCAGCCCCAACCACAGGTGCTTTCCAGCTGCCACTTCCTGTCTACTGTTCCTTCTCTTTTGGCAAAAACAAAAACAAAAAACCCTGGGAGCTTCAGGAAGACGAAGTAAACTTTAGGAATTGAAGAAAACAGAAACGTGCAGCCTGTCTGAAGCTCCCCTCGGGCTCCCGCACGTCATCTGAACCAGTGCAGCCGCGGGCCCCACTGGGGCTCTCCTATCAGTCACTCTGGCTTCAAGGTCAATGGCGTGGGCCCACCATGCAGCAGGAGCCAGTCGGGGGAGGCACCCTGTTACTACAATTACGGGAATAATGTCCCCCCAGGAGGGGGAAGAGCCTGAGCCCATCTAGCGGCAGGACCAGGTTCCAGCTGGAGCAGGGAGCCTGGGGGTTGGGGGAAGCTGGCAACAGGGAGCCGCCCCGACCCCGGCTGGCTGACTGCTCCCCATGCGTCTGCCATCACGGAGTCTGAAGGCCCCCATATCCATGTGGAGACCACTGGCCAGTCCCTGTAAATTTCTTAGCAGGTGGTGGATGGAGGGAGCTTGCAGACTGTCCAGCTGGTTGGCCCAGAATCACAGAAATCACCCACGGAAGTCAGAAGTTTGTGCAAACTCACCCTGTAGGGCACAGACCCACGCCCACACTCAGACAAGAAGAAGAGGCCCAGGGCTGGCAGGTGAGAGGCTGAGAGCAGCAGGGGCCAGTGCTGCCGCAGGCTGTAGGCTCGCTCGGCAGAAAGGCCAGACCAGAAGGAAAGGGTGGAGGCGGCCTTCCCAGCCTTCCCCCAGGCCAGGAAGGGGCGCTGGTGCGGGCTCTGCTAATTCCTCAGGGCGGCCAACCTGCAAACAACACCAGGACACTCTGAGGCCCCGCAACAGCGCCCTCCACCTCTTCCAGGCCATCCTAGTTGCCTTCCTCCTAGGGTGAGCTGCCTGACGCCCCCACTCCCACTGCAGACACGGGGGCTGGGTTTCTGCGCCCCGCCCACCTCCGGGACAGCTGGTCCTCCTGGCTGCGCACGGAGCTCTCGCCCACAGCAGAGGCGCCCTCGGGCAGCTGGCTGAGCTGGTCCAGCACCTCCAGGCCGTTCTCCTCCGCGATCTGCAGGATGAGGCTATCTACCTGCTCCTGTGGCGTGGTCAGCGTGGTGGCCGAGCTCATGGAGTCTTCCATCACCTGGGGGTCGAGTGCCGGGCAGTCAGGGCACCCCGGGGCTGCCTCTGTCCCTCCAGCCCCTTCTGGCACTCTCCGCAGCACACACTCTCCAGAGTGCTGGTCCTGGGGCACCCACCCCGGCCCCGGGCCCCCTCTCCCCTGCTGGACCTCTGTGGGCTGGTCTGGACTCCACACAAGGAACAGGACTCCCGGGGGGTGACTGCCCCAGGGGGAGGGAGGGAGCAGACGCGACCATCACCGGCACACCTGGGCGCACGTACCGACGTGTGTACATCCAGGTTCTGCACCTGCTGCTCGAACCTGTCCATCACAGCAGAGACCTTCTGCAGGTCCATGGTGCTGAGCGCCCGGTCCAGGGCTTTGGTCACCTGTGCCATGTTCTTGGTCACCTGGCGGAGACAAAAATGAGGAGGTGGGCAGGGCCCTCAGGCCCCAGGGGTCCCTGCATGGCACGTCCCCAGACGGTGCTGTCGATGGAAGAATGGACAGGAGGAGACCCAGGCCGTGCATGGACACTTAAGAGCCTTTGGGGCGTGTGTCACACTGGTGCCTGCCTGACTGTAGAGAGGGAATCCCGGGGTGACCCCAGTCCCAGCTGCACCCTCAACTCTGCCAGCAGAAGCCGGCTGTGTCCCCTGGCCAAGCACTCACCCCCTTCATGGTCACGGCTGTCTGCACCTTAGAGGCCACGGCATCCACGCGGGATGCCATGCGGAGCCAGTTCACACCTTCGTTCTTTTTGCGGATGGCGTTCTCAGCATACACACGTGCACACTCTACATTCTTCTGCTGAAGGGCCTGAAATTCAGGAGGGAGATGCTAGCTGGGGTCCTGTCCTAGGGCTCTGTCTGCTGGTGGGGGGGTGGCCCGTTCTCAGCCTCTCCCCAGGGGTTCTCCTCAGAAATGTCTCGGGAGTGAGGGTATCTAGGACCAGGGCCCAAACCAGCTCCCAGAGAGGATCAGACAAAAGAAAGCCAAGCCCAAAGACCATGGCCGCCTTTCCATGCGTCCTCTCCACTGCCATGCCCGGCCCCCTCAGCTCCTCCTGGGTCACACATAGAATCTGTCCACCTGGAAGAAACAGAGCTGGAAAGGCCAGCATGGCCAGTGCTGACCCTCTGGGGGACAAGGCTTCAGACCACACGGTTGGCTGCGTTCCCTTTCTTCTCCAGGGCACCAGGTCACTCAGACTGGCCCAGACCCCAGGAGCTACTGCAGCCACTCAACGGCTGTAACCAGTGGCTACAAGCAAGTCCCCCAAGAGCGTGGGCGACCCCAGGAGCCTCCAGCCTCGCCCCGCCCCATGGAGGGTCAGAGCACAGGACCAACAGGACGGCCCGGCCGGCGTCAGGGCCCACACTCACCTTCTTCACCTTGGCCTGCTCTGCCTTGGAGTCCTTCTCCGCCTTCTTGGCCAGCTTCTCCAGCTGCTTTGCCGTGAACTGAGGTAAGGAGGCCGGGTCACCGCATCAGCCTGCCTGGCCCACACCCCGCCCTCCTGGGCCTCAAGTCCACCCGAAGGACTGCCGCCTCTGCTGGACAATCCACTCCCCTCCCAGCAACCTGTCCGTGGGCTGTGCCTGCAACCGCCTTCCCTCCATACACAGGCGGGCTGCAGGGGCCTCAGCCCCACCTTCCAGCCTGTTCCACAGAACAGCAGCTGGGGGCCTATTGAGAAACTGCCCACAGGCCTCACCAGCGTAAACCCCTCCCTCTATGATCTCTGGCTGTGAAGCAAACAGCTGAACGCCTTGGTGTCTGGGCCTCAGGCCGACGTGTGCCCTGCTCCCGTGGTCTGGCCCATGTAGGTCACCAGCTCCCTAACTGCAGGCTCATGGCCACAGGACGCTCTCTCCAAAGTCAACCCACTTCCTGGTCATCAAACTCAATCCTGAGAGGCCTTTAAATCAACATCTGCATTGCCTGACCCCCAGACCGTTCTCTTCCTGCACTGTCCATTCCAGTAGGCACTAGACACATGTGGCTATTAAAGTTTAAATTACTCAAAATTAAGTAAAAGTAAAACATCAGTTCCTTGGTCCTGGGAGCCCCACTCCAGGCGCCCAGTGTGGCTGACGTCAGCTGTTGCTGTGCACAGATACCCGGGCCGGTGCAGCCCTTCTCCTGCCCCAGCCGCCAGGGCCCCTCCCGAGGCGGCTCCTCGGCCTCCTGTGTCCAGCCTTGCCCGGCCCCCCCACCCCATGCACAGCCTGAAGTACACACCAGGCCACCATCTACTGCTGATAAACAAGGTCCTTTCCTCTGGCCAGGTGCCCTGGGACTCACTAGTCAGATCCAACATGGAGCCTCTGGTGTGACCTCGCATACCTCAGCTCTGATCAGAGTGGCCCCCAGGCCTCTGCTGACTGGAAGCTGGCAGGGAGAAGGCTCAGATGAGCCAGGGGAACAAGTGGCCTCCCAGAGGCCAGCAGTGTTCTCTCAGCCAGTGTCACTCGGGATTTCCAGTTGTAGAGAAAGGGTTTCTTGTGTGTCTACCTCCCGTCCTCCGTTCCTCAGGGAGAAGTCCAGGCGGTCCTGACCTGGAATCTGGTCTGGAGGCCCCGGGGCTGAGCCGGTACAGCTGCTACAATTGGGACCAGACAACCTCACTCCCTTGTCCTTCAGAGCCCACGTGGGTGTTCCCTCCGAGGGACTAAGGAACTCTGACAGAGCCTGCCAACACCACCGCGGGCAGGAGGGACGCTCGCCGCCAGAAAGAATGCTGTCCCGTGTGTGACTCTGAAGGACGTGAGGCCACCATTTTAAACACCACATGGACCGTTCACGGGATGCCCACAGTCACCCTCATGGACAAGTCCAAGTGACCTGCTTCCACTCAGCCCAAGAAAAGCCAGCAAGGCATGTCCCCGACCCTTCGGTCATCAGTCTGGCTGAGCACTGTCCTAAGTGTGACTCGCACCATCTGATCCCACTGACAACCACCGGGATAGGGTCAGGGTGAAAGGCTGATCAGCACATACCTTCAGCTGGAACAGGGTGTCTGCAAAGAGAGACGATTAAAAGATGGTTAGGAATGTGAGAAGCAGCACTCCTAGTCAGCTGATGGGGTCACCACCTCCCCTGAATGTGAAGAGCTGGCATAGAACTGGGGCCTGGAGGGAGGCCCACTCACACCAGCTTGGCACCTCCTTAGCCACAAAGCTCGGGCAATGAGAGTTTCCCTGACCCTCTGACACCTCTAGGAAACACCTGGACAGCACCAGCTGACCTTAAGGGTATGAGCGCAGCCCACAGTGAAAACTCAGTACGGTCTGTAATCGGTGCAGCTTTACAAAGGACCCTTGGGAGTTCTCCCCAATCTAGTAAGGTTTACTACTTGTTGTTCAGTTGCTAAGTCTTGTCTGACTCTTTGCAACTCCATGGACTACCGCACGCCAGGCTTCTCTATCCTTCACTATCTCCTGGAGTTTGCACAAACTCATGACCATTGAGTTGGTAGTGCTATTTAACCATCTCATCCTCTGCCACCCCTTATCCTTTTGCCCTCGATCTTTCCCAGCCTCAGGGTCTTTTCCAGTGAGTTAGCTCTTCACATCAGGTGGCCAGAGTATTGGAGCTTCAGCTTTAGCATCAGTCCTTCCAATGAATATTCAGGGTTGATTTCCTTTAGGATTGACTGGTTTGATCTTGCAGTCCAAGGGACCCTCAAGAGTTCTCCAGCACCACAGTTCAAAAGCACCTTCAGTGCTCAGCCTTCTTTATGGTCCAACTCTCACATCTGTACATAACTACTACAAAAACCATAGCTTTGACTAGAAGGACCTTTGTTGGCAAAGTGATGTCTCTACTTATTAATAGGTTTGTCACAGCGTTTCTTTCAAAGAGCAAGTGTCTTTTAATTCCATGGCTGCAGTCACCATCTGCAGTGATTTTGGAGCCCAAGAAAATAGTACTTGACAGTCTGTTTTTCATGGATAAAAAAAGCAGGGTAATGATTCTTAAGTTGTAAAAGAGCTGGCCCAGAGACCACTCTCCATGGGAGCTGCCATCTCTGAGCCATCAAATCTGCAATGACCAACTGGAGACGTGCATGAGCGTAAGTGTTACTGGGGAAGTCCCTTGGTATCTGAATTTGCCACTCACCCAAACTCAAGAGCTAGGTAGTTTGGGGTTCATCTTAAAACGATCTCAGTGTATCTCATTCCTAAATTTGGGAAATGATTCTTGAAACTGTTTACCACACTAGCCCAGAATGAAGAAACAAAATTCTGGAACCAGAAGCCAGACCCATAAAGGCAGGTGAAGGCTCCCAGCCGAGAGCTCCCCTGGGCCCTGTGCATCTGCCACCCATGAGCGCAGGACCTGGGCAAGGCCAGG
Organism: Bubalus bubalis; assembly: GCF_019923935.1. Taxonomy (NCBI): domain Eukaryota; kingdom Metazoa; phylum Chordata; class Mammalia; order Artiodactyla; family Bovidae; genus Bubalus; species Bubalus bubalis. The sequence goes on from NC_059174.1 coordinate 14,216,157, forward strand.
TTGTCTGTGCATCTGGGGCAGGTGGCAGGCAGCGTGCTTACTGCGGGGGACAGCAAGGCTGTGTTAGGTGTGGCCCAGACTTGGGTGAGAGGGACAGACTCCGGTGGGAGGGACAGATTCCCACCCCAGGCAAAACCTGGCCCTGGAGAAAAGGGATATAAGAAAACAGAATTCCCTGGGAAGCTGAAGCTGAGTGGGAGAGGCAAAACCCAACGTGTGTGTGCTGGGCCTTGGGGTGGGGTGCCTTTATCGTCTCTCTGAGGCAATCTGTATAGAATTTCCTTCTCGACAGTGACGTTCCACCTGTCTGTCACACCAGCACTAAAACATTCTAGCAAATGTACCTATCTTCACTTTATCACAGATGCTTCCTGTTCCTAGGCAGAGGAGGGCAGAGAGCCCTGAGGTGGTACTGCTGGCAGTGGAGGACCAGACGGACGACCAAGCCCCCTGGGGCCTGCGCCTGCACGCACTCCCTCCCAGCCTCTGTTTTCCCATCTGCGGAATGGGACCATACGGTTCCTACCTCAAGAACTTCTGTGCCTGTACCTAATGAGGATTTTTTTTGCCTTAGCTCTTATTTCTCTTGGTAATGTTCTGGGGGCACTGGTACAACTGCCTCCTTTTCGGGTGCCCTCTGACCCAGAATCCCAGGGCCCAAAAGCCTGATGTCCCTCACCAGTACAGCAGCTTGGCAAAGGGGGGGGGGGCGGGGGCAGGGGCCGCCGGTCGTTGGGGAGAGCCGGGGAAATGGACGGGGATCAGGGAAGGGGCTCTGGTATCGGAGTTCTGGGTCGAGGTCCCGGGTTATGGGGTCGGGGACTGGGGTCCCGGGTTCAGGCCCCGGAGTCCGGGGTCGGGTTTCAGGGTCTGGGATCGAGGCCAGGGGCACTCGCCTAAGCCCCGCCCAAGCCCCGCCCGCCCCGCCCCGTACAGCCCCGGAGGGTGGCGGCCTCTCACCGTCCATGGCTGGTCCGGCAGCGGCAGGCCTGGGAAAGGCAGACCGACAGGATCTTCCAGCGGCGTCAACAGAACCGACCGCGGCTGGCGAGCGGACCGGAGGGCGGGTGGGCACTTCCGGGTCGCGCCTATTTCAGCGGCGGGGCGCTCTCGCGAGAGGATGGGCTGGTCCCGCGGGCGGTGGTGTTGCCGTGGTGACCGCGCCGGCTTGGGTGGCTGCTGTGCGGCGTCTGTGAGTCAGTGGGCAGGGCGCCCACTAGGTGCAGGGGCTGGGACTGACGCTGGTGGGGGCCTGGGGCGGTGGGCTCACCTATGGGCCTTTCCAAAAGCAAACGCAAACTGGGGAAAGGTAAAGGGCCGGTGGCCCGCGGTCTTCCCGGCGCGGGCCCGCCCCCGTAAATCTTCCGGCGCCGGGTCCTGTCTGAGGACGGTGCCTCGGGGACCTTTTCATCCGGGGAAGTATCCACATGTAGGGAAATGGAGTGCCCCAAGTCTTTGAAGCTATCTTATTTCATTCCAAACAGAGCAGGCAACTGAAGGATGGGGTCCATTGCCCAGACTCAGTAAAATAGGTCCAGTAATTGCACATGTATTTTCAGATGAGGAGTCGAAGACCCGGCGCACTTACTTAGTCTCAAAGGCTGAGGAAAGGCGGGTGGACAAACCTTCACGAGAGTCCAAGAAGCCTTCGGACACCAAGCCTGCGGAGAGCTTCCGTGAGGAGAAAGGGGCGGCTAAGCGGCAGTGGCCTTCATCTGAAGTGGGAGGTAGGACACTCCCGAAACCAGACGTGTATTTGAGGATGAGGCGCACAGGAGCCTGCGGTGGGGTGCTAGTAGCAGGGGGCGTGCCCTGATGATGGAGAAGGTTTGGGGACCTTTATCTAGGAGGTAAATATGAGAGTTCTCGTGAAAAATGTAATAAGCTTGCATTTAAATTTAATGTAATTGGTTTTAAGTTTCCAAGTGGTAGCTGCGTAACACACAGCAAGGAGGGCCAAGCCATGTGCAGTTCCAAACCAGCCTGTAGTCCTCCCGAAGGCTGCACACCTTTGGCACCCCCCTGCCACTCCCTCTGCATTCCACAGACTGGAGCCTGAGCAGCTACCTTGGCGGGGGCGGAGGGTGGGGTGGGGTGGGGTGGGGTGGGTGGGGGGTGGTTGGTGGGGAGAGTAGGAGGTAGTGGGGCTGTGCAGGGGGACTTGCTGTCTGACAGGATGTGGGGGCAAAGAGAGAAGCCAAGTGGGCTTTGGTGACCATGAGAATGGATAGCCAGTGCATCCAACAAGGAAGGTCTGGAGGAGAGAGAAGCTGGGCACAGAGCTTCACACTGAGGCCCCTTTGGGGTCATCAAGGGCAGGAAACCGTTTGAGAGGAGCACACTGGCCATGGGAGCGAGGCCTGGACTTCAAATTCCAATTCACGAGCTCTTATATAAGGCAGGAAGGGCCAGAGTCCTAGGGGGAGGTTTGGAAAATCGCTGCCAGTCTGTCAGGAAGCTTTTGGCCGCTGGTCACAGAAGCTTTACTACCAAGGGGCTCAGTGGCCTCCAAGTAAAGGAGAGGCCAGAGGCTGGGCCCTGGGCGTGGCAGCATCCAGGATTGTGTGTTCACACTTGGCCACCCTCAGTGTCCATGGTCCGCAGAGGGCTGGACAGGTTTCAGTGGCATGCACACAGACTATGTCTCATTTGTGAGAGGTGTTATCTTGCTTCGTATTAGCAAGGGAGCCGTCCCTCAGAGGCCTGCGTGCCCAGCTCTCCAGGATGGGCTGGACCTGTGCCATCAAGGAAAGGTGTGGCCATGTGTGTCACACCCTAACTTCGGGGGCAGAATGAGGGTGGAGTTCCCAGAAAGCAGGTGAAGAGTGCCATCACACGGAACACACCCCTGGCACACGCTGTCCTGGGTAGCACAGCCCAGAGCAGATGCGAGTGAAAGAAGCCAGGCACAGATCCTGCTCTGCTTATGTGAAAAGTCCAGGAAAGTCAACCCCATATGGAAGGAGCCTGGGCCAAGGGTGGGCACGAGGGCTGTTCGGAGAATGATGGAAATAGACTTAAAAACTCAGTCAATGGGTGCCCAGCTTTGAAAGTTTACTAAATTCCATTGAATTGTATGCTTTACACAGGTAAGTTTCATGGTTTTTAAATTATACTGAATCAAGTTGTTAGGAAAGGAGAACTTGTTGGCAGTGTTGAATGCTGCAGAGAGGTGGAGTAAACCCAGGGAACACTATTGAGTGAGACCAGCCGCTGCACTTGGTGGCCTTAGTGGGAACCAGGAGTGAAGACACATACCTGGTTTGCCAGGAGGACCACCTTGAGAAGGGCAGAGGCATCTTCTCTTTCACATTCATTTTTTAAAAAATAACAGTTTTTATTTATTCATTTATTTGGCTGCTCTGGGTCTTAGTTGTGGCACGTGAGATTTTTAGTTGTAGCATATGGGATCTAGTTCCCTGACCAGGGATGGACCCTGGGCCTCTGCCTTGGGAGTGCAGAGTCACAGCCACTGGGCCACTAGTGAAGTCCCAACATTGAAGTTTTAAAGCTGAGGAGTTTCCCTATTATATTTGAAAAAATGAAAGTTAACCTAATACCATAAAAACCTTAGAGAAATGATGAGTTCAACAATAAAAAATTCTGTGTATTATACAATTAATAAAAATGGGCTTTACTACTGTTGAATGATTGCTGGGCTAGGGTCAGGGGAGGTGCGCTGACTGGAACAGGGCCCGTGGGAGCTCTGTGGGATGCTGGAAAGTTCTGCATCTTGTTTGGATGTGGGAAACTGCAGCTGAACACTTAAGAACTGTGCCTTGTGTCTGGTGTGAAGTATGCCTCAGAAAACATGGAATGGAATACACATGAGTCCTTGTCTCTTACAGCTGCACCCCCAGTATTCTGAGTGTAAGTAGTTGTGCTGGATTGCCAGGTGAAGGAGTGCACGTGTTTTCACAGGTGCTGCTTCCCTCCCTCTCCGCAGGTTCTGTGATGTGATCTCAATGCTTCTCCCACCTCGGGGGTCTCCATCCCCTCTCTAAACCTTTTCGGGTTTGACATTGTCTTATAACCAGTAGAGTGGCTGAAGTGACCTCCAGGTGGTGGGCGATGAAGGGTGGCAGGGTCTGGCAGGCTCACCTGGGTGCCGGCTATGCTCTGCTGGCCGCTGGGGAGGCCATGGGGGAGCAGCAGTCGCATAGCCCGTCCCACCCGGGTGATGGGCATGTAAGTGACAAGCCTACAGCAACTGCAGCTGAGCTGCTGCACAGCACCTAGCAGCCTGGTGAGGGGTGTCCGCCGTGGCCAGCCCAGTCGAGCTTTGACTGTAGCCCCTGGGAAACCACAGTGATAACTGTCCAGCTGAGCCTTTGCTCAATACCTGACCCATAAAATGGTGTGAAAGTGGTTATTTCCAGCTGCTGAGGTCAGGCTGAGTTGCTACCCAGCAGTGTAGTAAGCAGAACACAGGTGAGTGCGTGCTGCGGTGGAGACCAGGTGTGACCGGGTTTGTAGTTGTGGCAGCTGATGATGCAGATGTATTGTGCTGTGCTCGCTTCTTGCTGCTTCTGTCCGTACTTAAACTTTTGCATTAAAAACCTAGAAACATAAATTATAGAGACTAACGCACCACAAATTGGCAATCAGCCAGTTCCAAAATGCTGCAAAATCTTCTGGAAAAACAACAACAACAACCAACTTTTCTACAAATAAATGACTTGAAGAAAAGGAGTTGTCTTATAGGTCTGATCAGGTGGCCATCACAAACACCATGGGGTGGGGACTTGCTTGGCGATCCAGTGGTTAAGAGTCCACACTTCACTGCACGCAGAGTGGGTTTGATCCCCTCTCAGGGAACTAAGATGCCACATACCCAGGGGAAAAAAGCAAATCCTATGGGCTTGGTTTAAACCACAGACCTCATTTCTCATCATACTGGAGCCTGGGGAGGCCCCCTATCTGTCTGTGTTCCTGTGAGGATCCCAGACAGCTGTCTGATGGCTGTGTCCTCACGCGGCCAGAGGAAGAAGGTTGTGGTCCCCTCCTCCTCCTGATCCCTTCCTGAGGGCTTCACCTTCATGACCTCATCTAACCTTAATTCACAAAGGCCCCACTTCCAAATACCATCACATCAAGAATCAGGCCTTCAACATATGATTTGGAGGGAGGGGAACACCAACTTTCAGTCCGCAGCAGTTACTAGGAGATTTGAGAGACCTATGAACAAAAAGCAGTGTTTGGATCTGGGCTAAGTTATTCTTGAGATAATCAAACTGGGTATTAGATGATAATAAAAAGTCAATGATAATATCCTTAGATGTGACAGTGCCATTGTGGTTATGCTAAAAAAAAAATTCCTCATCTGATAGAAATACTGTATTGTATTATCAACTATTAAAAAAATGTGAAAAACCAGTCTCCAAAGATTTACATGCTGCATGATTTTATTTATGTAACATTCTCCAATGACAAAATGATAATGATGAGGACAGACTAGGGACTGCCAGGGGTTGGGGTTGGGGGCGGTGGGGCGGGACTGAAGTGTGGCAGGAAGACGGGCCTTGTCCAATGTCTGGATCTGGTAGTGGTTACAGGTGACCACAGGGCTCAGAACACTCACTGCACCACAGTCGGCCCTGTTCGTCACCTGAGGGGAGCATATGTTCTGCTGCCTGAGGTGAGTCACCTGAGGTGCTGCCACTGAGGGCAATTGACAAGGTAGCAGGGAGCTCTCTGGGCTACTCGTGCAGCTTTCTGTGAATTGATATTGTCAAAGTAAAATGTTTTAAAAGACATCAAAAGTTATAATAATTAAAATAACATGGCTACCATATAAAAAGGGCAGGTCAGTGAATGGGGAAACACGGACAAGAGTGACTGTGTATGTATCGATGTCACTATGTCTATATATAATTAGAGTATGATAAAGCTGGCATCAAAATCAGGTGGGAAAAGGAAGGCTTGTATGATAAACCGTGCTAGGAAGATTCCTTAACATTTTAAGAGAAAATGTAAGGTGGACTGTAACATCCTGCTGTATGCTCTGATAAATTCTAGATGGGTTGAGTGAATATAAAAAGTGACTACATGTATATCAACTCTACTTAAAATTTTTTAAAAGGTAGACTGACTGTAAACTGATCAGGCAACTCAAAGGGGAAAGGAAAAGAACAATTAGTACCATCTTCCAGTTGACAGTGTGTGGTCATCTAAAAAAAATTTCCTTACTGGGGGAAAAAAAAAAGTGACTACAAAAAATAGGATGTACATTTTATTCTGATTCCTCAATTGGGAACATCTTTCTAAACCTCAGAGCAAAGACATTACAGATAATATTGAAGGATTTGACTACATTAAAAAGTAAAACATCTCCCCAGCCCTCTATAAACACATGTAAAACAAATAATGGTAAGTTCAAAAAATATTTACAACAGAAACAAGAGGTCAAAGAGTAACACATGACAGGTCCAGAGCCCAGACATGTTGCGGGTGGAAGTCAGACTGAAGGCATCTGGTAACGTGGGAAGTGGGTTCAGAGGCCCCCAGATCGCAGTTCTGTGAACAAGTCTGTAGGAGCCCCTGCCCTTACGTGTGGTCATCCCCGGGAAGGGGATGGAGGAGGCTTCCAGGATCAGGTTAGTAACCTTTGGTATTGGCTTAACCCAAATGGAGCTTTTCTGGAGCATTCCTGAGCTCATCAGAGAAGCCTTTGAAAAAGGTGAAAGCATCAGAGAGGTGGCTGTGAAGCAGTCAGCTCCCGTGGTTTGAGAGTCGCCAGCCAGCAGGGAGACAGTGCTTTGTCCTTGGCCCACAAAGAAATGAACTCTGCCTACAACCTGAGTGGCTGTGGAAGGTCTCCAGGTTCAGATGAGGACACGACTGGGCTGACAGCTGAACCGTAGGCTGGACTCCAGACCCAGTGGAGCCCGTGGTGATGTGTGTGCTGTTTTACGTTGGCCACTAAAATGTAACTTGCAGGCCGTAACTGAAAAATAGTACAGGCTGTGTGCATTAAGAACTGTAAAAAGATTCGTGTTTCTAAGTGAAGAAGCTTTAAAACTCTGAGGAAGATGCAAGGAGTCTTGTTTGGGGTTAGAAACCTCAGCAGCGTCAGGGTGTTAATCCGCCCTTATTCTAGCAAGTCAGTGTGACAGGAGCAAAAGAGCACAGGTCGTTTTGAGAACAGAAACAAATTAGCCCAAAGGTCACGTGAAAGAGTAACAGTGTAGGGATGGCAGGAAGCATCTGGAAAAGTGGCTAGAACAGATAGAACCCTCTGTGTGAATGTGTCTCACAGTGATGAACTCATGGTGTCCTTCGTGCTCCAGTGGGGCCCCGAGAGGTGCTGTGGTAAAGATGGTGGTGGTGGGGGCAGATAGGCAATCTCACTAGACAACTGAGAAAATAAGTATAAAGTAAGTATGAAAAGGAAACGAGCGAATGGTTTTTACAAGTTTGGAGCCGGGGGTGCCTTTTCCAGTCTAACAAACTACAAGCCATTAAGGAACTGATGGATGAATCTGTTGCAGAAGGAAGCTGTAATAAAAAGCCAGGAGCTATCTGTAACATATTTAATAAATCCCTAACAGTGAGTTTCCCAAATATAAAAAAAAGCTCACACACAAAAAAGGTAAAAGTGGAAAATGCAGAATGACATTCATTAACAGGAAGATACAGGGGAGGCCCATGATCCAGTGAAGAGATGCCCAGCCTCCCAGCGTGGGCTGGAGGGGAAGCTCAGGGCAGCTGGCTGGCGACCAGTAGGGGCGGAGTCAGCACTTCCACAGTTACTGTAGCCTTGGAAAAGGTTTAGAAAAACGAAAAAAGCAGGAGCGTGTGGAGAAATGTCCCTGGTGATAATCTCTTAGCGAAAATACAAATTAATATAATCTTTACAGAAAGCAATTTGACAATATTGGCCAATATTTTCCTAGTAACTTACCCGACAGGTAAACCTCCAAAAGTTTGTAAGTACATAAATGCAAGAATGTTCACTGCAGCATAGTTTAAACAGAGAAACTGGAACTAAGCTAAGTTATATTCATCAAAGGGAGCTGTAATAGCATAATGGCCCCCACAGTGAACTCCAGGCTTGTCTGTGCTCAGCTAGGGAGGGTGTGGTCACTGTGAGACTCAGTGTGTGGTTCCAGCAGCAAGTGTGTGAAGTGTCTGCAAGAAGCAGCATTCCAAATGTAGCTTTTAACCAGTGTGGATTATTTTTAAGTGAAATGTTTTTAAGTAAATATTTTTAAGTAGTCTTAATATGTAACATACCCGCTCAGTTGGTAAAGAATCTGCCTGCAAGGCAAGGCAAATTCAATTCCTGGGTTGGGAAGATGCCCTGGAAAAGGAAATGGCAACCCACTCCGGTATTCTTGCCTGGAGAATCTCATGGACAGAGGAGCCTGGCGGGCTACAGTCCATGGCATTGCAAGAGTCGGATACGATTTAGCAACTAAACCACAATATGTAAAAAAGCTTGTGTAAATCGATATGAAGAAATTATCTTAATTTTAATTCAAAATACAATGAAATGCACACTGACTTATGATAAAAAGGAGAAGAAAGGATACTCGAGCTGAGTGCAGGCGTGGGCCCCTCGGCCGTGGTTAGAACCATGGAAGCTGTGCGTGTGGCACAGGATGGCGGCAGCATCTTCCTCCGCTGCCAGCCCTGGCCAGGCGACACCACTGCCCTATGCCTCGGTTCCTTTTGTAAAACGTAGGTGTTAAAGGACCCACCTCAGAAACATGCGGGTTGCTATTCCAGGGCTCAGAGCAATGTCTGGCGCAGAATGGGCTGCTGCTCCTCCAGGTGGCTGAGTTCCTGACGTGTTCAGTGAGGAACAAGCAGGTGATGATGTCTTCTAATTCTGTTCAGGACACGTGTGTGCACGCGGGACACAAAGACCTCTCTGTAGGGCTGAACAGAGGCCCAGGCGGAGGAGCCCCAAAGTGGTGACCTCCAGGAAGCAAGGCAGGAGGTGAATGGTGGAAGCAGTAAGGAGCTTCTGCATTTAGGCTTGTAGCATTTGGTAGTGGTTCACATGCCCTGTGCATTACTGGAGATCGTAACGAGTTTGAGGAAACTCTGTGGCCCTCAGCTCTATAGCACCCCCACTGATGATGTTCTGTATGGAGAGCTTCCACTCCATTTAGAATCCTGTGGAAACTGTGTCTGAACCTTCACCTGTGGGGCAGACCCTGCCTCTTCCAGGTATCCCTCCTGCGTCTGTCTCTGGGCCGCCCCAGAGCTCAGGCTCTCTACAGGATGGTGGGGGTGCCTCTCCTGTTCTCCTCATGGAGGGGGCACCTCCTGGATTCACCATCTGCGTGTCTGAGTTGTTGCTTGGTTTAAGCTTTGGAATGTTCACTTAGGGTTCTGACTGCTTTCAACCTTGCTCATTTCTTTTCCTTAGCCACAAATCTAATTGCTTTGCTCTGGCCCTAACACAGACTTATGAAATGCTTCGATGTTTCCTTCCTTCTAGAGAAACCTGATGTAAGTCCAGAAAAGAAGAAGCTTGCCATCCCACAGATCATCATCACCACACCCTCAAAAGAGACTGTGATCAGCTATGGTTCCATGGGAATGCAGGAGCAGAGAACCATTCGGGAACGGGCAGAGCAGGGTCCCTACTCCCGACACAGAAACCCCAGCACAGTAGACGCCTATAACATACAGACCACAGAATAAACAGACACCCTGGCAGCTGTGGTTCCTCCCTGTGCAGTGTCTCGGTGGTGATGGCAGAAGGGCCACCCCATCCTGTGAAAACCTGCAGGTGCCCCTTCAGTCAGCAAGGTTCCCCCAGCTCTTTGACACCAGCAGGCAGCTTGGCAGAGGGCAAGAGTGACTCTGGCTCCAAGAGTGAACGTGGGGTGATCATGAGATGAGCCCTGCTGGAACTGGCTGCCTGCACATCTCGATGGACAGGTAGCAGGCCGCATCTCTTGCAGTTCTAAACTGAACCCTTCCCGTTCAGGACCAGAGGGCCATGGCACAAGCACCCAGCAGTGGAAGTGAAGGAGGTGTACCCGCCCCGGAACCAAAGGTGGGACTCTGAGGTGTCAGAACCCAGAACAGAGAAGGGCTCTTAGCTTGAGTACCACATGATGTGGAGAATGTAGACGCAGCCCCAGCACTTGGAACACTGGCTCTGTCAGAGCCACCCTGGGGGGAAGGTGAGTTGAGCTGACAACTTCCCCTCTTTCTGGCTGTGTTTGAGGGCTTCCGGTGGGGAGGGGCCATTAGGGGACCTACAGCCTCAGGTGTCCCAGCCTCATCAGCAGCCCTCGGGTCAGAGTCCACTCTTCTCCAGGTTGGCTGGAGAGCATCCTGCCCTGTCTGAACTCACATGTTTAGTCTGGTGACAGTGTGTGCCAGCTTTCTGCATTCCTGGAATGATCAGCAGGCTGCATACAGAGGGGCTCTGTCTTTGTCTGTTGAGGAGGATCATATCTTTTTAGTAGTAAATAGTACAAGTGACTTCCAGTCAATGAGTTTTGATATAACCAGGAAAACAGACATCTCATATTGACATTGTTTACTAACACATTGTTAATATACTCATTTGTATTTATTTAGTACATTTATTTATGCAGTCTGACTGCCACAAATAAATACACAGAAAGATCAAGCCCATACAAAGGTGAATTTGATCACAGAGGGTCAGCATGCTTCTCCTCCATAAAATTTCTAGTAGCTGTTGCATTTCTATTATTTGACCTAGAAGTTGCCCTCCTACCCTGCCCTAAGCATCTCAAGCAAATAATCCAAAAACTTGTTTAGTCGTTTAGTTGTGTCCGACTCTTTTGTGACCCCAAGGACTGTAGCCCACCAGGTTCTTCTGTCCATGGGATTTCCCAGGCAAGAATACTGGGGTGGGTTGCCATCTCCTTCTCCAGGCATCCTCCCAGCCCAGAGATTGAACCTGCATCCCTGCATTGGCACATCTGCTGAGCCACCTGGGAAGCCTCCAAAGCTATATTTCAGTTCAGTTCAGTCGCTCAGTTGTGTCCAACTCTTTGCGACCCCATGAATCGCAGCACGCCAGGCCTCCCTGTCCATCACCAACTTATGGAGTTCACTCAAACTGACGTCCATTGAGTCAGTGATGCCATCCAGCCATCTCATCCTCTGTTGTTCCCTTTTCCTCCTGCCCCCAATCCCTCCCAGCATCAGAGTCTTTTCCAACGAGTTAACTCCTCGCATGAGGTGGCCAAAGTACTGGAGTTTCAGCCTTAGCATCATTCCTTCCAAAGAAATCCCAGGGCTGATCTCCTTCAGAATGGACTGGTTGGATCTCCTTGCAGTCCAAGGGACTCTCAAGAGTTTTCTCCAACACCACAGTTCAAAAGCATCAATTCTTCAGCGCTCAGCCTTCTTCACAGTCCAGCTCTCACATCCATACATGACCACAGGAAAAGCTATATTTACTATGGCATTAATTCCAATCTCATTATTAGCTGTAAGTTTAGCTTATCAGAATTCAAAAACAACCAGAATGAAGTGAAAGTGAATGTGGTAACTAGTTTTGACTCATTATCTCCTTTCATAATTATCTAATGTCCTTCACTTACATTAGTAGTATTTTAGCACTTACAGTGTCTTTCCTCCTGAGCAGGCCGTGTACATGACTTACCGTGTTTACTGCTTCCAGTGAGAATGTAAGGTGCCGTAGGGCAGACTCGGACATGGGCAAGCACGTAGTGAGTGCTCAACAAGGATGTATTAGGGGACCCATTGGTCCCAAAGTCCGTCCGTCGCCGCGTCGTGTCAGTTCTTTCCACATCTCTCAGAAGCGCCCTCTACTCTCTCTCAGTCCCCCTGGCTCTGCCAAGCCTTTCCCTTCGTGGCTCCAAGGGAGAACGCTAAAGCACAGCTCCCACTGCCGGGAGATCACCACAGATTCCCGCCCCCTCAAGCCCCTCCCCGCACTCCCCCACCCCGCACCCCTGGGACCCATTGTAACCCCCAGATCTCCTCCTCCTCCGGTGGCCATTACCCAGCGCGCCAGCGCAGTCACGTGCCTGTGTGTGTGTGTGTATGTGTGTGTGTCGCTCAGTTGTGTACGACTCTTTGCCACCCCATGGACTGTATAGACTGTAGCCTGTCAGGCTCCTCTGTCTGTAGAATTCTCCAGGCAAGAATTCTGGAGCAGATTGCCATATCCTTCTCCAGGGGATCTTCCCAACCCAGGGACCGAACCAGGGTCTCCTGCATGGCAGGCAGATTCTTTACGGTCTGAGCCACCGTACTTAAAACTAAAATAAAGCTAGAATCTTGGTAGTCTGAGTGCTTCGTAGAAACTGAGGTTCTCGGGGATCTTGGGGAGGTTTCCTTGGTAACTGTTGCTAAGGAGCGGACGCCCCGGAAGTAGGTCATGCGCCTGCGCAGAGGCACCCTGGTCTGCGCCTGCGCAGATGGGAAGCTCGAGGAGCTGCTCTCGGCATGGGGGAGCCGGAGCCGGAGCAGATCCGTTTGAAGTGTGTCCGTAAAGAAGGCTTCTTCACGGTGCCTCCAGAGCACAGGGTACGAAGAGGGCCTGTTCTGGTAGCTCTGTCCTCGCTAGCGGCAGGGCGGGGCTGAAACGTACTAGGGCCCTCAGCGTCGCGCTAAAGCGCCAGGAGCGCCAGGAACGTCAGCAGCGGGAACGGCAACCCCAGCGGTCCTCGGGGTTCGCGTCCGCGCCAGGGACTGGCCGGCTCTCAGGTCGCCGGCCTCCTCGTCAAGAGCGCGCTGCAGCGCGGGCGTTTCTTAGTTTTGCGTCCGGGACGGGCGCCTTGTGTTAGGGCAGAATAGTCGTGGGAAGTGTTGGAGACGTGTCTCCTACCAGCCTGTGGGTGCACTGGGCGGGGCCCGTCTGTGACCCGGCAGCTCCGCTTGTGCCTTGCTCCGTGCGAGGCCTCTCTGTGTGTCAGTCACTTAGTCCTTTCGAGCACCCCTCGTAGAGGTGAGAAGGGTGAAGCTTAGGGGCTTCGAGTGGTTTTACTAAGGTAGACGGCTCGTGCAGGGGCAGGTGTGATCCCTGGTGGCGGGTTGTTTTGACTACTTGCTGGTGCTGTGCGAGGCCGCGTCAGTGTCCAGTAAGAACGGTAACAGACTGAATGAGGGAGCGCAGGAGCCAGCCTTGAGCGGTCCCCCCGGCGTTGTTCACCGAAACGCAGCAACTGCTCTCAGTTAAGGCATACCTAGACGAGGACAGTGCAAAGTGCGCAATTGTAAGTGCTGCAAGACCAAAGTGTCAGGGGATTTTGCAGAGAAATGTTTTCAGCTGGGGCTCAGGAAGCAGTTTTGAGAAGGGGCAGCATTTCCGCTGGGCGGGGAAGTGTGACTAGGTTTTGGATGCAGAGATGAGGAGGCAGGTGGGCTTGCTAGACCTAGGGAGCAGCAAGAGCAAAATCCCGCTAAAGGCAGTGTGTACAGGAAGCACCAGGGGTTCCGCAGAGAGAGGGGGAAAGAGGGAAGCAATTAGATTGGGATGGGATGAGGGAAGGGTTCATTTGGAGCCAGGTGACCCTAACTTGGTTTCCCAAGATGGAGGGCAAGGTAAATAGAGGCAGAGAGAGAGTCAAGAGAGGGGCAGTTTAGAACCTGAAACTTGCCACATGTTGTACGACCCACAAGGAAGTGCTACAGATGAAGGTTTATTAGGGTACAGGCTCTGCTAGAACTTGGAGACCCCAAAATACAGTGCTTTAAGGATGGGACTTTTATTTCTGGTGCCCCTAACATCACACAGGTTTGCAGGCACTCAGGTTGTCAGTTTTTGCTCCACCAAATCCTAGCCTGCCTCAGGAGGCAGAAAGGAGTGAAGAGCAACCAGCTTCCTTTGATCAGGAAGTGGTGCTTGTCCCTCTGTGTACATCGCACTGGCCAGAATTTAGTCACATGTTTACACCTAGCTGCAAGGGAGACTGGGAACTCGGGCCACCATCTGGGTTGCCATGTTCCCTTGGCATTGTTTCATAAGGCAGAGGAAGAAGTAATGTATGGATGTTGGAGACAGTTTCTGCCACTGTGTTTGGTAGATACTTTGTGAAGGTCTTCAAGCTTTTTCATGTCCAGAGCTTTGTTTGTTTATTTATTTATGGTCACACTGCTTAGCCTGTGGGATTTCAGATCCCTGATCTGGGATCAACCCTCACCCTCGGCATTGAAAGTACAGAGTTCTAACCACCGGACCACCAGGGAATTGCCCAGAGCATAGTTCAGACCATTGCTGCTCAAGTGGACTTTCTGTGATGATGGAAATGTTGTGTCTTCTGAATTGTCCACTGTGGTCACCATGAACTGCATGGAGCCATCGAGCACTTCACATGGCTCATGCAGCTGAAGAAATGAACTTTTAGTTTCATTTTAGTCAATTTTAACCAAATGTGGCTGGTAGTTACTCTTTTTAGGCAGCACACATCTGGACCATGGGATTGAAAGGGAGTGGTTGGACCGACTTTGATTTCATTTTCAAAGTGTCTGGCCAGTATCATCACCCCATTTTCTCACCCGAAAACCCAAGTGTGTGGTCAGGACAGGTGCTGGCTCTTTGGAACAGCTTAAGTGTCAGTATCCATCTCTGGTTCCCTTAGCTGCCAGATCCCCTCACTGCCAGCACCTCTCTCTTTCAGCTGGGACGGTGCCGGAGCGTGAAGGAGTTTGAGAAGCTGAATCGCATTGGGGAAGGCACCTATGGCATCGTATGTGAGTGGCTACAGTGGCAGGCCTGGGACCCAGGGACTGTCCTGGCAGCAGCTGTGTCAGGGCTGGAAGGAGAGTGCAGGTGACCTTTAATCCTTGGTATAATTGCTGTCGATTTCATACCACGACTGAGTGAATGGAAGCATCAGATTGTTCATGTGTCCCTGTGAGTGGAGGGCGCTATCACACAATCAAGCGTAGCACCGTGGGACAGTGGCCAGAAGTGTAGCCACAGCCACTGGGACATCGGTGTGCATCACCCTGCCGTGGGTGTGGAAGCTGCACAAATCCCCACAGTGCTCTAGGGATCAGCTTCAAAAAGATAAGGCTGCTTTTTTCACGATAAGGACATTATCTGCTGTTAGAACACAGAAACCACAGAACGCAAAGCAGTGGTCTGCACTCCGACTCTAAGAAGGAAACGTTCAGGGAGACTCTTCTAGCTGGGGGCCCGCTGTCTGCTCAAACCAGGGGACTCCCCAGGGAGCACCTGTCTCCCAGCATTGGAGTATTGCTTGCACAGGGTACCAGCAGTCAAGGAAGAAGAGCAAGGGTGCCCCCACGTGGCAGGAGGGCAGGGGGTGGGCCTGGATCCTACTGTGGAGGCGCTTCCCTTCCAGATCGGGCCCGGGATACCCACACGGATGAGATTGTCGCCCTGAAGAAAGTGCGGATGGACAAGGAGAAGGATGGTGAGCTGGGAGGGGCCGCTGCACCACTTGCACTCAAGTGGGAGGGGCTAGGAAGATGCAAGTTGCCTGAGCTCCCTGAGTGGCGCCTGCATGATGGTCAAAGGAGGCTGGTCTCTAGGGGGCTGCAGTCTGGCCCTGCCTGTCTCCCCTGGACTTCTCCGGCTCATCACCCCTCCTCCACACCCTAGCATCAGTTCCCCTGAGCCGTGTGCAGTTCATCCCCTTCATCTGTCCTCTCCTTCCTGCTGGCTGACTCTGCCTCCTCTCCTGTCTCAGCTCAGCGTCACCCTCCCCAGGGCTTTCCCACTGAAGCCTGGGCAGGTAGCCCCTGTGTGCTGCTCGCACCCCTGCTGACCGCCCCTTGGGCGCCTGTGCAGGCAGGGCTGTGCTGTGCTCACTGGGGGCTGGCTGCCATACACAGTGGTCAGTACAGAGAGCTGCTTGGAGGAGAGGGTTAAAGGTGCTGGTTTGGATGGCCTTGCCTCCATGAGGTAGCAGGCAGAGTTCTGCCAGGTAGGGCTGGGAGTCACCGAGGCAGCTGGCTGTCAAGGGTCCCTGTCTGCAGGGGTGGGGTCATTGAGTGGGCCAGCTGCAGAGATGGGGTCACCAAGGCCAGGCTGGTTGCAGGGGTCCCCATCAGCAGTCTTCGAGAGATCACACTGCTGCTTCGCCTCCGCCATCCCAACATTGTGGAGCTGAAGGAGGTGGTTGTGGGGAACCACCTGGAGAGGTGAGCGGTCGGTCTGCTTGCTGCCCCAACATTAGGCCCTGCCCAGCCCCCTCCCTACTTCCCTTCCTGCTGCCCAGGAGGGTCCCTTGGCTCACCTGGGGGGAGGTGGGAGGTGGCATGCGTTTTCTCCCTCTTGCTTTAGCATCTTCCTGGTGATGGGCTACTGTGAGCAAGACCTGGCCAGCCTTCTGGAGAACATGCCAACACCCTTCTCTGAGGCCCAGGTTGGAGGCGTGGGCTGGGGTGGCCGGGGGTGGAGGGCTCTGGTGGGGGGCTTCCCAAGCCCTTGTTAGGCACATTGTGCCAAAAGCAGACCTCCTGGCCTTCTGCAGGTCAAGTGCATCGTGCTGCAGGTGCTCCGGGGTCTCCAGTACCTGCACCGGAATTTCATCATCCACAGGTGGGCGGGGCTTGTGGCTTGGGGACGGGTGACCACTAGGCTGACTCAGCACCAACACGCAGGGGAGTAGAGCAACCTCAAGGCAGTGGAGCTCCTGTAACTGGTCCCAGGGGAGGGCAGGACAGCATAGTACCTGTTTTCCCCTCTGCCAGGCAGATGGCTGGGGAGGGACCTGGGCTCCCTGTGCAGGGTGGCTCGTGCAGCCCTGGGGGGGGACCAGGGGCAGGACTCCACCTCTCAGGAAGTCACTGAGAGCTCTCTGCTGTTTCCAGCTACCGAATGGCCTTGCATTACCTGTGCTCCTCCTTCTAAAAAGTACAAACAGGATGAGATGTGTGGGGAAGCGTTCTGAGTGTTGCTGCAGCGGTGACAACCTCGTTCCTGCATGCGAGTTTCTGGGAACCACTGGTGTTCTCTTTCTGTCATAGGGATCTGAAGGTCTCTAACTTGCTCATGACGGATAAGGGCTGCGTGAAAACAGGTGGGTGCAGGTGCTGCCTCTATGATGGGGTCCGTGAGCGCCCCTGTGCTGGGGTGGCAGGCCGGTCTCCAGAAGCTCCCTGCACACTACACACTGGCTCGAGGTGGCAGTGGTCAGCCTGCCCTGGGTGACACTCTCCCTCCCGTCCCTCTGCCTCCATCTCAGCGGATTTTGGTCTGGCCCGGGCCTATGGCATCCCAGTGAAGCCAATGACTCCCAAGGTGGTCACACTCTGGTAAGTCCCTGGAGACCAGGGGAAGTTTGGGCGGGTGTGGGTGGGTCATGCTGAAGTGGCCAGAGCATTTTGGAGGTCTTTCAGCTGCCAAGAAAGAGCAGTGCTGTCACGGGGAGGGACCTGCCCATCCAGATGGGGTGCTGTTCTGTCCTGAGGCAGCCCCGCCCCCAGCTGGCCTTGCGCTGCTCAGAGGGGAGATGGCTTCACCACTGGAGCGTGGGAACAGCGCGGGTTTCTGCAATTACTTCTCACTTGACATTTTGAAGCAAAACGGGGTGTGGTTCAGGGCAGGCTGCGTTCTGCTGTCACTCACCCCCACCTGTGTAGAAGGGCCGGCATAGGACACTGCAGCACTCAGGGATCACCCAGTGATAGCAGCATGTTTGTCGAGCTTTCGTGGAAGGGACAGCCTTAGCTGAGGTTCATGCTCCCTCATCCCAGGCCGTCTCTGGCTCTCAGGGCAGGGTGGTGGCCGGTGGGTGCCCTATGGAGGCCAGGCTGGAGGAGAGGAACTGCCAGATGCAAAGCAGGGGCTTCTGTTCACAGGTACCGAGCCCCTGAACTGCTGCTGGGAACCACCACGCAGACCACCAGCATCGACATGTGGTGAGAGGTGGACGCTGCTCCCAGGCCTCTCAGACAGTGGGGTGGTCTTGTGGGACCTGGGGCGGGGGGGTGGACAGCTCTGGGGCTGGGGTCTCCCCAGCTCCCAGGAAGATGGGCCTATGCCTGGGGTCCTGAGAGGCAGAGGGAGACGGCCCCATCACTGAGGACCTGCCCTTGTGGCCATAAGAGGCCTGCTGAGGCCAGGTCACGTGGCTCAGCTGGAGACCCCAGTGGTCATCCCATCATGACCTCCTCCCAGCTCTGCCCCCAGCCTCCGCCCCAGCAGCTGGGGGACTGGTCCAGGCGGAGCCAAGGAGCTGAGAGGAGACCCTGCACTCCTCTGCAGGGCAGTGGGCTGCATCCTGGCTGAGCTGCTGGCCCATAAGCCCCTTCTCCCCGGCACTTCCGAGATCCACCAGGTGGACCTGATCGTGCAGCTGCTGGGGACCCCCAGTGAGAACATCTGGCCGGTGAGTGCCGGCCCCGCCCTCCTCCCTCCTGCCCCTGCTGGCCACTGGCCTTTACCGGCCCCTCCCCACAGGGCTTCTCTCAGCTGCCGCTGGCCAGCCAGTACAGCCTGCGGAAGCAGCCATACAACAACCTGAAGCATAAGTTCCCGTGGCTCTCAGAGGCCGGCCTGCGCCTGATGAACCTCCTCTTCATGTACGACCCTAAGAAAAGGTGCTGAGAGAGCCCCACATGTGCATGAGTCAGGCCCGATTTTGTGGGGTTCTGTTGGTTTACCCAACTTTCTCTTGTGTGGAAGGGAACCAGGGGGTCTCTGCGGGGCAGCTGTGCGGGAGACGAGCCTGGTTGGGCCTGGGCCCTGTGAACAGTGAGGTCTCCTCTCCAGGGCGACGGCCGGTGACTGCCTGGAGAGCTCCTACTTCAAGGAGAAGCCCCTGCGTGAGTCTTCCCCGCTGGCACCTGGCCGGGGGCCCTTGTGTAGGGTGGGGGTTAAGGCAGGTGGGTGGTGGGGCCCAGGCGGGTAGGGGCTGTTTTGGGCCACGTAGGGAGGCTCAGGAGGGGAGCAGAGGGTAGCGTGGGGCCCTTCCCTCACTCAGGGCTGATGCAGTCCGTTGCCCCCACCCCCAGCCTGCGAGCCGGAGCTCATGCCCACCTTCCCCCACCATCGTAACAAGCGTGCCACCCCGGCCACATCCTTGGGCACTGAGAGCCAGAGCCGGCGCGGCAGACCCTGACGGGTGGAGGTACTCCAGCTGAGTACGCTGCCTCCTGTGCCCCTGCCCACCTCTGCCCTGGGACAGCAGAGTGTGGACCTTGGGGGTGATGCCAGTGGTACACTCTGAGGGCCCAGCCACCCAGAGGCCGGCTCACCGGGCTGTGACTCCACGTTGTGGCTGGGCTGGGTCCCACCTGTGGCCAGGCCTCAGGCCCTCGGTTCCCAGGAGGAAACCTGGCTGAGCCCGTCTCAGCGGGTATTGCTGGCTTGGGACAAGCAGACCTCAGACCTCGTATGGTCACTTTTGTCCCCAGTTGATCTGCAGGATCTGCCTGGAATGGAGAGGCCAAGGTGACCCCCTGGTGGGGCTAGGGAGACTCGGAGAGGGGAGGAGGGATGGAGATGTGGACTGAGTCTGAGCTGCTCTGAGACCCCTAGAGTGAGAACCTTGGGCTGTGCCCTGTGCCCACTCCCCTCCTCTGAGGCCCATGGGGAATGGGGGTGGTTCAAGAGATAAATGCTTTCCTCAGACGCGGTTGGAGCCAGTGTCCTTTAATATACTTGGAGGTTGTGATTTGTGTGATGTGACAGGAGTGGGGGGAGGGGGGCAGACGGCCTGGGGTGGGGGCACCATTGAGCAGAGGCCCACAGAAGACTGGTACCTGCCCCAGGAATCCCGGTGGGCAGAGCACCCCCAGTCCAGTGAGCTGGGGATGGCTGCTGGCATCTGTGCGCCGTTACCACTGGATCTGGGGTGGGCAGCCTTTGAGGTCTCCCACCCTGCCTTCCAGAGTTGGGGGTGGGGCCAACGGGGAGCTGTCCATGGAGGGTGAGTCCCCACCTCACCTGGTAGGGTACAGACTCCACATGGCAGGAGGAGCAGGGTGGCCAGTGGGTGGGGCCTGAGGTGGGACAAGCCCCAGAAAAGCACCACGGAGTTTCTCCGGAGAGCCCTTGCCCTGGGGCCAGGTGGGTCTAGGGCCCAGCTGCTGGGCTGTCATAGAGCAGGGCGTCCACCTGGGCTCGCTGCAGCCACAGACGCCGCTGGCTGTTCCCACGCAGGGTGCGCAGGCTGTGGCCGGGGTGGCAGCTGGGAAGGGCAGTACAGTGGGCGGCGTGCAGCTGGCGACACGTGTCGCAGCAGAGGGCGGGCAGGGCTCCCGGGGCCAGGCAAGTGTGCATCTGGTAGCCGGGGGGCTCTGGGACGGGTGGCGGGCTGGCCTGCTCAGGGCTCCTAGGGGCATGGGGAGGGGCCAGGTCCCCAGGCCGACTAAGCAGCTCTCTACGCAGTGAGAGGAAGGAGAAGGCTTCGGGCTGAGGCTCCTCCTCTTCTGAGGCCCCGGAGGTGGGGCTGCTGGCCTCAGCCGGCTCCCATGGCCCGCCTCCCGCCCCCCACAGTCTGGCACTCTGCTCCCAGAACCGAGGCTGGCAGGCCAGTTCTGAAGCGGGAGAGTCGGGGCCAGGCGAGGGCCCTCCGTACAGGCTGGCCTCATCTGAGCCCTCGTCCTCCTGCACGTCCCGGTACAGGTCCAGCCGGGCCTGGCACCTGGTGGGGGAGCCACGGCGGGGCAGAGGTGGTGGTTCTTCCTCGCGGGCCAGTCGCTGCTGCAGCCAGGCCACGCAGGAGGCCACGTCCACACTGGCCCGCCGTGCCTGCAGCAGCTCCTCAGCTGGCAGCACGCTGGTGCCCAGCTGTGCCAGCACCTCACCCAGGATCTCGCACTCCAGCCGCAGGGCGAAGCAGCCCAGGGCCACCTGCACCAGCTGGCGGGCGGGGGGCACGGCAGCCACCATGAGGCGGTGGGCGTCCCTGCGCACGTAGCCCATCTTCTGGAAGCTTTGGATGAGGAGGTCCTCCGAGAGCGCGCCCTTTAGCACGTGCACGTAGCCCCCGGAGAACGTCTGTAAGGGAGGGGGTCAGTTGGTGGCAGCCCTGCTCCCACAGACCCGATGAGCTCCCTTCCAGGTGGTGCAGCCCTGGACACAGCCTCTACCCAGGCTGGGGGTGTGAGCTAGGTTTTTGTCTAGGCCAGCTCCCCTAGGGCATGCAGGGGTACCCCCGGCCCCTGCCTACTTCATAGGAGATGCATTCATCTCATGTCCTCCTCTACTCCCTCCACTAGGTTCAGTCCCTGGTTGAGAAACTGGTATCCATCCCGAAAGCTGTGCAGCCAAAAAAGAAAAAAACAGATGTTCGGGTCACCCCTGAGGTTCTAATATTATTGGCTGAGGCAGGCCTAGGCGTCACAATCTTTTTTAAAAGTCTGATACATTTCACCTGCATCATAGAGTCGTTTCCACCTCCTGTCACCTGTAGAGGTTTGCTCCTCTAGTTAGTTTCTTGTGTACCTGCTGAGTGTCTGGTTATGCAAACAAAAAATAGAGGTGTTTTTCTGCTTCTCTGAGCAGGTAGCCACCTAAACACTTTATTCTGAGCTCTACTTTTTCAGTTTCTGAGAGCTTTGTTTGTTAGGAAAGAGGGCTGTGTAGCTTTCCACCACATGGATGGAATGTGTAGTTTTTGGAGGCTCCAGACTGCAGAGGAACTAAAAGTTTCCTAGGATGGTGATCTTGTGTCTCCCATGTGTCTGCAAGTCTATGACATCTGGGACCTCATGAGTGCTCTGCTTAGAGCCACACATGGGGGAGCTACTGTGTATAAGATTATACCCAGGGCTGTGCCTTCACCCCTCAACAATGGACCTTATGCTGGACTATTCTTTTGTTTGCTTCCCAGAGGAAGAAATGGATTCTTGCCCCAAGCCACAGCAGATCCCATACAGGTCTGCTCAACACTGAAGCCAGCGTCTCAAGATCAGGCCTGCCCATTCTGCTTCTGGCCCCTGTGGGGCTGGATCCTGCCCTCTGGTCTGAATGGATGAATGAAAGCCCTAGCAGATGTCCTGTGGAGCGGTGAGCCGCAGAGCTCACTGTCCCTGAGAGAGGCTGCTGTTGCCATGACAACCAGCGGAGGCAGCCGCCCACCTGTCCAGTGACGTCATTATCTTCCCACTCTTCTGAATTAGCTCCGGAGCACAAAGCAGCCTGCCCCCTCCTGCCAGCCGGCAGCTCACCTGGAGGGCCCAGGCCGGCCCTGGGCACAGCCTCTACCCAGGCTGGGGGGTGAGCTAGGTTCTTGTCTAGGCCAGCTCCCCTAGGGCATGCAGGGGTACCCCCAGCCCCTGCCTGCTTCATAGGAAATACATCCACCCCATGTCCTCTACAAACGGGATCAGCCCACATCCTGGAGGGATTAGGATGATCATGGAATGATCCTTCCCATGCACCTGTCCTAGGGTTTCTATGGTAACAGGCCACAAGGCCGCTCTTAGGGTAGCGATACAAGCTTTAAGAGGCAGGATTCCCTGAGAAGGCAGGTACCCAGACAGGTGTTCTCAGCCCTAGGAGTACCAAGGGAAACCTCAGCCAAGAGATGCTCCAACACGCCCAGGACACCGGCACACTGAGCCCTCTGAAACCCATCTGGCTCTGTGGACACCTGCAGTCCCTCATCCCAACGGTAGCCCCCGTCCGGGCGGTGCCTAGCACCAAGTAGCCGGGGCAGGGAACCTCCATGCGGCCCGGCACCCTACCTTGATGGTTGTGAACTCCTTTCTCCACGGCAGCAGGTACAGGTGCACGGCGGCCAACTCTAGCAACTCGAAGGCACGGGCCAGGCCGCGCAGCGCGGGGGCCAGGTCGGCGCGCCCCCACAGGCCGTCGGTGAGCAGTGCCAGCGCGTCATCCTGCAGCGCCCCGTGCAGGTCGAAGTCTTCCACGAGGATGTGCCAGAGCACGGCCCGCAGCGATGGATCCCCGCACACGCCCGCGCGGCCGCGCCGCAGTTCCCGCTCCAGGCACAGGCGGTAATCCTCGGACAGTGAGCTACTGCCCATGCTGACGGGCAGGAGTAGGGTGTCAGCACCCAGAGGCCCCTCCCTGCGCGCTCCGCGCCTCCAGAGTCCCCGCCTGCGTCCACAGTACCCCCTCACCCCCAGCTGAGCGCCCCTGGTGTCCACAGCACCCTGTTCCCTGGAGATTTGCGCCAGCTGAATCTCCCTTCCCAAGCAGAAATCCGCTTTTGCCCAGCAGCCCACCGCCCTACCTATCTGCCCCCAGCGGTGCCGAGCGCCAGCCGCTCCGTTCGGGCTTCTCGGCAGGCAATAGCGCGCTTCCGCTGGGGGCGGCTCCGCCCCTCGGCTTTGGCCCTGACGTTCTGGGCGGAGTCTCCTCGGGGGCGGGGCCTGGTCGGGGCCGGGGAGCACAAATGCAACGCACCTGCACTGCCCGCGGGGCGGAGTGAGGGGTGCACAGCGGGCGCTCCCACCCAGGCTGGCACAGGGCGCTCTCCTGCCGCGGGGGCGGACTGCCAGAGCTGGTCCCTTGGGAACGCTAGGCCGCCAGGGAAGCAGGTACCGGGGCTCCTCGTGGGCACGTAGGGGTCCCGGGACGAATCTTGAGGGCGGGGCTACCCCGAGGGGGCGGGACCCTCCTCGTGGCCTAATGGGGATGACCAGACATGGGGAAGAGGGCGGAGCCGGCGCTCAAGGTGGGCGCCAGACGTGCGTTTCCGTGTGATTTAAAATAGCAACCCGGTGGTCCATTTGGTAGGACTCCGCGCTTCCGCTGCTGGGGGCCCCGGGTTCCATTCGTGGGCAGGGAAGTTCCTCGTGCGTGCCTCCCAAAAGAAAAAACAGAACAGCAACGTGGGCCTCTCTGACTCGGTCAGAGATTCCAGGCATCCAGGCCCAGAGGGCCACAGCTTCCAATTTCCTTATTTTGGTTTTCCTGCCTAACTCAGCGTTAAGACTGTGTGGAGGAAGGGTGGGGGAGGGGTTCGCACCCTGGGCAGGCAAGGCTCCGCGATTTCTGGGACTCTAACCTCTCCACGCCAAATGGGACCTGACTGGGGAAAAGATTTCTATACTTTGAGAAAAATATCATAACCAAGTAGGGAATCTGACCCGAGCGGTGTTTTGCCGAGCACCAATGAACGTTCCAATCTTTCACTTACTGTTTACTTGACTCAGCCCCCTCCGGGCTCGCATCAACCCTGAAGGGACATCTGACTTAGCACACCTCCAAGTGCATCCTTCTGTGAAGGAAGAACAGCTGCGCTTTCTACGCTCCTCAGTTCACAGTGGCTTATGGTGGGTGCACAGCTCCTGCCGCTCTGTGGCAACTCCTATGGCCTTGCCCACGGCGCCCCTCCCCCACAAAGGCGATCGCTGAATGTGGTGGACACACCCTTGGAGCACATTGTTGCCAATGTGCAGGCCCATGTGTGGACAGTGTTCTGCTTCGTGTCCTGCTCTGCTGCAACACTCGGGCCCTCAGTGGCTGCAGGTGCTTGCTCTGGATTGTGTGTGCTGCTCCAGGGAGCAGGCCCCTGTTTTGGTGGGACCCTTGAACCTGAGTAGGTCTTGGCACCGTCCTTCCATAGAGGACACAGAATGAAAATGACAGTGTGTGGCTTCCTCGGTTAGGTCACAAAAACGCCTTGTTGTCTTGAGGTGCTCACTCTTGGAACCTAGTCACATGTTGGGGGATGCCAGCAACTGTATGAGGGGCTAGATAAAACTCAAATTCCACAGAACCTGGGAATGTGAGCTTATATAATCAAGTTAAGACGAAGTCAGACTGGATGAGGGTGGACCCTAAGCCAAGTCAGAACAGTGTCTTTACGAGGAGGAAGGTTACACACTTCGAGAGGAGGCATATGATGGACACAGAGACTTGCAGCCACGGGCAGAGGCTACAAGAGCCCCCAGAGCTGGACGAGGCAGGGAAGGGATCTGTCTGGCACTCTGCCGGCCCATGGTTCTGTGGACACCTTGATTTAAGACTTTAGGACTTTGAGAGTAAACTTTTGTTGTTTTGCGCTCCCCAGTTTGTGTTGTTTTGTTATGGCATCTAGTTGTTTTGTTATGGCATCCACAGGAAATGGATGTGGGCCTCGTATGACTGTCCTCACAGCCCCAAGGCCCTTGCTGATGGCAGAGGGGTAGGCAAGTCTCCAGATGACCCTAAGCCCTGGACCCTGTCTCACCCCAGCTTGAAAGCTGACCTAGTTGATGCTGGAGGGGGGCAGAGATGAGACTTCCATACTGAATCCTGCCGAAACAGGAGTTTCAAGAGCAAAGCAAATGGCTGTCCTGTGTTTAAGCCACCAAGTGGACTGGGTTGTCACCCAGCAGGCCGCTCTGCCTCCTGTGACCTTGGGCTACAACCAGGAGTGGAGTAGGTGGGTGGGAGGATCAGCTGATACTTACCTTGGCCCAGCATGCTGCACACTACATGTGGCCCTGTCTCCCAGGCAGCACTGCCCTCTGGATTTTCCCACCTTATCTTCACCAGTCCAATGCCTAGGTTTCCTGTCTTGTGTTTTACTTTGTATTTCTTGATTTTTAAAATGATTTCAGACACTTCTTATGCTGATTAGCTTTTTAAATGTCTTCTTCTGAAGACAGACTGTTCATAGCCTGTCTATGAACAAGGCTTTTTTCTTGTTGTTGATCTGCAGGATTTTCTATGTGAAGAATCCATCATTCACTCATTCTATGGAGGGCCACGGGCTGGGAGAGGCTAAAGGACTGGCCCAGAATAACCAGCAGGAAAGCTGTCTGATCAGGGGAAGGGGCCTGCCCAGTCAGGCCTAGCTTGAGACCCACCTTTACCTCCACCTGCTCTGTGAGGGAGACTTTACAGTCCCATCCTTGAGATGTCCCCACCAAGGCCTGGACCAGGGGTATCATCCTCCCCAGGCTTCACAGCTGTCTGGGACTTGTATCCAGGGCTGGGGGCTTTCCTCTGGAGCGGGCAAGGGTGGGAGACAAGGGCAGGAATTCAGAGGCCCCAAGTTCTGAGAGCAGGGCAGGGTGAGTGGGTGGGTGCCTCCTTGTTTGTTCCTGGGGTACTGGGGGGCAGGGGACTCCTGCTCACAAAGGCTCCCGAGACAGACAGCTGCCCCAGTGCACTGGGCCTGTGCCTGCCCTTCAGGTTACGTCCACTGGTACCCTCTGGCCTCTGGAGTCAACCTGCTGGGCTCAAAGCCAGCTCTGCTCTGGGAGGTGTGGCCTGGAGGAGGCAGTCACCTCCTCATGCCTCACTTTCCTCATGGTCTCCTGCAGAGCCCCGGGATACTGTGCACACAGGATGCACAGTCAAGTCCAACTGAGCCTTTCCTAGGGACCTGCCCACTCCTCCCATGATAGGCCTCTGCCGTGGTAGGGGCCGAGGCTCTGCCATGGGGGGCGAACCACCCACCTCCTTCCCTGGCAGATGCTGTCTGGGGCTGCGGCCAGGCCACCTGTCTTATATTCTCCAGGAGCCCCTGGGTGTGCTGCCCACCTGGAGAGCAAAGCTGACTCCAGAGAACTCTTCAGGATAAGTGCTCTAGGCTTAGGTCCTGCCCAGTGATGACCTCTGACCCTACCAACCCGCTAGGCCCCACAGAGTGTGTCTAATGCTAGAGCGAGTGGCCCCTGCAAGACCCCACTCCTGGGCAGAGGGCTGGGAGGCAGGCTGGGTTTGGCACTGGCCCCCTGGGCTCTCTGGGACTGTCTGGTTCCTGCTGCTCAGCCAGGCGTGGCTGTACTGCCCAGGCCTTGGGCTGGCCAGTGGGGTGGGGAGCAAATGAGCCACGTGGAGGGAGATGCCAGTGACCTTTTTATTTCCAGTTGGGTCAGTGGCTGCCCAGGGGCCTGTAACAGTTTGTGGGCAGGTGGTGGGCTACAGGCAGGTGCTGACCCAGGCTTCGCACCGACCCCACAGGGGCTGAGTGGGGGTGGGGATTGGTGGGGGTCTCAGGATTTCCATGCCCACCGCCAAGGGTGAAGTGTGGCTCAGAGGTCCCAGACATGGGTAGATGCCCTGGGGACACTTGGGCCTCCAGGACAGAGTGGTCAGTGTCCAATAAATAAACAGCATGGTCTGAACCCACCTGGGCCTCGGGCCTCTATGGGGGTGATTAGCTCTCTTCTCGACTCAGACAACAACCTGGCTCAGGGGGCTCCAAACGTCACGGAAACGTAGGGGAGCAGAGCTGCCCTCGGCCAGGCCCACAGCCCCCTCAGTCCTCTCGTTGTCAGCGGCCCAAGCCGCCAGGATGTTCATCCTACCAGGAGCAGAGGGGCCTCCCTGAGCCCTGGGGGCCGAAGTCAGGTGGGGGCAAGAGCCCCTCCATGGCTGGCCTGCTGCCCCGCACAGGTGCCTCCTGACCAGTCCTTGGCCGGCCAGTCCTCCACTACTTGCCCAGGGCCCGCCGGGGCAGCAGCTCCACATAGCTCAGGGCGCTCTGCAGGGATGTCAGGCAGTAGCCCTCCTCTCCAATCAGGTACCTGCATGGAGGCGACACGCGGGCACCTGTCACTGGAGGGGCTGCAGGGCAGAACCTCAATGCTGAGGTCCCACAGGGGCTGTCGGGGGCACCTCTGGGCCGCGTGCTGAGGGCGGGCAGGGACAGGCTCGAGGACCCCACCTCTCATGGATGAACTCCTCCAGGGCTGCACACTCCGACACCAACTGAGGGAGGCCACTCTTCAGCGCCACAAAGGACAGGATGGGCAGCAAGTCATCAGCACCACTGTTGGGGAGACACACATGCAGCCAGGAGGCTCCAGGGACCTGGGCAGGGGGGGCTTGCTCAGTCCCCAAAAGCCTGAAGCTACAGCTCAGTCCCTGGAGCAGCCTTGAGCTTGCTGGCTGCTCTCTGTGCTCCTCCCACCCACCAGCCACAGGGGATAGGGGTGGGCTTAGATCAGCATGACAGAAGATCTGGGAGCACTGAGGCCATCCTGAATGGAGACCCTGTGCTGCAGAGCCCAGGGCTGGACCAGGGAGGAACCGTTCTTCATTCCTGTGCACTTGCCCGAGCCCAGGGACAGGCTGCTGGAGTGGGAGGCCCATATTCCCAAGCAGCCTGTTCACTCCTGGGATCAGGGTCACTCATTTGCCACACCTGGTATCCCAGACCTGATGCAGGAAGCTTCTCAGTGAGGGAGTCCCTGAGGGATGGTCAAAACCCCGGTGAAGGCCCCACAAGTCAGTGCTCTCTGTCAGAAGCATGAAGGCACAGACCAGGGACTCCTGTTCCCACTTCCCGGGGAGCCACAAACCTGCAGCCACTCACCACCCTCTCTGGCTCCTCAGAAATCCTGAAGGAGCTTGTGTGGGGACTGAGACTCTGAAACACTTTTAGTTCTGGGACCCTTTCACCTGCAACAACTTTTTTGGAGGCCAGATGGTAAAATGGTGAAAGCAACCCCAGGCCTCTGCACAGGTAGGCACCACAGCCTGCCCACTCGGCTGCAAGCACAGGTGCCTTCAGGGCGACCCTGGTCTCTGGCACAGGATAGCAGGAGGCAGAGCCCTGGCTGGTGCCGAGGGTTCACCAGTACCAGGGCAGGAGACTGCCAGCTCTAGGCCGGCCCAGGTGAGTTAAGGCAGGACACGGTGGGGAAGGCCCCTACCTGCCTCCGGAGTCTGGGCAGGGACTAAGGAGGCTTCCCCAAGTGTGAGACAGAGGGGAGGCACAGGCTTCGAGAATGCCACCAGAATACAGAGGGGCAGGGCCCTGTCGTCTGCAGGGCTGGAGCCAGGGGTCTTTGGTGGCAAAGGGCCATCCTGTCCTTAAGGAGAAGCAAGGCGGAACCCCAAGCGCCCAGTGCCGGGTCAGGGTGAAGCGTTTCTGCTTTCCTGAGCCTCTGAAGGCAGCCACAGACAGGCCCAGCGCGCCCCCCCCCTCCCCCGCCCCCAGCCCCACCCCAACCTCACAATCGCACCCTTCTGGGACTCACATAGCGGCGATGCCAGGCTGCAACGCAGCCTCCCGGGCCCGGTAGTAATCCTCCGCACAGGCGCAGATGACCCGCAGGGCCCGAACTGAGGCGCAGAAGCCAGGCTTCGGGTGAGGGGGTGGGGACGGCGTCCCAAACCGGCCCGGGGCACCGCCGCACCCCCACCCCGTGCAGGACCGGGCAGGGCAGGACGAGCACCGCTTTTGTCCCAAGGGACTCCTCCCCACCAGACGGGACCAGGCTGTGGCTCAGAGGTGCGGACTCAGGGTGCCCCGTGAGACGGGACACTGCTCTCCCTTCCCAAACCGCCCCCTCACCAATGCACTCCAGCTTCTTCTGGGGGCAGCTCTCCAGAACCAGCAGCCCCAGCTCCTGGGCTGCGGCGCAGTAGGGGTAGGGGCCCGCTCCCGTGGCCTCGGGGTCCTGCGGGAGGAGCCTGGTGGGGACGCCGATGGCTGCCGGGGGCGCATTCCTGTACAGCTCCATGCTCCGACTCAAGGCCGCCTCCCGCAGGCGGTGAACGCTCCTGGGGTGGAGAGAGGCCAGGTTCAGCGGCCCAGAGACCCCGGCCCCAGGGCAGACTGAGACCCCGCTGAGGGAGCCGGCCACGCACAGAATCCTGGACGGTGGGCGTGGCACCGCCTGCGAACCCGAAACACCTGAGGCCCGGAAGGGAAGGCTTCCGCGGAGGGTAACACCCAGGTGGACCTCGGGGGCGGGGCCCCACCTGTAGACGGCCAGCAGCAGGGGCCACAGTGGGGAGAAGAACGGCTCCTCGATGCAGGCCAGGCAGCGGTCCTTGGAGGCGGCCGTGTTTAGGCCTTCAAAAGCCAGGAGGGTGAGCGAGAGCAGCCTGTCTGCCGGGAGCAGAGCCGGCTCAGCGGGGACCTCCAGCCCCGCCCCGCAGAGACAGCCTCCTCGGGGTGGGCCTCACCGCAGGTTGCTTCTGGGCTCCTTGGGAGGGCGCTCTACCTGGCCCTGCCTCCCCTCCCCTTGAAACCCTAAGGCCTGGTGAGCCCTCATCCCTGGGGTCACAGGGTAACATGCAGCCGCCCAAGCGCCCGTCTTGGGGCCTCACCGATGGCATCGTGTATGTCCTGCACGGTGCCCTTCAGCTGCTCCAGCATAGGCTCCTTTCTCACCCCTGGGGTCTGGGGCTCAGGCCGCTCCCCAGGGCCCCGACCCCTGCTCTCAGGAGTAGCCAAGAACTGTTCTAGGTCCTCAAATGAGCTGTCCTTGCCCAGCAGCTGGGGTGAGGGAGGCCCTGCGGGGCTGCCGGGGCGGGGTGGGCTGGCGCAAGGGCCGTCTGGGGGCTTTGTGGCCAGGCTGGGCTCCAGCGGGGAAGGCATGCAGTAGAGGCTCTGAGAAGGCCGGAGCCGCCGGCTTCCAGGAGCCAGCAGCCCGTCGGCGTCGGGGGGCAGGGAACAGCAGCCGGGGGCGGCGCCCTTGCTCACGATGGGGTACAGCGCCCGGTACACCGCGCACTGGAGCTTCTTCAGGAGCTGGGAGATGGGGTGGTCGGGAACGCTGTGAGTGGGGTAGAAGCAGTGTAGAGGGCAGCCCCTTAGGGCTGGCGGCTGCAGCCTCCTTACCAGGCTCTGGGGTGGGGGCTACAAAGCCTGCCCAACCCCCCCACCCACTGGTCATGTGGCCCCACTGTGAGGGGTTTCAGAGAAGGGACTCACGGATAAACCTTGTGGGCAAATGTCCCTCCCCTCTGAGAAGGCAGAAGGCCTGTGAAAGGCCATCAGGGGTCTACTGCCCCTGCAGTCACCCCAGACCTCCTCTTTCCCTCTTAATCCTTTCCTCTGCCCGCAGCCTGCAGCCTGCTGGAGGGAGCTAAGGCCCGATACCTGAGCAGGTGGGAGACCAGGCTGGTCACCAGGGACAGGTCCCCTGGGCTCCTCTTGAGCTTGGCCTTCCAGAGCTTTGGCCAGTCCTGCAGGACAGGAGCCCTTGGGAGAGAGCCCCGGGAAGCCCCTCCTCCCTCACCAAGGCTGCACCCCCGGGACTAGACCTCCCCACCCGGCCCCGCCCAGCACTCACATGGTCTTGCTCATACTCCAGGATGGCAGCATAGAGGGCCCGCTGCTCCCGCTCCTCGGGGGTCAGGGCAACCTGGCTGCAGAACCTCCTGGAAGGAAGGACAGGTCTGGGGACCTCAGGGCTGGACTGGCAGGCGCGGGAGCCCCCACCTGCTCCCCCACCCCCCAAAGTCCCGGGACCTGAAGCAGGGACGCACTTGTTGGCAGCCTCCTGGAGCCGCAGCCGGCGCTCTTCCATCTTCCTCTGCAGCTGGGGCAGTAGAGTCAAGGCCCTTTCTGAGTGGCATGTATGGACCCCTGGCATCCCTGAGCCCTGCCGGCCATGGGCCGGTGGAGTGGGTGGAAGAAGGCAAGTCCTAGTCGACCTGAGGGGTGGAGAGGAGTCTGTGGGTGCTGGGAGGGGCAGGGTGGCCTGTGCAAAGGCCAGGAGGCAAGAGGAAGCAGGCTGGGCAGGAACCACTGCCCCCCGCCCCCCAACAAGGATGCTGGGCTCTGGCACCTCTCCTCCCTGCCTCCTCCCTCAGCTTAAGCCTCTGGACCCCAAGGCTGGATGGAAAGGATACTGTGTCCTCCCGGGCCTTAGCGATCACCAGGTTCTCCATCATCTGGCGCTGCAGGGACAGGGTCTAGGACAGGAAGAGGGAATAAGGCCTGCCCCCCTGGTACCCCCACTCCACATGGTCCTGGGCCCCACTCACCAGGGATGTCTTCTGCATGGCCTGGCTGGGGTCCAGCCGGGCCATCCGGGCCTCATAGGCAGCCTTCAGCTTCTGATTCTGCAGGGAGGCCTCTTCCAGGGGTGTCAGCTCCCTGAAATGGTGACAAGCTGCTGGCCAGGCTCCAGGAAGCCCACAAACCCTCCAGTCATCTGAGGACCCCTCCTGACCCTCCCCTGAGGCCCCAAGGTGAGGAGGTGGTGATGGGGGCCAGCAGAAATGTAAAGGAGAGAGGACATCTGGGGTGGATGGGAGACACTTGCCCCCCTGAAATATGGCCCTATTGCCTGGACTCCAGACCTTTAAGCAACTCAGTTATTTGAGTTTCTGAATAGTATGAAACTCTTTGAAGGCACCATGTAGGCTAAACAGCTAGTTTGCAGCCCACGAAAGGGAGGTCACAGTACTCCATAACAGCCACTGACAGCCCTTTCACCATCCAAAGTTTCAGTCTAATATCTTCCTGCTTTCATGGGTGGGAGGAGGTAGGCTGTGGGGCACAAGACTGTCCTGGGATGGGAGTCGGTGCCTGGCCCTGCCCCAGAGCAGCACATGCAGAGACAAAGTGAGCAGTGGCTCAGAACCTGCAGCAGGAGGAGCCCGTCCTCATGCCTACCCTGCTGGGGTTCTGGCATTTGTGTCTTGGGGTCTTTCATCAGCTCTAGAAAGAAAATTGTCTTTCTCTCTTCAAATAATGCTCCTCTTACATTTTCTTTGTCATCTGTTTCTGGACAGACCTTCCATGTCTTTTTCATCTTTTCTTTTTGTGTGTGTGAGCCATTCAGGAAAACCTTTAACCTTTTATCCAGTTCTCTAATTCTCTCTTCAGCTATGTCCACTCTGCTGTCACAAACTTGTACACTTCTTTTTGGGTCCACATGTGTATTTTTACAAGAGAATATAATTTGTTTCCATTGTTTTTGATTAGTTTTAAAAAATAATTTCAGTATTTCTTATTACTACTTGGTTCTTACTTGACCTCTATTATAAACAAGAGTCAGATTTTACAGTTTCTTGTTCCCTAAAGGTATTTTAAAACTTTCTTTTTATTTCTCTGAATATAGAGAGCATGACTGTGTTATAATCTGTGTCCTATAACTCTATCTGAAGAGTTTTCAGGTGTGTTTCTGCTACTGCTCAAACTTCTTTTTATGTATGGCTGTCTTTGACTATGTACCACTCATTTCATGGAAGTTGAAGGTGCTTTTCTCCAGAGACAATTTGCATTTGCTTCTGCTAGGCACCAGGTTATTTCCATTCTAGGATTCCTTTCGACTAAAGCCACCACAGTTATCTCACCGTGCCTCCAAACCCAGGCTTAGCCCACATGCCGTGCTGTCCCATCTTACTTCTTAGAGCTTTGTGACTCCACGACCTGAAGCTTCTGGAAGATCTCAGGTGGCAGGAACGGAGAGAGCTTCCCTCCCTCATCTGAGTATACCCGGCGGTGTCGACTAGCAGGGGAGGGCACGGGTGCAGCCACAGGCATGGCTGGCCTCAGGCATGTTTTCCCTGTAAGACACGTACAGCCACGGATCCTCACAGGTGCCCCACTGAGCCAGACTGAGCCAGGGCGGGGGTGGATGACCCAAGAAAGCTTTCTGCTGGACACCCACCAAGCTTGGCAGCTGTTGACTGGGCCCTCTCCAGACACTGCTCGGCCAGCTTCAGCATCTTTGAGGTATCAGAGGTCACAGTTTCCCCAGCTTCTGGGGAGCAAGTGACAAAAAAGATGGTCACCATCCCCTCTGTCACTGGTCAGATTCTTGCTGAGATACAAACAAAGGCACCCCCTCTCCTCATCTCGGACCACCTGCCCTCTACGTGGCTATCCTGTCCTGCCTGGACCATGAGAGCCTTTTCTCTAACTAACCTAGCCTTTTCTCCCATGGACAGCTTCACATGTACTTACAGCCCCTCCTCCAGGCGGGCCCTGCAGGCAGTGTGGCTGTTTCCCAGAGATCATTTCCTCACCCATCTCCAGTCCCCCACCTGCATCCCATGCACCCCCGGGGGCGTCTGTTCTCTGCTCTGCACTCCCTCCTCAGGAATCGCTCCTGTCAGCAAACTCATGCTGGAGGGGCTGCCACCTGACAGTCTCCCATGGACCCCACCAGCCTCAGCTCCTGACCCACCTCCTACTGCCTTCAGGGCCAGCCCCTCACTACACCCTAGTTCAGCTGCCAGATTTCCACTCATCCACTCATGTGCTGCCCTTCCCCAAGGGTCCCTGACCCCTATAGTCTTTCCTCTGGGACATCCCCTCAGGGCCTCTCCCACCATGCCCTACTCCCTGTGCTCAAAGCTCTGCTGAGCTCCCCAGGGCAGTGCTCACTGTGGGGACAGCCACCTCCCCTTGACCATGTCAGGCTGCCACACACCCGGAGCAGACCATGCCCATGATGGAGGCCTCAGCTTCTGCCACCTCCTGCTCCACCTCCGGTGCTCGCTTGCCCCCAACCAACCCCAGCACCTCACTGCCCCCTGAGAAAGTCTGCTGAGGCAGATCTTTAGAGAACATCCCTAAGCCCTTCACTTGCCCACCTCCTGGCACTCCCACCACTGCTGTCCCCACTGTGGGAACCTCCTGGAGGCTCTGCTGCCATTCTGGCCTCTGCCCACAAAGCATCCATTGAGCTCCTCATGCCAGAACAGTCCCAGGCCCACCCAAGGCTCTGCCTGCCCCAACCGCACCTCCCTCTCTCCAGACTGCCTTGTATCTGACACCCTCTTCGCTGCAGGGCCTCTGGGCCGCCCCAGCCCCCAACCATCATGTAGTTCACCCCTCCCAGAACTGGGGTTCAGCGTTCAGTCTGTGGTCGCATCCCCACCCATCTCCATACTCTGAGTCACAGCAGCTGTCCCTTCCTGCTCCATGTCACACTCATGCTGAGTGTTCAGGTGTTCACCTTCTAATGACCAGGCAGGTAGGACATGGGACACGCCCAGGTCTGGAGCCCAGAGACCCATCAAAGGCCAAGATGTCTGCAGTCTGGGCAGCACAGGAGAAGCTGTACCTTTAGTGGCCTCCACTTCTTCCAGCAGCACCTGGGAGATGTAGTGGATGCTCCTCAGGTATTCTGTATATGCCTCCTGTGCCCAGGGAAGAGAAATGACATAGGTCATGCCATTAGAGGCAAATAATTCCATCATGTCTGCTTGGTGCCCTTTTGAAAACAGCAACCATGATGCCTGCTTATCTCTGAGATACACCTGCATTATCCCAGCTGGTTAGCTGGTAACTGCTCTGCCTGGGGCACAGAGAATAACCCTTTTTTCTAGACTTGAAGCTGGTGTCACTCCTTTCTCTCCAGCACGGAAAGGAATGGAGGTTCTCATTCAGTGGGTCAAGGAAGCAGCACTGGCGGGTGCTGCCGTTTCCACTCTATGCAACAAGTTCTTTTTCTGTATAACTCAGGGGCCATTCATTCAGTGGCTTTAAAGAAATATTTCCTGGGAGGTGAATCAGGGACTGTGTTGTAAATCTTAGAGTCACTTTCTGACTCAGTCTGGGAAAACCCTTTCCTGAACCCCAGTGTAAGAATTCCCTGGGCACGCAGGAGTCTATGCCACTAGAATGCTGGCACTTTCAAACGTGTGACCCTCCTAGTCAGGGCTGCCTGACAGAGCTCAGGGCATTTGGAATGACAGCATGGGGCTTTGCTTTTTGTTTCGTTGCATCCCAGTTCTCCTTGCTGCTGCTAAGTTGCTTCAGTCGTGTCCGACTCTGTGTGACCCCATAGACAGCAGCCCACTAGGCTCCTCTGTCCCTGGGATTCTCCAGGCAAGAACACTGGAGTGGGTTGCCATTTCCTTCTCCAATGCATGAAAGTGAAAAGTGAAAGTGAAGTCGCTCAGTCTTGTCTGACTCAGCGACCCCATGGACTGCAGCCCACCAGGCTGCTCTGTCCATGGGATTTTCCAGGCAAGAGTACTGGAGTGGGTTGCCATTGCCTTCTCCGCCCAGTTCTCATTACCCACCTTTAAGTCTACACTTCACATAAAGATAAAATGGATTCCGGGAAGGACTTCTGACTTGTGAGGGCATTTGCTGCCCTAGGATCCCGACTTGGGAAAGGAAACGGATGGAAGACCTGAACGCCTCTTCCCTTGGACGGCCCAGAGTGGCTCCGCCGGCTTTTCCACGCGGTTGCCACCCTTAGGATTAACACTCGTTCTCAGAAACAAGCCGCACCCCTCCCCCGCCGGCACTTCCTACCAAACAAGCTCTGAAGGCGACTGGAAAGCCGCAGTTACCCTCTTCTGCGTACCGTCCCCTTTGGGAATCTGACTAAATCTACAGGGCCCGCCTCCGAACTACACAAACACACGGGACTGTCTGCCAGATACACTTCGGCGGGCGGCCTCACGGCACCTCCTGAGTCCCTTCACAAATAAAAACGCCTCGACTCCGACCGAATTGCTAAACAGACGGGGTGGGGGGTGGGAAAAGGTCGGGAGCTGTCCAAGGTCACAGCCCAAGCTGGAGCCGGCACCCCGGAGTCTTCAGAGAGGCCTGGAGGCGCCCTCCCCGCGGCCCCGCCCTCGCCCACGCCCACCAGGCCGGTCGCTGGTCGGCGACCGCCCCCGCCAAGCTCTGCTCCGCCCGCCTTACCCGGGGCCGGTTGCCGGTGTCCAGCTCGATGGCCCCGTTGGCTAACTTCATGGCGCATTGCAGTGGCTTCACAGAGCCGTCCCCGGCCGCAGCGGCCATGGCGCCGGCGGGGGAGGCGGCGGCGGCCGAGGGGCGGGGCCGCCGGCTCCAGGCCCGGAACGCAACGTGTGCAGGACCAGGTGCCGCCCGAGCCCAGGACCATCGGAAAAGGCGGTACCAGCAAGGGCCCACTTCCGGCAGCCCCGCCCCGCCGGCGAGGTGCGCGCTCTGCTCCCGGGGCCGAAGGGGCGGAGGTGGGGGTGACGGAGCTCTCAAATAACCTCCTTACGCTGTAGCCAAGAGCGTGTAAGTGCAACTACTGCTGCCCGCACTCCACGTCGGTGACAGGCCAATCGCGTAGACCGCGTCCCTTGCCCTCAGGCCGTGCTGCTTGGCCCTCCTCACTGCGCCCCTCCCCTCCTCACTGCGCCCCTCCCTTCCTCACTCTGCTCCTCCCTTTACGCTCTCCTCGCCCTCCTCTCCGCTGGTCATCCCGCCCCATTCAGTTCTCATCATCCTCCTCCTCCCCCACCCCACCCCCCGCCCCGCCCCTCCCCTCCCCTCCCTCATCGCCTCGGCCCGCTTCCAGTAAGTCCTGCGAAGCCGAGCGGCGGAGTCGAACGGAAACGAACGAGCACAGTCCGCCTAGCGGACGAGAGGCTCCGGACGTCCTACCTCGGCCCAGCTAGCCGAGCGGGGCCGAGCGGGGCCGAGCGGGACCGAGCCGGGCGGTGCGGAGCCGAGTGGGGCGGAGCCGGGCCGGACGGAGCCGGGTGGGGCCGAGCCGGGCCGGACGGAGCCGGGTGGGGCCGAGTTGGGCCGAGCCGGTTCGGACGGGGCGGAGCGCTGGGGCCGAGCTTAAGCAGTCTCCACGGCTATGAAGCGGGACCGGCTCGGGCGCTTCCTGTCGCCCGCGGCGTCCCGGCAGCGCGGGAGTTCGGGCCGCGGTAGTTGTGGCGGAGGCCGGGCCCGGGGCCGCCCCGCCCGCAGCGGTCCCGACGTGGCCGAGGCGGCTGCTGTGGTGGCGGCGCGGCTGGGCTGGGGCCCGGCGCGGCCCTGCGGGGACGCGGGCGAGGACGGCGCAGACGAGGCAGGTGGGTCCGGCCGTCCGGTCGCGAGGGGCGGCGGGTGGGACCCCTGTGACCGTAGAGTGCCCCCGGTGGCCACCGGGACCCCGCGGGACCCCCCGGCCCAGGGTGTCTCAGAAAGCGGACTAGGCCTCCCCGCTGGGAGAGGTGAGGCGGCCTCCCCGGGACGCCGCAGTTGCGCGGGGTGCTCTTTCGCAACACGGCTGACCCGTCAGCTCCCCTCAGAGCTTGCGGAGTAGTTTAGTGCTCGAGTCGTGCCGTCTGTCGGGCAGGCCTGGTTTCAGTCGTGGTTTTGCCCTGTGCTTTTCGGATAATGGCTGAATCTCTCAGGGCCTCAGCTTCCTCTTCGTTAAAACAAAACTAAGGATTAAGCATAGGAGTGCCTGGGCCCCCCCGCCTGACGGACTGTAATGGGGGTTAATATGCACTTGGTCTTAGTGTCATGCTTTTGCCCCCTCAGAAAAGACTTCAAGCTGCTCTCCTATAATTCCGGGGCAGAGAGGCAGGGGCATCGTCTACTCCTGCAGTCAGGAGTAGATACCCCCTGGAAAGCAGTGTGTGGACGTGACTCCTTCGCTTCTGGTCTCAGGGGAGTGGTGTGAAGAGGAATGAAGTTTCCAGCTCAGTTTATGACGGTTCCATAGCTGTGGAGGCATTTATATACTCAAACTTTTTTTTTTGAGAAAAAAATTTGATGTATAGTTGGCACATAACATGATGTTGGTTTCAGGTATGCTAGCTAACATCCGTCACCACTCGAAGTTAGCAGTCTTTTCCCCTTGTGATAAGAACTTATAGGATCAACTTTAAAGAGCTCTTAGCAATTTTCAGATATACAGAAAAGTATTATATTGCAGTAACTATAGTTACCATACGGTAGACGACGTCACCAGGACGTGCTTTATAAGTAGAAGTTTGCACCTTTTGATCACTGCACACCACATTTCAGCACCTCACTCCCCTTCTTTCAACTAACAATATATTTTCTGTAATCATTAGTTCATGATTTTCTCTTTTTGTAGATTCCACATGTTAGTAACATCATATGGTATTTATCCTACTCTATCTGACTGATTTCACTTAGTATAATGCTAATAATGTCCATCTTTGTCATTGGAAATGGCAGAATTTTCTTGGTTTCTAATAGCTGAGTAAATATTCCTATGAGTATATATGCCACTTTGTTTATACATTCATACATTGATAGACACTTTGGTTGTTTCCATACCTTGGGTATCATAAATAATGCTGTAGTGTATATAGGGGTGCATGCATGTACCTTTTCAAGTTAGTTTTCATTCCCTTAGAATAAATACCGAGCAGTGGAATTGCTGGACTGTATAGTAGTTTTATTTTTAATTTATTTAATTTTACTTAATTTATTTTAAATCTCTGTACTGTTTTCCATAGTGGCTCCACCAAGTTATATTCTCACTAACTGTACAGGGGTTCCCTTTTCTGCACATCCTCACCAACACTTGTAATTACTTGTCTTTTTGATGATGGCCTTTCTGATAGGTGGGAGGTAAATGTCTCATTGTGGGATTTTTTTTTTTTCCTCATTGTTTTGATTTGCATTTCCCTTAGTACCCTTGCCTGAAAAATCCCATGGATGGAGGAGCCTGGTGGGCTGCAATCCATGGGGTTGCTAAGAGTCTGACATGACTGAGCGACTTCACTTTCACTTTTCACTTTCATGCATTGGAGAAGGAAATGGCAACCCACTCCAGTGTTTTTGCCTGGAGAATCCCAGGGACGGGGGAGCCTGGTGGGCTACCGTGTATGGGGTCGCACAGAATCGGACACGACTGAAGTGACTTAGCATGAAGTAATGTTGACCACCTTTTCATACACCTGTTGGTTATCTGCACACCTTCTTTAGAAAGAGGTCTCTTCAGAGCCTTTGCTCATTTTAAAAATCAGATTATTTTTGTTATTGAGTTGTATGAGTTCTTTACATATTTTGATTATTAACCCCCTATGTGATACATAACTGGTGAATATTTTTTCTTATTCAGTAGGTTGCCTTTTCATTTTGTTGATGGTTTTCTTTGCTGTGCAGAAACGTTTTAGTTTGACATAGTCTCATTTATTTATTTTTGCCTTTGTTGCCTTTGCTTTTGGTGTCAATCCAAAAAATCATCTTCAAGACCGATGTCAGGGAGCTAACTATTATGTTTTGTTACATGGAAGTTTTATGGTCTTTCAAGTCTTTAATTCATTTTGAGTTGAGTATGGTATAAGATGGTCTAGTTGCATTCTTTTGCATATGGCTGTCCAGTTTTCTCAACACTATTTGTTGAAGAGACTGTCCTTTCCCCTTTGTATCTTGGCTTATTTGTTGTAGATTAATTGGCTATATATACATGACTTTATTTCTGTACTGTCAATTCTGTTTCATTAG
Organism: Bubalus bubalis; assembly: GCF_019923935.1. NCBI lineage: Eukaryota > Metazoa > Chordata > Mammalia > Artiodactyla > Bovidae > Bubalus > Bubalus bubalis. Next base: position 14,255,846 of record NC_059174.1, read on the forward strand.
CTTATGTGTTAATTTTTTTTTAACTAAAAATATTTATTTAGCTGTGTTGGGTCTTAGTTGTGGCATGCAGGATCTTTGATCTTTGTTGCAGTATGTGGGATCTTTAGTTGTGGCAAGTTCCCTGACCAGGGATTGAATCTTGGCCCCTTATAATAGGAACGTGGAGTCTTAGCCACTGGACCATCAGTGAAGTCCCTTTATGTGCCTCTGTTTATGCCAGTACTGTACTGTTTTAATTATTGTAGCTTTGTATTATAGTTTGACGGAGAAGGCAGTGGCACCCCACTCCAGTACTCTTACCTGGAAAATCCCATGGGCGGAGGAGCCTGGTAGGCTGCAGTCCATGGGGTCGCGAAGAGTCGGACACGACTGAGCGACTTCACTTTCACTTTTCACTTTCATGCATTGGAGAAGGAAATGGCAACCCACTCCAGTGTTCTTGCCTGGAGAATCCCAGGGACAGGGGAGCCTGGTGGGCTGCTGTCTATGGGGTCACACAGAGTTGGACACGACTGAAGCCACTTAGCAGCAGCAGCAGTATAGTTTGAAATCTGGAAGCATGATGCCTTCAGTTTTGTGGTTCTTTCTCAGAATTGCTTTGGCTGTTCAGGGTCTTTATTGGTTTCATACAAATTTTAAGATTGTTTTATTTTTGTGAAAAATACCAATGAGATTTTGATAGGGGTTGTTTTGAATTTGTACATGACTTTGGGGAGTATAGACATTTTAACATTGTCTTGTTAATTAATGTCAGTTGTCTTATTATTTGATGTCAATTAATTATTCCACCCCATGGTCATGGACTACTTATTTGTGGTTTCAGTTTTTTTTGTCAGTGTCTTATAGGTGTCAGTGTACAGGTCTTTCATCTCTTTGGTTATATTTATTCATAGGTATTTTATTCTTTTTGATACAATTGTAAATCTGATTATTTTCTTAATTTCTAATAGTTTTTTATTAGTATATGGAAATCAACTTTTGTATATTGATTTTGTATTCTATAACTGAATTTGCTTATTCTAACAGTTTTTCTGGTGGAGTCTTACAGAATTTTCTCTATGTAATATTATACACAAACAGATTGTCTTGCTTCTGTCTGTATGATTTAAGTGGTTTTTATTTTTCTTGCCTAATTGCTTTGGCCAGAATGTCCAGTACTGTGTTGAATAAAAATGGTGAGAGTGGGAATCCTTGTTTTGTTCCTGATCTTAGAAGAAAGCTTTTAGCTCTTTACCATTGAGTATGATGTTAGCTTGGGGCTTGTCATGTATGGCTCTTGTTATGTGGTGGTATTTTCTATCTGTATACAGTTTATTGAGGATTTTATCATGAATGGATATTGAATTTTGTCCACTACTTATTTCTCCATTTATTGAGAGGAGTATGATTTTTATTTTGTTAATGTGTGTCACATGAATTGATTTGGGAAGGTTGAGCCATCCTTGCCTCCCTGGAATACATTCCAGCTGATCACTGTGCATGATGTTTTAAATTAAGTGTTGAGTTCAGTTTGCTGTTACTTTGTTGAAGACTTGTACATCTATGTTTATTAAAAATAAATATTATTTTATTTTCTTGTTGTGTCCTTGTCTGGTTTTAGTATTAGAGCAATACTGGCTTTGTTTTGGAGGCATTTAGAGTTCTTTGAAAGGATTTTCCACTCAGAATGGCCTCCACTGGCCATTCTCCCAAAAGACTGTGTGTTCATCTGGGAGCTTGGAGCCAGAGCCCTGCCTCTGGCCCAGACCTGGACTTGTATCTAAGGGGCATGTCTGGGGAGGTCCCACTCCAGGAGCTGGGGTGGGGGGCTGGTGGAGTGTGGATCTCACTTCACCTGGGAGCTGTGTTCTGCATGCCTGACGTCATGTTTCCTGTGCTTGCCCAGGAACAGCCCGGGCCCTGGCCATGGGGCACTGTCGCCTTTGTCATGGGAAGTTCTCCTCCCGGAGTCTCCGCAGCATCTCCGGCAGGGCACCTGGGGAGAGCTCAGAAAGGCCACCCCCTGGGGACCGTGTTTTCATCCGGGATTTCCAGCGCCTCCTGGGTGTGGCTGTCCGCCAGGACCCAGCTCTGTCCCAGTTTATCTGCAAGAACTGCCATGCCCAGTTCTACCAGTGCCACGGCCTCCTCACATCTTTCCTGCAGCGAGTCAATGTTCCCCCGACAGGCCGCCGGAAGCCTTGTGCAAAGTAGGCGCCCCTTCCCTCCTTTGCTGGGGGCGTGCAGGAGACCCTGTGAACAGGGCTGCATGGGCACAGGGCAGCCCGGGTGCCTGGTGAGGCAGACACTCATGAGCACCAGTGCGCTGGGTGTGTCGGGAGACTGACCGGAGAGCACAGGGCGGGGAGGGCCTGGTGGGTGGCCTTGGAGGAAAAGGCTCAGCCTGCACACACAGTGGCCACTGGGCCCCATGCTTGCTCTTGGTGAGCAGCCCTGCTCCTTTGCAGGGTCGGTGTCCAGCCACGGATGGGGCCGGCGGAGGGAGCATGTGTGGGTGAGTGCGCCCCCAGGGTGGGGTGCAGGGTGGGTGGGAGGCGGGGGGACCCAGATGCTGACTGGCCACGGGCTGGCGTCTCTCTGCCTCTCCTCAGTGGACCTGATTGCTTCGAGCCCCCAGGGCCTGCGTGGCTTGGTGGGGTGGGTGCACAGACACGCGGCCGGCTGCGGGGCCCTACCTAGCCTCCAGAGGACGCTGTCCTCCGAGTACTGTGGTGTCATCCGGGCCATGTGGGGCTGCGACCAGGGCCATGACTACACCATGGACGCCGACTCCAGCTGCGGGGCCCTCTTGCTGGACAGTGCTTTGGGTGTCAAGTGGACATGGGACAAGGATTCAGCCCCGCGACTCCCCCAGCATCGGGGGTTCAACCCCACCGGGGCTGCCCCTCAGAGCTCCCAAGGCAGAGCAGCTGCGGCTGGGGCTGAAACCGAGACACTCCCCAGCATGGACACAAGCCGGCTTCCTTCAGATGGTGACCCAGTGGGGCCGGGGCCGGGCCCCCCGTCTCAGCCAAGCCTCCCCCCAGGTGGGGCCCCAGGTAGGCGGCTCCTCTGGGCTATAGGATCAGTATTCCTGGTCCTGAGCCGGGCAGGGCCCTTGGCAGGAAGTGGGTGTTGCGGTGGTAGCAGTGGTATCATGCACAGAGGGGCCAGTATAGTAACCAGGGAAGCCCTGGCACCGCCTCATGTGCGTCTGACAGCAGAGAGGGGCTGAAGACCCCGTTTGAGCGCCTTCCTTCAAGGCATGCTCACTTGCAATCCAGGCGTTCCTCCAAGCCTGCTTTGGGCCAGGGCAGAGGGTGGAAGAGCATTGGGCCTTTGTGGGGCATGAAGGCAGCTGGGGTCAGGGGTTGTCCCGAGCCAGTGCAGGTCACTGCCTGGGCCTGTCAGTGCCCTGTGGGGCCTGATCCCGTCCGTGGCCCTGTGTGTTGGGTGCAGCTGTTCACCAACGTGGTATTAGGAGGGCTGGGCCAGCTTCCTACCCACGTCTCTCAGCTTCCATGTGGGTGCCAGGCTGCTCCTGCGAGTGATGTTTGCCACTGGATGGTTCAGAGTGAGGCAGTGCTCATGCTGGAGGGCTTCACTGTTCTTAGAACTGCTTGGAGTTTTGAACTGTGTGCCTGCAGTACTTGGATACCAATGATCTTTTTCGATGTTCTGAAGCATCCCAGAGTGACTGGATCTGAACCTCTGGGGCAGGGCTGGATTTGCTGCTGTTGCTACTGTTGGCAGGACATGGGGGTGGCATGGTGGGCTTGGCTATGCAGGTCTTGTGGGCAGGGGGGCCAGGAGGTGAGTGGATTTGGAGGCATAGGAACCCTAGGTGCCCTGTCATGCCTGTGGGGAGCATTACCACGCTGTTCCCCTGGGGTGACAGGTGACTGGAGTCTTGTTCTTTGTTTCCCAGGGCAATTGGGTGAGAAGCAGGTTCCATCTCCAGCCTCGGATGATCGGGTAAAAGACGAGTTCAGTGACCTTTCTGAGGGGTGAGAGAAGAGTGGGTTTACATAGCCTAACATTCCTCCTTGGCAACCCAACGCCACCATCCCAGGGGCTGCAGCCTGGCTCTCACTGGCCTCCCACTTTCTCTTTTGGGAGGAGGGGAGTGGTAGGGGGTGCTTAACAGGCTTCCATTTTTGATTGGGGGCACTTCGGACCTGATGGAGCTGCACAGGGGGCCCAGCCAGGTGTGGACATCACTCTGTTTAGATGGTCCTCTGGCTGCTGGCTCATCTCCGCCTCCAAGGCTGAGTTTTATGCCAACCCCAGATGTTACTAGAACAGAAGCCAGCCTCTGGCTGTTTATCATGGTGTTTGTGGTGTGGAGTAGAGGACAGACCTTCTAGAGTCAGGCAGGACCACCTGTCTGCTCCTGGGGCCACCCCCTTCCCGGTCTCCAAGATCAAATCTCTCAGGGTGGAGGCTGCATGCCAGCTGACCTTTCCACCCTGCCTTGTGCACTGTGGCTGGATCACAGATGTACTTTGTCCAAACAAGTAGAACGACAGCGTGATTTTTGGTGCCAGTGACAGATGACCCAGGTGTTGGAGGAGAACCAGTGGGTGCCAGAAATCCACCCCCCACCCCAGGTCAGGAGGCTGTGGCTGTCCTCCAGCCACCAGCCATCCTTGGGCCTTTATCCGTGGGGAGGGTGGCAGCCTGTAGGGGCAGCTGAGGCATGCCAGCCAGGCTCTGTCTGCAGACTAGCAGAGCTTATGTCGTGACTCACATTTTAGGGTAGAGATTACAGACATGCAGATCTTTTTCAGGTCTTTGTTACCCTTTGAAATCACTGACAGCTGGCCTGTCATTTGGGCAGGTGTTTCTAGTTACAGGAGTGAGGTGACATTCTAAAAGCCCACTTCCTGCGAAGCTACCTCTTGTGAGGGTCTTCCCCTCTGCCTGGGGCCCCGTAGGCTGACTCTTTCTGAGTTTGGGGTCCTGGTGTGATGAGAGGCATGGCTTACCGGGGATCCTCAGCCTGTGACCCTGGTTTTCCCTTTCTGTTAGGAGATAGTATTAGAGGATTGGGGATTTTAGGCCTTCTGAGAAGTAAAACATGTAGTGTGGGGATCCACATGGTTTAGACAGGAAGTTTCACTGCCTCTGTCACCTGCTCCAGAGCATTGCTGAAGGTTCTCTTCTTTCCTAGAGATTTCCTGAGTGAAGATGAAAATGACAAGAAGCAGAACACCCAGTCCTCGGATGAGTCCTTTGAGCCGTACCCAGGAAAGAAGTAAGGGGATGGTGGTGCCATGAGCTCCCCGGGGTTTGGGGGGGTGTCCAGTGGGTGACCTGAAGATCTGCACCTGCCCTGGGGGCAGCGGGGACCAGACGGTGGCTTTCCCGTCTGCCTTGGTCAGCACATGCTCTGTTTCTCTAATGGCCTGATGTCACCAGCCCAGTGAAGGGTGGCTTCTGGGTGACCCAGAAGGACTTTCCCAGTTCAGCACAGGGACCTGGCCTACTGCAGCACTGTGAATGTGATCTGTCCACCCACCTGTGTCTGCTCTGGTGGCCTCTGGTCCCCCGCTCACCTTTTGCCTTCTGTGCCCAGGGCCTTGGCGACATGGCCACCTGGCCCTGCAGTTGCTCCGGATCTACCTCTGGCCCTGATCCCTTGTTGAGGCAGCCCACCTCCCACAGGGTTTTGTGTTCTTGCTCTGTGGGTGCTGGCAGAGGAGGCTGGTTATCACTGTGTCACCCTGGGCCCAGGAACACCCAAACACCTCCAGTTAGTAGATGCCCAGCTTGGGCCTTTGATGTAGAATGAAACCACACCATCAGCCAGGAAAGTGCAAAACAAAATGGAGAAGCAGGCACAACTTCCTTTTTCCTTTGTGGGTGGAGACAAGAGAGGCGGTGGCTCGGGAGTCCCCAGTTGGGATGTGGGACTGGGTCACCGCCCTCGAGTGGGCCTGAGTGGACAGATGCTGCTGGGCCAGAGCGGGTGTCAGGAGGGCCAGGATGGAGGGGCCAGGTCTGCTGCAACAGGAGCCCTTGCTCTCCACCCTGATCTCCATGGGCCCACCTCTTAAGTCCTGCTGCCAGCAGTCCTAGGGCCACTGGCATGGGGTTAGGAGAGGAAGAGGCCCTGCCCTGCCCTGCTCCAGGTGGAGACGGCACGCAGGCGGCCCCCCTGCCCTGGGTTTCCGGGAGGGCGCACAGACACTGCAATAGGACGGGACACACCAGGTATGTGTTCAGAAAGAAAGAAAGTGGAGTCACTCACTTGTGTCCGACTTTTTGTGACCCCATGGACTGCAGCCTGCCAGGCTCCTCCATCCATGGGATTTTCCAGGCAAGAGTACTGGAGTGGGTTGCCATTTCCTTCTCCAGGGGATCTTCCCAACCCAGAGATTGAATCCAGGTCTCCCACATTGCAGGCAGACGCTTTACCGTCTGAGCCACCAGGGAAGCTGCAATGTGTTCAGAGGCCTTGGTCAGATGGAACGTTAGTGGAAGTTGTACCTGTGGGAGGCTGGAGCTCTGGGCTCATCCCTGACGGCCTCTTGGTGCCTCCAGCACCACAACACGAATGCCTGCTGATGTCCTAGGATGTGGCCTAGGTCCATGTGACCTTGCAGCAGACGTGCCTGTCGAGGTCCTCAGCCACGCAGACAGAAGGGGACACCAGCTGCCAGGGCTCCCACAGGAGCCTGAGTGGCCACGGGAAGGAAGAGCACCAGCAGCCCCAAGTTGGGCCTGTGAGCGCCATCCTCCCACGCCTGCAGGGACCCCGGCCCCTTGTCCTTTAGGGACGCACTGGGAGACATGGAGGCTGCTCCTGCTCTCAAGGAGCATGTGATGTGGTGCGAGCACCAGGCACAGCTCAGCTCTCACTAGGTACCTGAGCGGCACAGCAGCGGAGGGTGGAGGCCAGGACCGTGGCCGGGTGGCAAAGAATAGTCATAGACAAAGAAGGGGAGGAGCAGCCTGTGCAGTTGTTGAAAAGGTTCTTGTTAATATTACTGTTTGAAGAGGAAAACAGCTGTTCATGTTTTTAATTGTGGTAAATTAATACACAGCAAAGGTTACTGTTTTACCATTTTTTAAGTGTACAGTTCACTCCCGTTTCAGAACTTTTACAATGTTGTGCTACCGTCAGCACTGTTTCCAGACTTTCACCATCCCAAACGCATCCTCGTGAGGTAGTGACTTCCCTGTCCGCCCCTCAGGCCCTGCCCACTCCTAGTGTAGGTATCCATTTTGGGGACTCTGTGTGTCTCTTTCCCACTGGCTTCTTTCACTCAGAATAGGGTTTTTGAGATTCATCCATGTTGTGACCTGTCAGTTTGATTCCTTTCTTTCCTGGTGGTCTAGTGGTTAGGATGCCACATTTCCACTGCTGGGGACATGGGTTTGATCCCTGGTCGGGTTGCCATGCAGCATGGTATGGAGGGAACACATTTTGGCTGCTGTCAATGGTGCTAGAAAGGTTGGTGTAACAATTACCTGTTTGAGACCTGTTTTTGATTCTTTGGGTCCTATGGTACTTTTAACTTTCTGAGAAACTGCCATAGTTTTCTACAGCAGCTGCACATTCTACATTTCCTGCTGCCGATGTACAGGGGTTCTGATTTCTACACATCCTCACCAAATCTTGTTATTTTAGGTCCTGCTAGTGGATATTAAGTAGTATCTCATTGTCATTTTGATTTGCATTTCCCTAGTGATAGTGATGTTAAGTAGCTTTTCATGTTTGTATCATCTTTGGGGAAATGTCTGTCCAAGTTCTTTGGCTGTGTTTTAACTAAGTTGTTTGGTTTTTTTTGCCACTGAACTGTAGAATATATTTTGCCCTTTCTTCACTGTCTTGAAGTCCACTGTTCCTGTTTTTACTTTTTTAGTTTACTGTGCTTTTGGTGTCATCTTCAGGAGAAACCATTACCAAGTCTAAGGTCATGGAAGATTTACCCATAAGAGTTTCACAGTTTTCACTTAGATTTAGGTCTTTGATCCATTTGAGTTATTTCTGTGTATGGTGTGAGGTATAGATCGACCCCACTCTTTTGCATGTGGATATGTGATTGTCCCAGCACCTTTTGTTGAACAGACTGTCCTTTCCCTAGTGAGTGGTCTTGCCACCTTTGTCAAAAGTTAGTCGATTGTACTTGCAGGGGTTTATTTCTGGTCTCTGTTTCTTGGTATGTATGTCTGTCTTTATGCCAGTACCATGCTGCTTTGATTACTGTAGCTTTGTAGTAAATTTTGGAATCAGGAAGTGTGAATCCTTCAGCTTTGTTGTCTTTCAAACTTGTGTGGCTATTCAATGTCCTTTGAAATTCCATGTGAAACTTAGGATTTTTTTCTGCTTTGTAAAAAAACACAGAATTTTTATAGGGATTGAATGTATAGATTGCTTTGGGAGATTATTGCCATCTTTACAGTTTTAAGTTTTCCAGTTCATGAATATGTGTTTCTACTTGCTTAGGTCTTAATTTTCACAGCATTTTCATAGTTTTGTGTACCAGTCTAACTTTTTAAGTTTACTCCTAAGTATCTTATTTCTTTTGATGCTATTAAAAAAATAGTTTTCTTAATTTCCTTTTTTGGACCATTCATTTTAAGTGTGTAGGAACAGGACTGGGTTTTAATGTGATTTTTCCACCCTGCAACTTTGCTCAATTTTTGTGTAGGTTCTTTAAGGTTTTCTACATATAACATCATGGCATTGTGAATAGAGGTAATTTTCTTTTCTGTTAATTTAGATGCCTTTTCTTTTTCTTTGCCTAATGGCTCTGGCTAGGACTTTTAGTGCTGTGTTGAGAACTGGTGAAAGTGGGCATCTCTGTCTTCCGATACTAGAGGAAAAGCTTTCAGTTGTTGACCATCGAGGATTGCGTCAGCAGTGGCTTGTCATTATGGTCCTAGAAGTTGACTTCTGTTCCTGACAGATTGCCTTACATTCCTGGATCTAAGAGGTGTGCATGTCTCTTTAAGACTTTGAAGGACACCAAGGGGGAAGCTGCTCTGTTTGGCCTGGTCCTCAGGGCCCTGTGAGACTGGCTGAGGTGCACAACCCCATGCTTGGAAGACAAGGTCCCCACTGCCTAGGGTCTGCAGTAGGGGGACAGCAGTGGGTGTGGAGCTCCGCACTGGTTGCTGAGGGTCTCCTGGCAGGTTCCAGGAGAGTGGATCTGGATCTTCTTTCTAGCTTCCCCCACTCCACTATTTTCCCTAGTGTCTCCAAAGTTGTGTTTTTGTTGTTGACAACAGGGAGTGACACTTGGCCCTGAAGGCCCACTCCTGGGTCCTGAGGTGGCAGAGCAGGGCCTCCACCTCCCCACAGAGTCTTTTTAGCTCTGGTGGCCAAGTGTCAGTGTGAAGGCCAGGTGGTCAGCATGGGGACTGGAGGTTAGCCCTGGAAATCCAAAGAAACTACCTCAGTGTTTAAAGAAAAATGAACACTGTGTATGCAAAAGGTCAGAAACATTACTGACCAGTGTTGTCTTTTCTTCCAGGGTGTCTGGTAGGAAGAGTGAAAGCAAAGAAGCCAAGAAGTCAGAAGAACCAAAAATCCGAAAGAAACCTGGGCCTAAGCCGGGCTGGAAGGGCAAGCCACGGTGTGAGAGGTGAGGGGCTGGAGCGGGGGTTGTGCAGCCTGTGGGGGCCGTGGCTCCACGTGTGCTCTGCATTGCAGGGAGGAACTGCCCACCATCTACAAGTGTCCGCACCAGGGCTGCACGGCCGTGTACCGCGGGGCCGACGGCATGAAGGTGAGGGGGCTCCCAGGAGAGCGCACCCCCAGCTCTGCTGACAGGGCCTGCCTGGGTCTGTGCCTTTGCTGGGAGGAGGCACGCGCGCTGCTCTGGTGTGTTGGCCAGGCCGGGGGACTCACGCCCCTGGTCCCTCCCACAGAAGCATATCAAGGAGCACCACGAGGAGGTCCGGGAGAGGCCCTGCCCACACCCCGGCTGCAACAAGGTGTTCATGATCGACCGCTACCTGCAGCGCCACGTCAAGCTCATCCACACAGGTGTGTCCCTTCCCCTGCAGATGGGGCTCCGGGGAACTGACACTGAAGAAACCCTGGTGCTGTCCTGTGAGTTTATTGTGGTCTGTTTTTACATCATTGTGTGTGTCAGTTGCTTAGTCATGTCTGACTCTTTGCGACACCATGGACTATAGCCTACCAGGCTCCTTTGTCCATGGGATTCTCCAGGCAAGAGTACTGGAGCGGGTCGCCATTTCCTTCTCCATTTACATTATCACTGGAAGAAAATGATATATGCTTTTCAGATTATAAAAGTAACCCAAAGCACAGGGAATGTGGCGCCCGTGATCACCGCCATCAGCATGTGAGGTTACTACCGCTTCTCTCTGAACATGCGTCCACGACCTTGGACTCGTGTGTGCCTATGCTCTTCATTGCTGGTTCTGCCCAGAAGGCAGCTCTCGCGACCTGCAGCCCCCACGTCCAGATAGTCCATCCTAAACGATATTTTTCCTCTGTTGATCTTTGTACAAATGATTGACTTCCTCACTCTGATTTGCCCACTTAATGGCTGGCTCACAGTCCCTTGGTTTCACAGCATTTCATGTTGTGAGTGTTCTTGTCTGTTAGTCCAGACACAGTAATTCCCTGGTGTCGGGTCAAGCTGTTGTAACTCAGTCTGACCACAGTCGTGACCACGAGCAGTTTTTATTTTCAGTACAGAACAGTCTAGACCTCACAGTTTCAGGACGATTGCTCCTAGTCACAGAGGAGCCTGCCTGTGCGGCTGTGTCACATGTTGGTAGATGTGCAGTGATGTAGGAGAGAAGCATGTGGTGTTGCTCCAGGTGCATGGCTGGGGGTGTGACGTTCAAGTTTTGTTGAAAAGCTCTTGTAAGACTGACTGCCACAGTGGGTACCCCTGTGGTGGGGACAGTCCCTAGAGTAGCAGTAGCTGTAATCAGTCATCTGTGAAATTGCACTGATTGGGCTTCCTCTAAGAATTGGTGCTCCAGAAAATAGGAGGTTTAGGGAAACATGCTACAGCCAAGTGACGTGGGTCAGAGCTGTGTCACCTGTGAGTCAGGTGCTTGGGCACCAAGGGGACAGTGTCAGGGCCTGTGGTCACTCCCTATCTGGTCCCCAGAGGTGCGGAACTACATCTGTGATGAGTGTGGACAGACCTTCAAGCAGCGGAAGCACCTCCTGGTCCACCAGATGCGCCACTCGGGAGCCAAGCCTCTGCAGTAAGTGGGGGTGGTGGCCCTCCCGCTGGCAGCACCCTGGCCCTGGCTCACTGCCCCCATCCCATAGGTGTGAGGTCTGCGGGTTCCAGTGCCGGCAGCGGGCATCCCTGAAGTACCACATGACCAAGCACAAGGCTGAGACAGAGCTGGACTTTGCCTGCGACCAGTGTGGCCGGCGGTTTGAGAAGGCACACAACCTCAACGTGCACATGTCCATGGTGCACCCGCTGACGCAGGCCCCGGAGGCCCCGCCCAGGCCCGCAGCAGGGCAGGTGGTGAAGGCTGAGCCCACCTGAGGGCCTGCCTGCCCTGAGCTCAAGTGGTGACTGAGGTTCAGGCCTGTGCGCAGAGTGGTGCCCTGATGCATCCCCACTATGCGTGCTAGGTGGTGATGGTTCAGTCTACGGCTTGCGGGGTCTTGTGGCCTCTGCTCTGGGACCAGCAGTTTCTTCTCCTATAACCAGAGTGACTTGGGCCAGATGCAGATTTTAGAGAACTGATTCCTCTTCCCCACTAAAGCAATTGAGATTTGTAACCCACTTTTCAGGGCAACAAGAGCTCCGTGTCATGCTTGTAATAAATTATTTACCGAGGAGCTGGGCAGTGCCCTGTGCAGACTGGGTCAGAAGAGTTGGGGCTCCTGGGAGAGATCGGGGTCCAGCACAGCCTGCCGCCTGCTCAGGAGGGCAGCACTCACTTCCGGGTCACAGTCTCCACTCACAGCCAGCAGCTGCAACAAAGCCCACATGCTGGGCCCATTCTGCCCCCGTCCCTCCCGGGCCTGGATGCTGGATGCCAGCTTTCCCCAAGGCATCCAGCATCCTCACGTCACACGGTGACATGGACCTAAACACAGACACCACAGTGAGCACCTGGGCGTTACCTCTGCCACATGCAAGAAGCTCCTTTCTGGGCACCGAGGTATCAATTGCAGCAGAAACAGACGGGCATTTGTTATCAGGCTTACAGGGTCGCCCTAGAAAGATGGGCAGTGCCAAGGTCAGGGTGCCCACAGCTGTGAACTGTGCCAGGAGCATCACCCTGGTCTGTTTGGAGATGGGGCCTGGCCCTGCACCTGCCTGGGTCGGGAGCTCCCCATCATGGGCCACAGTCCAGACTGCACCGGTTTCCCCGGCCACAAAGAGGCCAACAAGCTTCAGGTACATGTTGAGAGCAACGTGCAGGAAGGCATCTTCTGTGAGGAGGGCATCCTCGTCAAAGTAGGGAAGGAGGCTGAAGGCAGACACAGGTGTCAGGTGACCTGACCTCACACGTCTGACTGGGGCTGGTGGCAGGCAGCAGGGGCGCAGCCTCTCCATCTTGAAGGACCCCTGCTGTCCCTGCCCTGACCTCCAGGCCCTGAGGGTTACCTGTAGAAGGCGACCGGCAGCAGTCTGACCTGGTGGTCGGGGGCCAGACCAAGGAGGGTGCGCCCCAGGGGGACATCTGCAAAACCGAGAGGCTTGTCAGCAGTGCGGGGTCCTCCCATAGTGTCAGGGTCTCCAGGAGTTGTGTGCCTGCTGACCCAGAGGTGGTGACCTCACGCCACAGACTAGGGGGTGGGGGCTGGGTCCCTGAAATCCTCAGGGCTCCACTAAATTATTAAGTGAATCTGCATACTTAACCAAGAACATAAAGTTGCAAAAATGAGTTTTTAAAGTGAGCCCCAAGGAGGGCTCCCGTGTAACCATTTGAAAGTTCCTTCTGAAGAGAAGGACTAAGGAGTCTGACCTCCCGCCAGAGGGCTGGGGGCCAGCACAGACATGGCTGGCAGCCTCTGGATCTCTCACCCGCCTCCGTCAGCTGAAAGACCAGCAGCCAGGAAATCCTCCTCCTCTGCAGACACCCCAAGATCTCCGCACAGATGTCCAGAGCCCTCAGGGAACCAATGGCCTGTGACCCACAGAAAAACAGGAGAACTCAAAGGTGACAGTGGGCAAGGAGGGGGTGTCTACCTGGGGCCCTGTACAGACCCTCAGGGTACAGGGTCTGAAGGGAGACCCCACAGGGCAGGCCCATGGCCTGGGGTTTTCTCTCCTGAGAAAGTTTTTGCCCCAAAGGTACCACACCTCCCCTGCTCAAGAGACCTAATTTAGGAGGTCTGTGGGGAAATGGGGATCCATGGTTTCAAGCGCCCTGCGGGCAGGGGCTCGCCACCTTGTCCAATGTGGGAGAGGGTGTGACTTACCTGTGGAGTCAGATATGAAGAGAGCAGGCCCATCAAGGAAAAGAAAAACAGGGAAACGAACAGCTACAAATGAAAACACATCCGCTTACAACATGAGACTACCTGTATTCTGTCCCTGAGAGTAACTGTAAGTAAAAAACATTCCTCACTAATTGAGTGTTTATAGGCCTAGGTTAGAAATCTTTAGGGGAATCTTCACAGGAATAAAATTTCCAGTCGCTTTTAGGGAATTTAATGGGTTATAAACAATTACTGCTTGGGGCCCATCTCTGTGGGTCTGTCGGGACAGTGGTCTGGAAGATACGGAGCCACTAAAAGCCTTCCAACAAAAACAGCCTGAAAACTCTTAAGAACAGATGCTCCCTGGGACTCGGTTACTTGAAATTCTAATCACTCAGATCCCACACAGCTCAGCAGTTATTGTCAGGCAGGTGTATACAACCGGAGCTTCTGGGGAGCTCTGGGTTTTAGAGAATCAGGGGTTCAGCTGGATGCACCATGGCAGCTCCCAGTGGGGACACCAGCCTGCCCTCCGAGCAGCCCTCCTCCATCCAGCCCTGGTCTCAGCGAGCAGCTGAATGGGGTATAGGTACCTTGATGAGTGCCAGCCAGCCCTAACTGCCTCCTCCTGGGGATTATGGGGAGGATAAACAGGTCAAATAAAAGCAGTTGAGAGTTAACCTGAAAGTAAGTCTTATCAAACCTGTACACCCAGGAAGGTCTGCTTCCAAATAAAGTCACAAGGACCCCAAACACTTGTGTGTCCTTGAAAAGCACAGTGTGTTAGATGAACCCTGAGAGAAGGTGAGCTTGCAGGAAGAGGGTCTCATCCTTGCCTCCTCTCCTTGGCCATCCAGCTTCCCCAGCTCCTGCCGGAAGCTCTCCTTCCTGGCCCGTTGAATCGCAAAGTGCAGGGCAGCCGCGCAGAGCCAGGACGGGCCAGCTGCGGGGGACGGTGTGAGGGTGGAGGACACACTGCACAGACAAGAGGAGTGTATTACCACAGGAACCCCTGCCCCCAACCTGGCTCTGCACAGACTGGCCCTGTGCCCTGGACACAGGAAGCAGTGCAGCTTGCAGGGGGTCTCAGCTTTGTCAGGAGGGTGTGGAACGCAGGGTCGCCTGGAGCCCTTCCCCCGATTCCCCAGAATCTGCACCGGCCTCCCACACAACCCCTGCCCCAATTGCACTGTGATGTTCAAGGTCCTTCAGTAGGTTAAAACGGCCAAAAGTGAAAAACAGAATAAGTGCAGTGATTTAACAAACTCCTGCTCTGTATACGATTAGAGTCAGTGGGCAGACTGGCTTTCCTTGTTTTCTGAGGTTTCCAGCATCACTGACTCTGGGTGCCTGAGGGATAGAAATGCTCACAGGAAAATGTAAGGAGGCTGGAGAGGGCCAGTGATCCTCTCTGTGACCTTTAGGAGGGCACCCACTGGGAAGTAAGAGGAGACGGGCAGGTGAACCCTGCACCTTGCAGGGCCTGTCCAGAGGCCTCTCCAGCTCCCTATATGCTGGGCAGGTCAACAAGAGCATGTGCCCATACTCACCTCTCAGCGAAGAGGTGGGCCTCCTGCAGCTTCCGCAGCTCTGCAGGGAGCGGGCTCTGGGACCACCTCCTCCACCGGCAGTGCAGTTCCGGCTCCAGGCTCGACCACCACAGCTCATGGGAGAGAACGGGCACCGACAGTCGTTCCCCACCACCAGGGCTCTTTGGAGACCTCAGTGACCCTGACCATCTGGGCAGGACACGTCCACCTGCTGGCTGACACCCACCCCCCTGAGCCTGGCTCTGCTCATCTAGTGCTCCCTAACCACAAGGACAGTGTCTCATCTACGGCCCAACACAACTCATCCTCAGGACGCACGGTTGTCCAGGGAGCTCGGCATAGGACGTGCTGCTCTGAAAGAATGGGGCTGTGTCCTCCCTCCTGACAAAACGAGAAGGGGTGAGAAAGCCCACAAGGGAGCCCCTCCTGAGGAACTTTGGAACGCCATGCAGAGGCTGGGCTGCAGGGGCTGAGCTGGCAGCTCCAGCCCAGAGCACACAGTGTGAACGACTCCTGTTGCTCACTCTGGCACGGATGGACTCCTGTGACCCTGTCCTCCCGCTCCAGTTCTCTCCCCACTGCTCCTGGGCCATCTTCTCCTGACATAACACCCACTGTGCCTGGGATCACACAGCCAGGAAGCCCTAGACAGACGTGCAACCCCAGCCACACTGACCCTCATGGCACTCCACCAGGCCCGGGAGCTCCCCCAAGAAGACGGCAGGCCTACCAGAGCAGAGGTGAGCAGCAGGGGGCACTGGGTCTGGCAGGTGGTCAGGGCCAAGTCGGCTGCCAGGGATGGGTCTCTGCTTCGTGCACAGGTGTTGAGGAGGCCCTGGAGGAGAAGATGCCCACCACTGGGTTTGCACGTGGACTCTGGGAACCATTGCATACACAAGGGCCAGGCCAGAGGTCTGAGCAGTGACACGGGAGGGGTGGAGGGAACTGGAATTACCCTGAAGAAGTGGGCGGTGATGTCGTGGGTGAGGGCACCATCATGGGAGAAGTTCCTCTGCAAGATAGTAGAGGCCAGTGAGGAAGGAAGGAGGTGGACGGGGGTGGGCGGCCGTGTGCCGTCCCTCCTCCCCCAGCACCTGGCTGCTTTCACAGGCCGTGTTCAGAGCTTGAGGGGGAGCAGCCTCCAGAATGAACTTAAACAGAAAATCTCACCTCATTTCTGCTGCTCCCCAGTTACCCTATAAGCTCCACACAGATGACCAGAACCTCAGATCAACCTCCAGCCACATGGTGCAATTTTACAAAGCCTCCTGCGGTGGGCACAGCACCTCCTTGTCCCTGACTGTGCACAAGTAAGGGAGGGTACCCTCTGGAGCCTGAAGAGCCAGGTGTGGGCACTGTCTGGCTTTTGTGCCCAGAGGTGAAGCAGGCGGGTCAGTCAGCACTTCTGGGGCCCAAACTGCTAACCTGGGGAAGCTTCTGTGAAGGAGTCGTGTTCCAGAGAGGGCACTGGCCCCAGTCTCTGGCCTTGCCGCCTGTGTCCAACAGGGTGAAGGACTCCCTGTGGCTCTAAGTGCCACAGCCTATCCTCAGTGACCTGCTGCAGGTAGGACTTATACCGAGGCTGCTGGCTCCACGTGACCACAGATGCACTCCTGAACTTTCCCCAGAACTAGTCTACGGTGCCCACATGGCCCCCAGCCCCGCACCTGACCTTGCTCGCTCCACACCTACCAACTCTGAGTTGACCAAGTGGAAGAAATCAGTGCAGCTGGGGGCGGCCGGCTGCTCCGCACGGGGGCTGCTGACCAGCATGGAGGGGGGCAGGCCGAGGAGGGTGCTGGGAGGACAGAGGTGTGGACAGTGACCCCCAAGAGCAATGCTTGGAGCAGCAGCCACCCTCCCAGCCTGTTGGGAACTGGCCCTAGTCTGCGGCCCATCCCTCCCTGGAGGGCCTGGGCTCCTGTGCTGCTGGGTCCACAGACACCACTGTGCTTCCCCAAAGCAGCCATGCAGTTTCATGATGACCCAGGGTGGGAGCAGTGTGTGAACCAACGAGCTCACTAGCCTGGGAAGGATGTCAATTCACAGCTCAGTTGTGATGAAGCTGCTGTGAGGACCCCTGAGCCCACATTCGATGTGAAGCCTTTGAACTGAAGGGATCCTGGGCCCAGACCCTGCTCTCCAGGGGACTCCCGGGGAGAGGCCAACCCAGAGACCCGCAACTAGAGGGAAGAGAAGCCAAAGTGGGGAGAGACCCTGGGACACGACCGTGTTACCGTTTGCAGATGAGCAGCTCCCGCTGTCTCTGGAGGCGGCTGGCCATGTCCCACCCGTGAGTCAGGGCCTGGAGGCGTCTGTGGAAAACTCCGAAGAGAAAGTGTCCATGGGGAGCAGCGTGGCTGAGGGGCGCAGGGCCCTGCTCCAGGTCAGCAGCCATCTCCTGGAGATGGCAGCAGATGAAGAGCACCCATCTCCTTATCGCCCTGTCACACGCGACCTCTAACCCCACAACTCCTGCCGCGGCCGCCCTCCCAGGTACTTTCTTCCACTTCCCATTACGATGGATGCAGAGGACACACGTCCCCTTTTGTGTGTTGTGTTAGGATCTCCCTTTCATCCTCCACATTTTCTAAATTCAGGCACTTTTAAAGAGAGATAGCGGGAATTCCAGATCCCATAAGACAGAGCTGCATCGGCATGTCCACAGTTACAGACTCCCAGCGCACAGCCAGTGAGAAGGACAGGCCTGGTCTGCCCTCTGACCCCAGAGCCCACTCTCAGGAGATTTGGGCGGCAGCTTGCTGACAGAAAGGCACTTTTCCCTCCAGGATGAGAACCTGCAGGGCTTCTGCGCCCTTCTCAGTGTTCCTGCCTCAGTGACAAGTGACCCGGGAAACAGAAGGGGCTCCAGCCTCTGGTCTTTCCAAAGTCTCAATACTCAACCAAGTGGAGGGTTATTTATATCAGTTCTCAAGAGTCTGACCTCCTAGCGCAGCACCCAGAGTTAAAGAGCAGAGAATGGGAGTAGCAACCAAGTTACTACTGAAGTCCATATTTTTACTTCCTGTTTTCAAATCTTAAATGTCCTAAAGCCTGGAGATGCTTCCTGTATTTCATCTTTCATTTTTGTGTTCCTTTGACGTTCATGGTGACATGAGTTCACAGAACACGTGGTCTCTGGTCTGAATGACCATGTCTGTGACTCAGGCTTTCATTCTGCTTAGAACAGGCATCTGGACTCACTGGATACTCAATAAATATCATGATAGCACATGACTTCGATGCAGTGGACACACTGAGTTTTGCATTTTCTAACTCACCTGCAATCTGGAAAAAATGTCCCGATTTCCTTTGCAGCCACTGAGAACCAAATCAGAATTCTCTGAGTGATGATGACTCCTCGAACTGAAATGAAAACACAGTGAAAGCCGCCTTAGTGTCTCCTATCTATGCTGGGCTACCTCTTCTTCTGTCTCCAGTATGGCCTGTGGTCACAGGGCCAGGGAGTACCCAGGGACCACAGGGCATGCACGGTGCCCCAGCAACAGCACAAAGCCAGCAACCAGCTCCAGCAACATATCAAAATGATTACACAACCAACTGGGATTTATCCTAAGAATGCAAGGTTGGCTCAATATGCAAAAATCAATTAATGCAATAAACATGAGTAAAATAGAAAACCAAAACCCACACAGATAAAACATTAAGTTCAACACCATCTCATGACTAAAAAAATAAACTAACTAGGAGTAAAAGGGACCTTCCTCAACCTGGCAAAGGGCATTTATGAAGAACCCACAATTCACATTGTACTCAATGATGACAGACTGAAAAGTGTCCTCCCAAGACCAGGACCAGGACAAAGTGTCTGTTCCTACTGCCTCCAGTGACCATTGCACTGTAAAGTTCTAGACAGGACAACTCAGCAAATAAATCAGCACATAAAAGTCATTCGGATTGGAAAGGAAAAGGTTAAACCATCTCTATTCACAGATGACAAGACCTTATATATAGAAAAATCATAAAAAATTAACAATAAAAAGCCATCTGAGCAAATAAATGAAATTAAAACAATGATCCCATTTACAATGGTGCTAAAAAAAATACTGCAGAATAAATTTAATCCAGGAGATGCAAGACTTGCACACTGAAAACTATAAAACACTGTTGAAAAATATCAAAGATGACCTAAACAAATGGAAGGACCCAAACTGATATACAGATACAGTGCAGTCATTATCAGAATCCCAGCTCATTTTGTACAAATTGATAAGCTGATCCTAAAAATCCAGATGGAGCTGCAAGGGCTCCAGAACAATCTTGATAAAAAAGGACAAAGTTAGCAGACTCATGTCTTCCAATTTTACTTCTTGTTTATTTTTTGGCTGCACCATGCAGTTTGTGGGACCGTAGTTACCCAAGGCCATGGCACCCCACTCCAATACTCTTGCTTGGAAAATCCCAGGGGCGGAGGAGCCTGATAGGCTGCAGTCCATGGAGTCTCGAAGAGTTGGACACGACTGAGCGACTTCACTTTCACTTCTCACTTTCATGCATTGGAGAAGGAAATGGCAACCCACTCCAGTGTTCTTGCCTGGAGAATCCCAGGGACGGGGGAGCCTAGTGGGCTGCCATCTATGGGGTCACACAGAGTCGGACATGACTGAAGCGACTTAGCAGCAGCAGCAGCAGTTACCCAAGGATTGAATCCAGGCCATTAGCAGTAAAAGCATGGAGTCCTAACCACTGGACTGCCAGAGAATTCCCACATTTTCCAGTTTTAAAACTTATTACAAAGCTATAGTAATCAAAATAGTGTGGTCCTGGCATAGGGATAGATGTAAAGATAAGCAGAACAGAGTTGAGAGTCCAGAAGTAAACTCTCACACATATGGTGAGTGGACTTTTGACAAGAGTAACAAGACCATTCAATGGGGAAAGAACAGTCTTTTCAGCAAAAAGGGCAATTGGACATTCACATCCAAAAGAATGGGGCTGGATCTCTACCTCACATCTTACAAAAAATTTACTCAAGAGACTTCCCTGGTGGTTCAGTGGTTAAGAATCCGCCTTGCAGGGGATGTGGGTTCCATGCCTGGTCAGGAAACTAAGATCCCACATGCCGAGGCACAACTGAGCCTGTGGGCTGTAACTGGAAAGTCTGTGTGCCTCAACTAAGACCTGATGCAGTCAAACAAATAAATTTAGGGGAAAAAAAAGTAACTCAAAATGGATCAAAGGCCCAAAAGCTAAAACTAAAAACAGATGAATATGGCTTCTTCAAAATGTAAAACTTATATGAATCAAAGTACTCTATCAAGGGAGTGAACCAATGACTTTAAGGGATGGGAGAAAGCATCTGTGATTCACGTATCTCAAGGGACCTGGCATCTGGACTATATAAAGAACCCTTAAGACTCAACAAACAAATAGCCCAATTGTAAATGGGCAAAGGATCTGATCAGACATCTGTCCAAAAAAGATAAATAAATGGTCAACACTGTGAGCCATCAGGGAAAAGTAAATCAAAACCATAACAAGATAACACCACATATCACCTGGACACAGCATATGTCCTTAACCAGGAGGATGATGAGACTGAACAGGCTGTGTCAGACGCCCACAGCCTGCACAGCGCAGACGGGACTGGGAAGGCCTGCCTCTCGTGGCAGCCAGTCCACACTGGTACTTCCTGCACCGCGGGTGGCAACACTGGCGCCCACCACCTACTAGACCTTTTATTCTCCTCACGTTTGCTGACCAGGTGACGCACAGAGAAAAAGAGGATACCAGAAGCTTGCCTTCACTGCAAAGATTGAAACTTGTTATCAGACATGTCCAAATGTGTGGACCGAGAGAAATAAAAACATTCTTAGAGCGACCAAAATCAAAACACACATGCCTCTGGGCACCGTTCCTAACCTTTGGCAGAAGTCCATGAGCACGTCGACCAGGGTGGTGCAAGCAGCTTCCAGGTCTCCGTCGCAGCCACCGGTGGCAGAGGGCATGGGGAGGAAGTGCTGGTGGATGGCCCACTGCTGGAAGTCCTGCCTACAATGCAAATGCCAGGGTCTGTGCCTAGGGAGGCCGCCTCAGCTGGAGGGGTTGGGGACTGCAGGTGCACGGCTGCTGAGCTGGGGGCAGAGGGGGCGTCTGTACTGGCTGGGTCCAGCAGCAGAGCGTCCAGATGTGGACCAGGCTCCACAGTGCTAAGCCCACAGCACTGGCAGCCACCAGTGCTGCAGTCTGCCCCCACAGGGAGACCGGAACCCGAGCAGGGCCTCGGCACGACCACGAGAGGCAGGGGGCACTGCAGTGAGGAGTGAGCAAGGAGGCCCCAACCTGACTCCTCACCGGCAGCACAGTGACCTGAGGGAGAGCTAAGAAGGCGTACTCTGGAGCTGCACACCAGGACGCTGGAGAGGAGGGAGGCCCCGGGCCTATGAGCATAGGAAGGAAGCGCTCAGGAAGCAAGCCGGGCACAAAGCTGATAGGTGGGAGTGCCCCACCAGCCCCTCCACCCCCACCCTCCGAGCTGCAGAGGCATTGTCATCACTCCCACTCCTGTTTGCCGTCCTTCCTAAGCCTACTTGTTCCACCAGAATCTGACACCACGTCACAGCATCTCCATGTGCGGGAACGTCTCTGACCACACCACAGATGGCGGCCTGAGGACAGCCACCCCTGCTGCGAAGCCCCTCAGCACACACCTGAGCCCCAAACAGCATACTTTATGGCTCAGCCATCTCGTTCACCGACCCCGAGACCCACAGGGGCCCCGGGACCCACAGGGCTCAGACCCCAATTTGCTCACTCCTGTTGCCACGCCTTGAAGCCAGCAATTGGTGAAGCCGTGCCCACCCTCCCCCTCCTTGGCTGACACCAGCTGAGATCTTCATGGCTCCCTGACCATGGCCCTCGGGGGTTCAGACTCCTTGTTCCTCACCCGGCAGCACCTGCTCCCACAGCCCTGCTGTATCTCCCTGCCTGCCTCCGGGCTGCACAGTCCCTCAGCAGGAATGCCCACTCAGGGCCAACGGGGCAGAAGTGCAGGTGGGGAGCCCTGTCTGTTCTGTTCACTCTACATCCCTAGCTCCCAGAACATTCTAGAAGTATCTGCCAAACCACAGGAGCTCAGGAAGTATTCCTTGAATAATAGAATGAATAAAATTATATTCATAGACTATAATATAACATAGACTGTATGTTAAGCTGAACATTAAATTGAGGATATCATGACACAAAACAGTGTAACGTTTTAAAGGGCAGATCCTTTAAGCACTTACCTTTCTGTATCTGAAAGAGAATCAACTTCAGGCTGAATTTCTATTTCCAGTTGTAACCAGTCTCTATAAGTCAACTAAGAGAAAAAGCTCAAGTGACCACCATGCCAAGGACGGTGCACAGAAGCCACAGGGTGGGCTGTGAATGTGGCTCTCATGGCAGCTGGAGGTCTCCTGTGTCTCAGACCCTCTCATCCTCATGCCACTTCCAAGTGTTAGACAGGGAGCTTGGCATGAAGCCCCAAGAACCAGTAATTTAACCCTGAAAGTGAAGCTAACTGAAACTTTTCAAACTGGTCTTAAACTGCATCCTCCACACTGCCGCCTGGCTCTGGACAGATCGTGGCATCTGCACAACTCGTTTCAGCTCACTGAATTGGGCATATAACATGAAGCTTCCAGCAGTTGCACAGCACTCACCCTGTCTTTAAATTCTGGGGCAGCTCCACATGTCCACGGAGACCAACCTCAAAACCTCACACTGCGTGTAGCAGGTGTCCCAGGGAGGGGACTGCAGGACGTACCTGGAGCCCCTCCTGCTTGAGCAGTTCCTTCAGGGCTCTTTGCTTCCACAGGCAGAGCGCGGCTCTCCGCCAGTCCACGGAGGGCAGGCACAGGGGCCTCCAGGGTAGGCTGGCCGGGTCCTCCTGAGACGGGGGGTCTCGAGCTTCTGGGAACCATCTGAACATGATGAACTGGAACTGAAAAAAGCCAGTGGCATGTGTGCTGTGAGGCCAGCCATGCTCGGCTGGCAGTGGGGAGCCCCTGCTCTTCAGATGGCACTTCAGGGGGCAGCAGCTCTGACTGCACATGTGAGGCCGCTGTGTCCTGCAGCCGTGCTCAGCCGTCCCCTGAGGCTTGCTGGCACTGGGGTCTGTGTTAGATGCTCCCAGGTGATGGACAAGCCACCTGTCTTTCCTTAGGAGACAGAAACCCCTGTCCTGTGCTGCCGGAGTCACAGGCAGCACAAGGGGACCATGGCAGCTTGGGACCTGAGGTAGGCTTCCTCTTCTGGGAAGCCACTCCCCCTGACCTGCCCCCGTCCCACACTGTGAAACTGTGGTACCAGCCCCCAGGCTGCTCCTGACAAGGCAGCTCCCAGCAGGGCCCAGGAGTCCAACACTGAGCCTGGAACTGAGAAGCAGGCTCACTGCCCAGGGGACAGGCTCCCTGGAACTCTGCATGTGCTGCAACCCCGGCTCCCGCTGGAACGGACAGCCCTGCCACCCTTGACACAGAATCCCAACACGCAGTCTCCAGGGCTATCTTTAGAGGAAGTATGCTACTGCTAGGTCGCTTCAGTCGTGTCCGACTCTGTGCGACCCCATAGACGGCAGCCCACCAAGGCTCCCCCGTCCCTGGGATTCTCCAGGCAAGAACACTGGAGTGGGTTATAGGGTGCCTCTTTACCTGGGAAGACACTTCTTATGACTACTGAGCCAATTTTATAAACAGGAGGGACATCTGTGGTTCACCTTACACCCCCTTCTCTTAACTCAGCCAGAGAGAAAAGGCAAAAGGCGGTGGCTCCCAGGAGAGAGCCCGCCACAGACCAAGGTGGTGCTGAGCACGAGATGGAGGCCACACAGCCTTGGGCCAGAGACCCGTACAAAACAGGAACTCGGCCGAGAAAGGAACCCAGAAGACTCACCTTTTTTATAAGGCCAGGAGACAGACAGCTGTGCAGAAGCTCTTGTGACTGGGAAAACTTACACAAGGAATAAGAAATTGCTGCTGTAGAAAATCTGAAAATAGAAAATGGAAATTATAACACAGAAACGAGATCCACACAAAATACAGGGTGGAAGTCAGCATGAGTCACACGAAGTGAACCAAGGGCATCCCAGCACCCCCACCCCACCCCCTAGTAATGCATCTTGGAAAATGTAAGCACGCAAGCACTCCACGTAAAGGCTTGCTTCCCCAGCGTGTTGGGGAGGGCGTGCTCCGTGGGGTTCACGAGCATGACCACACATTGTTTGCTGTTCCTGCCTATAAAGACCTCCAAGCCAGGGAGAAGTGGGTGCAGTTGCAGCCTCAGCTCTGCCCACCCATGGTGGCTCAGATGAGTTGGGCAGAGGCTGGCAGGGAGTCTGGGTAGTGAGGACAGGGCCTGACTCCCGGGGGCCTCATTAGTGAGAGCTGCTCCTGTGCTTGGCTCTCCCTGTCTGCTGACGTCAGCTTAGTCTGCAAGCCAAGACCCTGGCCCTGCCAACATCCCTCCCTGCCAGAGTCTGGCTTCTGTCCTGACTTCAGTCTTTTCACATCAGCAGCTGCAGAAAGCCCCAGGTCTCTGCCATGGGGTGGCCACTCTCACCCCAGCCATCTCTCACACCTGCCAAGCCTGGTGCTGGGCTCCCTGCAACTGCTGGGTCCTGGGAGAGGTTCTGGCGCTTTGTGTGCAGTGACGGGACAGCCATGCGTGCAGAGGAGTCCCCCAGAGAAAGCTGCTCGCCACAGGGAGACCCCAGAACTGACCCTGAGGGACAGGTCCACCCAGCTGCTGGCCACCCAGCCTAGAGAAGGACACCTGCAGCCCAGAGCCAGCGTCTCCAAAGGCAGGGAGCAAGGCAGGATGACTTCACTGTCCTAACCAGAGATACCAGCATGCGCCCAGATACATCCAGACAAGGTTCCTTTCGGGAGGTGTGGACCAGCACAGTATGGAACACGTGTGTCTGTGCTGTGCTGTCTGAGGAACACATGTTACTACTGACAGGGTGTACTTACTTCAGACACAGGGCCGAGGCCTGCTGGGCCGCGCAGGGCAGGAGGCTGTCAATGAACTCAGGGATGGGCAGGCCCCTGGCAGGGGCTGGAGGGCCCACGTGCACCTTGGGGAGCTCAGACCTGGACTCACTCAGGTGAACAGCCAGCGCAGCCAAGCCCAGCACGTGTGAGGCACTCAGGCTTGGGCCCTAAGACAAGAGAGAAAAGGTGTTCGGTGCTGGGGGACCGGGTGGGGGACCCACTCCCAGCTGGAGGGAATGGCAGCCCTACCTGGTGATGGAGCAGCTGGCAGAGCCTGGTGAGCACGGCTGGCAGGAACCTGTGTCCACACAGGGCCCTCACGAAGTGGGTGGCCCAGGGGCCCTGCCTATGGGGACAGCCATAGAGAACAGGGCAGTGGCAGTCCCAGCCCTCCCAGCCCTCTCAGAACCCATGGATGAGCAGGCAGGCACCGCAGACCCAGGAAGAGCCAAGTCGCTCCCCAGACAGCAGGCTCACCTGCTGAGAGGCTGCCTTGCCCACGTGCCTGTGGTACATCAGCCCCCAGCCCTCCCCACCCTCCCCCAGTGCAGCAGGACATCGGGAGTGGCCCAGGGCCCAGAGCTGGACCAAGACCGATGGCCTCTCATCAGGAGCACCAGGCCACCCTCGGGGCAGCTCCAACCACCTGCTGGGACCACCCAGCCTCTACCTGTCTGGTGGGGCGACGCTGGAGGCTGCCATGAGGTTCTGACAAAAAGACGTCAGCAGGAGGTCCACCACCTGAGAGGAAAGGTCTTTTCAGAGCATTTACACCCCGGACACACAGGATCAGAGCTAAGCTCACGAGACTACGAAACAGGCTGCTGCCCAGAGAGAAGGTTGCCACTCCCAGGTCATAGGAACCCCCAGACCCTAGGAAGGTCCCCCGGGGTCATGATGGGATGTGTCAGTGGAGAACAGGGTCGGCAGACCTGCCCACACCTTCGTCCCAAATGCAGAGTCTGCATGCAGACAATACTCGCTCACACATGGTCTCCCACACTCACCCTCTGCTCCAGTGGCTGCAGCTCGGGGGCCTGGACACTGAGCTGCACCAGGGCCGCCTCGTCACTGCTGACATCCTTGCTGAGGCCCAGGACAGAGTGGAGCCTCTCAGAGACCATGGCCACCTGAGCTGATAGCTCTACGAGGGAGGGACTACCATAAGCAGGGGCATCCCTGCCCCCACTGTGTCTACACCATCCCCAACTTGCATCGCCTGCCACCTCTGCAGGCGCTGACACCTGCTGGAGCCCCTTGGCCCAGCCTTGGTGTCCCCCAGGACCACAGGCTGCAGGGGCGGTGTTAGGAAGGGCCATGCTGGCCACAAGGGGATGTCCTGGGCCCGCAGGGTGACCACAGCTGCGGTAGAGCTAACCACACAGGGCTCGGACTGTGAAAACCATGTGTCACTTCTGACCCTCAATTTTAACTCCTCACAGGCTTCCATGTTCTCTGCAGGTCAGATGTGAATGTACATACATTATATGCGTTCACAACATACCTAATTTTTTTGATATCTCTAGGCTACATGGTTTATCTGCAAGTTTTTTCAAATTGTCATTTACCTCCGAAAAATTAAGTATATTTACTGAAAATAATCTGCATATACTGAATGGACCTGTGCAGTTAAAAACATGGCTTATTTATATTAGTTTCTGCATTTAGCATAACAAAGTCTAAAACTACTGGAACTGAGCACTTTATTTTGTGGCCACCGCGTGCTCTGAACTGCACAGACTGGTTCTCCAAGTCCCCCAGAGGAGACAGCCCAGGAGCAGAGACCCAGTGCTGAGGGCTGGAGGTGCCGGGCAGTGGAGGTCAGAAAGAAAGCCATACCCAGCCCAGCACACGGCTTTCTCTTCTACATCACCTATCCCACCAGTGCCAAGGAGAGAAAGTTCACCTTCTGCCAAGGCTCGGGACAGCCTGCATGTCAGAAACAAGGCTACGTCCTCCACACCCACCAGGCCGTGGTCAGGCTTCGTGACAGATGCTGAGCTCAGGGAACACAATGACCACTGTGGCTCAGGGACCAGCCATGAACTTGAGCATACGGGACATGCCTTCCCACCCACAAACACCCACTGTGGACAGTCCTGCCTGCAGCCTCCTCCTCACCGTCATGCTGGGTGGGGTCCGTCATAGAGGCCCTGAGCTCCTGCAGGGCAGCCATGAGCAGGTCCAGTGGCTCCTCTGCACAGCTGGGCTCCACCTCCCCTCCCTGGGCTGCATCTGAGAGGCAGGAGGTGATTTTCACAATTGGGCTAGACAGCAAGCACATGGAAGTTTAGGAAAAAACCATGGTTCTATGCACATCATCGCGGCAAGTGTAAAATGCATATACGTAATAAAAAAGACCAAACGCTTGTGGAGGGAGGCTGGGCTGGGGGTATGAATTATGGACAGATGATGGTCAAACTGATGATGATGTTTCTTAAACTTTTAAGTAACATTGTGATACTGTTTTTTACCATAGGATGTTAAGATGAAATGTTAGAGGGAATTACCAGTCCTCAACATACATTTAAAAGGTTCTAGAAGCCCTTTTCCAAAAGCAGGACCAGGGATCAGGAAGAGAGGCAAGGCTGCTCTTGGCTGTGGACACAGCCCTCCAGCCCCTTGGCACCTCATCAATGAGATGTTCTGATACGGGTCCAAACAGGTGTGGGTCCCCTTGGCCGTCAGAACCTGTGGCAGACTCTGTGCGAGTGTTCTGCCAGACAGAACCAGAGAACAGAGTTGCAGGCAGTCAGTCAGCCTAACTGGCCGGCAGGCAGCAGAGGCTTTGACCAGAAAACAGCAGCACCATCTGAACACTGAGAGACCAGGCCCTGTGCAGATGGCACCTTGCTCCTGGGGGGTGGGGTAGGGACAGTGTCCCCAGCTTCTCCAGGTCTGATGCACTCTTGGCCCAGGTCTACATCACTGTCCCCTAGAAGCAGCAAGATCCCCACCAACATCACAAAGAGCTGAGGCAGACCCCCAGTAGGACACGGTGCAGAACCAGCACCATGACCTCAGCCTGGCTGGTCACCTGAATGTAAAGCTCGAATCAGATGGGCAACAGAAACCATGTCACAACCTCAGTGGGGCACACAAAGATGACAGTCAAGTGGACTTGGTACCATGTCCTTCAGGAAGTGTACGGCAGGTACTTCCCGGCTGAGACCTGAGAGGGTTGATATCACAGGCAGCCCTCCAGGTGTCACAACCATCCGGGGGCTGAGCCAGTCAGTCTCTGAAGCCACAACTCTGACCAGACCAAGCATGACATGACCAGACCAGAGGGACTACGGCTCCACCAATAACGTCTCGTGATTCGGGAAGCAGAGATGGGCACGAATGAGGACCACACCTTCTGGCTGCTTCTGTCCGGCAGTGGAGCAGGCTTGGCGGTAGGCGGAGTACAGGGCTGGGGGAATTTTATCCGCTCTGGGTCAGAAGGAAACAGTAAAATAGTCTACTGCAATTACAATTCCAGAAACTATCAAAAAACACAAATATGCAATACAGTAAACTATACAACACATAAACAGATTATACGACACCACACCACGTGACTCTACTGAATAATACATGCTACATAAACGTCTGCCAATGGTTTTTGTTGGGTAGAGAGATTAGAAATGATTTTCACTTCTCTCAGTCAAGTTTTGGTAATTCTCAAATTTTAAAGGTGAAATTAATTACTTTTAATGAGAAATGCTAAGAAAAACACCCAATTAATGCTTACGACACTCAAAATATAAGTCCAGTGATGATGCAGGGCAGCTACAGGGCATGGACCCAGGTGGCATGCCCTCATGGCACAAGGACGAGTCCAAAGACAAGAGCCACGGAGTCACCTTCAGAGGAGTGGAAGTCACAAGTGGCCCAGTTATGAGACACATGGACAGCAGCATGGTCTGCAGGACACTCCCCCTCCACACACACTGTGCTGCAAACTGTGATGACAAGACTCAAGCAGAACAGAGAGAGACCTGCTGCGGTCTAGAGTATGACTGTGCACAGGGGCTGGAGACTAGGAGCTGAGGGGCACCACCTTCTGCCCTGGGGTCAATAAAGCCTTTAGCCCAAAGTCAGAAACCAGTGCAATTAAAAAGAGCAAACTCAAGGAAACAGAGAAATCCAGAGAAATCCACAAAAAGAAACTGTGAGTCATTGCTTTCATTAACATCTTCAGAGAGACAAGACATAGCACTGCAGCTATGAAACAAGAATAGATTGCTGGGGGCTTCCCTGGAGGTTCAGTGGTAAAGAATCTGCCTGTCAATGCAGGAGACAAGGGTTCGATCACTAGTCCAGGAAAATCCCACATGCCATGGAACATCCCGTGCGTCACAATTGGTGAGTGTGTGCCCTAGAGCCCATGCTCCACAAGAGAAGCCACCACAATGAGAATCCCGTGCACCACAACTAGAGTGGCCCCTGCTTGCTGCAACTAGATAAAACCTCACACAGTAACAAAGACCCAGCACAGTCAAAAATAGATTGTATTAAAAAAGGAATGGACTGCTGTACAAAGAAATATCTGATGGCAGAAATGAAACACTCAGTAAAAGTACCTACAGATAAACTTTAAGAAATCTCCCAGAAAGGAGACGGAAAACAAAATGAAATAGATATGCAAAATATGACAAAAGAGGAAAAAGTCAGAAGACACTTCAGGAAATATAACACCTAAAAAAGAGAAGTTCCAAGAAGGAAAAAGACACAGAGGAAACTTTCAATGACATGAACCAAGATAAAATAATCAGAGTCTGGGACTGGCTTCAAAACCATCCAGAATACTGAGTGGGTAAATGAATTTGAAGGCTACAGATGAAACAAGATTGGTCATTTATTGATAACTATTAAATCTGGGTGGCAGATTCTATTCTGCTTTTCTGTCTTAAATTTTTCATAAAATTTTAAAAAAGGGTTTTAAATATCCAGGAAAATTCCTCAGTACTGAAGGATATGAACTTCCAGATTAAAAGCCCCACCATATGGGGCTTCTACAAGCTTCTACACCTTGCTCCAGTCCATGCCTCCCCTTCTACACCTTGCTACATCATTTCACCAGAAATGAAATCAGATCTACAGTGAAATGCACTGCTTTAAAACTTCAGAACACAGGGAACAAAGACACTACAGGCCTCCAGAAAGAACACAGATCCCATGCAGAGAGTCAGAAATTGTAAGTTTCTAACATCTCAGCAGCAACACTGGACATTAGAAGTCAAGGAAGTGATGCAAAAATTTGAGGGAAAATAATTTCCAACTTAGATTTCTATACCCAGCCAAACTACCTATCAAATGACGGGCTAAAAAAAGTGTCAAAAAATTTACCTCCCATCCATCCTTTTGTGAGAAGCTTCAATAGGATGCTTTCCACCAACACAAAGGAGTAAACCAAGAAAGAGGAGGATCTTGATATAGAAAAGAGAAGCCAGCACAAGCCATGGCAGAGGACAGCACAAGGTGATGCTGAAGGGAGACGCAAGGATGACAGCTGTCTTAAAGGCATAAACAGCTAGTAAGTAACAATGGAGCAGGTTAGAAGGCCTAGAAGAGATTTCCCTACAATATAACTGCAGGGATACTCAACGATTCTGAACAAGAGAAGAGTTAGACACCCGCTGAGTTTGCAGGGAAGCATATAAATATGTACAAGGAAAACTAAGATAAAACAAAGATGATTATGAACTCCAGAGAAAACAAAAGGAACAACTCTGAACAGTGTCTGGATAGTCTTAAAAACAAGCACTAAATACTGAGGTTTTAAAAACTATTACAGGAAGGATAGCTATGTTTGCTGGTGGAGGACAGAAAACTAAAACAGAAAAAGCGGTAAGTATGGAAATAAAGTTATTTGGAGATTTGGGGCAAAATATAAAAAAATCAGGTAAGAGATGAAAATGCTTGCTTCCAGAAAGAAAGTGAAGTGGCAGGATGGGTGGGGCATGGCTATCTGTCCTAAACTTCATAGAAATATCTGATTCTTTAGTCTAACTTGTGTTTTTTTTTTAATTTTGACATATAGTTGAATTATAATGTCGTGTTAATTTCTGCTGTATAGCAACATGACCCAGTTATATATATCGATACATTCTTTTTCATATTCTTCTCTATTCTGATTTATCACAGGATATTGAATAGTTACCTGTGCTATATAGTAGGATCTTGCTGTTTATCCATCCTTTATGTAACAGTGTACATCTGCGGATCCCAAACTTCCGGTCCATGCCTCCCCTTCTACACCTTGCTCCCCTCCTGGCAACAAGTCTGTTCTCTCTGTTTGGGAGCCTATTTCTATTTCATTTGGACCATGTTTTAGATTCTACATACAAGGGACATCATATGATATTTGTGAAGTTGTGATATTCAGAATCAAAGAAATTTTCTTTTTAACATTTTAAGCAACTAATTTTAAGGCAACTTTATAGATAAATAGAGCATACATGTGACACCACACAGGTCTCTGCTGCTAGCCCCCAGCCGCACTGGCCACACGTACCTCCTCAGGGACTCGATAAGAGCCTCGCGGGAATCAGGGGCTCTCGGGAGCTATGAGGAAAGACAGACTCTGTGAGATGCTGAGAGGAACCCCAGTCTCTGCCAACCCGGCCCCAGGGTCACGGAGACGTGTACTGACCACTCGTGGTGTGAGCAGCGCAGGGAGGAAGTGGGACAGATAATAGGACCTCCGGAATATGCTGCAACGGAGAAGAGCAGGCTCAGGGCGGCCCCTGGCAGAGGACCTGCAGCAGGGCAGTGCCATCCACATCTGGGGCCATCCCTGAAGGTCAGCATCATGTTTTCAAGTCTTCTTTCTCACTGTTTAGGGGCCCTTTGCACAAACAGAACTCTGTGCTGGTGACCACCTGTGCCTGGAGAGTCAGGGCATTCTGGAATCTGGGCTCATCCATGATCAGGAGGTTGACCGTGGGAGCTGGGGACCATGCACATCCCTCAGCGGCAAAGCCTTAAGAAAGCTACCCTATGCTGGGAGCAGCCAGAATTCATGCTTTGGGGTCACAGCAAATTCTACAAAATTTTGCTATTCAACTCCCTGCACTGGCCTCACACGGTCACTGCTGAAGCATGAACAAGAAAAATCATTGTGGCTTAAGGGCGGGCCTGTTCTGATCCCTCTGAACAGCTTTCCTAAAGGGCCTGCCCATCATGGCCACAGACCTTCGCTGGGGCCTGCCCAATAGCCCTCCCAGTGTGTGACCCTACCTGGCCTCTAGGATGGCGACGGGAACCTTCCCTGTGTGTTCAAACACCGTGAGTGCCTTCTCGACATCCTGGGATGCTTGGCTCTGGGGCTGGATGGAAATGAACAGAAGACTTAAAGAAAAGGCAGGAGCACAGCAGGGCCACAGTTTTGTGGTCAGGTGAGAGGCATGAGAGAGCAGGGCACGTGGACAAGCCCCTGTGCCAGCAAACTGCTAGGAGGGATCGACTGCTGCCCCCAGCCTCAGTGAGCTCACCATGTTGGAGAGCTGCCCTGCCGGCCCCGTGGGTCTGTCCCTCCACCCTCTTTCTGCTTCCCTTCTAGAGCAACAAAGATCCCAATGCAAAATTTTCAGGTGGGAAGATGCAGAGACCTGATATTTGACATTTAAAAACATTATGAAATGGCAACTTGTAAACAGCAATAAATCTTAAATGGAAACTGCTTTACATATTTTAAAGCTTTAATCTGACAGTCCAGCAGCACCTCCAAAAGTTCTTCATAGACTCATAACTTTGAGGTTAGAGTGTCTTAGGAAAGTACACACAGCCCTACACCCACCTGACATGCGTCTACACGAACAGTTAACACTTTTTTCTATAATTCTGAGAAAAACACAACCTTGCCCTTCCCCAGCTGATTTACAGACCTCTTTGTCCATGAAACCACGTGAAGGGGACCCTAAGAAGAAACGTTACTGGCCGTGGGGCCCCTGCTGCTGCTATGAACAGACACCAGAGGACGGCTTGCCCGGCCGCCACACATGCGGACGCCCCGACGGCAGAGGCTCTGACGCGCAGAGTCCAGGAAGGAGGCCACGCAGAGAGGAGCATGGGCACGTTACCTGAGTGGCATCTCCAGCAGAAGACAGGTCTTCATAGAGCCCCATGTTCTCTATAGAAACCTGCAGAGAGGTGGGTGTCGGTGAGGACCCCTGGGGGCGCTGGGCTCCACGGACAGAGAAGAGGAGCTGGGACTCACTTTGAGGTCGGCCAGGCGCGTCTTGGCCAGCACCACATAATCGGTGAGGAGGGTGCGATACTTGCCAGGGACCAGGGGTGGGTGGAGAATGTGCACCTGTGGGCAGAGGGTGGGGGTGTCCATCAGCTCCTCAGCTGCCCCGACTTTCTGGGGCAGTCACTCACACTGACCACAGAAGAATCCCAGGATCAGCCACAGACCAGAGGACGTGCGGCAGAAAGGGCCCTGGGCCAGGCAAGGGCAGGAAGGGTCCTGTCACAGAGCTGGGTCCCAGGCCCCACATGGGAGGGAGGCAGTGGGGGGCGGGGGGACAGGACTCAGGAGGGCATGTGCTCACTCCCTCTATGTGCATTACTTCATGCGTACTCTTTGAAATGAAATATACATTTAATTAAATAGGAAGATGATGTTCATTTTCCAAGTGCCTTACCCACGAAAGCGAGTGCTGGAGATAGTCATCTCATCACAAGCAAGTGCACAGCAGGATGCTTTTGGTGACAACATGAACTGAGCATCCAGTCTTACACCCCAGGAATAACAGTCATGGCTTCGGCGTACTCCCCCAGCTTCTTTGTCAGTATACAAACAGATCATTTTGAACACCAAGCATGGGGCCCAGGACGCTTGCCTGCCTCACCGTCTGTGGTGTGTGGGCACGCAGACGGCCCTGCTCACGGACCAGCTCCGAGGACCACACACTCTGGTTTCTGGCCATTTACCAGAAGAAACCTGCCTCCCTTGGATACACCCTGACACCCCAAGGTGGCGTCCCTGCTGTGACTGTTCCCTGCTGTAGTGTCCTGGGGGAACCCCAGTACTGGGGACTAAGCAGAAGGTCCTGCTGGCTTCTCACCTGCAGGTATCGGGGGACCTCGAAGGGCACCAGGTCAGACAGGAACTTGAAGAGGAAGACCAGCGCCTTCTTGCTGCAGCTGTGGATGCCCCTAGTGCTGCCGAAAGTGGCCTGGAGAGGAGCCCGGGAATGAGGTGGGGGCGACAGGAGGACCTGCCATGCAGTGGCCATGACTATGTCCTGGCCTCAGCAACAGCAGGAAGAGGGAAGCAATGTCATTTTAGCTTGTTCGTCTCCAGGATGCCATGGCTGTGCCCTAGCTAAACAGACGGACTGAGAATTTAAAAAGTAAAAAATACAGTCCTATAGGACTTCCCTGGTGGCCCAGTGGTTAAGAATTTGCCTGCAAATACAGGGGACATGGGTTCCATCCCTGGTTCAGGAAGATTCCACATACCGAGGAGCAAGTAAGCCAGTGCACCACCACTACTGAGCCCCCACTCTAGAGCCCATGCTCCACAACAAGACAAGCCACTGCAATGAGAAGCCTGTGGCTGACTGCCCAGACCGCGTGGCCTCCCACCTCCTCACGAGTGCAGTCTGGCAGGACGGCGAAAACCAACATGGCTGCTTTTGTGCACACTGGGCTGCTCTGTGGTGGTTCTCACGTGCATGGGGATGGGGTGGGGGGTGCCCTTCTCTCTGCTTACTTCCCACCAGGTGCAGGTGTTTGTTCGACTCTCACAACTAGAGAGTAGCCCTGCTTGCTGCAGCCTGTGCAACAAGGAAGACTCGGTGCAGCCAAAAATAAATAAAAAATTTTAAATTTAAAAACATTTTAAAAATTTATAAAGGATACATTCCTGTGGAAAATGGTAAATATGGTGCCTTTCTGTGAACCTTATAGACAGGATCTGTCAACTGCCCACGAGAGCCCTGTCCTCAAAGACACACTCATTCCACTCCAACCGCATGCTCAGCTGAGTGGACGACAGCCCTGCAGGGGAGGTAGCCATGGCAGGTGGGCCTTCGGCAAAGCCCCAGGTCACAGCAGGAAAGTGAAGCGGACCCTTAGAGAACTGGGTGCACCTCGGGGAGGGAGGTTCTGAAGAGTCGGCCCTGAGCAGTCTGGATGAACCAGCAAAGAGCAGCACCCACCCCACATGAGGCCCACCCACCACACTGCAAGGCCTGCAGCAGCCCCTCCTCCAGATCACACCCCTAGTTCTTCTGAAAAAGGATGGTCAGACAGACAGCAGACATACAGTCACCAGAGTGAGCGTGCAGGACACACAGTCGACACCACTGGGCCTGCCATCAGAGCACTGCCTGGGCCCCAGGGGGATCCTCAGTGCCAGGATGGTGGACACAGCTGCGGAGCCACATGCAGAAGCCCCTGGTCCACTGTGTGGAGCTGGCAGACGCACGGGGCAGGAGGGAGCTTCATTCAGTGAAAGAACGAACCACGCCCACCAACCCAACAGGCAAGCCGGGCACAGAGCCCAGCAAGGAGGCAACAGCTCTGCCACCCAAGCGTCTACATAGGCCTTGTAATCCCAGATCCACATGCACCCAGATGGGCTCAGCAGTCTGGAAGGAGCGGCAAACACCTGCATCTGGTGGGAAGTAAGCAGAGAGAAGAGCACCCCCCGCCCCACCCCATCCCCATGGACGTAAGAACCACCACAGAGCAGCCCAGTGTGCACAAAAGCAGCCATGTTGGTTTTCACTGTCCTACCAGACTGCACTCGTGAGGAGGTGGGAGGCCATGCAGTCTCAGCAGAGTCAACCACAGCTGCAAGCGTGGGCCGTGCTGGAGGCCGGGGGCCGGGCGGGAGTGCAGGCAGCTTACCTGGAACCAGGCAGCGTAGGACGGGAAGACAGCTGGGCCCTCGAGCGCGGCCTGCCGCACGACTAGGAACGCCAAGACCATGCTGTCCAAGTCCCAGCTCTCGAACGCACGTGCCAGTAGACGGGTCACCCAACCTAGGTAAGAACACCAGCAAGGCTGTGGACAAGCCAGGGGTGCGGGCAGGACCGTCCACCTGCCCCACACTGCTCCCCAAGCATGGGTGGCGGCCCGCACGCAGCCTGGCAGTGGGTACGAGGGCAGACGGCAGCGGGCAGATGGCTGAGCAGGGTGGGGTCCTGGGAGACACCACAGCCACAGCTGTCCCCGGCTGGACGACCACCTGCTGAGCAGGCGTGAAGGGCTTCGTTTTCACCGAGCTGGAATCAGTGATTCCATGACAGGCTCACCCACAGACACTGGTCCATAAATCACACACACACACACACACACACTGAGAACAGGACACAGCTCCCTCCCTACGCACCAACATACACACACCCAGAAAAGGACACAACTCCCGCCCCACGCACCATTAACCAGCTGCTGTGCATCCGGGAGGCAGATGACCAGCGTGGACACACAGGACAGCACGTGTCTCCAGTTTACCTCCTGCGTCTCCAGAACGTCTTGTAAGTGGCTCACCAGCTCCTCTGGGCTCAGGATCACAAAGAGCTGGAAGCAGAGAGTCAAAGCTGGACCTTCACCTCTTCCCACTCTGCGTCAGACACAACCTGGACTCAAAACACCTGCCCATGCTGACCCCCGCGGCCAGCACCAGCTACAGGGAGTTCTCCTCTGAGGCTATGGCGCTCTGCCCTAGTAACAAGCTCAGTCTTGGACCTAGATGGTCATCCAGCCGGGGACAGCTGCAGCTGTGGTGTCTCCCAGGCCCCCACCCCATGCACTCACCCTGCGGTACAGGCCACTGAGCAGAGCGGGGGTCTTTGCAAAGCTCCACTCTCTCTGCATCTGAACGGCATCGGAAACTTCATTCAGGAGCAAACACACAGAATGACAGGTCAGCAATCATCAATGTTCATCGGTTCAATGTCAATCAACCTTTATTTGCACTTTTCCAACTGTATGTGCACTTCACTGTTTCATTTGTCGACCATTTTTTATGTCATACCCTTTATCATACATATCTACTAAATATCCTCCAACCCATCAGTTACACTTTAATTATTTGGCTTTTGAACTTTCACTGTGAACAAGCAGTGAGGACGCCGTGGAAAGGATGGCAGGTGGAAAAGCACAGGTCAGCGGGCCCAGGCCCTCTGCTGGAGCAGCGGCCTCTGAGGAGTTTCCTGTGCCCCGAGGGCAGGCGTGTTGGGAGCCACGCAGACCTGGAGAAGGCTTGGGTGCTGGACACCTTTCAGGAAGCCATGTACCCGCAGGAAATGCTGACCTGAGCCACTGAGACAGAACCCTGGAATTCACAGAAAGCCATGCACACACAGGAAATGCTGACCTGAGACACAGAGACAGAACCCTGGAATTCACAGTATGAGCACTGTTTTAAAAACCTACCTAGACTTCCCTGGTGGTCCAGCGGCTAAGACTCTTGGCTCCCAATGCAGGGGACCCGGGTTTGATCCCTGGTCAGGGAACTAGATCCCACATGCCACAACTAAGATTCTGCATGCTGCAACTAAGACCCAGCTCAGCCAAATAAATATTAAAACAAACAAACAAACAAAAAAACACAACCAAAACCTACCCAGAAAAGACAAGAAGGCCTTCACCCATTGCCATTCTACTGTGGCAATGGGTGACACTTTTTTAATTCAAACTTTCTTTATGGGAAAGTGTTACTCTCAAACAAGATGTTTAATGACAGAAGACTGTCCTTCCAGTGTTAACACCCACAGTCTGAGTTCCCGTCGAGGGGAGTGCCAGGGCGCTTGGACCCACCTTTTAGCACAGGCTTGTGGGTGAGGATCTGGGTCAGAGTATGACAGAACCACCTCTTCAGAGTCTCTGCTGAAAGTATACTCTGGTACATGGGTCCACTGAACACACCGAACCTGTAGACGCAGCGGAGGCACTCAGGGAAGGGACCCTCTAGGTTCCCACTGCCTGGCAGCGACACCTCACGCACAAGGAGCAGCTCATCCGAAAAGCAGCGGAGACCTGCAGGCCCCACACTCCAGACCCCTGGCTCGGGTGT
Source organism: Bubalus bubalis (assembly GCF_019923935.1). Classification (NCBI taxonomy): domain Eukaryota; kingdom Metazoa; phylum Chordata; class Mammalia; order Artiodactyla; family Bovidae; genus Bubalus; species Bubalus bubalis. The sequence goes on from NC_059174.1 coordinate 14,293,784, forward strand.
ATGGGCTGGCCTTGCCCACACCCTGCCACGCCTCCCTGGCAGGCCTGCAGCCCGGCTTCCATGCTGCAGATGGAATGGAATCTAGGGGGGCATCACTCTACAGGACAGGATGAAGGGTAACAGTCACTGTCACAGAGATAAGCAGGCAGGTCAGACTGGGGGCGTGGAGGGCCGCTCCTCGCAGGTTTCACAGGCCACAGGAACCACAGCCCCACCCTAGACCACAAAGCTCTCAACCACACCCACGTTCCTCAAGCCAAGGACTCCATCCCCCGACACAAGAGGGAAGGAAAGACGGCACAGAGAGTCACCGACAGGTGAGGAGGGACGGGGGCTGGGTCTGACAGTGGGGTGCCCCTTAGGGGAGAGAACTCAGGGTCCCAGATGCCATGTGACCTGCCTGCGTCCCGCATGCAGTGAGGAGGCTCTGCGTGGGAGACAGGGCGGAAGGCACCCAGACAGGGAGGGGCCTCTGAGTTCACTGATTTAACCTGGGAGGCCATGATCGCACAGAGTCAACACACGATGAACATGCACACACGTACAACACAGCTGTGTGCTGTAGCTGCTTACTAAGTGCTGAACCACACAGCAGGCTGAGGACTCCTGATGTCATCATAAGGAACAGGAACCAGGAGCAAGGTAATTAAGAAGGGGAAGGAGTAACAAAGCACAGAAGCCTCCCATAGAAGAGCCACAGTCTGGGTGGCCTCAGCCCACGATCCCCTGAAGCAGGTTCGGTCCCCAGGAGCGTGGGGCACGCCCCGACAGGAGCATATACAGGTCCTGCTGGGGCAGCATGGCAGGGCAAGGCCACCCTGGCTTGGACCCTGAGGACCCAGGCCTGCCCCCTCCTCACACCTGGAGGGGCACAGTTCCCACAGGAAGGGCCCCATCTTCAGACAGTTCCTAGCACTTTGAGCTGTCACCATGATGGCGAAGGATCACGGAGCTTTCAGGAGGGAGAGCGCAGCTGGGATGCTCAGCCTGCAGGCCCACCCCAGGAACTTACCAGCAGCTCCCTGCCTTGTATGCTGGGGACCCCTCCTGTAGGCCAGCTGCCACGGCTTCGAGAGTGGCTGAGGCAGAAAAGAGACATCAGCATCATATGGTTGCGTCTGTCAGAAACAACCTTGACCAAGTGCTTCTGGGCAAGTCAGGTCATGGACCCCCAACCCACAATCCCTTCAAGCTCCCACATGTCTCGGTGGCACCAGACTCAATCCTTGAAAATCCACCCAAATACACAGATAGGACAGTGCTTTCCTAACAAACCATCCAGCTGTTACCACTGCTGCTCTGGAGACCAGATGTGAAGCCAGCAAAGCTGGTCTCCAGAGGAGACTGTAGTGAGTTGGTCAGTTTGTACCCCATCACAGACGTCAAAGGGCCTCTGGAGGGCACGATTGAGCTGGAAAGGCAGGAGCTACGGGAACCCCAACCAGCCCGGCCTACAGGACCACTCACAGGCCAGTATCTGCTCAAGAACAGCAGCGGCGATCTGTGGGGACAGAACACTGGCGTCACCTGCGTGCAAGCTAGCCTACCATCACCCCAGATCCAGTCTCCAGACCCCCTCGGGGGATCTGCCCAGGACACCCTTCCCCCTGTTCCCAAGCACTGGCCCAGAGTCTGGGAGCTTCAGAAACCAGAGACGCAGGGGAGAGACCACTGCCCAGGCCCACGCCCTTGCAGCTGGACTCAGGGAGTGCCCCCACGTGGGGCTGCACACCCAAGCCCCTCATCCTGCGCCCGCTGCCCAGAGTCCTGCTCCACTTGCCTGGCACCCACCTGGGCCATCTGTGCTGGTGCCCCGTCTCCCCTCACACCGTCGCTTTTCTGGAATCCCCTCAAAACAAACATTTGCACAAGATCTGAAAAGCACAAAAGCAAAGTGTTTTTGTGCACTGTGGTCCCTGGGCAGACCACCAGCTTCAGAGGGGCTGGGAGGGCAGGGTCTGCACGAAGCTGGAACACTGGCTCTGGGCACGGGGGCCCACCAACTGCATTCACCAGACCCAGCCAAGCCTTCCCTAAGCCCACTGCACAGAAAGGGAGACATAGCCAGTCAGGTTTATGGACGGATGTTCTCACTTAAATAAATTTCAAGAGGGTTTCACGTGTCCTTTCCCTTCTACTCAACCACACTAGGGCGCTTTTAGGGCCCGAAAGTGTTAAACTGTGGGGAGTAGGGCAGGAGATGGACTCAGAGCTTCTGAAAAGGTTACCATCAAGGGACTGAAATTAAACAGTTTAAGCTTCATCTGGGAGCAGGATAACTCACATCAGCAGGACAGTTTTAGGAAGAAAGAATGCCCCTTCCACAAAGGAAGACTGTACAAGCCCCACAGGGAACCCTCTCGTCCAGGCTTCCATTTACTCATGGGCCGCATTCCTCGGGGAGGATGGGCGACGGCAGACCTGCTGACCCAAGAGCCGCAGGGGCCGGGTGTCTGAGCGAAGGGCCACAGCAGGCAACCCTGCTCACCCAGAGTCCCCACATTCAGAGAAGCTGAGGTTCTTGCCCAGTTTCCTCTCTTGCACCTTCTAAAATCACCACTTGGAGCCGGGCCTCGCAGAGGCATGGATACTGCACAGGTACTAGGAGCCGACTGTCCGCCCTCTCCCGCCCGCTCGGGGCCTGGGAGGCAGGACAGGTCATCCACGGAGCCCCTGCCTCTGTGCTCAGAAGGCCACCATGTGCCCATCCTCAATACAGCAGCCGGCCCACCCAACAGGCCAAGAGGCTGCCGGCACACGCCCTTGAGGACAGGTGTGCCTGAGCTGACTTCTGTTGGCTCTCCACACCCCAAGTGTGGCCCGCTGTGCTTCCCTGACCATCGCCATGGGACGCACCCGCCCGCTCCATGCACTCACCAGCAAGCATGGCCCTGGCGACCTCAGCGTGCGGACAGGGCGCCTCTATCTGCTCACACAGCAGGCCTAGGTCCTTGCAGAGCCAGACCACCACGGCCTGGGTGTCAGCGCGGCTGAGGGCACAAGCACAGCATTCCATCATCTGTCACACTCACTCCACCAGGGAGCTGAGGCCACAGGCAGCAAGCCGGCACTGCTCAGCCTCCTGTCCCCACCACTGTGGAGCCAGCCAAGTAAAAATCATCACTTTTTCCACATAGTGTATTTACTTGGAGTGGCTTACTATTGTTGGGGGAAAAGAAAAATCTTAATAACAGTAATGAGAGTAGTAATAAAGTAATGAGAGTAGTAATAATGGGCTCGGGCTGCAGACCAACAAGGGAGTATCTGGCAGAGCAATGCTGGTTCGGGGGCATCGCAGTGGGTGGGCAACTCTCACTTGCCGGGTTTGTATTCCCCTGGTGACTAATGATGGTGAGCATCTTTTCATGTGCTTGGCTATTGGTGGATCTTTTTAAAATTTAATTTTATTTATTTGGCTGTAGTAGGTCTTAGTTGTAGCCTGCAAACTCTTAGTTGTGGCATATGGAATCTAGTTCTCTGACCAGGGATTGAACCTGGGCCCCCTGCCTGAGGAGTGCAGCATCTTAGCCACTGGACCACCAGGGAAGTCTCTGTAAAATCTTCTTTAGAGAAATGTCGATTGAAATCCTTCATCTGCTTTTGAACTGGATTATTCCTCTTCTTATTGTTGGAGTAGAGGAATTGTCTGACTTGTAAACAGTTTCCTGTGCACTCTTTTCATTGTCCTGATAGTCGCATGGACTTTAGGTGTCACGTCCGAGAAATCCCTGCCTGGTCCAAGCTCATGAAGATTTACCCTTAGATCTTCTTCCAGGAGGTTTATGGTTTTAGCCTTTAAGTTCAGGTCTTGAATGCACAGAGTTAACTGCTATCCATAGTGGAGGTAGGGGTTCAACTCTCTCCTTCTACATGTAGATATCCAGTGGTCCGAGCCCCACTGCTGAAAAGACCATTCTCCCTCCATTAAACGGTCTTGGCACCCCAGTCAAAAACAACTGACCATAATGTATGAGTTTACGTCTGGACACTCAATCCTGTTTTTCTGTATGTCAACTGTTATGCCAGGACCCTGCTATCTTGATAATGACTGTTTTGTACTAAAAGTTCTGAAAACAGGATGTGTAGGAACTTCCCTGGTAGTCCAGTAGCTAGGATTACGTGCTTCCACTGCAGGGGGCATGGGTTCGACCCCTGGTTGGGGAATCCCACAAGCTGCATGGCAGGCAAGCAAGCAAGAACTCAAACAAACAATACAGTAGGTGTGACTCCTTCAGGTTTTCTCCTCTTTCTGAACAATTTTTGGCAATTCAGGGTCCCTTGCATTTCCATATCAGCACTGGGACAAGCTTGTCAAAGTTTGTGAGCAAAGCAGCTGAGACCTGAAGGACCCGTACTGGGTGCACAGGTCGTGTTGGTGAGCAGTGCCGTCTTGATAATATGTCTGATCCAGGAGCCTGGAGCATCTATTTAGGTCTTAGCTTCTTTTAGCATGTTATAGCTTTCAGTGCACTAGCCTTGTTCTTTAACTTTTTCTTTTCGATGCCCTATTAAACGAAATTATTTCTTAGTTTCACCTTCAGGCTGTGTGTTGTTGTCGTATAAAAACAAAAGTGTGTTTGTATATTGGTCTGGTACCCTGCGACCACACAGAATTCATTTATTCACTCCAGAACTTTCGGTGTGGATTTCTGAGGATTTTCTATATGCAAGATGATGTCATCTGCAAATAGTTCCAGTTCTTCCATTCCAATCTGGACGCCTTTTTATCCCCTTTGCCTAATTCCCTGGCCAGAAAGTCTGGTGATATTGAACAGAAATATTAAGAATGTTCCTGATTGTACAGTCTGCAGTCTCAGTATGATGTGAGCTGTGGGTTTTTCTCAGATGACCTTTATGAGGTTGACACATTCCCTCTACTCCCAGCTTGCTGAGTGTTTATCATGAAATAGTATCAGATTTTGTCAACTGTTTTCTGCTTCTATTAAAATGATCACTCTTGTCCTTTATGCTATTAATATATATGTTAATTAACATTCAGATGTTAAACCAACCTTGCATTTTGGGGATAAATCTCCATTTTTATGATGTTTAGACCTTTTTTGGTTGCTGGATCCAGTCTGTAAATATTTTGCTGAGTTTCTGCATCTATATTCATTAGAGACGCTGGTTGGTAGTTTCTTGCCCTGTGGGCTCTCTGTCCAGCTTTCCTGTCAGGGTACTACTGGCCTCATGCAGTAAGGTGGGGAGTATTCCATCATCTTTATGAAGGGATACTGCATTTCCTCTTTAAATGCTTGGCAGAGTTCTCAACAGGAGCCAGGGCCTGAGGGTTTCCTTGTGGGAAGCCTCTGTATCATTTAATAGTGACTTGGTTTCCTCTCCTGTTACAGGTCTATTCAGTGCAATCTTTTGTATCTTTCTGGAAATTCATCCATTTCATCTGTTTTCTAATTTATTGGCATAACACTCCTCACAGTATTATCTTACAGTGCTTTTAATTTTCTGTACGGTCGGCAGTAATAGCCCTCCTTTCATCTTGATTTTGGCCGGCTGTGTCTTCTTTTCTGGGGAAGTCTAGCTAAAGGCTTATCAATTTTGCTAACATTTTCAAAGACATCTTCATTGATTCTATTATGTTTCTCATTTCATAGATTTCTGCTCTAATGGTTATTATTTCCTTCCTCCTTCTTGCTCTGGGTTTGGTTTGCTTTTCTCTCTCTAGTTTCTTAAGGCCAAACTTTAAGTCACTGACTTCAGATCATTCTTCTAATATAGGCTTTTGCAGCTATAAATTTCCCTCTAAGCACTACTTCAGTGGCACCCAATATATGTTGGTATATTATTCCCATTTTCTTTGTTACACTATTTTCTAGTTTCCCTTGTGATTTTTTTCGCCAACCCATTGATTATTTAAAAGCGTGTGGCCTACTTCCCAAACACTGTGGATTTCCCAAATTGTCTTCTGTGGATTCTTTTCAGCTCCTCTGTGATTTGAGAAGACACTTGTATGGATTCCACCCTTTTAAATTGATTCCCACTCTCTCTAGGGCCTGACCCATGCGGCCCCCTCCTGCAGATGGTTCCACACTTGAGAGCCAGTGTGTTGCTACCACTGGGTGGGACATGCTGCAGGTGTCAGATACGTCGGCTGGTCATCACCAGTCTGACCACTGGATTGACCCATTACTGAAGGCTTCAATTAGTATGGTTCAAAGTCCATCTCTCCCTTCACTACCGTCATGTTTTGCTTCATATATTTGGCACTCTGACATTAGGTGTGTATGCTAGGAGATAATGGTTTTCATGTAGTCAAACTAACCAAACTTGCATAACTTCTGGATGTGACCCACACATCATGAAACCACTGGCTTCAATATGGCATTTACCACTGTGCCTGACAGTCCCCTAGGCTAGACACTCTGTGTTTCTTCTGGCCAGAGAACAAACACCTAAACCTCCAGCCTTCTGTTGACCAGGGACGGCCAACCACTAAGGCTCCTGACCCTTCTCACATCTGGACAGGTGGCAGGCAGTGTGTGCGTCCGACTGGCTCCACCTGGATCACCTCTCCTTCAGCCCCTCCACTTTCTGCCCCTCCTCCCCTTGTCTCTCCTAACTATACAGGGTTGTTCCTTTGTAAACCCCCCTTTCTGACTCTTGGTGGCATTTCAGGAGGTAACAGTTGCACACATTTTACCAGTCATAAATTTACCTGAGAAAATATTTTATCACATTATGTATCTCATAAAAAAAAAATTACCAAGTCTGTGCATGATGAAGATTTCAATTATAACAATGTTGTCTTTAAATAATAAAGCAACTGCTTCTCTGGGTGATTTTTGGTTTCACATATACGTGCGTCATATTAGACTAGATTACAAAAAGTAAATCAAGTAATATTAACTTTATGTTACATAAAGTTTTCATTTTAGCTTATTTTAATGCTAAATAATCACTGGTTTACCTTTCCAGCAGCTCTGGGATGCTTACAACGTTTTGAACATGAAGACGCCACACAGCTTCAAGCAGCAAAGAATTCTGAAGAAAGTGACAGAACTATGAGTCCTTCACCCACACATTTTCTTCCAAGACATTCAACCTATATGCCTAATGACATGCTTTAGTAAAAACCAAGCCGCCAACACTCACATGACCACCTGAACCCCCATTCCTACCATGATCCTGCGTTCAGGCCCAGACTCCAGCTTCACTCACCTCCAGGCCTTTCTCCACTGTGGCCAACACAAGACCCCACAGTGTAGCTGGTCATGCCAATTTCTCCTTTCGAGGGCCCTTCAGTGGTTTCTCTCCACTTTCAGGACAAAGGCCCTCCGGTTGTAGCCCTGACACGCCCCACCCCTCGGACACAGTGCCCCAGTCTGACTCGGGCCTCTACACCCACTGCACCCTTCTCTTCACCCAGGAATTCTGACTCAGGCCCCACCCCCGATGAGCTTCTTCCTGGAAGCCTTTCCTAACCACCCAATCAGACACCCTGCCCACTCTTCTCTGCTGCCTGCAAACACCAGGACCATCACAACCCTCATGCATTCAGCTCATTATCAGCAGGTGCTGGGACCATAGTAAAGCCTGACAATCACTTGAACTCTAGATAAATGCTGGATAAAAGTGGGGGAAAAACCATGAATGCATCACCACCCTTGGGTTTCTTCTTTAGTTTAGTAGCTAAGCAATAACTTTCAACTGTAAATCAACTATGCGTGTGTTCTGTCACTCAGTTGCCTCTGACTCTTTCCGACCCCATGGACTGTAGCCCACCAGGCTCCTCTGTCCATGGGATTTCCCAGGCAAGAATACTGGAGTGGGTTGCCATTTCCTTCTTCAGGGGTTCTTCTCAACCCAGGGATGGAACCTGTGTCTCTTACGTTGGCAGTAGATTCTTTACCACTGCACCACCTGGGAAGCCCTGTCAGTCAACTATACTCCAGTAATAAAGTCTGTTTAAAAACCTGTAGGCCTACTGAATTTATAACTTTTCAAAAAACAACAGATAAGGGAATTCCCTGGTGCTCCAGTGGTTAGGACTCAGCCCTGTCACACCCTTAGCCTAGGTTCAATCCTTGCTCCAGGAATTAAGATCCCACAAGCTGCACAGTGTGGCCAATAAAAATAACTTTAAATTACATTTTTTTTAATTTTATTTTATTTTTAAACTTTACAATATTGTATTGGTTTTGCCAAATATCGAAATGAATCCACCACAGGTATACATGTGTTCCCCATCCTGAATCCTCCTTCCTTAAATTACATTTTTATAGTTTACTACCCTGGGAAATTATTCATCATAGTACACCTAAGAAGGCATAACATGATGTTTCTATGTACTGTCTATTCTAATAAACATGACTAATGATGGGAGAATACTGATAAATACGGTAATTGAGGGTCCTTCTTCCCCATTCACAGAGACACTTGCTGAAAGCTTTCCACTCCAGTCTCTGTGATTAACAAGACGCTTGCTGGAAATTCCTAACAAAACCTGGGGATTCTATTGGCTCCACCAAAATGAACAGGATACTGCTTGAAAATCCTGGAATCAGAGTTACCATCTCAACTTTACCTGTGCTTTCCATAATTCTTGACAGAAGTAGAGACGGGAAAACATGTTCTGTGCTAATAAGTTCTGAGCGATCTCCAACAAGGATGACAATTTCTTCTGAAAAGAGACGAAGTCCTTTCTAAGAAAGCATATTAAACGTCCAGTTTTCCCAGACAGCCAAACAGCAACAAGCAGAGTCCCCTCACTCGTGCTGTATCTTACCCTCTGCTCTGGTGTCAGCAGCACCTTGGGAGGGGGCCTCGTGTCTGCCTCACAGATCCGCGTGAGGCCAGATGCCACCACCTGGCTGGACAGGACAGCCACTGGAACGCCCAGCCGTGTGGCTTGATCCCGCAAAGCAGAGCCTTAAAGACAGAACAAAATATGGAGATACCCAACAAAATCTACTACTGAAAGAGACTGGTTAAATGCCTTCTCTTAAGCTCTAGCACTACAGAAAACTGCCTTTTGAAGGTGAGAAGAGACCTGGGGGACACAACATATAAAAGTAAGGCAATTTCAGTCTGGTTGAAGCATCTCATGATGGTCTGGGTTCCCTGAAGCCTAGGGCTGCATACACATACACACACGTTTGGACGTTATGGGTGACACAAACAGGGCACCTGGCAGATGGATTCTCTTTCCATTTAATTTTTGGCTGTGCTGGGTCTGTAATAAATTACAGAAACTGAAAAAAGAAGAAGTGGAGCCTGCAGATGTGACTGATTTCCTGCAACCTCATGATAAAGTTTGAAGGATGAGGAGCTGCTTCTTACGTCTGAGCCAAGGAAGTGGTTTCTTAAGATTGAATATAGTCCTTGGGAATATGCCAAGAAGACTGCTCAGATGACAACAAAGGATTTAGACTATTACAGAGACTTAGCTGATAAAGCAGCAGCAGGGTTTGAAAAGACTGACTCCAACTTTGAAAGTTCTACTGTGGGTAAAATGCTATTACCCAGCTTTGCAGGCCACGGAGAGAGAATCTGTGAAAGGAAGACACAGCGGACTTCACTGTTATCTTGTCTTAAGAAATGGCCACAACCACCCCAGCCTTCAGCAACTTCTACCCTGATCAGTCAGCAGCCCCAACAGTGAGGGAGACTCTCTACCAGTAACAGAGATTATGGCTCTCTGAGGGCTTAGATGATGGTTAACATTTTTAGCAATAAAGTCTTTTTTAAATTTTAGCAATAGCTGCTGCTGCTAAGTCGCTTCAGTCGTGTCCGACTCTGTGTGGCCCCATAGATGGCAGCCCACCAGGCTCCCCCATCCCTGGGACTCTCCAGGCAAGAACACTGGAGTGGGTTGCCATTTCCTTCTCCAATGCATGAAAGTGAAAAGTGAAAGTGAAGTCGCTCAGTCGTGCTTGACTCTTAGCGACCCCATGGACTGTAGCCCACCAGGCTCCTCCATCCATGGGATTTTCCACGCAAGAGTACTGGAGTTTAGAGCATGTTCTAATTCAGGTATGCACACTGTTCTTTTAGACATAATGCTGTTGCACACTTAGTAGATTACAGTGTCATGTAAATGTAACATTTTTATGCACCAGGAAATGAAAAAATCTGTGGGACTTGCTTGCCTGCAACACTGGCTTCCCAGTAGTGGCCCAGGGCAGCCTTCATCTCCAGCTGCCTTCTGCTCTTCCCTACCCAGGATGGCCTGTTCCCACCACTTCCAGAAACGAGGACCATATTTCTGTCCCATCTTCCCAAGGGTCACTTAGGTTCCTACTGTTCTGAGCCCGATGCACCGTCGCTGTTTTTAAACAAGAGCCTCAAAACAAGCCCCAAGCAAGCCACAGAAACTTGTTGTTGGTGACCACACATATAAGTAGAAAACCATTATCTGGGGGAATTTAAACACATCTGCCTATTAGAAGCACATCAAAGTCACTTTATGTACAGCTCTGCCGTAAAGCAATATATTAAGAAAACAAATCTATAACTCACCTATCAATGAACTGGAAAGGTTAGTGTGGGCCTCAGGACCATCACAATCAATCAACTGGCGGAGACACAGCTGGTCACAGGGAGGACCTTCTACCTAGAAACAAAACACCAAGAACTCCACTTTAAAATTCAAGCCATGTCCTGAAGACAACCAAAGTGTACACAGTGCTTGCCTACTGTGCGATTCCCAAATAATCTGAGGTGAAAAAAATTTTAGGGTGAAACTTACTAAAATCTTTGAGAATTACCAGACTCCTCTCTGGACTATTCTACCTCCAAATAGATAAATGCTCCTGATTACTTTTCTCACCTGGACAGCATTTACTGGGTGCTCCTCCCAGATACTCACAAGTCTTGCCAGGTGTCTCTTCATAAAGGTGATGCCTTTGAGAGGCTCGAAAACCTGCAACCCAAATGTGCTTACAAAGGCGAAGCCAACTGCCTCTCACCTCCAGAATGAGGTCATTCAGGTTTAGATGGCTTCTCAGGAGGCGCACGGCTGACTCTCTCACCTTCTGCTCCCCTTCGGGACTCAGTTTCTGCCTCTCAACCCTTCCCTCTAGGGAAGAAAATCAGTTTCACAAAAATTACAACATTCCTTAAAAACTCAGGCAAGGAAACACCGTGACACGCTGTACCCAAGGAGAAGGGAGTAATTGACACGTGGGAGCCTGGACAGAAAAAGGACTTTACGGGGAAAACTGATGAAATCTGAGCAAAGTCTAGTTTAGCTGTTTAGGATTGTACCAAAGCTACTTTCTTGGGATTGATCCTTTCAAAGATGTTAAGGTGATTGGGGCTGAGCGGAGCTGAACAATTATTGTCATCCAGGCTACTGGGGGGTGGGGGAGGTGAATCTTATGTCTCTACCTTCTGGAATCGCCCCCTCGTGACCGCACGTAGGACAGAGTGGACAGAGGGCTGCCAGAATGGGAAGCTCTGGTGAGCGTGGAGGGATCAGGGCTCCGGGATCAGGATGAAGGGGGACGAGGATGGGCAGAAGAAGGTTCGGGGGGTAAGGAGTCTTGGGGCCCGCGCCCACCTACCCAGCAGCTCAGCCCACGCTCTCCTGCGGACCCCAGGCCCCTGATCCGAGGCGGAGACCCGGGCTCCGGGGGCTGACATCTCGCAAACAGAGCGCGGGTCCAGGGCTCTAGGGGTCCTGCCCGCGCTGCCCTCTCATTGGCTGCGGACAGACGCGAGCGCCCATTGGCTGCCAGCTGCCAGGCCACACCCACCTCGGGGGCGGAGACTCGGCGGCCATCTCGTCCGGGACTGAGGCGGCCATCTTGCAGGTGGCGGGAGACAGGGGTCAACCGTGTCTGTGGCATTTATTTAGGTCCGACTGAAGGCGGAAGTTAGCGGCCTGAGTCAGATGTCACCACTGGGAGAAGACTGTGCTATCCCTTTTGCGTTATTCCTGACGAGGTGAGCAGAGCTGTGCGTGAGGAAACAACCGACAACCCCAAATTCCGGAGACGCCAGAATCGCGCCGCCTGTAGGGAACCTTGGATAACGAGTCTGCGCGCGAGACCCCGCGGGGCCTAGCGGCGGTACTGAGGCTGCCCCTCCCTCCTTCTCAGACTTAAGCGAAGTGTCGCCGCGAGGCCGCGCACGCCGGGGTCGCACAACAGGGGTCTCCCACTGAAATCCATTTCCAGCCCCCCCCCCCCACTCCGCCCCCTCGCCCCTCTCAGGAGGATGTGGGGAGGAGGACTGGAAATCCGGGCTTGTAACCATGGTGACCAGCTCTTGTCCCGGAAAGTCCTCTTGTTAGAAAGATGCTCCCAATATTCAGCCCACTTAGGAGTTTACAGGGATTCAATGGGTATGTGCCTGGACTGGGCGCAGACACTGACGTGTCTCTGTGTCCAGGTTTTCAGGCAACGTGGTTTCCTCGGCCGTGAAGACGGGGTGACGGATGCCCTCAGAGAGCGCTCACTGCCACCCGCTGAACCTTTTCCAGGTGGCTGGAATGTGCGTGCAGGCCGTGACCACCACTCCTGCTGCCCCACCCCTCCATGGGGGCTGTTGAACTTGAGTAAACAAGGGTCGGAGGGAGGTGGGCCTTGTGGGTTGCAAAATGTGGCCAGGAGTCCTCCCCCTCTGTCTCTGTCCTTTCCATTTGGGCTGGTGATGGTATGCGAGTGACATGCAAACAGGAGTTTGAAAGGAGCTCATGCTGAGAGTTAGGGACCCTCCCAGCAACCCTCAAAAGAACAGCCTGAGCCAGCCCACCAAGGACCAGACACATGGAGGAGAGGCAGCCGCTCAGCCAGCAGTCCCTGGCCAGCTGCCTGCCCACTGCCAGAACCTGCAAATTAGGCCATCACAGGCCATCCAGCTGCCAGTGACCTGTAAACGAGGGGACAAGGCTGGCTGACACCAGAACTGCCACAGGCACATGATCAAGCGCTAAGCACACTGCTGAGGAGGGGTTGCCTCCAGGCCCAGTGAGCAGAACCCTGGCAGGTACATGTCCCAAGTTATGCAGCTGGTTGAAAAGAGACTGTGGGGAGGCAGAGGCGGCTGAGATGGACTCAGGCCATCATTCGGCAGTGGAACAGGGGCTTGACCAGAGCAGAGGCCTTGAGGTGAAGAGAAGTGATGAGATCGATTCCTGCCTCAAAGGTTGATCCCCCAGCTGAGGAAGAAGTGCAGAGTTTTCTAACCTGAGCCCGTGGGAATGCGGAGATACACATACATTGTACCCACAAGCACATACATCATACTGTATACTTGTACATCATATATGTACACGTGCATCGTACACACAAACATTGTATGTGTGTATTGATATACCATATGCATGTGTATGTATGACACGTACATATTCACATACCCCATACACATGTCATATTCACATACATCATAGGAGTATATCATATGTATACACGTGTTGTATACACAGACACATCGTACGCATACATACGTTGAGATGCCATATGCATACATGTATACATCACACACATATATACACACATCACATACCTACCCACATACATCAGCTGAGAGGTGGCAACACTGGGAGGATGGTTGAGAGACAATAACAGGACAGGCCCAGAGTTCAAGTGTGAGTGTGTCAGATTCAAGATGACAGACCCTGGGTGGGGCTGCCAGGGAAGTAGGTCGTAGGAGCCTCAATACACACATGCACACACACACCAGGGCTGCCCGTCACTGCCCATCATGGCAGTACTCACCCGCCTGCTTCAAAGAACAGTGGAGAGCAGATACCCAGTCATTTGAAGCACGTCAAACGTGCCACTGTCGTGACCCATGTGTCCCCTGTGCTGGATGGACCTTCTCTGGGGAAGGAGCTGTAACTAAGTATTTCCAAAACATCGTTGGAGCCTGTGCCTTCCCAGCATCCACTGATAGCCTGCATTATTTAGGGGCTGCTGCTGCTAAGTCACTTTAGTCATGTCTGACTCTGTGCGACCCCATAGAAGGCAGCCCGCCAGGCTATTTTCCTTTAAATTTAGTCATTTTTTTCCCTCCTTCCTTCCTGTTTGGTTACCTTGGGTCCTTATTGCTGTGCACAGGCTTTCTGTAGTTGCGGTGTTTGGGCTTCTCATTGCAGTGGCTTCTTTAGTTGCAGAGCCCAGGCTCTCCAAGTAATTGTGGCTCGCAGGCTCTAGAGCCTGCAGACTTCAGTAATTGTGCAAAGGCTTAGTTGCCAAGGCATCTGGGATCTTAGTTCCCACACCAGGGATTGAACCCAGACCCCCTGCATTGGAAGTGTGGAGTCTCAGCCATTGAACTACCAGGGAAGTCCCTGACTGCATTTTATTTATTTTTTAAAATTATTTATTTAATTTTTGGTTGTTCTGGGTCTTTGTTGCTGCGAGCGAACTTTCTCTAGTTGTGACAAGTGGGTGCTACTCATCTTTGCAGAGCTTGGGCTTCTCATTGTCGTGGCTTCTCTAGCTGTGGCATGCAGGCCCTAGGCCCGCAGACTCAGCAGTTGAGGTGCACGGGCTTTAGTTGCTCCTCGCCATGTGGAATCTTCCCAGACCAGGAATCAAACCTGGGTCCCCTGCGTTAGCAGGCAGATTCTTATCCACTGTACCACCAAGAAAGTCACCTGACTCCATTTTAAATGAGGTTTCTGTTCATTTTCACAACGTAAAGAAACCCCAAATTTTGCAATGACCGCCAGTGTCACCAGTGGGAAGCAAACAGTGTTCTTGAGTGTTTTCTCAGCTGCTGATCGGGAATCCAGAGAAAACACCTCCGTAAGCGCCCCCTCCTTGTCCCCTCTGCAGAACAGCTCTGTCTGCTTCCCCTCCATCGTAGTCTTGTGGGATTTCCTCTAACCACCTTGGTTTAGCTCTGGGTCCCCACTTCCTGCTAGTACCAGCCTAGAAATCTGTAGTCACGCCCAGCCCCAGTGCCCTTCCCCCGGAGCTGTGTTTGCTCCTTTTAGAGATCAAGCACAGCCTAGCTGAATCCAGCACCCCTGGGAATTCATGGCCTTTATCATTATCCCAAAATAAACCTACAGCACAAACCACAGCCTCTTGAATTTCAGCTTTTCCTCCCAAACCCCTGAGCCCTGCCTCTCTGCAAGGATGGTGACAAGAGAAGGCATTCAAGGGCCTGGTTGCTCACAGCGTCCAGTGTGCACAGATCCCCTGGGAGAAGCCGACCTGTTTTTCAGGCTGAAGTGGAATTCGGTACAAGCTGAGAGTCTCTGCTTCCCTCACAACAGGTGAAGTGGCTCTGCCTCTGTCTAGGGGAGTTAACTGGCCTTTCATCTCACATTGTCTGACGTTTAACCTAGTTGCTTATATGCCTGACTCACTCTGACCTTTGTCTCTGAACTCTCAGCCTGCTCTCAGTGTCACCCTGGAGCCCTGCACTGTCCTCCTGGAGTCACGTACGTGTATTCCACATGGCACCTGTACTTACAGCTCTAACTTTTTGGCGTCCAGGGGCCAAACCAGGATCCTTTAGTTTGTATTCTGCTAAGATGCTCAGCGGTATAATTCCTGGAGATTTTAACCTCTGGCCAGTGGCAGTCATGAGCCACCCACCCCTCTGATTGCTCTGCCCTGGCACAGACACTATCTGTAATTCCCTTAGCGCGTCGGATACAGAGCGTGAGAAAAGCAAACAGCCGGTGGGGTTGTGTAGCCATCTGTCCATTTCCCACCTGCAGTGACAATGTTTCCCTGTGGCTGTTTGCCCCTGAGGACCTGGGGGATTCTTAGGGGGACCTGGTCACGTTTTTCAGACTGATCTTCCCAGTCTTAAGACATGAACACCTAGTACTCAGCAAATATGTGTGAATGAACAGCCTACACTATGAGTATCTGGGGAGTGTGCTAGTCCAAGTACTGGTGGATTAGTCACTGCACTGAAGGTTTCAGTTCTGACCCCAAGCACAGCCCATGGTGACTGACAGCCTTCCTCGTGTACTGGACATGAAGGGTGAAGGACACGGCTTCAGAGTGGGCTATGGCTGATCCCATCATTGTAGAATTGACCTGGATCCAACGCTTTCCCTGTTGGCTTCATGACTGACCCGTCAGTTTCTGTTTCTTGTTGAGACTTTGAACAGCTGGAAATACACTAAAATTTCATTTCTAAAATCTAGGGGGCAACTTCAGGTTATGGAAGAACTAACATTTCTTCGACTTAGTTCCGTGTAGTGTTATTGGTGGACAAAGAGCTCCATGTTTGACTTGAAAGCCACTTTCTACTGGGATGAACCCCATTCCCATTTTAACCGGGCATTGTCTGCCCTCCCTCGGTGGCAGAGTTACCCACACGAGTTTTTATTAAAGTATGGGTGGGGCTTGGCTCTCCACTCCAGGAAGGAAGTGATCACCTTGACTCTGACGTGTAACCACTGCGTGTGCCCACCAACCAGATCAGAACCCGCTGCATCTGGTTGATCAGTTTCAGTCTGGCGGAGTCACTCCGTTGCCCTTTACTGACTTAGAAGCCGTGCTTACACTCCTAGGCTACACCCGTGACACCCCTCTCACTGCCACCACCTGCAGGCTGCTGCTGCTTACCTGTGTCCATTTCTGGAGCTCATTTGGGACTTTTTTGGGAGATGTGTGAAAAGTGACCTGGCAGGAAAAAACAAAATGGTTTCTAGGGGCATCTCGAGAGCTGCCTGATGCTTCTGTTTTCATAATTTGCTACGGCTAGAAAGACAAACCTTCAGATATTGAGATGCAGAAGTAGAACCTAACTTAAATCTTTTTTTTTTTTTTTTTTCTTGAGTAAAACCCCAGTGTTGTAAATCTTGCTGGGTAAAGTGCACAGGGGTCCTTGAAAACATAATTAATGACAGATCAGAAATGGTCTTGTACTTTACACGGGCGATTGCAGGGCCCCTGGATCAGGTGGGTGTGAGTCATCACTACGCCAAGTACAAATTGGCGTAACAGGTCTATAGGTAGTTATTTTCAGAAGATTTTATAAGCCCGGTTCTTTTTTTTTTTTTTTTTTTAAGCCCAATTCTTATATGTCCTCGTGTCTAGAAAAGCAGTAAAAGCACTGTGACATCTGCTTGTGACTAGCACCAAGCCTCTGGCAAAATGTGTGCCTGACTGCACATCCCCTTCACTCAAATCATGTACATACTGACCTTCCCCTGCCTCTTAGGGGCAGTTCTGTACAGCTGTCTGATGCTGCCCCACTCCAGATAAACTTAACTCACAGCTCTCATGGTGTGCTTTTTTGTTGTTTTTTTTTTTTCCCAGTGAACAACTAGGTCCTTACCAAGGCCTGTCCTCATCAAACAAGACCCTCAGTTAGGGAAATTGAGGCCCTTTGAAGAAGTACCAAGAAAGGTACTTTTGCTACAACCCAAGCACCTTCCTGTTAGAGTACTTGCCACTTTCTGCCCTGGGACCAGGGTGCCCCTTGTGAGAGGCTCATGCCAGCAGGAGGCAGGGGGTGGCTCTGCCTAAGGTAGGAGCAGTGACCCTAACTTCCAGTGAGTTGGTGGTGGTCTGAATGGAAGACTACCTGCACAGAGTCTGAAAGCACCCCTTGTGTGGGTCCATGGGGAACAGCCACGTGGGGGAGGATAGCTCCATGTCCTTTGAGTCTGGGCCTTACCTCACCACTGTCTGGGAACTCCCCACTGTGGTAAGACACACCTGGAGGTTCTCCCTGACCTCTACTGACAACCATGGGTGGGGGTTCCGGTGGGTGAAGATTAGGCAGAAGATTGGGTCTTAGCTGTCATGCAGGATCTTTTCTTGCAGCACAAGGACTCCAGTGGTGTGCAGGCTTCATTGCTCTGCGTGTGGAATCTTAGTTCCCTGACCAGGGATCAAACCTGCGTCCCCTGCATTGCAAAATGGACTCTTCACCACCTGGCCACCAGGGTCCCTAGGCAGGAAGATTAACTTGAGTCCAAGTGCTTGCAGTTCTTGGAGCCCCAGGCTCCACCTTCTCCACAGTGGTGGCACTGCCTGGTTTCTGCCTGCATAAGCGCCAAGAACCAGGAAAGCTGTGAAAGTGCCCAGCTATTGGACGCCAAAACTTGTACGGTTGATTCATCTGTACAAACTACTTTTTTAGGAAGATGAAAATGCCAGTTGGGGTTATCTGAGAGTAGGGCCCTGGAGGGCCGCCTACAAGTCTTCAATGAGGTGACATTACAACTCTGCTGTGATTTCTATCTTCAGCTGTTGAGAATTCCCAGGAACTTTCCAGTCCCAAGTTCCACTACAGACCTGAGAGAATCGCCCGCAAGGAGAAATTCAGGAATCTAGGCCATGTGCTATCCAGGGTGGGGACCGTCGCCTTTCTTGCCTCACCTACCAGTGTATTTTGGCCATGTCACTCTGACCCCGTGCAACCAGGGCGGAAGAGCCCGCGGGGGCGCCTTCGAGCCGGTGCTCCCGGCCAAGGATGGAGCTCCGCGCGCGTTCCACGGAAACGCCAGAGCTGTCAACACTGACGCGTGTCTCCGCTGGAAAAGGGACACTTAAGTGCTTCCTACCGCGGGTCTTCCTCGCTCTCTTCACGGAGTGGTGACTCCCGAGGTGACTTGGCCAGCTGGCTCTGCAGCACCGCCTGCCCCTCCGGGAGTCACTGGCCTCCGGCTCCCCCGCAGTCACTGCGGTGGGGCTTGGGCAGGATGTTGGCCTGACACGCGTGTTGAGAGCCTAGTGTGGGTTCGCGGGCCGGGCGAGGAGGACCGCGTCTCCATAGGTGGCCCCCACCCCGGGCGCCCCTCTGCGGGTCGACCCTGCGCACCCCTGCCCCCTCCCCCGGACTCTCCCCCGACCTCCTCCCGTCTCTGCGTTCCCCCAGCACCCCGATCCTGGCCTGTCTATCCCCGCCTCAAGCCCAGCTCCGCGCCCTCTCCCGCCTGCCCACCCGCTCCGCGGGACGCCCCTCCCTCCCCGTCTCCTGCCCTCCTCCCCTCCGCGGCTTCACCTGCGGCCGCTCGCGCTGGGCGGGGCCGGGCGATGACAAAGCAGCGGCCGGCTGCGCGGGATCCGCCCCCCGCGCTTCGCGGGCGCGCCGGCCCCGGCGCGGCTGTTATGGAAACCGGCCGGGCGCGCAGGCGGCGATGATGGGGCGGCCATGGCCCGGGTCGGCAGCTCCAGCGGCGACGCGGCCGCGGGCGAGCGGGCCGGGGGCGCGGGGCGCTCCGAGCCGTGGGAGCTGTCCCTGGAGGAGGTGCTGAAGGCGTACGAGCAGCCCATCAACGAGGAGCAGGCGTGGGCCGTGTGCTTCCAGTGCTGCCGCGGGCTGCGGGGCGCGCCGGGCGGCCGGCGGCGCATCCGGGACACCGCGGACATCCTCCTGCGCAGAGACGGCTCGGTCAGCGCGCGGCGAGAGTCCGGCGCGGCGGGTGAGGACGGGGACGGGGGCGCGACGGGGCGGGGGGCGGCGCCCGCGGCGGGGAGGGGCTGCGACCCTCCGTCTCTCCCTCTGCCGGACCTGGACTCGGACCCGGCGCCCCCTTTGCCGCGCCTTCTCTCTGCGGGACCCGCCGACCTCTCCCACTTCCGCGCCCCCTCTGCCGCACTGGGGGCCCTCCTCTGGCTTCTCTACCGGGGTGGAAGGCCCTCCTCCCCCTCTCCCTTGTCTGGGTTGGGAGCCCCTCAACTCTCCGCTGGAGCTCGGACCTCTGCCCCTCGGGCCCCCCCCCCCCCCGCCCCCGCCGCCAACACGCACACACACACCTGAAACCCATCTTACCATCATGGCCAGTGCTGGCTGGAGAGGAGAGGAGCTTTGGCTCCTTGGCTGAGGACGTTCCGCAGGGAGACCGGACTCTGCCTTTCCTGCCCGCTCTCCCGACCCGGTCTGCTTCCTTCTGCTCTGGGAGTCGGTCCCACCCAGTGACTGGTGGTGTGTATCGTTGTTGGACTGGTATTTAGGCAAGAAAGGAAACGTGTTTTGCTTGGGCTCTTTTTTGTGGGTCTGCCGATTTAATAGAGAAAGGAAAATGTAAGATTTGAGGAACAGCTTGCTTAGTGTTCGACTCTTAACCATGAGCAATATTCAACAATGAAGCCCTTGAAAGATACTTGAAATCCTTGGAGAATGATGAGTTTAAGTGATTTTTAGCCTCTTTAAGAAAAAAGTTTTCTTCCCTGGAGAACCAGGATGCTGGTGCCGAGCATACTACCCCTAAAAGGGATATACCTGGGCAAGTGCACCGGCCGGCTGTGTGTGCTGGAGAGGTGGGTTTGCATAAATCCATGCGATGGGCCAGGCCAAAGCTAGCCAGTAGGACAGTTCCTTTGATAACCAGGCAGTCTTCTGAATGCTTGCCACTCCTCGACCCTCAGTATTCTTCCACAAGCTCCCATCTCATCTGTGTGCCCTGTTCCCACCTCCCTAACACCGCAGTTGGGTGATATTTGAGAGTTGTTCTATTTGCACAAAAAGCTCTAATATATTTGACAAGAGAAAATAATAAGAACTGGACTCAAATGGTACTGTTTCCATTCTGCACGCAGGTAATCTGAGGCTCAGGCTTACCTGTCACACAGGAAGGGTTAGGATCTGGATTCAGCACAGATGCTCTCAGTGCCTGTGTACACCGTCCTCACAGGTGGGCTCAGAACATGGGACAGGGTGGCCTCGTCTCACCTGTGGGCCCTGGAGTCTGTATGTTCACAAAGAGCTTTTCTCTCACAACTGTATTTCCTCCTTGAAAGACCTTCCTGTGCCCCTGCTCAAACCTGGGGACAAACAACATAACCCAGGGACTGGCTTCTGCCACCGCAGAACAGGACTGTAAGGGCCTGCCTGGTCTGACCCTCTGATTTAAAAGGTGGGGAACTGAGGGGGAGAGTAGTAAGTGGTCTGCTGCCGGTCCTGGCAGGTGGCTAGAACTGAGGGCTTCTCTTTGTAGAGGAGTCAGTATTGTCCACATGGACCACGATGGCCATCCTCTGGGGTGGTGGTCTTCTGGACCTGTCCACCTCTCCTGCCCACCCCTTCTTCAGCCCCTTCTTCCTGGTCCCTGCAGACCCAGAAGCACTGACCTGTACCGGCCTGTGACACAGGAGCCCAATTTCATTTTCCATTAAATACGATCTTTGGTTTCTGTCCATAAGCATGAGAAATAGACTACCCTGAACTTTCTCTTCTGTCCTTGTCGAGCTTTCATCAATCAGCTGAAACTTTAGGCCGGCTGTCTCCTGTAGGTAGCTAACCCAGCATTTCTCTGGGACTTGGGTGTTTCTTTCAGTGGATTCACTGCAAGTGTGCTGTAATAGCCATCAGGAAAAAGGTCACATGGGCCCTCAGTTCCCAGCCCCCCTCATGAAGTTCTGGTAAAGCTAGGCATTAAGTCAGTGTTTAAGGTAATGGTAAAGAAAGCAACAACCAGGTACTTCCCCAGTGGTCCAGTGGTTGAGACTCCAGGATTTCATTGCAGGGGGCACAGGTTTGATCCAAAAGAAAAAAAAAAAAAAAAGAAAAAATTCAACAACCAAACTAAACTTTACCTGGGGAGGATGAACAATATTATCTTAGGACATGAGCAGGAATACTTCCCACTTTCTGCTACTTGGGAACAGCTGACTTGAGTAAACTTCTTAATCTCAACTTCTTCATAACTGCTTGGAAGCCGCCCTTCTTCAAGTGGGGAAAATGAAAAAACATGTTAAGTGAAGTTATTTTTAGGAGGCTATTATTAAAACTTCCTGATAGGCAAAAGTTTTGGGGTTTTTTTAATTAAGGCAAGAAACTCTATCAGGCAGCACATGTGCTGACCATTCCCTGAGAAAGCTCACTCTTTCCATGCAGCGTGGTCGTGGTCAGTGACCCTGGGACAGTTTCAGTGGCATTTGTCCACCTGATGCCTCCAGGACAGACCCTGCAGGACACTGGCTGCTCTCAAAGTGACAGTTGGCTGCCTGAGACCTGCCTGCCCAGCCAACATCTGCAGGGGAAACAGACATACCTTCTCTTCACACAGGCTCTCCACCCTGAAAGCCCCGGGCAGGTGGAGGGTGGATGCGGGGCTGTCACAGGGCTGTGCCTCCTTTCACCTTCAACCTTCTCTGTTCTTATATGAATCCACACACTGCCCTACTTTTCCATGTTTGGTGTTTTTTTTTTTGTCAGTTTTGATGCTAAAATTTTTCACAGGACCCATTCTGCACGCCCGGGTGCCTCACGTGGCCCGTCCACCAGGTCACACCTGCATCTGCAGCCCTCCCCCCTTTTCTGCCTGTAGTTCTGCAGCCCCTCTGCCACCCCCCAGACACCGGCACCTGTCCCCTTGCTGCCCACCGCTACCTGGAGGCAAGACCTTTTCAGTTTACCTCCTTGGCGGCCCTGTGTCATGACCTCCATTCTTCACCTCTTTATCTCCAGCCCAGCAGCTGGAGTTAGGGTTAGCTGAAGTTTAGGGGCCCCCTTTACTCCCACATAAACTGGGGTGAGAGTGGCACGTGCCCGGGAACAGAGGGGGACTAATGAGGGAATGTTAGTGTGAAGCCTGTGTCCACCCTGGGCCCAAAGACCTGTGCACACGGCAGACACGTGGACACACACGGGCACACAGACACGTGGGCACGTGGACACGCGGTGCTGTCGCCGCCACCGCTGCTGCATTTCTGTGCTGCTGGCACTGTGTGTGTAAGTGGGGCTGCCCCTTCCCATGAGAGGCACCTTTTCACGTTTCTCCTGGCCCAGGGTGTCCGCTCCCGGAAGCTGAAGTGGGACCCCCAGTGTTCTGGGCAGCCCTGCGTGTCCTGTGGGCTCTGGGCCCTCATGTGACTTGCTGGGCCTCTGGCAGGTGGCCTCCTAAGTGACCAGGGTTGCCTGTATCTTTTAAATGGCCTTTCTCACAG
The DNA here is from genome assembly GCF_019923935.1 of Bubalus bubalis. NCBI lineage: Eukaryota > Metazoa > Chordata > Mammalia > Artiodactyla > Bovidae > Bubalus > Bubalus bubalis. The sequence goes on from NC_059174.1 coordinate 14,316,562, forward strand.
GGGGGTGTGCAGTGATGTGGGGAGAACTTGGGATGGCTGCAGAGCTGGGACGCTCCCCCTGGAAGACAGCACACATCCTGAACAGAGCAGCCAGGGCTTTCCCATGTGGCTCTTGTCTCCTACTTCTTGGCCCTCTCCAAAGCTGCTGGTGCCACCGACCCTGGCTGTCCCCCAGCTCCCCCCCCCCCAGGCCCTTTTCTCCTCTGAGGGTCACCCAGGAAGACATGGTGTGGGGCTGCAGCGGCTCCACCTCGTCATCGAGGGAGATGGGGGCTTGCTCTGCAGCCCGCAGCCCACTGTCTCATTCACACCTCTGACGGGAAGGCAGGGCTATGTGCCCATCATACAGACAAGGAAACTGAGGTTCAGGAAGGCAGAGCAGCCATGCAGTCACCTGCAGGGAGACGTGGGGGCAGGGCTGGGGAGTGGGCTTGGCTGGCTTCTGTCCACCCCTTGCCTGACCTTGGGAAGTTACTTAGGCCTCTGGGTGCTTCAGTTTCAGCCTCTGTGGAATGGGGCTTTGCTAGCAGCTTCCCCAGAGGTCATGTGGGTGTCTGTGGAGCCTTGGGACATGCTGGCCCTGGGATGGTGCTGCTCACATGCCCCGTGTGCACCTCACCCAGGCATCGAGGAGGCTGTGCTGAGCCCAGGGCACCTGTGCACATCACTGCCTCAACTCCACCAGGAATCCTGTTCAGAGAGTGCCAAGTTCGTGGGTGTCCTCCATTCAAGTATTTTCCCCAGGGATTGGAGAATGCAACCAAGTGAAGTGGTTTAAAAAATCAGAGCTACCAAGGGAGCAAGTTACACAAACTTACTGCTTACTACAAATTTACCCATGTAAAGCCATGATAATCCCTTTGCCTTAAGATCATCTGAGTAACAACTGAACCTCCATCTGGAACCTGAGACAGATTTCTGTCTTGGGTCTTCCTGGGGCTTGACTCGCTTCCTGGACCTTGCTGCTGGGTAGGAAGCCACACCCATGGTGATGTGTGAGTTTATGGCAGAAATGAACTGGAGGAGGAAGGACACACCACAAACACAGGGCGCCTTTGACCCCTGTGCTGAACAGACAGCTTCCGGGTTTGGAGCACGTGTCTCCTCTTGGCTTCAGGTGGCATCTTGCTTTCACCAGCTCCTCTCTCGAGTGAAGAAGTGAGGACTGGAGAGCGGAGTCCAAGGCTCCTTCCTGTGCTGACCCCAAGTCCAGAGGATGTCATCAGCAGACGATCACCACCCCCCCTCCCCGGCATCCTTGCAGGGCACTGCGTCCACATCCCCCTGTTCCCTGCGGTCAGGGAGGCAGGACACCAGGGTCCTTACTCACCACAGTGCTCCTCAGCCCCAGCCCTGCAGAAGGGGGAGAGGCTGCCCGGCAGGCACCCCATCCCACCACCCCCTGCTGGGCACAGGGAGGCACCGCCCCCGGGGTTCCAGACTGCAGAGTCCTCACAGAGTTCTCTCCCACAAACGAAACCTGTTTCCTGTACTATGACAGGGTCATCTCAAAGAAAATGCCCTCACTTCTTGAATTCTTGTCTTTTGTTGTTTCCCAGAAGAAACCGAAACAATTTTCCACCCCAGCACATATCGGGGAGGGTGTCCTTTGGGGTATGGGTGGTGAGGATGCCAGGGAAACCAGGTGGCTGCGTCTAGCTCCCACCTTACTGTGCATCAGCAGAGGCTTGCGTCTATCTCCGTCTCTCTGCTTTTCCCCAGGGAGCAGTTGGTTTGTAAATAAGTATGAGCTAGTGTGCAGGATGCCAGGTGAGCAGCTTGTTATGTCAAGCTTCTGTCAAAGTTATGTCGACTCCAGGTGTTCCGGGGGCTCTGGAGGGTGCACCCAGAGTCTGACTGTGCCTGGTGGGGCTCCCAGCACCACCATTCCTTAGCTGTGTGATCTTGGTAAACCCTCTCTGTCTCTAAGCTCCAGCTTCCTTATCTGTGCAGAGGGAGCCGTGGCCCTGAACTTTGCAGCAAAGCACTGGGCAAGGGACTACTGCAGGGCTCCTTGCTCTGCACAGCCCAAAGGTTCCCCAAGCCTGTGTGACTTTAAATACAGTTGGGTTGGTGAAAACTCACCTCCACACCATACTGGGTTTATAAAGAGTTCTGAAGGGTTGGCTGCCCCCTGCCCCTTTATAGCAAGGTAACTCGGGGCCCCGGCCCCTCCATTTCTCCCACTTTCCATGGTCTCTGTCCTTCACAGCTACAGACTTTTTACTGAACCCTCAATAAGGCCAAGATATATGCCCAGGTGCTCACTATTCCATCAACGCCACTGATGTTGGGAGTGCAGTGTTTTAATGGGAAAGTGTTTTCATGGCTCAGCCCTATGCAAACTCCCTTTATCCCTGGCAATCTTCCTGTCTCTTGATGGCATTTGGAAAATATTTGCAGAGTTAGCAGGTTCACTCAGCGGAGAATGTCATGGTTTGTGTTTTTATCCACCTCAATTAAGGCAGCTGAAATTCATACCCTCCCACAGCTCTGTGTGCTTTATTCAAGCAAGGCTGTGGAAGGAGGTGGGTTTCCTGTCTTTCCAGCCTGGCCTCTTGGAAGGCTGGAGGGTGGCTCAGGTAGTGACTGGAGCACAGATTCTGGGGTCCCCCAGCCTGGCCGCAGCCAGCACCACACTTACTAGCTGTGATACCTTGGGGCACATAAGCTCATCCCCTAGAGCCTCTGTTTCCATATCTGTGAAATGGGTACGAGGACCATCGACCTCCCAGGCTGTACACTGGCTGTGCAAGTGCTTGTAAACATGCCAGCTCAGTGCTATGTTTAATAATAAAATACCCACAGCCGAATTCAGCACCTGGGCACCCTGTGTGTCTGGCTGAGGTGCTGACAGTCTGGGGAGAAATCCCCAGTGCCAGAGGTGCAGCCAGATGGCAACTCACCCGTATGGCTGCTGGGAACCCTGGAGCACAGCCTGCCCTTCCCACTGCATCCGACTTTCTCATCCAACTGGTTTGGGAGTGCATGGCTCCCCACGGCACCCAGGTTTCTCTTCTGACGCTGATTTGGGGTTGCATGGCTCCCCACGGCACCCAGGTTTCTCTTCTGACTCTGAGTTGGGGTTGCATGGCTCCCCACGGCACCCAGGTTTCTCATCTGACTCTGAGTTGGGGGTATGCTGCTTCCTACTGCGACGCACTTCCTCAGGCCTGGCTGACCTGAGCTGCCCCCTTGACTCTTCCTCTCCCCTTTCACTCTTGCCCCATGCCTGCTTCCCCAGGGGGCGGGATGGGCTTCGAGGCCCTGTAGGCTGCTCCTGTCTGAGTGGTCACTTTGGGGTGTGACCGCTGTGCAGGGCGGGACCATCTGCCCCAGGGCAGGGCCACATGGCTTGCCTGGCATCTGGTGCAGAGCTGGGTCTTATCAGTGTCCATCCAGCGACTGATAGATCGGCGCCCTGGTTTCTGGTGGAGATCTTGGGAGATGCGCTGTGTGTTCCTGGGGGGTAGGTGGGGGGCCGGCCAAGGGGATGCTGAAGCTTGTCTTGACTGCTGCTTCTCTTCTCTTGCAGAGCCCACAACAATGGTGTCACCGGCCAGCTCGGAAGCCCAGGTACTTTAAAAACAAAATTTAAATGTACTTGATCCGAAGTAACAGTTAAGTGTGTTGTATGCTGTAAATTAGAAGCACATACAGTTGTGCTTCTAGAAGGACCGGGAGATAGTGAAGCCTGGCATGCTGTAGTCCATGGGGTCACAAAGGGCTGGACATGACTGAGCGACTGAACAAGAGTTGTACAGTTGTTCCTCTGAGGCAGGATGTGGATAAGTGCTCAGTGGCTTAGTGGAAGGGCTTGTGGGGAGACGATGCCTGAAAACAGGCAGGGCGGGGAAGCCCGTGCACACAGTGGGGTGGGGTAGACTTGGGGGTCTGAAACGTGGGGTCTCCCCGGTGACCCCCGGGCTCCTGGAGGTGCCTCCCGCTGACCAGAGGGAAGAGGGGGCAAAGGTGATGTGGTCTCCCTGGTCAGAGCGTTGGACAGGCGTGGGGCTGGGGGACAAACAGGAAAAGCAGCCCATCCCCTGTGTCCCTGAGCTCCCCCCAGTACCTCATCCGTAGGACCTTTATCTGTGTCTCCTGTCCCATCCGCCTGCCCCCAGGTGCTTTGTCCTGAATTTGATGTTTATTCCACTGCTTTATAAAAAATGGTTTTGTGTAAATACGTATTTATATGTTAAACACAGTGTTACAGAAAGGGGGTGGGCACTGCCGTTGGTCTGCTGTGAAAGTGAAAGTCACTCAGTCATGGCCAGTCCTTTGTGACCCCATGGACTGTAGCCCACCAGGCTCCTCTGTCCGTGGGATTTCCCAGGCAAAAATACTGGAGTGGGTTGCCATACCCCCCTCCAGGGGATCTTCCTGACCCAGGGATTGAACCTGGTCTCCTGCATTGCAGGCAAATTCTTTACTGTCTCAGCCACAAGGGAAACCCATTGGCCTGTCACGGAGGATTTTTACCAACAATAATAAAACCATCCCAAAGTTTTCTGACTTTTTCTAGTCACCACATGCTGGCAATTCTTAATTGTGTCAGTGATAAAGAACATCCTCTGGCCGGGTGGATGCCCTGCTGTTTATACAACACGAGTTCCCAGGGGTTGCTCTGAGCTCATGCTACCCAGAGTCCTGGAACCTGAGTAAGAAAAGCCTAGCCCTGTTTCAGGACGCGTCCATCTAACTGCCGTGTGCGGCTCCTGCTGCCAGGCTGCCCTGCCCCACCGCCCCAAGTGAATTTGTGTTCCCCACCCTGTTCCACTTGTGTTCCCTACTGTCATCAGTCTTGAAAACACTTACAAAGAACTTTGTATATAGGCTCGGGAATCGACATGGCGGCCCCAGGAAGTCGGTCAGGGCAGCCTCCTGGCCTGGGTGCGGAGATTCTCATTCCCGCCCTTCAGTGCCTCGGGCTGGTCCCGGGGCCTCAGCTGCTTGGTGCCCACACTGCCAGGGGCAGGGGGGGCTCGGGGTTCTGCCTAGACTTTTCCCTGCGGGGAAGCCAGTGGTCTCTCCAGTGTCTGGGTCTGGAGCAGCTCCCTAGAGGCTTGCAGTGGAGTTAACCCTTTCACTGATGTGAGGCCAGCAGAGGCCAGAGACCAGAACCAGGGGAGGCAGGCCCAACAGGGGCGCTCTGTGCTGCACTGGAGCCAGGAAGCTTTGGTGCTAGGCCTCCTGCCTGCCTGGCCTGAGGGGTAGAGCGGTCTCCTTCAGAGAGAGAGGGTCACCCTGGGGTCAGTGGGGGCTGTGGGACAAAGCTGGGATGAGGTGGAGTTCACTCTGCTTTTTTGTAAAAGTGATTTTATTTGTTTATTTTTGGTTGCGCTGGGTCTTTATTGATGCGTGGGCTTTTCTCTGGTTGTGGAAAACGGGAGCTACTCTTTGTTGTGCTTCATGGGCTTCTCATTGCGGTGACTTCTTTTGTTGTGGAGCCTGGGCTCAAAAGCACAGGCTCAGTAGCTGTGCCACTCGGGCTTAGCTGCTCTGCAGCACATGGGATCTGCCCAGACCAGGGATCGAACCTGCCTCGTCTCCTGCATTGGCAGGCAGAGTCTTCACCTCTGAGCCACCAGGGAAGCTCATCTCTGTCTTCTTCCTGCACCTCCCTCTGGGCCAAGAAAGGACCGATGGGAACTTGTGTGAAATGAGGTCCTTGCCCACCCAGCAGTTCCAAGGGGCTGCCCCAGGGACTCCACTGGCCAGAGCAGGCCCTTTGACTCCTGATTCTGGGGTGTGACTTGTAGCCCAACTGGTCCTCACCTCCTGAGGCAGAGATAAGGTGCCTCCAGGCTGGGAGTGTTATTGACTTTCACTGGAACTTCGCTCCCACAGGGCCTCACCCTCCCCAGGCATCCCCGAGCCAGGCAGACCCCCCCTAAGCCCCTCCAGACTCAGGGCATCTTGGGAGGTGCTTCTGTGGACAGAGAAGGCCTGTTCTTGTGCCCCGCCATCTGCCCAGCGCTGACTGTCACACTTCCCTTCAGCTCTGCTCTGACCCCTTCCCTCAGGGTCTGGGGGTGACATCATGGGAAACAGAGGAGAGACCAGAGAGGCCCAGAGGCCGGGTGGCCTGCACATGCCTGGCGAGGGTGTGGCTCCGTCCAGGGGCACGAGGTCAGGGCACAGGCTGCAGGCTGACCCCACCTCCAGGCCAGCACGGCTCCCCTGCCTGCGGCAGGCAGGTGACCAATGTTTGCCCCACCTGTGAGAGTCTTGAGACTAGTGGCAAAGAGCTGTTGTCATTTTGGGGTGTGTGTATCTCTTGTACTGAGTCGTGAAAGGAAACCATTAACGCCCTTTCAAACACAAACACGTAGTGCTGTGAGCGCTGGAAGCAGCTTCCTCATTCTTCTTGCTGTGCGCCACTGGCTGGCATCGAACCACTTCCCCGGCGCCTCCCTCAAGCAGACCCAAGGCTGTGGGGCACACGGTACAGAACCCGGATCTGAAATGCTAATGGTGGTCCCTGAAAGCTCAATTCCCTAGGGGCTAAGTAACACCAAAAGCAGAGTTAAGAGGCGTGCAGGACTCATCTCTAATGTGCTAATCCGCTTTTTAAAACCTTGTTGTGGAGAAAGAATTTTGAGCTTATGCAAAGCCAGCAGAATAGCATAGTGGCCCCACACGAGGCTCCAACAGCAAAGGACTCACCTATTCCCTGCAGCGCCCCCCCACTACCTGCCTGCTGGTGACTCCCACCCCCTCTCCCTATACGGGTACAATTATTTTTTAGGTTTTTCTCTTTCAGGTTAAATTCACATACATTGAAATTTACATGCAGCTGAAAATACTTGAGGGGTCTCACTGTTTGTGAGTTCCAGTGTCAAGCTTTATATGTGTCATTAAGCAATTACTCCAGCAGCATTTATTGAATAACCTAGCCTTTCTCCTCTGATTTAAAACATACTGTCATTGCACATGAAAAGCTAATGCTTCCTTAGGTTGCCTCTCTGTCTTTTTCTAAACACTTTTATTGGGGGTAACCCGTACATCTGGTAAGCTCTGACTGGTGTGAGACCACCACACACACCTTTCCCAACATGCTTCCCCCCACCCCCCAACCCCCCCAGGAGCCAGGGGCCTGCCCTCTGTGGCTGTGGACTGCTTCTGTCTTGTCTAGAGCTCCAGAGTCCTGGCTCTGTGCGGTGCTGGGGGTTCAGGGCTGTGCACGGCTAACTAGTATCCCTCGGATACCACCCTACTTGGGACCCAACCTTTGTGGATTCCCCTACAGGGATTTCGGGTTTTCCTCTCTTGGTGAACACCGCCCCCACCTCGCCCCCAGAGGAGCTGCAGTCCAGCGGTAAAGCGTGTCTTGATTATAAGAACCTGCCTCGCAGTTTTCCACGGTGGCTGTGCTGCTGGGGAGCACCGTGTTTCCCGGGTGCGGGCGGTGGTGCACCCCTCAGAGGACAGCTGCTATCCCATTTCACCAGTAGAACCCACGCGATGGTGACCTCCTGCGACGGCTAGAACGCAGCCCACCCCCATCCCACCCCCACCTCTGCCTTGTGTGCCCGCCCTGCCCTGGCCTAACAGCAGGGCCCTGTCCCGCAGGTGGTGCAGTCGCTGGGCTTCGCCATCTACCGCGCGCTGGACTGGGGGCTGGCCGAGCATGAGGAGCGTGAGCTCAGCCCGCAGCTGGAGCGGCTCATCGACCTCATGGCCAACAGCGACTGCGATGACGACGGCGGTGGCGGGACGGCCGACGAAGGATACGGGGGTCCCGAGGAGGAAGAGGAGGCAGAGGGCGGCCCCCGCACCGTGCGCACCTTCGCTCAGGCTATGCGCCTGTGTGCCGCACGCCTGACCGAGCCCCGGGGCGCACAGACCCACTACCAGGCCGTGTGCCGCGCGCTCTTCGTGGAGACGCTGGAACTGCGCGCCTTCCTCGCCAGGGTCCGGGAAGCCAAGGAGGTGAGCCGAGGGAGCGGCCCAGGCCGCAGGGCCAAGGATTTGCCCGGAGTGGAGGGTGGTAGGTGGGGCCGGCCGAGCGAGGGGTGGGGTCCCGGAGGCGCCTCCACACGCAGAGGTGGGGCAGGTGGGCAGGGCCCGGCCCTCTCCCTACCTAGTTCCTTCTGTTCCTCCGTCTGTCCACAGTGGGTGTCCACTCTGTGCCAGATGGTCCTGAACACTTTGTAGGTTTTAGCTTAATCCTCAGTGTCCTGCTTACCTGGCTTTGCACAGGAGGGACCAGAAATTCACAAACTGGTGCTTTTACCCATGACCTCACTCGTGTTGTCTCTAAGTCAGTCCTTAGCTTCACTGGTCCTCATGTTTACATCTGCAAAAGGGACTGTGTCTCCAGGTCTCCTGCCCCAGAGCTGGTTCCTTCTGAAAACAGGGAGCAGAGGTGCCAGCATGTTGGAGCTTTGGGGAGGTGGGCAGTTCAGTGAGGGGTCACTCGTCCAGGTGTTTGTCCCTGGATGACAGTCCCACATTCCTCTCCACCCCCAAACCGCCACCACCCCCACCCCCATGGTGGTTTTCACCCATTTCCCAGTTGAGCAGCTGGAGGCGCTAAGAGGTCATGTTCTCACCCCAGGTCACAGCTAGTACAGAGCAGAAGGGCTTGACTGGCTCCCGGCTGGCATTCTCCCCACAGCTGTTCTGCCGCTTCATGGTCTCAAAGTCAGGAGGTGACAGTCTTTGCTCAACTCTCACAGCCTCTCCCTTGGAGAGAACTGAGGTGTTTCATTGAAATGGGGGTCACAGCCCACAGGGACCCCTGCCTTCCACCAGCATTTCACAGATGAGGAGAAAAATGGAGACTTTGGAGAGGTCAGGAGGTACTTTTGGAATTAACCGATGCTGGTCCCTGATTTTACCCTGACCCTTTGTTGGCGTGTGTCTCCTTCCTGCCCAGCTTCCCTAGGCCTGGGCCTGAGCAGACTCTCAGGGTTTTCCTGACCAGGGGCCTGGGATCTAGCGCAGGACAGGTCAGATGCTGCTTGGGTCACTTGGCCTCGTCTGCAGCCCACTCGTAGCCCAAAGTGTGCGGTCCCTCTGCCCACCTACTGCCCCCCAGCCCGGTCCTTTGTCTTCCCTCCCACCCCTGCTCAGCATCTCAGAGATATCCTGCCAGTGCTTTAATTGTGGCTGCCCCTAATGCTTGTCTGCTTTTCCTTTTGTTTTGATTGGACTCGAGAGGATGGGTGGGGACTGTGTCTGAAACTTACGCCCCACTAGGGAGATGTCCATTCTGGTTTTCCCGAGATGGCCTTCAGAGCGTTGTCTTCTTGGAGCCGCTGCTCTTGCTGTAGCAGCCTCTTCAGGTCCACTGCTGAGTGAATCCTCCCTGGAAGACAAGTTCCTCTTTTACTTGAGGACCTTCCTGTTTCCTGACTCTTCAGGGTCACTGTGTGGTTCCTTTTTGGGGAAAGATTTCTTCCTCTTGGGAGGAACTCCACAGCCAGCTGTCTCTTCAAGGTCACCACTAACTGGCTCCTCCTTGGAAAGCATTTCTTTTCCTTGAGTTTCAGAAGGAGGTAGATGGGTTTTCCATTCCATTCTCCCGAGGAGCCTTTTGGGCTTCTGTTTTTTCTTCTTTGGGGTCTTTTACTTGTCTCCTCGCGCTCCTGTGTGGCACTAAGGATCCTAATGATTTTCAGTTGCCTGGCTGTTGCTGAGGTCAGTTCCTTGGCCAGGCAGTAAAAGCTCTTTCTTTAGGTGTAAACAGCTCTAGACTTCAAGCAGTTGACCCAGGACAAGTCAGGGGACTGGAGGAGGCAGTGAGAAGTGGGCTACTGGCAGTGTGTGGCTGGGCTGGCATTGGGAGCAGAAACAGCCTGCTCAGGGGCAGTAGAGCTGCTCCAGAAAGGACAGGAGACCCACCTTCATGCCTTTTGTGCACAGAGACGCAGGTCACACCCAGCTCTATTTTTAGAACCACACACCTTGTGCTTCACAGAAACTTGGCTGAGTTTTCTAGAGCATCCCAGGGCAGTTTGGCAAGTGGCCTGGGAGGGAAGCCGGGGTGACTGGTTCTGTTTGACCTAGGGGATGGGGTGGCAGAGGCTGTGTGCTAAAGGCAGATGCTCCTCCAGCATGGAGGGCCAGTGAGAGCAGAGCCCCCGCTGCTGCTAAGATCCAGGGCAATGAACCTAGCAGCCTTTTCACAAATTCTCAGCAGAAAACAGCTCCCTGAGCATTCCCAACATCCTTCCTGGGCCCTCACCTTGCTGGTGTTGTTTTTCCCAGTTCGTGAAATACATCTCTATGACTTTGGGGCCTGCTGAGTGACTCGCCCTCTTGCCCATCCATCCACTCATCCAACTATCCACTTACTGATTCATTTATTCACTCAACCAATGCTTAAGACCTAGCATGTGTCACACAGTGCTGGGAGCCAGATTTAAAACAACCCCAAAGCTGAAAACATGGTTCTGACCTCATGGAGCCAACCATTCAGAAAACAATCAAAGAAGCAGATGACTGTAGACTCCAGATGGGATGACGTGCACAGAAGTGGCCGTGGTGTTCCACGAGGGTGGATGTGCCCTGTGAGTGGCAGTCTGGAGCCCTTCCCAGATGCGGGAGGGCCTCACGCCTGCATCGTGGAGGATGGGGGCCCCGTGGAGGAGTGTGGGTCAGTGTGAGGAGGCTGTGGGTTCTGCTGCAGCCAGGGATTGCTGCAAGGGTCGTGCTTCCCCCTGCCCTTGCACGGGAGGAGTGGCCACCGATAGCCAGCAGGACACGAGTGTTTCCATGTGGTTCTAAGGCTGATGGCTTGGTTCCCTCAGATACCTTTCTGTGCCCCAAAGCCTTGTCCAAAATGCCCACGTGGTGCAGAAGCATCCCCAGGAGGCCAACCAGCACCACCACTCCCGTTCTCCCGTTTCTCCCGGACTTAACAGATGCTGCAGAGGCTCCGGGAGGATGAACCGCAGGCAGAGAAGCCCCTTGTGGAGCTGGATAGCCTGAGGCGCACAGACTGGGTAAGACATGTGCCCCCCACCCCCACCAGGGCACAGATGGGGCACAGGCCCGGAGCCCTGCCCAGGGCTAAGGGCCATTTCCCTCTTCTTATGGGCCTAGGCCCGCCTCTGGGTCCAGCTCATGCGGGAGCTCCGCCATGGGGTGAAGCTGAAGAAGGTACAGGAGCAGGAGTTCAACCCCCTGCCCACAGAGTTCCAGCTCACCCCCTTCGAGATGCTCATGCAGGACATCCGTGCCAGGAACTACAAACTGCGCAAGGTCATGGTGAGCCGCTCAAGGTCATGGCGGGCTGGGTTAAAGAGGTCACATGTTCAGGCCCCTCTGCCTGCTGGAGCCCCTGCTTGGTGCGCTGGTGACTAAACCAGGAGTGCAGTGGGAACGGTCAATGTGGCCTCGAGTCATACACCTCATGGTCCTTTCAGGGACACAGTGTGACATTGGCAGGGAGAAGGGGCCCAGGGGTGGGAGCTGAGGCTGTGGGATTGTCCCGCTTAACTCTCACAGGGCCTCGTGGTGTGCCAGCATCGCTCTGAGAATCGAAATGTGTGAGTTAATCTCACTCTTACGAAGACCCTGTGAGGTAAAGCTACTGACGGGCGTTTCAACATAAAGAATCTGAGATGCAGGGAAAGCTGGTGGTCAGGTCTTGAAGGCCACAGCCACTGAGGGGGAGGCTGGGTGAACCCGTCTCATGGCTGCAGCCCAAGCAGACGGTCCCTTAGCCTTGCTGCCCTCCTTCTCTCCCACAGGTTGACGGGGACATCCCTCCCAGAGTGAAGAAAGATGCCCATGAACTCATCCTGGACTTCATCCGCTCCCGGCCTCCACTGAAGCAGGTACCAGCCCCTCGGGGCGTCTGGAAGGTTGGTTCTGGGACACTGCCTGCCAGAGCACGCAGGGCCTCCAGGGAGCTGGCCCCCAACGTGGTGCTGCCACACCCCCTGCAGGTGTCAGAGAGAAGGCTTCGCCCCTTACCCCAGAAGCAGAGAACTCTGCACGAGAAGATCCTGGAAGAGATCAAGCAGGAACGCAGGCTACGCCCCGTGGAGAGCAGGCGCTGGGATGGCCGGGGCGAGCGGGGTGAGCACGGGACACCCCTCCCCTGCGCCTCATCTCCCCCCACACTGTCCTGTCCCTCCTGCCTCACCTCCTGCCTCCCCCAGGGTTCGGCTCTCTGCCCTGCATCCTGAACGCCTGCTCTGGGGACGTCAAATCCACTTCCTGCATCAACCTGTCCATCACAGATGTTGGGAGCAGCGCCCAGCGCCCAAGGCCCCGGGTCCTGCTCAAGGCACCTACGTTGGCTGAGATGGAAGAGATGAATACTTCTGAGGTCAGAGCCCACAGGTTCCTGAAGAGAGACTGACATGAGGAGGAGGTGGGGGAGGGGAGGAGGGGTGGGAGGGGAGGAGAAGGAGGGAAGAGAAGGAGGTTCTGGGGAACTGAACACAGCCAGGGCGCAGCATCCAGCTGTGGGCCCTCTGCTCGGGGTCCTGTCTGCACCCTGCTGTGGGGCTGGGCCTGCGCTGGGGACAAGCGTGGCGGGGCTCAGGCACCCTCCCCCATCTTGGTCACTCACAAGGGTGACTGAGACAGTGGCCTTGAGCCACTGTTGCCTCAGCACATAAAAGGATGAGATGGAGAGCCGCATCCTCCTGGGCTGGGCAGCCACACTTGGAGGTGCAAAGCCTACAGGTCCCAGCGTGACTCCCCACCCTGGCTGCATTGCCCTCTGACCCTGGAGACCAGGCTGGGGGCTGTCTCCACGTGACCCCAGGCCTGCCATCTCCAGGACTTTCCAGGGACCTCAGGCCAGGGGCTGGCTTCTGAAGCATGTCTCCCCTGGCCAGGGTAGTGCATAGCGGTCAGCTTGTGCACCCCACGCCTTGGTCCAGGGACAGGCAGGAGGCACTGGGGCAGAGCGGTCATGGTGATGCTAGACTGGACTGTCCACAGGAGGGTGGACAGGGTGTTGCTGGGCTGATGTGTCCACAGGAAGAAGAGTCACCGTGCGGAGAGGGGACGCTGAAGCGAGATCGTTCTTTCTCTGAGCATGACCTGGCGCAGCTCCGGAGTGAGGTGACCTCTGGTCTGCAGCCGGCCCCTCAGCCCCCTGGAGGCCTGGAGTTGTCCCGGCCGCGAGCAGGCAGCATGCAGTCCTGGAGGCCAAGCCCCCTGGAGCCGGGTACATGGCTTCTCCCTCCCTGGATGCCTTCCTGCAGGTCCTGCTACTCCAGAGGGAGTTTGCACTGCCGGAGGGACATTTATCACTTCAGGCAGCCACGCCCCACCTTTTAAAACTCTGCTAAAGTAGTAATCCATATCCAGTGTAAAACTTTAGAAAAGTCCCCACAATTCTTTTACCTAGAGATATTAACTTTGCCATATTGGTCTGTAGAAAGACAGCTGGACCAATGGATGGATTGACAGACAGTTCTAATCTTTTTCTTTCCTGCCAGTGGAAAGGGGCCCAGAGAGCATGCACACCACTCTGGACTGGACTAGTCCCCTGGGGTTTGTCACAGCCCCGTCCCTTCCCATCGGTCAGCCGGCCACTCTAGGTTAGCTGGTCCCACAGTGCTGAGGCCTGGGGTTGCCATTCCACCCGCTGCCTCTTCGTACCTAGCACAGCCCTGCGACACCAGAGCTGCTGCGGGTTGTCCTGACAGCCCCTGTCTCTTCCACCAGGTTCCCTCCCCATCAGTGTCCAGTCCCAGCCTGACCCCAGCTCCCTACCACGCAGTGATGTGAGCTCAGTCGAGGACAGGCAGGGGGCCTCCGCGGCCCCGAACGCCAGTCACCTGTGGCTGGTGAGTGACAGAAGCACTTGGTGCAGGGTGGCCGGGGTAGGGGACAGCGAGAGGGGACGGGGAGTGCCCCTTGCGGGCTCAGGAGTAGTGGGGCCCTCTCAGTGGATGCCTGGGGAGGTTGGTCTTTGCTGCCGCCTCCTGGGCCTTCTGGGCACTGCAGCCCAGGCCAGAGAAGGACCTTGCTAAGGGCACAGCCTAGTCCCATCTCTCAGGGTCAGGGCACATGAGAAGGCAGCATGGTGACACTGGACAGCACTTTCTCGGGTCTCAATTCTGGCTCCAGGCCCTTCCCTCTCCGTGCTGCAGTTCCCTCACCTGTGAATTTTGTCTGACCTGTAATCATGAAGAACTAACAATTGCTGACATCTTGAGGCTCCCACTTGGACCTGAGCCGAATGGAGTGCCTGCAGGGCCACAGGGCACCTTGCTGGCATGTAGAGGGGGGTCCAGAGGGTGGCTGTCATTATTGCTTCATTGAGGTTTTACAGAGAGGCTCAAGTGAGAATGGATGTTCAAAGGTTCTGGAAAGTCAGGGGCATGTTACCGTAATACTCCCCAGCTGAAGGGTGTGCTTTAGCCTTTGAGTCCTGTATTAGGAATCTGGCCACATATAAAATCACCCCTCACTTAGCAGCTGCAACAGCACAGTTACCATCTCATCATCTCTCTGGGTCCAGAGCCCGGAACTGGCCTCCGTGGGGCTGCAGTGGCAGGGCTACATCTCACCTGGAGGCTTGACCTGGGCTGGAGGACCCTTCCTAGGAAACTCCTCCCCCGGCTGTGGGCGGGGCCCCAGCTCGTCCCAGGAGAAGCACCCTCATGAGGTGGCTCCCTTGAGTGAGCCATCTGAGAAGCAGAGGGAAGCCCGTGTCTTTATGACGCATTCTCAGGACTGACACTGTCAATTCCACCTTATCCATTCCATACAAGTCAGTCACTAAGTCCTACTTAGGGAACTACATCTTGTTTATTTATTTGGCTGTGTGGGGTCTTGGTTGCTGCCCTCGGGATCCTCCTTGCATCACGCAGAGTCTTTCCTTGTGGCACGTGGCTTCTCTAGTCGTGGGGCAGGCTCCAGAGCACAGTAGTGGGCCCAGTAGTCATGATGTGAGGGCTTAGTTGCCCTGTGGCTTGTCCCCTTTTTTTAAAGATGGATTCTTTATTAAAATGTTATTATTTTTTATTATTTTATTTATTTTTGGCTCTACCGGATCTTTGTTGCTGCATGCCAGCTTTTTCTAGTTGCAGCGAGCAGAGGCTGCTCCCTGGCTGTGGGGTGAGGGCTTCTCAGTGCAGCGGCTTCTCGTGCTGTGGAGCACAGGCTCCAGGTGCACGGGCTTCAGTAGTCGCAGAGTGCAGGCCCATCGGTTGCAGCACATGGGTGTAGTGGCTCTGTGGCATGTGGGATCTTCCTGGACTCGGGATCAAAGCCTTGTTCCCTGCATTGGCAGGTGGATTCTTAACCTCTGGGCCACCAGGGAAGTCCCAGGACCACCTCTTGAAGGGAGGGATGTCAAGCAATCAGGGGGCATGTGTTGAATAGCAAGTCTCATGAGTCTTTCTCCAGCTCAGGACTCAAGAGCTTTCCAAGAGGCTTGGCTATCAAACCCCTGAACTGCTATGACCTTGCCTCAACCCAATCTGTTGAGCACCCAACTTGAGATCTCTTGGCAGTGTGTACAGTGAGTGCAACATCTGTAAGGTTAGAGGGAAATTGTTCACATATAAACAGCACCACCAGGCTACAGGAAACACTAATCAGAAGCCAGGAGATCTGGATGCTTCAGGTGAGAGGAGAGAACACAAGGTCCCAGATTCACCCCGTGCCAGACAGTAGCAGCTGACCAACAAGTGTAAATAGAAAATCTGACCACAAACACCATCCACTTCCACATCCACTGGTGCCTCCCATGCCACCTTGTCTTCGTAGCTAACATTTTGATTCTGGTGCCAGACACTGCATCTTCTTAGTGGAGCTGAAATACCTTACTTCATAGAAGAGGAAGTGACCCTTTGAGAAGTCAAATTCTGTGCTAAGAACACAGGACTGTTCTCCTGGGGCAGAACAGGGTATACTCACCATGACAGCCCAAAGGGCCAGGCAGTTATGACGAGGTAGACAGGAGCATCCAATGGACCAACAGATCCAGAGTGGCAGTGGATGGATAGCACTGGGAAAGAGGAGGGGGTGCGGTGGTTGGGGGTTCCAGGAGGCTGGGGGCAGGTGGGGGCGCAGTGGTGTTGGGGTTCTAGGAGGAGTGAGGCGGGGGGCAAGAGGGCACTCTGGTGGGGGTTCCAGGAGGGAGGCAGTGGGCCTGGGGACTCTGGGTGACTTTGATTGTCCTGGGGTGTTTTCAGGTGAGCAACAAGGTTGGAGGCAGATGGTTCAGGTCTGGGTAGCATCATGAACATAGGTGGGATGTGCTGAAGGGTTATGTGAGCAATGAGGTCATCGAGGGGCTGGCTGCCAGTTGAGTTGTTGGGCCCAGGTCAGAGAGCTGCCTATAGAAGTATCCCACAGCCTCAGGCATGGGCGTTCTGGGGAGCTTGCCTGGACTGAGGCCAGGAAAATGCCAAGTCCTCAGGGAAGTGGGGAACTTGTGGAGATGTCCTGAGAGCCTGAGACCAATGCCTCAGGCCTCCTGTCCCAGGAGTTCAGCCACCCCGTGGAAAGCCTGGCTCTGACGGTAGAGGAGGTGATGGACGTGCGCCGTGTGCTGGTGAAGGCAGAGATGGAGAAGTTCCTGCAGAACAAGGAGCTCTTCAGCAGCCTGAAGAAGGGGAAGGTGAGGAGCTGGGTGGGGGGTAGGTGTGGGCAGGGCTGGGCCTGGCAAGTTTGGGACAACACTGGGCTCCAACCAGGCTCTCCTCACAGATTTGCTGCTGTTGCCGAGCCAAGTTCCCGCTGTTGTCATGGCCACCCTCCTGTCTCTTTTGCAAGAGGTGAGCCTTATGTACACACCTTGGCTGTGAATTCACAGGGGAAGGAGGTAGGAAGCCTCTTGCTTTCTGTCCAGTAGGGCTTCCTGTGGTTTGGGGCATGTTCCATCAGGCACGGTGACCAGTGCAACCAAGGAACAAAATTTTTAATTTAACAACTGAGGGGCCCCCACTTTCATCCAAGATTGGGTAATAGGAAGCAGAACAGGCATTTTCCACAGGAAACGGCCAAAAAAATAAAAAGATGCAAAGACATAAAACATTGGTTCTCAAGAACTAATCGGGTTTGAAGCAAGTACCAGAAAGCAGACAGGGTAAGCTCTGTCCTACGACTGCCTCAGCTCTGGACTCAGGCCTGTTCAGCTCCTGCGGTGGAGGAGGTACAGCTGAGAACAGGGGTACCCTGGCAGCTAGAGTTCACAGCACAGATCTCCAGAGGGGAGAGGGTTCTCCAGGAAGCAGGTCTCAGAGACCTTCACAAGGTCCTCCTTGCATATTCAGAGTTCTGATCAGCACAAACATGAAGGAAATGACTGAGGCTGTGGAAACCTGGCCCACTGCCTATTTTAGACATACAGTTTATTACAACACAGTCACACCCACTTGTTTATTATTCATTTAGTCACACCTAAAATGTTGACTATCTGAGCTTTTAGAGGAAAAGTTTACTGACCCTGTCCTACAGATTTAAAGGAGCAATACCAGGAATAGTGTCTGTTCCCCCCAACCAAGGTGGCAAGTTGTGACTCAACGGGCTGCTGAGTGAATCACAAAAAGGTCTTGCCTCACTACCAGGAATAAGCGCCCCCACAACTGAGCAACTTCACTTTCACTTTTCACTTTCATGCATTGGAGAAGGAAATGGCAAGCCACTCCAGTGTTCTTGCCTGGAGAATCCGAGGGACGGGGGAGCCTGGTGGGCTGCCGTCTCTGGGGTCGCACCGAGTCGGACACGACTGAAGCAACTTAGCAGCAGCAGCAGCAGACTGAGTGCTGCTCCAGAACTAACAAATCAAAGTCAGACCAGAAAAGACCAAACTATTCCCAAGGATCTTAATTGCTTCCTAGAATAAAACTCAAGTCTATGTGTCTACGTATATTCGCTCAGTTGTGTCTGACTCTTTGTGACCCGGTGGACTATACATGGAATTCTCTAGGCCATAATACTGGAGTGGGTAGCCTTTCCCTTCTCCAGGGGATCTTCCCAATCCAGGGTTCGAACCCAGGTCTCCCTGCATTGCAGGCGGATTCTTTACCAGCTGAGCCACAAGGGATGCCCAAGAATACTGGAGTGGGTAGCCTATCCCTTCTCCAGCAGATCTTCCCAACCCAGGAATTGAACTCTGGTCTCCTGCATTGCAGGTGGATTCTCTACCAACTGAGCTATCAGGGAAGCCCATAAAACTCAAGAATAGGAGTAGAAAAATACCCAGCATCAAGCCAGATAAAACGCCTGTCATCCAATTGCAGATTATCAGGCATGTCAAGAAGCAGGAAAACATGACCCATGGTGAGAAAAACCAATCAAATCATGGAGAACTGACCCAGATTATAGGATTAGCAGATAAGGACATTAAAAATTTTGAACTGCATTTTATACCTTGAAAAAGTTAAAGACATGGAAGATATAAAGAAGTGACAAACATCTAGACATAAAATGTATGAGATGAAAAAAATTACACTGGATGATATATAGCAGATTAGACATTTAGAGTAATGTGCAGAAGAAAAGATTAGTTAGCTTGAAGATACAGCAGTAGAAACTATCTGAAATAAAACACACAGAAAAAAAGAATTAAAAATGAAAATGGCATTGGCAAGCTGTGGGGTAACATTAAGAAGCCTAATACAGCTGTAAAGAAAGTCCCTAAAGATGTGGGGGCAGAAAAAGTATTTGAAGAAATAATGGCTAAAAAGGTTTTCCAAATTTGATGAAAAGTATAAACCCACAAGAAACCCACTGAACCCCAAGGACAAGAAACATGAATAAAATCACACCAAAACACACAATCAAATTGATCAATGATAAAACCAATGATAAAGAAAAATAAAAGGACAGAAATTCCTAAATTCAGTCAGCAAATAAAAAACATGTTGTGTACAAAGAAAGATAAAGATGACTGCAGATTTCTCATCGAAACACTATAAGCAGGATGTCAGTGGAACAACGTCTTTAAAGTACTGAAAGAAGAAAAAAGTGGTCAATCTAGAATTCTGTACAAGAATATTTGTGTCAAAAACAAAGGCAAAAGTAAAGACACTTTGAGAAATACGAAAGCCCCCAGCAGACCCATACTGGAACAAATGGTAAACGAGGCCTGCTGCATAAAATTAAAATGATGCCAGATGGAGATCTGAATGTACACAAAGGAATAAGAGCACTAGCAACAGTAGCTGCTAAGATGTAACTCTCCTAACATAAAAGATTCTCTTCTTATGCCTCCTTAAAAGCTAAACCAGTGCTTCCCTGATGACTTACTGGTAAGGGATCTGCCTGCCAATGCAGGAGACAGGGGTTTGATCCCTGATCTGGGAGGATCCCACTTGCCACACAACGACTAAGCCCATGTGCCACAGCTATTGAGCCTGCACCCTAGAGCCTGGGAGCTGCAGCTACTGAAGCCCACGTGCCCTGGAGCCTGGGCTCCGCAAGAACAGGAGCCACTGCAGTGAAAAGCCTGTGCACCGAAGCTAGAGTGAGCCCCACTCTCTGCACTAGAGAAAAGCCCATGCAGCAGTGAAGACCCAGCACAGCCAAAAATAAATAAATGAGAAAAAAACAATTGGTAAGCCAATATCTAGCACCCAGCAAGGTAAAATTCAGTCTGCCATCCAAACAAAGTTTATTAGGAATGCAAAAAAGTAATAAAAAATGTATTTTGGGGCTTCTAACAGATGTATAAGTAAAAATATCCTAACAATATCATTAAGACTGAAGGTGAAAAAAAAAAAAAGACTGAAGGTGAGGATCAGAAATACGCTGTTATTAGTTTTTTATACTGTACATTAGATGGTAAAATATGACTTAAAGGAAACTGTGATAAGTTAAAGATGATCCTGTGAGCCCAAACACAACCACTGAATTAGCCTTTAAGTCAAAAAGAATATACTGGATTGGCTGAAAAGTTCATTTGGGTTTTTCCAAACAAACTTTTTGGCCAACCCAATAAAATGGAATCATAAAAAAAATCCTCAATACACAAAGCAGAAAAAGGAAAAAAGAACAAACACGACAGAAAGAAAACAAATCCCAAGATGACAGACTTAAACCCAACTGTATCAACGATTACATTAAACATAAATGGCTTAAGCCAATTAAAAGACAGAGTTTCCCATATTGATTAAAGAAAGCAAGACAATCTGCTGTCTATAAGTCATGTGTTTTGTTTGTTTGTTTTTTTTTTTGGCTGTGCCATGCAGCTTGTGGGATCTTAGTTCCCCTACCAGGGATCAAATGCACACCCTCTGCATTGGAAGGGTGGAGTCTTAACCTCTGGGCCACCAGGGAATTCCTATGACCTGTAGTTTAAATAAAAGACACACATTGATTGGAAGAAGGATGGAGAAAGATACCCCATGCCAATAGTAGTCTAAAGAAAGCCTGAGTTGGTATGTTAATACCATACAAAGTAGACTATGGAGCAAAGAATATTACCAGAGTTAAAGGAGTTCATTTCATGGTGATAAAGGGAAGAAATAATTCTGAACACTTTCTGTACCTATCAAGAGATTCAAGATACATGGAACAAAACATTGACAGAACAGCAAGGGAAAATAGCTAAATCCATGGTTATAATTAGAGAAATGAAAAACCAAGGGTAGAGGAGATTTGAATGACACCATCACCAACTGAACCTACGTGATGTTTACAGAAACTAATCCATACAATGGGATGTACATTCTTGTCAAGTACACATGGAATGTTCACCAACATGACTGTATTCTAGGTCATAAAACAGGTCTCAGAAATGTGGAAGGATTCATATCATACACAGTATGTTCCCTGACCACAGTGAAATCAAATCAAATGAATACAGAGGTCTGTTGATGGCAGATTAAGTATGGGACATCCCTCTAAGAGTATATGGTCCCTTGTTTTAAAAAATGAATTTGGACAGTTTGCACTGATGTGGAGAAGAACCCTGGTGTATCTTTATAGGATAGTACACAGGATACCCCATTCCATGTATTGTACTCTTATTTTAAATGTATGTTTTTATTCATTTATGCTTAGATCTGGAGCATGGAAAGTGTGCTAGTAGGGAGCATCTCTAGAATGGGCTATACAGGAGAGGACTCATGACTAAATTAAAATTCTCTCTAGTGTTTGAATTTTTACAACAAAAAGGCATGTACTTTTGAAATCATATATGGATGGGGAAATAAACGTTACTCACTGCTTAAAGCTGGGCATGTCACCTGACGGCCCTCTGGCTGCGGCAGTACTCATGTGTGGGGGGAGTCAGGCACTCTCCACTGCAGATCCATGCTCCCCAGAAAGAGCCTGGAAGGAAGGAGTATTTTGGGTGTGGAGCTAAGTAAAAAGAAAAGTAAGATTTGGGAGTAAAATGAGAGGAAAACACTGATGTGGCCAGGGGGCAAGCAGAAGGCAGCAACAGTCTGGCCTGGCCTGCATGCTAGACCCCTCAAGCTGACCCTGCTGCTGCTGCTGCTAAGTCGCTTCAGTCGTGTCCGACTCTGTGCGACCCCAGAGATGGCAGCCTACCAGGCTCCTTCATCCATGGGATTTTCCAGGCAAAAGTACTGGAGTGGGGTGCCATTGCCTTCTCTGCAAGCTGACCCTACTAACCCTCTTCTTTCCTCTCCAGAGCCGTCTGCAACGCCTGTAGCATAAAGGTGAGGACCACCTGGGGTCAGAGCGAGGCCCCGTGTCCTGAGCGTCCTGCAGCCTGGCTGGGTTGTCCAGGAATGAGGTTGGGGGTTGACAGAGGCTCTGCTATCTCGAGTCTGATGACCCCCCTCACTAGTCACTTCTTTCATCTTCTCCTTCCAGGAAGAACCCACTCCCACACTGCCCAAGACCGCAGTGTAAAGACCCTGTGGATGGTTCTTTTTTTAAAAAAATATTCTGTTTTAGTAGGCCAGTGCCAAGAAACCCTTCTCTAAAGTCTCCTTCCAACACCACAATCCTCAAGTGTTTTTGGAAGGGCTCATTTTAGATACAGCAGCTTGTGGTGTCTGTGTACACCTGGGGTGCAATTTGGGTGTCACTCCTTTACCTCTCCTTTATCCCAGAGATAGTCACCTGTTTGAGGGGTTTTTACCACCACGATTTTCAAACCCTTGCCTTTTATGACCCCTCTCAATTTTAAGTGATGGTTACATACAGGCCACTGGGCTACCCCTGGCATGTTAAAAAGGCACACTTTGCTCTACAAGGCAAGGGAACCATGCCTTCAAACGCCAGGAGTGAAGGGGCATCCAGTGAGCATGTGGGAACAAGTGACCTCAGGCAGGGTCCTGTGCTGGCCGGGCAGGTGGCCTTTTTCGGGGGAGTGGGGTGCCTGGAGTGTCTCTCTGTATTGCAGATGAAGATGCCTTCTAAGAAGTTTGCTCACATCCCCGTCTACACACTGGGCTTTGAGAGTCCTCAGAGGATGTCAACTGCCAAAAGCACGCCAACACAGAGAAGAGATGCCTTCCAGTGCGTGCTGCCCTTGGTGATGTTCCTGGTGGGCCGGGAGCTGGGCGGGGGTTTCTCTGCTGGGGAAGGAGGAGGGCAGAATGGTCAGAGCCCAGAGTCCCAGTTCTTCCCGAGAAAGGGCTTTTGTGGGGTGGACTTTGCTCTGCCTGGCGTGGGTGTGGGGGATGCAGAGGCTCGGGCAGAGACCCCTGACGGCCCTGTCCTGCCCCAGATCCCTGCAAGGGCTGCAGTGGCGGAATGTGGAGGAGGAGTTCCCGCACATGTACACCCACGGCTGTGTCATGAAGGACGTGTGCAGCGACTGCACCGGCTTCGTGGCGGATGTGGTGCACTCCAGCCGCAGGAGCGTGGAGGCCCTCAACACCACGCCACGTCGTGCCCGCCAGACCCAGTCCCTGTACGTCCCGAACACCTGGACACTTGACCTCAAGTGATGTCCTGTAGCCCCTGGGCTGCCTGGCAGATGCTTCTCAAGGTGCCCCCACACGGCCATGCCTCCAGGGAGGAGCTGGGCTAGGTCTGGACCAGGACGAGTCTCCATCCTGGCTCAAGAACCCCCGTCCTCCTGATGTGCATGTACATATATACATACGTTTATATAATATATACACACAGCCTATATATATATTTATATTCACATCCCCTGGCCCCCAGAGCTCACTCCAGGACCCTTCCTGGGGAGACTGTTCCTCTCAGGATTCCTTGGGTGGGGTGGGAGCAGGTCTTCTCACTGAGACAAGGAGGGGCAGGTGGGTGTAAGCAGAGCACACTCAGAGGTGCCGGGGTGGTGCTGGTCCGGGGGCCCTGGTGATGCTGGAGGCCCTGGTATGGGAAGGCACTCCATAGATTGTACCTATGGCTACTCCTGGCCTAATAAAGGTGGTCTCACAGTCTCCAGTGTGGGGTGTGAACTGAGCTCTCTAGTTGCAGCAGTGGGCCTGTGCTCTGAGGGCGAAGGCTGGGCTCTGAGGGGCGGGGGCCATCATGACACAAGGGTGCTCAGGCTTACTCCATGACCTGGCCATCTTGGTCTTACAGCCAGCAGGGCTGCGTGTGTGATGACCACTCAGCCTGCTTTCTATCACCTGCCAGCCTGGAAGACCCTTCGGCCTCGTCCCCCAGATCTCTACTGCTGTTGTCTAGGCAGAGGGTTCGCTCAGGGCCTGCAGAGCTGGGGGGAATGTGCACGTGGGCACCCAGGTGCTCTGCAGTGGGCTTCTGTGGTCACCCCATCTTACAGATGAGGAAGCTGAGGCTCAAAGAGGTGAGGGAACTGACCAAGATGCACAGCCAGGCCTGCTGGATGCCAGGCTCTAAGGCCTGAGGAGGCACCAAGGGACAGAACGTGCAGCAGTCGGGCCTTCTGGTGAAGTGCTTTCTTTCCCCAGCTGGGATCTAGGGACACTGAATGACACAGAGAGAGCAGCCAGGAACAACATCCAGTTCCCAGACTTGTTCTAAGTACTTCCTGTGCAGGGAGTATTATTCCCATTTTAAATTGAGAAAACTGGCACAGAGAGGGTAAGGAATTGCGCCCAGTCACACAGCCAACCAGGAGAAAGCACCTCCAAGGGTGATAACATCCCCAAGGGCAGATAATTCTGCAGGTGAGGAAGCAGGCAGGGGACACATGCAGGTCAATGCTCCCAATAAGGAGAGACTTGGGTTCTAATCCTCACAGGGATACCGTGAAATGAAAGCCACCTTGGGACAGTTGGGCTAAGCCAGGAGGGCCCATATGGCTCCAAGGTGAGGTCAGGAGGGAGGGTCTAGGGTTCCCAGTGCTCCTACAGCCTGGCTGCTATGGGTTCGCCTCCTGCTGAACCCAGGGGAAGCAAGCTGTAGTGTCCACCCAGCAAACCCGCCCCACCTCCGTTCACCTAATGTACCTCCTGAGAGGGAGGGTGCTCGCTCTAGAACTGTTCACAACCAAGCTTCCAGCTCAGGCCAGGCCTTTGGGAATACTGGGAGAGACTCAGGCCCAGAGTTGCCTGTTCAGGGAGGGCACCCCTCACAGTTCCTGGGCAGTCGACTTAGGGACAGCAGAGCAGGAAGCAGCTTTAGGTGACACCCCCACGTTTCCATCCACAGGTGAGATGACAAGCCTGCATAAGCTAGTCACATCTGGGACTAGCCTGGCCCTGCACAGTCAGAATTTTCCTGAGGAGGGTGGCCTGGAGGTACTGTGTGTGAACTTAACTCTTAGTGGCTGGATTGGGGCCGGGGTGGGGGTTGAGGCAGCAGCCACGTGCCAGCCACGGTGAAGGAGCCCCAGGTCCCAGGGACTAGCATGGCTATCCGACCAGCGGTGCGGGCACTGGCACACAACCCCTGCCTCCCTCTGGGTCCTCGCCAGCAGTCTTCCTCATCTGAGCTTTGGAACCGCAGGCAAGAAGGAAGAAAGACCTACGTTCTACGTGGGCCAGTTCCCTTACCTATAAACGGATGGATATCGACCTTCTAGGGCGACGTAAGAACTCAGTACAGGGATCGGCCTGGTGCCGCAGTCGGAGTCGTCCGACTGACCATGGCCCTTTGCTCTCCTCCATCAGGGAGGGAGGGCCCATTTCCACGCAGATCAAGATTATCTTGCCCTCGCGTTTGGAGCTCCGCAGGGCAGGGTTTCTCAAATCTGCCTGCACGTTCTAGTCCCCTGAAGATCTCACGTCGGTATTTCTAGGGGAGTCGTCGACCTTCACTGTAAACCGCCCCCTCTCCACGCCCGCCCCGGGAGGTTATGACACACGGCCAGAGTGGCGAGCCTCCCCACGTTAGATCACGGATTCCCCCATCCAGATATGCGGAAGAATCACCAGGGACGCACTAATGACAACAAGGGCAAATTCCTAGGGCGGACCCTAAGGGTCGGTTTCAGCCTGTCCGGGGAGGGGAGTCCAAAGGACCTTCATCTTCAGCATATCCAGTCCACAGCTTTGGGAAGCTCCTCAGCTTGGAGACGCCTATTTTAAGGAGGACAGAACGGTCTAGCGGACAGCCTCATAGGCGGCCGGCACAGGATGGCCCCGCCTAACCCAGGTGTTGCCTGGCCCCGCCCCCGGCCCACCCAGCGGACCAACACTGCAGGCTGGAGGCTCGGAGCCCCACCCCGCCCAGAAGAACCGGAGACACCGGCCCGTGGGGCTCCCAAGTCGCGCGAGAACTCGCCCGGAAGTGTCAGAGCCTTTTCTAATACTATCGACAACAGAGAGGAAGTTCCGCAAGGCAGCAGCGCGCAGACGCGACACGCCAGCCTCGCACCACCGCGCCTTAAATGCGCAGGCGCGCCAGCTGCTCTCTTTTCTGCTCTTCCTTCTGCCTGTCTCCAGACGTCAGCGGCTGTTGGGTCCTATGTCGCGCCGGGCCCTCCGGAGGCTGAGGGGGGAACAGCGCGGCCAGGAGCCCCTCGGGCCTGGCGCCCTGCAGTTTGTCCTTCATGATGACGATGATGTGGAAGAAGAATGCCCAAAGCGGGGTCCAGGTGGCCGGCGCCCCCGGGGCGCAGGGAAGGAGGGAGTCCGAGTCAACAACCGGTTCGAGCTGGTGAGACGTGAGGCTACCTGGGGTGGGGGCAGCAGGTGGGGGCGGTGTGCGAGGCGGGCCCGTGACGTCACGGGGCGGAGCGACGAGGGTCTGGGCTGCAGTGGGGAGGGCGGGGCGAAAGAAGTGGGCGGTGACCTGAGGCCAGGGGGCGGAGCTACGTTGGGTTTGTGCCGCGGTGAGGGGAGGGGCCATAGCGTTCAGGGGTTGGGTAAGTAGGGTCCAGGCTGCCGCGGGGAGGGCAGGGCCTGTCATGGGGGCGGGACCGCGGTGTGGTGGGCGGGGCATCACTCCCATAGACTCGGGGCTCCAACTCTGATTTCAGGGTTAAGTATTTCCTCCGCGGTGCCGTCGCAGGGCCTTCGCAAATGTTCTCACAACCCAGGACTCTGTGCCTCTCCCTTGCTCGTCGCTTCATCTCCCACAGCAGGTGCCAGGCACCGAGGAATAACGCCCCCACCCTGGGTTCTCCAAAGCTCTGGCTTCAGACTGTAATTTTATTTTTTTTCTTTTGGCTGCGTGGCTAGTGATATCTTAGTTCCCTGACCAGGAGTGAACCTGGGCACTTGGCACTGAGAGCTTAGAATCCTAACCACTGGACTGCCAGGGAAAACCCAACTGGGTCTGTAATTTTGCATGTGCTGGTTCTGGCTCCGCCGACTCCCCTGTGTAGCAGGTAGCATGTCTGCTTCCTGTGCCCAGCACACACCTGGGGCTCCACACTACTGCCAAGCGATTGGAGGAGTAGCAGTAGGTCTGAAGATCTGGGAGAAAACACCTTTCTCCTGGTCTGGCTCCCAACTTCACAGGAAGGTGGCACGTTAGGACCCATCCCAAGACAATGGGGAGTGTAGGCTGCCCATCCCACACAGGAAGTTTGGTTTAATGGTTGTCCATGTCTCTCTAAGGTGAGAAAGCCTCACTCCAGTTTCTGCTGGGGGTGGCATGAAATCTGTCTTCAAAATCTCTGGATTCTCTGTCCACCTCTTCTGAGCCTCCCCACACCCTTGTTTCTTGTCATTTCTTTCTTTATAACTTTTTATTATGGAAGATTTCCAACATATGCAAAAACAGAGTGTTACAAGTAACCTTCATGTTTCCCCTACCAAGCTTCCCTGGCTCCCCACACACAGCCACATCTGGTTGTATTACCCCAAGGCTGTCATCAAATCATTTATCCCTAAATTTTGCAGTTACTTTTGACTTGTCCCAAAACCCTCAGGGCTTCTTTCCATCCCACTTGTTCACAATCTGAAATGGGTTTGTGCTGGAGTTGGCCATTTTCACGGATCTTCTGTCAGGGTAATTTCTCCTTATTCTGACATCCTCCAGGTTTAGTCTTTTTTTTTTTTTTTTTAAGTCAAACAATAATAAGTTATTTAGAGAACATTCACACATCCCAGGCACTCGTGTGATGTTGTGTGCCTTACTGTTTGCCCAGGTCATGTTGTCCCCATTGTACAAATAAGGTAGTAAGTGACACCCACTGTGTAAATCCAGGCTTGATGACTTACAGTTGTACTCTTAACCATGCCCTGGTATTTGTCTCTGAGGCATAGTTAGTGTCCCTTCTGAAGAAGAATGGCAAGTAGAATGGAAAGATGGATGGTAGGGCAGGGTATGTGGGATAAATGGGGGAAAAGGCAGGTTCTTCTCTGTGTGAACAGAGGGAAAGGATGCTTATGTGGAGCCCCATGAACTCAGGTCAGGGGACCAGTGGCTGCACCTGTCTGTCTGTGCTGTGTGTGTTCCCTTGTGCTTTCCGGTAGGACACTGATGTGGCCGGCACAGACCTCCATTGTGGTCTTTGGATTCACACCTCACCTCCCATCGTCCCCTTTAGATGTTCTGCAGACATCTCAGACTTGGTGTGTCCAAGCTTCAGCTGTCTTCTGCCTCCTCCAGCCCTCCCTGACTGTTGAGGGAGCTCCACTCTCCTGTCACTAAGGCCAGCAGCCTGGAAGCACCCATGACCTTTGTCTCTCACACACCACATGCAGAGCCTGGTAAGGCCTGGACGGCTCCAGGCGCAGCGCCTGTGGGGTGGCCATCACTTCCGCCTGAATCATTCTGACCACTCCTGCTCACCCTCTTGTCCTCTGCAGCCTGTCTGGACGCAGTAGCCACAGGGATCCTGTCAGGTCCACGTCTGCTGTCAACCCTGCTTCCTTAATAGCCCCCGAGGGCCTGGGTCATGTTGCTCATCTGCTGGAGCCACAGGCCAGAAACACAGATCTCCCGCTAACCCCTCTGCCTGGGGATGCTGTTCCCCCTCTGTTCCCCCATCGCACACTTCTCAGGCTTTGCTCAGATGTTGCCTTCTGAGTCTTGCTCATCCTTCCCAATTTAAAATTACACCCCACTCCCACTCCCGTCCCCGTTCTTCTGGTCTTTGTCCTTTTCCCATGGAGGTTTATCACAGAGGAAACCAGCCAAGTTACCTCCATGTTCTTTTTATCTTGTGCTGCTTGCCTCCCTCTGCCTTGTGAGAATGGAGACTTCATTGTTCCCCAGTGTGTCCCCACCCCTGGAGTGGCATCTGCCCCCATGGGTGTGCAGGGAGGTTCTCTGAGGCCAGCCTGTGAGAGCCTGCACCTAGCTTTGCAGTCAGAAGGACCCAGATTTGCATCATGGCTCCACCTGTCCTTACCTGTGAGAACTCAGACGACATTCGTAACATATGTGAACGTATGTGTCAGTTCCCCTGCTTCCTGCCCCATGGGGTTGTCACAAGGGATCAGTGAACTCCATGCCAGGCACACAGCACTCAGCAGATGTTGGTATTAAATGATGTTACCGACCAAGAAAGGGTGTAATAGGACTTAAGTGGTTCCCCCACCATCCCTGCGAGTGGGAAGATCTCTAGGGTGTCAGTGACTGGGGCTGTCCTCTTTTCTGGCTCTTGGCTGAGTTTCCTTGGCCTTAGATTAGAAATCATCTGTCCTACCTCATTCCGAGTGGTTTTTGAAAATCCATTTTATTGAAATATAATTTATATGATAAACATGCCTGTTTTGAGGGTATAGTTTGAATTTTGCAGCATAACGTACTGCACAACTGTTAAATAGTGTTGTGAAATAGAACTTACTAGTGTTTTGGGGTCAGGGACCACTTTGACAATCTGATTAAAACTACAGAAACTTTTGAAAACTGTCAGGTTTTACTCTAGACCATTGAAAAGTTTTAGCAAGAAGACCATTTTGTTCCAGAGAATTGCATGAGTCTGTCTCTCTGTTTTCATGTACAATGCAGTAACCGGTCTCTGAAAGAAACCTCAATTATAAAGGAAATCTAAAATTATGTAATTAAATAAAAACAAACTTCTTTCAAAATAAGCTTCATTGTTCAGGTTGCTATTGTTTGAGTGGAGTAAGAACTTGACGTTGTTCAGTGACCGCCGACTTGCCAGTATGTGTCATCTTCGTCTTTGATGTCCAGTTCAGGAGCAAAGCACCTGGCTTCATATTCACAAATGTGTTTAATATCAGGTGGCGTTAGAACCTCAATAGCTGTTTTCACTGGTCAAGGGCACATTTGGATGAGGATTACCATAGTTTTCTAAGATTCTTCGTGTTAACGTCATGTCACATCAATTGTTTTATCCTTAAGTCTGTGAGAAAACCTTAGCAGAGATGACCTCACTGATGCCAGTGTCTACCTACAGTAGACAGTAGATGAGGCTTTGTACTCATTAACTACACACCATAGGAGTACTCTGTCAGTATTGCAGAGATTTAATGTTTTCTCTCTTTAAATGGGAAAAAGAACTAAAATGAAAGGCTTTTTGTTTTTTCAGCCTGCAGGATCTTAGTTCCCTGATCAGTGATCAAACCCAGGCCCCTGCAGTGAAAGCACAGAACCCTAACCACTGGACTGCCAGGAATTCCCCAAAAGGCTTATTTTTGTAGAGCCAAAAATAATCTCTCAATAAACCATGCAGTGCATTAATAGAAAGAAAAGTAAGGTTTCTACTTTAGCCCTGGCAGAATAACCGGTACTGAAGTAGCCCTCTTGCCCTAAACAACTGTAAGACCAGCAGAATACTGAACTAATCGTGTTTAGACATTAGACAACAAACGTTGCAGGTCTCAGGTCCCCGAGTCCCCTGTGCCAGCTTTCTGCTTGGAGACACTCTCCAGAGATGAGCACAGGGAGGCTGTCCCAGCAGACCATGGTGCTCTCGGTGAGTCGGGGGGTGAGGGCTAGACTAGATTTGGGGTCTGCAGAGGTGGCTTGAGTTAAGGGAGAGGGAGCTGGAAAGAGGGAGTTCTAGAAGCCTGCTTGGAGTCTTGGGCTCGATACCTGGCTGTTTGGGCATAGAACAGCCAGTGGAGGAGGGACAACACCAGAGATTGACCACCACTTGAGTTCATGGGCTTGGGAAGGCATTCAGCTCTGACCAGCCAGAGCAGAGAGGCCGCATAGAGAAGCCTGGTGACGAGTGGAGGCTTCCGAAAGGCCTTGCCGTAGGAGTAGGGCACAGTCACCCTCCGGTGAAGAATGCCCTATGCCCATCCTAAGATAGCCTAAAGATAAAGTTTGGAGGAATTGTGCTAATCTGCAAGAAAACTTACTGCCTGCCTAAATAAATATCAACACTCTGTTAAGGAAAACTATAAAATCCAGTCACTCGGCAGTGTCACATCATGACAATCAGTGCCCACTAAAAAATTACAAACACATGAAGAAGCAGGAAGATGTGATTTGTAATCAGGAGAAAAAGCATTCAGTAGAAACAACATGCTGATGACAGATGGTAAAATCATATACAAGCCTAAGACAAGATATAAATATGTTCAAGGATTTAAAGGAAATCATGAACATAATGAGGGAAAAAATAGAGGATCTCATTATAGAAGTAGAAACTATAAAAGGGCAAATTCCAGATGGGAAAATATTTACTATCTGGAATGAATAACTCAATGGTCTGAGTAGCAGATTAGATAATTGAGAAGAAAAGATCAGTGATCTTGAACTAAGGGCAAAAAAAACCACCCAACGATCCAGAAAGGGGGAGCGTGGTGGGAAAAATTAGTACTTTGTAGAGCAGTATCAGGTTGTTTAATGTCTGTAATTGGAGGAGCAGAACGGGAGGGGTTCTGCAGAAAAAGCCATCAATGAAATTGTGGTATAAAGTCTCAAATTTGACACAGAAGAAAGCCCCATAGATCCAAAATGTTCAACAGACTCCAAGTGGGATACAATTTAGCAGCAGTTTAAATCATAATTGCTGAAAACCCATGGTGAAGAAAAGTCATAAAAGACCCTGGAGGTAAGAGACAGGTTGTCTATAGGAAAGCAATTACTGACCCACTCTGGCTCAGAGTGGGTCAGCATCCTTAAAGTGCATTCTATGTCCAGTGAAATGTTTATCACAAATGATTGTGAAATAAAAATATTTTCATAAGCACAAAAGCTGAGAAAAATGATTGCCATAAGGCCTACACTAAAAGAAATGTTAAAGAAAACTTCATTTTGAGGGTAAATGATACCAACTGGTAATGTGGATGTATGTGGCAGAGTGAGGAGTGCTGGATATGGTACATATTATGGTAAGTACACAATGTTTTTTAGTGTTAAAATTTCTCTTAAAAGCAATTGACTGTTTGCCTCTTCTTACTCTGTATTTACCTAATGGGGTTTTGATATTCTTTTATTTTCCTTTCTGTGAATGTTGTCATGAAGTTCTTTGTGCATTGAGCATGAGGACATGGGTTCGCTTCCTGGTCTAGGAAGATGCCACACGCCGAGGGCCATGTAAGCCCGGGTACCACAACTGCAGAAGCTCACTCGCTGTGGAGCCCATTCTCCACAACAAGAGAAGCCCCAGCAATGAGAAGCTCAAGCACCATAAGTAGAGAAAGCCCACATGCAGCAATGAAGAGCCGGCGCAGCCAAAAGTAAATCTTTTAGAAAAAGAATGAGACAACCCTCAGAAGCCGTACACTGTGGGACTAGACACAAGAAGACACTGGCCTGTGGGTGCAGCGTGCTGGGACAGGCAAAGTCATAGTGGTGAAAAGCCTAGGACTCGGCCGCCTGAGCCGTGGCCCGTGTTGCTGGGGTCATGGAAGGGCCTTGTCTCTTGACCAGAGTTTGGGTCACACACCTCCTCCAAAACTTGTCCTGTACATTCATTTCAAGAGTTTTAGTAAAAAGCTTCCTACCCCCAACAGAGATCCAGCCTCTCCCGCATCCTCACTATTAGTGTGCTTTGCACCCTGTCTTACTGTGGATCCCAGAGTGCACACCGGCAGTGAACAAGAGCCTCTGGAAGTTGGCATCCATTTGGGACCTTGAAGCTGATGACCAACCCGGAGGCTCCTGGATGGCGAGTCAGACACGTCAGGGTGCTGGACAGAGGTGCCGGGTGGCACCGGCCAGTGTGGGTAGCAGTGAAGCTGCCGATGTGCTGAGCCCTTGTGTCCTGCGTGCACAGTCAGAGGTTTTCTTTCCAGGGAAGTTGATCTTGGCATGCTTGTTATTAATTGAAATTTCTCAAAACTTTCTCAGAGCTTCCAAAGGGGGCTCAAAAATGAGAGTTTGTTTGAAGGAAGTGAGCAGGACTTAAAAGAGAACCAGTCCCTAACTTCCCGGAGGTGCAGAATCCTAGACAAAGTGTGCGGGCTGTTCCTCCAGGACCCCCGCCACAGAGAAGAAACATCACAAGACCCTGCCTGTACTTCCTCCCTTTGCGGCGCTGGTGTGGGGAGCAGCCCCCCGCCCCTGCCACTCCCCGTTTCCAGTTGTTACAGAAGAGCTGTGAATTTGAGGGACCGGCAAGCCATCACACAGCCTCACACTTTGTCCCTGCCCCATGGGAACCTCTACTGCTGAAGACAGGAAACCAGGGCACCCATACAGGCGTATGTCCCTCTCTGAGACCTTCTGTGGGATCCCGGGCCTGCGGGAGCAGGCAGTGCATGGTCGCTGAGGACGTCATCCCAGTTTTGTTTTGAAATCATCTTAGGGCTCTGGGGTTAGAGTGGATTTTATTTTTTATTTTTTGAGCTTTATGTTTTTTGGATGTTCTGAATCGAATGTGGTTTCATTTCTCTACTTTTGGACCTCAGCAAAGCAGCGTGGGCCCCTCAGATCTGACTCATGGAGCCTGGTGGTTGCTGCTGCGTTGCCTCTGGCTTGCTGGTTCGTTTACTGGCCAGAGGGCCAGAACTTGTCCCATGACTTGTCCTCCGCCCCTCTCGAGCGTGAGGGTGTGCGTCTTCCGGGACCTACCATCCATCCAGATTTGGGTCCCTGAGGTTTGCTTGCATGCGTGTGTGTGGCTTATCCCTGTTCACCACCAACTGAGGTCCCATCCTTAACTCGTGTGTGTCGCCCACCTTCTCCCCAGCGCTGGTCCTGTCTGCCGGTGTAGACTGGCTAACTGGAGTCCAGGCGAGAAAAGGGAGCAGTGAGGCATTAGCTGAGCAATATGTTTGCAAACCGTCGCTCTGGAGTGGTGCTCGGAGGGGGAGCACTTGTCACTGCTCAGCACAGATGATGTGGCCTCATGGCGCCCTTGCGTTCCCTGGGGACCCTAGACAGGTGATGTTCATGGTCCTCCCCTTTGCCACTTCAGTGACCTGACATGCACCCACCACCCCAAGACACATGTGTCTCAGATTCACCTTTGTAATTGGTGACTAGGATGCAGCCCTAACACCCTTGCTTCCCCATCTATGTTTCCAGATAAACATCGAGGACCTTGATGAGGCACCCGGGGTGAACGGGGAGAGAACGGACTGTCTGCTTGTGGACGCCGTGGTGTCAGGGAACAAGAGGAGGGCCCAGAGCAGGCACTCAGAGTCCACCAGGGGCGGCGACGCGGCAGACACAGCGGTTCCCTCAGAGCAGGTGCGGCCCACCCTCCATCCCGCTGCTGTGCTCTGTGACTTGCCCGGCTCCCTGGATTGCCTTGGGAGCCATGATCAGACTCTCATGGACTCCTCGAGACTCGTGGTGGCTGGGAAAGGGCCACAAGTAGGGGCCTCTAGGCACGTCTCCCTGGCACAGGGCCTGCCTCCCACTTTCTGGGTGTGTTGTTTGCCACTGGGTGGATGCTCCTTGAAGAAACAAATAGGTTAGGTTAGGGTTGGATGAGAAGGGGTCCCCATAGGAGGCCCCTCATCATTCACCTGGTAAGTGCTGACTGCAGGCCCATCTGTGCCCTCCAGGGACCTCTGGTGCAGCTGGGCACCACTGGTCTTGGGGTGTTGGGGGGCTTCCTTGAGGACCTTTGAACGGATGGAAGGAGGTGGCCAGGTGAAGGCACAAGAGATCTTGAGGCAGGGGGCCTGCAAGTGGGAGGGGCCGGCTGACCGCGGTGGGGAGTGGCTGACTGGGTGAGGCATGGCAGCAGAGGGCAGGCAGGTGTATGGTCCAGAGCCCATGAGTTGTCAGGGACACCTCAGAAAGGTGGGGTGAGACCAGAGTCAGGGAGCCTGGAGGAGGGTCAGCTGCTGGAGAGAAGTGGGTGTGTTCCTAGGGGATCCAGAAGGCAGGCTGCTGCCATCTTCCCCTCAGCTGACTGCCCCTCCCCCCAGCTAGTTCTTGGGTTTAAGATGTTCTCGCCTCTCTCCATTGAGTGAAATGTGCTTCTTTTGTTAGTCCAATGCCTGTAGCAAACTCCGCAAGAAGAAAAGAAAACAGAAAAATAAGAAAAACGCAGGAGAAACCTCGGTATGTACAGCTGGCAGATTTCCTCTCTGTTCTTTTCTGTTTCTTGAGGTGGTGTTGAAAACAGGCCAGTGTTACTTGATATTTTGTTGACTATTCAGAGATTGGGGAAATGAGCGAACTTGTTCACTTAGATCCCAGAGGCTTGGAGCCGTCTGTGCTGTCCATTTTCTGGCAAACATCTGAAATAGCGCAGACACTGAGTCCCTTCCCGGTCCGGGGTTCTGACTGCCCATCTTACGACACACCTCTCCTTTTTCCTCACTGTTCCTGCAATACATGGTGTTCGGAGTGGACTGTCTTTCAGGAAGGAGACACGATATAATACTTGCTTTTAGTGAAAGTAGATTTTGCCACTGATGCTCCGTTGGTGTGTGTGTCATTTGGGACTCTCAGCAGAATGGCCTGGAGGACATTGACCGCATCCTGGAGAGGATCGAGGACGCCAGCGGTGCCAGCCGCCCAGGCCCGCCCCCCCTGAGCACCAAGAAGCATGTCCTATATGTGGAGCACAGGTGCGGCCGCGCGGGGGAGCAGCGGGCATGGGCGGTGCTGACCCAGCAGGACCTTTCTCTAGCTCTGTGTGCCTGGGAATATTCCGAGTGTATGACCTCCTCTGCTCCTGTCCCTACCACCGACCATGGCCTCCTTCCTTCCTAAGGCAGGGAAGACCCCTCGGTTTCATGCCCAGCGAGTGGTGGCCAGCGTGGCCATGGGCTGTGTGGTTGTAGAGAACGTCAGCAGGCAGGAGAGCGATTTTCCCTGTTGGGTTCTCATGTGACTTTCTAATATTCCCAGGATTGATGTCAGAGCACTCATCTTCATTCTTCTCTCTAAAATTTTCAATTCTCTAGACACTTGAATCCAGACACAGAGCTGAAAAGATATTTTGGTGCCAGAGCTGTTCTCGGGGAGCAGAGGTAAGGCCACCGCTGTGTTCTCACTGAAGGGGGTGGGGAGGGGCTTTAGAGCCACAGTGACAAGCGGAGTCCCAGGGCCTGAGGGGAGTTGGGGAGAAGTCGTGCGGCCTTGCCGGTGGGAGCCAGGCTCTGTCCCTCACCGCTGCTGCCCACCAGGGTCCTAATTTTACAAAGCCTTGAAATCTCAGCCAGGTGCATTTTTGCTTTGCAGTCGAGAGCAACTCTAACCTGGAGTTCGGGTTCTGACAGAAATCTGATCTTTGTGAAGTGGGTTCTGTGGCCAAGGCCGTGTTTTCAAGGCCATGGG
Source organism: Bubalus bubalis (assembly GCF_019923935.1). Classification (NCBI taxonomy): domain Eukaryota; kingdom Metazoa; phylum Chordata; class Mammalia; order Artiodactyla; family Bovidae; genus Bubalus; species Bubalus bubalis. Next base: position 14,352,376 of record NC_059174.1, read on the forward strand.
AGTGCCCAGAGCGCTGCGATCCCGGGCTCCTGTGGGAGGGGCTGTTCTGCCCCGTGCTCCCTTGCAGGCCCAGCCCCAACTGAGGCAATTTTCCCTTAGCCCAGGCTTTATCTTTTCTTTTTTTTTTTTCTTTTTTAAAAGAATTTATTTTAATTGGAGGCTAATTACTTTGCAGTATTGTAGTGGTTTTTGCCATACACTGACATGAATCAGCCATGGGTGTACATGTGTTCCCCATCTTGAGCCCCCCTCCCACCTCCCTCCCCATCCCATCCCTCTGGGTCATCCCAGCGCACCAGCCCTGAGTACCCTAGGCTTTATCTTTTCAAGTGCATGTTTCTGATTGTAGGACTCAACGCTTCTATGAAAAACAGCTGCTTACTCCAGCAGCTCCAGGCCGGCTGTCTGCTGTGCATCCTGGGCCCGCAGGTCCTGCTGTCTTTCATGTGCCTGGTTTGCATGGCTGAGCTCTGGGCACCGTATAACAGGGCACGGGTGCTGGGGTGTATTTGACTGTAGCCCCTGCTGGCACTTGGCGTGGGGGTGCCACCCATTGCCCTCTTTAGAGTTGAACCCCTGCCCCCAATCTGGGTGTGGCTTCCTGCTCAGATCCATGGGAGGCGTGGGAGGCTTTAAAGACTGTTGTGATAACAAGGTGAAAAATAGTCATGTGTTGAGATTTGTTGCTTTGGTTTTTCTTGGCCTGGTTGCTCACCATGAGGGATCTTGGTTCCCCAGCCAGGGATCGAACCCATAACCCCTTCAGTGGAAGCACGGAATCTGAGCCATTGAGTTTCTCATTGTGTTTTCTTTATAATTTGCTTTTGTTTTTGGTGTTCAGTTATTCAGGACACAGGGGTCTCTGACTTTGTCTTCTTTTTTGGAGTATTAAGGAAGAACGTTTTTAGCTCAAAATGTTGTCTTTTTCACCTGGGCTCCCCTGGGCTCGACCTTCCACCCTGCTTCCTCGCGTCCTCTGTTGGCCATCTGCCCGGTCGTTCTGTACCGCATCTTTACACGCTTGCCTGATCGTATTTCTGTGCAAATTACAGTTGTTAGTATACTAGTATTTAATAGCTCTGCATTTATGTTTTCAGTGGTAAATTGTACTTTTTATCCCATTTACTCCTTTGAACACTTAAGTCCTGTGTATAGGCTCCCCTGAGAAGCTGTGGTTTCTCCTGGGCCCCAGGCCCCACGCGTCTCTGGCCATCTTGGGACCTCCTGGTGCCCTGTGCGCCTCACCTTCTCTGCTGCTGGTGTCTGCTCCCCTCCTTGGCACACCACCTCCCAGGGCAGCCTCTCCCGCCTGGCAGCCCCCTGCAGGGTTGGACCCTCCCTTGGATTCCTAGATGGGACAGTTCTGAGCATCTGGTTAATGCTCTTTTGTACACCTTACCAGTCACCCAGAACCATCCCACATTTCAGTTTACTCCAGGTTTTGACCGCTGTTTTCTTAAGAGTTGTGTTTTCTCCTGTATTTTTTACTTTTTTTTTGGAGTAAGTGGGATTTTAAAAAACTTATTTGGCCGCGTTGGGTCTTAGTTGTGACATGTAAGGTCTTCGTTGTGGAATGTTGGATCTTTGGTTGTGGCCCATGGGCTCCAGAACGGGGAAGCTCAGCAGTTGTGACATGCAGGCCTGGTTGTCCTGCGACATGTGGGATCTTAGCTCCCCGACCAGGGATCAGACGCATCCCCTGCGTTTGAAGGGGAAGACGGATCCTGAACCACTGGACCACCAGGGAAGTCCCAGTTTTTTACTTCTTTGTTGGAAGAAGGGCCATACTTTTTCATCCCATTCCTCACCCAATCCAGATTCTTACTCATTTTTTTTTCTTGATGAAATAATTCAAATAATCAAAGAATTATATAGAGAAATATAGACGAGTCCACTAGGCCACTGCTGCTCAGTTCCGTCATAGAGGAGAAAGCCTTTGGTGTAACCATGGCTGAGGGGAGGGGCTGGCGCCTGCAGCAGAGAACACCAGAGAACACCGTCCTTTAAGAGGTTGGGGGAGGGCTAGGGGAGGGAGCCGGGCCACGGCCCACTCGTGCTCGTGTTTGTGTGGCTGGCTTTCTTTCTCCAGAAGTGCGCTGGTGTTCGGGCACTGATGCCCCATCCCTCTGGGGTTTGTTGGTGGACCCTATTCAGCGGGTTGTCATCCAGGGAGGCTAGCGCATCTGCAACTCGTTGCAGGCTCCCTCTCTCCTTGTCGTCTTCACGTTAGGTTCCACCTTGTGCTGCTTTTTTTACCTTTCCTGCTGTTTCACTAGCCTGAGTTTCTTGTTTTTCTTACCTCTACGTGTGTGGTTTGGTTGCTCGGATCACAGTCTGCAGTCCCACCCGGCAGCCTGATGGCTGTTGTCCACTTTATATGCTGTCCTTGCCCGCCGAAGTAAAGCCATGACCTGTCCATGCTCCCCAGGCCGCGGCAGAGGCAGCGCGTGTACCCCAAGTGCACATGGCTGAGCACCCCGAAGAGCACGTGGCCCCGGTACACCAAACCAGGTGAGCGAGGGAGGCGGCCAGGCTCTGTGTGTGCACGTGCTGCCAGGGGCTCCAGCATCTGGACTCAGACCCCACCGCTGTCTGTCTTCTCAGCCGTGTGGTAATCCGCTTTGCTCCACCTTCTCCCTTTGTGCTGCGGGTCCTGCCGCACAGGAACCAGCAAGTTCATTCTTTAGCTGTGGTGTTCTGTGTTCGGTTGCAAACTCACAAGTGTACAGAATTCATAGAACAGCCGCAGAGCAGAAAGGTTTGGATGTGGAGCAGTGCCCTGCTGGGGGCTTGGCTGTGTGGCGTGACAGATGGGGGCGCCCTGGGGCCTGGGGTGCCCTGCAAGGCCCCTTGTGCCCAGTGAGGGCCTGGTGGGCGCCTCGTCCCCCTGGCCCTTCCCTCCCACGCTCGCAACAGCGGCCCCTGAGTGCAGGCAGAGGACACAGTGCCACGGGGTCCTGTTGGGCTGGAGTAGACTTTGTCAGAGACTGTGGCTAAGGGCATCCCCCGACCCTGACAGGTCTCACGAAGGTGCTGAAAGAAATGAAGTTGTCAGGCTTCTCAGACCCTGGACCTGGCATCCAGCGTCATTGTAGGAGCAGAGGGTGTCATGAGTTAGCAGTCCCTGTCGCCTTGGGGGTGGCATCTGGATTCTGACTTTAAGCAAACCATGTCCAGGGCTGACCAGGTTGGGGGGTTGGGGCGGGCTCTGCATGTCCCCCTGTTGTCCACCTTCCTCGGGGGAGAAAGGGTAGAAGGGGCGTCGGAGGTGTGGCCTGAGCCACGGGCAGTCGGCTCTGGGTGTCCTGACGTGGGCAACCCCCACCCCAGGTCTGTCGATGCGGCTGTTGGAATCCAGGAAAGGCCGCTCGGCCTTCGCCTTTGAACACAGCGAGGAGTACCAACAGACGCAGCACAAGTTCCTGGCCGCTGTCGAGTCCATGGAGCCCAATAACATTGTGGTGCGTTGGTACCCTGGTGTGGTCCTGGGGGCATCCGGAGGCCCGGGGCCTGCCTGGGTGTCATCTCGTCAGCACGCATCTTCCCTCCCCCATAGGTCCTGCTCCAGTCAAGCCCCTACCACGTGGACTCGCTCCTGCAGCTCAGCGACGCATGCCGCTTTCAGGAGGACCAGGAGACAGCACGCGACCTTGTGGGTAAGGCCGGCCAGCAGCCAGCGCCTGCCTGCATATAGGCGGGGACACTCTGTAAATACAGCTTTATGGACCTAGTGTACACACAGCTGTTCAGCCACGCCCCTGCTGATTCTGGGTCATTCCCATGGGATGTCAAAGGACCTTGACCATCAGCCGTCACCTCCCCTCCCCCGCCCCAGCAACCACCAGTCCACCCTCTGTCTTTGGACTGTCCTGTGAATGGAATCTCGACCTGTGTGTCTTGGCCTGGCTTCTTTGATTTATCACGATGTCCTCAGGGTTGACCTGTGTGAGCCCTGTGTCAGCATTTCATCCCTTCATTCATTCTCCCACCCTGGCTCCCGGGAGTTGGCCCCTGGGGGCATCTGGGTTTCTTGAGGGGTGTGGCCCCTGGGGGCATCTGAGTTTCTTGAGGGGTGTGGCCAAGTCACGACTCCCTTTTGCGTGTGACTGACGCCCGCTGTGTGTTGGCCGGCAGAGCGTGCGCTGTACAGCATGGAGTGTGCCTTCCACCCCTTGTTCAGCCTCACCAGTGGGACCTGCCGGCTGGACTACCGCAGGCCTGAGAACAGGTGAACCAACTGCCTGGGTGTTTGTGGGCCTCTGTGTTCCCTTGCAGGGGTCATAGGCATCACGACGTGAGGGCTGGACAGTCTATGGGGGCACCACTGGGATCCTCGGGTATCTCACTGTGTCTAAAGCTTGGACGCAGGAGGGCTGGGCCCAGGGATGGACAGGACCGGCCGGCCTGGGGTTGACACTTGTGCGCAATAGGACGGAAACCATCAGCCATTTCACCACGTGGGACCTGCAGTTGTACTTCCTCTTGTGTCTGGGCTCAGGACCCTCTGGAAAGCCTATGGTCAGGCGTGCGTGCTGGCACTGGGAGTGCAGTCATCATGTCCACGTGTGGTGGTTGGTCACGTGCGCATGTGGGACCCTCTTCCTGCAGATGCCCCTCCCCCGAGCCCCCACTCAGCAGCGCAGCCTCCCTCCTAGGCCTCCGCCTCAGGGCCCTGCACACGTGGACAGGCTCCACAGCCCAGGCTCCCTCTCCACCCTCCTGTCGTGTCCCACGTGGGCTGTGTCCCCCGAGCTGGGGGCTGTGCTGGGCCCCAGGGCACCGGGCCAGTCCTGAACTTTCTCTATTGCATTTAATTGTACAAGCTCTCTCCAGTGAAACTCTTTAGTTCTTTGAAATGCTGAAAACACTGATGTTCCTGGCATTAGCAGGCATTAACAGGACAGTGGTGACAGCTGAAATTGGAGGATAAATTAAGATGATGATTAGTTGGAGGTGTTAAGTCTCTTCCCTTAAACAAGAGTTATTTTTAAGAGAAAGCCCAAGAAGATGGAGGTCTCCACTAACACATCAGCTTGGTTTTCTGTCCGTGCTCCCACATGTGACTGCAGACAACAAGCAGAGTCACCTTCTCTGCAGACAGGACCCTGGCGAACGTTGGCGCTGATTAGGCCACACGGGATATGCCAGCGCAGCCCGCGGGCAGAGGGTGGACGCGGCGTCGGACGAGGCGCCGAGCAACGTGCGGTGCGGCCTGCTGCCGCGCTCGTTCACGAGGAACTGTCTTGGGTCTAGGAGCTTCTACCTGGCCCTCTACAAGCAGATGAGCTTCCTGGAGAAGCGGGGCTGCCCACGCACGGCGCTGGAGTACTGCAAGCTCATCCTCAGGTAGGGCTGCCGCTGCTCCCCAGCCTGGGGCTGCAGCCCGTGGCGTCCGCGCTGGCCCACTCTGGGTTTTGTCTCCCTCTGCCTGCCCTGCTCACCATGCTGCCTCCCCCTGGAAGCCTGGAGCCGGACGAGGACCCCCTGTGCATGCTGCTGCTGATCGACCACCTGGCCTTACGAGCACGGAGCTACGAGTACTTGATCCGCCTGTTCGAAGAGTGGGAGGTGGGTGTGCACACAGGCCAGGCGGGGTGGGGCCTCCAGGGAGGCTCTGGGGCAGACCCTAGTGCTCCTGCCTCTCTGCCTCGCCACCTGCTTACAGGTGAGTGCAAGTGCAGAGGAGGCCTGGGGGAGGGGACGGCCACGGACCCCTGGACACGTTGGTGCCAGAGGGGTCTGAGACTGGGCAGGAGTGAGGACACCAGCAGCCCCACTGATGGCCTTCAGGGTGGCTTCACATGCAAGCGTTGCTGTGTTAGGTGCGCTAGGTTGCATGTAAGGTATTAGCATCAATTTCACCCGTTTTCTTTTAATTTGCTGCTAGAAACTGTATACTGATGGTGTGCTCCTGTTGGGTGGTGCTGTCTCGGGGGACACCTCCAGTCAGGAGTGGGTAGAGGCAGGAGGTGACAGCCGTTGCTGCTCTTTGAACTTCCTCATAGCACACGCCGGTGTATAATTGAAGGCTAACTACATGGATCCCTTTGAACTCTGGGTCTGTGGTGTAGTTGGGCGAGGATCCCCACCCATGGGGTCTAGTTTACACAAGTTCCTGAGGTCACAGGAACACAGCTGCAGGGGCTGCCTCTGAATGTTTGGGGTGAGACCGTGGCTTCATCCTCACAGAGCATCATACATCGTATGTGTTCTGCCCTGTGCCCGTGGGCAGGGCGGTGAGGGCCGGGCGTCAGCAGCCGTGGAGGTGGGGGGCGATTCCACTGCCCAGATGACCCTGAGCCTTGGGAAGATGGGCATCCGGCCTTTCCTCGCTCACCCGGCCTGCCTCTGTCCCCACACCTGGGTGCTTTTATTTGCCTTTCTGCACAGAGGAAGGGACAGCTTGCCCATGCAAGCCTTGTGCCCGTGAGTATCGCCTTGAAGCCCCAAACTTCTCCTTCCCTTTGTAGGCCCATCGGAACCTGTCCCAGCTCCCAAACTTTGCCTTCTCTGTGCCGCTGGCCTATTTCCTGCTGAGCCAACAGGCAGACCTCTCCGAGCAGGAGATGAGCTCCGCGAGGGAGGAGGCCTGTGTCCGGATCCAGCAGGCGCTCACCATGTTCCCCGGAGGTGAGTGTGCCCTGCAGCTCTAGGCATGAGTGGGTCCCGTGCTGGCCCAGCTCCCGATGATGCATCTGAAAGCCAGCTGTGCTCTCAGAGCATCTCTGGGGCTTAGGGCGTCTTCAGATATTAACAGTTCTAGCAGAACTTGTCACCTGAAGTGTACGCTTCCAGGGAGAGGGCACTAGGCTGGGTGTGACGGGAAGCATGGTGTCTGTCCTTGTCCTGAGGACCCCATTCTCACTGGTGAGGAGCTCGGGGTCGGGGTTGCCCTGGTTCTCTCTGATGACCTGCCAGTTTCCATGGGCCCCTGAAGTCTGGCTGTGTGGATGGGAAGAGGGCCCGCCGCCCCATCAGGCCCTGGTGGCATTGCGGTCCTGTTCTGTGTGTAGTTCCCAAGGGGCTCCCTCCCCGGTATGAGCCTGCCTGCGGGTGGCCTGGTTGCTCAGGGCCTCCTGCTCGTCTCGATCTGGCTCCATCCACGCATGGGGCTGCCTGGCTGGGTCTGAGGGGAGCTGACCTTGCCCCATTGAGACCCCTGCACAGGGAGGTCACTTGCTTCATGGGGAAGCCCCATAGGGCAGGTGGGCAGCTGTAGTGTTGCCCGCCCCAGGGAGAGCGCTGGGGGAGGGTCTCTGATGACAGCGTCCAGCACACGTGCTCGGGAGTCTTGGGTGAGCCTCCTCGGCCTCAGCCCCTCAGGGTGCTGCCCTGCTCCCCCACAGTGCTCATGCCCCTGCTCGAGTACTGCAGTGTGCGCCCCGACGCCACCGTGGCCACGCACCACTTCTTCGGACCCGACGCCGAAATCAGGTACAGACTGGAGGTGCCTGGGGCCTGGGGAGCGACCACCTGGGTGTCAGCCTGGGGCCACTGCAGCGTGTCTGCTGGGCGAGCATAGTGTTGCTGTAGCTGTGCATGTGGTCCAGATGCCTGTGTTGCCACCTGCTGCCTTTTAAAATTTCTCATAATAAATGAAGAAAAACCTGTGACGGGAGCCAGGCACCTCAAGGCTGGTCAGTACACCAAGGGGGGTCCTCAGGTCTGTGTCTATAGGTGCACACTTTCTCCAAGTGTTTATGTTGTCATTGGGGAACTTGTTCTTAGTAAGGGTGCTCGCTGCACAGAAGGAAATGCCTGGGTGCCCCGCCCTGGGAGCCGCATCCCGGGACAACAGCCCCCTCGGGGCAGCCTCCTTCTGCTCCAGGTTGCCAACAGCCTGGGACCCCCAGAGCACCAGTGGGCCCGTGGAGCCAGCCCACAGGGTCTCACAGTCCCCACTGCCCACAGCCAGCCGCCCGCCCTGAGCCAGCTGGTGAGCCTGTACCTGGGGAGGTCACACTTCCTCTGGAAGGAGCCGGCCACCATGAGCTGGCTGGAGGAGAATGTGCACAAGGTTCTACAGGCGGTGGATGCCGGGGACCCTGCCGTGGAGGCATGTGAGAGCAGGTGAGCTGGGGTGTGGGAGCAGGCAGTGCGGAGGGCCGGCCTGTCTCGCGGGGCCGCGGCCTCCTGCAGTGCCACCCTCATCTCCCGGCCCCAGGCGCAAGGTGCTGTACCAGCGGGCGCCCAGGAACATCCACCGGCATGTGGTCCTGTCTGAGATCAAGGAGGCCGTGGCCGCCCTGCCGCCGGTAAGGAGCGTGCTGACCACAGGCTCTGTCCCTCCAGCAGCTCTGCCCCCAGGTCATGGTCCATGCAGAGCCCCCTGAGAGGCAGAGCCATGCCTGCAGCTTCCGTGATCTTACGGGGTGCAGAGTGGTGACCCGGCAGCTCAGGGCCCACGGCCTGTAGCCAGCAGCCCTGACATTTGGGGGGAGTCACAGCACCTGTGAGCGGAGGCCCTGTGATCCCCACACATGTGCTTGTCCCGGGTTCACCCCGATCCTCAGAGCAGACAGGCTGAGTGTCCTGGTGGAGGAAGCCCCCCGCCCCAGACTTCCCCGACAGGGAATGCAGCCCACTCCCAGCAGAAATATCTGGTCCAGAGTCGAGTCAGTTGAAAGCAGCCCATGCTCTTTGTCCCTTCCCGTAGGATGTGACCACACAGTCTGTGTTGGGCTTCGACCCTCTGCCCCCACTGGACACCATCTACTCCTACGTCAGACCAGAGAGGTACTTCTTGCTTTGCTCCTGGGCTTGCACTGCTCCGAGGTCAGTGCTGGGGCTCGGAGGGTCTCGGAAAAGAGTCAGCCTCTGCTGGCCGTGTGTTTTCACATATCTGTCCACCCAAGGGCGTTTCTCTGTCAGGTTCTGGAGCAGGTGGTGGATACAGTGGGACATGGGTATTGAATCCAGGAGTAAACGTAATCAGAACTGGTGTAAGAACCTGGAGGAGACAGCTGTGAGCCTGGGTTGTCAGGAGCATCTGGTTTCCCGTGGGAGCTTCAGCCCGTGCAGGGCCCCAGGGACAAGCGTCCAGCACAGCCAGAGGCTGGGAAGGAGGCCCCGAGGCCCAATTGTCCAGGCTGCTCCAGAATCGTGTCGGAGACGGCCTTTTTTCCCTTTCCTTATGGACTTTAGCACTGAGTGAGTAAGTGCTTCACTTCACGCAGAGCCCACCTCACAGTCCCCAGCCTAGGAGACTCAGACAGACTTTCTCACGCACAGGGCTCAAGTGGAGGTATTTTCTAGAGCCAGGTATTTTTTTCCTCCGTTGAAGTATAAAACAGAGTACACGTTCATAAATACAGTCCACAGTTAAATTGTCAGTGGATTAAGATGAAAATTATTAATGATGAGTATCAGAAGGCTCAAAGCCCAGCTGGCATGTGGGGTGTGGTCCCACTAAGGACAGTTGGGGGCCATCCTGGCTCCAGGCGCCCAGAAAGTGCAGGAGGCCCCCGAGATGCACTTGCTAACATCGTCTCTCACTGCACAACTCGGAGGGAAGGACGCTTGGAAACACAGCTTTTCTCAAGATGCAGTGGGGCTCGGCTGCAGTGGCCCTGCTTTCCACTCTGCTCAACCAGCCTCGTTCCAGAGGGCCAAGCCTGCTCTAGATCCCCTTCCCGCTCAGGCCCCAGCCTCCATGGGGGCTGCCCTCCCAGCCTACCAGGCCTTTCTGACCATCCTGACTCCCTCCTGCAGGCTCAGCCCCGTCAGCCACGGAAACACCATTGCCCTCTTCTTCCGCTCACTGCTGCCCAACTACACCGTGGAGGTATGTGGTGTCAGCCCACGGGGCGCCAGCCTGAGACCGGGTGTTGGGCCTGGGGGCCCGGCTCAGACGAGTCTCATTTCCACAGGGGGAGCGACCGGAGGACGGGGGGCCCGGGGGTCTGCACCGTGACCAGGGCCTGAACAGACTGATGCTGGCCGTGCGGGACATGATGGCTAACTTCCACTTCCACGACCTGGAGGTGCTGCCCGAGGAGCACCCTGAGGGCGACGGGGAGTGGGACTGAGTCCAGCGGGGTGCACGCCCCAGCGCTGCACAGTTGTGCTCCGGGTTCTGTTCTGGTCGGATCGGCCAGGTCGCCGCCTGCTCTGCTCTTCTATAAACTACGTGGGTTGCACTCTGCCGCGTGAACTCTTCTTTCCCAGGGCTGCAGTCGCCGCCCCCAGCTCCCCTCACGGGCAGGACCTCGCTGCCACTGCCCTGCTGCCCCGGGGCATCACAGGGCCAGAGTCCACGCTGGCTTCAGGGGACGCGGGTGGGTGTGGAAGCCGAGAGATATGTCTTGGGAAGATTGCTCATCCTGGCAGCTCTGGGGAGTGAACGAGGCAGAGACTAGGGGGCACTTGATCTGGGGGCAAATGGACTGAGGGGTGGAGAGGGCGAAGACCAAGATGCTTCATCCAGGTTGCGTCCTAGCACTCGAGTGACAGCTCAGAACCACACGGGCTGCCCGTGACTGAGGACGCTGTGTGGTGGTGCAAGGATCCAGGCCACTGAGGTTGAGTCCCACTGGGTACTCTTGTCTACTGAGCACCCTCCCGGCCCTGACCTCTGCCCACAGAGGCTGCCTGTGTGCTCCAGGGCAGCAACTGGGCCCCAGGTCAGTGTGGCAACAGGTGTGACCTAGTCGTCTCCCATCAACAGCCACCCAAGTCTGTTCCATCGCCCATCTTCCAGGAAGTCCAAGGCATCCTAGTGATGTGAGCTCACCCTCCAGCCATTCCCAGGTGAGGGGCACCTGAACACCTGGCAAGGACAGCGCCCTTCAGACATGATGCTGTGAGCTAAACTTCCCACCATCCACACCTAGCTCCAGAGACCAGGCCTGCCCTGGAGCCACATGGCCCCCACCAATGTGGCCTGTGATAGACTTTGCCCAGTAACACAGTCTGCTGGAGATCTTCTGGGAAGGGACTTGCTCTCTGAAAATGACAGGCAAGCAAGGAGAGCTTGGTGCCCTGCTTCTTTCAACTTTAAATACATTTAGGTGGGGCTGTGATGTATGGAGCTACAGCAGCCATCTTGCAACCAGCAGTCCAACTTTACGATGAAGAGCCAGGGTCCTGGGATAGTGAAGCAGAGGCTGGGCCCAGGCCTGCTGCCCACACAGTGCTTAGCCATGCTGCTCTGGCTGCTAGAGTTAGACAGCCAGGGCCCTTACATCTAGACATCTGTGCTATAAAGTCTCACCTGACCACTGAGACCTTGTGTTGCTCATGGATTGCTGTTGTACTCTTTCCTACCAAGTCACACCACACCTCAGGTCTTCAGCACGAGCACCAAAGAAGGGGCACAAAAGCCCCTCCCTTCCCCAAGTTCAAAAGAAAATAGTTCTTGAACCAAGACCCTATGACTCCACTCCGGGCCAGGCCTTGCTGAGCTCTCCTTGCGGGGCGGGGTGGGGAGTGGGGGTGCGGCAGCACATTCCCCTTGGCTGCCCTCGGGTGACCCCTTGAAGGTGGGCCGCTGTGGTGTGATGCTGCATGCAGGCGCCCCTCAGCTCTGCAGGCAGAGGCTCCTCAGGCTCCGGCTCCCAGGAGCTCCCTCATGGGACGAGCCTCTGTGTGCCTGGCCCTCTTCTGGTTCTGGGGTTCCCACTCAGCCTCCACATGCGCTTGGCACATGGTCTCACGTGGTGTGTCCTCTGGGGGTGGCCATGCCCCCCACCCCGCCTGTCTCCCCTCACTCGTTTACTCCCGGGGGCAGAGGCGGACAGGCTGCAGGGCTAGCTGTGGGTTCGCATGGATGGTTCCCAGGACCGTGACCAATCGCAGCTTGGCGGTCCTGCTGTCCCCTGCCTGCGGGTGAGCACCAGATGGGGAGTCGCGAGGCCTCCCCAGGAAGAGGGCTGTGGCTCCTGGCAAAGGCAGCCCAGTTCTCACGCCCTTTGAAGTCTCAGGCTGGGTGACTGGGGGCTGGAGAGGCGCAGGCAGCTCAAAGGCCTCATTTACGGGGCAGCAATGACATGGAAGCTGGAGGCAGGACGCCACTCACCCAGTGGCCTTGGTTGGTACCTGGGGAGTCCTAGGCTTGCATGGCCGGTTCAGGGCCGAGATCCCAGCACAGGCCTTGCCATGGCTCTTGTGTGGTCCTCTTCTGGGACCCTTTTCTCCTTTGGGGGCTGTCCACCAGGGGGGCACCCCGTGCCTGGTTCTTCTACACGGGGGTGTGAGTCTCGTGCCCAGCCAGGAATAGGCAAACAGTCCACCAGCAGGTAAAAGGGTTTCCCTGAATCTACCAAAGCTGAAAGTGTGGCTCTGACCAGGTGGTGTCACCCAGCAGCAATGTTTGTTACAAAATAGGAGCCGCCCAGATGCCCACCTGGCCAGTGCCTTGCTGACCACTGAGTGCAGCCAAGAGAGTATCTCAGTGCTGAGTGAGGAAGGGCCCTGAGTCCTATGGATCAGGTTCTAAAATGGCAAAAACGATGGTCAGGGAGTGGCTGCTGGGCAGGAGGCGCCCCGGAGAGTCTGGTGTGGTCATGTTAGGTTGACTGATTATGGAGTGCTGCAGTCCTGAGGGTGCTGGGTGCGGCATGCACCAACCTGCATGTTTATAACCTGTGTACTGTCTCTCACATACCATGAGCTTCAATAAACAGCACCGACAGAGCCACAAAGGAGAGGGCCATGTGAGTCCCGGAAAGGGAAGGGAGGAGGGCACGGGGCAGGTGCGGGCCTTGGCCGTCTGGCAGAGGAGGAGAGACCCTGACAGACCAGCGCCGGTAGCATACCAGCCCCACTGGCCCACCTCTGACTCCCCCACCACCCCCGGTGGGGCCGGCCTGTATACCCCGCCCTCCTCCTAGGAGGGTTTGTCGTCAGCACCACGCACTCCTCAGTGAGAAAGTGCTGGGGGGCTGGCACGCGGCTGCAGACAAAGGTTTGTCCTTGAAGTGGTTGCTGGCTCTGGGACGGCTGTGGTGACCTTTCACAGAGGAAATGGGGGCTGTTAGGGAAGGACTGGCAGTACCCACCCCTCCGCCCCCGCACCCCAGGGAGAAGCCACAGTGTGGTGAAGGGGCTGGGAGTCCTTGGGCGGGGTTGCCCTTAGCCAGCCTTTAACATGAGTCGGGAGGGAGGGTGGCTAGGGCCAGGGTGGGGGTTCCTGAGGCAAGATTGGACGGCTTCAGGGAGGAGGTAATGGTTTTATGTCGGGCTTGGAAGAGGGTTGGAGGTCTCAGGCAGGTCTGCAGGCCCCCCACCCCCCACCTGCATCACCTGGAGCACCCGTTGGCTGAGCACCGACCGCTGCGCAGGCCGGACTGCCTCCGTCTGACAGGCCTGGGCTCCGCCTGCGCCACCTGGTGGCGGACCTCGCTGCAGCCCTGCACACGCCCATCATGTGGCCGCCCTCAGGAGGAGGGACTCCGTGACGACTTTAAAGATGCCAAGGAAGGTTCTGTTCTCCCTGGACCTCAGCCTACCACGGCCCGGTAAGGCAGGAGGTCCCCACAGGACAGGAGGAGGCAAGCGGCCCAGAAATGTCTGCCTGTGAGCAACCACACATCCAGGGAAGAGGTGGGGAGGCAGACTGAGGACAGAAGAGCGACGCTGCGCCCAGAGGGCTGGCCCCACGAGCTTGGGGCCATGCCTGGGCCGACATTTGTCCAGCCAGGGAGGGGGTGGTGTGAGGCCCCTCCCAGGGGAGCCATGAGTTGAGCAGGACCCTGAGAGCAAGCACCCTTTCCTGCTCCCTGCGGGACGATGCCTGCACTCGGCTCCCAGAGACGGCTGCTGGGTTCCCTTAACTGCACGCCCCCAGCCACCCTCCCCCTCACTCCGGCCCCCAACCGGACGGGGCCCCAGTGCCTGGAGGTGTCCATCCCTGATGGGCTCTTTCTCAGCCTGGGGCTGGTGAGTCTCGTGGAGAACGTGCTGGTAGTGGCTGCCATCGCCAAGAACCGCAACCTGCACTCCCCCATGTACTACTTAATCTGCTGCTTGGCTGTGTCTGACCTGCTGGTGAGCGTCAGCAACGTGCTGGAGACGGCAGTCATGCTGCTGCTGGAGGCCAGTGTCCTGGCCACCCAGGCGGCCGTGGTGCAGCAGCTGGACAATGTCATCGACGTGCTCATCTGCAGCTCCATTGTGTCCAGCCTCTGCTTCCTGGGTGCCATTGCTGTGGACCGCTACATCTCCATCTTCTACGCCCTGCGGTACCACAGCGTTGTGACGCTGTCCCGAGCGTGGAGGATCATTGCGGCCATCTGGGTGGCCAGCATCCTCACCAGCCTGCTCTTCATCACCTACTACAACCACAAGGTCGTACTGCTGTGCCTCGTTGGCTTCTTCGTAGCTATGCTGGCCCTGATGGCCATCCTCTACGTCCACATGCTGGCCCGGGCCTGCCAGCATGCCCGGGGCATCGCCCGGCTCCAGAAGAGGCAGCGCCCCATTCATCAGGGCTTTGGCCTCAAGGGCGCTGCCACCCTCACCATCCTGCTGGGCGTCTTCTTCCTCTGCTGGGGCCCCTTCTTCTTGCACCTCTCGCTCATCGTCCTCTGCCCCCAGCACCCCACCTGTGGCTGCATCTTCAAGAACTTCAACCTCTTCCTGGCCCTCATCATTTGCAATGCCATTGTGGACCCCCTCATCTATGCCTTCCGCAGCCAGGAGCTCCGGAAGACACTCCAAGAGGTGCTGCAGTGCTCCTGGTGAGGGTGGCAGTGCCGTCGTGTGCCCCACGCCTGTGAGGCCGGGGCAGTCCCTTGACAAAGAGGATCGGCTAGACTATCCCTGAAGGTGAGGGTGCACAGGCCTTTGGAGGCCTGAGAGGGGAATCGCAGGACTTTCCAGGAGGCTGTGCAGAATGAGGAGGCTGGGGAGGTGGTGGGGCACGGCCTCCCACACCTAGAAAGAAGGGCCCCCACCCCTCCACTGGGGCCCCACTCTGGGGCCTGTGCCCACACCCCACCCCACCCAAAGCTGTGGGAAGTCCCGCTCCAAGGACTTCATGACCAGCACAGGAGGAGGTGGGGGGCCACAGTGGGGGCTTTTCTCTTCTAACGCTCTGTGGTGACTGGGAGCCGGGCTCAGCCCGTCTGCCAGCAGCACATGCATTCGGCAGACACCCCAGCCAGGCCTGCTCTGGGGAACCAGCAGCTAGTATGCAGGCTCCAGGGCCAGGAAGCAGTGCAGCAGTATTAATAAACGTGATGCTTGGTGCAACCTCCTTCCCATCTTTCTTGCCTCTTTCCGGAAGTTGCCTGAAGCTTGGGGCGGAGGAGTGGGGGTGTGGTGAAGAGGGGTAAGACCTAAGTCCCAGGAGCCAGTCAGAAAACATGGCTCACCTGCCCAGGTCATGACACCACAGCCCCCAGTGTCAGAGGACTCACCTGGGGGAGGGCGAGGAGACCCCAGTCACATCCACTCCATCCTGTGTCTTTGCATTCTGTCTGTGGTGCAAACCCCAGCCCAGAGGTCCCCCGCCCTGTCACCTCCATTGTGACAAAACCCTGGCACTTCCCAGCTGCCCTCAGCTGCAGCAGAGGCAGGACCATGGTGACCCGTGTGTGACTCTGGCCAGAACATGGCCCTCTCTCAGCCTCCATATCTGCTGCAGGGTGGCCCGGAGGCTGGGGTCTGCTCTTAAGTTCCGTCCTGCTGGGAGAAGGGTCAGTGCCCTGCCAGCCCTGGGAGGTGTGAGACAAGCTGCCCAGAATAGGGTGTGGTTGTCCAGGGGCTACCAGGCGTCCAAGCCCCAGGGGAGTGGGCGGGGTCCTCCCTCTACCCCACCCCCACCCTGTTCCTCCACAGACGGAGCATATGCCCTACTCTCTTGCTGGGACAGGCTTATGGACGAAAAGCCAGGGTACCAGCCAGCCCTGCAGCCCCCTGGCCAGTCCCCTACCCTGGCAGCGCCACCTGACTATTGGCCTCGGGGCTGGGAGCTGGTTCCCGGCAGGGCCAGCCTTTGCTGGAAGATGGACGATGAGTCAGCCTCGAGCCAGCCTCAATTCCTCTGGGGACGGAGGGGGAGAGGTCCTGGCTGGGAGCCATCCCGCAGGGCGGCAGGTGGGTGATGGGTCCTGCTCAACTGGGTGCAAAGCTTCTTCCTTCCAGGGAAAAGGACCCCCTGAACGGGGACAGGGAGGGGCCCCAGGCAGCTGGAAACCAAACACAGGAAACCACATCAGAGACACATTGTGGGGGAGGGGCATCTCTTGAGAACAAAAGACCCTTTCCAGACTTGCCAAGTTGGGGAGCTTCATGAGGGGAAAGAGGGGCACCCACAAGCAGTGTGAGCACATGGGAACAGGCTATACACGCTGTGGCTGAAACCCTTCCAGAGGCTTTTGTCACTGAAATGTAAGACGGGCTTTCTTGTAGGGAGTTTCACTCTACCCTGTGACCTCAGGAGACTGGTGGTGTCGTCCAGGGTGTGTACCGTGAGTCTCTTCTTTTCTGACAGTGACCTCTCCCGGCTGCAAACACTAACTCCTTACAGAGCCTCTCCCCACCCACTGAATTTCCTTGGCCTCATTTGGATCAAGACTCCAGGGGTACGAGTGACAGCAAGGAGTGAGTCAGACACACCACCCCCCAGGCTGATAGTTCTGTGTCTGACTTGTGTGTGTCCTTATGACAATCCTGGACACCATTGCTCACTAAGCAGCAGCTACGTCCAAGTGCGTGTCTGGCAGGGGTACAAAGCGCCCAATCGAAATAGGTCCACCTGGAATGTCATGGCAGTGCCCTGGGGCAGCAGGGGCAGGTGGCACCCCACTGCAGAGATGAGCAGTGACAGAACTGCCATAGGAACCCACCTCCAACTCCTGCAGCCACCGCCCTTCTGACTCAGACGTCTAGGAGCCTTGCCCCAACTTGCTTTCTTCTGGAGAGAATCTAGTGCCCGCTGCTGCCTTGCCTGCCTCCCCCACCATCAAAGGCTGCGGGCAAAGCTCAGAGTACCTGGTCTGCCCCTTCTGACAAAGGAGGGGTGCTGGGAGGCGTCCCTTCTGGCCTTCCGATGTGGGAACATGGGGTTGGTCCCTAATCAGGTGTGCACAAGAAAGACCCTCCTTGCTGCGCCGAGGGGTGAGGCTCCCGCTGGGGAGGGGAGCAGACGGCAGTCGGGGCGGGGGCCAAGGGCCAAGGGGGGCTTCTATTGTCCTCCCTGGAGCTCACCAGCCCCGCCTTCCGGATGCGCGGAGCCCGGAGACCCGGTGGCGGAGGGAGGCGGCGCCGCCGCAGCGCGCGGTCGAGCGGGGATGCGCGGCGCGGATGCTTGCTGCAGCCGGTGCCGCAGTGTTCGGCGGCGCCCCGGGATTGGCCGCGCGCGATGACGCCGTGCCGGGCGAGACGGGCGGGGCCCCGCCTATAAGAGCGGGCGGCGGGGGCGGCAGAGCCTCCGCAGCCAGCTGCAGCCGGTCCGCTCGCGTCTCGCAGCCGCCCGCCATAGCACCGAGCATGAGGGAGATCGTGCACATCCAGGCCGGCCAGTGCGGCAACCAGATCGGGGCCAAGGTGAGGCTGCGTGGCCCCGTGTGCCGCGCCCCGCAGTGGGCGCGTGTCCCGCGTCCCCAGCGCGAGCGGGTCCCGGGGGAGGGAAGCAGCGGGGAGGCCTTGTGTGCGCACAGCGGCACTCCAAGCCCGGCTCACCACTGCGAAACCTAGGAGAAACGGACGGGATCGTCCCCGCTGCCGGCGGGCGGCCGGGACGCCGAGTCGTCCCTTTGCCAGTCCTACCCCGGCCTTTCCGCTGCCCCGCCCGGGTTACCTCGGGCCTGCCGGAGGCACAGCGCAGGTCAGCGGCTCCCTACTCTTCAGCCCCCCGCCGCTGCAGGTGCAAGTGGAAGGCGCTGGCTGGGCGTGGCCCTCTTCTCTGGGGTCGCAACTCGGCCTCGGGCGAGATGGGTGGGGTGGACAGGCTCGGGTGGGGCTCCCCCAAAAGCCATAACGATTCCCTTTGCCCTCCCACGCCAGGAGCTTGATGTCCCCCGACCGTTCAGAGCCGCCCCCATTCTCCCAGCTAGCTTTGACAACCCTCAGTTCCCTGGCCCCGCCCTGTTCCTTTGTTGGGGAAGGAACTGTGCCCGGACTGAGAATGACCTTGGTCCAGGACGGGGCTCTCCCCCGGCGTAGCACCGCCCGGGCCACCCCTCCCCCAACCCCACTTAGGGACGGCAGTTCTAGGGGTCGGTGGTGGGAACAAAGCCGGGCTGGAGGGGCGCGGTCCAGAGCTGCTTCCCCGCTAGGCCCCTCCCCTCCATTGTTAGCCCCCCCTCACAGATGTCGGGATTGAGGCTCGCAGGCCACGTTCCCCCCCACCCCGCCCCCAACCCAGGAGGCAAGTGTCGTATCCCCAGGTCCAGAGACGCTGTTCCTTGCCCAAGGTCACACAGCAAGAGGAGACAGAGCCTCTCCGCCCTCCGGCTCTCGGTCCCCGCAGGTGACCACCCAGCACGAGGCTCAGGCTGGGTGGGTGGGGCCTGCTGCCCTTTGTCAGCACCAAGGCCAGGGGCCCAGCGGGGATGGTGTGGAGCAGATTCCCCAAGGAGAAAGTGGGAGGAGACAGGTCCTGGAGGGGAAGGGACCAGGAAAGCCTTCCTCAGGAGGCTGTTGCCATGGAAACCAGGCAAGAACAAAAAGCTAATTACAACAGGGCTGGGGCAGCCACGTGGCTGACATGTAAATTGCAACTTGGGCTCTAGGGTGGTGGCGCCTCGGATGGGGGGAGGGCATGGTGGGGAGACACCCTAATCACTGAGGAGACAGCTGTGCCTGCCCGAGGAAGGGAGTTGGGGGAGGGGAGGCCTGGGGGACCAAGGCCTCAAATTAAATCAGGCCTCTGGGGGCCGTCACTGACAGATGCCCTGGCCGGGCAGGAGGGGCCAAAGACTCATTACTGTGGCCACAGGGGCCAGGCCTGCCCTGAGCATCTGCTCCTCTGAGGGTCAGGGGTCACTGACGGGAAGGAGGGCAACCCAAGTTCCATCGAAAGCCTGGGGAAGTGTTGGTCGGGTTGCTCTGTTTCCTTCTGTGGCTGCATGGGCACCGATCAGGCAAAGGCAGGTTCATGCCCAGCTGCAGCCCCAAGGGGCGGGGTGGGGTGGGGTGGGGATGGGCAGGGGGACAGGGACAGCTGCCTGAGTGCTGGGCAGTGTCCTCTGCAGAGATTTTTTTCCTGCTTCAAGTTCGGTGTCCTTTGGGTTTTCCTCATAACTTCTTATTCATTTGAGGTTAATTTCCTTAACTCATGTTTGTTTTTAAAAGTAGTATCTGATGCTTTGTAACAGTACAAAAGAGAAGTGGATTTGGGAGGAGGGGAAGCAGTGAGCAAAGGAGGCAGTCAAGTGGTTTCCTTCTGGGCGCCCCTGCCCTGGAGCACCTGGCAACCAAGCTGGAAGAGCTCAAAGCCCGGCGGGGGCATTTGCCTGCACAGGGGCTCAACAGCGGCCTGTGGACAGGGTCTGGCCGTTTCCTGCTCCCACACAGGTGTGGGCTCTTGGCGGAGGGAGACCAAACTTTTCCCGCCAGTTGCCAGCGGCCGCTGACTGGTGGGGCGGGGCGGGGTGCCGCCAGACTGTTACAGGTAGGCTGTTACCCTACTTGGAGGCAGGCTGCCTGCTATGGGGAGGGTCCTGGCTGCGGGTGGGGTCGGGATGGGAGGGGTTATGGAGGGAGGAGGGGAAGTCTGGGCGATCAGGGCTAGGAGAGAATGCGACAGCATTTATGACAGTGACCACTACGTGTTGGGCACTGTGCCAGGTGCGTCCCTCACTGCGCCTCTCGAGGTTGCGGTGAGACAGGGTGCTGCCCTCCCCGCAGGGCACGGGTGTGAATCCAGGCCTGTGTAGGCACATCAGGATGGGCGGGGAGCCCCCAGCCCCCACCACGGGGCGAGGAGTCAGGGTACCCCACCCCCCTCGCCTAGCGGGTAGGGCGGTCCCGGAGCCTTTGTCTGCCCCCCCTTCCTTGACCGCTGGGCGGGGCCTCGGAGAGACGGCCCTGGCCGTGACAGCCAATGGGAGGAGGGAGTTTCTGGTTTCCGACCTCACCCCCACACGCCCACTGCTGCTTTGCGCCTGGTGGGGAAGGGCGTGGAGTCCTAGAGGGGCTTAAGCCCGGGAGTCGGCCAGCCCTCCCTCTGGAGTCGCACACTCAGCTAGCTTTGGGCTCCTCTGTGTGCGCCCCTCTGCCTCCCCGCCCCAGGTGTGGGCGCGGCGACCGTCAGCACCACGGACAGCGCCGCGGGAGCTACAATTGCGTGTGTGAAATAGGAGTCTGGCCTGGACCCTGGGGTCCACGCGCCAGTTCTCATCTGTGGTGATGATCATAAGCATTATTTAATTTATTATATAGTATTTTGTTGTTTATTAATGTTATATAATACATGTAATATATTCTGCTAAGCTTTTATTAATAATATTTTAAATTGCAATTTATATTCGTTTTAACTACTAAAGCTATTATTAACATGTGTCCCTTCTAGGAAGTTGAAGCGTTGCAGATAAGGCTAAAGTGCCTGTTTAAGCACCTCCCCCTAGTGGTCCCCCTCTTCTGGGTGGAGCAAGTTTTTTCCCTTATTCTAGTCCATTTTCTGTGCATATCCACCTATGCATAAGAATTACAGCATCTGTTGTGAGGTGCCCGTTTTTACCCTGAATATCCTTGCCATGTGCCTTCCCCCCCAAGGATGTGCCTTGGAGATCTACTCATACCAGTGATAATCTATTGTGCCACAATATTCCAAAATATATTGATTTTTTAAAGTACTTCTTATTTTATTTATCAGTGAATGTGCATTGGTTGCTCAGTCATATCTATTTGTGACCCAATGGACTGTAGCTCAATAGTCTCCTCTGTCCATGGAATTCTCCAGGCAAGAATACTGTAGTGGGTTGCCATTCCCTTTCCAGGGGATCTTCCCAACCCAGGGATTGAACGATGGCCTCCTGCATTGCAGGCAGAGTCCTTACTGTCTGAGCCACCAGCAAAGTCCTTATCAGTGAATAAGGCTTGACAAATTTAAATAGCAACCTAAGGACTTTTAACTTGGCGAGACCAACATTTGCTGAATGCTTTTATTTGTCAGGCCTTGAGTTGACCACTTGAAGTGAGTACTGTCATCGTGTCTACAGATGAGAAAATGGAGGTCCTGAGAGGTGGCACTCACTCTGGTCTGTTGCCTTCTGGAAGCCTATGCATTCCATACATGAGTTCCAGAGAACTCTCCATAGATGTATTGGTGGCTGGGCCACTGAGTCGCTCTCTGCCGCCCCCTCACCTGCGGTCTCAAGCTCATTCCTTCTCTACGGGGCTTGTGGATGTCCCAGGGCTGTGGGGCCAAGGTCCTGGAGCCAAGCAGTGATTTAAAGCTCTGATCAGGCCTGGAAGGCCTCAATGACACCTCCAATTACAGCATTAACACATACCTAATGCAGGGAGAAGGAAGAAAACTTATCAGTGACACAAATCACAAAGACCAGCTAAGAACTGACCTTTGCCAACATTGTTTCCAGGTGAACTGCCAAGATTCCTCTGTGCATTTGATAATAATGACTCTTCATATTTTTCAGGTTTTAAAATTTTAAAGTCTTTTAATTTTTTATATATTTTTTTTAATTTGGCTGTACCAGGTCTTAGTTGCGGCATGTAGGATCTGAGTTCCCTGACTAGGGATCAAACCCTGGGCTCCTGCATTGGGAGTGCAGAGTGTTAGCCACTGGACCACCAGGGAGGTCCCTAAAATTAAAAAAAAAAAAAAAAAAAAAAGTTTAAAATTTTTAACTAATCTTTTTCTTTTCTTTTGAGAAGTTAACATGTGCACGTGATAAAAATTAAAAACCACCAAAGAGTGTTCAGGGCAAAAGCCTCTCCTCCTAACCAGGACCAGGCTTCCCTTGTGGCTCAGCGGATAAAAAGTCTGCCTGCAATGCCAAGACTTGTGTTCGATCCCTGGGTTGGGAAGATCCCCTGGTTCTAGAAGGAAATGGCAACCCCCTCCAGTATTCTTGCTTAGAGAATCCCATAGATGGAAGAGCCTGGTAGGCTACAGTCCATGGGGTCACAGAGAGTCAGATATAACTGAGTGACAGCAACAAACCCCATCCAGAGTAACTGGATTTATTCTCACAGCAATCAGACTTCATCTTCAGGCCTTTGGGCCTTCAGGCCCAAGGCCCTGAGACACAGAAGCTTCAGGGGTTGGCTGAGGTCACGCTGGGAAGGGGTGGTCCAACTTGCAAGCAAGACCCTGTCCTGCCTTAGTCCTGAGAGAAGAGCTGTGGGTTCTGCCCAGGGCAAACAGAGCAGATTGCATTGCAGTGAGTGAGCCCTTGAAACTGGGGCTACGCCATCTCAGCTCAGACAGGCTGGGTGAGCCCAGGTGAGTCACTCCCCATGCAGGGCTCCTGTGCGCTGAGGCTGCTGCTGTGGGCTGCTTCCAGGCCCTGGCACTGGACGGCCTATGCTCGACACTGAGGGGTTTGCATATCCTAGGCCTGGTCTGCATCACTTACCTTCCTGGGCCTCAGTTTTCTCATCTGAAAAGAGGGAAGTAAAAAAAAAATACCCCAGGTGGGTGTTTGTTACTAACCCCCTCATGGAAAAGTGGGCTTTCAAGGCCCCTGTCAGCAAGTGCAGATCTGGGTCTGGGGCCCAGGTCTGTGTCAGTTGGGCACTGATCCACCCTGAGGACTCTGGTCTCCATGGACATGCATATTTTTTATTATGACAATTCTCTTGATGACAGAACTTGGGGCTCTTTTTCAAAGTCACTCAAAGAGACTAGTGCAGGCTTTGGGTCCACACTCCTCATTTTGTACCAAGGCCTTGAGGCTACCGAAGGGAGGGCTTTGCCAGGGGTCATGGCCACCAACTGGCCCTTCCTTTCCCTGCAGTTCTGGGAGGTCATCAGCGATGAACACGGGATAGACCCCAGTGGCAATTATGTGGGCGACTCGGACCTGCAGCTGGAGCGCATCAGTGTCTACTACAACGAGGCTTCTTGTGAGTCGTCCTCGACTGGGTGGGGGTGGGGTGGGGGCCTTGACTGCTGGGTCCCAGCATCCCTGACTTCCTTCCCTTGGCTGGCAGGTGTAACCGGAGACTAACAGAGTAAAACAAGGAATCCTAGTCACCCTAGTGAGATGCAAGTGTGTTTAATGGCCATGAGACACACATAGGGGAATGACCAGTGCTGGGCAGAGTCCCAAAGACCCTTCAGGAGGTCCATGGAGGGTCCAGAGCAGGGGTTATCTGGAGAGGTCAGGCAGAGGCCATTCAGAAGCTGGTGTGAAACGGTACCCTCAGAGACACCTTCCCATGTCCAGGTGTCAACCATGTGATCCCTGCCTCTCTGATCCCAGAGTCTAAGCTTTTAGGTGAGAGCATGAGGCTGGCAGGCCAGGGCAGGATTTAGGAGGCAGAAGGGGTGCCCAGCTTCTGTGATCCATGTAACCCACCCCTCTCCCCTCAGCACACAAATATGTGCCTCGGGCCATCCTGGTGGACCTCGAGCCTGGAACCATGGACAGCGTCCGGTCTGGGGCCTTTGGGCACCTCTTCAGGCCTGACAACTTCATCTTTGGTAAGTTTCCCCTGTCTCCACCTTCTCATGGTGGACCCCACCACCAGCAAAACCAGATCAACAGAAACAAGGGCAGAGTTACCTCTGCCCACAGTGCTGCAGAGCATCACTGAGCTCCCTGATTTGCAGTGAAAGAGTCCCAGAGAAAGAGTTCTGTGCAGGAAACAGACACTTGTGATTTCAAGCAGTGCGGTGTGTGCAACAGAGCTTACAGGATGTTAGAGAGCTGGATGGGGTCTCCAGAGCACACCAGCTCATGAGTACACCGCATTGCTGTGGTCAGGGGTTGCCAGTCCTCATGCCTGTGACGGTGACAGGGGGAGGGCCTCACCCCACTTTCACCTCCTAGAGCTCAGCACCTGATGCATGAGCATGGCCCTCATCCCGATCCTGGGCTGCGAGGCACTCAGGGTTGTAGTTTACCCTTCCAGCACAGTGGGCTAGAGGATGGGTGGACTGGAGGGCTGGGTGGATCAATTCCACTAGGAGTTCCTCCTGAGGCAGAGCAGAAGCAGAAGCTCCAGAAGCTGTGTCTGTGTCCAGATCCCACAGCACTAGGTGCCGGGGGCTACATCCCTACACACAATGTGGCTGGCACGAAGAGCCATGGAAGTGAGAGTTGCATGCCCCCACTTCATGGAGGGCAAAACAGGCACCGAGCTGCCTCCTCGGCTGCTCTCTGGGGTGGGCTGTTCAGGCCGGTGCTGGAGCTGTGACCCCGTCTGTATCCCCCCTGCCCTCCCCACCACAGGTCAGAGTGGGGCTGGTAACAACTGGGCCAAGGGCCATTACACAGAGGGCGCCGAGCTGGTGGACTCGGTCTTGGATGTGGTGCGGAAGGAGTGCGAAAACTGCGACTGCCTGCAGGGCTTCCAGCTGACCCACTCCCTGGGTGGCGGCACAGGCTCAGGTATGGGCACACTGCTCATCAGCAAGGTCCGCGAGGAGTACCCCGACCGCATCATGAACACCTTCAGCGTTGTGCCCTCGCCCAAGGTGTCAGACACGGTAGTGGAGCCCTACAACGCCACGCTGTCCATCCACCAGCTGGTGGAGAACACGGACGAGACCTACTGCATCGACAACGAGGCGCTGTATGACATCTGCTTCCGCACCCTCAAGCTGGCCACGCCCACCTACGGGGACCTCAACCACCTGGTGTCGGCCACCATGAGCGGGGTCACCACCTCCCTGCGCTTCCCGGGCCAGCTCAATGCCGATCTGCGCAAGCTGGCTGTGAACATGGTTCCCTTCCCGCGCCTGCACTTCTTCATGCCCGGCTTTGCCCCCCTCACTGCCCGCGGCAGCCAGCAGTACCGGGCGCTGACCGTCCCCGAGCTCACCCAGCAGATGTTCGATGCCAAGAACATGATGGCAGCCTGTGACCCGCGCCACGGCCGCTACCTGACCGTGGCCACCGTCTTCCGAGGCCGCATGTCCATGAAGGAGGTGGACGAGCAGATGCTGGCCATCCAGAGCAAGAACAGCAGCTACTTCGTGGAGTGGATCCCCAACAACGTGAAGGTGGCTGTGTGTGACATCCCACCCCGTGGGCTGAAGATGTCCTCCACCTTCATTGGCAACAGCACGGCCATCCAGGAGCTGTTCAAGCGCATCTCGGAGCAGTTCACGGCCATGTTCCGGCGCAAGGCCTTCCTGCACTGGTACACGGGCGAGGGCATGGACGAGATGGAGTTCACCGAGGCCGAGAGCAACATGAACGACCTGGTGTCCGAGTACCAGCAGTACCAGGACGCCACGGCCGAGGAGGAGGGCGAGATGTACGAAGACGATGAGGAGGAATCCGAGGCCCAGGGCCCCAAGTGAAGCAGCTGAAGGGGTGGGACGCGGCTGCGGCCAGGACCAAGTGGTCTGTCCCCCGAGCCATGTAGCCACTGACACACCCCCAATCTTACCCCCACAAGGTTCAGTCATGTCACCCTGGGGCTCCCGAGTGTTTTTCCTCCAGTATTTACAGCATCCCTGCCCTGCGTGAGTTCTCTCAGCTATCTTCGGCCTTAGGTCAAATCCGTTTCCTGTCTCTGCTTTATTGTTAGCTCCAGGCCTGATGTTTCATGTTTTTTCTTTTTTTTTTTTTTTACTGGTTTCTGTTTATATTTGGGGGGGATATTTAATAAATTTATTGCTGTCAGATACCCATGCCGGGTGCTGGAGTTTTCCTCTTTTTCTAGAAAGATGGGGCCAGAAGAGGTAAGGAGGGCAGATGGGGAGGCCTGGCAGAGGCCGGACAAGTGACAAGTGGGAGGGGTTGAGACAGGCCTGTGCTTGGAAACTGCAGGTGTCTCAAGGTGCTGCCCATGGCAGGGGAGCTGCTGGCGGTGGTGTTGGGAGAGATGGCCATGCCTGGAGGAGCCTCATCCTCAAACCCCAGACGGGCTCTCAGGCAGCACAGGACAACCCTCCAGGGTGACTCATGCTGGAGAGCTTTCCCCTGGCCTCTCTGTGTGCCAGACGTTAGAGGCAGGTGGCCGAGAACCAAACAAATGTGAGGAAGTAAGGAGCTTGAGGATTCCCCCAGAAAATGTGGTGTGTTGGAAGGTGGGGGTTTGAACCCCAGGGAAGGGCTGGTTGGGTCAGCAAGTTGTGGCCACCGCACCTGGGTGCAGGGGCGCTGGGAGCAAAGTTCTGGCCCCACGTGCCTTCTGGAGATCATTTCCATGGCTGCAGGGCACCCAGGGTCCCACAGATAGGAGCAAATCTGGCCACCCCCTCCTCCTACAGAGAGAGAAATGGAACCCAGAGTTGCTGTCTGCCTGGGGCCCAGGTAAGCATGCACAGAGCTGGACGAGCCTCAACCCTGGTGCCCTGAGCCTCCTCATACCCCACCCCTAGAAGCCAGCACACTCCTGCATGCCCCCCTCCGGGTGGGTACCTGAGCAAAGAGAGGCCAAAGGGGCTGATCTGGACCGGGGAACAGAAGCCCCAAGAGGGCCCGCATCCTGGGCTCAGGCATGAGCGGATGCTCTGGGCACCTGCTCTGTGCTGGGTGGCTTGAAGACCACTGCACTGCTGGCCCTGAAGGCGGCCGGCTTTCAGCGTGTGAGCCTGTGCAGGGCCCTCCGACCCCACCTTCACAAGGCTGCAGCCTCCACGCCGTTGGGGGGAAGGGTGTCCACAGCCCAGGTTCTGCAGGCTCTCCATGATCCCCAGAGGGTTGAGTCACCCACTGAGTGTTGACAAGGGTGCCCCAGTCTCCTGATATCCCGGTGTTCATGCTGGGCTCTGGGTCCACGGTCTTGTGGGGTCTCTCCTGAGGGTTTAACCTTCACACTGAGCCCACTAGTTTCCTCGGCAAGAAGCGGGACTCAGAGGAGCATCTGCCAGTTGGCAGGTAGTACAGCGGCGGGCCGGCCCACTCCACTCCACTTTGCTCAGACAGCTGCAGTCACACATCCCTCCTGAGCACCTGCAAGGTGAGAACTTCATCCTGGCTCAGGTCACGTAGATGAAGCTGGCCTACTGGGGCCACCCCGCCTTCTCCCCTGGACCACACCCACTCCAGCCCTTGTGGGGGAGTCTTCTCTTTGTCCTTCCTCCAGCCCCCCCTCCACTCCCCCTGCAGAGTCCCTCAGCCCTACCCCTTGAGGCTCCAGCCCCCTTTCTGATGAGAGGCCTTTTAGTTCTCTCCTGTGTTCCTCAGTCATAGCCTCACTCCTCACCCTCACAGCACAGGCATGGTGGAGCAAACGCAGCCCTGAGCAGGGTGAATGGCTGTGCTCCACGTCACTGCATTTCAGAGTGGCTCGCTGTGCACCTGCAATTGGGAACACACACGGAAAGTGGCTGGGACAGCATGTGGCTCGTAACGAGAGCCCTAAGCGTTAGTGCTCGTTTACCTGTGACTATTGCTGAGGGGTGTGTATTTGCAGGCTCACCTGGACAAGAGGGGGGCAGCGCACTCAGGGGTTACTCCATCTCACCTGAGCCTCCCAGAGGGCTCTGACCGGCCCAGCACCGTGCAGTGTTGATGGCGGGCACTCTCGGGCAGCCTTTGGCACCACCTACCTCCTTGGTTATTTGCCTTCAGATCAGTCTGTTCCTTTCAGCCTGGTAATGGGCCAGGGGTGTCCAGACCTGGGCACACTCCTGTCCTGGGCACACCCTCAGCCTGGCATGCAGAGCTGCTCAGGGGCCAGCAGATGGCCTCACACCCAGGGGCAGGGCAGCCAAAGCAAATCCAGGATGCCCAGTCACACTGGGATTTCAGATGAAGAACAAATAGCATCCTTTCTGGGGACATGTTTGTACCAAGAAATTACTCCTCCGTTACAAAGCTGGGGTAAGCCTAGGCTGGGGGCTGGCCAGCCCTGCACTGGGCCTGTTCTGGGGCCAGCCACCTTGAACTCATCATACACTACGTTCCACATCCCTACAGACTTGTGAGGTGGATACTTTCAAGGAAGAGGCCGAAGCCTGGGGATAGACAAAGCTGCCCCAAGACCCCAGCTGCCGGGGGCAGGAACACAGGAGGATACTGGACTTGTCACTGCTCCCACCACTGTGGGAACCACAGCAGATGTGAAGGGGGACAGTGAGTGTGGGATACAGGTGACCCTCAACTCTGCCACGCCACCTGGCAGGGCACATCCCCTCTCTGGGGCAGTTTCTCCAGTGGAAAAGGACATGTCCTACTCATATTTTGGGAGTTGAAATTCCAGATGGACTCACTGGAAAGAAAACATCTTGCTTAGATAATAATAAATGAGCAGGTGCACATATGAGTGCGATAAAACCCAGCATGCCGGATGGATGTGGAGTTCGCTGCCAGCACAAGTGTGGGTGGGGATGGGGGTGGTGGTCCTCCCAGAGAGGATGGATCAGAGTTCCAAGACTGGATCAGGGGGTCCAAGACTGGATAGAGTCAGGCAGAGCTGAAGGGAATTGAGTCACCATGGGCGGGGTATGAAGGCACCCTCCTCAGACCAGGACCCTGACACTGATGGGAATCTGCTCCCTGGGCTGCTGCTGAGCCCAGGTGCAATGGGGACATGGGTGTGTGTGCTTCTGTGCATTTCCCTGTCTCCTTCTCCAAGGGCCTTTGGAGGAGGGCTGTATTCTCCTCCAGCAGGAACCGTTTATAAGGTAGCTTAGTGTCTCCCCGAGATTCCCACACTTTCCAGCGTGTTTACAAGGGCCGCTCCTGAACATTCCCCCAACTGTCCCCCACCTCCCTCATTCTTACCCTTGGGAGCACTGGGGAGTGAGAACTTGTCGGTTACCTTGTCATCCTGTTTGTTTTCTTGCTGTGCCTCACGTCTCTTACTGATGCGCATCTTTGTTTACTGTCTGGCTCCTTGCATTCTGGGGCTGTGCCAGCCTTCTCCCTGCTGAGTCAGAGTCGGGCTGGGCCCCTGTCGGTGGGGGAGGGGGGCACAAGTGAAGTGAGGCCAGCCCTTCCTTAGTCCCTGAAACTAAGCACCTATGTACCTAGGAACTGTTCTAGGCCCCAAAGTAGTGAAGAAAGCAAACAAAACCCTTGCCTGCAGCCTTTAGTTTCTGGTGCCAGGTGGAGGTTGGGGGTGCCCGTGGAGAAAGACAAAAATCAAGTGAAAAAGTACAAGATGTAGGACATTGGGCAGTGACAAGAATTATGGAGAGAACCATAGCAGGGGCCTCTGGAGAGCAGTAAGCTTCTCCAACAC
The DNA here is from genome assembly GCF_019923935.1 of Bubalus bubalis. NCBI lineage: Eukaryota > Metazoa > Chordata > Mammalia > Artiodactyla > Bovidae > Bubalus > Bubalus bubalis. The sequence goes on from NC_059174.1 coordinate 14,381,596, forward strand.
CTCTCCCATCTGCACTGAACAGCCCCTTGTCTCACGGTGGCTCAGTTTCCTCCTCTGTGAAATGGGTAGCATCGCAGTAACCTCTCCCTCACCAGTGATAAACATGGTGGAGGCAAGCACAGCTGCTGCTTCTGCTCAGCGATCACCTATTCCATTTTCCCCACAATTGCTAGGGTTTAAAAGAAAATCAAACACCATTTTTTTCTTATACACACACACACACACACACACATTTTTAAATTTGGCTGCACTGAACCTTAGTTATGATGTGTAAACCGCTACTTGCAGCATGTGGGATCCAGTTCCCCAGCCGGGGATCAAACCTGGGCCCCCTGCATTGGGAGTGTGGAGTCAACCAGTGGACCACCATGGAGGTCCCACCAATTTTTAAAAGAGTGTTTGGTTTTGATTTAAATCAAAACTTTTGTGATCATGGAAAATCTAGTCAGTGCTGCCTCACCCCCAGCCCCGCCCCAACCTTACCATTGTGGGCAAAAAATCATTCAGGTGATCTGAGAAAGAAATGGAAATTTTTATTCAATCCAAATTTGAGGATTATAAGCCAAGAACAGCATCTCAGAAAGCTCCAAGGACTGTTTTGCCATTAGAAGTTAAGTCACAGTTATACAAGTTTCTTGAGACAGAGCACAGGAGCATAATCCACAGTTTGCTGCTGCTGCTGCTGCTAAGTCGCTTCAGTCGTGTCCGACTCTGTGCGACCCCATAGACGGCAGTCCACCAGGCTCAGCCGTCCTTGGGATTCTCCAGGCAAGAATACTGGAGTGGGTTGCCATTTCCTTCTCCAATGCATGAAAGTGAAAAGTGAAAGTGAAGTCGCTCAGTCATGTCTGACTCTCAGCGACCCCATGGACTGCAGCCCACCAGGCTCCTCCATCCACGGGATTTTCCAGCCAAGAGTACTGGAGTGGGGTGCCATTGCCTTCTCTGAATCCACAGTTTACACAATTCAAATCTAAGCTCATCATGGCCCCTCACAAGATCAAGAAGCTGTTCAGTTGCTAAGTTGTGTCCAACTCTTTGTGACCCCATGGACTGCACCATTTCAGGCTTCCCTGTCCTTCACCATCTTCCAGAGTTTGCTCAAACTCATGTCCATCGAGTTGGTGATGTCATCCAATTATCTCGTGCTCTGTTGCCCCCTTCTCCTGCCCTCAGTCTTTCCCAGCATCAAGGTCTTTTCTGATGAGTCAGCTCTTTCCATCAGGTGGCCAAAGTATTGGAGCTTCAGATTCCAAGGAGCATTAGCCCTTCCATTAAATATTCAGGGTTGATTTCCTTTAGGATTGACTGGTTTGATCTCCTTGCAGTCCAAGGGAGTCTCAAGACTCTTCTCCAGCACCACAATTTGGAAGTATCAATTCTTTGGTGCTCGTCTTTCATTATAATCCAACCTTCACATCCGTACATGACTACTGGAAAAACCACAGCTTTGACTATAGGAGCCTTTGTTGGCAAAGAAGTTCAGGAAGTGACCTTGTCTTTTAAGCAGCTGTGCTGGATTCCAGGAGGCGTTTCTGCTGATGGGGGTGGTTTGGCAGATGCATAAATGCAGATCAGATGCACAGCGAGGAGAGAGGCGGGTAAAGGGCAGAGAAATTTTTCGTGTTTAAATTTTCTTTGTCTTCCATGATGCGTGAATTTTATTTCACACCATCTTAAACAATTGGCATGAAGGGTCACCCATTTCTTGGACTGGGAGGTGGAGGCCTGGGTCCGGGAGTGGGACGCGCAAACTCCGCCGGTGTCGTGAGCCTCCCGACCGCAGGAGGCAGCAGCGAGCGAGGCGGATACAGTGTATTTAGGGCGGCGATGGATACGCGGTAACGAGCCCGGCGGGGCGGCTACAATGTAACCGGGGCGGCGGTGGTCAGGTGAGCGGCGGGAGGGGCGCAGGCGGGGTTCTGGGTGGCGGGGACTCGGACGCTCGCGCCGCCGCGCCCCGGAGTCCGGGGAGCCTCTCTCCCGAAGTGGACACCGGGGCGTAGGGGGCGAGGAACCCGGCCGAGGCCCAGGCCCGGGCGCAAAGCAGGATTCAGACTCCCGGGCGATCACCTGGGGGCAGAGGGGCTTGGGGACCTCAGGGGCCCCGATCCCGCTCTGTCAGGGTCTAGCTGGGAAGGCCGTCCCCGGGCACACTGTCACCCCTTCCAGCTGTCACCGCGCACGTCTGTGGGATGCGAGAGGGCAGAAGGGACCCCACGACTGTGCCACCGTGCGCTGGGGTTGGACCACTCTGAGCCTGTTTCCTCATCTCTTAAACGGACGGGGTGTGGTGGGAGACAACTGGTCCTGTGCGGAGCCACTTAGCGAGGGTCCCCAGAGTGTATGTTGCTGCTGTTGTTGTGGGTGAAGGTGGGGGAGGCCCTTTTGGGGTGGCGTCACCCAGAGGTGGGGGTGGCGCTGCCAAGCTTCAGTGGCAAGCAATCTTTAAAGGGACAGTAGCGGCCCTGCTCCCAGTGGGGTCCTGGAGGCCTCCTGATGGCCGTGAGCAGCTAGGGTGCACCTTTGCCCTGTCCCCTCTGGTGCAAAGTTTAGGGACCTCGGGTGGTAGCCGGGTGATGACAGGACCTCTGGTGGCTATGTCACAAGCAGAACAGGCAAGGCTGGTTCGGGCACATCTGAGCTTCAGCCCCGTGTTCCTCAGGGCCTGAGAGATGTTGGGCTTTGTTCTCAGGGTCCTCTAGTTGCAAAGTCGTGGGCTCCTCACCCCGACCCTGGTGAGAGGAGGTCTCTGGAGAAGGGGAGACAGTGGACTAGTGGGTGTCCTGCATGCTGCTTGCTCAGTGTCCACCTTCTGGCTTGCTCCTGTCTGAGGTCAGGCCTGAATTTGGGGTGCAGAGCTCTCTGTGGGTAAACCTGGTCGGGTGGTGAGGGTTGCTATTGCTCTCCTCTAAGCCAGTGGCTGCACACTTTGTCTGCTGGGCCCCTGCATTAGGACCCCTTCTGGCTGCTCCCGGCACCCCCTTCTCCCTGGAAAATGCAATTTTCTTAACTTTGGCAGGAGAGGAACTGAGGCTGAAAGAGGTCAGATTACCCCAGTCACTCACTCATCCATGGCCTCTCTGCCTGGCCTACCCATCAGGAGCTTAATGAGAGATGCGATTTCCTGGAGGGCTTGTATCCCAGAGGAGGGCAGCTGAGCAGTGTTCCTGCCTTTGAGATCCTCAGGCCATGTTTTATTTTCTTTCTGACTAAGGCCTAAGAACCTGTGCATTTTCTGTATTTTTAAAAATTTAAACATGGTTGATTTACAATGTTAGTTTCTGGTGTACAGCAAAGTGCTTCTGTTACAGATACAGATATCTTTTTCATGTTCTTGTCCATTATGGTTTATTACAGGATGTGGAATATATTTCCCTGTGCTATACAGTAGGATCTTCTTGTTTATACATCGTTTGTATAATGGTTTGCATCTGTTAACCCCATAACCCCAATCCAACCCCCACCCCCAACCACTTGGCAACCACCAGTCTGTTTTCTTGACACATCTGTGTGTCTGTTTCTGTTTTGCAGATAAGTTCACTTGTGTCATATTTTAGATTCCACATTTAAGTGATATCGTATGGTTTCTGTCTTTTGGACTTAGTGTGGTAATCTCTAGTTGCATCCATGTTGCTGCAAACGGCATTATTTCATTCTTTTTTATGGCTAATATTCCATTGTGACAGAGAAGGCAATGGTACCCCACTCCAGTACTCTTGCCTGGAGAACCCATGGACGGAGGAGCCTGGTAGGCTACAGTCCATGGGGTCGCTAAGAGTCAGACATGACTAAGCGACTTCACTTTCACTTTTCACTTTCATGCATTGGAGAAGGAAATGGCAACCCACTCCAGTATTCTTGCCTGGACAATCCCAGAGACAGAGGAGCCTGTTGGGCTGCCATCTATGGGGTCGCACAGAGTTGGACACGACTGACGCAACTTAGCAGCAGCAGCAGCAGCAGCAGCATATCATTGTGTGTATTTGTACCACACCTTTATCCACTCATTTGTTGATGGACATGTAAGTTCTTTCCATGTGTTGGCTATTGTGAATAGTGCTCTGATGGATGCTGGGTGCGTATATCTTTTTGAATTTCAGTTTTCTCCAGATGTATGCCCAGGAATGGCATTGCGCAATCATATTGCAAGTCTGTTTCTAGTTTTTTCAGGAATGTCATCCTGTTCTCTATAATGCCTCTGGCTGTATTGTAAAATGCTGAGAGATTTCTGAGGAGAGACCCATGGGGGTAGCTCCTGACCCTCCAGTCTTTGGGGGCTGGACTGACTGCCACGCACCTGTGCTTAGTCTCCAGTTTGTAGTCTCGTTTAGACAGTAACTCTTTACAGCGGATACTATTATTATCCCCGCTTGAAACATGACAGCTCAAAAGCACAGAAAAGTTTAGGCATTTGCCCAAGGTCACACAGCTAGAGCTGATAGAGTGTGGATTTGAGTAGGGCCAATTTGCCTGCTGATCACAGTCTGTTGGGGGTCATTAGTATGGATCTGTTTTGGCTGCAAGAGACAGAAATCCTCCTCCCGATAACAGTAGTTTAAACAGAAGTTTATTTGTGTCTCAGTTGAATGAAGTCTGGGGGTGAGCAGCCCAGGGATTCTTCACCACTTGGGAAGAAGGGGCTGGTGAGTATGGGGACAGCTGGGTCTCCCCTGCATTCTGGAGGCTTCCCTGGGCACTGTGGTTCCTGTCATCTGGTGAGGCACTGGGCATCAGAGCCAAACAGTTTGTGAGCTTCCCACAGACCTCAGGTTATAAGGGAGATAGGGATTTGGGTTCGTGGCACCATGTCCTGCCCTGCTGTGACCAACAGGTAGTTGGTCTGCAGGTGCCAGTTCTAGTGGTCCAGAACTTTCAACTCACATCCCTCCAGAGGCAGACAGGTCCCGCAGAGGTGTGGGGGTCCCCACCCAGGTGCAGGGCAACACTACGGGTGGAGGGTGGCCTCGGGCCATCGCTGCTGGCTCAGTTTTCCTTTCAGTGTGTGTGTGGGCACACAGGAGTCATAGGATTGCCTTTTATAATTACAGATTATTTCAGACTGCAACCCAGGTGTCAGCAGAGCATAGCCAACATCCATGTCCTTCCTACAAAGTTTTGAAAACATCTTTCAGCCTCCTGTGAACTCATTTTGTCCTTGGAGCAGAGAGAAGCTAAGGGATGTGGGTCAACTAGTTAAGTGTGGGCCTCTGTCTCAGGAGCCACCAGCCCTGTGTGTCTGTGGTTTGCTGAGCTCCCAGCTGTGAGCTCAGCAGTTGCTGCCTGTGCCCTTGGGTCCTGGGGTGTGGGGCCAGCCGTGGGCTCAGGCCACATGGTGGTCATACAGCATTCAGAAGGCCTCTCCACAGGGCAGTGTTAAGGTGGGTCCTGCCCTGGGCCACATTGCAGGTGGCAGGGCAGGCCTGAGCCCTGGCATCTGCACTGAGCCTTCTACTGGCCGGGCTTTCTGGGTGCTCTGACAGGGAAGGAGCACCCTGGGTCCCGGGCAAGAGGGAGGCACTGAGTGTTGGCTGGCCAGGCGATGTGCATGGGACCAAAGGGGCTCTGTGCTGGAGGTCTGGCTGGGCACCCCCAGCCCTGCCTGCCCCATCGGTGACTTGGGCATCACTGCTCTCACTGAGGGGACAGCCATGGGGGCTGAGCTGGCTTGGGGAGGGGCTGGTGGGGTGGGGGTGGGGCTGTGGTGTGGGGTATTTGGCCTGGACCCTCCAGGGAAGTGAGAGGGGCCAGGTCTCCCCTCTGATACCTCAGGCACTTGAAAAGGGAAGGGGACCCCAGTGAACCTGAGTGCTGGACACCCACCTCTGCTCTTCCCGGCTGTCTGCAGGTGGGGTGCTATGGAATATGACGAGAAGCTCGCCCGGTTCCGGCAGGTCCATCTCAACCCCTTCAACAAGCAGCAGCATGAGCAGGGGGCTGGCGAGGAGGCCCCGGACATTACTTCTCAAGGTGGATTTGGGGGGTGGGGTTGTGTAGGTGGTCTCCCCTGCTCATGCCAGCCCCCATCCTCAGGTGGTTCCTCCCTGGGGGCATGCAGGTGGCTTCTTCACAGTTCAGACTGCTTCCCCCTGGTCCATCCTCAGGAGAATGAACACGCCCCTGGGCAGGGATGTGTCACTGTCTTGTCTGCCATGTCCCAGGGGTCGCACACAGCAGGTGCACCCTTGGGGAACACTTGGGGTGTGAACTCAGAGCCGAGACCTGCAGGGTGAGAGGTCAGCAGGATGTGAGCCCTGAGATTGTAGACTGAGCCCGCAGGCTGCCAGAGTCCACACAGAGGCTCCCATGTTCCAGCGTGTAGCCCTTCAGAGGTCCTCCTCCAGTCCACAGATGCACGCGCAAGCTGTGAGCCTTAGAAACCGCATGTTTCTGTAACCCTGGTTTTGCACGGCTCTGTCCTGTCACCACGAGGACACAGGGTCCTCTGCAGGTGCACGCAGGGCTCACCCCAGAGTAGAGCCCTGCTTCCCTGGGCACCTCTGTGGGCTCCCTGCTCCCTGAGGGCCCCGCAGTGCCCTCCTGGGGTGGTGGGCCGACTCATCTCTCTGCCGCCCTCCCCACCTGCCCCGCTGCAGCACGCCTGCCTGAGCTGCCTCCCGGGGAACCAGAGTTCCGCTGCCCAGAGCGTGTGATGGATCTTGGCCTGTCTGAGGACCACTTTGCTCGCCCCGTGGTAAGGTTCAGGGTCTGTGGGTGGACAAGGTGACCACCTGCCCCCACCCCCCCACCCCCTCCGAGTTTGAAGAGTTGGCCACGTCCATCTCAGCCGGGCCTCCAGGCATGGAGTCTGAGGCCTACGTGACACCCGGCTCCCACCCTATACCTGTGTGCCAGCCTGTGGGAATGGGTTGGATGCAGTGTTTGGGAGCCTGGGCTCTGTCCTCCTGGGCAGCCATTCTCTCCCCTCCATGCAGGATCCTACAAAGCAGATATGGGGGCTGAGTCCATCTGGGGTCCTGGGGAATCCTGTCGTCCATTGCAGGGTGAAGGCAAGGGCGGCCACTGCCCACCACCACCTGCTCAGCTAGGCAGGGCCACTCCTGTCTGAGCTAGGTTTTGTTCCATGAAAACCCTGTGGGTTTTTTTTTTTTTAATTAAAGGGCTCTAATAATTCCTTTAAAGTTTCAAAATCTTTGCAAACTATCTCCAACTGTTGTTTGAGAGAGATGCTATGGTAACATTCACATAGGATTTTAAGATTCTCCTGAGCCCCCGTTTCTCGTTTGCTGTTCATTTTGCTGGCCATGTGGCCTTTAACTTTACATTCTGCAGGTACATACACTCCTCTCAGTTATGTGTTTGAACCCTTATTTTGCACTCCTGCGGGCAGTGACACCCCTTTCTTGGGGCCCCAGCCTCTAGCTCTGCCAGCTGGCCTGTCTCCTTGCCCAAGTTTAGGGCTTTGTTGGACCCGAGCTCGGGTCAGCCTGTGAGGTGCTGGGCCTGAGGGCAGGTGGCAGCCAGGGGTGTCTCTGAGCTTGGCGATTGAACCAGAGGCCACTTCCTCTCCTTCTTGACAAACAAGTGTCATTTCCCCTGATTTCATCCAAGAGGAAGTTCTGTAGAAGCAAGCGAGATAGCACAGCCAGAAGAGCAATTGGATTTCTAAAAGAGGGAAGTTGTGTTTTGAAGAACACCATGAGTTAGGTCTCCGGAGGCCCATGGGTGGACAGGTCCAGAGAGTGGGCAGGTGGTGTGGGCTGGGGCCTGCCTCTGCTGCTGATGGTCCTGGGCGTTGAGCAAGTCTTTGGGCCATCGGGGCTCGAGATGGGTGGGGAGATCTGTTCTGGGCCCAACGACACACAATCTGACTATCATTGTCCCCAAACTGCCTCCCTCCATGTGAGCAGGGCCTGTTCCTGGCCTCTGATGTCCAGCAGCTGCGGCAGGCCATCCAGGAGTGCAAGCAGGTCATCCTGGACCTTCCAGAACACTCGGAGAAGCAGAAGGACGCCGTGGTGAGACTCATCCATCTCCGGCTGAAGCTTCAGGAGCTGAAGGTGGGTGCCGGTCCACCCTCACCAGCAGCCAGAGCTGAACTGGAGGCTGGGGGAGTGATGAGCCCTCAACCCAGCTCTGATCCTGCCTGTAGTCCTGGGTCATGTGTCCACCTACTGAAGCAGGTGGGTGAGTTAGTCCCACCTTGAACCACATGACCCAGAGTGTGTCCTGGTTCCCTGAAGATGACAACATAAGGGGTCGTGGATCCTGGAAGCCAATAACCACTGGGGTCCGTCATGTAGTTCTTGATGTCTGGTTCATGAGTCCATGGGTTTTGGACAGTGGTAGTTTCATTAGAATATAGGTAAGGCAATGGTATGGGCTCAGACAGCCCAAAAGACAGTGGCTTAAAGGAGTTGGTTGTGTAGATTTACTCACGTGGATGTGTTGCGGGTTCCCTGGGCCCATCTGGCAGCTACTGGCATTGGAGACCACAGGTCCCGCTTTTCTATTGCTCTGCTCTTCCCTGGCAAGTCCAGGACAGCTTCCACCAATCTGGGTCTGCTCTCAGCCAGCCAAAACAAAGCAGGGAGGGCAGCGAGTGCCCCTTAGTACTGCTCACGTGCCCTTGGCCCTAATGTGGCTCTGGTGCAGCAACTAGGTACAGAGGTGGTCTGTAATCTCAGTGGACCAGGCCTGACCGGGCACCCTGTCCTATTGTAAAGGGAGGGGTCTGTGGTAACCTTTGCTATGTAGTGCCTGGGAGATGCAGTCAAGGGGCTCATGTGTCCAGAAGGAGCTGTGACGCCTCCCTGGTCTCCTCCCTAGGACCCCAATGAAGATGAGCCCAACATTCGAGTCCTTCTCGAGCACCGCTTCTACAAGGAGAAGAGCAAGAGTGTGAAGCAGACATGTGACAAGTGTAACACAGTCATCTGGGGCCTCATTCAGACCTGGTACACCTGCACAGGTGGGCGGAGACCAGACTGCCCTTCTGGGCTGGCAGTCTAGGTCTCTGGGGAGAGGGGTTCTCTATCGTGTCCTCAGTATTTGCAGAACCCTGCAGTGTGTGGTGGGTGTAGCAAGAGATGAGAGACCCAGGTGTCTGCCTTCACTGGGCTCAAGTCCACTAGCCACATGTGACTCTTCATATTTAAATTATTGAACATAGATAACTAGCTCCTCAGTTGTACTGTGCATGTTCCAAGTACACAGTAGCCATGCAAGGTTGGTGGCTACCCCGCTGGACATTGTAGAGACACATCACTGTATTGGAGGTGCTGCTCTGGATGAGAAATCAAATGAGTCAGTAATGTGGTGTGTTAGAAATAGTGAAGAAGGCTAGGGGGGCACAAGCATGTCAGGGAGTGGGGTGCTGCTATTTTAGGGTGAAATGAAAAGGCTTCATGTAACATTTAATAAAAAAGCTTGGAGGTTAGGGGCAAACCAGGAGCATATCTGGGAAGGAACATTTCTGCAGGGGAGCTGTATGTACAAAGGCCTGTGGTCAGTGTGTGTCCAGTGTATTTCATGAGGAGCAGAGAGCAGCGTGGCATAGAGGTGCTTCAGAGGTGGCAGGGGGCTTTTCTCTAAGTGCACTGGGTCCATGTGGGTGGATATACTTAGGTTTTAACTCCAGCTGCTGAGCTGAGTATGGCATGGGGGAGGGAAAATGATGGCCTTCTGACCAGGGTGAGACTCTGACATTCAGATGAGAAGGGCCAAGTGCAGCTATAGCTGAAGGACTGGACATGGGTGTAAGAGAGGAGTCGGGATGACTTCCCAGTTTGTAGTCTCAGGAGGTTGAAAGACAGAGTCCCTGAAATCTGAGATGGGAAGCTGTGGTGGATTTGGGTAGGAAGAGCCGGGTTTCACTTAGATGGCTTGGCCTTGATCCCCTTGGGTATCCCAGTGGGCATGGCTGGTAGGCCCCTGGACTTCTGAGTCTGAAATTGGGAGAAAGGTGTGCACGTACCTTCAGGGCAAGGCTTGGGGTGGGGACATTTGGGGACCTGCAGTGGCACCTGGAGAGGCTCTTGGGTTGATCTGGGAAGCTGAGTGGAGGCCCCTGGGGGTCCCGGAAGCTGAAGGTCAGCCTGGGCTGCAGAGTGACCCTCCTCCTAAGAGGCATGCTGTTGGGCCCCCATCCCAGGGTGTTATTACCGCTGTCACAGCAAGTGTTTGAACCTCATCTCCAAGCCCTGTGTGCGGTCCAAAGTCAGCCACCAGGCCGAGTATGAGCTGAACATCTGTCCTGAGGCAGGCTTGGACAGCCAGGATTACCGCTGTGCGGAGTGCCGAGCACCCATCTCTCTGCGTGAGTGCCCCCGGGGTGGGGGGTGGGAGTTGGGCAAGGCGCAGGGCTGAGGGGAGCTGTCCTGGGCAGGGTGCCCTGCCATCAGCTGCGTAAGTAAATGGGAGGAATGCGCAGTTGAGCTCCTCTCCTTGGGAAGCCAAAAAGGACTGCTTTTGGCACCTTTTCACGCCTGCCCAACCTGACCAAGGTTCCCCTAGGAGTCCCTGCAGGGCTGGGCTACAGTCTCTCTCCTGTGACCGCATCATCACAGAAAACCCACCCCATGGGAAGACCACACTACACTCACACGCTGTGTGTCAGGCCTTCCTAGAAACATACTGACATTGACTCAAGGGATTCCCCATCTACTGTCCCGTTCTACTGATGAGAAACGGGAAGCGGGGCGACTTAGAAGAGGACGAGTCAGGGGCGGGGCCGGGCGGTGGGAACCCTTGGTGCAGCTGGGGGAGGGGCCCTCTCAGGTCTCCCTGACTTTGGAGCATCTCCACAGGGGGCGTGCCCAGCGAGGCCCGGCAGTGCGACTACACTGGCCAGTACTACTGCAGTCACTGCCACTGGAACGATCTGGCTGTCATCCCAGCGCGTGTGGTGCACAACTGGGACTTCGAGCCGCGCAAGGTGCGGAGAGAGAGAGTGGGGAGCGAGGGGTGCCGCCCTTGGGATTGGGTGGGGGCGTGGTGTGGCCGGGGGCGTGGCGGAGCGCTGGGGCCTGGGGCGTGGCTTCGGGGGCCGGTCAGGGCACAGGCTGGGGCGGGGCCTCGGGGTGGGGCAGAGTGGGGCGGGGCCTCGGGGTGGGGCAGAGTGGGGCGGGGCCTCGGGGTGGGGCAGAGTGGGGCGGGGCCTTGGGGTGGGGCAGAGTGGGGCGGGGCCTCGGGGTGGGGCAGAGTGGGGTGGGGCCCGAGACAGGGCGGTGCTGCAGGGGCGGGGCGGAGCGCAGAGGTGCCACCTTTCCTCCCCTCTGGCCCAGGTGTCCCGTGGCAGCATGCGCTACCTGGCGCTAATGATGTCGAGGCCAGTGCTCCGGCTCCGGGAGATCAATCCTCTGCTGTTCAACTATGTGGAGGAGCTGGTAGAGATCCGGGTAAGACAGTGGAGTGGCGGGCGTGGGGCAACTCTGCTCCCCCTTCGCAGCTGTGTGAGGAGATGCCACCTGTGTCGCTAACCACCCCCCCCCCCCCCACTGCCCTTTAAGTTAAAAGTCGCTAGAGCAACTGTCCAGTCACAATACGAAATAGCACGCGAGGCTCAGAGGCAGTTTGAAATTTTCTAGCAACCACAGTAGAAAAATGAGGTGAAGTTCATCTCAGTGATGTCTTTTATTTCGTGCACACTGTTGAGACACATCGTGTGGCGTTTCTGTCTTGTATTAGTCTGCGTCCCAGTGTGTATTGTCAAGAGCAGCCTCACATTGGCCCAGCCACGTCTGGTCGCTGTTCTGAGGAGCTGTGTGTGACTGGGGGTCCTCTCTTTGGCACTCAGCAGGAGGGCGGGATGGGGTGTGCCTCAGGTGGGTGCGGAGAGGGATGGGACTTGGTGGGGAGGAGCTGAGGCACAGGGCCACTGAGCTGAGGAGGGGATCTGGGTTCAACTGGGCAGTCTGATGCAAGCTCAGGTGCTCCCAAGGTGTGTGTGTGCATGTGGAGCTGGACGGGGAGCAACTGTGCACTATGGAAGCTTAGGGTCCTGCCTGGTGGGAAACTGTGTCTTGACCTTGAGCTCGGTTGGAGGGCTCAAAGCTGGGACTGTCGTGGGGGGACGGGAATGTACTTACGGTCCTCTACTGACCCAGAGTGTAAAATGACAAAGCTTCCCACAAAGCCAGCCCCGCCTCACCCCCACTGGCCATGCAGACATGCCCAGGACAGCCCCTGCTCTGGCCAGAGATGCCCACCTGCCCCTCTTGTCCACAGAAGCTGCGCCAGGATATCTTGCTCATGAAGCCATATTTTATCACCTGCAGGGAGGCCATGGCTGCGCGCCTGCTCCTGCAGGTCAGTCCACCCGCCCCCCGGGGTAGAGGAGGGGTGGGGTGGGGAAGGGGCCCTCCAGGAGGGCAGGAAACAGACCAGGATCATGAGGGGAAGACTTGACACTGCTCATGTGCTGTGCCGTCAGCAGAGGGTCTCCGCACTGTCCCAGGGAACACCAAGTCTACCCACAAAAGCATTCTACCCACAAAAGTGTTCTCTGCTTCTGTCAGCATGAGAAGCACTGAGAGAGTGGGTGTTACCCTGCAACCTTCACGGGAGCCTCCATGGAGTGGACCCAGGGAGGGCCGACCACAGAACACTTTGAGGCTCACCTACTTACTTGTTTGCAAGCACTCACTGGGTGCCTGCTGTGGGCCGATGGTGTTCTGGGTCCTGGGGAGCAGAGCGGGTGGGACCTGGCCCTCACCTAGGAGTGCACTCTCTGGGTTGGGCCGGCAGGAAGAGTAGGAAGCAGCGCATTGGGTGGTGAGATGTGTGGACAAGATAAAGCTGGGAAGAAGGCTCTGGGCAGGCAAGGGCCCCGGCCTGGCGGCTCCGGGGTCACATGGCTGCATCTGCAGCTCCAGGACCGGCAGCACTTTGTGGAGAACGATGAGATGTACTCGGTGCAGGACCTGCTGGACACGCACACGGGCCGGCTGGGCTGCTCGCTGGCTGAGACCCACACGCTGTTTGCCAAGCACATCAAACTGGACTGTGAGGTGGGCCCCCACAAGCCAGGTGGGGAGGTGGGAGGGCGGCTCGGGAGGATGTGCCCCCCCACCTGGGAGTGGGCACTGACCTCCCCGCCTTGCCCGCAGCGGTGCCAGGCCAAGGGCTTTGTGTGTGAGCTCTGCCGGGAGGGAGATGTGCTCTTCCCCTTTGACAGCCACACGTCCGTGTGCGCCGACTGCTCTGCCGTCTTCCACAGGTCTGTGTGAGCGTCCGCCTCCGTAGATGGTAGATGACAGGTGTGGGAGAGACAGTGCTGGGAGTGTCGGGTGGGGAGAGGCTGGGGCTTGACCTTTGCCACCTGGTTTCAAATGGGACTTAGGTTTACTGAGGCTGGAGCTTCCTAAGCTTTCTAGTTTTTGTGTGTGTTTTTCTTTTTAAAACATCCTTAGGCCACAAGAAATACCCAACAGTTTTATTTATTAAGTACTTAGGTTCAACAATGGAAGCATTTATGTCCTAAAGACTTGTGGATGTTTGGAAGAATGATACACAGCAGTGGGAATAAGATATGTGAACTCTTTAAGTACACTTATCAGTAGGCGTGTGCCTGTGGGGCCCACACGGCTTGTCACACTGGGCTCAGATGGGACCCCACCACCCCGTTTCTGTCCACACTGGATTTTCCTGGCCCTTGCTGTTTCTCAGAGTGACCCTCAACCTCATAGGTCAGCAGAGCTGGACTGCAGTCTCAGTAAGGACTGTAGCACAAAGGTTGAAACTCTGAGCTCCCTTGAGCTGGCAGTTTGTGAGGTGTCCTGTCAAATGTTGCTGTGCCCCCTTCAAAAATTTAAGCTGCCATGGAGACCATGTGCACCTCCACAGAGCCCTGAGTGGGGGGCGCTTTGCACGGTAGTGGGAACAGGTCAGGGAAGGGAGTCACTAAGAGGGTCAGAGGGTACCAGGTGATAGGTGTGGCCCCTTGGGATGTCTATACAGAGGTATGGGATACAGGCCTGGCTGGCATACCTGGGTGAAACTGCTGCAGGCTCCCGTCTGTTAAAGGAATATTGTGAAGACTCAGGGTTACAATTCTACTTGTGGAGCCCCCTCTTCACGGCCATTCCTGTCTCCCCCAGGGACTGCTACTATGACAATTCCACCACGTGCCCAAGGTGTGCGCGCCTCACCCTGCGGAAGCAGTCACTCTTCCGGGAGCCTGGTCCAGACCTGGACGCCTGAGCAATGGAAGCCCTTCTAGGCCTGTCTGTCCTGCTGGCCGTTGCCACAGTCAAGGTGTTTCCTGTACTCTGGAGACCTAGGGTCTGGCCCCTGGACCACCCGACTGCTGAGCCAGCACCACCAGGACCACCGTCCCCAGCACGTGTTGGGGCTTGGGGCGTCTGTTTTTTGGGTGGGCTGCTGTGAGGGCCAGGACGTGCACCCTTCTTCCAGTGCAGAGCTTTGAGGGTCAGGTGGGGGGAGCATCCCTCACCTCCCCTTTGGTCAAGAGCCCCCCATCCTACCCTGCCCACCTTGGGACCAAGGCTACTGGGCCCTGGCTACACTGGAAATCCTGGAAGCCTTCCAGGAAATGCCGACAAGACTGAGGATGCAGTCTTAGCCTGACTTTTACCTGTGGTGGACGGTATGGGTTCTACTTGGAGGCCCTTCCCCCAGCCCCTTGCCTCTTTTGAGGTCCCCTGGTTGTCCCTGGCTGGGGCTGTGTTCATCACTATCTCCCGAGGGCCCTGCCCCTGCCCCCCGGGTTCTCTGGGGCCTTCGCCAGCAGGACCATTCCAGGGGCTACTGGCTGCCATGGAGATCTCACCTCCTACCGCCCCTGCCTTGGCCCAGCCCAGCTCACTCTGGTGCTTCATGCTGGGTGGCTGAGGGGGTCCCACCCAGCAAGGAAGTGCGCTTCCAGGTATCGGGCAGGACCGTGCCCCTGGCAGGTCAAGGTTAGGTGAGAGGGCTAGGGGACAGTAGACCTGGACCGAGTGTGCCTATGGAGGGCTCCGGATCACTCGGAGACCCCCTCAACCGGGGCCTTCTGTTTGGGGAACTGAGATCAGGCACTGGAAATACTTGCTCAGGGGAGCACCAGGCAGGACTCATGGGGTGTGGGAGGTCCTGCCACCAGCGGGCAGAGGGAGCTGGGCATGGAGGACTGACCCAGTGGGGAAGATGCATTTGTGGGAACCGTCCAGGGCAAGGCTGCCCTAGCCTTGCTGGCCGTCTCCTTGCCCTGGACTGTGCTTGGCTGTTGACACCTGGGGTGGCTGGTGGGCAGGAGGCAGTCACCTGGACATCCATCACCTTTGACTGGGAAGTGCAAGGAGAGGCTTGGCCAACAGGGAGGCCAGCTGAGCCAATGTGGGGGGTGGTAAGGACAGTGCCAACCTCTCCTTGCCCCTCTGCACCCCAGGGAAGCCCTGCCCAGAGACTTTAGGCCACTCTCCGACTGTGCTGGGCTGTTCAGAGTGTCACTGTGGGGGTGCCACCCTGCTTCCCGTTCTTGGGTCTAGGGGGTTAAAGGCTAAGCACCCTCTTCCTACACCTCAGATCTGTACGTCTCACTGCGGCATCGCATTTCTGTCCCAGGGATCCTGGCTTCTCCCAAATGGACTCTGTAATCAGCACCATGTTATTCCAGTTACAGTCACTGTGTCCATAAGAAATGTCAGTAGCCATTTGTTGGGCAAGGTTGACTCTTTTTTTTAAACTTCCTCCCACATCACGTCTTCTCCTCCTCCCCCTTCTGGGTAACAGATTCTTTAAACAGAATCATGTGTAGGTCTTTCTGAGACCACGTCACAGTAGCCAGAACCCAGAGGAACCAGTTAGTATGGCCAGGCCTCCCAGGAGAGCCGTGTGGGCTGGGTGCTGGGGACAGGGCGGGGTTTGCTACAGGGTTAGTCAGAGCCCACAGGCCCCTCCCACAGCGTCAGGTGTAAATGGGGCACCTGACCTTGGCCTCAGTGTGCTGACACCTCCTCTGTAGGCTGCACTAAAGCACCCTCTGGGGTTGTTTGGGTTCCAGGAAGTGCTGAGCCCAGTCTGGCTCTGTAACAGAACCTACGTCCTCTCTCCTGAGTCCTCCCAGAGGGAAGACTGTCACGTTAACTCAACGTAAGCAGTGCCGGTCCCAGGTCTAGCTCCCAGAAGCACTTCTGATCTTCAAGTTTGACTCACTGAAAGGGCCCTTGGAGCTCAGGAGAACCCAAGACCCCCTCCCAAATGACATTCCAACCTCTGTGTATGTACATTTCTCTCTGGAGATACGACCTCTGGTTTTGAGGATGATCTCAAAGAAACATCAGGAGTGTGTGGCAAAGGGGTGGGGGAAAGGTGTGTGTGGGCTGTCTGTGGGCCCACGCTGGCGCCTCCACTTCAAACAACTAAAACCACACTTTGTGTCAGAGGGAGCATGCGGTTTCCACCCACCCACTTCAGGTACGAGGATGAGTTTTTCTTAAACTTTTAACAGCTGTAGGTTTACAGAAGTGCTGCAAACACATTCCCAGGTACCCATCTCCTGGATTCCGTGAATGTTAACATTTTCCCCATTTGCCTTACTCTTTCTCCACACACTTTCTTTTGAACCATCTGGTGGAAGTTGCAGATGGTGCCCCTTTGCCTCTAAGTGCTCCTGTGTTACCCCAGCAAGGACATGCCTCCCACAGCTATGGTGTGGCCATGACATCAGGATGCTCACGTGGATGCCGACCATAAAGCCTACAGCAAGCCGTGTTCAAATTCAGCCACTTAGTTGCCATGTCATTTTAGCCTTTAATCTGGAAGGGTTCAGGACTCTGACACAGAAAATCACAGACAAATTATTCTGAAGACTTTCCTTCAGTGTGGGTTTTTCTGACTGGACTTGGGCTTTGCCCTTTTGGTGGGATTTTCCACCCACCAAAGTGGTGGGTGGGTCCAATTTGTCATCTATCCTGCTCAAAACGCTCTGGTCCACTTGGTCCAGCTGACTGACATCTTCCTGGCACTCTTTAGGCACTTTCTTACTTTCTAGCACAGGAAAGTGTTCCAGGCTTAGTTAGTAATTGCCCCAGTCCCAGCCCTGACACCAGTCATCTCTCCAAGGAGCCCTGGGACCTTCTGGTGGAGGACGGACATGATAGTTGGGTGTGCTCACTTTTGGGCTGATCACTGCCCAGAGGTCCTTTCAGTAGTGTGGAAATAGTACTGCTTATCTATTTCTTTTTTGGTCTATAAACATTAAAAACCATGAGTTCACAGTGAAACTTCCAATTTCAAAACAACACAAGTCATTCTTTCCCTTTTTCATGTTTATTATTTCCTTGCTCGACAGTGAGAAAGCTGGCTCCCTTATCCAGAGTACACTTATTTGCTCAGTCCGACAGTACACAGAAAGCACCTTTGGGACTGCTCACTTACGCTGGTGTGAAACAAGGCTACTCACGAGCCTTTAATATTTGTCTATAGCCCGAGGGCATACAGTCAAAAAGTACTTGCTTTTGCTTCTTCATTGTGGGTGTGCAGTTCCTGTGAAATACGGTTCCGTTCAGGTAGTCCACTGCTTTACTTCCCCATCCTTGTTTACTTTTGTTTGTACAGTATATTAACATGGTCCCCAAAGTCAGAACTTCATAAAAGGTACAAAAGTTATATCTCCTCCCACCTCTGGAACCAATCTCTTTAGTCTGATTTCTCCCACCTTTGTTTCTTATTGTACAAATGAGTATGATGTATGCATATTTTCTTATTCCCTTTCTTCCACAAAAGGTAGCATACTCTACTCCTGATGTTGCTTTTTTTCTGTTAATAATATATCCTGGAAACCACTCCACATCAGTTGAGTTCTTCCTTTTTCTCATATTATTGTAGTTATCATCACTTACAACTGTCTAACTCTCCGTTGTGTATATGCGCCATTTCATATTTGACTTTTTACATGAGACTCTTCAGGCTATTTCCTAGGTTTTGAAGTTACAAACAAGGCTGCAACAAAATCCATGCATCTGTATTTTCTTTTGTTGGACGTGTATCCTCCTAAAAGTGGGATTGTTAAAATAAATATATTTTGTATTAGTGCTTGCTACTCCTCTGTAAGGGATGTACAAGTTTGTGTTCCCACCAGCAGTGAATGAGGGTGCCTGTGACCCCACAGCCTAACCAGTGGAGTACGTAGCCATACTTTTGATTATTGCTGATCTGAATAATGAGAAATAGTATGAGTGTTGTTTCATCTGCACTTCTCTTATGTTTGAAGAGCTAATTTACCTGCTTATGAATTATATCTTTTGTCTACTTTTCTATGGGGTTTTTGGTATTTTCTTCTCAATATTTATGAGTTCTTCACATATCAGAGATATTAACTCATTATCTGTGAGAAATTTTCTTCCAGTGTGTTGTTTGCCTTTGACTCTGTTTGTCATCTTTTATCCTCATGGAAAAGTTTTAGTACATTTTCATATCATCAAATTGATTAATCTTAAATTTCACCTGGACTTTGAGTTACAGAAGATCTTCCTGATCACCCATGGGGAAGAGGCATATATCCATAGGTTGTGTAGCACTTGTATTGTTTCAGCTTTTAGATTCAAATCCCTCGTCTGTTTATTTCTGTGTATGCTGTGAGGTGTGAACTAACTAGCTTTTGCCAAATTTTATCTAGGTGTCCTGCACTATTAAAAAAAAAAAAAAAACCTATCTGTATCTACTTCTGGACTTTCTATTGTATTCTACATGTTTGAGTACCTCCTTGATTCAATCAGAGGTTTTATAGTGTGTTTCAATGTCTAGCAGGGCTGGTCTCCTCATTGTGTGTTTTAAATAACTTTTCCTGGATTTTTCTTTCAATCTTCTTAAAGCACATATTTAAGCACAATTTCAGTAACAAGATGTGATGTTCTTTAGTGTCAAAATGAATGTACCAGAAGCAGGGTTTCCAAGGATGTTAAACATCTGGAAGCCAAGACTTGGCCAGGTGTCACTCAGGAGGTTGCCCTGTTGTGTCTGGTCTTCCTGCCGTGGAGTGTGTTGTGCACCGAGGTCACCTAGGAGACCTGTTTGGAGCACCACTCTTTCTCACTGTACAGCTCCCTGTAGCAGCTTATTGCATCATTGATTGCTCTTGAAACTTGCAGTTTCCACGCGGCATCAGGGCTGTTACTGGTAAGGACCTGCAAGCCGGCCTCAAAATGTGAGAAGGCTGCTGACAGCTCCCGTGTGGTTAGTTGGCGCAGGGCAGGGGCAGCCTCTTCACCCTCCTTTTCCTCTCCTGTGGGCTCCTGCTCCAGCTGCATCAGCTCCTCATTCGAGAGACCCTCCTCATGGGACTGCAGCAGCTGGTCCACATCAGCTTCTCCCACCTCTCCAACAGCCACACTCTTGGCAAGGATCACAATATTTTGTTGAAGCTGTGCAATGCCATCTGTTTGGGAAGCACTCTGGAACTGAACACACTCAGGCCAAATCTTCTTCCACACACTGTTCATTGTTGCTGGTCTGAGCTCCCCCCAGGCTACTGCGATGTTGTCCACAGCGTCCACAATGCTGTAGTTTCTCCAGAACTCCCTGATCTCTGCTGTATCCTCCCCATCTGTTGCTTCTAGGATGTGCTCAAAAGTCCTTCTCAGGTAATGAGCTCTGAAGGCAGAGGTTACACCTTGACCCATGGGCTGGATCGAGTGAGCTGTGCTGTCATGAAGATACTCCACTCTTACAGTATCTGACAGATCGTTCAGATTGACTGGGTGGCATGGTGCCTTGTCTAAGATGAGCAGGGCTTTGTTGGTCAGGTTGTTTTGGGCACAGTATTTCTCAATGGCAGGGCAAAAAAAATATGTGAACCATTCATGAAAGATGCTCCTGGTTGCCCAGGCCTTTCTGCTTGAGCGCCAAATCACGGGCAGATTGGGCTTGGAGTACCCCTTCAGAGCCTTGGGGTTTTCTGAGTGGTACACCAATAGGGGTTTCAATTTGAAGTCCCCAGCTGCGTTGCCACCAAGAAGCAGCATCAAGCGATCTTTGGATGATTTAAATCCTGGCTCAGCTCTCTCTTCTACTGAAAGAAACGTTCTTTCAGGCATTCTTTTCCAATAAAGACCTGTCTCATCCACATTAAAAACTTGCTGGGGGGTGTACTCACCTTCCTGAATGATGCTCTTCAGTATTTCTGGATATTCATCCTCCTTGGCAGGAGCTGAGATATTCATCTTGAAGTGGGGCAAACAGTGGCGTTCCTTGAATCTCACAAACCACCCTTTACTTGCAGTAAACTTTTCTGTTTGAGAGCTTTCACCTTGCTCACGCTGTAAGTCATCAAACAAACTCTTGGCCTTCTTCTGAATAACGGTGACACTCAGGGGCACGTTTCGCTGGCTCTGGTCTTCAAGCCACACGCACAACAACCGCTCCATGGTCTCCATGACTGCACTTCGGTGGCGAGTCAACCGGGAGGCTCTCAAAGGAGTGGCTATTTGTGAACTCGCTTTGATTTTGTCTTTATTATCTCTGATGGTCGCCACCGTAGAGGCAGCAAGGCCTAAGGCCTTTGCGATCTGGCTGAGCTTCTCACCCACTTCAAACCGTCTTAACACTTCTAACTTCACGTCGAGAGTGATTGCTTTCCTTTCCCTTTTGGCACTCCGGAGGACTGCGGCGTTTAGGGACCTCTTCCCAGGCATCTTTGCCGCCGGTATGTACTAACCACAGCAGTCTCAGGGGCGAGAAAGCCTGTGGTTACTCCATGCCCCTTCGCAGAATTTGGGGAAGAGAAATTGGGGCTTCCCGGAAGCGCAGGATGACGACACCGGGGACGTGACCGGCTCAGCACAGGCCGGCCCACGACACAGCCCAGGACAGGGCCGGTTCCTTCTGGGTTCCAGGGAGTCAATCAGAGCGGCCTAATCCCTGGACAGCAGGACTGGGTTTCCCTGAAGCAGAAACAAAACTCCGCGAGGGGCGGTAATACCGCACAGCACACGCCGCCCGGGGTCTTCTGTTCCTCGGGAACCGGTTCCCAGCGCTGTACCTGGACCACAAGGAGTCAGCGGGCAGGCGGGGTGGTGTACGCCGCTTCCCAAGGAGGACTCCAGATTTAAAGTAAGTCTAAAGGATGTCTCCTCAGCACCTCGCCCGCGTCTGCCACCGTAGTGCAGGTGGCGCAAACGTTCAGATCCGAGTCAGGCCCGACAGTAGACACCTGAGGCAAGGTCCCCACCTAGGCGCCTTGGCCTCACCGCGCATGCGCGAGACCACGAGGTCCGCTGGAGGTGTGGTGCCCTATGACCTACTCGCCGCTGCACTGCGCGTGCGCGCGCCGAGCGGCGCGAGGTCTGAGGGGGAATGTCGCAGCGGCTGGTGGCGACGGCCAGCAGCAGGGCGGTGGCGGGGCCGCTCGCCTTGCTGTGGCGGTGCGGTCTTGGCCCACGAGGGGGCAGGACGTTCGGGGCAGGCGTGAGGGCGCTCGGAACCGCTCAGCAGGTGAGCGGGGAGGCGCAGCCCACCGGTTCCGGGCGGCGGGGGCGGTGGTCGCTCTCGACGCCGCGGTGACGCCATCCACATGCGCCGCCGGCGCGGGGAGCGGGTGAGGGAACCAGATACGCGAACCCGAGCCCCAAAAGCGGAAGCGGGTCGGCGGCAGCCACAGCTCCGGCCAGCTGGCTGGCCCCGGGGCTCCAGCCCTTCCCAGCGGCTGAGGCGGCTGCCGCTGGCCCCAACAGGACTCCGTCTGCTTTCCTTCCTGTGGCCTCTTATGCCCTTTTCTTTGAAAGTTCCCTCAGCCTCTGCCCTGCCCACTGCCCCTGCACACTTGTTCCCCGCTCCCAAGAGCCGCGTTGAGCGAATTGCGTTCAAGCCTTGTTCCGCTGTGAGCCTACCTTGTTTTCTCGGACTCTGGCTCCGGCTGCGAGGTGGTTTCCTCTTGGGCTCAGCGGTGATACCACTTCTGCTCAGTATCACAGGGTTGTTCTCCGTCATGATACAGTTTTGTAAAGTGTTACGTGTTTTTTATTCAGACAACATTCGTCGAGCCCAGTTCTACACTGTAATCATAGCTAACGTTGTTTGAGGGGTTTTATGCTGAGGGCTTTACAGGGAATGTCTCATTTAAGTCTTATCCCCGTCCGGCAGGTAGGCGCTGCCCGAAACCCTGTTTTATAGGAGAGGAGACGCTAGAGCATAGCTAGTCAGTGTCTCCGCTTTTAGATACTTCTGTATTGTACGCCTTCCTCTGGGTTAGATTCTCTGAAGTAGACCATATTTTAAGGTTTATTTTTGTATTGAGCATCCCAGGGGGACAGTGATCACGTTGATATCTTTTGTGGCGGACTAATGTGGAGCCTCTGGATTCTGGTCAGAGAAAGCTGTCTTGATTTCAGACACTATTGAAAGGGGAAGAAGGGGGCCTATGCATGCGTTTTCTGTCCTGTTTCCAGGAGTGAACTTTTCCTTCTTACCTCTTCATTTTGGGGACGGTGCACTGTCAGTTTGATTGTTTTTGGCAATATCAGTGAAAGGAGAGCCTTTCATCTGTGGCCACGTGGCAACTCAGCATTGCAGGGGACTGTTCAAGTTGTTAGCTGGATGGAATGCAGTGATTGAGGGGTGCAACACAGCTGTGTCATGAGGCTCTGAATTCCATGGAGCTCAGTGGTTTTAGTTAGGGAGGGAGGAAGTTGGATGATCTTTGAGTACCTTCCCAGACAAAGCTGTTCTGCTGTGGAGTCTATTAGCCACGGCATCTCATCTGGAACAGATGTGAGCTCTCCTTCGAGGGACTTGAAGGCTTAGACCTGGTGTGGGAAGGCTGGAGATGAAGCCGCAGTTTGCCTTTTGGTTAAAAGAAGTGTGGGAGCAGTCAGTACTCCTCAAGGGGAAGCTTATGTTTTGGATGCTTCTTGCAGTTACGTTTTCATTGACTGAGCTTCCTACATTGTCCGTTCCACTCCAGAAGGAGAACCAGACAATAACGTGTAGGTAGCGTATTAGGAGGTATGAAGGAGAAGGAAACAAAACAGAGGGAGTAGACAGTGAAGAGAAGGGTGGAGGAGGATGAGTGCCACGCTATGAGAGGCGGGGTAATCGACTCCTGAAGGATGTGAGGCTTGAGCAGGAACTGCCATCAGATTTGCAAGTGCCTGCTGGGGCTGCACCTGTATGCATCTGAGACACAGGCTGGAGTCACCTGATTCGTGACCTGACAAAGGACAGTGACACTTTGCCTGTTACGGGAAGACTACTGTGCACAGCTTCACATGCTGGCTTTGCATATCCAGACACCAAGAATGGGTGGTAGATCCCTGTCTTTGAGAGCTGTATCTGACCTACTGTGGTCCCCTAAGCAAATCAAAACACTAAGTCATGAAATAAAGGAGTGGGATGTTTCTCAAGTTTTGAAGGCCTGAAGATCATACTTTGTCTTTCTAGGGCTGGAGACCTCCTAACACCTCTAGGAGCCCCAGCTCCCTCTCTGGGGAGGTGCTGGGGAAACCCTGGGGGCTGGGCGCCAGAGCACTCATCACATACCACTGGCTCCCAGTCACCTTACCTCAGGCCCTCACCTCCCTCTCCTCACTTCTGCATTTTCCACCCCACATGGGAGGGCCTTGGGGAGCAGAGGGGCCCAGGACCATCTTCTGTGAGGCTTTGTCTAGGCCTCCCCTTACGGTGACAACCTGTGTGACATTACGTTCTGGTCCCCTTGTGTGTGGTGACTCGCTGTGTGTGGGGAGGGGACATTCATGGAGCAAAGGCTCCAGGAGCCTCATCACCATTACTGCTGTGTCTCCTTCCTGAGCCCCTTGTTTACAGTTTTCCTGGATTTCAATAACATTCTCATGGCTTACCTGACTTTTTAGTGCTGTGTGGCCTCTGATAAGGATGTGTGAATGATTGGGCTTATCAGCAAATTAATAATTACTAAGAAATGGAGTTTGCACTGGGGAATAACCTGCCACCTTAAAAGACAACACAGCTGAAATAACACAAGAGTCATCATGTATGGATCCAATTTCATTATAATAAAATATTGGGAACAATCCAAATCTTTGGTTGGGGTTTTTTTGTTTGTTTGTTTTAACCATTTATGGACCTTTTTAAAAAAGAATTTTATTTTTAATTTGAGGATAATAGCTTTACAATAATGTGTTGGTTTCTGCCCTGCATCAACATTTAAAACTTTTTTTTTAAAGTATTTATTTATATTGGCTTTGCTGGGTCTTCGTGGCTGCGTCGGGGGCTACTCTCTAGTTGTGGTGCAAGGGCGTCTCATTGCAGTGGCTTCTCTTGTTTCAGAGCATGGGCTCTAGAGCAGGGTCTCAGCAGCTGTCCACAGGCTTATTTGCCCTTTGGCATGTGGAATCTTTCCGGACCAGGGATCGAACCTGTGTCCCCTGCATTGGCAGGTGGACTCTTAACCAGGGGACCACCAGGCAAGTCCTGGTTGAGGTATTTTGGCTGCAGTTAATACTAAGTGACTGTGCTTAGAGCTGTTTTTTTACTGTGGTGGCTTCTGTTGTACTCGTTTTTCCTATAATGGCTTTTGACCTATGATAGTGAGAAACCAGAATTGTCTTTCATCCTGTCTTTAACTGATGTTAAGTATTGTTAGTAGCTTATGGTAATAAAAACTGTCATTTTCCTTTTTGAGAACTCAAGAAAATACAGGGTTTCTCAGGTGGTGCTGCCTTTCAGTACAGGAGACATAAGAGATGTGGGTTCAATCCCTGGGTCAGGAAGATCCCTTAGAGAAGGGAACAGCAACCCACTCCAGTATTCTTGCTTGGAGAATCCCATGGACAGAGGAGCTTGGTGGGCTACAGTTCATAGGGTCATAAAGAATCAGACACAACTGGAGCAAGTTAGCAGGCAGAAAATGTTTGCTTTCCTGACAAAACCACTGACCTGTGGCTGATCAAAGATAAATCGTAATACCCTTTGGTTTTTAAATTTCACATGATTTTAATGTTTGTTTTTAAGGGTTATTAATATTTGTTTTAATAGCTTCAGTGACAAAAATTGCCTCAGGCAGGAAGTGATTACTTAGCCGTTTTTTTTGATAGCTGTAGCTATAAAAATTCTTCATGTATTTCTGCACTGAATGTAGTTTCTGTTTCTCCTGTTTGAATCATATTTGTTTTTAAAGATTTTTTTTTTGATGTGGACTGTTTTTAAAGTCTTTTTTGAATTTGTTACAATATTGCTTCTGTAGTTTATATTTTGTGTTTTTTGGCCACAAATCTTAGCTCCCCAACCAGGGATTGAATTCACACTCCCTGTATCGGAAGGCAAAGTCTGAACACCTGGACCATCAGGGAAGTCACATTGAATCATATTTTTAATGAGATAAAGCAGGTAAAGGCTTCAGGTTTATGCCTCCACTCGAATCCTGGTCCTTTCCAACCTGGAACTGCCACTGTGAGAAGATGCTGCATCAGAATTTGTGGAAACTAATTCTGTCTCCTGTTTCAGTGTCTCCAGGGAATCCGCTTTCAGCAGTCGGCTCTGCAGATAAGACTGGCGTCAGTTTCCCATTGGCTGTGTTCAAAACCACCCAAAGGTACGTGTCTTTCTCCTGCCATCGTTAGCAGCATGAGGTCACAGGACCTGAGTGTGGCTTCCTTGGTGCCTTGTGTTTGTGGGGAGCAGGGACAGTGTGCATGACGGCCCAGGAGAACCAGGCCGCCCCTCTTCTAGCTTATATATGTATTGAGTCACACCTAGCTCCTCTCCCATTTCTGGGTCACCTGCCCTATGTCTTTGCAGTGTTAATATATCAGTGAAGGTGGCAAAAGAGAGAAGGTGTTCCGGAAGGAAGTGGTGGGTGAATCTTTGGGGATGCCTGGGAGCAAGGCTTTGTTTCTGCACATCTGAGGGTTAAGCTGAGTCTCATGTTTGGAAAGCAGGACAGGGACCTCATGTCTATTACAGTTAGTTTGGAGCACATGTGCCCTTTGAGCGCAGGCTGTGGGCTGTGCAGTGGGTCTCAGAGACCCTGTGTGGGGAGGCTTGCAGAGTTCGGACTTGGAGGTGCGTGTCGATTGCACCAGGCTGAAGCCAGGAAGAAAATCGGCTTCTCCCTTACTCCTTTCCTGTTGGACAGTCTGGCTGCTTGTGTGAGTGTGGTGCGTGCTTTTAAAGTGCCAGAATCTCATCATTTTCCCTATGGGTTTGAGAAATTCTTTAAGAGGAGAAGAAACACAGAATTAGAAATGCAACAGCTCATAAAACAGCTCGTAAAAGGAACAATTTGACCAATCAGACTATCAAAGTTTTACATTTGAGAATTTTTAATTTTTTTAAACTTTTGTTTTTGGTCATGCCACAAGCATATGGGGTCTGGGTTCCCCAACCAGGGATGGAACCTGGGCTTCCTGATGTGGAAGTACAAGATCCTAGCCACTGGACCACCAAGGCAGTCCCACATTTGAGAATTTTTGAAGCATTCATTAATTTTGGGTTAATCGTGGGAGGTGGTGAGCAGGTGGGCCCGTGTGCAGGTAGTCTCAGCACTTCCTTCCCTTCACTGGTTTGTGGACATGGCCTCACTACCTCCCTTTGTCTTCGGGCCTCTGCACCTGCATAGCTTGTGTGGATCCGAAGCCTTGACAAACCTATCTTTGATCATAAGTTTGGTGACGTGGGGGGTGTGCAGTGGTGTC
This sequence comes from Bubalus bubalis, assembly GCF_019923935.1. NCBI lineage: Eukaryota > Metazoa > Chordata > Mammalia > Artiodactyla > Bovidae > Bubalus > Bubalus bubalis. The sequence goes on from NC_059174.1 coordinate 14,408,166, forward strand.
TTCCTGCTTGGGGAGCCTGGAGCATCGTGAGAGAAGAGGTGCTCAGAGCTCACTGGGAGGTGATTCGCTGTGTTTTGTCCTTCACGTTTATGCGGATCTTCGCTCTACCCCGTCCTGAGTTTGGTCTTTCCTGGGGTCTTCTGGCCTTCCGGGCTTTGAGTTTTGGTTGTTGCTGTGGTGCCTGTATGTCAGGGGCTGCTCTGGCCCCGTTTCTCCGGGAACTCATGTGATGTCGTGCTCAGGCCCTGTGTCTGCTGCTGTTGACTGACACAGAAGTGATTTTTGTCTCACGCCTCTGTCTTCCCACCTTTTCTTTTCTCAGGGGAATGATTTTTTTTTCTGTTTTGGGTTATTTTCCTAAGTTCTTATGGGAAAACACATTCCTGTGTGTTCTGTACTCTCAACTCTTTCCTTCTGGTTTTGCACCAGAGTAACAATCTTGTGTTATTTCCCCTTGTCATTCTGTGTATGCTGAAATGCCTTCTGGATGTTTTAATGGGAGGAATAGTTGATTGAGTTGCCTATGCCCAGCTTTGCAGGATGGTTCAGGCCACCTGACTGTTAGCTTGTACTTGGAGGTAGTGGGAGCTTTAGACCACAGATGGGTGTGTCCTGAGTGAGACCCATCCCCCCAGTACATTCTTGGCACCTGATGGAAGGGTGGGGGGGCTCCAGGAGTGTTTCTGGGGGTGCCCTGGTGTGGTTTGAGCTGTTACTACTTTACATGCACATGTTAAGAAAGAGGCTTGGGGACTGGGTTCAGTCATCTAGCCTGTGCGTTGCAAATGTTCTGAGGGGTGGTGACGTGAGTGCCAGCCTAAGGAGTTCTCTGGCTGTCCCGAGACTAGGACTTCATGCTTTCAGTGCCAAGGGCCCAGGTTTGGAGAGCTAAGATCCTGAAAGCCATGAGGCTCAGCAAGAAAAAAGCAAACCAAAAGGTAATGCCTCCTAGATCTCACCTGGCACACACACAGTCACTCTGATTTCAGAAAGCGCAAAAAACTGTTATAAATTTCCCTTCTTGTCTGAAACTGTCTGGGATTGGTATAGGCTTGCAGTCTCTACTACCCTGGCCCCTGCCCTGATCCCAGGAGGGCACTGCAGGTTTTCCTCTCAGCTTGAGAAGCTCTGCCCCTTGCCACATGCAGCACTTCCCTTACGCTCCCTGTTTATCTCAAGGCAGCGTGTTGGGGAAGTTGTGTTTTGGAAGCGTTCTTCTCTTCTCTGAATCCTCTTTCTCTGGGCAGTTCGGTGTGACCATTCCTTGAGGTCAGAGTTTGTTTTCTCTTAGGAACTAGTGAACCAAAGGATACTGGTCCTGGAGCGGACAGAGGGAAGAGAGGAGGAAAGCGGGATGACTTTGCCTGGTGGAAACGAATGCAGAAGGTTCGTGTGTGTCCGTAAGGGCCAATTCCAGACGGCCTGTCACTTTTCTGAGAAAGTAATCACTGAGGGCTTGGGCTTTGTACAAACTAATTCAAAGATTCTAAGCAGTGGATTTAATTTCTAAAACTAAGATCTCCATTGGAGTTTTTAAAGACCCAGTGAAGTGATGGTCTCAGGAAGGCCAGCTGCTTTTCCCGAGTGCACTGGGAGCTGCCGTGGCCTTACCGGCAGATGCTGCGCCCATGGAGGCCAGTGGCAGGGGGGGGTTCAGGTGGAGGGCTTGGCGACTTCTCCCTTGTCTGTGAAAGGACATTTTTGTGAGAGAGCCGCTCTCTTTCAGTGTAACCCATGTTGTGTTCTCTCCCTGCAGGGGAAGGTGCCCTGGGATGACAAGGATCTCCGCAGTCTGGCCATGCTGGGGGCAGGTGTCGCTGCAGGATTTCTCTACTTCTATTTCCGAGATCCTGGGAAGGAAATCACTTGGAAGCACTTTGTGCAGTATTACCTGGCGAGAGGTCTGGTGAGGGGATTTGCACGCTGCCGGCCTTGGAAGGAGATGGCCTGTTGGCCTCGGGGTGCACACGTGACTACCCTGCTGCACCCCCACACCTGCCCGCTCCCTGAGACACTCACTCATTGTGTGTTAGCTCTGGCTTCTCATTTCACTTGGTTCTGTTTGTGAATCTTGACACTGTAGTCGTGACTCTGACTCAGAGCCTTTCTCCTTGAGGGCACCCCTGACGCACTGTTAGGCCCTGGACGGTAGGGGCCAGCACTGGGCTCCGAGTCACACCAGTGGAGTCCTCCGTCCTCCTCACACTCAGGCTTGAGCGTACACCTTCACAAACACAGTGGCCTTGCTCCTCGTTGCATGAACAGCGCACTGTTAAGGCTGGGCCTTCCTGCTGTGTGGTGACATCTGCAGGGGGTTCTCCTTTGCCCTGGGGTCTGTCCACATTCTGTCCTCAGGGAGGCCCGTGGTGATGGTCTCTACACGGTGGGGGAAGGGCTGCTGCAGCCCCCTCTGCTGAGGATTGCCCCCAGCAGGTGTGGCCTGAGGGGTAGGGGGAGACAGGTGTCCTGCTGTGCTTGCAGTCTGGACTGGTTCCAGATGTTCCTCGAGGTCTTACGTGGCTGGCAGTGACATGCTTGTTCTGGAGCATAGCACAGCCCGGAGCACAGAAGGGTGACATGTCCATCCCCCGACTCAAGCCCACCTAATGCAGCCCTGGCCAAACCTGTGTTGCCTGATTGGGAGCTGATGCTCGCCTGGCCTAGCTAGACAAGGACCAGATCCCCTCACATAGGGGGACTTCCACATCAGCTGGGAGAGTCTAGCACCTGAACCTGAGGGTTGCGTCTTGTTCCAGCCCCTCTGAGCTGTTTGAAGAGGTCCCCTGATAAACCTCAGGATGTCGCGGAAATAAGTGATCTTATGTGCAGAGGTTCCTGGCCTGGACCGGTTGTTCTTTTGTGAAAGGCTTGTTTAGGAACAAAAAACTATAACAAAACCTCAGTGGTGGACTTCGTTTCATTCAGTTCTTTACTTATGGCCGCATGGTGGGGCACACGGGATCCAGTTCCGCGCCCAGGGATGGAACCCGCCCCCTGCGCTAGCGGCTCGCAGTCTCAACCACCGCACCGCTAGGGAAGCCCCTGCAGTCTTTGTTTCAAGCAGCGCTGTTGTTTTTCCTGGTCACAAACGTACCATGGAGTAAAAGTATAAGCAGGAAGTCACCGTATGTGCCCGCCCAGGGCCTTTTTCTGTGACCCTGTTGGCCACAGTCTGAAGGCAAGGCTGCTCACCCTTCTGTGCCCTCTGTCCCGTTGCACACTGGCAGTGAGCACTGCGGTGGGGAGGCATGAGGGGTCAGCTGGCAGGAGTCTCGCAGGGCCAGGAGGACATGCCGCGCCCTTGTCTCATGAACCTGAGAGCTGATGGGCCTGGCTGGCTGGGGCTCTGCATGTTGGTGGAAGAGAAACCAAAGGGGCAGTCGCCCGGAGTCCTGTCTGCCATGGTTTCTGGAGTCGTGTTGGGTGGCGGTGAAGTTCCACACTCAGGATCGTGTCCTCACTGGAATCCTGAGTGTTCCCGTGTTTTCCAGAAGGAGCTGAGTCGTGGTTAATGAGGTGGTGACAGCAGGTGGTGTCTGAAGCTCCCCAGAGGGAGTGTGGCTTCCAGGCGGTGGGCTGTAACCGGATGGACTGAGTGTTACGCACGAGTGTCAGTACAAGACTTTCATTTGTGTTCCTTTTGGAGTTTTTTTGTTTTTGGAGTTTTTTGTTTTGTTTTTTTGGCCATGCTGCACATTTTGTGGGGTCTCAGCTTCCCAACTCAACCAGGGATTGAACTGGAGCCTAAAACTTATTTTAGGATCCTAACCACCAGGGAACTCCCCTCCTTTTAGAGTTTTAAGCCAGTTTGAAGGCTTAGTGCTCAGATGTGCCACATTTTAATTGATCTTCTTGAATCGGTTCCTGTTTATTGCCATAGTCCCAGGCTAGAATTGTCCATGTTGGTAGGAAGACAGAGCCAAAACTGTCCTGCAGAGTGTGATCTGCCCTGGGACAGGTGCCACCTGTGCATGTGGGGCTTGACTGAGACCGAGGCGCAGGGTGCTGTGCTGGTCCTGACTGGCTGTCTGTCTTCTAGGTGGATCGGCTGGAAGTGGTGAATAAACAGTTCGTGCGTGTTATTCCTGCCCCTGGGACATCACTCGAGGTGAGGGCTGGGGTCAAGGCCAGTGTTCCACGTGGAGGCTTCGGTGTCAGTGTAAGGTGTAGTTTTCTGGGATTTCCCTGGTGGTCAAGTGGTTAGTACCAGGTGCCCTCACGGCCAAGGCCTCTGGTCCAGGAACTAAGATCCCACAAGCTTTGTGACCTGAAAAAGAATACATTGATAGTTTTCTGTTTTATTGGAGAAGTGCTTCTCCTGGCTTCATTTTCCAGCACCCACCTGTGCTCATGTACCTGTAGAGAAGAGTCTTCCATGTAGCACAGGACTCTCCTGAAGCTGTAGCTATGCTTCAGTTTTGCCCAGTACCATGGACAGTCACCAGCTGAGATCTGAGAGGGGAGACTAAAATGACAGAAAGGGGACAGAGGCAGACTCAGCCATCGATAGACATTTATACTTTGACCTCAAACCCAAGCCTGTGGTTTGGGGCCAGGACAGGAGGTCCATCAGAGCTGCTCAGGACTTTGCTGTGGGAGAAGCTGGGGAGCGGGTGGTGGCCATGGGGGGCAGCCCCCTACAGCGCTTGGCACCTCGGTTTCTGCAGAAGTATGCGTGGTTCAGCATTGGCAGTGTGGACACCTTCGAGCGCAACCTGGAGACCGCCCAATGGGAGCTAGGCATTGAGCCCCCCAATCAGACAGCCGTGGTCTACACCACCGAGAGCGATGGGTGAGCGGGTGTGGTCGGGCCCTGGTGCTGGACACGCAGTGCTTCCTGCTGAACTTGTTCAGGCATGTTGTAGCTGTCTTCTGTAGTCAGTGTCTGTGGTAAAGACAAGTTTGTTAGCTGTGTTTTTACTGGGGAAAGAATTTGTGGGGAAATGTTTAGCTTGGTAGCCTGAGGGCTGTGGTGCGGCAGCAGGGCAGAACTAGCTGGAAGGAGGCCGTGCTGGGTCAGGGGGTTTCTGGAGACAGCCCACGGCTACCCTGCCCTGCCCTGCCCACAGGGGCAGTCAGGCAGACAGATGATCGTGGACAGGATCCTTTACAGTGGGTGAGGCCATGTGTCCAGACGGCCAGTGCTTGCTTTTGTGTAGCAGAGCCAGGTCCGCTGTTCACGGCCTGTCTCTCAAGGGAATGTGACGGATGGTTTTCTTGGCCTTTCTAGGACTTTCTTGCGAAGCCTGGTGCCCACCCTTCTCCTGATTGGCATCTTCCTCTATGCCATGAGGAGGGGTCCGATGGGGGCTGGGCGTGGTGGGCGAGGAGGGGGCCTCTTCGGCATTGGTGAGACAATAGCCAAGATCATCAAGGATGACATCGGCGTGCGGTTTGCAGACGTGGCTGGTTGCGAAGAAGCCAAGCTGGAGATCATGGAGTTTGTGAATTTCCTGAAGAACCCCAAACAGTACCAGGACCTTGGGGCCAAAATTCCAAAGGTACTGACTTGAGAGAGCACACGGTGGTGCTTGAGCCAGAACCAAGCAGCCTCTGGTAATGATTCTATGTTTTATTAATCACATCGAGAAGTGGAAATAGCATTCGCAGAGTCGAACGAATCCTCTTATCTGGTAACAGCGTAAGCAGTGCACACCCACCTGTGTTTATTTCACCTGCTAGCACAGATGCCCATGCTTTGTTTAGAAAACAGGCCTTCCTTTGAGGGTGACACCCGCGATTAGATTCTCTGTTCAGTACCCTGCACAAAGCACTACAGTTTTTTTTTTTTTTTTTAATGGAAAGTTTGCATTTTTTTGTTTAAAGTTGTTTTAGGGTGTACTGGGTCTTCATTGCCGTGTGCAGGCTTTCTCTAGTTGCAGCGAGTGGGGGCCGCGCTCTAGTTCTGGTGCAAGGGCCGCTCACGGCGGTGGCTTCTTCTGTGCTCTAGGGTGCGCGAGCGTCGGTAGTTGTGGCGCATGGGCTTACTTGCTCCTTGGCTTGTGGGATCTTCCCTGAGCAGGGATCGAGCCTTCGTTGCCTGCTTTGGCACGCAGCTGCTTTACCACCGTGCCACCAGGAAAGCCTTTGTCGGTAGTTTTGTTTCTCTAAATTGAACTGAGAACTTCAAAGCAGTTCTAAGTACAGAATCATATATTTTTATCCCATTTTCTTACTATTTCAGTTTTTTGTCCGTTCAGTTTGACAGCATTTTTTTCTTTAATAATTTGCCTTGATTGATTTATTATATTAACAGTTTCAGCTTCGTTTTTGATGAAAGGACTTTCTATTCTGTTATTTATTGTTAAAGGGTATAATTAAAGCAAGTGCAGGGAATTCTCTAATCCAGAGGTTAGGACACCACACTTTCATGGCTGGGGCCCAGGTACAGTTCCTGGTTGGGGAACTGAGATCCTACAAGCTGTGTGCCATAGCCAGAAAACCCAAGAAAACAAAGAACCAACAAGTATGAACTGCCGTGAACGGGTCTGGGGTCAGCTGCCTGTCAGATAACCCATGGCCCAGCAGTGGGACAGGTGTGCAGCGTGGACGTGGGTCGAGGCTCTGCACACAGGAAGTGACACTGTGGAGATTGTGGCCGCTGGCTTTCCCTGCAGGTGGCTCTGGGTGTCATGGATGTTCGGGGGCCCCAGCAGTAGCTGAACCCCTTCCCAGAAAGGTCTGCATCTCACATGGAAGAGGCTCACAGACCACGCCCTCCCCCGCCCAAGGCGTCTCGGCTCTAGATCAGGCTGCGAGCTCTCTAGGGTGGAGACTCAGTGCGTGACCTTCCTGGTAACCCTGTGTGCTTCCCTGAGACTGTCCTGGACAGCAGAGAACGTGACTGGCCTCTGGAGATTAGGCGGCAGGAGGCCTGTGCTTCTCTTTGACCACCTGGTAAGGTTGGCTGGGAAACTGGGCTGTGGTGGGCCCAGGGGTCCCCTGGTCCCATGGCCCACTGCCTTGTGGAGACCCTTTGTGAGTCCATATCCATGTTTATGGGGACCTGGGGCCCTGGCGCCTTGTGAGTTTGTTTTGAGGCTCCCTCATCCTTACCTCTATATATTTTGTTTTTATTTTTACAGACTTAGAAAAAACAACTTTTTTGTTTCTTTTGAAATAAGTAGATGTTGGCAATGGCACCCCACTCCAGTACTCTTGCCTGGAAAATCCCATGGACGGAGGAGCCTGGTAGGCTGCAGTCCATGGGGTCGCTAGAGTCAGACACGACTGAGCGACTTCCCTTTCACTTTTCACTTTAATGCATTGGAGAAGGAAATGGCAACCCACTCCAGTGTTCTTGCCTGGATAATCCCAGGGACGGGGGAGCCTGGTGGGCTGCCATCTATGGGGTCGCACAGAGTCGGACACGACTGAAGCGACTTAGCAGCAGCAGCAGCAACCCATACTGTCAACTAGAAATGAAGTAGTGTGAGCCCCCCCCTCCCCTTTAAGTCCCTCCTCATGAAAGGAATACCTAGGTGTGTTACTGGGTGCAAATTTCAGCCTTGAGTCAGCCTAGAACAAGGCAGGTTGTGGACAGAACCACACACAGGTGCCGCTGTCAGACCTGCTGGACAGAATCATGGGAGCGAGTGTGGGGAGGGCCTCTTGCTCTTCCTGGTGTGAGTTGGCGTGTTTCATAGAGCAATTTGCTAGTAACTGTTAAAGTAAACATTGGACCGTGAGATCCATTGAGTCCTGCCCTGGGAGCGTCACTTGAAGAAATAACCTGCTCGGTTGGGCTGGGGCTTTGGGGGGTTTCCTCCACCTGCAGCATTTGAACTTTTCATGGTGAATGCGCGTTCGTTTTACAAGCAGGAAGTTTCAAACGGAAGGCACACCTTAGCCGAAAGCGTGGAGTGGGCCAAGGAGTCAGTGGAACGAGACTCTCCTTGGCCCCGTCTCTCCCCTTTCAGAACCAGGTGTCGTCTTTCTGTTTCAGGGAGCCCTGCTCACAGGTCCTCCCGGTACTGGCAAGACGCTTCTCGCCAAGGCAACCGCAGGGGAGGCTGGTGTGCCCTTCATCACCGTGAATGGGTCTGAGTTCCTGGAGATGTTTGTTGGTGTTGGCCCAGCTCGGGTAGGTAGAGGCACCCTTGTCCTTGCCCTGGCCTTCAGGTGGGACCCTGGGGACGGGCACAGGGCACAGCACGGATGTAAAGATGACCTGGCAAGCAGACAGAGCAGCCGAGGTGGGAGTCAAGCCCCAGAGGTGGGCCTCAGCCCAGGGAACTTAGTCCTGTCCTGGCGCCAGTGACAGAGCAAAACTGTGTGTGGACCCCTGTTTCAGGTTCGTGACATGTTTGCACTGGCCCGGAAAAACGCTCCCTGTATCTTGTTTGTGGACGAGATTGATGCAATTGGCCAGAAGCGTGGCCGCGGGCACTTTGGAGGCCAGAGCGAGCAGGAGAACACCCTGAACCAGCTGCTTGTGGAGATGGACGGTGAGCGGGCTTGCTCTCTGGGCAGAGCTCCCCGGGCGAGACTCCCGCTCACTCAGTCTGAGGAAGGCTGTCCTCAGGCCCCACAGTGCAGGGAGCTCCCTCCGAGCTCAGTGGCTGGATGAGGGCTGACGCCCAGGCTGCGTCCTCGTCACCTCTGTCCTGCTGCCTCCTGCTCGAGAACCCTCTCTCCACCTCGGGACTCCTGTTCAGGCAGGGTCTGGTCCCGGTGACAGCCGCGGGCCTGCTGCTGCCTCTTGGGGAAGGTCCGGTCTGGGGTGATAGCCGTGGGCCTGCTGCAGCCTTCTCGGTGAGGGTCTGGGCGTTTGTGCCAGGTTCGAATTTGGAGAAGCTTTGAGCCTTTGGCAGGTCCTGTGCTCACTTGGCTTTGTAGCTGAGTCAGGGTACCCAATGTGACCCCAGGTTGGTCACTTGCTGGGAGGAATCCATGGGTCCTTGGATTCATAATCATGGTTGACTGCCAGGCCAGGACATGGGAGAATCATGGGGAGCAGGTGCCTGGGCCGGGAAGGCGGCCACAGCCTCCAGAGCGCTCTGCCCACTGAGTCTGGGTCGCAGCTTCTTCCTGGCAGCCAGTTGGGTGACACTCAGGAGTGTCATTGACTAGGACAGGGTTTCCCCTGGGGCTGGTCACATGGCAGTCTTTAACCAGCGTGGGTCACAACCCCAGCCTCCCAGGAGGAAATATCATCTACTCAGATGACTGAGGCACGCGGGGCCCCTCCCTGAATCCCAGGTCCTGGGGTGGCCGAGGGCCCCAGCAGACCTTTCTGAGGATGAGTGCTGGTGAGTCAGGCCCTCACCCTGCTGGGTACCCCCATCCTCTCCCCACTGCATCTCCCCTGCTCTCGCCCAGCCTGGCTCCCTGGGCCCAGCAAGCCATCCAGGACCTGGGTGGAGGGGTCTGCGTGGCTCCTGCAGCTCACTGTGTGGTGTGAGAGGTTGGCAGGGATCCGTACCAAATTAAGATAGGAGTTTACACCCTGAGATTGGGCCATGGGCCTCCTAGTTGGCTGAGGAAGGTTGGGTTACAGCCAGAGCCACCGTTTCCTGCCTGTGACAGCTCCCTGGGTGGGCAGTGGTCCCGGAAAGTGGGGGCCAGGTGTGCAGGGGAGAGGAGATAGCTGCTGGCCAGGCCCTGCCTGGGCTCACCTCCTTCTCTTGTGTCCAGGATTCAACTCTACCACGAACGTTGTCGTGTTGGCCGGAACCAACCGCCCTGACGTCCTTGACCCAGCTCTGATGCGGCCGGGCCGCTTCGACCGTCAGATTTACATTGGTGAGTGTGCTGCGGGTTGAAAGTTTGGTTCGATCATTAGCTATGTATTTGGAGGAGGTTTTGAGGTGCCCTAAAGCAGCTAACCCCACTTGTGAAACAGTGGAGGTGCAGGACTGGGCCCCACTTCAGGATGAACAGGTGTGGCTGGGATGCGGAAAAGGTCATAGCAGCCCATGCAGCTGAGAGTGAGGTGACAGTGTTGGGTCCTTCAGCTTTTCTTTTTTGTGCACTGTTTACGAGAGAAGCATTCACCCTGGCCTTTCCCACTTGTGAGCAGGTCCTAGAAATTTAGGACCTCATTCCTGCCCTGGTCCCCCGCTGCCAGAGCAGCCATCCTGGGGATTGAGTTGTGCAGACTAGAGGCCCCACAGTGAGGAAGGGAGAGCTGAATGGATGTGACCTGTGGGTCGTTTCTGCCACCGGGAGCTCTGGCCCTGGTCGGGTAGTCGAGTGTGCAGTGCAGACAAGCAGGAGAGGGTCCTTCTGGCCCTGGTGAAGCGGCTGAAGGTGACCCTGCCCTGGCCACCTGTGCCTTTCTCTCTCTCAGGGCCCCCGGACATCAAAGGCAGGTCGTCTATCTTCAGGGTCCACCTGCATCCACTCAAGTTGGACGAGAGCCTCAGCAAGGATGCCCTGGCAAGGAAGCTTGCGGCCCTCACTCCAGGCTTCACAGGTGAGTGATGGAGGCCGGGCGGCTGCCCTGGGGCTGGCCGCATCATCAGCAGGTGGTGTCTGGTTGTGCCATTTGGTCCTGAAACTGCGCCCTTGTCTTTAGGACTTTGAATCTGGTGGGCACACCCGAGGCCCCAAAACTGGCTTTTGTCGGCTTTCACTGTGCCCCCACCCACCCTCCCACCGCCCCGGGAACGTAATGTGGTGATGATGGGGATAAGGCCCCATCCTCTTGGTATGCTGCTTAGGGAAGAAGTCCTGGTCCACCCTTGCCACATTGTGTAAGAGATCTGAGTCTGCACATCCAGGAAGTGGGATAAAGTACGAGACGCCCACACTGAGACTGCATCATCCGTGTTGGTTAAGACCAGCAAGACCACAGGGTAGCAGCTGACTTCTTTTGGAAATGGAGCCCAGGAGGTAGTGGGTCAGGCAGAACTATTCTTCCATAGTAAAGGAGAAATTAAGGCATCCCGTATAAAGGACAGGTGTATAAAACCATAATCACATATCTGTGTTAATGGGCACACAGTGTAGAAAGATGTAACCTGTGAAGGTGAGATGGGCTGCGTAGGAGCAGAACCTTTGTACATTGTGAAGCTGGAGCCTCAGCTTCACATGGAGCTGCCAGGGGATAGAAGAGCCACACAGCCTGTAAGAACAAAGTGGCAGACACTTCCCCAATGTGGAGCTTCTGAGGGCGGGCGTGGACCATCAGGATAAAAGTGAGAGGCCAGGTGTGTGCCTGTGCGTCTCGGTCAGTTGTTTTGTCAAGGGTGCGAAGACCATCCAGTGCAGAAAGAATAGTCTGTTTGACCAGGTATTCACAAGCAAAAGGATGAAACTGGACGTTAGACCACATGTAGCAGTCAACTCGGAGTGGATAAGAGACCTGAGCAGTGGGGCAAGAACTGTAAAAGGTCTTAAAATCTTGGATTGGGCAATGGTTTCTTAAAGCACAGACTGCAAGTGAGAAAACAAAATAGAATTTTTCAAAACTGAAATCTTTTGTGCATGGAGAGACATTATCGATGTGATGAAAAGAGCCTACAGAAAGGAAGAGAATGTTTGGAAATTATGCACCTGGTAGGGTCTAGAATCCACAATATATACAGAACCCAATTTAAAAATGGGAAGAGGGTTTGAATAGACATTTCTCCAAAGTATATAGATGGCCAGAAACCATGTGAGAAGGTGGTCATGGTATTAGTTATTAGGGAAACGCATATCAAAAGCACAGTTTGACACCACCTCACGCCCACCAGGGTGGCCGTAAAAGATGGAGGGTTGGCAGGGATGTAGGGAGACGAGCACACTCACATGTTGCTGGTGGGAATGTGAAGTAGTGTGGCTGTGGAAGTTGGCCTGGCACTTCTAAAAGTAAGTACAGTTAGCATATGACCCCCAGTTCCACTCCTACATAAGAGAATTGAAAACATTTGTCTGCATAAAGGCTTGCACATGGATGTTCACAGCAGCATTACTCATAATAGCTAAACAGTGGAGACCACCCCAGTGTCCAGCAGCGCGTCACCAGTAGATGTGTGTACTGTGGGCGGAACCTGCAGATAGAGCTGGCCATGTTACATGAGTGACTCGAGCGTCTGTGCAATCTGGTGTCTCCTGTGGCTGCCTCAGGGCAGATGGAACCTTATTCAGCCGTGAAAAGGAATGAAATACCAGGACACGCTCCTGACAGTGGATGAATGGAAAAACACTGTGCCGTGTGAAAGGAGCACACACAAAAGACCATATACTGTGTGGTTGCACTTATATGAGACTTCCGGGATGGGCATGTCTAAAGACGTAGAAGGCAGAGTCATGTTCGGCTAAGCCTGGGTACAGGATCTAGCCCCAGACAGCACCTTCATGATGGGGATGTCTGAGATGAGATGACAGCAGTCGTCACACATCTTGATGAAATTACTGAAAGTCTTTGAAATGTACACATTTTTAAATGGATAGCTTTTATGTTAAATGAATCACATCTCAGGAAATCACTGAGCCAGAAAATTGGCTGAAAGCAGCAGTGACTGACAGAGCAGGTCCTGTTTCCTTCACGCCCTTGACCTGTTTTAGCTCTGGCTCCAGTACTGCAGAGTCCCTGTGACAGCCTGCCCTGGGCCCCTGATGGACGGTTTCTTCTCCGGGTCAGGTGCTGATATTTCTAATGTTTGCAACGAAGCCGCCCTGATCGCCGCCCGCCACCTAAACCCCTCTGTCGGGGAGAAGCACTTTGAGCAGGCCATTGAGAGGGTCATTGGAGGTAAGTTGGGCCACCGTGGGTGAGTTTCCACCCTGGGGCCCCAGGCTCACTTCAGGGTACTCCACCTGGGCAGCTCTCCAGACCCAGATCTGGGACGTGGGACCTGCCAGCAGCTCTCCTGCTCTTCCTGGAGCAACGTTCAGAATCTCAGAGAATTGTAACCTCCAGACCTGGGTCTGGGTGCCCACTGTGCCCTAGAGGACGGCCTGCTGGGTGCTTCCCTGGGAAGTTTGCCGGGGTCCCCAGCGCTCCCAGTGGCCAGCGTACCTAGAGGGGGTGCAGGCTTCAGCCTGAGGGGTCAAGGTCTCGGAGTGCCATCCTGGGGACAGAGGTCAGGGAGGCATCCGTGTGGCCAGCAGCCATCCACGACCCCACCTCACAGCTGTGAGCGCCAGCCCGTCTAGATGGCAGGTAGCCAGAGTTGCTTCGTCTACTTCACTTTGTGTTGCGGTGTGACACATACACAGGCATGTAGTGTCAGGAGCCCAAGGCACTTGCCACGGCTGTTTGGGGCTGTCATGGGTCATGCTGAGCTGAGCTGCCGTGAAACTGACTCACACTAGTTGTCTGTGCCTCTCCGTGCCTTGTTCTCTGCCTGTGACTGGGTGTACAGGGTGTAGAGAACGCTCCTGTCTCCCTGCTTTGGCTTCACTACCAGTTGAGCCACAGAGTAGCTAACACTGCTGCCTAAGAACAGGTCTCCCTGAGCATATGTTGCTTGCACAGGAAGTGGAGTGGGGTGTGGGATATCTGCAGAGCAGAAGGCAGCTTAGCGTCTGGTGTGCAGGGACAGACCCCTGTGGGCCTGAGCAGTGTGTGTGGAGCCGAGAGGCTGCAGGTCTGCTCTGATCAGCCCCCCGAACGCCAGAGTGGGGGCTTGGTTCCCACCTCTTCGCTGGCGTTCCTCCTGTGCCTCTCACCAGGAGTGTGACTTGCAGGCCTTGAGAAGAAGACACAGGTCCTGCAGCCTGGTGAGAAGATGACGGTGGCCTACCATGAGGCTGGCCATGCGGTGGTGGGCTGGTTCCTGGAACACGCAGACCCCCTGCTCAAGGTCAATCCAGGCCCTTACACATCTCCTGTGGGTCCAGGGCCTGCTCCCGCCCCGGGGGCCATGTGTGCACAGTGTGTTGCGGGTGTCAGCCCTTTGGCTTTTGAAGAGATGGAACCATCTACAATGTGTCCTTGAAGGGTGGGTGGGAGGGCAGGGGCGGGGTGCTGGTTCCAGGAGGGGTCTGGATCTAGACACCTGACACCTGGAAGTTCCTGGTTGAACTTACCTCACTGCAAGCTTCTCCCGGAAGGCAGGCCCCTCCACAGCTTCCTAGGGACTGCGGGACAGAGGGTGTTTTTGAGTTCACCCTCAGGGTGACCCCCTGTGTGTGCTGGGGCCTAGGGTCTCCTCTCCTCCCACACTTATGGAGATGGGTGGTGGTCGGGGGCCCTGGGGATGACAGGGCGCCCTGCTGTGTCTGGCAGGTGTCCATCGTCCCCCGGGGCAAGGGGCTTGGCTATGCCCAGTGCCTGCCCAGGGAGCAGTACCTGTACACACGGGAGCAGCTCTTTGACCGCATGTGCGCCATGCTGGGTGGCCGCGTGGCTGAGCAGCTGTTTTTCGGGCGGGTCACCACGGGGGCCCAGGACGACCTGAGGAAGGTCACCCAGAGCGCCTATGCCCAGGTAGAGCAGCAGCCTTGGGGGGTGGGGGGTGGGGGGTGGGGGGCGGGGGGCTCTGCACCGGGCTGATCCCGGCACTCGCCTCCTGCAGATTGTGCAGTTCGGGATGAGTGAGAAGCTGGGCCAGGTGTCCTTCGATCTCCCGCGGCCAGGTGAGGCGCTGGTGGAGAAACCATTCAGCGAGGCCACGGCACAGCTCATAGACGAGGAGGTGCGGCGGCTCATCGGCTCCGCGCATGCGCGCACCCTGGACCTGCTCACTCGCTGCCGCGAGCAGGTAGACAAGGCAAGTTGGCGGCCGGACCCCGGGTGCGTGCGGGTCTCTGCGGGCCGGGCGGCCGGCTGACAGCTGCTGGGTGTGCAGGTGGGCAGGCGGCTGCTGGAGAAGGAGGTGCTGGAGCGGGCCGACATGGTGGAGCTGCTCGGGCCGCGGCCGTTCGCCGAGAAGATCACCTACGAGGAGCTCGTGGAGGGCACGGGCGGCCTGGAGGAGGACACGGCCCTTCCCGAGGGTCTGCAGGGCTGGCGTGGGGGGCCCACTGCAGGAGAGCCCAGCCTAGCGCCTCCGCCTGGAGAGCAGCCTCTGGGACCCCCAGGAAGCAAATTAAAGCACATGTAACCTGAAGCAATGGCACCCCACTCCAGTACTCTTGCCTGGAAAATTCCACGGATGGAGGAGCCTGGTGGGCTGCAGTCCATGGGGTCGCTAAGAGTCGGACACAACCGAGCGACTTCACTTTCACTTTTCACTTTCACACATTGGAGAAGGAAATGGCAAGCCACTCCAGTGTTCTTGCCTGGAGAATCCCAGGGAGGGGGGAGCCTGGTGAGCTGCCGTCTATGGGGTCGCATAGAGTCGGACAGGACTGAAGTGACTCAGCAGCAGCAGCAACCCGCAAACAGCTTTCTTCCAATCAGGGTCCTTGAAGACCATGGGCTTCCTGCTCCCTGAAGGCACCCTTCCACTGAGGGGAGCTGGGACCTGGTCAGTGCAAGTGCCCTCACCTGCCCCAGGGAGAGAAGGCCCGGTTCAGAAGCCCCCACAGGTCGTGAGGTTCAGCAGAAGTGTGTAAGCCTAGAATCTAGGGAATGGCAGTTTGGGTAATGGAAAGCTAGCTGGTCCTCACGGATGGAGCTCAGCACTCCCACAGGCTTGTGGCCGGGGTGGGGGGCGGCTTAGAGGTCTGAACCTGAGAGGAAGGGGTTGCCCTTTTCTCAGGGTGGGGCTTTGTTGCTGGCATGTCTCTGGGAAGCTGTTCCTGGTGGCCTGGTTTTGTTAGAATCCAGAAGGTGACTCTGGGCTACTCCATGGGACAGGACAGCCCCTGGGGGGTGCAGCTAAGCCCTTGGGCTAGGCCGGCAGTTGTCTGGTTGGACCTGGAGCGAGACTAGGGCCCGGTCCCAGGGAGCTGGGGTTAGTGGAAATGGCCCCACAGGTCCCCAGCACACAGCCAGGGGGCTGGAGTCTTCAGAGTCATGATGGTAGCAGCAGTTCCTGCCTTGAGGGGATGGGGGGACAGACATTCTGGGCTGACAGTGAAGGGGTGCCACCCTATGTGCCCCCATTGCCAGCCCAGCTCACACACACGGCCTTGGGGTTGAAATTTTCCACATCGTTTGGTATGTTTGCCTCAAAAATAGAATTTCCAACTTGGGACAAACACTTTCAACTTTGCTCTTTGTAGAACATGTATTGTTGATATTCTTGTCTCTGGGGCTTGCCCTGTATTTGCAGCCTCCACCATTTAGCCTCTGTGCTGAACTGCTGGGGACCCTGCAGGGGCCTGTTCTGGGACCTTCTGATGGAGGTAGGATGCTCCCTCATCCCAGGAAAGCCCTATGTTGTCCCAAGCCTGGAATGCTGCCCCTCCCCAGGTCCAGGGCACACCCCTGGTGATAGCGCCCCTGCGTATGGGCCCTGTCCCCTCACCCCCTCCTGTCTCCTCAACTCCCTTCATCTGGCTGAGCACCTGGGCTGAGGCCTGGCTGAGAGTGTCTGCTCAGGGAGGCTCCACCCTTTGGGAGGAATTGTCTGCTCTCTTCTTACTCTTACTCTCACAGACTGGCCCTCCCTGCTGGCTGCCTCTCCAGATCCTGCCCTGGGCTGGGAGGAGTCTTTTGGGGCTGCCTCTTCCAGCCTGGGCTTGTGGGGACAGAGCCAAATGCTAGCCCCCCGTGTGTCACAGTGGAGCCCCCAGAGGCTTCAGCTGGGGGAGGACCAGAGCACAGAGCTCCTGGAGGTTCCTAGAGCAGCCAGCCCCCTGCCCCTGCCCAGCCCTCACCCCTGAGCTCTAGTGTCAGCTGGAAAGGAAGACACTGGTCCGCGAGACTGAGGACAGGGTGATGTTTTAATTGCGCTTTTTTGAAACGAGGTCACGGAAGCTGCAGCAGGAAGGATGAGGGCTGGAGGGGAGACCCTGGGGTGGGCGGGGTGCGGCTGCCCTCATGGGGTCCCTTTTCCGTTAGACTCTTGGCTGTGTCTGGAAATCACCCCTGTGCAGCTGCCCGTCATGTGCAGGAGTGTCGCCCCAGTGCTTGTGCAGAGGTGACTGTTTACTGGCAGGGTGTGCCCAGGGCTTCCACAGAGGAGCCTTTTTTCCTTCCCCAGAAATGTCTCAGTGAAGAAGGGGTCAGGACAGGTGGCCTTGGGGACAGAAAGCAGACTGGACTTGCTGTCATACTGGAAGCTGGTCCTGTCCTCAGCACATAAGCAGCATTGGGAGCAGTCAAGCCTGGCATCCCTGAATTGGGGTTCAGGGGGTGTGCCCAGGTGCCCTCATGTCCCCACCCCCTCAGACTGCTGCACCCCAGACTGGGATGCTAGCCAGGGACACAGACCTACACGTGTGTGTGCCTGTGTGCCTGGTGGGCTGTGGGGACTGGGCAAGCCCTGCCTGCCCTGCTGTCTGAGGCCATCTTGATGGACTTGGCATTCTGCGCTTAGGAAGGTGGGTCTGGCTGACAGGGAGGGAGGAGGACGAGCAAGTTATTGGGGGTGTCTGGCGCTGACAGTGTTCCCGGGCAGCAGCAGGGAGCAGCGGGGAATCAGAGATGATCTGGGGGACTCACTCCCCTATCCACTCCCTGGCTGGACAGCAGACTCCGGTGGGCCGGAGGTCGGCATGGCGGTTCATCCTCTTTCACCGGCAGATCCCCACTCACCCTGGCCCCACCCAGGATTCTGGTGGCAGATGATAACACCGTTCCTGCAGACAAGTCTCTTCTCATCCCTGGGCCTTGTCCCTGATCCAGGGACCAGGAAGGAGCTGATATAAGGCCACTGGGCTGTGCTTATGCTGAAGTGCCTTGAGACCCCAGCCCAGAGCCGCAGTGGGGAGGACGGGCAGTGTCCACGTGGCCACGGCTGTCCGGATCTGCCCCATCTCGGCCCTGGGCCAGCTGGCCTAGTCCTCCTTGGGCCTCTCCACAGTAAGAATCGTGTCCACAATGGCAGGCTGTCGCTCAGGGTCACCAAAGGGCTGCTTCTCACGGTTCTGCTCCGCCCTAGTGCGCGTCCAGGAGGGTGAGCGCAGACAGCCAGCTCGGGGCAGCGGGTGCAGGCCTGGTGGGAACGTGGGCTGGGTCAGTATGGCGGACCAGTCACTCCTGCACCTACTGCCTGGCCTGTTTGTGCCTCCAGCATGGTGTCCGGCCACACCTGGGGGCCCCCTGGTGCCAGCAATGTGTGCATATGGGTCTGGGTGCAGCCTGGGCACTGGCTTTCCTGATGCTCCCAGAAGGGTCCACATGCAGCCAAGGTCCCGCCCTGGGTGTGAGCCTGGCCTGTAGCTGGTGTGGGTGGGGAGTAGGGAGGGAGGAAGGTCTCTGGGCCCCCACACTCCCAGTGGCTTGCATGCCATTTCTTTGGTCAGTGGGGTCCAGTGCTTCCCTGGAACTGAGATGAGCAGCCAGGTTTGGTGAATGCCACCCACTTTGTGCTCTGCCTTTTAATTAAATCTGCATAGTGAATTCTCCTACCGGGGGGCCTGTGGCTGTGGTCTTTTGCTGGTGTTTGAAATCCGAAATTGAGGAGGGGCCGACAATTCCTTAAAGTCAGCAGAAGGGTATGTAAAGTGCAGAAGCAGTGAGTGAGATGGTGCCATGTTGACAAACATGCATTAGGAAGGAAATCATTTTCCAGACCAGGTCTTCAGGGGGCGGTGCTGGGTGGTCTCAGGCCATGGGGCCCCCCACAACACCCTCAGAGCCCGGTGGCAATCCCACCTGCATGTGAGTCGCTGGCCACGTTCTCGTCATCTGAGTCTGCAAAGACCTCGGCCAGCTCCTGGTCAGACATGTCGGTCAGCTCTGTGAGGTCCAGTAGGTCGAAGTGCACCTCCAGGGAGGAGACGCTGCTCAGCGGCTCTGGGGGCAGAGGGGCACGTCAGTGGGCCTGGTGACGGCCAGTGTGGGGGAACAAGGTGGGGTCGACCCATTCCTGGCGCCTGCTCCCTGGGGCACAGCGGGGCCCAGAGACCCGTCCCTGGTCCCAGGGGGCTTGTGGAGCATGATGGGTGGGTGGGCCATACTTACGCCGCCTTTCCGTGACCTGCAGGAGGCCTGGTGCTGGTATGGGGATGCCCAACTCCTCCTCAGCCATGGGAGACTGGCCACTGGTCCCTGTGACAGGGACGGGGGCACTGAGGGCAGCTTGTGGCATGTCGACCTCCTTAACTAAGCCTGCAACAGAGAGGGCGTTACCCGGGAGGGGCTGGGGTCTTCACCCCCACTGCCAGGACGCAGGCTGGGAGGACCTGAGAACCTGGCCCATGGAGCTAGCCCTCAAGGCTCAGGTAGTGACGGGGGTGGTCCTGGGTCAGGAAGGACAGGGCGCTGGGGCTCTCTGAGGAAGCTGACTTTCCCCGGCTCCTCATTCTCTGGTTTCCAGATCCTCTGCCCTCACTACTTGAACGGGAATCACCGCTGGTCTTGCAGGGACCCTTGCTGGTTCTGTCAGAGCCCCCAAGACCCCAGTACTGTCACCTGTCTACTTTTGGTCCCACTAGGGTTTACTAAAGAAGACTATCTTGCAGCTGAAGATGAAGAAGCTATATGGTCAGCAAAAATTAGACTGGGATCTGACTGTGGCTCAGATCATGAACTCTTTATTCCAAGAAGAGTCTGGAGAGTCCTTTGGACGGCAAGGAGATCAAACCAGTGAATCCTTAAGGGAATCAGTCCTGAATATTCATTGGAAGGACTGATGCTGAAGCCCCAATACTCTGGCCACCTGACGGGAAGAACTGACTCATTTGAAAAGACCCTGATGCTGGGAAAGATTGAAGGCGGGAGGAGAAGGGGACGACAGAGGATGAGATGGTTGGATGGCATCACTGACTCGATGGACATGAGTTTGAGCAAGCTCCAGGAGTTGGTGATGGACAGGGAAGCCTGGCGTGCTGCAGTCCATGGGGTTGCAAAGAGTTGGACACAACTGAGCGACTGAACTGAGGGTCTAGTGGACGGTCATACATTTGCTTTAATCCAGCCTGGCCCCAGCTCATGTGTATGTTGTATGTTGTGTTTGAACTCAAAATAACATTCTCATAGTGAAAGAGACCCATTCCCCACCAACCTCACAATTGGGGATGTTCCTCCAGGGATTTTTTCTGCTCAAATTTTGTTTTCATGTAACAGCTTGTCTCTGTCAGGTGAGAGCTGAGGCCCCTTGGGGATCTGCTTGGTGGGCACTGCCACTCAGAGGGGGGGCTTCCACCCAAGGAGGGCCGTGTCCATCCACAGCTCACCCATTCCTCCCTTCCAGAGTGTTCTAGTGTCCCTCCCCCGACAGCCGGGGTCCCAGTCGTCTGTCAGGCATGTGCCCTGAGGCAGCTGGACCCCTTGGCTCCCCTGAGGCGCCTCTCCACAGTGACCTGCCCTCAGCTGAGGGATCCCCCAGCTGAACAGGTGCCCAGTACAGAGTGTGGAGTCCCTCCTCCATCAGCAGTGGGGCCTTGCCGACCCGGCGGGCGAGTGTGGACAGTGGGGTGTGGATGGGGCCACGGGAGCAGCTGCCAAAGGGGATCAGGGGGGCCCAGCACCAACAGCTGCCTTTGAGGGGTGGGCCTGTGCAGCCAGCAGCCTTGACGTGCCTGGCAGGCCGCATAGGTCCACAGGGTCCTGGCTGAGTGGGAAGTGGGACATGGATTTGTGACTGCAGAGCTGGCTGGGCTGCCCCAGCCTCAGAGGGCACCCCTCCCTGGGAAGCGTGACTGAGGGCAGGTGGGCCTGCTGACTGGCAGGGCCTACCCGGCTCTGCCCTGTGCAGTGTCGTCACTGGGGCCCAGGGCTGGCCCTGCCGGACGAGGCTCAGGATCTGGTTTCCACCTCGCTCCCACATCTGGCACATGGTGTCTGAGCATCCTCAGAGGGCAGGGTTACACCCTCTGGCGGCCCAGCCCGCCCAGCCTGACAGGGGCACCTTTTCTGAGCCTCAGAGTTCCTGCTGCAGCTTGAGGCCCAGGAAGCCCTTGGGGCCTTTGTAGGACACGGTTCTGTTTCTTAAGAGATGGCACAGTGGCCAGATCGCCCTTCCCCAAGGGCACATGCGTGCCTGGAGTGTCCTGCTCCTCTTCTGCACACGTGGCCCATCCTGGTGGGTGAGGAGGGTGGCCTCTGTCCAGCTGGGGGCTCCGGCCAGGTGCTGCCATTTCTGTGGAGCCTCCACATGGGGCGGGTGACTCTGGGTTAAGAAGAAGAAGAGTGACAGTAGCTCCTGGTTTTCTGTGCTAGACACAACCCCAGCAAAATGGTTTTCAGCTAATGTCACAACCAGCTATGGGGGAGGGACTGTGAGTTTTGTCCTGTAACACGGAGGGGATCAGCTTGTCACAGGCATGTTAACACAGGGGCTCTGGAGCTGGAACTCTTGGCCACCATTTGCCAGCCCACGGAGGGAGAGGAAACCCTGACCTTGTGCCCACAGGGAAGCTAGGGCCTGACCAGGCAGAAGGGGACTAGGATCAAAGGTGAAGCGGAGGCCAGGAGAAGGCCCTGAGGGAGCCTGGCTGCTCTGGGTGAGCTGGGTAGGAAAGCACCTACCTGCATGTTTATGGAATGGGACTTGGTCCAAGTGGAAAGGAGGATGTCTACAGCTTCTGAGATGGGGGCAGGGCAAGCAGATGTGCCTCCTTATAGACCTTGGGATCCAGGGGCCCCTCCAGCCCCCACAGGCACAGTGGCCTCTTGTATTGATTGTAAGAAGCACATATCAAATTTCGGTGTGTCTGAAACAGCACCATTTAGCTGATGGTGTTGCAGAGCCAATGGAATATGTTAACCGTGAATTTTTAAGTCACCTTCTGTTGACTTTTTTATTCCTCCTTCTCCCTTTGGCAGTGGTCTGCTCTTTACTTTGTAAATCCTGGTGTCCTGGCCTGTGTCAGAGCTTTGGGAAGAGGGAGGGAGCAGTGGAAGACACAACTTTGGCATCAAGGACGCTGATCTTTCAGCCGGAAGTGAAGGAAACAGGCCCTTGGCTTGGTCCTTGCGCACGGCAGGTGCACCGTAAATGCTGGTTGAACGAATGAGCCCGAGACCCCACCCAGAGTTCCTAAGCAGCTGTGCTACCTGAGTCTGTCTGATACCCTCTTGATAGACCTCTGTAGGAAGAAGGGACAGATTCTCCATGGGTGAGACCCCCTGTTCTTCCTGGGGTGTGAAGCAGAGCAGTGACTGATCACACAGGTAGACACAGGGGCAAGGGTCCTTGCCTGTGGCCCAGAAGTAACCCCAGGGTTGCCCAGGCCAGGGCAAAGGTGAGGGGTGTTTCTAGTTCCCCAGGAAGCTCAGCATGGATCAGTAGCCCAGTGCAGGCCCCATTGAAGAAGTGCAGCCTGTGACTCCTGCAGGGGGACCTGCTGCCCTGACCTGTGGAAGCACTGAGGCAGTACCTGCATGGGGAGACTGGAACTAGGGGGCCACAGTCCTGCCCTGCCCAGGGTCCGCTGTGAACAGATATGGTAGGGTTACCCTGTGCTATGCTGCTGACCTATTTTCCAGCACATTCGTGCCAAGAACTTGGCCCAGATCTCAAGTTCCCTGCTGTGTGCCCAGGACTTTGCCCCAAGCCTGGAGGAGGGGTTCTGCACACACCCACCACAAATGAGTGAATTAATGAAGTGAATGAATGAATAGCATAAAACCAACATGGCTGCAGCAAAGGAGGTGTGGGCACCATCCCCTATGTCGAGGGTGCCTGGTGGATGCTGTCTCAGCTCAGCCCCAGGGTTGGGCCCCAGCCCCTCTCTCAGATGGACAAGACTTGGAGGTGGGTGGGCTAGACGCTTGGTCTCCCAACAGCACATTGCAGAGTGCACCCCCAACTCTCCCCTCCTTGTCTGTGCATTTGATATTAAATTATTGATTCATTTAGGTTTTAATTATAAAACCTTATAGAAGTAATTTCAGAAGTACTTAAGATGAAATAATACGTCTAGATTTGCCACATTAGTACTGAAGGAAGGCTGGTGGAAGTGGGTGAGCAGCTGGCCGGGGCCACGCGGGGGGCTTCAGCTTTCTGTTCTACTTCTGTATGTGCCCCTCTCTCCAGTATAAGTTCCCAGAAGTTGGCAAACTCGGAATGACAGTCACAGCCACCCACACGTGACCCCTGTCGGGTAGGTGCCTGTGGGGTAAGAAGTCTGTCTGCGGGCTTTGGCCCCAGACCCACTGTGTGCCTGCACAGAGTAGGCACCTGGTGAACACAGGTCTCTGGGGCTCCAGAACACTCCCTTCCCTCACGCCTGCTGTCTGCTCTCTTGATCTGCAGGGAAGGGGGGTCTGTCTCCACTGAGGAGTGGTCACGGAGCTCAGAGGGGTCTAGCTGCCGGCCTCCCTAAGCCCTTGCTCACCAAGCCTTCCCCATGGAATCATCATAAGGTCTCACGGAAGCCCTGGGGTCCTGGTGCAGCCCACAGGAATACAAAACAAAGAAAACCACACCCACTGTCCCCCACCCTCCCCAGTGTTTCTCCTGGTGCTCAGGAGGAGGGTGACAAGGGCCCCCAGAAGGTGTCTGGAACGCACCTGCCCAGCTCAGACTTCAGACAGCAGTGAGTGGACTGACTGCTTCAGGACACTTCATGGCTAGCATTTGGGTCTCCAGAGGCGGCCCTCGTGGGCTACGTGGCCCCCGGCGGATCCCTGTGTGCTCAGGGAGTGGCTCCTGGGGAGGGGACCTCCAAGAAAGCCTAGGTGTGCCTGGGGTCTGGCCTGCTGGGTGGAGGAGCCCAGCAGTTTGCATCCAACTTCCTAGGCCGACGGCACAGGAAAACCCTTCCTGAAAGGGAACGTTCCTAGAGTTTTCCTCTCACCATCGGGCCAGGGTCAGGCTAGGGCCAGACTCCCAGGGGAGAGACCCCCGAGTATATCTCCACCGTGTGGACAGCTGACAGAGGCCCTGAGGAGGGGTCACTCCGTTCACCCCTCGACTCCCAGGTGTGTGCGCTCCTGGCCGCGCCAGGGCAAGCAACCCCTGCAGGCGTGGGAGCCCCCGCAGGCCGAGCCCGGGGCATCATCCGCCTCCCTCGCTCCGAGCCCGAGCCTGAGCCTGTATCTCAGCCTGGTGCCCCGCAGCATCCCGGCTGCCGCCTCCCCGCCCAACCCCCAGAGAGGTTCGGCACGGCCGAACAAAGCAGATGCGCGGCTGAGAGTGTAGCCTCCCCCCTACGCCTTGCTGACTTGGACCCCTTCTCTGGTCCAGGCACGCCCCCATCTCCCGGATCCCTGGCTCTGCTGGGAGGGGGCGCAGGACCAAATTGTGCGCCGCCCACTCAGGAGCGCGCCGGGCACCGCTGCCCCGGCCGGGAGCGCGGAGGACGAGGGGGCGGGGACGCGGTCCGTGCGCCTCTAGCCCAGCGCGGGGGCCGCTCCCGGAGGTACCCCGGCCTGGCTTCCCCAGCACGGCGGGCTTAGGCTTCCACGCTTCGGCCCGGCATAGGGGAACTCGGAGCTGCCTGCGGGTCTTGGCGGCCCTGGGGCGTGGTCGGTGAGAGGGCCGGGGGAAAGGACTGCGGGGAGGCGCAGATCTCGGGCTCAGGGGGGCCACACTCACCTCCCGGGCTGGCGCCCTCCGAGGGCTCCATGCGGCCGGTAGGGCCTGGGAGCCGCGCGCGCGGCGGCGGCGGCGTCACCCGGCCCCGGCGCCCCTGCAGCTGCGGCGGCGACTCGGCCCCGACTCCCTGCGCAGCGCATCGGGGCAGCAGCCGGGGGACCGCGGCGGCGGGGAGGAGCCCGCGGGGCGGGGCGCGCAGCTGCTCCGGGGCCGGGTCCCGCCCCCCCCGCCCCGCCCCCGCCGTCTCCTCCTCTGCCCCCGCAGCACAGGTGCGGCCCCGCCCCGCCCTGCTCGCGCCCCCTGTCGGCCCCTGCAGACCCTTCCCCGCCGACAGCACCCCTCCGTCCGGCTTCCCACCCGGACCTGCCCGCGGCCCCCATCCCTGGCCTGGTCCCTGCGCGCACCCTCACTCAGCAGCCGCGCCACCGTGCGGGATCATCCTCACGCATCTGTGGGACTCCAACGACGTGCCGGCGCTCCGCGGGGCATGGAGGGACGGGCACAACATCCTAGGGCCCGTAAGCATTGCACACCGTGGCAAATGCTTTGGAGAGACGCGGTGCGGGGATTGGGGCGTGGGGGGAATGGGGAGGGAAGAGAGGAAGGGAGGTAAGGAAAGGGAGGCGGGCAGAGAGGGGGCGTCCCGGAAGGCAGGCAGGCAGCGTCTGGGCGTGCCGAGAGCTCCAAACAGTTCAGCGGAGTCCCACTTTCAGTCGCTGGTCCCCTGCACAAGGCCCTGGAATGCAGCCCTGTGCCAAGCCCTTGATGCACAGTATCGCATTTCATTCTCCTGGGGAATCCTTAGCAGACGAGGCCCTGATTTTCCAGGTGAAGCTGAACACGGGGTGGGGAGGGGCGGGGGCAGGGAATTGCGACCAAGGTGCACAGCCGGTCACAGGAAGCCAGAGGAGTCAAGTGCAAGCCCCTGGTCTACACAACGACAAACCAACCAAAGAAGAGCGTCAGGAAGACAGACTTGTTCCTAGCTGGGAGTGGAGAAATTCTCAGAGGAGGAAGGTGTGAACTTGGTGTTTTCAGAAAAGGTACCCTCCTAAGGCATCTTCAGCCATCCGAGGCCTCAGTCCTCTCCAGTCACCCCGAGCCCATAGCTAAGCTTTGTCAACTGTCAGTCAGTGAGGCAGGCTAATAATTTCTATTTTTCTTTAGCTTACAAAACAAAGAAAAACTGCTAAAATGATGTCATGACCCATTAGGACAAGCCGCTGCAGTTTGCACTCCAAGAGGCAGGTCAGTCCCTCTGGGACAAAGCTGAGGGTGGTGGGGGTATAAGCCTTGAGAAGTCTGGACAGTAGGTGGACACTGGCTACTGGGGTGGAAGTTTGTATTGTCTCACAATGGTCAGAGCAGTATCTCTGATTCCCCATGTCTTCCAGAACCTTCTGGTTCCATCCAGCCATACCCTGTCTGTGCTCCTGCTCGCACCTGGGCAAGGCTTGTGCTGCTCTGACCAGTGGACTGTGTCCAGCTGATGCCATGTGACTCCAATGCTGGGTCTTAAGTAGGAGTCAGGTCTCACTCCCCAGGCTCTGCTGGAATTCGGCCACTCTGTGTGAGAAAGCCCAGGCCATTTGAAGGGCCACTTGAGTGTTGTCTGGCCCACAGTAGCCAATGAACCAGATGTAAGGTCTCAGGCAGGAGCCAGACTCTTCCTTTGAGCCACTCTCCCTGGGGTGGGGGTAATACATGGAACCAAGGTGAGCTGTCCCCACAGGGTCCCAGCCAAGTTGCAGATTCATGGGCAAAACAGATGTTGTCACTATATTAAGCCATTTCATTTCGGGGCCAACCTGTCACACAGCCATAGTAACTATAACAGTCTTGGTGTTTAATAATTATCCCCATTTGACAGATGAGTAAGTGGATACACAGGGAGTCTTGTCCAGGGCACCAGCTGATCTGACTCCAGAGGCCAGGGTCAAACTTTTCGTTCAAAACATTTTCATGGAAGTCAACTATACTTCAATTAAAAAAAATTAAACTAAATAAAAAGAAAAAATCAAACAATAGTAGAATAGCATAATTAACCCACTTATACCCATCATTCAGATTCAGTGATTACTGACTCATGGCTGATCGTATTTCTTCTCTGCTTTCAATGCCTTCTTCCACTTCTGGGTTGTTTTGAAGCAAATCCTATATGTATTATGTCATTTCTTTTGTAAATACTTCCCTGTTGATCTCTAAAAACGTTTAGTCTTCTTGAGGACTCTGTTATGCTAACATTCAGGCCTCCATCGAGCTGCTGTTGTGATCTGAGGCAATTTACCTGGATGACCATGTACGTGGGTGTTAGGAAGGGCCAGATATTCACCATAGGTCATTGGGTTTGTATTAACATTTGGTCTGTCATTTTGTAGGAAACTCAGATGTCTTTTATCTGGGTTTCTGAGATGCTCAGCTTGATGCCGATTAAAAGTATCTCAAGCCACCCATGTGGAGAAAGGCTCTTTTCTATAAATGTGAACTCAAATTCAGTATGAAAAGCACAGGTCGCCATGGGCCTTGTGGGGAGCCCAGAGAGCTGGCAACAAGGCCTCCCTGAACTCTTCATCTCTCCAGTGCACACTGATAAACCGTGCTGTGCTGTTCATTTGTGACAAACGAATACCCTGTCTTGTTATCCTGAGCTAACCCTCCTATTCTTGCCCTTTTTGTTGAAAGGAATTATTGTTAATGCATTCGTTTAATTCAGGACTCCCAGCCAGAATTCTAAAGCAAAAAGCCAGTCAGCATGAGGCACCTAGCATAGTAAGTGCTAAATAATAATCATTAGCACTCTGTGCTACCCGGCTGCACTGTCTTACTTGCCAGAACTCCTGTGGGAGGAGCCTACCTTAGGGGAGAAGACCCCTATCAGATCACATGTGTCTGACACAGGCTCAGGCTCTTGCCAGCCCAGGCACAGAGACCTCCCTCCCAGAGGCCTCCTCAGACCTCCCAGAGGCCCTGGGGCTGCTATAAATGTCACTCTTTGTGCCAGTCAGTTGATACAGGCCTTCCAAAGGGCCATTCCTCTCCAGGAACAATCAAGTCCTGGGTGGTCAAACAGGAACCCCCCAGGCTCGTTGCTGTGGCTCTCTTTCCTGACCGGAGCCTTTCTCCACTATTCACATTCTGTGCCCAAGGCAGTTCTCCAGGGAAAGAAGATTCCTCTCCATCCCCAAACTAACAGAAAACCTTGACCTACTGTAAAACCACTGTTTCGTAAGATGCTAATGTTAAGAGTGTGGAAAAGAAGACAACAAATGGTGTTGTTTTGGGTATAGGTAGCTGGATGGTAGGAGGGATCAGAAATTCTCTCTGCAATTTGTAAAGCAGTTAGCAGTTTTCAGAGCAAGAGGTTAGAGGGAAGAAACCCCCTGAAGACTTTTTTTCCTGCAGAGCTCGCCTGGAAACCCGTAGCAAAGGTTTCTAGTTTTTCCTCACCAGGAGGACAAAGTCTCTTTAGGAAGAGCAGTTAGTTTTTGTGAAGGGGAGACTTGCTGATTTCAAAACTGTGGACCCCGCTGGAATATGTTTTTCTCGCCTTACTTTTGCTTCCTCTGAGGCTTTGTGAAAATCCAGCTGTCTTCCAGCCTCAGGTGGGAGTAATCGTCAAAGGGGGACAGGGTGAGGTGAGGCCCAAGGGCAGAGGTTCCGCGAAAATTTGAATCTAATTTGGGTAAAGTCGCGGTGTGGCCGCCTCCTCTCGCTCACTCTTGGAGTTCATGCACTGTAGGTCTTGTACCCACGTAGAGTACGTAACAAGTGGACGGAAACCGCTCCTCCAACCTCCGTGGAGCTTAAGTTTTAGTGGGGAAGACCCGCAGTAAACAAGACCTGTCCCGAAAGGAATGCGTCCCCAGGCGTCTTGGAGAGGTAGCTTGTGGATAATGTCCAGCTTCGGCACAAATATACAGACTCCGCCTGGTTAGTTGCTAAGGACTCCTGCCGTTGCGAGGCACCAGCCCTGCCGGCGGGCTCTCGCGATGGTTCTCGAGACTTCGCGCGGGACCTTGCAGTCGTTGCCTGGAGACGGCGCATCCTGGGAAGGCCGGGCGCTTTGGTTTGTTGGTCCAGACAGGCGGGAAACCACAACCATGGTGAGGCAGTCTCGTAGGGTCCGCGCCGGGGCCCTGGGGCTCAGAGGTCGGCGGGCCTTGCGCGCCGGGAGTCCCCGGGACGGGAGATCTGTAGCTTTGGCATCTTGGAGCTACGGGCTTGGTGCTCTGGGGGGTGGCGGGGATGTCCTCGCGGGGAGGGCCTAGGGTGCCGGGAGCCGGACGCGGCTCCCTCGTGGAGCTGAGAGATCTGGTCTCTCCAGAATCCTGTGCACACCGGGATGGTGGTCAGAGAGCACCGTCTCCCCCGCCCCCAGACCTAGGGCCCGGTGTGTACGTGTCCGGACCGGAAAACCTGGGTCGAGTGGCTTCCCTACCTGGAATGGAAGGCTCATTGATCAGATCCTTGGGAAACAAAGGTCCTCCAGTCTCTGGGATCGAGAGCCTGGGGTATACCATGGTGGCCAGAGGGTCCTGACAGCGGTTCCGGAGCACGTAGAGTCCCCAGGGCAGAGCTTGGGCAAACCTGCGAGGAGTCAGGTGGGAACTGAGCAGAGCGGAGCTTGGTGCCTCTGGGGTTCTCCATCCCCACCCACTCTGTGGTAGGGCTCTCAGCTGCGCACTCCCCTCTGTGCTGTACGGGCTGTAGGTCACCCAGTTTCCAGGCAGGTGTGGCAGGGTGGCCATCAGTGTGGGGACCCCTCTGTGTGTGGGGGCCCCAGGGGTTCTAGAGGCCCCACCCACTCACTGCCTTACTCCCAGATGCTGAGTGGTGACAAGCTCCCGGGCTCTTCTGATGGGTTGGACTTCTTGGAGTAGAGAGTTAGAAAGAGGGCAGTGTTTTAGGAGTGAAGATTTCAGCAGCTCTGTCTTTTGCAAGTCAGCTGGGTAAAGATACATCATCACATTTGGTGATGCACACTAAAATACATCTACTTTCACTAACTTGTGGGAAATATGCATGATTTTCCTTTTTTTTTCTTGTTACTTTGTGCTTTCCAACATTTCCTCATAAACTTTTTTGGTAATAAAAATGTTACAGAGACGTGTAGATGCGTGCCTATGTACAGACAAAAGCAGGAGCCACAGAAACCTGGGAGAAGTGAGGGCAGAGGATAAGGCGTTAGTTTTCTTTCTGTTGAGTGGCCCCTGGAGAGGGAGTGGTGCCGAAGGTCCCCTCTGGCACCTTGGAGAAGTGGTTAAAAGCAGGTGTCACCCCACTGACAGAGCCCACAGTGTGTGAGTGCCAGTCTGTGCCAGCAGTCTTCACCCTGGGTCTCTGAGGCACCCACCTTGCACCCATGGAGCGATATATTGCAGGTTTCTCTCTGGCACGCCAAACACTGTAGTCTGTGCTGCTGGGGATACTCCTTTGTGAGGGCGAGTAGATTTTGCTCCACACCAAGGAAGTCTCTGCTGTATACAAGGAACATGTTCTCTCTCTTCCTTTCCGAGGGCAAGCAATATTCTCTTCTGAGAAGGGAGATTTCTCCTTGCTGTTCCAAAGGTGTCAACAGAATGTGCCTGTGGTTAAGGATGGGAAACCTTAGGGCAGAGTGAGGCGGCCCGGGTGGAAGCCTGAGACAGTGGGCAGTCAGATGGAGGTTCCAGGCAGAAATTCCTCTCTCGAATGGCCCTGAAAGGGAATGAACCAGCCAGAAGTGAACCCTAACCCGACCGTGTGTTCTTCAACCCAAGGCGCCCAAAAAGAAAGGGAAGAAAGGCAAAGGCAAAGGCACTCCGATTGTTGATGGGCTGGCTCCGGAGGACATGAGCAAGGAGCAGGTGAGCGGGCTGGCCGGGCCGCGGCCCCTTGTTGGGTGGGTGGGATGGGTTTGCTGCCCCACGCTGGTCCTAGGAACTTCTTTTAGGTCACAGCACCCCAGCTCCTTGTCTGCCTCCCCTCAGTCTGGCTCCTGCCGTCTGTCCACACCAGGACATGTGAAACAGTGCAGCACGTGTGATGGGTAAACTTTTCTCTAGGGTAGTAGGAATTTGGAAGGAAATGTTTTTCTGATATAAAAGCTATTTTAAGTTTTTTTCATTCTTACCCTTTTTAGGCCCCTACTGTTTACAGAGATGTTAATCATAGTATATACACTTATAGCATTCTCATTTATTTGATTTACTATTAAACACTGTGAGTTATTTTAGGCTGGTTGTTCATTTCAATGACATTAAGAGCTAGGGAACATGATTTGATTAATTACAGTTTCAATTGAAAGGCTCCCGAAACCTATAACCTGTGCAACCCATGAGAGCAAATGTGGTCTGGAACTGTTCATGACTCTTACTTACTTTTGATGGTTTTAAGATAAAAGAAATCGAAGGAGACTCAACGAGGCATAAGACCTGAAGATGGAGAGCTGGGCAGGGGCCCTTGAAAGTGGTGAATAGGCTCTGTTTCTCACACAGGGAAGCCATCGGCAGTGTCTTAGAGGGTAATGAGGTCAGGTTGTGCTTTGAGGGGGTCACTGGGGCTGCCTCATGGAGGTTGGCTTACCCGCTGTTCACCCCAATAATCGGACTATTTCCTGCCTACGGGTTTACTTCCTGTCCTGTGACATGGCAGGGGTCAGTCTGCAGAGCTTGGAAGCTCTTGGGGTCCAGGCAGTAGTAAGATGAGAGATTCAGGGCAGCTGTGGCCAGGTCTGAATTTGGCAATAAGGAGTTCATGATCTGAGCCACAGTCAGCTCCTGGTGTTGTTTTTGCTGACTGTATAGAGCTTCTCCATCTTTGGCTGCAAAGAATATAATCATTCTGATTTCGGTGATGGCCACCTGGTGATGTCCATGTGTAGAGTCTTCTCTTGTGTTGTTGGAAGAGGGTGTTTGCTATGACCAGTGCGTTCTTTTGGCAAAACTCTATTAGCCTTTTCCCTGCTTAATTCTGTACTCCAAGGCCAAATTTGCCTGTTACTCCAGGTGTTTCTTGTCTTCCTACTTTTGCATTCCAGTCCCCTGTAATGAAAAGGACATCTTTTTTGGGTGTTAGTTTTAAACGGTCTTGTAGATCTTCATAGAACTGTTCAACTTCAGCTTCTTCAGCGTTACTGGTCGGGGCATAGACTTGGATTATTGCAAAAATCAGATTTAAATTAAAGAAATTTAGGTATGACCTAAATCATATCCCTTATGATTATACAGTGGAAGTGAGAAATAGATTTAAGGGACTAGATCCGATAGACAGAGTGCCTGATGAACTATGGACAGTGGTTCGTGACATTGTACAGGAGACAGGGAGCAAGACCATCCCCAAGAAAAAGAAATGCAAAAAAGCAAAATGGCTGTCTGAGGAGGCCTTACCTATAGCTGTGAAAAGAAGAGAAGCGAAAAGCAAAGGAGAAAAGGAAAGATATAAGCATCTGAATGCAGAGTTCCAAAGAATAGCAAGGAGAGATAAGAAAGCCTTCCTTAGTGATCAGTGCAAAGAAATAGAGGAAAATAATAGAATGGGAAAGACTAGAGATGTCTTCAAGAAAATTAGAGATACCAAGGGAACATTTCATGCAAAGATGGGCTCAATAAAGGACAGAAATGGGATGGACTTAACAGAAGCAGAAGATATTAAGAAGAGGTGGCAAGAATACACAGAAGAACTGTACAAAAAAGATCTTCATGACCCAGAAAATCATGATGATGTGCTGACTTACCTAGAGCCAGACATCCTGGAATGTGAAGTCAAGTGGGCCTTAGGAAGCATCATTACAAACAAAGCTAGTGGAGGTGATGTAATTCCAGTTGAGCTATTTCAAATCCTAAAGATGATGCTGTAAAAGTGCTGCACTCAATATGCCAGCAAATTTGGAAAACTCAGCAGAGGCCACAGGACTGGAAAAGGTCAGTTTTCATTCCAATCCCAAAGAAAGGCAATGCCAAAGAATGCTCAAACTACCACACAATTGCACTCATCTCACACGCTAGCAAAGTAATGCTCAAAATTCTCCAAGCCAGACTTCAGAAATATGTGAACCGTGAACTTCCAGATGTTCAAGCTGGATTTAGAAAAGGCAGAGGAACCAGAGATCAAATTGCCAACGTCTGCTGGATCATCAAAAAAGCAAGAGAGTTCCAGAAAAACATCTATGTCAAAGCCCTTGACTGTGTGGATCATAATAAACTGTGGAAAATTCTGAAAGAGATGGGAATACCTGACCACCTGACCTGCCTCTTGAGAAATCTGTATGCGGGTCAGGAAGCAACAGTTAGAACTGGACATGGAACAACAGACTGGTTCCAAATAGGAAAAGGAATATATCAAGGCTGTATATTGTCACCCTGCTTATTAAACTTATATGCAGAGTACATCATGAGAAACGCTGGTCTGGAAGAAGCACAAGCTGGAATCAAGATTGCTGGGAGAAATATCAATAACCTCCGATATGCAGATGACACCACCCTTATGGCAGAAAGTGAAGAAGAACTAAAGAGCCTCTTGGTGAAAGTGAAAGAGAGTGAAAAAGTTGGCTTAAAGCTCAACATTCAGAAGACTAAGATCATGGCATCCGGTCCCATGACTTCATGCCAAATAGATGGGGAAACAGTGGAAACAGTGGCTGACTTCATTTTTCTGGGCTCCAAAATCACTGCAGATGGTGACTGCAGCCATGAAATTAAAGATGCTTACTCCTTGGAAGGAAAGTTATGACCAACCTAGACAGCATATTAAAAAGCAGAGACATTACTTTGCCAACAAAGGTCTGTCTAGTCAAGGCTATGGTTTTTCCAGTAGTCATGTATGGATGTGAGAGTTGGATTGTAAAGAAAGCTGAACGCTGAAGAATTGATGCTTTTGAACTGTGGTGTTGGAGAAGACTCTTGAGAGTCCCTTGGACTGCAAGGAGATCCAACCAGTCCGTCCTAAAGGAGATCAGTCCTGGGTGTTCACTGGAAGGACTGATGTTGAAGCTGAAACTCCAATACTTTGGCCACCTCATGCGAAGAGCTGACTTATTGGAAAAGACCCTGATGCTGGGAAAGACTGAGGGCAGGAGGAGAAGGAGACAACAGAGGATGAGATGGTTGGATGGCCTTACAGACTCAATGGACATGAGTGTGGGTGAACTCCAGGAGTTGGTGATGGACAGGGAGGCCTGGCTTGCTGCAGTCCATGGGGTCGCAAAGGGTTGGACACGACTGAGCGACTGAACTGAACTGTCACCAAGTTGCTGCAGGGTTACCCTGTGGGCGTTGGGCTTCAGAGCTGTTTTCTGATATTTGAAGACAAGTGAGAAATCCAGATATTTATAAGAAGTCTAAATATCGAGTGAGGGAACATCCAGCATGAGCCAGAGTCTGGTTTAGATGATTCGTTTGAGTGACACGAAGGCAGCAGGCCCTCAGGTCAGGACTTTTCCTGGGGAGCCGAGCCCCACCCCAGCCCTAGTCCTCCCAGTCTCCTGGCTGCCCTTCTTTGCTGAGTTGTTGTCTTGGCCGTCTCTTGAAGTAATACATCTGGTTTCCTTGTGGGGAACATGGTTATCAAAAGAGGGAAACTTTACAGCCTGGGCCTGAGCTTATGGTCAAAAGGTAACTAATTCTTGCAAGTGAGAGTCTCAAGAAACTGGAAATCTGTCCTTTTTTCTTTTTCTTTTACCTATTTGCATATTTGCATTTGGCTCTGGATCAAACCCTCTTGACTGTTTCAGATCTACTGGTTTTGTCTGCTATTTTTTGCTTGATGTGTATCCTTAAAGGTGAAAGGTTTTTACATTTTATATCATTTGTATGAAAATATTTGCATCATTTTCATATCTTTGTATCAGAGGTCCATATGACCTTCTGGCTAATATACTCTTGTTTCTCAACCATGCTGTTTAGAAGCAACTTGGATCATGTGCATTTTAGTTGTTTGTTGTTGTACTAACAGTGTTGCTAATATCTTTAAGTGGAACACTCCTGTGTTCTTTTGAGAAATTTCTTTAGTGTAAATTCCCAGGGATGAATAAAAGGATATAATCATATTATGACTCTTGGCCAAACACAAGAGATTTCTGGTGTCTGCTGATGTCCCCTGTCCCTGAGCCTTCCCGGCACTCTGTGTTAGGTTCTCACTTTTCACTCATGGTTTACTTTGAGATGAGAGCAGCGCCCCCAGCGTCTTCCTGGCCTTTCTCTGCCCACCCTCCCTTGGCCGCGGGTGGGCCCTCTGGCTGCCTCACCCCGCTCTGCCCGCCAGGTGGAGGAGCACATCGGCCGCATCCGGGAGGAGCTGGACCGTGAACGAGAGGAGCGCAACTACTTCCAGCTGGAGCGTGACAAGATCCACACTTTCTGGGAGATCACTCGGAGGCAGCTGGAGGAGAAGAAGGCCGAGCTGCGGAACAAGGACCGGGAGATGGAGGAGGCCGAGGAGAGGCACCAGGTGGAGATTAAGGTGAGGGGGCTGGCCCCATCCCATGGGAGTCGCCGTGCGCAGAGGAGCTGGCCCGAGGTCCAGGGGCATGGTCGTGCCTTGCTTTGGGGTCACCGCCCTTTGTGTCCTTTGACATTGGGAACTTGAAGGTATTTTTTAATAGCAAAGCAGGTATGTTCAGGTGAGCATGTGAGCCTATGTGTGCAGGTGAGAAGTCATGTAGAGGTGCGCAGGTGGGCATGTGTGTGCAAGCGAGCCTGTGTGTGCAGGCGAGCATACGTGTGTGCAGGTGAGTGGACAGAGCGGGTGAGCAGCGGCACTCCCTCACCCCCAGGTCTACAAGCAGAAGGTGAAGCACCTGCTGTACGAGCATCAGAGCAGCCTGACGGAGATGAAGGCGGAGGGCACCGTGGTCATGAAGCTGGCGCAGAAGGAGCACCGTGCACAGGAGGGGACGCTGCGCCGGGACATGCGGGCACTGAAGGTGGAGCTGAAGGAGCAGGAGCTGGCCAACGAGGTGATGGTGAAGAACCTGAGGCTGGTAGGTGCCAGGGCAGCTGTGAACGTGTCAACTTAGCCACACCTGGGAATTCATGCTGCTGCTAAGTCGCTTCAGTCATGTCCGACTCTGTGCGACCCCATGGACTGCAGCCTACCAGGTTCCTCTGTCCATGGGATTTTCCAGGCAAGAGTACTGGAGTGGGTTGCCATTTTTGGTTCTATATAAAAAGCCTGCCGGTGGGCAATTAACTGAAATGTTCAGCAACAACAGTTGCATCAGCCAAACAAACACCTTTGAGGCCAGGTGCAGAGTTCTGTCTCAGACTTGAGCCACCAGTTGACTTCCCGACAGGGAGATCCAGCCCAGGCCGCTCTCCACGTGCTGCCGACCCCGGGCCCCTGGAGTGAGCCGCCCGCCAGCCCTTCAGCTGCTTCGGCCTTTGTCCTGTGAGCCATGCTGACAAGCACCTCACTGGCCTTGGAGATTCTTTGATCCTTTCAGAGGGAGGCTGAGGGGCTCTGGGTGGAGGCTGGAATTCCTTCTTAAGCTTCTGTAGCACACCAGGCCTGGCTCTGATTGTGGGTGCTCAGAGGGTGGGGCTGACAGAATGCCTGCCCGTGTGTGGCTGATGGTCAGGAGAGGACAGGCCGCCCCGAGATGGAAAACAAAGTAAACCGTCAAACATGCGTCACAGGTCCGCGGGCATGAGTGCTCCAGGAGATGCGGGAAGTGAGGCGGTTGCGTTTCTCTACGGGTTCTGTGAATTCACTGAGAAGGTGACACCAGAGCAAAGGTGGGGGAAGGCAGGGCTGAGCCAGGCTAGGGGAGACCAGGCCATGAGAAGGGTTGGGATGGACCAGTGTGAAGGCTGCAGGGAATGAGGAGGCTGCGGACAGGACTGGGGCTCTGACCACCCTGCTGCACCTGAGCTGGGGACCTCTGGAGGGCTTGGGCAAACGGAGGATGTGTCCAACTTTGGCTTTCAAAGGTTCTCCCGGCTGTGGGTTGAAAGACTTTTCTCAATTAGTTTGCTATATGTCTGGATGCAGCCTAGCCTCAACTGAATCTGGGAGCACTCAGTAATATTGCAGAGTTTTCCGTGAAGCTTGAGGGTGCTGAAGATGTGGTCCCTCGAGGGGCCTGGCTGTTTTGACAGAAGCACAGCATGGGCTGGCTTCCACTGAGTGCAGTCTCTGCTTACCCAAGGCATGGTGTGGAATAGTTACATGCTCAGAGTGCCTCTTGGCATGAAAATAAAGTATAATTTAAGCCTTTTATTCAAACTTTATAGCTGTCAGAGTAATTTGTCCTGGTGTTCTAAGCCAAAGCAGGTCAGCACCACACGGGGCGCCTGGGTGGGTCTGGTCCTGCTGCCCAGCCTGTGGGCACAGCCAGGGTGTGAGTGTCATCAGCATCTTCCCCAGTCCATTATGAAACGTGGAATTTCCCAGACCCTCATTCCTCTGGGCTGGTCCTGAGCTCGGGGGTGAGGGTCCAGCCAGAGCAGCAGCCGCACAGGCTGTCGGTGCTAGCGAGGAGGGGGCCCTGCCGCGGGGCCGGCGACTGTCCTGTCCCGTCTGGCCTCCAGTGACAGCCCGCTTCCGCCTCTGCAGAAACACACCGAGGAGATCACCAAGATGCGCAACGACTTTGAGAGGCAGGTGCGAGGTCAGTGCTTCCCGCGCTCTGCTGCGTAAGGCGGCCCGAGAGCCCCTCCTGTCAGGAAGCAACTGCCCTCCAGTTAAAACAGCCCAGACATGCGGAGTGAGAGGACATGGTCATTTCTAAGGCTGGTGTCTGGGAGGTGGGAGGCTGGGAGGACCCCCCTCGCCCCCCCACCCTGGCACACAGTGACTCCTGGAGCAGGTCACCCAGCTAGGGGGCGGCATGCTGTCCCTCCCGTCCTGCAGAGGCATCGACCTCAGCCACAGTCTGGCTGGATGGCCGTGGTCCATGCCTGCTGGCACCGGGTGGCGCTTGGCTGTTGGGATCCCTGAGGCAGGGACTGATCAGCGGTGCCTGTGACAGGCAGAGGAGGGCATGTGCTGGTGCCACGCAGCAGGAGAAGCGCCCCGCCCTGTCCCGCTGTCGACGGCCTCCGTCCCCTGGGAGGTCTCCCACCTTGGGCACAGCCGCCATCTGTTCTCGTCGCCACAGCACCAGGGGTTCTGCTCAGCTGCTCCGGGTGCTGCTGCCTTTCAGAAATCGAGGCCAAGTACGACAAGAAGATGAAGATGCTTCGGGACGAGCTCGACCTGCGCAGGAAGACAGAGATCCATGAGGTGGAGGAGAGGAAGAACGGCCAGATCACCACGCTGATGCAGCGGCACGAGGAGGCCTTCACCGACATCAAGAACTACTACAACGACATCACCCTCAACAACCTGGCTCTCATCAACTCCCTCAAGGTGCCACCGGGGCTGCCTGCCGCCTCGGGCCCACACCCCTGCTCGTAGACACGCCTGGCCTTCAGCGGCCCCTGATTGAAACGCACAGATTGTGAGTCCCCTTGCGTGGTGGGGAAGTCATAGGCCCATGTGCATCAGGGGTGTCATCGCACCCAAGTGCTGGCAATGAGCACAGCGGAAGCTCTGTTTGCATGCAGGCCGCGTTACTAGAGAATTCAGAAACTATTCTCCATGTCTACACACAGAACACATGCCCAGGACCATCCTCTCTGTGCAGGAGAGCTCGCAGCCCCTGTGCAGGCCACAGCCTCCGGTCCTGCTACTGACACCCCCGTCCCGCTCCTCCCCCGGCACCCACAGGAGCAGATGGAGGACATGCGGAAGAAGGAGGAGCACCTGGAGAAGGAGATGACGGAGGTGGCCATGCAGAACCGGCGCCTGGCGGACCCCTTGCAGAAGGCTCGGGAGGAGATGAGTGACATGCAGAAGAAGCTCAGCGGCTATGAGAGGGACAAGCAGATGCTGGTGGTGGGTTTCTGCTGCATTCCCAGCTCTCCCTGGTGTGAAGGGGCAGGAAGGTCGGACAGGTGTCTCCCGAGTCCCAGAGCGGAGCCGGCCCTCGGGGCACCAGGGGAGGTGCTGAACCCCTCCGTCCCCTGCCTGGTGACCTGGGGACATGTGGGGTTGGTACCTGTTCTGGGAGCCAGGTGACCCCTGGCCACCATGGTGTGGCTCAGTCCATTGTGACCGGGAGCCATTCGCTCTGACGATCACCTCACCTGGTCATCCCTCCTGCGCTGCATCTTGTGGGTGCCTGAACTGGGGGTGCTTTCTGACCCTTTTTCGCTCCAGTGTACAAAAGCCCGTCTGAAAGTCACCGAGAAGGAGCTGAAGAGCCTGAGGTGGGAGCACGAGGTGCTGGAGCAGCGATTCATCAAGGTGGGCTCCAGGGATGTCTGGGGCCTCCTGGGGTGTCTGGGGGGGCTCCCAGCACATCTGGGGGGCTGGCAGTTTGTCAAGGTGGGCTCTGGGATGTCTTGGGGGCCTCCTGGGGCGTCTGGGGGCTTCAGGGCATCTAGGGGGCTCCCGGCATGTCTTGGGGCTCCTGGGGTATCTGGTGGGCTCCTGGTGCATCTGGGGGGCTCCTGGTGCATCTGGGGCCTCCCAGGGCATCTGGGGGGCTCCCGATGTGTCTGGGGGCTCCTGGGGTATCTGGGGGGCTCCTAGTGCGTCTGGGGAGCTTCTGGTGCATCTGGGGGCTCCCAGGGCGTCTGGGGGGTTCCCGGCATGTATGGGGGCTCCTGGGGTATCTGGGGGGCTCCCGGTATGTCTGGGGGGCTGTTGGTGCATCTGGGGGCTCCCAGGGTGTCTGGGGGGCTCCCGGCATGTGTGGGGGCTCCTGGGATATCTGGGGGGTTCCTGGTATGTCTGGGGGGCTGCTGGTGCATCTGGGGGATCCCAGGGTGTCTGGGGGGCTCCCAGTGTGTCTGGGGGCTCCCAGGGCATCTGGAGGACTCCCGGCATGTCTGGGGGCTCCTGGCATGTCTAGGGGGCTGGGTCGCCGGCTTTGGCCCCTCCCCGTTCTGCGGGGCTCTCAGTGGACAAGCTTGATGTCTTAGCGGTTCCCCACTGCTCTCCCCTTGGGCTGGTCTCTGAAGCAGCGGTGGTCTGGCCCATCTTTCATCCCTGTGTGTGTCTCTGAGTCCTAACCCTTTATGTGTGTGTCGTAGGAAGCCTGTGGGTGAAAATGCAAGGCCTTGGGGCTGCATGCTGGTCCTCACACATGGCGAGAGCAACCTGAGTTCTTCCAAACTCTCGAGTGTGCTGGTGTAGGACCTTGCTTCCCAGAAGTGGGGGCCTGCCTATTCCTCCCAGCCTGTGTTTGTCTCCAGAGCAGCCTGTGTCCCCTGGTGAAAATCCCTTGTCAGTCCTTGCTGCTATAGGCACCCTGTTAGGTACATCTTTGTGTGGTGTGTGACCCTTTTTTGGAATGGTGATTCCTAGCAGGGGAATTGCTGGGTCAGACAGCTGGTGTTGAGAATGTGGACGGTCTGCCTGAGGGCTGTTCAGAGTTGTGGCCTCATCCATGGTTTCCCAGGGGGCTGTCCCCAGCCCCAGGTCCTCACTGATGGGACTGAGTGCGTATGTCTCACTTAACGTGCTTCTCTGCAGATAGCTCCCCTACGTGCTTGGTTCCCGGGGCCTGGCCGAGGGCAAGCACCTCGTGTGTCAGCTGTTAGCACCTTTCCCACTAAAACACTCTCGCAGACTGTGACGGTGGAAAGGACCCAGTTCCTCGGGAACATCCCACAAGCAGCGGATCTGGAGTCACCCCCAAGGGGCCTCCGAGGGTCCTGCAGGCACCAGGGAGATGCTGCTCCCGCTGGTCAAAGTGGGCATGAATCAGGAGGAGGCGGCTCAGGCAGGCTCAGGCCATTGTAGGTCTGCATTCTCTGCCTCTTGTCCTCCATTTGCATGTCTACGCGGTATGTGAGAGAGGCAGTGTCCTGGAAGACCAGGGTATTCAGGTTTTAAAGAGAAGAGGGCCGGGGAGTGGACGGAAGCAGATGTGAGGTGTGGCAGTATGGTCAGAAGGACGGGGCCGCAGGTTTGCAGCGCAGTGCTCATCGCGCCTCGCGGTGCTGTGTGTTTTTTACGGGCGTGGAGAACATTCTGGAAGGAGTCCCAGCCAGTGCTCAGATGGTGGCCTCTGGGAAGTGGGGTTTAGGAGGGTCACTTTTTCCTGTTACACCCCTGCTAAGTCTTGACTTCTAAATGGTGCACAGTTAAAAGAAGACGCGGAAGCACATTGTCCTTGGTGGGCAGGCAGCTGGCTGTAGGATCTGGGGCAGATGGAGTGTACCTCCTCAAGGTCCCCCACTCCAGCATTGCTGAGTCTGAGGCCCTGATCGCCTGTGGGGATGATTGGGGGTGGGGTGCAGTCCTGAGCCTGCCGCCCAGACCCAGGGCAGGGCTGACTCTGGCTTCTTGGTGGGAGGGTCGCTCTGCAGCTCATCCTGCGGGGGGTCCCCATGGCTTCCTGCCACACCTCCCAGAGGTGTTTTCTCCTGCCTCCCATGGTGTGGAGACTGCACTCCTTTAATTTGGTTGCAGAGAGTGGGGCTTGGGCACAGACCAGCCTGCCCATGGCTGGATGCTGGGGAAGGCGGGGGTGTGGCCCTGGGCAGAGTGGGAGGGGCGTGTTGCCAGCGAGCTGCCCGTGCCCTGCAGGTGCAGCAGGAGCGGGACGACCTGTACCAGAAGTTCACCTCGGCCATCCTGGAGGTGCAGCAGAAGGCGGGTTTCAGGAACCTCGTCCTGGAGCGCAAGGTGCAGGCGCTGGTTGCCGCCGTGGAGAAGAAGGAGGTGCAGTTCAATGAGGTGCTAGCGGCCTCCAACCTGGACCCCGCGGCCCTGACCCTCGTGTCCCGCAAGCTGGAGGTAGGCCTCAAGGGCTGTGCTCGGGGCTTCATCCCTCCAGGGCAGACCCTCAGTCAGCCTCGGGGAGGGGCGGTCGCGGCTTCCTGGCCAGAGAGCCCAGGTCCGTGTGCGCCGTGGACTCCCAGCTCCAGTGTCTTCAAGGTCTCCCCAGCCCCTCCTTGGCCTTTTAACCCTCCTAGCCCGAGTCCACTGCCCGCTCCAGCTTGGTCTCTTAGCCGAGGCCGCAGCCTCCATCCGCCTGGACCCTAAGCTGTGCTGGAAGAGACCATGGCGGGCGAGAGGCAGGCCTGCGGTGGCCTGTGCGGGGGGTGGTGGGAAGGCTTCCCTGGGACGCACGCCTGAGCACAGGCTAAGCGTCTCTTCCCTCGAGCGTCCCGCAGTTGTCTGTGGTGCTCCCCTGGGGCGGGCTGTCCTGGGCACTGGGCATTGCTAGGAAAGGACAGAGAAGGCCTCAGTGCCCAAGGGCCAGAGGGCCTGACTGCACCTGGCAGGGACCCCGCCCAGAGCTGGGCCTCGACCCTCTGCTCCCTGACCTGGGATGTGTCACAGAAAGAGCAGGTGACGGGGGCGGGGGTCTCTGGTGTTGCCAGGGTGGCATGGCCTGGCTCTGGGGTCCTGGCCAGCTGGGTGACCTGAGGCTGCTAGGCCTGAGGTTAGGTCCCCTCGGGGTCTGGGGGGTGGACACACACTGGGGTCTCACTCTGAGGCCTTCCCACGGCAGTCCTTCCCTGTGCGGATGTCCCCGCGGTGGGGCCAGGCCGTGGTTCCCTGATGCCTTCCTCTCCCCAGGACGTTCTGGAATCGAAGAACAGCGCCATCAAGGACCTGCAGTACGAGCTGGCCCGGGTCTGCAAGGTGCGGAGGGCCCCCCACCGCCCCCTCACCCAGGAGCCCCCAATCTTGACGCTGACCCCCAGATCAGGGTGCTGACCCAGTCTGAGGCCATCTGTGCCC
Organism: Bubalus bubalis; assembly: GCF_019923935.1. Taxonomy (NCBI): domain Eukaryota; kingdom Metazoa; phylum Chordata; class Mammalia; order Artiodactyla; family Bovidae; genus Bubalus; species Bubalus bubalis. The sequence goes on from NC_059174.1 coordinate 14,450,300, forward strand.
ACCCGGGGTCACTGGGCCAGTCTGTGGCCGAGCCTCTGCTGGCGCCTCCCGGGGCACGGCCTGCCTGGTGTCCCGTGCGACCCTCGCTCTGGCACCGTGGTGCTAGCCTGGCCTCTGGGGCGGTTGCCAGGGGGTTCTCTTTGCTCCCCCAGGTTAACGTCCACGTCCTCCAAGCAGGGGCAGTTAGGGCTCCGGCCTTTCTCGACCACTCATGGAGACTTCCCGCACAGTGCCCTGACCTGGTACCGTCTGTGTCCTGCACCGAGCGTCCCCAGCTCCCGGCTGAGCCCACAGCTCTGTCAGGGCTTGGCCTGTGGGGACACAGATGCAGTGCTGCCTGCAGAGAGCAGACACCCCACAAGTGTGACTCAGACACGAGCCCTGGGTCTTGGAGCCCCGGGTGAAGGCACTGCCATCATGGGCGCTGGGCTCCGTGGTGACCAAATCCCCTGGCCTTCCCTGTCCATTGGGCCCTCCCCAGGTGCTCTGGCAACCCTGATGCGTACTCGCAGAAAATTAGGGCCATGCACTGGGTGCGTGCGGCTCTCGGGAGAACTTCTGTAACCCACATCTGATTGTCGGGAGGGCTGAGCCCCAGAGAAGGAGGAGGGCCGGGGCCCATCCCCGAGATCCTCTGGAGCCTGGTCCTTGCTCGCTTTTCTGTCTCAGCTCCCAGCATCTTGCTGTGACGATGCTGAGGGCAACGTGTCCCTTTGAGCTTTGGTCCTGAGTCAGGCTAGGCTCTCAGCATGTAACGCTCTCCGCTCTTCACACTCTTACCACCACCTTGTGAAATGTGCTCTTTGAGAAAAAGTAGAGGGGACAGAGATCCTGCCTCATCGGTCCTGCCAGCACCGTTGCCCAGACCTTGGCTTTTCTGGGAAGGGGAAAGGGAATAGATGCTGACAGACATGGCGGGGAGTGTGGTTCCCAGGAAGGCAGGGACGGTGAGCCTGAGTGAGAAATGCCTGCGGGAACCAGGAACTCTGAGTGCACCCCCTCTTCAGCCTCCCCAGCCGTGAATCAGGGACGTTACCGGAGGTCCCGCACATGAAGTGGTTGGGTAGCACCTGATGAAGTTCTTAGACTTGGGCCACACTTGTTCTCTCAGTAGGGAAGCCCCTGGTTATCTTCCAGCTGAGCTGGGAGGTGTCTGTGTATGGCCATCACCACCTGCTTACCTGGAACCGCACTTCCGGGGCTGGAGACTCAGTGACTTCAATCCTCTTGGCTTAAAATTTTGAGTGGCTCCTTCCATGGGGCCTTTCTTGGGTGAGTTTGGTCTTATGGAGGCCAATCACTGGGGTTTATTTTACTTACTTGAATCATCTCCTGGAGACTCACGTGCTCTGAAAAGCTTTACATGCCTGTTTGCACTGCTAACTGCCGAGCAAATGCTCTCCTTAAGACTGGGACATTAAGAAGAAGAGCGGGGAATGACAGAAGAGGGTCAGCACAGGCTGAGAGGCCACAGGTGGTGGCGGCTGAGACCACGTCTCTCAGGCTGACAGCCTGATCAAAGGGGGGCTGTTAGAAAGCACCGGGACGCCCCAGTGGTCACTTGTGTGAGCCCGACCAGGGCTTCCGCCTGAACTGACCGCCACCTCAGCCTCTCCAGGAGTGGAGATTCCAACCCATCAGCCTGGGGCTTTCTGGTCAGCACTAGGGAGGTGACCTGCTAAAGACCCCCGCCTTCCTCAGGGAGGCACCGATGCTGGAGGGTGGCCGCACCCCGCCCCTCCACGCCCATTGAGCCTCCACCTTGTACAGCTCCTTGGAGCGCCCTTCTGTTTAACAAGTGGCTGTTGCCGACTCAGGAAGCCTTGAGTAGAGCTAGTTAAATCTAAATCTTTAACCTTATATAAATGCACGTGGGCCTGGGCCTGGCACAGTCAGCACCTGGAAAAGGCATGTCCTCCACGGGGCTGGGTGGCCTGAGCAAGGGTCACCCCAGCTACCCCCGCTCAACACCGCTGTGTCCCTGCAGGCCCACAATGACTTGCTGCGCACCTATGAGGCGAAGCTGCTGGCCTTCGGAGTTCCCCTGGACAACGTGGGTTTCAAGCCCCTGGAGACCGCTGTGATCGGGCAGACGCTGGGACAGGGCCCCGCAGGACTTGTGGGCACTCCAACGTAGCCCCAGCCTGGGTGAGGTCCCCCCACAGCAAGGACAGCAGGTATTTGTTCTGTAGACGAGCGTCAGAGAATGAAGGTTTTCACGAGTGCTGCGTGTGCTCTTGTGTGGCTGTGTGGAGAGGTTCCCCCAGGGCCCCCAGTGCTCCCCCTGTGCGCACGCCCGCCCCTCATCCCCCCGGGGCAGCTCCCACCAAGCTTGCCTCATGACTGAAGCCACCTCGCAGATGTCAGCAGCAACTTTATTGACGCCTGAGTGACACCTGCCCCTGCGACATGGGGCCAGAACGTCCCAGGGGAAGTGTGACCCTGGTGCCCATCAGGAACTTGCCCGCCCCGCTGCTCAGGGGTGGCCCGGTCTGCCATGGTGCCGTGTCCACGCCCACAGGCTGGCTGCCGGTCAGCTGCTAGCTCCCTCGGTATGTGGTGTAAGACCACGGGCTCAGCAGCAGTGGCACGTGGAACTTGTGGGTCTCGTTTGTGATGGTGAAAACGACCTGCAGGCAGAGGGGGCACTGGGAGTGCACACAGCCTGGCCCAGCGGAGACAGGACTCTGGGTGGGGCTGGGGTCTGCCCAGGGGAAGCACTCAGTCTAAGGGGCCCCTGGGCCTGAAGGTTTCCAAGGGTTAGGACCACCCTGAACAGGTCAGGTGAAGGGGACAGAGAGCTGGAAGGACTCGGGTGAACCTCTGTCCGCCTGGGCTGAGTCAGCCTGGCTGGAGTGGCGCGGTGCAGGCATGGTGTGGTCAAGGCCAGGAGCTCAGAGCAGGTGCTTTTTGGGATGGGGCGGGGGAGGACCAGCCTGCGGGTCACAGTGCATCTCGGGCCTCCACCCGTCTGGCCCTCACCTCCACGTATGGGTAGAAGCTTTCCTGGCCCCTCTTCTGCCAGTAGCCCTTGGTGTCAAAGGACAGCTTGTAGGTGCCCGCCTTCATCTGGCCTGGAGGTAGGAGCCCAGGGCAGCGGCCGTCACGATCTGTGCAACTGGGGAGAGGAGCGTTGCTGCAGAGGGGTACGTGCCTGGGTCTCCTGGGTCCGTGTGCCCGGTGGCCTGACTCGGACCTAGGTGAGCAGGGCCTGGGTGGCTCTGCAGCAGGGCAGCGTCCAGGACCAGGGCTGTGTCCCCTCACTGTCCTTAGGGAACCCCAGGGAAGAGGAGGGAAAGAACCTTCCCTTCCCCTCCACTTCATATCTGGCACAAAGACTTCACATTTTCTCTATGCATAAGTGTGCTTATTTACAAATTAAAAAAAATAGGTTGTACTAGCCGTACTATTTCATGACATGTGCATGTGTGCTAAGTCACTTCAGTCGTAACCAACTCTCTGTGACTCCTGGACTGTAGCCTCTCGGGTTCCTCTTGTCCATGGGATTTCACAGGCAAGAATACTGGAGTGGGTAGCCATACCCTCCTCCAGGGGATCTTCCCAACCCAGGGATCGAACCCATGTCTCTTAAGTCTCCTGCATTGGCAGGCGGGTTCTTTACGCTGTCACCACCTGGGAAGTGTAAAAACCAAGCACTTGCTGTTTACTACACTGCGCTTTCTGGGTGAGTAACTGTCCAGGCTGCCATCCACGTTTCTAGCTGCAGTGCCGGCGGCTCTGAGGGCCTCTGCTCACCGAGAGGCCATGCTCTCAAGTGTCCATGCTGTGATCAGCATCAGCAGCATTTACCAGCGCAGTTTAGGGGGGTTGGGAGTGGCTCTGTGTGGCTCCATGTGTTCCTCCAAGCTCAGGACCTCCTTTCATGAAGGGCTCCATAGTCTCAGGCCCCAAGCCTTTGAGGTCCACCAGGGGCAGGGGCCTCCTGCCTCACCTTCCATCTCCTCATGTGTGGAAGGGGTTCCTGTGGGGTCTGTACACAGGGTACAGTGAGAACCTAACAAATGTCCGGTGCTCAAGAGCTGCCCAGCACAGGTCACCCGCCAGTCACGGTGACGACCAGGCCTTTCCGATTCCTCCTCAGGCCTCAACTGGCCAATGGGCAAGGAGAGACAGAGCCCTGTACCAGCGCAGTGGGCACTTAGGGTGTCAGCTCTGCCAGCAAGGCTGTAGCATGACCAGGACTACTCAGCCTGTTGAAACAGAGGCTCTGAGAGTCTGCAGGGAGACCGTCCGGCCGGGTCAGCCCTGCCACTTGCCAGCCGTGCCCACACCCTTTGCCCCAGTGCAGGGCCCCTTGCGGGGGTGGGGTGGGGTGGGGGGTGAGGTGGGGGCTGTTCTGGATTGAGCCCTGACCCAGACCACCCTCCTACCTTTTCTTCAGCTCGGTCCACTGCTGGCCACAATCCTCGAGCCTGGACAGACGGAGGTAGAGGCCTTGGGCCGGGAGCCCTGAGGCAGTGTCCAGCACGTGTGTGGTCAGTGGGCTGCTGCCCGGCTCCATGCCTCTGCCCTGGGCCACGAGAGGGGCAGGGATGCGCTTGTGGGGCAGACCTTGTGTCCACACCCCTTGGTAGGAGGCAGTGCCTTGGAGTAAACAGCCCTAGGATCAAAGTCCCAAACTGCCCTGGGCAGGGTTGGGGGGGGCGCTGGGGGTGGGAGTGGAATTGGGTAACACATTGCCATATACAATGCTGACCCTTTCCCCTCCTCCCAGCACCGAAGGGGTCTCTACACCCAGAGCACCCTGGCCACCTTCAACCTCTTCAGGGTCTGGGTGACCTCAGGGGCTTCTCTCGGAATCTAGCTCAGTCCCCTATCTGCGGGCCAGCTCAGAACTTAGCCCCAGGGGGAGGAGAGGTCAGGGGCTCCGGACCCAGGTCTGTCCCCTTACCTCCCAGGTCTGTCCCCCTACCTCCCGAGAGCCCACGTGTCGCTGGAGTGTCTGCAGCCGCTGGGCGGCCCCAGAGCTCATGTCGGCTGACCTGGGGACTGGCGGGCGAGGAGGCCAGAGGTCACACCACACCGCCATCCCCAGAACCTCCCCGGGAAGCCCTGCCCTGCCACCTCCCACGTGACCGGCCAATCCGGGGAGGAGTGGAAGGTGCCCACCCAGAGGGTCCTAGGGGTCTTCTTGGTGGTGGTTGCGGGGGCCAACAGAGCGAACGCAACGCGCAGACCTGCGGAGGATACGGAGGCTCCTCCGGACGGAAGTGGAGTGGCCCTGCAGCGTAGGGTTGGGAGTGGGGTGGGGTATGAGGGGCGGGGCTCGGAGGTGGGGGTGGAGTGCTGGGCGGGACCGGACGGGGAGGGGCACAGCACGGGCAGGGGGCGGTTGGGGGAAGGCAGGGCGGCGCTCCAGCTGGCGCCCACGCCTGCCACTGGAAACGGTGCAGTGAGCCCAGTCACCCCCAGGGCCCTACACCGGTGCAGTTTCTTTTCCTTCCTTGGACGGTCAGGATCTGCTGGAAGCCCCGACAGGCCGCGTGGAGGTGCCTCAGGCAGGACCGACCCCCCAGTTGAGAGTGATGGTGCGGGGTGACACCCTTGTGGTTGCGTTTTACCCCCTCCTACCTCCTCTGACCCTCGACCCCCAAGGTGCAGGGACCCGGCACACTGACAGCGTAGGGTGAAGACTGTGCAGAAATGAAGGAAGAGACAAGTCTGAGCACACAGGCATGAATCTCCTCGGTGTACTACTGTATCACGTGATGTGCGCACGAACAGATTTTATGTAACAGATAAAAATAAGGGCATTCTGTATTTACAGTCTGCGTGACATTGCCTGACGGGTTGTGTTGCTCTGGGTGTGGGGTCGTTTTTCTTCTCGCTAAACTGCATGGTCTAATGATCAGATAGAGAGCGTTCTCAGTTTGAGCTTTAAGGATCAAGCCCCTCTGAGATGGGGAAAGAGACCTCTGGCAAAGTTTGTGCATTGGTTACAACTGCTTTGGAGATAACCAGGAAATGTGTGTTTGAGGTAAATATGATGAGGTTTGGCAGGGCTTATGTTTTTAGGAGGTGACCCCACAGAGATACACACACCTGTTTAGGCAAACTGCTATGGGGATGGGACCAGAAACAAGCTTACTTCCCCAACGAGGGATAATTAAATCAATTAACTCCTCCACACACTGGCAGCTGTGCAGCCCAGTACAGAGAGTGAGTCCAGTCCAGCCCGGTACAGAGAGTGAGCCCAGTCCAGAGAGTGAGCCCAGTCCAGAGAATGAACCCAGTCCACAGAGTGAGACCAGTACAGCCCAGTACAGAGAGTGAGCCCAGTCCAGAGAGTGAGGCCAGTCCAGCCCAGTACACCCTAGTACAGAGAGTGAGCCCAGTCCAGCCCAGGACAGCGAATGAATCCAGTCCAGAGAGTGAGCCCAGTCCAGAGAGTGAACCCAGTACAGAGAGTGAGCCCAGTCCAGCCCAGTACACCCTAGTACAGAGAGTGAGCCCAGTACAGCCCAGGACAGAGAATGAATCCAGTCCAGAGAATGAGCCCAGTCCAGAGAGTGAGCCCAGTCCACAGAGTGAGACCAGTACAGCCCAGTACAGAGAGTGAGCCCAGTGTAGAGTGTTGGTGTGTGGGTGAGCGGTGAGTAGTGGCTGGTGACTGGGGGGAGAGGCAGCTTTAGCCTCATGTTTGAATCTGCAGCAGCTTTCACTCCATTACAAGGGTTCGTTCACCTCTTCACCGTCACAGGCTCAGGGTGCGACTGTCAGAGTCTCTGTGTCACAGAGGACAAAGCTGACATGCAAAGGGGCTGTGTGCTGGAAAACTTCCTGGTGTGGGACACAGGCGAGTGATGCCAGGACCACGTCAGGGATGAGCAGTGTCAACGGGCTGATCATTTTCACTCTGTAACCTTTCCTTGTACATTTACAGTCTCAAATGTCAGAAGCAAGCTAACAAAAACAACAATCAAACTTTTTGGCTGCCCTGTCACCCCCTCTGTCTAGAGCCCTGATGCCTTCTCTGCCCAAGAGAGAACCTAGTCCTGGGAGAGTGCCGGGCAGGGCAGGACATTGCCACAGCTGCTTCTGTGGCCCCACAGGGCCCCTGCCCAGCCTGCAGGCTTCACCTGGAACCTGAGAGGGCAGGAGGCTAAGAGCAGGCAAGGAGTCCAGCCTAATAGTGCCAGGGCCAGCCGTGCCACGTTCACCATGTGACCCCTAAGCGGTAGCTGCCACACAGCACCTTCAGCTCCTGGGAGCAAAGTGCAGCTCTGCTGGTGGGCCAGCCCTCCTGCTCCCACTCCCTTCTCACTGTGTGATGTGATGCTGGAGGTGCAGCAGCTCCCCAGCACGAGGAGGCACAACTTGTGCTAAGGAAGACATGAGACCACGAGGAGGAGACGAGCAACTCCCTTTCTGGTGTTGCCTCTGGGCCTCCTGGCAGGTGCGTGGGGCCTTTTGTGTCTGGATTGTGTTTTCTTGAGTGACCTTAAACCACTCCTTTTGATTGTTCCAAGCATGTAGCCCGAAGCATTCTGCCTGAGGAAGTTGAGATCACGCAGGTAAAACGTGCAACAGCACACAGGGTGCTCAGTGCCGTGGAACTGACAGTGCTTCCCGGGCAGCCACGACCCTGAGTAGTGACAAGAGACACTCCCCATTGTGGTCCCAGGGAGAAGGAAGCTGGCCCGCCTGCTATCCAGGTCCGAGCCGGTACTGGGAGGTCCCTGTCCTACCCTGACCACTGGAGTGGCCCAGGTGGGTGCAGCCTCTCAGGCTCCTCTGAGCCCCTGCTTCACACCTGCCTAGAGAGTCCTTCCAGGCTGCCGTGACAGGAATTTGTGGTGGGAACTCAACAGAAAGAGTGTGAAGGCAGCTGGGACCTTCCTTCACCAAGGACATAACATTGCCAGGTACACTGAGATGATGCAGGTGTTGGGGAGGCCACTTCAGATGGCGGTACGTGCTGAGAAGGACACAGGGCACAGGGTACCAGAGGCTGATGGGCGGTGAGTTCAGAGAGTCGCCTTCTTGGAGGACGGGAGATGCTCAGATAGAACCACAGCTGCAGGCTGGAGGTTCAGGAGGGCCGGCTGATGGGCTGAGGAGGGTGAGGCCGGGGCCAGTGGCCGCAGGAAGGGTGCGTTTGGCCCCTGGTAGAATTTCTGCTCCCCAAGGACTGGGGTTACTGTCTGTCTCCTAACAGCTGTTCCTGTGCCTGGAACATGACCTGGCGAGAGGCAGGTGCTAAACAAATATCCTTTGAATGAATGGACAGTCTGAGTATGCAGATGCACAGGACAGACAGCGTCAGGCTGCAGATTCGGGGTTAAGTAGATTAGGAGGCAGAGAAAGGCATACAGGGTTTCTAAGCCCAACCTCCCAGTCCCCATAGGGCTCAGCTCCACACAAGCCTGTCTGTTCTCCCAGACACTGTTTTTTATGGTAAACTCCCTCTGGCCTTTGCTTACCTGTGTGTCCTGCTCTGCATGTCTTAAAAAGTGGCTCTGAGTCTGTTCCCACCACCTGCGCCTGGAGCTTCTTTATTCTTAAGCCAGGGAAGCCCCTTCCCTGCCTGGGGAGGGCTGGACCTTGTCCGTGCCGTGGACTCTGCTCTCTGCACTCGTCTGCCCATTCAGGTCACTGCCTCGTCCAGGACTGGGAGCATTGATGGGTCAGGGTGTCCCCGCTGATTCTAGCAGTCCGCCAGGCTGAGTCCCGCTGGCTGCATCGTGACACCGCTGCTTACCAGTGACACAAGGGCCACCCTAGAGCACGGGTCATGGAATGTGCACTGGCCTCAGCTGGACTTTGCAGTCGGGCCAAAAGCCAGAGGGTCGATGCTGTTGGTGCCTGTGTATTTCTTGTTTGGAGATATGTCTGTTTAGTTCTTCTGCCGTTTTTTCAATTGGGTTGTTTGGGTTTTTTGTTGTTGAGTTGTATGAGCTGTTTGTGTGTTTTGGAAATTAAGTCCTTGTTGGTCACATTATTTGGAAATATTTTGTCCCATTCTGTAGGTTGCCTTTTTCATCTTATTTATGGTTTCCTCTGCTGTGCCAAAGCTTGTAAGTTTGATTAGGCTCCCTTTGTTTATTTTTGTTTTTATTTCTGTTGCCTTGGGAGACTGACCAAAGAAACCATTGGTATGATTTATGTCAGAGAATGTTTTGCCTGTGTTGTCTTCTAGGGGTTTTTACAGTGTCATGTCTTTCGTTTATGTCTTCATTGCTGTTGCCTGTTCTCATTGGCTGCTGTGTCTGTCCCTCACCAGTTGGGACAAGTGTCGATTCGGTGGCTTCACTGGGTGGCCCCCTGCTGACCCCTGACTTGTGGGTGCATCCGGCAGTGGGCATGCTGGTGGTCTCTACGTGCTAGCTGATGTGACATGGCACTGAGGGGTCTTGGCTGAGGGTGTTGGCGACGGCCGAGTTGTCTGTGCTGTCGGCTTCATTATTGCCACCCATGTCCAACGCTGAGACTCACATCACAGAGGTTCCTGCGGGGACAAAGGGGAGGGGAGTTGGTAGTCTCAGCCAGTGTGACAAAGCAAACTAGCATAAAATCTAAAATCAAGTGTATCCCTTTTTAGTCTACTCATGATGGAGATGATAAATTGATATCAAGTGATACAAGTTCCAGTTCAAATACTTCATCCCAGTATTTTAATAGTTTCCACATGGTTTGCTTACTCTTCCAAAAATCTTTAGGGCATCCCTTCAATGTGACTGTCACTATCGGGGAACAGGTTCCCCTTGATGTAATTAACTTCAGGGACTGGGAAGCTGTTAAGTGCTGAAGGGGAGGGTGATGCTCCACACTCCCACCTTTCCATCATGCACTGTTCCCTTCTCCCCGCCCTTGTTAGGGGAGCCTTATCTAGCCACTGGCCACAGGGCTGGAGCTAGGCTGAGCACACGAACCAGACGGGGAGAAGTGGTTGGTCGGGGGCTGGCCCAATGGGTTAGGGGCATGTGTCCTGGTTGTTAGAACTGAGCCTCTTCTGTTTGGTCCACTGATGGCCTGAGATGGCCTTGGCCTCACGTGGGTGATCAGAACACAGCTCGTCTGCCCGCTGAGCAGCACAAGGTCTCACGTGAGTGATCAGAACACAGCTCATCTGCCCGCTGAGTGGCGTGGGGGCAGAGGAAGCAGCTGGTCCACTGATGGGGCCTGAGATGGCCTTGGCCTCATGTGTGTGATCAGAACACAGCTTGTCTGCCCACCGAGCAGCACAAGGCCTCACGTGCATGATCAGAACACAGCTTGTCTGCCCACTGAGCAGCGCAAGGCCTCACGTGTGTGATCAGAACACAGCTTGTCTGCCCGCTGAGCAGCATGGGGGCAGAAGAGGCAGCACTGGTGGCTGCTGGTTGCAGGTCGGAGGGGAAGGAGAGCATCCTCTCCCAGCTTCCTTTCCTGGGAAATGCCTGGTACTTTTCAGTCCTAGGTGTCGGTCAGAGACTCTGGGTTTGTGGATATGGCACCAACAGAAGCTTCCCAAGACACCGCGGCTGGAGGTGGGGCATGAGTTTGAGAGCGGGACGGCACCCCCGGAGGGAGAGGTTGGCCCTGGAATGGCCAGTCAGATTCCTGTTTTCAGGGGCAGGAGTTGGGAGCGTGAAAGGACAACCAGCAGCTGAGCAGGGATGGGGGCAGCCGTGGGAAGGAGGGCCTGTGAGCAGGAGGGACACAGCAGGGGCGGGGCTGCCAGTGGATGACCCTGGGCTGTGGGTGACCCCAGATAGTGGACAGTGGCAGTCCCACAATCCCAGAAGGGCCCCCTTGCTGTGAGTTGCTGCCTCCCCTGCTCCGCCCCAGTCCCAGCACTCTGGACCAGGGTCTCTACTGCTTGAAACCACAAAAGCCTTTGCAGTCCTGGAGCTGCCCTTGCTCGTCCCAAGAGGAACCTTCAGTGCAGTGAGATTTTCTTTGATATTCACACTTTAGTTTCCCAGAGTCTTCATATTTTCCCTGGTGGTGTTTCCATGTGTCACTAAGACCCTCCATTGTCTAATGGTGGGCTTCCTGTCACAGATCTCTCAGAAACCATCTGCTGGGTGAATGCAGGTTCGCCAGACCTCTCAGAGGCCGTCCACTGGACGAATGCAGGCTCTTGGTCATTCTGGTCTGTCACAGACCTCTCAGAGGTCGTCAAATGAATGTTCATTGCTCTGGCCTGTCCAAGACCTCTCAGAAGTCATCTGCTGGGTGCATGTGGGCTTGTGGTCACTCTGGCCTGTCATAGACGTCTCAGCTTCTCAGAGGCCATCTGTTGGGTGCATGTGGGCTTGCCAGACCTCTCAGAGGCCGTCCACTGGGTGAATGCGGGCTCGTGGTCACTCTGGTCTGCCACAGATCTCTCAGAGGCCGTTCACTGGGTGAATGCACACTCATGGTCACTCTCGTCTGTCACAGACCTCTCAGAGGCTGTCTGATAGGTGAATGTGGGCTCGTGGTCACTCTGGTCTGTCATGGACCTCTCAGAGGCCATCTGTTGTGTGAATGCAGGCTCGTGGTTGCTCTGGCCACACAGTCTCCATGGGGCTGTCAAGAGGCACTGTGTGGCTGCCCCAACTGGGGGCCCCTTATCCCACTCTTGCTGCCCACAAGCTAGGTCTAGACAAGGCCAGTCCCAGTGAGAAGCCGCTTTCTGACTTCATCTCACATCCCAGGAACTAGTCTTCCAGCCTAAGCAGGTCACTCGGGGTTTCCTGTGTTAGTGCTCATGGCTCACATCCCCTAGAGAGAGTGTTTGAGCTGGGGACACATGTCCCCTGCCACTGGACGTGACACAAGACCGTGTTCCCAGGGATGGACCAGAAAGGGCGATGGGAGAACCTCTGCCCTACTTGCACTGTGCCTCCAGCCCCTGCCTTCTCCCCACTCAGATATGGAATGTGGGAGAGAAGGAGGGGAACCTGGGTCCCCAGTGAGGCCCGCTCAGCAAAGCTGGGCCTCGGTCGGGCTTGGAGTGTGTGACCAAGAGTTTGCTCGACAGGGCGCCATGTTTAGAAGGCCTCCTACAGTGTAGGTTTTAGGGCTACATAGCAACTAAGTGCAGAGCATGGTGGCTGAGCTGGTAGCTCTGGATCCTGCAGGCTGAACGCTGAACCCTGAATGTTGGAAGATTGTCTGAAGTCACAGGACATGCTTGCTCTCTCTGCTGAGATGATCACAATGAGGACCCAGGTTCCCCCTCCTACTTTCTAGCAGCCATCAGACTGCAGCCACTCCTCACTGTGAACCCTGAGGAAACTCGGGAAGGAGAAGAATACCTGCCCTCCAGCAGCCATCAGACTGCAGCCACTCCCCACCGTGAGCAGTGAGGAAACTTGGGAAGGAGAAGAATACCTGCTCTCTAGCAGCTATCAGACTGCAGCCAGTCTCCACTGTGAGCCCTGAAGAAACTCAGGAAGAAGACAGGATATTTGCCCCAGATGGTGAAGTGTGTATCAAAAGGAATAATTTCAATGAGATGACTCTTGCATCTTCCCATACATAGAAAAGTGCTAAATTCCTTACCTTTAGATGCTGCCTCCAGTTTTGAAGTCCTAAAAGATTCTCACTGAATAAAACTTAACTCTCAACACCTATGTTATAAATATTTTTATGTCTACACATGTGAAGTAGACACTTTCCAAAGAACAACAGAAGACAAAGCTCAACATGCGGAACACTGGCACCAATGGTGGACACGCCCCCAAAGATGTAACTGATGGAGTAATTAGAACAGTCAGCACCCCTTTTTCCATAAGATTGTGGAATGGACACTGACAGTGGGGAATTGTTACAGGGAAGAACAAAATCTGACTCCAGGTTTTAAAATTAAAAAAAAAATTAAATCCTTTACTTTAAGCTTTGCTTCCTGTTGGCTTGTTTACTGTAAGGATACTGTCCATACGTAATGGCCTACCTCAGGAAACCCTGCCCTCTGCTTTTGTTCAGGACCTGTCCACCTGTGGATGGGTACAGGAAGGAAGAAAGTAACACATCTCCTCCCGAGCCTGGCCATTCCAGGAGATATTTGCCAGATTAATGGCCTTTTTATTTTATTTCCTTACCTCCCCAGCTCTGTGTCCTATAAAAGACACTGGCATCCAGACCCCAACAAGGTGGTTTCTTTAAAATATTAGTCTGCTGTCTTCTTGGTCTGCTGGCTTTCTAAGTAAAGTCATATTCCATGCCTCAGCACCTCACCTCTGATTTATTGACCTGTTGTATGGCAAGCAAAGCGAGCTTGGACTTGGTAATAATTCCACATGCCTTGCAGTCAAAAAATCAAAACATAAAATGGAAGCAATATGTAACAAATTCAATAAGGACTTCAAAAATGGACCATATCAAAAAGACCTGAAGCCAAAACCCAAAAAGAACTCAGTGGTTGTCTGAAATTTTTAGAAAAGGGGTTAGTACCCTCTTGCCAGTACCCCCTGAAGCCACACTGGACAGTTAGGCCCTGTCCATTCAGGACACCTTCTCCAGACCCCAGGTACTGCTGCCCCCAGTGCTCACCTGGATCTCAGGAGGTAGAAGAGACACAACCTAGGGGGTCTCTTCCCTTGTCCAGGGGAGCGTCACACTAGCCACCCTATCTCCCTGCCCATAATAAACACAGCATAAGGAGCGTCTTGTCGGCACCTGGGCCAGTGATGCTGTGAACACCTGGACTGCCTTGTCCTTGTGAGATGTGATATGAAGACAACACAGAAAGAGAATCAGCCAAGAAGGATCTGATCACGAGTAAACCCCTCTTCACAGGGACCCTGTGAGACCCAAGCACTTGCTCTGCTCACCCTGCACTGACTTTTGGGAACTGGCCTTTGTCATTCTCTGGGCAGGAGGTGGGAGAGACAACCTAGTCTTTCTTCTACCTCCTGAGACTCAGGTGGGCACTGGGGGCAGCAGAACCTTCATCTGGAGTCCAGAGAAGGTGTCTTGAATGGACAGGGCCTAACATTCAGTGAGGCCAGCCCTTGTCCATACTGCACTGACCTGCTGCAGGGTCTTGGGTTCCCTGGCATCCAGCTCACCCATCGCTAACCCCAGCTTGAGGTGTCTTGGGATCCCCTCGCTGGCAGGCACCCAGGAGTAGAAAGCTGCATACCCAGCGAGAAATAAAAATTTCCTTCTTAGTCTTCACACGAAAGGGAACTGTGAGCAGATGAAGCCACCAAAGAGAGGGCCAAGTTAACACTGAGGCTGAAGACCTGTTTCATGTTTCCTAGGCTCACAGGCACCCAGCACTTCCTGTTACCTACAGTAATTAGCGCTTTGTAGTTCCTTTTCACTTTCCTATATCAGACTTTACCCCCATTATCCCATCTGTGCCCATTCTTCCTTGGAGAAGTATATGGAAATATCTTTGAAAGCATCTTTGGCCTAAGAAAAATAATAGAGTTCATCAGTGACTTACTCATATAAGTCAGACTTTAGAGCTGGGCCTTCTCCTCCACCTTGGGTGCAGGGAGTAGCCTGAAGCTAGTGGATGGTCTCTGTGAGACAGGGATGAATAATTTCCTTCCCGACTGTGTCCTGCTTGACTGAGCAAACACTGAGCCTCCTAACTCTCCCTGGACACACAGCAGTCGATGATGCTAGTGTCCTGTTCCACCCCACTCTATCCCACCGTCTCAGACAGCACCAGGTACTCCCATCCTGTGTATGTTCACAGAGTTTACTCAGTGGCGCAGGCAAGCAGTCTGTGGTCCTTCAGGGACCACCTCCATGTCCTTCCTATAGAGCTGGCTTAGAGTCCAGCTTTGCCAGTCTGCCGCTCACCATGGGCTTCCACTCTGTTCTCCCAGTATCTCCCTCAATGCTCTCCTCTGGGGACCTGTTGGGGCTCATGGCCATGGCACTGCCTCAAGGCCAAGGTTACCTGTGGAAGAAGAAGATGCTGAGATAGCCTAGACCACTGTCCAGGGCCAGGTCTGTCTTCCTTGGGTGGAGTGTCCAGGGCAGGACAGTGTGGGGAAAGTCGGGGTGGGGGTATTGGTGGGATGGAGGGATCCTAACCAGCTATGGCAGACCAGCCTAATGTGAACTAGATTTGGTTTCTTTGATTCCCCTACAATTCAGCCCCTCTGAGGAAAGGCAGTGGGAGTATTGTGTCTGTGGGTGACGGAGGGAGTCCTGAGGAGACCTGGAAGCCCCTAACTGCTGGACTGGGGTCAGGTTGAAATCAGGGCTCTGTTCCAGTGCCGGGGAGGGAATATTTCTCCAGTGTTTTGGGGATCTCTGCCTGGGTACTCTGGGAAAATCTGGGCACAACATGGGTTCTACATCTAAGGGACAAGTTGCTAAGCTTCAGGAGATCTGGGTCACACCGGCTGAAGGAACTGGGGTTCCTCATAAGGAGGGGATTGGGGGGTCTTTTGGCTGATGTAGAATGCACAGGGTGAGAGAACTTGGGATCTTTGAGGCTGAGGAAATTGGGGATCTCTCATTAAGGGGCTTTAGGTGTCCAACATGCAGGACAGTTGGGGTCTTGAGCATGACAGGATTACGAGTTCCCAGGCTGAAGTATTCGGGGTCTCTGAGGATAAGGAAATTTGGTCTCTGCAGGTGCTGTTTTTAGGGTGCCTCAGGCTGAGGGGAATTGGGGTTCCTCTAGATATTTGGGGGTCGCAGCACTAGGGGATTCGGTGTTTCTTGGATTTGGGGTTTCCCAGCCTGGAATTGGAAGACGCCAGGCTAAGAGTTTACGAGGGTTTCACAGGGCGCTTTTCCGTCTATCCTCCGGCGCTGCCCAACCCGGCCCGGGGCGCGCCCGGACCTGGGCGTTGTCCAGCCGAGCCTAGTCCAGTCCTTCCGGGCTGAAGATGAGCGAAAGGCGAGCATCAGGCTTATACAGGCCTGTCAGGCACAAGCCTCCAATCGGCGTTGCGACCGAAGCAGCCCGGCCAATAGGCGCCGGGAGAGTGCGGAGCGCGCAGAAGGTCCCGCCCCACCGCTCGGGGATTGGCTGCTCTGCGTCTCGCGCGTGTCTGTCAGGAGGCCTTCAGCGCGCAGGCGCATCTTGGCAATTGTCTTTGCTTTCAGGCGCAGTCTTAGTCCTGGAACCTGAAGTCGGCGGAGGGTCCTCCTCAGGCAGGGTGTTTCCTTCCAGTTCCCTGAACTAGACTCTCGCCTCCACCAGACTTGAAATACTGCTCTCGAACTTTCTCCCAGGCCCACCTGTGCCCTACTTTGTCAAATCCAGTTTTGGGAAGAACTGTATGTGATGAGTTCCGCGTTATTCAGGGGAAAACTGTGTAATTAACTAAATCAGATGAGACACAAGATAAATAACATATGGACAAAGATTTAAACGCAACGCATGGAATAATAAGTATATTAGGAAAAACTTGGAGGATTTTTAACCTCAAAGTAGAAGCGGTACTGATGAATAATCTGTATATTTAATGTAGGTATAGGCTTCCCTGGTAGCTCAGACGGTAAAAAATCCTCCTGCAATATGGGAGACCTGGCTTCGATCCTTGGGTTGGGAAGATCCCCTGGAAGAAGGCATGGCAACCCACTCCAGTATTCTTGCCTGGAGAATCCCCATGGACAGAGGATTCTGGCAGGCTACAGTTCATGGGATTGCAAAGAGTTGGACATGACTGAGCGACTAAGCACAATGTAGGTATTAAAAGGCTTCAGAAATGAGCCATAAATAAAACCTCAAAGCCCTACCAGTGTTTTCCATAAAAGGAGGCATTGAACTGGAGGATGATGGATCCACAGAAGAGAATTTGTTTGACACCTACTGGCTTCACAAGATAAAATGGGGACACTGTTTCTGGCCCTTACTTAGCTTTGCTTGCAGAAAAATAACATGATTTCCATGTATTGGAAGCAAGACAACTGACTGTAGAATTATTATCAAGGGGGGCCAGGAGTGCTGGTTGGGAGTCTGGATGGAGAGATGTTACCAGAAAAGTGGATTTGCCTCTTGGGGGTTGTTGAACCAGAAGCTACAACTCAGCCAAAGCTCATCGGAAGGAAAGGTATATTACTTGAAGAAGTATGGAGAACATCAGGGAGTTTTCCAGAGCAATGTCTCTTCAAACTACAGTTCAGTTCAGTTCAGTTGCTCAGTCATGTCCAACTCTTTGCGACCCCATAAATTGCAGCATGCCAGGCCTCCCTGTCCATCACCAACTCCCGGAGTTCACTCAGACTCATGTCCATCGAGTCAGTGATGCCATCCAGCCATCTCATCCTCTGTCGTCCCCTTCTCCTCCTGCCCCAATCCCTCCCAGCATCAGAGTCTTTTCCAATGAGTCAACTCTTCGCATGAGGTGGCCAAAGTACTGGAGTTTCAGCTTTAGCATCATTCCTTCCAAAGAATGCCCAGGGCTGATCTCCTTCAGAATGGACTGGTTGGATCTCCTTGCAGTCCAAGGGACTCTCAAGAGTCTTCTCCAACACCACGGTTCAAAAGCATCAAGTATTAGGCTCTCAGCTTTCTTCGCAGTCCAACTCTCACATCCATACATGACTACTGGAAAAACCATAGCCTTGACTAGACGGACCTTTGTTGGCAAAGTAATTTCTCTGCTTTTCAATATGCTATCTAGGTTGGTCATAACTTTCCTTCCAAGGAGTAAGCGTCTTTTAATTTCATGGCTGCAGTCACCATCTGCAGCGATTCTGGAGCCCCCAAAAATAAAGTCTGACACTGTTTCCACTGTGTCCCCATCTATTTCCCATGAAAATGGGACCAGATGCCATGATCTTCGTTTTCTTGAATGTTGAGTTTTAAGCCAACTTTTTCACTCTCTTCTTTCACCTTCATCAAGAGGCTTTTTAGTTCCTCTTCACTTTCTGCCATAAGGGTGGGGTCATCTGCATATCTGAGGTTATTGATATTTCTCCCGGCAATCTTGATTCCAGCTTGTGCTTCTTCCCGCCCAGCATTTCTCATGATATTCTCTGCATATAAGTTAAATAAGCAGGGTGACAATTTGGGGAAGCTTTAATCTATTGGAACTGGCATGTTCAGGCTTCCCTGGTGGCTCAGATGGTAAAGAATCCTCCTGCAGTGCAGGAGACCTGGGTTTGATCCCTGGGTGGGGACGATCCCCTGGAGGAGGGCATGTCAACCCACTCCAGTATTCTTGCCTGGAGAATCCCATGGACAGAGGAGCCTGGCAGGCTACAGTCCACAGGGTCGAAAAGAGTTAAACACAACTGAAGTGATTTAGCATGCACACTGGCTCCATAGTGGCTGTTCCCAGTTGACTTTCCAGCATCGATGGAGAAGGGTTCTCATTTCTCCACACCCTCTCCAGCCTTGGTTCTTTGTAGAATGTTTGACAGTGGCCATTCTGATCGTTGTGAGGTGATAGCTCATTGTAGTTTTGATTTGGATTTCTCTAATATTTAGCAAGGTTGACAATGTTTCCTGTGATTTTTTTTAAAGGGTATGAATTAAACCTCTTGCAGATGACTTCTTGAATGTCTGCCCTGTTTTTCGATGAACACTCCTAGAACATTTTTTGAGGGCAGTTGTTTCCTCAACCCCACAGGCCTTCTGAATATTGTGTCCATCAGCACAGCTTTTAACGTTGCTGTTATGAAAAATGGCCACAGGGTGGCAGCATTTCTTCATGCCCCTTTTTTCTTTTACTTTCTCTGTAATTTCATTTTGATCTCATATTGGAATAGAGTTGATGTCCAATGCTGTGTTTGTATCAGGTGTACAGGAACTTAATTCAGCCATGCATAAACGCATATCTATTCCATTTCAGGTTCTTTTCCCCATATACAGAAGATCCTAAAACGTACTGAGAAGCAAGTCAGAGAAGAGAATAAAATGCAGCAAGATGTGGTGGAGGTGTTGGAAACAAATGGAAAATCCAAGAAATGTAATCCTGGAGAAGCAGGACTCTACAATATTTTTACATATTTATTTATTTATTTGTCTTTGTCAGCAGCTGAGCAGGGATGGGGGCAGCCGGGATCGTGACACTCGTGACGATCCCGTGACACTCGGGATCGTCATTGCATCCCACAAAGTCTTTGATTGAGATGCATAGACTCTCTAGTTGTGGCTTGTGGGCTAGTTGCTCTGAGGCCTGTGGGATCTTAGTTCCCAGACCAGGCATCAAACCTGACTCCTGCATTACAAGGTAGATTCTTAAACCCTGGATGCTCGGGGAAGTCCTGAAGGCTCTGCAAATTTAAAGCATGGAAACTGGATTTCGGGATTCTTGATGGTGGGTCCATTTTGTCTAAGAAACTGCCAGAGAAGCCACCCACCATCCCTATTGGCTTTGATTTTTAAACAGAGAAAAGAATCAAACAATGAGAAGCAAAGAAGGTATGGGAGGATAAACACTTTAAATTTCATGCGGAGCCTTGCCTTTCTTGCAGCTTGTTAGATGTTGTGGGTGTTCCTGGAAAGAAAGAAATTCCACTCATTGACCCCAGGTCACCTGCCTTTGTTCGGAAGAAGAGAACCCTCAAAACCCACCCAAGAAGATGAAGACAAGGAACAGCCAATAGTGATAAGAGCTTAACAATTGCCCCACTGCGGAGTACCTTTTAAGCCCAAAATCCCAGTGAGGAGAACTATGGAAATAGGCCCTTTCTCTTTTGATTCAAAAAATTCATTTACAGAAGGAGAAGAAAATAAAACAACTGCAGAAAGGGGAGGTGCCCAACTTCTAGGCACTTCCTTTGCTTCATTTTAACACCATTAACCTGCAGGAGAAGATGGAGAACACAACTCAGGCTGAGCCTTCTGCTTGGAGCCTGGCAGAAGAGGTGCTTGAAGGCATAGACTTGGGTTCTCTCCATGCCCTGGTGACAAGGAAGGCTCCTCCTGGTGTGAAGGAGAGAGCAGCTGGTTCCCACATGGTATCTGCAGCCGAGTCTAGTGGTGGAGTTGACGGGAGAACTTGGGTGGTACCCACATAGTCAAGGGCTGCTCACTTACAGTAATTTGTGTGGCTTCCATCCTCCTCCTGTGTTTTATAAATGTCAAAATATATAGTAATTTATTCACTTAAAGTGTAATTTTTACTGCTTTTATCCTTTACTTTTTATATTTAAATCTAAAAATAAAGATACTTGATTTTGTTTATAGTTTATGTCTGATTCTTTTCTCTTCTCTGTGGAAAATGAATTTGGAGTTAAGGGACCCTTTGCTATGAGGGGGGAGCCTTGTTAACCGCCTGATGAGTATGAGACTTGACTGATGTGTCCCTCACCGAGGCTGTCTGCTGGCTTCTGGTGGAGCTGCTGTTCAGGCACCTTCTTCCTTTGTTGGTGCTGACGATAAGGGAACGCTGAGCAGGACATGTTTTAAGTCCTCCTGTGACCTAGGCTGGAATCAATATGTTTGTTGCTGGGGTCCAGCCCCAGCAGGATCCAGGGGTACCCTCAGGATGACGGCATCGGTGATAAGGAAAGTAAAAAAAATGGAGAGAAAGAGGCTTGATCTTCCTTGGTTTACACAGAAAGCCATTAAAGCTCCTGGCACGGAACTTGCTCTGTTCACGGAGGCCGCAGGCGCCCTCTCGGTGGGGTGAGGACGCAGGACACCCCCTCCCTGGTGAAGATGCAGGGCGCCTTCCCGATCAGGTCTTAGAAGCCCAGGCAAAAAAGTGAATTCAGAGAGCCCCTGTGCCCCAAAGAGTCATCCTGAAAGAAGAACAGAGAGAGAAAAGGAGAGAAAAGGAAAAAAGAATGACATGGGGAGACCAAGCTTCGGTGAGCGAGGCCCATAAATTTATTTTCAAAAGGAACTTTTATACCTTGACTTGTACATAGAGGGAAATGAAAGATTCAAAATCATGCAGAGTCAGCCCAAACATTACATCTGTTTTGTCTTTATCAAAACCAGGATTTTTTCTGCATACCTTTCCCACAAACACTGTTGTGTATATTATCTTCTGGCCTTGGAGACCTGTGGACATTTTATGACCCTTTTTTGATAAAGGCTGATCAGCCAGAAAATTTATTTTCCCTTGAAGTGTTTTTTATTTATATTTCTAATCTATGTCAGCCTCAGAAAGTGCTAAACAGAGTTATATTCTCACGGAGCAAAGGTGCAGTGAGTTACAAGAAAGAAAGAACCAATTAGCTCAAAGGTCTGATGTGGTTAATTCCAAGGCTACTACTTGTTTTTTTACATTCCAACTATGTTAACTAATGCACTCCCAGGTGCACAATGGATAAGGGATATGGGCACTTGGCAGCAAGCCTTGGCTCAACAATGAAATCCTACACCAGCACTACTCTAATAGTTTTTAACTCTTTGAAAGGCTGTATATTTTTAGAATGTTTTAGGCTTCCCGTGTCTCTCACAATTGGGAGGCTGTGAACAATCACATGCATAGCTGCAAGAGTCTAGATAAACCTGTCAGGCAAGCTAGAAAGCCATCAGAGGGGTTTGAATTGAAACACTCCTATCGTGCCCAGGAGACTTATTAACTAAAGCCCTAAGTTGACTTTTTCCAGAGAAAGGTGGTCGGGGATAGCCCCCTGTTAATGTCAGAAGAGTTGGTGAAAGGCACTAAATAGTAAGACAGACAGATTCTGGTTTTGGGGTAGATGCTCGAGCAGATCCAGGGAATCCCTCGAGGCCTGATCTGCCTTTGCCTGTCAGGTTCTCTCCGCATGACCTTTGTCATGGGTGGGATCTCCCGTGGTGACTCCCGGCAGTTTGTCTTACTAAAAATTAAAAAAAAAAGAGACAGTTCCATACTCCTCTCCACAGTGATTCTTAGCCTTTACATCTCATCAGCACCATAGGTATTCGCTTTCCTCCATATCTTCTCCACCATTTACCTTTGTAGACTGAGGATGGCCTTTCAAACAGGTGCAGAGTGTTCCCTCTCTGTGGTTTTGATTTGCATGTCTCTAACAATTCCTGATGTGCATCTCATTTTCATGGATTTTGATTTTAACTAGTGTGTGTGGAATTGACCGTGGACACTTTCTTCTTCACAGTCTGCCCAGTTTTTATTTATTTTCAATTAGTTCAGTTCAGTTCAGTCACTCAGTCGTGTCGGACTTTTTGCAACCCCATGAATCACAGCACGCCAGGCCTCCCTGTCCATCCCCAGCTCCCGGAGTTCACCCAAACTCACGTCCATCGAGTCGGTGATGCCATCCAGCCATCTCATCCTCTGTTGTCCCCTTCTCCTCCTGCCCCCAACCCCTCCCAGCATCAGAGTCTTTTCCAAAGAGTCAACTCTTCACATGAGGTGGCCAAAGTATTGGAGTTTCAGCTTTAGCATCAGTCCTTCCAAAGAACATCCAGGACTGATCTCTTTAGAATGGACTGGTTGGATCTCCTTGCAGTCCAAGGGACTCTCAGGAGTCTTCTCCAACACCACACTTCAAAAGCATCAATTCTTCGGCGCTCAGCTTTCTTCACAGTCCAACTTTCACATCCATACATGACCACTGGAAAAACCATAGCCTTGACTAGACGGGCATTTGTTGGCAAAGTAACATCTCTGCTTTTGAATATGCTAGGTTCAGTTAGTTACCCATGGAAATTTTTAAAGTGCCGGTATCATTTAGAGCCCAGCAATCCTTGTGAATACGAAGTGTTCATAAGTGTGGCAGTGAAATAAGAAATAGTTTTCTTTTTCTCTTTTGCCTTTTGAGTCCTTCTCTACTTTAACTGTTCCTGATCTACAGTCTGCATTGATAACTAAGTTTCCTTCTTTACAGAAGACTAATCTGTTATGTAAGCTATATCCTGCATCTGTGTGTGTGTGTATGTTAGTTGCTTAGTTGTGTCTGATTCTTTGTGATCCCATGGACTGTAGCTCACCAGGCTCCTCTGTCCATGAAATTCTCCAGGTAAGAATACTGGAGTGGATTGCCATACCCTTCTCCAGGGATATCCCCCACCTATCGCCCTCTAACTCTGCATGAGCCATACTTTGCATCTATTATCTTTTAATTTCATGCTAGTCACATCCTTAAGTTAAGTAATGCTTAACTTTATGTTACTCTTTCTGCAAACCTTCCCTTGTCATGTGTTTGTCCCTCTTTTTGCATTACGGAGAGAAAGGCACAGTGCAATCCACAAAAGGCAATGGATCCAACTCCTGGGACTGCCTGCCAGACCCAAGTTATTGGGCTCGCTGACACAGCCTGTTGACTGTTTTGAAACAATGCAAAAAGAAAGCATACAGGATCCTTACGTGTTTGCTCTTTATCTCCAGCCTCTGACTGTGAGCCCTAACTGTGTGATCCCCTTGACTCCCTATTGGGGGAGACACAGTTCTTGAGCATAAGCCTACTGTGTTCTCTCTTCTTCCAGCTTGGGGATTAAAGCCATCCTTCTATTTCCTCCAAAAAACATTTATTTCCACAAAGGTATAAGGTTCCCATATTCTTGTTCCTTTTTGCATTGTTTCAAAACAGTCAGTAGGTTAATCTTCTGCAAAGAAGGAAACTTAGTTATCAATGCAGACTGCTAGATCAGGAACCGCTAATGTAAAGAAGGAATCAAAAGGCCAAAGAGAAAAGACTTTTATTTTTATTTCACTGCAGCATAAGCAATAGCTTTAAAGTTTCTGTTGCAGGAAATGGTCACAAGGAGACAGGATTTCTTCACGCCTTACTCCTGTTACTACAGTAACCAGAACCTTAGGGTTACTCCTAGTCTGTGGTTTCTTCGGACAGGTGCCAGAAGCCTGTGTCTCATTAATCCTTTTTTGTTTGTTAAACTTAATGTTTACTTCTTTTGGAGGCTAGCTGACCTACAGTGTTGTGTTTGTAGGTGGAGAGATTCTTCATTGGTTATCCCCATACACATTGATCCATCTTTGCTTTTATCACATACACGTTATTATAGAGTGTGTAGTACAGCACCTTTCCCAAAGTAGGTCCATGTTGATTCTATATTCTACATGTATTTGTGACTATACATTAATCCCAGCCTCCTAATTTATCCCTTCCACCCACAACTCCCCTTCAGTAACCATGCTTGTTTCCTAAGACTGTGCGTGTATTTTGCTTTTATAAAATAGCTCATTGGTATCAGTTTCTCCTTCTGAAGTACTTCACTTACTATGATTGTCCTAGATTATCCCTGCAAATGGCATTTTTTTCATGGCTGAATCATATTCCATTCTATGCATATATGACTTCTTTATTCATTCATCTGTCCATGTACACTTTGGTTACTTCCATATCTCAGCTATTGTAAATGCTGCTCCAGTGCATGCTTGTGTGTGTGTGTGTGTGTTGTTGCTGTTCAGTCACTACTTCTTTCTTGCAAAACTGAGACAGACCCCACAAGACACTCAGTCCCCTTTTACCTCCCTCAGCCTCTGGCACCCACCATTCTGCTTTCTGTGAATACGGAGCCGACTGCTCTAGGGGCTTGTATGAGTGGACTCAAACATCATTTGTTCTTTCGTTTCTGGTTTATGTCACTGAGCATAATGCCCTAGGGTTCATCCACGCTGTAGACTGTGTCAGAACTGCCTTCCTTTCAGGCTGGACAACATTTATTGTGTGAATGGACCATGGTCTGCTTGTCCATTCTTCTGTTGAGGGACCCAGGGAATATCTACATTCATCTTTCACGTCTTGTAATATTTGTGGAATAACTTCAGAAAGTCCCGTGATGATCCAAAAGTCACTCACCATTAACTACTTTATAAACTTTTTTATTTTGAAACCCATCAAAGCTCAGAAGAAGGGAAGAATGCGTGTGAGCTTCACTTGTGTTTAGGAATGAACGCCTTAGGGTATTCATTTTACTCCCCGTGTGTGTGCTATGCGTGTGTGCGCGCCTGTTTGCAGACATGTGCTGTTTGTGTGCATGGTGTAGGTGCACAGCGCATTATGTGTGCAGCATGGGCGTGTGTGTTTTTGTGGTAATGGATCATGGGCTGGGGGCTTGGGGCTCAAGCTGGGCAGGCGGGCGCAAGTGGGAGCTCCCTGTGGGTTCTTTGCTCTGATGGTGTCTATGCCTCACCTCTGCCTGCATTCTCCACTTGGATGCAGCGTGGTGCCCTGTGGGTGTCAACCCTGGCACGAAGTCACTTGACTGTGAGCCTAGGAGGTGTCAGGCTCCCTACCCCACCACCCTGCGGGGAAGCAGGACTTGAGCGCGCTCCATCCCTAACTGACCATCAGGATGGATGGACCCGCTCTCCCCGCTGGACCCTGCAGGACTGTCCTTCTTGGGAGACCAGGGCAGCGCCTCCTGCTGGAAGCCTGGGACGCTGCAGCCAGGCCACTTCGATCTGTCCTGCTGCGTTCCATGAGGTTCCTGGCTCTCCCCTGGACCCTGACCACCACGTGGCCACAGAACCTGGTCACGGTTTTGTTTTGCCCATTGAAATGTTTAGCGACAAAGCTTTTGTTCTGTTTCCTGATGTGGGTGACGTGTGGAGTCCAGTGATGATTTCTTCTTCAAGAAAGGTACATCCTCGTTCTCCCATGTGGGTGAGCCCCCTGTCCAACGATGAGCGACCCCAAGTGTGTGACCTGTGCCTCCTGGGAGTGCAGCCCTAAGCTGCTTTGAACCTGACCAAGTTCTGTCTACACGGTAGATTCAGACCTCTGCAAGTCCTGACTACACTGATTATGTTTAGATGAGACCGTGTGCTTATACACTGAGAACATTTACACCTGACCGGGTTCTCTGTGCAGTAGGACATGGAGACCTGGGTAGAGACCCGTCCTGGCCTCTGTCCTGGAAAACTCTGTGCCTGTATCTGAATGTCAGTGCTCAGATGTCTGGGGTCTGGAGCTGAGGTGGGTTTCTCTGGGTAACCGTGGGGCTCCATGGCCCTCCCAGGGGTCAGTGCTGAGGTAGGGCTCTTAGTCTTTCCTTCTGATGAGTTCACCTCCCCTGGGGCTCACCGAGACACCTCAGGCAGGCTACCTGGTTGTTGTTCAGTCTCTGAGTTGTGTCCAACTATTTGTGACCACATGGACTGCAGCACTCCAGGCTTCCCTGTCCTCCACTATTTCCTGGTGTTTGCTCAAACTCATGTCCATTGAGTTGGTGATGCCACCCAGCCATCTCATCCTCTGTTGTCTCCTTCTCCTGCCTTCAATCTTTCCCAGCATCAGGGTCTTTTCAAATGAGGCAGTTTTCCCCATCAGATGGCCAAAGTATTGGAGCTTCAGCTTCAGCATCAGTCTGTCCAATGAATATTCACAGTTGATTTCCTTTAGGATTGATGGGTTTGATCTCCTTGCAGTCCAAGGGACTCTCAACAGTCTTCTCCAGCACTACACTTTGAAAGCATCAGTTCTTCGGTGCTCAGCCTTCTTTATGGTCCAATTCTCACATCCATACATGACTACTGGACAAACCATAGCTTTGACCATATGGACCTGGCTTGATTACACATTGGGGGCCCGCCGACCACAGCCATGGTGTCCTGACCAAGTGAACATGTGACCCCAGGTTGGGGGGTCTGGGGACTGTGTGAGTCTCACCCCATCTGCATGGGTCAGAATCATATGCAGAGGGAGACCATACACTCAAAGCTAAGAAAAAGGGAAGAATACATGTGAGCTTCACTTGACTTGTGTTTAGGAAATGCATTACAGTATCATTTTATACAGGCTGTGCCTATTCCCTCTTTACCCCTGTGAGGTTCTCCATCCCTGGGGCTCCTTGAGATTCCTCAGGTGAGCTACCTGGTAATTATTCCAATTCACCAGCACGAGCATGGCAAGAAGGGAGCAGGTGTGCCTGCGCAGTTGATTGCAGGGCACACGAATCAGACAAAAAGCCAGTGAGCAGCAGGTGAGGCTGCTGCTGTGATCTCCTTCCAGTAGACCGCCCATGCTCAGCAGCGACCAGACCTCCCCTCGTCTTCCAGTGCAGCGTCTGGTGTGTTTTCACAGCACCTCAGCCAGCACCAAGGTAGTGTGTTCAGCATTATCGTGACAGCTGTAAAAAAAAGTTAATATCACATAGAACCAAAGGGAAAAGAGGAGAACTTCTCTGGGACAAGTGTGGGGGAAGGAGACCTCCCCCCCCCCCCCCGACACTTCTATCTACCAAGCCAGGCGCTTATAGGAACTCACTCATTCCACTGTAGGGGCCCAGCCAGCAGAGACCTGCTGTCCTAACCAAGGGTCTTGCCACCCCAGGTGCAGGGTCTGGGAGGGGTCAGCCTGGTCAGCCATTGATTTTCTCAGTCTGTGAGTCTGTTTCTGTTTTGTGAAGACTGTGGAGACTGTGGACATGTGACCCCAGGTACAGGGTCTGGGAGGGGTCAGCCTGGAGACTGTGGACATGTGGCCCCAGGTGCAGGGTCTGGGAGGGGTCACCCTGGAGACTGTGAACATGTGAGCTCAGGTTCAGGGTCTGGGAGGGGGTCAGCCTGGAGACTGTGGACATGTGAGCTCAAGTTCAGGGTCTGGGAGGGAGTCAGCCTGGAGACTGTGGACATGTGACCCCAGGTGCAGGGTCTGGGAGGGGTCACCCTGGAGACTGTGGATGTGTGAGCCCACGTGCAGGGTCTGCGGATTGTGTGGGTCCCACCCCATCCACAGGGTCTGGATCCTGTACCGAGAGGCCCTCATGTCTGCCCTTTACCTCAGTGTGTCTACTCCGCTCTGAGATTTCCAACATCTGAATTGAGGGTGTTGCCCAGCTTAACCTGTGGTCCTTTTACGTCTCTTCATATTGTCACGGTCACATGAGGTCAGGCACCTCTGAGTGAGTTGCTGCTCTGCATTCCGCTGAAAGAAAACCTTTGTGGTTTTCTTTGATATTAATGTGTCACATTACTGTCATATATCTAATTCATAGGGTCACCACTGTCTGGTTTCCTCTAGACTGAGTTCATGTAATTTAATGTGTAATTTATTGTTATTTTATATTGGGGGTAGAGTTGATTTCCAATGTTTTGTTTTAGGTGTACACGAACTTGATTCAGTTATACATAGATGTATATCTATTCTTTTTCTATTTTTTTCCCCCTCATATAGGCTATTACAGTTTGTTCAGTAGAGTCCTCAGTTCTATTCAGTAGGTCCTTTTTTGTTATCAACTTGATGTATATTAGCGTGTATATTTTCATCCCAAACTCTTAATTTATCCGTCCTTTCTACCTTTCCTTTGATAGTTATAATTTGATTTTCTCAGTCTGTGAGTCTGTTTCTACTTTGTTAATTAGTTCTTTGGTCTGAACTTACAGATTCCACCTGTACGTGATATCTTAGATTATTTGTCTTTTCTCTCTGAAAAGTATTTATAGTATGATACTTTCTTGGTCTATCCAGGCTGCTGCCAATATCATTATCTCGTTCCGTTTCATGGCTGAGTAGCATTCCATTGTATCGATGTACCATGGAGTCTTCATTTTTCTGTCCATGGACATTTTGATGGATTCTGTGTCTTGGCTATTGTAATAGTGCTGTCCTGAAAATCAGGGTGCACGTGTCATTTTGAATGGTGATTTTCTCTGGACCTAAGCTGAGGAATGGGGTTGCAGGATCATATGATACCTTGATGTTTAGTGTTTCAAGGAAACTCCACACTGTTTTCCATCGTGGCCTTACCATTTACATCCCACCAAGACTGTGGGAGGATTTTATTTCCTATACATTCTCTGAAGTAATTATTCTTTGTCGCTCTTTTCGATGATGGCTCTTGTGACCAGTGTGAGGTGAGACCTCATAGTTTTGTTTGGCATTGATCTAATAATTACTAATATGGAGTATCTTTCCATGTGCTTTTATTATTATTTTACACCTTGTGAGAACAATTTACCTCTTCAATCTGGCTTCTTTAAAGTTGGCCCTGTTTGGAATATTTTTTCTGATGATTTACCCCAGGACATTTCTTGAGGGCAGGTGTCATTTACAGCCCTCTCGGACTTGTGACTATTATGAGTCCTTTAGCATCTGTTTTAAGGTGTATATATTGATCTGAACCAGCTAATTACTCCCTGTCCCTCTGCCTCTGTTTTGGTTACCATGAGTTTCTTTTCTGAGTCTGTGGGGCTGTTTCTCTTTTGTAAAGAAGTTTGTTTGTATCCATGTTTAGATTCCACAGGAAGTAATATCCTGTACTTGTCTTTCTCTTTCACTTACTTCACTTAGTATGATTATCTCAGTTTCTTCCCAGTAACTGGAAATGGCATTATTTCATCCTTCTTTACGTCTGAGTAATACTGCATTGTGTACATGTGCCCCATTTTCTGTCTTCATTCATCTGTCCTGTACACTTAAGTTGCTTCCATGTCTTGGTTATTGTACTTAGTGCTGCCATGATCATTGGGTGAAGGTGTCTTTTTGAATTTTGGCTTTCTCTGGATCTGTGCCTAGGTATGGGATTGCTGGCTCACTGGGTACTTCTGTGTGTAGCTTTTTAAGAACCTCCATAATCTTCTCCCTAGTGGGTGTACTGACTGACATTCCCACCAACAGTGTAGGAGGGTTCCCTGTTCTCCACACCCTCTGCAGACTTTATTGTTGTAGGGTCTTCAGTGTGGCCATTCTCATCAATGTGAGGTGATACCTCATTGTACATTTGATTTGCCTTTCTCTAAGAACTAGTGATGCTGAGCATCATTTCATGTGCTTTATAGCCATCTCTGTGACTTCTTTGGAGAAATGTGCATTTATTCTTTGGCTGATTTTTTATTGTTGGTTTTTTTTTTTTTTATATTGAGCTGTACTAGTGGTTTGTATGTGTTGAAGAGAAATTCCCTATAAGTATCTTTGTTTGCAAGATTTTTTTTTTCTATTCTGAGGGTTGTCTTTTTCTTTCACTGACAGTTTCCTTTGCTGTGCAGATGCTTTTAATGTTTATTAGGTCCCATTTGTTTATTTTTGTTTTATTTTCATGATTCGACAAGGTGGATCAAAAAAGAACTTGCAGCATTTTATGTCAAGGCATGTACTCTTTTCCTCAAGAGTTTCATAGTATCTGTCCTTTTATTTAGATCTTTAATCTGTTTGGAGTTTATTTTTGTGTATGGTGTTAGGGAGCATTCTAATTTCATTCTCATTTTCATTGCTAAGGAACCTGCCCGATGTCCTCTATAGGGGCTGCTCCCAATTTCCATTCCCAGCATCAGTGGAGGAGGGTTCCCTTCACTCTACACCCTTTCCAACATTTATTGCCTGTAGAGTTTCCATCTATGGCCATCCTGACTGGTGTGAGGTGATACTTTCTTGAAGTTTCGATTTGCATTTCTCTCATATTGAGTGATGTTGACATTTTTACATGTGACTTTTTTTTAAAACAGTGTGAGTTAAACTTATTCAAATTGGCTTCTTGAATGCCTGCGCTGTTTTTAATATTTTTCTGTTGACCTCCCCTAGGCCATTTCTTGAGGGCAGGTGTTTTTTACTTAGAGCCCCCAGGCCTAGGGAATATTAAGTGCCAATGAACAAAGGCAAAATGGCTGTCTGAGGAGGCCTTAAAAATAGCTGTGAAAAGAAGAGAAGCGAAAGGCAAAGGAGAAAAGGAAAGTTATACCCATTTGAATGCAGAGTTCCAAAGACTAGCAAGGAGAGATAAGAAAGCCTTCCTCAATGATCAATGCAAAGAAATAGAGGGAAAAAATAGAATGGAGAAGACTAGAGATCTCTTCAAGAAAATTAGAGCTACCAAGGGAACATTTCATGCAAAGATGGGCACAATAAAGGACAGAAATGGGATGGACCTAACAGAAGCAGACAGTATTAAGAAGAGGTGGCAAGAATACACAGAAGAACTGTACAAAAAAGATCTTCACGACCCAGGTAATCACGATGGTATGATCACTCACCTAGAGCCAGACCTCCTGGAATGTGAAGTCAAGTGGGCCTTAGGAAACATCACTATGAATAGAGCTAGTGGAGGTGATGGAATTCCAGGTGAGCTATTTCAAATCCTGAAAAATGATGCTGTGAAGGTGCTGAACTCAATTCGCCAGCAAATTTGGAAAACTCAGCAGTGGCCACAGAACTGTAAAAGGTCAGTTTTCATTCCAATCCCAAAGAAAGGCAATGCCAAAGAATGCTCAAACTACTGCACAATTGCACTCATCTCACACACTAGCAAAGTAATGCTCGTGTGGATCACAATAAACTGGAAAATTCTTCAACAGATGGGAACACCAGAGCACCTTACCTGCCTCTTGAGAAATCTGTATGCAGGTCAGGAAGCAACAGTTAGAACTGGACATGCAACAAGAGACTGGTTCCAAATAGGAAAAGGAGTACATCAAGGCTGTATACTGTCACCCTGCTTATTTAACTTATATGCAGAGTACATCATGAGAAATGCTAGGCTGGAGGAAGCACAAGCTGGAATCAAGATTGCCGGGAGAAATATCAATAACCTCAGATATGCAGATGACACCACCCTTATGGCAGAAAGTGAAGAAGAACTAAAGAGCCTCTTGATGAAAGTGAAAGAAGAGAGTGAAAAAGTTGACTTAAAGCTCAACATTCAGAAAACGAAGATCATGGCATCTGGTCTCATCACTTCATGGCAAATATATGGGGAAACAGTGGAAACAGTGTCAGACTTTATTTTTCTGGGCTCCAAAATCACTGCAGATGGTAACTGCAGCCATGAAATTAAAAGACGCTTACTCCTTGGAAGGAAAGTTATGACCAACCTAGATAGCATATTCAAAAGCAGAGACTTTACTTTGCCAACAAAGATCCGTCTAGTCAAAGCTATGGTTTTCCCAGTAGTCATGTATGGATGTGAGAGTTGGACTGTGAAGAAGGCCGAGCGCTGAAGAATTGATGCTTTTGAAGTGTGGTGTTGGAGAAGACTCTTGAGAGTCCCTTGGACTGCAAGGAGATCCAACCAGTCCATCCTAAAGAAAATCAGTCCTGAATATTCATTGGAAGGACTGATGCTGAAGCTGAAACTCCAATACTTTGGCCACCTGATGTGAAGAACTGACTTTTTTGAAAAGACCCTGATGCTTGGAAAGATTGAAGGCGGGAGGAGAAGGGGATGATAGAGGATGAGATGGTTGGATGGCATCACCGACTCAATGGACATGAGTTTGAGTAAACTCTGGGAGTTGGTGATGGACAGGGAAGCCTGGCATGCTGCAGTCCATGGGGTTGGGAAGACAGGACTGAGCGACTGAACTGAGCAAAGGATTTTAAATTGTTGTTATGGGAAATGGCCACAAGGCGGCGGCATGTCTCCATGCCCCTACCCTGGTTACTGGGGGAACCAGAGCCTTAGGGAAAGTCCTGTTCCTGCATTGTCAGTTACAGTTCAATGTACCAGAAGCACCCAAGGCTTGTCTCCCATTCCTTCTTCCTTCCTTACCCTATCCCCTGGACACATCCCAATTCCTGCAACACCACTCTGTGGAGGGTGCTTTCCTCATAGGTGGGGTGACCCTAAGGAGGGAAGCTGGAGGTGGGAACCCCACCACCTGGAAATGTGGAACCCAGGGGGCTTTTCAAAGCTCCTCCAGCCCAGAGGCTCCACATCCTTTGGGTGCAGTAGGTGTAGTTTCACTGCAGGAGGACCCGCCAGGATCTGGGGGTTGTGGGCTGGTGTAGAGGGGAACTGGCTCACCAGGTCCACGGCGCAGGGCTCCTTGGCTGGCACATCCTCCCCAGCTCCCTCAGCCCTAAGACAGTCCATCCAAGGGACCCTGGCCTGCCCAGACTTCAGGGGTGTGGCAGCAGCCCAGGTCACTAAGGCCTGAAGGGAGTACAGTCAGCATTCTCTTTTTGTAGAGAGCATTCTCTTTTGTAATTTGTATTTTGTAATGATGTAGAGGCGTTTGGAGAAAGCAATGGCACCCCACTCCAGTACTTTTGCCTGGAAAATCCCATGGACGGAGGAGCCTGGTGGGCTGCAGTCCATGGGGTCGCTAAGAGTTGGACACGACTGAGCGACTTCACTTTCACTTTTCACTTTCATGCATTGGAGAAGGAAATGGCAACCCACTCCAGTGTTCTTGCCTGGAGAATCCCAGGGATGGGGGAGCCTGGTGGGTTGCCGTCTATGGGGTCGCACAGAGTCGGACACAACGAAGCAACTTAGCAGCAGCAGCAGCAGAGGTGACTTACAATGTTGTAGGGTTTATTTGTTTCTGGTGTACCGCAACACGATTCAGTCATGCGTAGTGATGCAATGTTCTAGTGATGCATAGTACATGTTCTTTTTTGGGTTCTCTTCCCATGTAGTTTTTATGCAGTGTTGATTAGGGGTCCTCGTCCTATAGTGGGTTCTTGCTGATTATTTTACAGAGTCGTGTGTGTATGTTCATCTCCACCTTCTCATTTCCTTTGCCCACCACCTTTCCCTTTTGGTAACCATAAGGTGCTTTGCTATGTTGTAAGGCCATTTCTTTTTGGTAAAGAAGTTCATTTGTATCCATTTTTAGAATCCACCTCCAAGAAATATCATATGATACTTGTCTTCCTTCGTCTTACTTACTTCACTTAGTGTGATCGTCTCTACTTCTTTCCTGTTGCTGGACGTGGCGTGATGTCACCCTTTTATGGCTGAGCGATAACTGCTCTGTGCGTGTATCCCATCTGGTTTACCCATCCATCTGTCTTTACCCACTTAGGCTTCATCCATGTATTGGCTATTGTACACAGTGCTGCCATGACATTGGATGCACCTGCCTTTAAAATTATCGTTTTCTCTGGATCTGTGCCCAGGACTGGGATTGCTGGATCCTATGATACTTCACTCTTTAGTTTTTAATGACCCTTTGTCCTGTTTCTCCTTCATGGATTTAATGACTTTCATTCCCACCAACAGAGAGGAGGGTTCTTTTTCCTCCATTCCTTCTCCAGCATTTATTGTCATAGATTTTCTGTGCTGACCATTCTGGCGTGTGTGAGGTGATGGCACTTCTGATTCACAGTTCTCCAATACTTACAGATGCGGAGCGTCTTTTCATGTGCTTCTTGGCCATCTCTATGTCTTCTTTGGGGAAAGGTCCATTTAAATCTTGTGCCCCTATTTGACTGGGTTGTTTCTTTGATATCAAGGTGCATAAGCTGTTCGTATGTTTTGGAGAGAAATTCCTCATGGGTGTCTGTTTGCACATATTAGTTTCATTATGGCGCTTGTCTTTTTGTTGTGTTTATGGGTTCCTCTGCTGTGCCAGTGCTTTTAAGGGGAGTTAGGGAAACAGTGGAAACAGTGTCAGACTTTATTTTGGGGGGCTCCAAAATCACTGCAGATGGTGATTGCATCCATGAAATTAAATGATGCTTACTCCTTGGAAGGAAAGTTATGACCAACCTAGATAGCATATTAAAAAGCAGAGACATTACTTTGCCAACAAAGGTCCGTCTAGTCAAGGCTATGGTTTTTCCAGTGGTCATGTATGGATGTGAGAGTTGGACTGTGAAGAAAGCTGAGCACCGAAGAATTGATGCTTTTGAACTGTGGTGTTGGAGAAGACTCTTGAGAGTCCCTTGGACTGCGAGGAGATCCAACCAGTCCATCCTAAAGGAGATCAGTCCTGGGTGTTCATTGGAAGGACTGATGCTGAGGCTGAACTCCAATACTTTGGGCCACCTCATGCGAAGAGTTGACTCATTGGAAAAGACTCTGATGCTGGGAGGGATCGGGGGCAGGAGGAGAAGGGGATGACAGAGGATGAGATGGCTGGATGGCATCACCGACTCGATGCACATGAGTTTGGGTGAACTCCGGGAGTTGGTGATGGACAGGGAGGCCTGGCATGCTGCGATTCATGGGGTCTCAAAGAGTTGGACAAGACTGAGCAACTGAACTGACTGACTGAGGTCCCATTTATTTTTTTAATTTTTTTTCATTTATTTATTTTTGTTTTATTTTTCATGATTCTAAGAGGTAGGTCAAAGAAAAACTTGCCGGATTTTATGTCAAAGTGTGTTCTGCTTTTTCCCTTGAGAGTTTCATATTGTCTGTCCTTTTATTTAGGTCTTTAATCTATTTGGAGTTTATTTTGTGTATTCTGTTAGGGAGTATTCTAATTTCATTCTCATACATTTCTTAAAAAACCTGCACACGGTTCTTCATAGTGGCTGCTACTAATTCACCTTTTCACTAACAGTGTGGGGGGTTCCCTTTTTCCCACACTTTCTCCAGCATTTATTGTTTGTCAACTTTTGGACAACAGTCTTTGTTAACTACGTGAGGAAATGCCTCATTGTAGTTTTGATTTGCATGAGTCTAGTATTTAGTGATGTGGTCATCTTTTCATGTGATTCTTTTAAAGGGTGTGAGTTAAACTTACCTCTTGAAATTGACCACTTGAACACCTGCCTTGTTTTGAATTTTTTTTTCAGTGACACCGAGGACATTTCTTGAAGGTATTTTTTACCCTCAGCCCCTTGATCCTTGTGCCTATTAAATACCCAGAGCACTGCTTTTAGGACTTCCCTATAGCTCAAGTGATAAAGAATCTTCCTGTGATGCAGGAGACCAGGGTTCAATCTCTGGGTTGGGAAGATCCTCTGCGGAAGGGAATGGCAATCCACTCCAGTATTCTTGCCTGGAGAATTCCATGGACAGAGAAGCCTGGTGGGCTACAGTTCGTGGGGTCACAAAGAGGCAGACACGACTGAGTGACAAACACACACACACACACACACACACACACACACACACACACACACTCCTTTTCATGGTGTTGTTAACTTGAAAGGCCACAAGGGAGCAGCACTTCTTCATGTCCCACTCCTTTTTTTCCTGTAATTTCCTTGTTATTTTGTGTTGGAATATTGTTGATTTCTGATGTGTTTGTTTCAGTTGTACACATACATGATTCAATTATGCATAGATGTTTATTCTCTTTGGGTTCGTTTTCATGTATAGGTGATTACAGTGTGCTCATCAACGTTCCTATGCTATTCAGCAGTTACTTTTTGATCATCTATTTGATATATATTACTGTGTATATGTTAATTCTGAACTCGTAATTTCTCCCACTTGTTTCTGAAGGTTGGGGGCTCTGCAGAGGGCAACAGGCACTCCAGGTTCGTTGTGGAGATACACTGCCTGCTACATGCTCCCAGGTCCCTCAGCCCCAGGACACTCCAGCCTTGGTACCCAAGCCAATCAGGCTCCAGGGATGTGACATCAGCTCAGGTCACTATGGCCTGAGGGGAATTGAATCAACATATTTTTCTGTTTTTACCCTACAATTTGAACAGAAGTCAATTACAATCTTGTGGGGCTTTTTGTTTTTTCTTTTCAATCTACCACATCTTGATTTTCTTGGTGACCAGAAATTTCTTTTCTAAATCTGTGAGGCTGTGTCTCTTTAGGAAAGAACTTCATTTGTATCCATTTTTAGGTTACACCTAGAGATGATATCACATGATACTTGTCTCTCTCTGTCTCCCTTACTTCACTCGGAATGATCATCTCTACTTTATTTCCTATGGCTTTTATTTCCTACCTCCTTATCATTGAGAAATATTGCATTGTGTACATGTGCCCCATCCTCTGTTTCCATTCAGCTGTAATTTCTACATTTAGCTTGCTTCAGACTTGACTTGACTGTTGTACATTGTTGGGCCAAGATTGCAGCAGTTCCCATGTCTTTAAATTTTTTAAAAAATTTTCTCTGGGTTTATGCCCAGCTGTGGGACTGCTGGGTCCTAAGGTACTCATTTTGCAGTGAAAAGGGAATAAAGAAGAATTTGTTGCAGTAAAAAGAAAAAAAAAAAAAAGAGTGTAATGAGTTTTTCTCTTTCCCCTTCCTGAGAACAAAGAAGATAGAACAGTGAGCAGACCTGAATATTCCTATTTTTTTGGGTTTTTTATCCTTTCCTAACTCTGCATGTCTGTAACTAAGTTTGCTTTCCTGCCCCCTTACTCTTCAGGAGCTACGCTTTGCACCTATTTAAAGTCTCCTCTATACTGGGAACAAATCATACTAAGAATAATCAGTCTAATAACACTAGAAAACTAGGCTGGGTGCCTTATGGGCAATGCCAGTATATAGTTTTTCTACAAAATAAGGATTGGTATGGAACAAACTAAGTCAGATGACTTAGGTATATATTGGGCTATACATAGTTGAAGTTCTTGACTTTAGTTCTTACTGATAACCTTATTATTATTGCTAGCTATATTGTTTTCTATATTGCCTGTTTCAAAAGTGTTGTCCCGAGCCAGAGTGAAGTAAGTCAGAAAAACACCAATGCAGTATATTAACGCATATGTATGGAATTTAGAAAGATGGTAACAACAACCCTATATGCAAGGCAGCAAGAGACACAGATGTAAAAACAGACTTTCGGACATTGTGGGAGAAGGCAAGGGTGGGATGATTTGAGAGAATAACACTGAAGCATGTGTATTACCATATGTAAAACAGATGACCAGTGCAAGTTCAAGGCATGAAGCAGGGCACTCAAAGTTGGTGCTCTGGGACAACATCCCCAAAGAGGGATGGGGTGGGGAGGGAGGTGGGAGGAGGCTTCAGAATGGGGGCGGCACATGCACACCAGTGGCTGATTCATTTTGTTGTATGGCAAAAACCACCACAATATTGTAAAGTAATTATATTCCATTAAAATAAATAAATTAATCTAAAAAAATTTAAAAAGTGTTGTCCCTTACATTACCAAGTGTGTGACAAAAATGGTCATGTAATGTCCCCAAACTATGGACGGATTCACGACCCTGAAGGGGCTCTGCCATCTACCTCTACAAAGACTAAATCATAGCCACGAAGCTGCTGACCTTCAACCCTCCCTGAAAGGAGTTCAGGGTGGAAATTAGGAATGAGGCACGCTGTGCTCTGAAAAACAAAACAAAACAAAACAAAACAAACCAACAACTGAATAAGAGGCCTTCAGATAGTTAGACACTGGGGAGGAGATTTTTATGACCCCTGATTCTTGTATCTTCTCAAATCTAGAGAAACACTAACATCACCAACAGTGACAGCCGCTTTGGCTATTAAGAACAAAATTTACAATTAAAGTCAAAATAGAGTAGCTGTGGAAATAACTAGGTGACACTATGGTGTGATTTCACATAAGGCCTCGTACTGTTGAGAACTTGAGTTTTCTGAGCTGTGTCAGGCTTAGGATGCAGTCAGCCATTCTGAAAACCAAGTCTGTAGCAGCAGCTGACTACAGTCTTACTTTTTAAAGGTCTCTTGTAACTGTTATATGTATAGACAAGGAAATTGCTCTGGATCATATGTTGACAAGAAAAAAAAATGTGTAATGGCCAATAGCCAATTAAAGGATTAAAGGTTAAGATCTACATAGGTAAACCTAGACAACTGGCTACCGGGCGGCTTGTACAAGTCCCCTGAAAGTGTTAAGTCTAAATTAGGATTCAGGTTCAATTTCAGGCTTCATTTTTTCTAATTTGTCTATTAATGTTCAGGTTGTTATTCCTCCAACTATTTCTGAGTCCAAATGGCTCCATCCTTTTGGACAGGATGACCCAAGCACTGACCCTATCCGGACCACAATCAAAATCGTCATCAAACGTATCTTGGTTCTTACTCCTTCTTTGGGCCCTAGTTACAATAACTCTTTTACTGATCTATGGCCTCTGTTTTCTTAAACTACCTGTTAAGACTTGTCTCCTCCTGATAACAACAGATTTACATCAAGATAATAATGATGCGGAGAGAAAACACACGCCCCCAAAGAGATTACAGCCACTCCTCCAAACAGATCCTGTGGCAATAACCACAAAAGTCACTCTGGGGCCCCTTAATAAAACGGGGCAAGAGCTCCATTACCCTGATTAGATAGGGTCTCTGAGTCCCATGTCAGCATTCAAGAAGTTACGAAAGATTGATCTTCTGTCCCTCATCACCCCAATGAAGATTTCTTGGGGTTCATGCCTCTCAAGGAAAATTTGAAATAGGAGATAGATGGGCCCCTGGGCTGAACAGCTGGTGATTGTCAAACAGAGCAAAACTGAGGTTTTGTCCTCAGCTAGACAAGAACAAGAATGACACCT
Organism: Bubalus bubalis; assembly: GCF_019923935.1. Taxonomy (NCBI): domain Eukaryota; kingdom Metazoa; phylum Chordata; class Mammalia; order Artiodactyla; family Bovidae; genus Bubalus; species Bubalus bubalis. The sequence goes on from NC_059174.1 coordinate 14,489,139, forward strand.
ATTGCCCTTTCTCCACTGATAGGGAGGAAATAAAATGATGGGGGAATGTGTTGCAGTGAAAAGGAAAGAAAAAAGAGGAGTGAGTTTTTTTCTTTTCTTTCCTTAAAACAAAAAAGATAAAGAGAACAGTGAGCAGGCCTGTGCATCCTTATCTTTTTTACTTTCAATTCAGTTCAGTCACTCGGTTGTGTCTGACTATTTGCGACCCCATGGACTACAGCACACCAGGCTTCCCTGTCCATCATCAACTCCGGAGCTTGCTCAAACTCATGTCCATCACGTTGGTGATGCCATCCAACCATCTCCTCCTCTGTCATTCCCTTCTCCTCCTGCCTTCAATCTTACCCAGCATCAGGATCTTTTCCAGTGAGTCAGTTCTTCTCATCAGGTGGCCAAAGTATTTTTACTTTAGTTACTGCTAACTCTACATGTCTGTAACTTAGTTTGCTTTTCTGCCCCCTAACTCTGCAGGAGCTACACTTCACACCTATGGTCCTTTGCTTACCCATACAGCACCCTTCCCCTTGTGGTTACACATCAGAAAGAAGGCTGCAGAGACACCGAACTGCTAGACTCAATCACTGGGTTACTGATGCCAGCCTATAACTGTTTTTGAGAAGATTCTAACACATGTGTTCCTCCTCACCAACCCCTCACTGCGAGCCCTTGCCTTATATAGGCCCCTAGATTCCTTATGGGGGGGGGCGGTTCTTGAAGTATGAGCCTACTGTGTTCCCCTCTCCACCAGCTGAGGATTAAAGCCACCTTTCTATTTCCTCCAAGTTCTGTCTCCATATTTTTTTATTCAGCTTTGGTGGACAGAGAAAGCCAAGATTTTGGCCAGCAACACTTGTATGTTATTTTTAAGTGACCCTCCACACATTCTCCTAAGTATCACTGTGAAAAACAGTGCAGGAGTGTTACTTTCTCTCCAGCATTTATTCTTTAAGATGTTTACAGGTGGCCAATCTGATGAATGTGAGTGCTTAGCTCATTGGACTTTTGATTTGCATTTCTCTAGTCGTTATGAAGAGGAGAAATTAAAATTTTTACATAACCTCCTGCTCTTTCTGCCTCTGTAACTCAGCTTGCTCCTTGCAAAGTCTAGATCACGTAGGTCTCAGAAAGTGGGGACTCACAATACTAGAAACTGGAGCTTATCTCACTCACCCTTGTCCTACTTTTGCAATTGCCCTAGCCCCTGCAAACCCGCAAACCTACTTAATCATGCCTGTGCATGTACAAAAACTGAGCCCCTTTGTTTGGGGCTCAATGCTTGGAGCGTTAACTCCTCTGGGCTCGCCAGCATAGTAGGTTGAATTCTCCAACTCTCTGAGTGTAGTGCTTGGTTTCTCGAGTACTGGTTTCTGCAACGTTTCCGGAGGCCCCAGTGAGATTCAACCACGCTGGCCCCCTGAGCCCCGGGACTGGTGGCTCGGCCAGGTCGGAGCAGAGGAGCCCCGAGCCAAACGAGGAGGCGCGCCACCTGATGGTATTCCGGGTTCTCTTTCCAGCTGGCGTTCTGACTCTCCGGATGGCTGAGCCCTGGCTGGACTCATTGGAGGGATGGACCAACTCACCAGGAACAGCCACAGGCTAAGGTAAGGCCCCAGGGCCGGTCCCCAGGCAGAAACCTTCTCCAATGGGTAGAAGAGGAGACTGATCACCTCCTTGGGTTCCCAGGAAGGGAGCATCAGATAGGGAAACCTGGGGACTCGGGAAAAGGGAGGTATTGTGATAACCTCTGAGGGATTGTGTATGCATGATTGCTGATTGGAAGAAGTGAAAGTGAGCTCCACAGTCCTCGGACTACGGAGCCTGAGAGGGTCCAAAACTTGCAGTTCCGTGACGACCTCGTAAGGCTGAAGGGTGGTGCCGGTCTCTGGGGGGTTTGATCCCTCCCTGAGGGGCTGGTCCGGGTCGGGGTTTATACCGACCTGCCAATGCTAAGAGGATCTTAAATCTCCCTCAGGAGAGGGGCCAGGCGGACAAAAAATGAATGTGAATGAGTGTGCGGCCTGATTTGCTTGCACTTCAGGCTCGATTGTGTGGCTTCATGGCCTTCATGGCTACAGAGTCCGAGTGGGCCTTAGCTTGCGGTTCGGTGGTGAGCTCATACGGCTCAAGGCAGTGTCTGCCTCTGGGGGACCCAGTCCCTCCCCACAAGACAGATCCAGATCAGGGGTTTATACTGATCTGCCAATGCTAAGAGGCAGCTAAGTTTCCTCTGGGGATGCAGCTAAGCAGGAACCTGAATGGTCTCCTCTTTTGACGGGGCACCCACCCTTGTTTTTCTCTGCGCCACTGACTCAGGGCGGGATACACAGGGAGGGAGAAATTATTCAGTTTAGTCCAGTCGCTCAGTCGTGTTCGACTCTTTGTGACCCCATGGACTGCAGCATGCCAGGCCTCCCTGTCCATCACCAACTCCCAGAGTTTACTCAAACTCATGTCCATTGAACCAGAGAAATTTTTGGTTACTGGTTATTCTGTCAACTGACTCCTTGAGCCGACATCTAAGAGCTTTCCTCAAAACCCTGCCAGATAGATAACATTTGTCAACATGGGGGGAAATTCCTGTAAGCCAACAGTTTTAAATTGCATGATAACTTTAAGGGCTTTGTAGGAGTCAAGATGACCCTCAGGAAGCTTCATAACTTATGTGAGCTCGATTCGCCATCCTTTGGTGTTGGATGACCGCCAGACGGCACTCTCGACCTGCCCACTGTCCAAGCAGTACACCAGGTAGTCACTGGGACTCCAGGACATCCAGGTCAGTTTTCATACATAGACTCCTGGCTTCTAATAGCACAGACCCTGCCCCCATGGGCAAGATTTTGCACGAACAGACAGGGACAGAGTAGGGTATTTGTGGCCCAACCACTCAAAAAAGTGAAACAGAAAGCAGCCCGGCTAGCAGCAGCACTGAAGAGCTCAGATCCAGTGGAACAGACTGTTCCCTCGTGGGAAGGGAAAGCTAAGAAGAGACCACCACTACGCTATGACCAGTGCGCCCGTTGCAAAGAGACCGGACACTGGAGGAATGAGTGCCCCCATCGCAGAGGAACATCTAAAGGGTCGAAGAAGTTTAGTCAACCCAACAAAGAAAGGTACCAGCCTGAGCAGGCTGTCCAAAACCTTATCAGCCTGGCTGGAGCAGACAGACTAGGGAAGACTGGGCTCCCTGATCCTGGGCCCCTGGGAGCCCATGGTCACGATGAAAGTAGGAGCCAATCAATGACTTTTATAGTGGACGTTGGAGCTGAACACTCCGTGGTAACCACACCTGTGGCTCCCCTCACAGGCTGAACAGCACCTATAGGTTGGGGTCACAGGAGACATGGCAGCCCGCTCATTTTGCAAGGCCTGTTCATGTCAGCTATGGGGCCATCTGGTGACTCATGAATTTCTGTACTTACCAGAAATTCCCCTGCTGGGTAAAGACTTACTGACAAAACTGGGGGTACAAATCACCTTGGCCCCCAGAAAGCCTGTGAGCCTCACCTTGGGGAGCCAATCAGCTCTGAGGATGGCTGTGACCGTGCCCAGGGAAGATGAATGGTGTCTCTATTCCTCAGGGAGGGAACAAATAAATCCCCCCAGCCTGCTAAAAGAATTCCCTGATGTCTGGACAGAGAAGAGGCCCCCAGGTTTGGCCAAAAACCATGCCCCCATTGTGGTGGACCTGAGCCACAAGCCACTCCTGTTAGACAAAAACAAATATCCAGTACCATGGGAGGCATGCCTGGGAATTCGGGACCACATCCAGCATCTATGAGATGCCAAGATCTTAATTAAGTGTCAGTCTCCTTGGAACATCTGCTCTTACCAGTCAAAAAATCTGAAGGGAACAACTACCACCCCATCCAGGACCTCCGCGTGGTCAACAGTGCAGTGATCACCATCCATCCAGTGGTCCCAAATCTCTATACTCTCTTGAATCTCTTACCCGCTCAGGCAATCTGGTTCACATGCCTCGATCTCAAAGTCACATTCTTCTGCCTCTGGCTGTCACCAGCCAACCAGCCATTGTTTGCCTTTGAATGGGAAGACCCGCACACTGGGAGAAAGACACAGCTGGCTTGGACTCGACTGCCACAAGGCTTCAGAAACTCACCTACCCTGTTTGGTGAAGTCCTGGCTGCGGACCCTGCTGCCTTTCCTGGAGAAACTTTAAACTGCACCCTACCCCAGTACATGGATGACCTGTTGCTAGCCAGCCCCACCCAAGGGGACTGCTGGAGAGGCACCAAAGCCTTGTTGGCTCTACTGTCCACTACAGGGTACAAGGTGTCATGGAAAAAGGCTCAGATCTGCAGACACGAGGTCAAGTACCTGGGGGTTGTCATCTTAAAAGAGCGTTGGGCACTCGGACATGAGAGGAAGCAAGCCTCTGTTCAGTACCTCAGCCGAACACCAAGAAAGAAGTCCACGAGTTCCTTGGGGCTGCTAGATTCTGCCGAATCTGGATACCAGGTTTCTCTGATTGCCAAGCCTTTGTTTAAAGCCACAGCAGGGTCTGGTAAGGACCCCCTGGAGTGGGAACCTGACCGGGGAAAAAGCCGTCAAAGAGATACAGAGACTCTTGACCTGCGCTCCAGCATTAGGGCTGCCGATGTGACACAGGACTTCAACCTCTTTGTAGGTGAGAAAAGTCACACCACACTGGGGGTCCTCATGCAAACAATTGGGCCATGGCGGTGCCCAGTTGCATACCTGTCCAAACGACTGATCCAGTGGCCGCGGGATTGCCGCCAGGCCTCCAGGCTTAGCTGCCACTGTGGCTTTGGTCAGAGAAGCAGATAAGCTTTCTCGAGGGCAAAATGTAAACGTAAAGGTTCCCCATGCTGTCACTGCCCTGATGAACAGCCAGGGGCATACATGGCTGACCAGCTCCAGGATGACTCACCATCAAAGACTGCTTTGGGAAACCCACAGGTCCAACTCAAGACTGTGCAGACACTGAACCCCACCACCTTTTTACCTACAGAAGCGGGAACCTCCGATCATAACTGAGAGGAGGTCATAGATGAGATTTACTTGAGCAGGCCGGACCTGACGGACATTCCCCTCCAGAACCCAGAACTGAAACTGTTCACTGATGGAAGCAGTTTCATCCAAGACGGGCAGTGCAAAGCAGGCTCTGCCATAGCAACAATGGACGAGAGAGTGAAGGCTGAGGCCTGGCCACAAGGGTGGTCGGCACAGCGGGCTGAGCTGTGGGCACTCGCCCAGGCGCTAAGGCACGCCAAAGGGAAGCGAGTCAACGTCTATACTGATTCAAGGTATGCCTTTGCTACTTCACATATGCATGGAGCCATTTATAAAGAAAGGGGACCGTTGACAGCAGGAGGAAAGGAGATTAAAAACAAAAAAGAAATCCTTCAGCTGTTAGGAGCAGCCTGGAAGCCTTCCCAAGTGGCAGTCATCCATTGTAAAGGCCATCAGCGAGGAACTGATCCAATCAGCAAAGAAAATTCGTTGTCTGACCAGGCAGCCAAGGAGGTGGCGACTCAACCAAGCCCCACAGTGGGCCCTGAGGCAATCTTTAAGGCCCTCTTGACACCAGAATTGCCTCCATCCCCGAGATACACCAAGGAAGAAGATCAATGGGCTCTAAATGAGGGAAGAATAAAAGAAAAAGAGGGCTGGAGGAAGCTCCCAGACCAAAGACTCTTTGTCCCTAGCAATATAGCAGTCCAGCTGGTAAAACAACATCATGAGACAACTCATTTAGGAAAAACTGTGCTGGAGAGTTTACTGAGTCACTACTAGTTCATTCCTAAGCCCCCAGCCCTGTGCGCCCAGATCAGGGCTAGATGTGTGACTTGTGTGCAAAACACCACCAGCCAAGGACCAAGACCCAACCCAGGGGTGCAGGCAGTTGGGACACTGCCCTTTGAAGAACAAGAAGTGGACTTCACTGAAGTCAAGCCCTAGAGGGGCTATAAGTATTTACTTGTGGTGTTTGCACCCACTTGGAATGGACTGAAGCCTCCCCCACATGCACTGAACGGGCACAAGAAGTGGCCAAGGCCTCACTAAGAGACATAATCCCGACATACGGGCTGCCTCTTTCCATAGGGTCTGACAATGGGCCAGCTTTTGTGTCTGAGATAATCCAAACTTTATCCAGGACACTGGGAATCAAATGGAAGCTTCACACTACTTACAGGCCACAGAGCTCAGGGAAAGTTGACTGCATGAATCGGGCTGTCAAGACTACATTAGCTAAACTCTGTCAGGAGACCCAGTTATCTTGGGTCGACATGTTACCCCTAGTCTTACTCCAAGCCTGGTGCACCCTGAGGTCCTAAGGCTATTCTCTCTTTGAGATCTTGTATGGGAGAACAGCCCCAGTGATAGGAAAACTCAATGGAAACCCCCCAAAACTAGCTGAACTGGAGATGTCCCAATACCTCCAGGCCCTGGGAAAAGTCCTCCACCATATCGCCCGAGAAACCTTAGAAAGGACACCTATTCCTTTGGGCAATTGGGTTTATCCCTATCAGCCAGGAGATGAGGTGTGGGTTGAGGATTGGAAACTCCTCTGGGCCCACCAGTGTAATAAACCTGAGTTCTCCAACTCTCCGAGTGTGGTACTTGGTTTCTCGAGTACTGGTTTCTGCAGCAGTACTAGAAATGGCTCTAAGCCATTTACATTTAACCTCAGAACAATCCAATGAAGTGAGTATATTGTGCATAAGAAAGCAGATACACCAAGGGATGACATAGCTTTCCCAAGGTCATTCAACAGGGAAATGGTGAATTTACTAAAAGATGTGGAAGCCCTGACTATCAGAGCATTGTATTATGACCATGTTCATTACAAACTTGAGGCCATCAGCCCTAGGAAGGCAGAAACTGATATCCAGCATGACCTTATGGGGCCTTCCCGGGGCAGATCCTTTCCCCATATTCTCTGCTTTAGCTTCTCTCTGAAATACACAGATAATAGTATTTGATGCACATTTCCTGAGATCTTTTACAGATGTCAACCCCCACACGCACCAAATGGGAAATGTTAACTACTTGATGCCCATAACTTCCAAACTTCCTGAAGCCTAAAGATTGATAATGGTAACCCCTGTGACACCACCTTGTTAGCTCACCATCAACCACTCAGAGAACTGTGCATGAGTTGAATACTTACCCTGTAACCGCCCCCCTCACCTGCCTTTTAAAAATATTTTCTTGAAATCCTTTGAGGAGTTTTGGGTGGTGGTGGACATGAACCCACAGTTCTCCTTGCATAACCCTCTGAAAAACCTTTCTGTCCTCCAGACTCCAACATTTTGGTTTGTTTGGCCTCACTGTGCTTTGGGCCCATGAATTTGCATTTGGTAATAGTAGTAGACTCATGTCATTTTATGAATGTGAAACTGATACCCTGAGAGAAGAAATAACTTACTTAAAATCACACCACCAGGAAAGGTTGGGATGTAACTCAAACTCACATTTGAATGATTCATAGCCCCATGCTCCTAATTGCTCTGTTGTACTGCAGGAAGGCCAAGATATCTCTAAAGGGGATTTGACTTGCTCCGTAGAACTTAGCAGCACAGGATTAGTGAGTTATAGGAAAACTGAAATCACTTCACATGAAGAAAAATGCATCACAGCAGTGTGAGTGCACCTCAGGTCTCACATAAGGTCTCTTATGTTGGTCTCACTGTAAGGCCAGTGCTGACAGGTCTTATGTTGAGGTTGATGAAGAGGGGATTCTTGCATTATGAAAAGGTTCCATCAAGGACCTCTGAGGTCCTCTTCAACCTCCAGACTCAATGATTCATGTGGCTAAAGCCCCTGTTCCTTTAATTCCTGGGAGCTTTATTCTTTGTGCCTTACACTTCTTACATTAAAATTGAGAAACAATAATGAGTGAGAATATAAAACTCATTTTTATATTTTTATAAAAAATGAGTTTTATATTTTTTATAAAAATATAAAAAATATTTTTATATTTTTATAAAAAAGTTTTTATATTTTTATAAAAACTCATTTTTATAAAAAAAACTCACTTTTTTATATTTTTACATCTAAAGAATTGGGGTTCAGTTTAGGTGATCTGAAAAATATAAGGAACTAGCCTTCAGTGTTTGATTCTCCAAGGAGTTAATATTAGTGGAAGTCACTTTTGAATTCAGCAAGGATATTTCATTTTCAGCTGCCAATGAGTTGATCTCTGTGGCAGACAGATTGAGTTGTGAGCAGCATATTTGTATGGTCCAATGCAGACTGTGTATGCTTAGCTTGGGTATAAGGTTTTGTACTTGCTACAGATGAATTCCTTTAAAAATTTTTTGCAAATTTGACTCAAATAAGAAATCTTTGGCAAAGGCTTTGGATCTTAAACACCTGATTCACTTCTTCTGATAAATTATTTAAACATTCCAAATGCTGTCATCCTACTCAGCTCGATGACATGAGCATACCATGCTTTGAACATCATGCTTATTTCTTTTTCAAGAACAGTTTATTTTGTCTGCCAAACGCATAAGAAGGATTATTTCCAACAAAGGATAAAAGCCGAGAAAAAGAGGAGTAGTTGACAATTTGCATGTGTTCAGCTCAGCTCAGTGTCTCCCCTTCTTCCCCTATGCAAGCTTAACTCAATCCTTCCAGACATGTAGGTCCAAGAAAAATAACACTGATCTCTAGAGAAATATGTAATTCTCAGAAAAATAGAAGGTGTCAGATGGAAATGTTCTCATCTTCCATCTACCAAATCCATGAACCTTCCTCCGGCAGTGCCTCTCCTCTTTCTGCCCTCTTACAGTTGAGGACGAAGTCCTTCCTGATATACAGGAAAGGCCCACTCCTCTGTTTGCGCTACGAGCCTCAAGCCTTTTATCCCTCTAACGGACCCGTCGACACCATTGTTCTCTTCCCGCCCTGTATCTCCATCATCCCCACCTTGGTATAGAGGACAGGAATGTTTCCTACCATTCCAGTAAACAAGAGTCAAGCTATTAGCTACTATGGCTGCTTCCCAACTCTGTTCCCAGGATGCACCATGAATGGAATTCAGGATAGAGAAAAATAGGAAGCTTTATGTGCTTTGGGTACTGAACCTAGATAGTTCAAATGCACATCTAAGGAATAATTTCAATGACCTCAGATTCTTGCATCTTCCCATACCTACAAAAGCACTAAAATAATTAACTTGAGATGTCTGGTTTTGTGATTAGTAGTAATTTTTTGATATCTGACTACAAGGATGTTTTCCTGGCAAAAAACTCTGATACATTCTGGTTCATCCCTTGTCTCTTTGGAAGAGTTATCACAGCTGAGAAGCTGTCTCCTGAGCATAATCCTCAGTAAGGTCCCTGAATAAAACTTAGCTTGCAGCTTTTAAGTTGTGCATTTTTCTTCAGTTGAGAGTTTAAACAAATGCTCTAGTCTCTATCTTCTTAAAAAAAAAGAAAACACAGTATACTGCACATTGCCTCAAAACCTGTCCTGTTTCTTCTCTCTTCAAAGTCAGTCTTCAAAACACCTGAGTTGTCTACGTGAGGTGTTGCCATTTCCTCTCACCCCTGTTTCCTCTTCAGTCCACTCCAAGCTGGCCTCACCATCACAACCCCACCAAATGAGCTCTTACCAAAGGCAATAGGGGCTCCAGTGTTCCTCGATCCAATGACTACATTTTAATTCCCACTTCACCTGGCCTTTTAGAAGCATTTGCCGTTTTTCTTAAAAAGCTCTTTGTCCAGGCCTTTGTGACTGAATGCTCTCCTGGGTTTCCTATGGTCTCTCAATCTCTGCCTTTCAGGTGCGCCATCTTCTCCACCCAGCTTTACGTAGCAGAGCTCTTCAGGGTTTAGCCCTGCCTCTTGGTCTCTTCAAATTTCTCCCTTGGGATCTCTCTCTCTCCCCCAAGATGTCAAACACAATGCAAATACAGGGTCACAGCTGTCTTGTTCACCCTAATTCCTCAGCACCTACTCTCCATCATCTTTGCTTAATGAACAAACTTGAAGCCAGAAGTTCTGGATTCATCATAGAGAAAGGAAGAGCATGTGACAGGGAGTGAAACACAAGGATTAAAGGTGTAATATGTGGGGTCAGAGCTTTGTTCATAACCCAGCTCTTGTCTGTGATTTTGGACAAATTAATTTTTCCCCTTATTTCTAAAATAGAGCTAAATGTGATACTGATGATGGATTTTTCTGAGAATGAAATATATACTAGAATTAAAATTTCATAAGGGCATATCTTTAAGTTTTTTTGTTCAGTGAATAATACATATATCACTTAGAGTCTAGTTTGGTCAGTAAGCTATACCTGAACATCAAATCCAGCCCACCACATATTTCTACATGACTAAGAATGTTTTTTACATTTTTAAATAGTTGAGGGAAAGCAAGAATATGTGATAGAGACAGTATGTGGCTTTCAAAGTCTAAAACATTTACTGTCTACTGAAGCCGAGTCCCCCTAAAACTGTTGCGAGTGCTGCTCCAGGTCTTTGCTCAAAAATCATCAACCTACACCCGACCCCCACCTTTAACAGGACTGCATGCATGCTAAGTTGCTTCAGTCATTTGTGACCCTATGGACTGTAGCCCGCCAGACTCCTCTGTCCTTGGGATTCTCCAGGCAAGAATACTCGAACAGGTTGCCATCCCCTCCTGCAGGGGATCTTCCCAATCCAGGGATTGAACCTGCATCTCTTATGTCTCCTACATTGGCAGGCATGTTCTTTAACACTACTGCCACCTGGGAAGCCCTTAGCAGGAGTATCCTTGTTTAAAATCTGCCAACACCTCTTCACCCTTTAGCAGGAGTTAGCATAAAGTGATTGCAGTACACTTATGAAGTATTTTTAATATCGCTTCTGTGTACGGTAAACATGTATGCCTGGATCTTACAGGGAACCAATTTGGAAGCTCTGATTTAGAACAGTTTCCCTTATTTGGTAGTTAGGAGACCAAGGCCATCACAGAAGAAGGTTCTTCATGATTGAAGTCATGAAGCAAGTCACTGACAGAGCCCTCATAGAAACCCAGGACTCCAAGCTGATAGGCCAGTGCTCTGACCTCTTTATCAAACCTCTACAGATTTCTTCCTTCTAATCCAACCGCGCCAAAACTGGAGTGGGCCAGGCATAAGAACTTTTTTCCAAAGCTCCTCCGATGATTCTGATGATCAGTAGATCTGCTAACATGGCTGCAAACGGTGCCATTGGCACACCAGTAAATTTTAGTCAGCCAGGTTCCTCTGTAGGAGAAATTTGGAAAGAATGTTGAAATTTCTATGAAGGCATTATTTAATTAACTCTTACTGGATTCTCACATAGAAGATGTACACATATATGTTGGGACTGAAAACCAGTTTTTCACCAAGCCCCTAAATTCTGTCTTACTGTTGTACTAAAAGGAAGAAAATAAAAGGAGAAGATGTTTAAATATTGATAATGATTGAGCAGTAGTGGAATGGGGATAACATGAGCACCAGGATTGGAACTGGACAGGCCAGATGAATTTCATCTCTATCAGTTACCAATTATATAGTCTTAGACATCTCACTTTGAATTTCTCCATCTCAAATTCTCTATCCACCAAGTGAAGACAGAAATGCCTATCAGGCAAAATAATTACAAATGTCAAAGATAAAACAGTGAGTTCTGGATTACCTTGCCAGTGAGTTGAGGGACAGTAGGAGCCTCTTCCAGAGAACCAGGTAAATGTGTAGCTTCTGTTCTCCCACTGGGAGGGCAGTACAGCCTTATCAGCCCCTGCCCAGCGACCAAGCCCAGCCACAAAGGAAAAGACAGCCCAGGCTTATGTGGTACCTTAACCACTTCTGATGCTCACACGGATGAGTTCAGCTCAGGTGTCAATAACTGACTCTAGGAATTTGTAGCTGTGAGTTGGAGTTACCTATGAATGCCTGCTGGCACATCCTACATGTAACTGTAGAGCTGACCTTAGTCATAAGGCACTTCACACAGGGCCTGACATACAGGGGCAGCCATAATGATCATGATAATGACTATATGACTGCGGCATAGTGATAGACAGTCCCACTCTAGAGCCTGACCAGCCAAGATGCAGCTAGTGACCTTGAACATTATTTCCAAATGTCTCTAAGTCTCAAATTCTCTGTCAGTGAAATGAAAGTAATAATAGTATCTCCTGTTTTACATTATTATACTAATTAAATGAGCTGATATAGAAAAGGGTTTAACACAGTACCTGGTATAAATAGATATTCAGTAAAGTCGCTCAGTCGTGTCCGACTCTCAGTGACCCCATGGACTGCAGCCTACCAGGCTCCTCCGTCCATGGGATTTTCCAGGCAAGAGTACTAGAGTGGGGTGCCATCACCTTCTCCACTAAACATTCCTCCAACTGAGCTATTTCAAATCCTGAAAGATGATGCTGTAAAAGTGTTGCACTCAATATGCCAGCAAATTTGGAAAACTCAGCAGTGGCCACAGGACTGGAAAAGGTCAGTTTTTATTCCAATCCCAAAGAAAGACAATGCCAAAGAACGCTCAAACTACCACACAATTGCATTCATCTCACACGCTAGTAAAGTAATGCTCAAAATTCTCCAAGGAAAGCTTCAACAATATGTGAACCATGAACTACCAGACGTTCAAGCTGGTTTTAGAAAAGGCAGAATAGCCAGAGATCAAATTGTCAACATCTGGTGGATCATCAAAAAAGCAAGAGAGTTGAAGAAAAACATCTATTTCTTCTTTATTGATTATGCCAAAGCCTTTGACTGTGTGGATCACAATAAACTGTGGAAAATTCTGAAAGAGATGGCAATACCAGACCACCTGACCTGCTTCCTGAGAAATCTGTATGCAGGTCAGGAAGCAACAGTTAGAACTGGACATGGAACAACAGACTGGTTCCAAATAGGAAAAGGAGTACATCAAGCTGTATATTGTTACCCTGCTTATTTAACGTATATGCAGAAAACGACTGAGCGACTTCACTTTCCCTTTTCACTTTCATGCATTGGAGAAGGAAATGGCAACCCACTCCAATGTTCTTGCCTGGAGAATCCCAGGGACGGGGGAGCCTGATGGGCTGCCATCTATAGGGTCGCACAGATTCGGACACGACTGAAGTGACTTAGCAGCAGAGAACATCATGAGAAACGCTGGGCTGGAAGAAGCACAAGCTGAAATCAAGATTGCTGGGAGAAATATCAATAACCTCAGATATGCAGATGACACCGCCCTTATGGCAGAAAGTGAAGAGGAACTAAAAAGCCTCTTGATGAAAGTGAGGAGAGTGAAAAAGTTGGCTTAAAGCTCAACATTCAGAAAACGAACATCATGGGATCCAGTCCCATCACTTCATGGCAAATAGATGGGGAAATAGTGGAAACAGTGTCAGACTTTATTTTTTGGGGCTCCAAAATCACTGCAGATGGTGACTGCAGCCATGAAATTAAAAGATGCTTACTCCTTGGAAGGAAAGTTATGACCAACCTTGACAGCATATTAAAAAGCAGAGACATTACTTTGCCAACAAAGGTCCATCTAGTCAAGGATATGGTTTTTCCAGTGGTCATGTATGGATGTGAGAGTTGGACTATAAATAAAGCTGAGTGCAGAAGAATTGATGCTTTTGAACTGTGGTGTTGGATTCTTGAGAGTCCCTTGGACTGCAAGGAGATCAACCAGTCAATCCTAAAGGCAATCAACCCTGAATACTGGGAGGGCTGATGCTAAAGCTGAAGCTCTAATACTTTGGCCACCTGATTGGAAAAACTGACTGATTGGAAAAGATCCTAATGCTGGGAAAGATTGAAGGCAGGAGGAGAAGGAGACGATGGAGGATGAGATGGTTGGATGGCATCATTGACTCAATGGATGTGAGTTTGAGCAAGCTCCAGGAGTTAGTGAAAGACAGGGAAACCTGGCAAGCTGCAGTTCGTGGGGTTGCAAATAGTTGGACACGACTGAGCAACTGAACTGAATGCAAAACATGCTGACTATAGTTGATGACACTGTATTGTATAATTTAAATTTGCTAAGAGAGCAGAATTTAAATGTTCTCATTAAAACAGGATAATTATTTGAGGTGATGAACATATTAGTTACCTAGGTGGGGGAAAACCTTTCATAAATATACATGTAGCAAATCACCACAATGTACATTTTAAATATCTTACAATTTTATATATCAATTATACCTCAGTAGAGCTGAATTTTTAAAGGCACTAGTAAAAAATATAATTGAATATATTTATTGTCTTAAGAAAAAGATAGTAATTTTGATATGAAAATTAAAATTGATGAAATAAAAGACTGCTAATTTGATTACTCTAAAATGTTTAATTTCAGAGTAGCAGAAGCCAAAATCAAAATGAAAAACAAAAATTACTGTAAAATATTTTCAACCCATGAAACGTATAAAATGCCTAATATACAGATGTGGTTACAGATCAAAAAGAAAAGGCATTCACAGAAGAAAGAACTAAAATAACAAATAGCAAGTATGGTGAATATCACACATATTTAAAGATATAAAATTAAAACACAATGCAATGTCATTTTCACACATGACATTACATTTTGTCTTCTTTGAGTCAGTATACAAGGACGTGGTAACTAATTATTGTGGCAATCATTTTACGATATATACATGTATCAAATCACATTGTATACTTTAAACTTACATAATGTTATATGTAAGCTATATCTCAATAAAGCTGGAAAATTAAAAAAAAATTAAAGATGTGGTAGCTAAGAATAGCACAGTATAGCAATTTGGCAATTCTATATCCATTTTTACAGCTTACACTCTTTGCCCCAGTATTCCCATATACAGTTATTTAACCCTAAACAAGCACATATCAAGTGCAAAAAATATATCCATTACAGTGTTTATTACAGTGAAGTATTAGTGAAAAATTAGAAAACCTAAATGCCCATCAACAGATTTTGATCAGATTATCTATTATTGATGATGTTCAATATTATTGTTGTAGCCACATGTCCCGGAAAACAAACTCACTCCGAAGGACAATGCAGATAGTGGAGTGCAGTTTATTACACCAGCGGGCCCAAGGCAGAGTCTCCTCTTAGCCAAGGATACCGACCAGTTTTTGTGAAAACCTTTGACTGTGTGGATCACAGTAAACTGTGGAAAATTCTGAAAGAGATGGGAATACTGGACCACCTGACTTGCCTCTTGAGAAACCTATATGCTGGTCAGGAAGCAACAGTTAGAACTGGACATGGAACAACAGACTGGTTCCAAATAGGAAAAGGAGTACGTCAAGGCTGTATATTGTCACCCTGCTTATTTAACTTCTATGCAGAGTACATCATGAGAAACGCTGGGCTGGAAGAAGCACAAGCTGAAATCAAGATTGCTGGGAGAAATATTAATAACCTCAGATATGCAGATGACACCACCTTTATGGCAGAAAGTGAAGAGGAACTAAAAAGCCTCTTGATGAAAGTGAGGAGAGTGAAAAAGTTGGCTTAAAGCTCAACATTCAGAAAACGAAAATCATGGGATCCAGTCTCATCACTTCATAGCAAATAGATGGGGAAACAGTGGAAACAGTGTCAGACTTTATTTTTTGGGGCTCCAAAACCACTGCAGATGGTGACTGCAGCCATGAAATTAAAAGACGCTTACTCCTTAGAAGGAAAGTTATGACCAACCTAGATAGCGTATTGAAAAGCAGAGACATTACTTTGCCAACAAAGGTCCATCTAGTCAAGGCTATGGTTTTTCCAGTGGTCATGTATGGATGTGAGAGTTGGACTGTGAAGAAAGCTGAGTGCCGAAGAATTGATGCTTTTGAACTGTGGTGTTGGATTCTTGAGAGTCCCTTGGACTGCAAGGAGATGCAACCAGTTCATTCTAAAGGAGATCAGCCCTGGGTGTTCTTTGGAAGGAATGATGCTAAAGCTGAAACTCCAGTACTTTGGCCACCTCATGTAAAGAGTTGACTCATTGGAAAAGACTCTGATGCTGGGAGGGATTGGGGGCAGGAGGAAAAGGGGATGACAGAGGATGAGATGGCTGGATGGCATCACCAACTCAATGGACGTGAGTTTGGGTGAACTCCGGGAGTTGGGGATGGACAGGGAGGCCTGGTGTGCTGCAATTCATGGGGTCGCAAAGAGTCGGACACGACTGAGTGACTGAACTGAACTGACTATATATCCTAAGTGTAAGTGCTCAAACCCACCTCCCCAAATTCTCTGAAACTAGTCTGAACAAAGGAAAAGATACAATAAATGTTAACCCATGATTCATATGCCTTAAGCCTAGGTAGTTAATGGTGGACAATTATCAATAGGCCTGTGGTTGTACCCCAGTAAGCATAATAGAATTTATGATTCTATTCGGTTACACAGATAATTAGGGTTTGTTTTTTTTTTTTTTAGGTGACAAAGAGTCTAGGTACAAGCCCTGGGGCTCTTCCATCGGGGGCGGGGATGGGGGTCTGATTTTCCAGTTTGTATGTTGTTTCCATAGACACAGGGCATATATAGCTCAAAGTCCACAGTCTTGTCCAAGATGGAGTCCTGCTTTCAAGATGGAACGTGTTCTGTCTGTTTCCTCCTTCATTAGGTTCTCTACATTTAAAACTATAGAAACATTAGATATTAGTCACAGCAGTTGTGTTATAGACTACAATGTGAAAATTTTTTTTCCGCTTTATTAACTTTATGCCAAGACTTTATCTCTGGAAGACAGAATATACAAAATGTTGCTGAGAGATATGGGGATTAGATAATATGAATTAGAGAATAACAGGGTTGGAAGAGCAATTAGATCATTTAGTACTCTATTTTCATTTTCAGAGGGTAAATTATGATACAGAAAGGAGAAGTAACTTATCCAGAGTCACACGGTTGTAAATAAAAATGTCGCCTTGTTATATCAGTAAACAAAGGGTGTTACAGCCATTGAGCCATCACAGCACCATCACCCTTGAGGGAGCCTTGAGGGAACTCAGCGTAGAAACAAGAAGCCCATTATTTAGCAGTCAACAGCTGCAGCAGTCCCGATGGTGCGCCCTCAGGGGCCTCGGGATGAGAACGCACAGGATACTGGCCTCAGATAGCTGAGGTGTATATCAAAGGAACGATTACAGTGAACCCAGATTTTTGCATCTTCTCATACATAGAAAAGCACTAAATTCCTAATCTTGAGATATCTGGCTTTCTCAACTTACCAGTAACCTTTAGATATCCCAACTACCTGGTCTCTATTACAAAAACTCCTATACATCCTGGCTCCTCTCCTTTCCTCTTCAGAGCAGTCTCTCAGAAATACCTGACATGCTTTGTCCCAGGCTTAAGTCCTCCGTTTTGTCTGCCAAATAAAACATAACTCTCAACTTTTAGGTTATGCATTTTCCTTCAGTCAGCACAATCATAGAGAAGGTATAAGACTTCAGGTATTCTGGTTGCAGCTTAGTATTTTGTTCCCCAGAAAAACATAAGCCCCTCGGGGACAGGTCCACACAGGTAATGCCTATAGTAGAGCCTCAATATGTAGGTTATAGAAGGGAGAACAAATGGGTATGTTGACTCATGCCCATCCAGTCAATTTGCTTGGACTGTCAGGTCACAGCCCTTCCCATTATGACCTGGTTGCCCTGGTGACTCGGAGAAGGCATTGGCAACCCACTCCAGTACTCTTGCCTGGAAAATCCCATGGATGGAGGAGCCTGGTAGGCTGCAGTCCATGGGGTCGCACAGAGACGGACACGACTGAAGTGACTTAGCAGCAGCAGCGGCAGCCCTGGTGACTCAGTCATAAAGAACACACGTGTCAATGCAAGAGACACAGGTTCTATCTCTGGGTCAAGAAGATCCCTTGGAGAAGGAAATGACAACCCACTCGAGTATTCTTGCCTGGGAAATCCCATGGACAGAGGAGCCTGGCGGTTACAGACCATGGGATCGCAAAAGAGTCAGACATGATTTAACAACTAAACAACAAATATAATTAGATCTAGTGAATTGAAAGGAATGCATCCCTTTCAACGCAGTGACTAGAGTCAAATACTTAAGTGCCTTAGGCCAAAGCTTTCACCACCTTGCAATGTAAATTTTATAAGAGATCTTAGGAAGAATTTATATATAATTTGCTGAACCTTAAAGCCAACATTGAATTATTTTCTATTGAGTCCTGTTACATACTTGGTGTAAAGTATTACCCTGGAATTCAGAATTTTATCCCCGGTCCTGTGCTTTCTTACTGTAGCAAGACCCAAACCGGATATTCTCTTCCTCTCGATAGCATTTTTCTCTCTGGTTCTTCAAGAAAGAAATGCTGGGAAAAGCGTTCAACAATAAGAAATTTATTTAAAAGGTGATTCCAGGAAACACAGGTAGAGGAATTGAAAAGTAAGATAGAGAAGATAATGGAGGATTAGGATGGGAAGACCACCTTCTACCCTACAAAGTCATCAAAAGATCATTTGAATGCTGAGCAGCTTCCACAAAATAACTTCTGAACACTGGCAGAGGACACCAGGCACCCAGAAAGGCAGCCCATTCTCTTCAAAAGGAGGTAGGACAAAATATAAAAGACAAAAAGAGAGACAAAAGAGTTAGGGATGGACACCCTTCCTGGGGAGGGAGTGGTGAAGGAGGAGAAGTTTCCAAACAGCAGGAAATCCTCTCACCGGTGGGTCTGTGGGGAGTTTTAGAATCTCAGAGGGCAGCATAACTGGGAGGAAAAAAAAAAAAGCCCGCAGAATACGCATCTAACCGCAACTGCCAGAGAAGTAGCCCAGATGCTCATGTCTGCCACCAGTGAGCAGGGGCTGGACAGGGAGGCGCGGGTTACATGCTTAGGGTAAGGACCAGGTCTGAGTGTCCTGAGGACAATCTGAGGGAGCTAACGTGAGATAGCAACCCAAACTGTGAGATATAGCCAGAGAGAGAGAGAGAGAAAAAAAAAAAAAAAAAGAGAGAGAGAACTTTCCCGTGAAAAGCTCTAACCTAAGGCGCAGCTCGGAGAAGGCAATGGCACCCCACTCCAGTACTCTTGCCTGGAAAATCCCATGAACAGAGGAGCCTGGTAGGCTGCAGTCCATGGGGTCACTAAGAGTCGGACACGACTGAGCAACTTCACTTTCCATTTTCACTTTCATGCATTGGAGAAGGAAATGGCAACCCACTCTAGTGTTCTTGCCTGGAGAATCCCAGGGATGGGGAAGCCTGGTGGGCTGCAGTCTATGGGGTCGCACAGAGTCAGACATGACTGAAGCGACTTAGCAACAGCAGCAAGGCGCAGCTTGGCCCACTCATAGAACAAAAGATTGAGTGAACACCAAAGGAGAGCCAACTGGCTGCGGACTGGCTCCTCCCTCCGCTGGAGGCAGAGGGGCAGGCGGGTGACAGCCAGAGCGGGAAGGCAAGGGGCTATCTTGGCCCCAGAGATGGCATCCTCCACCGAACTGTGAGCAGGCTCCCAGTTGCTAACCACGGCTTCCTGGGATCCTGGACGGTTGATGCCTACCAGGAGGGTTGTAGCCTGAGATCAGCTCCCTAGAGGTGACAAGCGGCACACCTGAAATGGTGCTCTCGCGGTGCACCCAGGAAACCGAGCGGCCAGGACCGGGGAGGTGATTAAGACTCCACCTGGGACAGTGCAGTTGCCAAGCACCTGGTCGCCTGAGCTGTTCGGACCTGGGGAGGGCACAAAACGCACGCCCAACCGAGTCTGCCTTTGTGGAGTACCTGAGAACCTGAACCTGGGAAGTGCACAAAATACAGGGCCCGCTTTGGACAGTTCCCCTGCAGAGCAACCTGGACCCCGAGCAGTGTAGATCCAGAAAGCTCACACTGCTGTGAGCTGGGGCAAACCCAGTGAGGTCCATACACTGCAACCACTCCCCACACACGCCAGTGATATTTGTTTGCAGTGCTCCTCCCTCCCCACAACACAACTGAGCAGATGAGCCTAAATAAGTGATCACCTTTGCCCCCTTGGGTCAGGATGGAAATTAGACACTGAAGAGACTTGCAAAAAGAGGAAGCCAAAATAAACAAAGAGAGAACCGTCCTGGAAGTGACAGGTGCAACAGATTAAAACCCTGTAGTTAACATTGACAGGGGTGTATTTTGCACCCTGCTTATTTAACTTATATGCAGAGTGCATCATGAGAAATGCTGGGCTGGAGGAAGCACAAGCTGGAATCAAGATTGCTGGAAGAAGTATCAATAACCTCAGATATGCAGCTGACACCACCCTTATGGCAGAAAGTGAAGAAGAACTAAAAAGCATCTTGATGAAAGTGAAAGAGGAGAGTGAAAAAGTTGGCTTAAGCCTCAACATTCAGAAAACGAAGATCATGGCATTTGGTCCCATGACTTCATGGGAAATGGATGGGGAAACAGTGGAAACAGTGTCAGACATTATTTTTTTGGGCTCCAAAATCACTGTAGATGGTGACTGCAGCCATGAAATTAAAAGATGCTTGCTCCTTGGAAGAAAAGTTATGACCAACCTAGATAGCATATTTGGCTATGGTTTTTCCAGTGGTCATGTATGGATGTTAGAGTTGGACTATGAAGAAAGCTGAGTGCAGAAGAATTGATGCTTTTGAACTGCGGTGTTGGAGAAGACTCTTGAGAGTCCCTTGGACCGCAAGGAGATGCAACCAGTCCATTCTAAAGGAGATCAGCCCTGGGCGTTCTTTGGAAGGAATGATGCTAAAGCTGAAACTCCAGTACTTTGGCCACCTCATGGGAAGAGTTGACTCATTGGAAAAGACTCTGATGCTGGGAGGGATTGGGGGCAGGAGGAGAAGGGGACGACAGAGGATGAGATGGCTGGATGGCATCACTGATGCCATCAGTGATGTCCATTGACTTGATGGATGTGAGTTTGAGTGAACTCTGGGAGATGGTGTTGGACAGGGAGGCCTGGCGTGCTGCGAGTCATGGGGTCGCAAAGAGTCGGACACAACTGAGTGACTGAACTGAACTGAACTGAAGCATTGGAAGGGGCCTATAGACCTTGAGAAGAAATACAAGCTGGAACAAGGAACTATCTGAAACTGAACTGACCCCACACTGCCCACAACAGCTCCAGAGATATTCTTAGATATATTTTTACTATTATCATTTCAAATTAAAAAAATTTTTTTCAAGTTTTTTATTACTCCTTTTTCATTTTTATAACCTTTAAAAAAAAGACCCAATTTTTAAAGCAAATTTCATATATATATATTTTTATAATTTTTGTGATTGATTTTGTTTTGTATTTTCAATATTGTACTTTTGAGAGTCTAACCTCTACTGTAGATTTTTAATCTTTGATTTTTGGTATTTGTTATCAATTTTGTACCTTTAAGAATCTAATCTTCAGTATCCATTTTCACTTAGGGGTGTGATTACTTGCTTGATTGCTCTCTCCCCTTTGACTCTCCCTTTTCTCCCCCAGGTCACCTCTATCTCCTCCCTCCCCCTTCTCTTCTCTATTTAACTCTGTGACTCTCTCTGGGTGTTCTGGGCTGTGGAGAACACTTAGGGAACTGATTACTGGCTAGATTGCTCTCTCCCCTTTTGATACCCCCTCTTCTCCTCCTGATCACCTCTATCTCCTTCCTCCCTCTTCTCTTCTCCATGCAACTCTGTGAACCTTTCTGGGTGTCCCTCACTGTGGAGAATTTTTTCACCATTAACCTAGATGTTTTATCATCTGTGCTGTATGGATGGAGAAGTCTTGAGGCTACTGTAAGAATAAGACTGAAAGCCAGAGGCAGGAGGCTTAAATCCAAAACTTGAGAACACCAGAGAACTCCTGATTCCAGGGAACATTAATAGACAAGAGCTCATCCAAATGCCTCCATACCTACACTGAAACCAAGCTCTACCCAAGAGCCAACAAGTTCCAGTGCAAGATGTATCATGCTAATTCTTCAGAAAAGCAGGATACAACCCTGAAAATTAAAAGACAGGCTGCCCAAAGCCATGCCAAACCCATAGACACCCCAAAACTCACTACTGGACTCTTCATTGCACTTCAGAGAGAATAGATCCAGCTCCACCCACAAGAACACAGACCCAAGCTCCCGAAACCAGGAAACTTTGACAAGCCACTAGTCCAACCCCACTCACAGGGAGCAAGCTCCACAATAAAGAGGAACCACAAACTTCCAGCCTACAGAAAGGGCACCCCAAACACAGCAATCTAAACAAAATGAAAAGGCAGAGAAATATTCATCAGGTAAAGGAACATGATAAATGCCCACCAAACCAAAGAAAAAAGGAGGAGATAGGGAGTCTACCTGAGAAAGAATTCAGAATAATAGTAAAGATGATCCAAAATCTTGAAAACAAAATGGAGTTACAGATAAAT
This sequence comes from Bubalus bubalis, assembly GCF_019923935.1. NCBI lineage: Eukaryota > Metazoa > Chordata > Mammalia > Artiodactyla > Bovidae > Bubalus > Bubalus bubalis. The sequence goes on from NC_059174.1 coordinate 14,511,458, forward strand.
AGACTAGAGACAAGGATTGAGAAGATGCACGAAATGTTTAACAAGGACCTAGAAGAAATAAAAAAGTCAATCAATAATGAATAATGCAATAACAGATCAATAGCACTCTGGAGGGAACCAACAGTAGAATAACTAGGCAGAAGATAGGATAAGTGAGGTAGAAGATAGAATGGTGGAAATAAATGAGGCAGAGAGGAAAAAACAAAAAAGAATTAAAAGAAATGAGGATAATCTCAGAGACCTCTGGGACAAGATTAAACTGGCCAACATTCAAATCATAGGAGTCCCAGAAGAAGACAAAAGAAAGGGCATGAGAAAATACTTGAGATAATAAATGAAAACTTCCCTAAAATGGGGAAGGAAATAGCCACCCAAGTCCAAGAAACCCAGAGAGTCCTAAACAGGATAAACCCAAGGCAAAACACCCCAAGACACATATTAATCAAATTAATGAAGATTAAACTCAAATATTAAAGGCATTAAACTCAACAAATATTAAAAGCATCAAGGGAAAAGCAACAAATAACACATAGGGGGATCCCCATAAGGATAACAGCTGATCTTTCAATAGAAACTCTTTAGGTCGGAAGGGAATGGCAGTACATACTTAAAGTGATGAAAGAGAAAAACCTACAACTCAGATTACTATACCCAGCAAGGATCGCATTCAAATATGAAGGAGAAATCAAAAGCTTTACAGACAAGCAAAAGCTGAGAGAATTCAGCACCACCAAACCAGCTCTTCAACAAATGCTAAAGGATCTCCTTTAGACAGGAAACAGAAAAAGTTTATAAACTCAAACCCAAAACAACAAATTAAATGGCAATGGGATCATACTTATCAAAAAAGACAAAGACTGGCTAAATGGATACAAAAACAAGACCCCTATATATGCCAAGATACCCACCTCAAACCAAGGGACACATATAGACTGAAAGTGAAGGGCTGGAAAAGGATATCTCATACAAATGGAGACCAAAAGAGAGCAGGAGTAGCAATACTCAGATCAGATACAATAGGCTTTGAAATAAAGGCCATGAAAATAGACAAAGAAGGACATGACATAATGATCAAAGGATCAATCCAAGAAGAATATATAACAATTATAAATATATTTGCACCCAACATAGGAGCACTGCAATATGTAAGGCAAATGTTAACAAGTATGAAAGGGGAAATTGACAGTATCACAATAATAGTGGGAGACTTTAACAGCCCACTCACACCTATGGATAGATCAACCAACCAGACAATTAACAAGGAAATACAAACTTTAAATGATACAATGGACCAGTTAGACCTAATTGATATCTATAGGACATTTCACCCCAAAACAATGAATTTCACCTTTTTCTCAAGTGCACATGGAACATTCTCCATGGTAGATCACATTCTGGGCCATAAGTCTGGCCTTGGTAAGTTAAAAAAAAATTGAAATCATTTCAAGTATTTTTTCTGATCATAATGTGGTAAGATTAGATGTCAACTACAGGGGAAAAAACTATTAAAAATACAAATGTATGGAGGCTAAACAACACACTTCTGAATAACCAACAAATCACAGAAGAAATAAAAAAAGAAATCAAAATATGCATAGAAACAAATTAAAATGAAAACACAACAACCCAAAACCTACGGGATTCAGTAAAAGCAGTGCTGAGGGGAAGGTTCATAGCAATACAAGTTTACCTCAAGAAACAAGAGGAAAAATCAAATAAATAACCTAACTTTACACCTAAAGCAACTAGAAAAAGAAGAAATGAAGAGCCCTGGGGTTAGTAGAATGAAAGAAATCATAAAAATTAGAGCAGAAAAAAGTGAAAAAGAGACAAAGGGGACTATAGCAAAAATCAACAAAACTACAAGTTGGTTCTTTGAGAAGATAAATAAAATAGACAAACCATTAGCCAAACTCATCAAGAAAAAAAGGGAAAAGAATCAAATCAACAAAGTTAGAAATTAAAATGGAGAAATCACAACAGACAACACAGAAATACAAAGAATCATGAGACTACTATCAGCAACTATATGTCAATAAAATGGACAACTTGGAAGAAATGGATGAATTTTTAGACAAGTATAACCTTCCAAAACTGAACCAGGAGGAAATAGAAAATCTCAACAGACCCATCACAAGCATAGAGATAGAAACTGTAATCAAAAATCTTCCAACAAACAAAAGCCCAGGACCAGATGGCTTCACAGGTGAATTCTACCAAAAATTTAGAGAAAAGCTAACACCTATCCTACTCAAACTCTTCCAGAAAATTGCAGAGGAAGGTAAACTGCCAAATTCATTCTATGAGGCCACTGTCACCCTAATGCCCAAACCAGACAAAGATGCTGCAAAAAAGAAAACTATAGGCCAATATCATTGAGGAACATAGATGCAAAAATCCTCAAGAAAATTCTAGTGAACAGAATCCAACAACATATTAAAAAAGATCATACATCATGACCAAGTGGGCTTTATCCCAGGGATGCAAGGATTCTTCAGTATTTGCAAATCAATCAATGTGATACACCATATTAACAAATTGAAAGAGAAAAACCATATGATTATCTCAATAGATGCAGAGAAAGCCTTTGACAAAATTCAACATCCATTTATGATAAAAGCCCTCTAGAAAGCAGGCATATAAGGAACATGCTGCTGCTGTTACTAAGTCACTTCAGTCATGTCCGACTCTGTGCGACCCCATAGGCGGCAGCCCACCAGGCTCCCCTGTCCCTGGGATTCTCCAGGCAAGAACACTGGAGTGGGTTGCCATTTCCTTCTCCAATGCATGAAAGTGAAAAGTGAAAGTGAAGTCACTCAGTTGTGTCTGACTCTTAGCGACCCCATGGACTGCAGCCTACCAGGCTCCTCCGCCCATGAGATTTTCCAGGCAAGAGTACTGGAGTGGGATTCCATTGCCTTCTCTGAGAAGCAACATACCTCAACATAATAAAAGCCATATGTGATAAACCCACAGCAAACATTATCCTCAACGGTGAAAAATTGAAAATGTTTCCCCTAAAGTCAGGAACAAGGCATGGGTGTCCACTCTCACCATTACTATTCAACATAGTTTTGGAAGTTTTAGCCACAGCAATCAAAGAAGAAAAATAAATGAGAGGAATCCAGATTGGAAAAGAAGAAGTAAAACTCTCACTGTTTGCAGATGACATAATCCTCTACATAGAAAACCCTAAAGACACCACCAGAAAATTACTAGAGCTAATCAATGAACATAGTAAAGTTGCAGGATATAAAATTAATACACAGAAATCCCTTGCATTCCTACACACTAACAATGAGAAAACAGAAAGAGAAATTAAGGAAACAATTCCATTCACCATTGTGATGAAAAGAATAAAATACTTAGGAATAAATCTACCTAAAGAAACAAAAGATCTATATATAGAAAACTATAAAACACTGATGAAAGAAATCAAAGATGACACAAATAGATGGAGAAATATACCATGTTCATGGATCGGAAGAATCAACATAGTGAAAATGAGTATACTACCCAAAGCAACCTATACATTCAGTGCAATCCCTATCAAGCTACCAACGGTATTTTTCAGAGAACTAGAACAAAAAATTTCACAATTTGTATGGAAATACCCAAAACCTCAAATAGCCAAAGAAATCTTGAGAAAGAAGAATGGAACTGGAGGAATCAACCTGCCTGGCTTCAGACTATACTACAAAGCTACAGTCATCAGGACAGTATGGTACTGGCACAAAGACAGAAATATACATCAATGGAACAAAACAGAAAGCCCAGAGATAAATCCATGCACCTATGTCAGACACGACTGAGCGACTTCACTTTCACTTTTCACTTTCATGCATTGGAGAAGGAAATGGCAACCCACTTCAGTGTTCTTGCCTGGAGAATCCCAGGGATGGGGAGCCTGGTGGGCTGCCGTCTCTGGGGTTGCACAGAATCGGACATGACTGAAGTGACTTAGCAGTAGCAGTAGCATGGACACCTTATCTTTGACAAAGGAGGCAAAAATATACAGTGGAGAAAGACAATCTCTTTAACAAGTGGTGCTGGGAAAACTGGTCAACCATCTGTAAAAGAATGAAACTAGAACACTTTCTAACACCACACACAAAAACAAACTAAAAATGGATTAAAGATCTAAATGTAAGATCAGAAACTATAAAACTCCTAGAGGAAAACAATAGGCAAAACACTCTCTGATATAAATCACAGCAAGATCCTCCATGACCCACCTCCCAGAGTAATGGAAGTAAAAGCAAAAATAAACAAATGGGACCTAATTAAACTTAAAAGCTTTTGCACAACAAAGGAAATTATAAACAAGGTGAAAAGACAGCCTTCAGAATGGGAAAAAATAGTAGCAAATGAAGCAACTGACAAAGAATTAATCTCAAAAATATGTAAGCAGCTCATGCAGCTCAATACCAGAAAAATAAACAACCCAATCCAAAAATGGGCCAAAGAACCAGACATTTCAAACCAAAGAAGACATTCAGATGGTTGACAAACACATGAAAAGATCCTCAACATCACTCATTATCAGAGAAATACAAATTAAAACCACAGTGAGGTACCATCTCATGCAGTCAGAAAGGCTGCTAGCAAAAAGTCTACAAACAACAAATGCTGGAGAGGGTGCGCAGAAAAGGGAACCCTCTCACACTGTTGGTGGGATTGCAAACTAGTACAGCCACTATGGAGAACAGTGTGGAGATTCCTTAAAAAACTGGAAATAGAATTGCCATATGACCCAGCAATCCTGCTGCTGGGCATACACACCAAGGAAATCAGAACTGAAAGAGACACGTGTACCCCAATGTTCATCGCAGCACTGTTTACAATAGTTAGGACATGGAAGCAACCTAGATGTCATTGGCAGACGATAAGAAAGTTGTGTTACATATACACAATGGAATATTACTCAGCAGTTAAACAGAATGCATTTGAATCAGTTCTAATGAGGTGGATGAAACTGGTACCTATTATACAGAGTGAAGTAAGTCAGAAAGAAAAACACCAACACAGTATATTAAAGCATATATATATATATGGAATTTAGAAAGATGGTAATGACGTGAGACAGCAAAAGAGACACAGATATAAAGAACAGACTTTTGGACTCTGTGGGAGAAGGCGAGGGTGGGATGATTTGAGAGAATAGCATTGAAACATGTATATTACCACACGTGAAACAGATGACCAGTCCAAGTTCGATGCATGAAACAGGGCACTCAAAGCGGTGAACTTGGTCAACCCAGAGGGATAGGATGGGAAGGGAGGTGGGAGGTGGTTCAGGATGGGGGACACATATACACCCATGGCTGATTCAAGTCAATGTGTGGCAAAACCCACCACAGTATTTTAAAGTAATTAGCCTCCAATTAAAATTAACTAATTAAAAAAAAAACTACAGCAGGACACAAGACATGAGGAATGGACCAGGACAACCCTATGGCTAAGGATTGGAGATGGCAGTGTGAAAATTGGAGATGGCAGCATGAATACTGGAGACAGCAATGTGAAAACTGGAAACAGCTCACAAACCCTGTCTTAAGTCATCACCCCCATTTCCGAGCCCTTTTACTTCATACACACGCATAACCTCCCAGCCCCTGAAAGCTTTTGAGTTTGTGTAACTCTACCTAGTAGTGTGAGAACCAGTTAGCAGAGGGATGCAATAGGCAAGAGATAAGGGAAGCCTGAACCAAGGCAACGGCAGTGGGCCCGGATGGGAGGCCTGAATGAGACAGTTCAAAACAGAATGAATGGGGTTAGGACAGAGGGACCTGGGAGGTGGGTCACTGGACAGACACAGAAGTAATTTGGTTCTCTTGCTAATAACGTCACATCCCTGCAGAGCTAGTCTTCCTGTTGTGCCAAGTGAAAGTGCAGAGTTGGAGACACGGCTCAGAGTTTCCTGCCTAAAGATTGTATTTGAAGTTGTTTTCATAGAGCAAGAAAGCAGGTATCTAGAGGAAGAGCGCCAGTGACTACATTCAGCAGAAACAAGTTCCAACTCTTTGGGCCTCCTATCACATATCCTTTCAGGAGACTCCTTTCTGTTTGCTGGCTAAGGGAGAGCTGTCTGAGGGACAGAACCAGTGCAGCCCCAGAGACCCAGGAGCAGGGACTTGGATTAAGCACCACCTCTGGAATGAGCAAATTCCCACCATTTTCATTCTTCAGTCACTCTGCTCAAAAACCAAGTTCTTGGGCATTTGACCGAGTGTGTGTAGCAATATCTAGGAAAGCCTTCCTGAAAACATGGGAAAGAGGCCAATAATATTCCCATTTTACAGAAGAAAGTTAAGTGGTTGCCCAGAAGACTTGGCAGGACCAGGGAGAACTCAAGTTCCCCTACCTCAGAAGTAGGTTGAGAAGCAATGCCACTTTCCTGGCCTGATGCTGGGGACATTTCCACAGGCCAACAAAAGGCTCTGTTTTATACAGAAGCATTATGACTTTTGTCTGCATATGTGCATTTTCACACAGGTAAACACTCATTACTTTGCATCTGTATTTCTTTTTCTTCAAATTATTTTTTTATTTTTGATTGTCCTTGTATATGTCAATCTCAGGCCACATTTGGTCCTAGAAATTTAGACACTTTGAATTACATGCACAGTCCACAATCTCATCCAAATTAACATCTTTGACATGATTTGAAATGTAGCTACATGTTTTGGAATATAACTTATCTTTAACATGATAATGTTTGAAATACTGTCAGAAAAAAAGTCCAGGCTGTATTTCTTAACCTGAGCTTGTATCAACAGTCTAGAACAGGAAATCAGAAATGACCATTGCCCCAAGACAGCATCCAATGTGAGAGAGAGGGAGAGGTCCCCTGAGCAAAATTGGGGCATTTTACCATGTGGTTTTAACACTCATGCAGAGACAACCGTGCTGATACTAGGGGAGGGCACTGCCCAGAACTCATGTGTGACCACTCATTCAAGAAAGCAGTCTCAACAGATGATGACACAGAATCCAGACTGTCTTCTCCTTCCCATCTTCTTCTGAAATCCATGCAGAGACAATGGGGAGATAAATGTAGAGCAAACACTTAGGGAATGGGTTTGGAGCCATGCTCAAGTTTCAGTGCAATGTTCAAGCAACTCATTTGTGACTAAAAAGTAAACAGGCAAACAACCAACCTTGAACTCAAAAACATTCTTGGAGAATTTAAAAATACCTCTTTCGGGCATGAGGGATTTCAAAAAGTGTCTGGAGTCAGAACCCTGTCAGCACTCCCTGTGTACCAGCCATCACCCACAGTGATAAAGAATGACCCGCTCTGTGAGCCTGGGCTGCCTAATGGGGCCCAGGAGAGCAGCTTCTCAGTCAAGACCAAGACAGGGAAACTTAATGAGTTAATGTTTTCAAAAGCTTTTTGAGCACTTTGATGTGAGCAGATGCACCACTACAAAGCAGCCTTTCATCTTCCCAAATAGTCTCTCTCTCTTCCTGCCTACTCCACCCTGCTAGTCCTAACCATCCCCACCCGCAAGAGGAGAGGACAGTAGGAAGCTAGCTCACAGAATGCTACTTGAGCACCCCAAGGTGTCACATCCTTTCCTTTGCTTAATGAACCCACGTACATTTTGCCCAAACAGCATCCTCAGAGACACACACAGCCCTCCTTTGATGCTCTATGCCATTTGAGGAAGCAGGGAAAACCTGCTGCAAAATGAATGCAAATAGATTCTAATCAACAGGCAGAGCTCAGTCAGAGCCAACTTTAGCACTCTTCAAACGTGTTGCTATTTTTCCTCTAGCTTACCCCACACAGCCGTTTTGAAGTGGGTCTCTGACCTTGGGAGGGGCTTGCAAACCATGACCTCTTTAGGAAACACCATAGCTAGACCAGCAAACTTCTATTCATCTTAGATGCCTTCTGCAAGCCAGAAAAGGGCTCCTTTTAAGGGCTCCTACTATAGATGGTTGAATTTAGAGTCACATTGACCAGGATTCTTGGCCTCCCCAATCACAGACCCTAGACATTGATTAGAAGCCAGATAAAAATTTCAGGCAAGGTTTTATTGATGGCCCTACTATAGTAGAGGGGAGCCAAAACTAGTAACAGATTTCTTTGCTCATTCCCTGAAGAGGGGAGAGCTGGTTCCTTATATGTGGTGAGTGTAGGAGCGTGTCCAGGGGTCAGGCTAGAGGGGTGGCTTAGGTGGTTTGCCCACCCGTTTGGTGGTTCTGTGTGCAGGGGGCTTTTGCAGTACTTTGCTTTTACTCCTGACACCTTGATTTGCTTCTGGCTCTTGAGAAGTGGCAGTTAGGTTGTTTTGAATTTTTTTGGGGGGGGGTTGGTATTTTTGTATCTTCTTGTCCAAAATTTGCCCCAACTCTGCATTTATGCAGTTAATTTTAGTCCTTTATAATTTATTTTGTTGCTTAAGGAGACATTTGTCCAGGTGTAAGCATTTCAGCAAAGGGTCCTGAAACCATATACAAGGCCCTGTGTCCTTGTCTTTAAAGTAAAATGCTTACTCAAGAGTTAATGATTGGGAAATGTGAAGATGTAGAAACAAAGAATAGCTGTTGGACTAGGGAACTGATAACAAATTAGAGTATAGTCAAAGCTGTGGTTTTTCCAGGAGGCATGTATGGATGTGAGAGTTGGACCATAAAGAAGGCTGAGCACTGAAGAATTGATGCTTTTAAACTGTGGTGCTGGAAGAAGACTCTTGAGAGTCCCTCAGACTGCAAGGATATAAAAATCAGTCCATCCTAAAGGAAATCAACCCTGAATATTCATTGGAGGACTGAGGCTGAAGCTGAAGCTCAATATTTTGGCCACCTGATGCAAAGAGCCAACTTATTGGAAAAGCCCCTGATGCTGGGAAAGACTGCAGGCTAATGGAAAAAAGGAGGCAGAGGATGAGATAGTTAGAAGGCATCACCGACTCAATGGACATGAATTTAGGCAAACTCTGGAAGACAGTGGCTTCCTTGGTGGCTCAGGCGGTAAAGTGTCTGCCTGCAGTGCAGGAGATCCGGGTTCAATCCCTGGGTTGGGAAGATCCCCTGGAGAAGGAAATGGCAACCCACTCCAGTACTCTTGCCTGGAAAATTCCATGGACTGGGAGGCTCCTCAGAGCCTGGTAGGCTACACTCTATGGGGTTGCAAAGATTCGGACATGACTCAGGACTTCACTTTACTTTTCACTTTACTTGGAAGATAGTGGAGAACAGAGGAACCTGGCAAGCTGCACTTCATGGGGTCACAAAGAGTCAGATACAACTTAGTGACTTCAGTTCAGTTCATTTCAGTCGCTCAGTCATGTCTGACTTTTGGAACACCATGAACGCCAGGCCTCCTGTCCATCACCAACTCCTGGAATCCACCCAAACCCATGTCCATTGAGTCGGTGATGCCATCCAACCATCTCATCCTCCGTCGTACCCTTCTCCTCCTGCCCTCAATCTTTCCCAGCATCAGGGTCTTTTCCAATGAGTCAGCTCTTCACATCAGGTGGCCAAAGTATTGGGGTTTCAGTTTCAACATCAGTCCTTCCAATGAACACCTAGGACTGATCTCCTTTAGGATGGACTGGTTGGATCTCCTCGCAGTCCAAGGGACTCTCAAGAATCTTCTCCAACACCACAGTTCGAAAGCATCAATTCTTCGGTGCTCAGCTTTCTTCACAGTCCAACTCTCGCATCCATACATGACCACTGGAAAAACCATAGCCTTGACTAGACGGACCTTTGTTGACAAAGAAATGTCTCTGCTTTTTAATATGCTGTCTGCTGCTGCTGCTGCTAAGTCACTTCAGTCGTTTCCGACTCTGTGTGACCCCATAGATGGCAGCCCACCAGGCTCCCCAGTCCCTGGGATTCTCCAGGCAAGAACACTGGAGTGGGTTGCCATTGCCTTCTCCAATGCATGAAAGTGAAAAGTGAAAGTGAAGTCACCCAGTCGTGTCCGACTCTTAGTGACCCCATGGACTGCAGGCTACCAGGCTCCTCTGTCCATGGGATTTTCCAGGCAAGAGTACTGGAGTGGGGTGCCATTGTCTTCTCTGAATATGCTGTCTAGGTTGGTCATAACTTTCCTTCCAAGGAGCAAGCATCTTTTAATTTCATGGCTGCAATCACCATCTGCAGTGACTTTGGAGTCCAGAAAAATAAAGCCAGCCACTGTTTCCACTGTTTCCCCATCTATTTGCCATGAAGTGATGGAACTGGATGCCATGATCTTCGTTTTCTGAATGTTGAGCTTTAAGCCAACTTTTCCACTCTCCTCTTTCACTTTCATCAAGAGGCTTTTTAGTTCCTCTTCACTTTCTGCCATAAGGGTGGTGTCATCTGCATATCTGAGGTTATTGATATTTCTCCCAGAAATCTTGATTCCAGCTTGTGCTTTCTCCAGCCCAGCATTTCTCATGATGTACTCTGCATATAAGTTAAATAAGCAGGGTGACAATATACAGCCTTGACGTACTCCTTTTCCTATTTGGAACCAGTCTGTTGTTCCATGTCCAGTTCTAACTGTTGCTTCCTGACCTGCATACAGGTTTCTCAAGAGGCAGGTCAGGTGGTCTGGTATTCCCAATCTCTTTCAGAATTTTCCACAGTTTATTGTGATCCACACAGTCAAAGGCTTTGGCATAGTCATTAAAGAAGAAATAGATGTTTTTCTGGAACTCTCTTGCTTTTTCGATGATCCATCGGATGTTGGCAATTTAATCTCTGGTTCCTATGCCTTTTCTAAAACTAGCTCGAACATCTGGAAGTTCACGGTTCATGTATTGCTGAAGCATGGCTTGGAGAATTTTGAGCATTACTTTGCTAGCCTGTGAGATGAGTGCAATTGTGCAGTAGTTTGAGCATTCTTTGGCATTGTCTTTCTCTGGGATTGGAATGAAAACTGACCTTTTCCAGTCCTGTGGCCACTGCTGAGTTTTCCAAATTTGCTTGTATATTGAGTGCAGCACTTTTACAGCATCATCTTTCAGGATTTGAAAGAGCTCAACTGGAATTCCAGCACCTCCACTATCTTTACTCATAGTAATGCTTCCTAAGGCCCACTTGACTTCACATTCCAGGGAGCGCAGCAGCTGCGACAGCACAGGAACGCAGCTGAGAGGAGCTACCCCATGTCCAAGGTCAGGTGCGGCAGCTAAGACGAGCTACCCCATGTCCAAGGTAAGGAGCTGCGGCTGTGCTTTGCTGGAGCAGCCATGAAGAGATACCCCACGTCCAAGATAAGAGAAACCCAAGTAAGACAGTAAGATGGTAGGCGCTGAGAGAGGGCATCAGAGGGCAGACAGAGTGAAACTACAATCACAGACAACTAGCCAATCTGATCACACGGACCACAGCCTTGTCTAACTTGATAAAACTAAGCCATGCTGTGTGGAGCCACCCAAGACGGATGGGTCATGGTGGAGAGGTCTGACAGAATGTGGTCCACTGGAGAAGGGAATGGCAAACCACTTCAGTATTCTTGCCTTGAGAACCCCATGAACAGTATGAAAAGGCAAAAAGATAGGACACTGAAAGATGAAGAAAATGGCAATAGGAACATATATATCAATAATTACTTTAAATGTAAATGGATTAAATGCTCCAACCAAAAGACACAGACTGGTTGAATGGATACAGAAACAAGACCTATATATATGCTGTCTACAAGAAACCCACTTCAGACCTAAAGACACATATAGACTGAAAGTGAGAGGATGGAAACATATATTCCATGTAAATGGGAAGCAAAAGAAAGCTGGAGGAGCAATCCTTGTATCAGTCAAAATAGACCTTAAAATAAACAAGATTACAAGAGATAAGGAAGGACACTACATAATGATCAAGGGATCAATCCAAGAGGAAGATATAACAATTGTAAATATCTATGCACCCACCATGCTGCTGCTGCTGCTGCTAAGTCGCTTTAGTTGTGTCTGACTCTGTGCAACCCCATAGATGGCAGCCCACCAGGCTCCCCCATCTTTGGGATTCTCCAGGCAAGAACACTGGAGTGGGTTGCCATTTCCTTCTCCAATGCATGAAAGTGAAAAGTGAAAGTGAAGTCGCTCAGTCGTGCCCAACTCTTAGCGACCTCATGGACTGTAGCCCAGTAGGCTCCTCCGTCCATGGGATTTTCCAGGCAAGAGTACTGGAGTGGGGTGCCATTGCCTTCCCCATGCACCCACCATAGGAGCACCTCAATACATAAGACAAATACTAACAGACATAAATGGAGAAATGGTCAGTAACACAATAGTAGGAGACTTTAACATCCCCTCACACCAATGGACAGATCATCAAAATAGAAAATTAATAAGGAAACACACATCTTAAATGATACATTAGATGAGATGGATTTCATTGATATCTTCAGGACATTCCATCCAAATGCAGAAGAATACACCTTCTTCTCAAGTGCACATGCAACATTATCCAGGATAGACCACATTTGGGTCACAAATCAAACCTCAGTAAATTAAGAAAATTGAAATCATATCAATCATCTCTGACCACAACGCTATGAGGCTAGATATCAATTACAAGAAAAAACCTGTAAGAAACGCAAACACATGGAGATTAAACAGCATGTTTCTAAATAACCAACAGGTTACTGAGGAAATCAAAAGGGAAATCAAAAAATTTCTAAAAACACATGACAATGAAAACACAACAATTCAAAACCTATGGGATAAGAGGGAAGGTTATAGCAATACAATCCTACCTCAAGAAACAAGAAAAACATCGAATAGACAACCTAATTTCACACCTAAAACAACTGGAAAAAGAACAAAGAACCCCCAAAATTAGTAGAAGGAAAGAAATCATAAAGATCCAAGCAGAAATAAATGAAAAAGAAATGAAAGAAGCAATACTAAAGATGAATAAAACTAAAAGCTGGTTCTTTGAGAAGATAAACAAAATTGACAAACCTTTAGCCAGACTCATCAAGAACAAAAGAGAGAAGAATCAAATCAACAAAATTGGAAATGAAAAAGGAGAGGTTGCAATAGACAGTGCAGAAAAACAAAGGATTATAAGAGACTATTATGGACAACTATATGGCAATAAAATGGATAACCTGGAAGAAATGGACAGATTCTTAGATAAATTCAATCTTTCAAGACTGAACCAGAAAGAAGTCGAAATTATGAACAATCCACTTACAAGGCCTGAAATTGAAGCTGTGATTAAAAATCTCCCCAAAAACAAAAGCCCAGGACCAGATGGCTTCAAAGGAGAATTCTATCAAACATTTAGAGAAGAGCTAATGCATATCGAAGGGAACATTTCATGCAAAGATGGGCTCAATAAAGAACAGAAATGGTATGGACCTAACAGAAGCAGAAGATATTAAGAAGAGATGGCAAGAATATACAGAAGAACTGTACAAAAAAGATCTTCACGACCAAGATATTCACGATGGTGTGATCACTCACCTAGAGCCAGACCTCCTGGAATGTGAAGTCAAGTGGGCCTTAGAAAGTATCACTATGAACAAAGCTAGTGGAGGTCATGGCATTCCAGTTGAGCTCTTTCAAATCCTGAAAGATGATGCTGTGAAAGTGCTGCACTCAATATGCCAGCAAATTTGGAAAACTCAGCAGTGGCCACAGGACTGGAAAAGGTCAGTTTTCATTCCAATCCCAGAGAAAGACAATGCCAAAGAATGCTCAAACTACTGCACAATTGCACTCATCTCACACGCTAGTAAAGTCATGCTCAAAATTCTCCAAGCCAGGCTTCAGCAATATGTGAACCGTGAACTTCCAGATGTTCAAGCTGGTTTTAGAAAAGGCAGAGGAACCAGAGATCAAATTGCCAACATCAGATGGATCATGGAAAAAGCAAGAGAGTTCCAGAAAAACATCTATTTCTTCTTTATTGACTATACCAAAGCCTTTGACTGTGTGGATCACAATAAACTGTGGAAAATTCTTCAAGAGATGGGAATACCAGACCACCTGACCTGCCTCTTGAGAAACCTGTATGCAGGTCAGGAAGCAACAGTTAGAACTGGACATGGAACAACAGACTGGTTCCAAATAGGAAAAGGAGTATGTCAAGGCTGTATATTGTCACCCTGCAGAGTACATCATGAGAAACTCTGGGCTGGAAGAAGCACAAGCTGGAATCAAGATTTCTGGGAGAAATATCAATAACCTCAGATATGCAGATGACGCCACCCTTATGGCAGAAAGTGAAGAGGAACTAAAAAGCCTCTTGATGAAAGTGAAAGAGGAGAGTGGAAAAGTTGGCTTAAAGCTCAACATTCAGAAAACGAACATCATGGCATCTGGTCCCATCACTTCATGGCAAATAGATGGGGAAACAGTGTCAGACTTTATCTTTTTGGGCTCCAAAATCACTGCAGATGGTGATTGAAGCCATGAAATTAAAAGACTCTTGCTCCTTGGAAGAAAAGTTATGACCAACCTAGATAGCATATTGAAAAGCAGAGACATTACTTTGCCAGCAATAGTCCGTTTAGTCAAGGCTATGGTTTTCCAGTGGTCATGTAAGGATGCGAGAATTGGACTGTGAAGAAAGCTGAGCGCTGAAGAATTGATGCTTTTGAACTGTGGTGTTGGAGAAGACTCTTGAGAGTCCCTTGGACTGCAAGGAGATCCAACCAGTCCATTCTAAAGATCAGCCCTGGGTGTTCTTTGGAAGGAATGATGCTAAAGCTGAAACTCCAGTACTTTGGCCACGTCATGGGAAGAGCTGACTCATTGGAAAAGACTCTGATGCTGGGAGGGATTGGGGGCAGGAGGAAAAGAGGATGAAATGGCTGGATGGCATCACTGACTCGATGGACCTGAGTTTGAGTGAACTCCAGGAGATGGTGATGGACAGGGAGGCCTGGTGTGCTGCGATTCATGGGGTCGCAAAGAGTTGGACACGACTGAGCGACTGAACTGAACTGAACTGAATGCATATCCTACTAAAACTCTTTCAAAAAATTTCAGAGGAAGGAACATTTCCAAACTCATTCTATGAGACTACCACTCCCAGATACTAAAACCAGACAAAGACAACACAAAAAAAGAAAACTATAGGCCAATATCACTGATGAACATAGATGCAAAAATTCTCAACAAAATTTTAGCAGAGTTCAGAAACACATCAAACAGTTCATACACCATGATCAAGTTGGGTTTATTCCAGGAATGCAAGGATTCTTTGATATATGCAAATCAATCAGTGTGAAACACCATATTAACAAATTGAAAGATAAAAACCGTATGATAATCTCAATCAGATCAGATCAGATCAGATCAGTCGCTCAGTCGTGTCCAACTCTTTGCGACCCCATGAATCGCAGCACGCCAGGCCTCCCTGTCCATCACCAACTCCCGGAGTTCACTGAGACTCATGTCCATCAAGTCAGTGATGCCATCCAGCCATCTCATCCTCTGTCTCAATAGATGCAGAAAAAGCCTTTGACAAAATTCAGGACCCATTTATGATTGACGTGAAAGTGAAAGTTGCTCAGTCATGTCTGACTCTTTCCACCCCATGGACTAAACAATCCATAGAATTCTCTAGGCCAGAATCCTGGAGTGGGTAGCCTTTCCCTTCTCCAGGGGATCTTTCCAACCCCGGAATAGAACCCAGGTCTCCCGCATTGCAGGCAGACTCTTTACGAGCTAAGCCACAAGGGAAGCCCAAGAATACTGGAGTGAGTAGCCTATCCCTTCTCCAGTGGATCACTTATGATTAAAACTCTTAAAAAAATGGGCATAGAAGGAACTTACCTCAACATAGTAAAGACCATATATGATAAGCATACAGCAAACATTATTCTCAATGGTGAAAAACTGAAACCATTCCCCCTAAGATCAGGAACAAGACAAGGGTGTCCACTTTCACTACTATTGTTTAACATAGTTCTGAAAGTCCTAGCTATAGCAATCAGAGAAGAAAAAGAAATAAAAGGAATTCAGATTGGAAAAGAAGAAGTAAAGTTCTCACTGTTGCAGATGACATGATACTGTACATAGAAAACCCTAAAGATAGTATCAGAAAATTACTAGAGCTAATCAGTGAATTTAGCAAAGTTGCAGGATACAAAATCAATACACAGAAATCACTTGCATTTCTGTATACTAACAATGAAAAATCAGAAAGAGAAATTAAGGAATCAATCCCATTTGCCATTGCAACAAAAAGAATTAAATATTTAGGAATAAACTTACCTAAGGAGACAAAAGAACTGTACATAGAAAATTATAAGACACTAACAAAAGAAATCAAAGATGACATAAACAGATGGAGAGATATTCTATGTTCCTGGGTAGGAAGAATCAATATTGTGAAAATGACTATACTACCAAATACAATCAACAGATTCAATGTTATCCCTATGAAATTACCAACAGCATTTTTCACAGAAGTGAAACAAAAAAAATTCACAATTCATATGAAAACACAAAGGACGCTGAATAGCCAAAGCAGTCTTGAGAAAGAAGAATGGAGCTGGAGGAATCAACCTTCCTGACTTCAGATTATATTAAAAAGCTACAGTCTTCAAGACAGTATGGTACTGGCACAAAAACAGAAATATAGACCAATGGAACAAGATAGAAAGCCCAGAAATAAACCCATACTCCTATGGATACCTTATTTTTGACAAAGGAGGCAAGAATATACAATGGGGAATAGACAGCCTCTTCAATAAATGGTGTTGGGAAAACTGGACAGCTATGTGTAAAAGGATGAAATTAGAACACTTCCTAACACCATACACAAATATAAACTCAAAATGGATTAAAGACCTAAATGTAAGACCAGAAACTATGAAACTCTTAGAGGAAAACATAGGCAGAACACTCGATGACATAAACCAAAGCAAGTTCCTCTATGACCCACCTCCTAGAGTAATGGAAATAAAAACAAAAGCAAACAAGTGGGACCCAATTAAACTTAAAAGCTTTTGCACAGCAAAGGAAACTATAAGCAAGCTGAAAAGACAACCCTCACAATGGAAAAAAATAATAGCAAGTGAAATAACTGACAAAAGATTAATTTTCAAAATATACAAGCAGCTCATACAACTCAATGCCAGAAAAACAACCCAATCCAAAAGTGGGAAAAAGACCTAAACAGACATTTCTCCAAAGAAGACATATAGATGGCTAACAAACACATGAAAAGATGCTCAACATTGCTCATTATTAGAGAATGCAAATCAAAACCACAATGAGATGTCACCTCACACCAGTCATAATGGCTATTATCAAAGTCTACAAACAATAAATGCTGGAGACGGTGTGGAGAAAAGGGAACACTGTTGCACTGTTGGTGGGAATGTAAATTGATACAGCCACTATGGAAGACGGTATGGAGATTCCTTAAAAAACTAGGAATAAAACCGCCATAACCCAACAATCCCACTCGTAGGCATATATCCTGAGGAAACCAAAATTGAAAAAGACACATGTATCTCATTGTTGATTGCAGCACTCTTTACAATAGCTAGAACATGGAAGCAACCTAGATGTCCATTGACAGATGAATGGATAATGAAGTTGTGGTACATATACACAATGGAATATTAGTCAGCCATAAAAAGGAACACATTTGAGTCAGTTCTGATGAAGTGGATAAACCAAGAACCTATTATACAGAGCGGAGAAGGCAATGGCACCCCACTCCAGTACTCTTG
The DNA here is from genome assembly GCF_019923935.1 of Bubalus bubalis. Classification (NCBI taxonomy): domain Eukaryota; kingdom Metazoa; phylum Chordata; class Mammalia; order Artiodactyla; family Bovidae; genus Bubalus; species Bubalus bubalis. The sequence continues at coordinate 14,529,111 of NC_059174.1, forward strand.
CCTGGAAAATTCCATGGATGGAGGAGCCTGGTAGGCTGCAGTCCATGGCATCGCTAAAAGTCGGACACGACTGAGCGACTTCCCTTTCACTTTTCACTTTCATGCATTGGAGAAGGAAATGGCAACCCACTCCAGTGTTCCTACCTGGAGAATCCCAGGGATGGGGGAGCCTGGTGCTGTCTATGGGGTCGCACAGAGTGGGACACGACTGAAGTGACTTAGCATATCATAGCATTATACAGAATGAAGTGAGTCAGAAAGAGAAAGATAAATATCATATTCTAACCCACATATACAGAATTTAGAAAAATGGTACTAAAGAATTTATTTACAGGGCAGCAGTGGAGAAACAGACAGAGAATAGACTTATGGACATGGGGAGAGGGGAGGAGAGGGTGAGATGTATGTAAAGAATAACATGGAAACTCACATTACCATATGTAAAATAGATAGACAATGGGAATTTGCTGTATGGCTCAGGAAACTCAAACAGGGGCTCTGTATCAACCTGGAAGCATGGGATGGGAGGGAGATGGGAGGGAGGTTCACAAGGGACGGGATATATGTATACCTATGGCTAATTCATGTTGAGGTTTGACAGAAAACAACAAAATTCTGTAAAGCAATTATCCTTCAATAAAAAAAAATAAATTTTTTAGAAATAATATGCTCAATAAAGTGTGCAAACCCTAAGTGAACAGTTTGATGGATATATACGTACACACACACACACACACACACACACACACGTATATAACCACTACACAAGTCAAGAGAAAGAATCTTTCCAGCACACCAGAGTTTGCTCTCAAGATCCCTTCTAAATAGCCCCTCACCAAAGGTAATCAATTATTCTTTCTTCTATCATATAAAATATGTTCTTTTTTTTAACTTCCTATAAATAGAATCATATAGATTCTGCTGTTTCATATGTATGGCTTCTTTCCTCCAGCATTACAACACACATGTTGTATATACTAGTCTAGTCTGTGAAAATACAATTACATATCCATTCTCCTTTGAGACATTTGGGTTGTCTGTAATTTGGGGCTAGTATGAGCCAGGCTGCTGAGACAGCTTGGGACCTGGGACCCTTTGCTGTGGTGCTTGCACCTGAAATCTCCTTGAGTAACAAAATACAAAGAAACTATAAGGGATTAAAAATAACTGCCTGCACATCCAGTTGGGGCAAATTACAGACAAAATACAAAAAGACCAAAAACCCCAGCCGCCACTTCTGAAGAGCTGGGAGCAGGGTATCTGGAATAAAACCACATGACCCATGCACACACCACTGAAAGGGTGGGCAAACCACTTATGCCACCCTTTGGCCCAACTCCTGAACCTACCCCTACCCTCACCTGATGTAAGGAACACCCTTGCCCTCCTCAGGGAGGAAGCAAGGGAACATGGTACTTTTCACTACCCCCTGCTGCAGCAAGGTCTTCATTGTCTGGCCTCTTACCGATTTCTGTTGATTAAGGAACCCACAAACCCTGGTTGGTAACATTGCTATGAACCCATTTCTTGTGGTTCTACATAGTTGGAGGTTGGATCTTATACATCCTTTACTCTCCCACAATATCCAGCAGGATGCCATACATAGAGCACTCTCCAGATAAGTCCCTGGGTCAATACTCAGACATTATGATATTAATACTTAGTCAAGAGACTTGGACATTAAAGAAACCTCCTGAAATTAACTCAAAGCAGGTCAGCAAAGCTGTATTCCATTTCTCAAGTCAGAAAATGTTCGGGTGGGTTATTCACATGTTCAAGGTGACATGAATAGTTCATGGCAGATTTAAGAAAGAGGAATTTTCACACAATTCTAGACATTTAGAGTTCTGGGCTTTCTTGCAAGCAACAATGTAACAGATGTTTTATTTTAAATTATCTATGCCTGAACTGACTTTAGATCAGTTATTTCAGGATTTTGAGAGGGTGGTGCCTATGCAAATGTTTTAAGCGCAGCTAAGTGCTGAGAATCATCAGCTAATATCCCAGCCTTGTCATCTTATAGCACTGGCATGGAAAAAAAAAGGTGGGGGGTGTGGGCTGAAATAATGACCCTACATGCTTGGTCTCTAGAAATTGCAGGAAGACACAGACTCACATGCATTCATAATCAATATCATGAGTGATGAACCTGAAATAATTCTGTCTTCATGTTCTATGGAAATTAGCCTTAGGATCTTTTTCTAGAGAAGCAAAAGTGCTGGATAAAAATGGGATACTCATACATTTCCATGATGTCTATCTAAGAGTATTTTCTGAGAGCCTCCTATACTCCTGCCATTATCTACATCCTTAACATCTTCAAAATTTGGTTGCAGAAAAGACCAAATCTCTTCCCTCAAGTGCCCAGATGCCCTAACATATGCTATAGAAAAATACCTGTAGTCCAACATTTTTGTCTTGGGAAAAAATGATTGGCTTTCTATTGTTAGTATTTGCTTTAATAGTCTCAGATCTTTCCATATGATATTACGCAGTTAACTTCATAGTGTAAGCACTTCTCTTATATTACCAGTGCCTATCAGACCTCCCTCCAGAAAAGCTTTCAGGTAATAGTGTACTACAGAGTAGATTTCCTCCCTCCCCTCCATCATAATGCCATCAGCAAATTAGTCATTACATTCCAGAGCCTAGCAGAACCCTCCCTTGTCAATTGCTGAAAAGTCAGTTACAGTCTGGACAGAAGCGGTTTCACACTGATTAAAAAAAGAATTACAGTCGTTTCTGTTTTTCAAATTAAGGGACAACATCTATGTAATACAGAATTAGAGACTTGGCTTAACAAAATAATTACTTAAAAGAACAGAAAATTGAATTTAGGGGAAACTTTGTGACCAAGACAATGTGACTTTCTAAAAACAAGAAGTTTTAAATCTGTTAGCCTTTCTAAATCCAGAAAATTGAAAGACCCCAGGGAACTGTAAACTAACCTAACATCAATACTATGTTGAAAAGTCAAAATGTTAATTTCCTGAAGCACTGGAGAGGATTTGTCTCACTAGCAAATTTTAGATATAAATACCAAGTCAAAAATAATTTTCCAATGACTCTGAGCATGTTACCAATGACAACAGATTTGAAATGCATTTCAAATAGATTTCCAGTGCTATAAAGCTTAATATTACTTTAGAAAGCGTTAAACTCATTTATCTTCCTTGCAACTCACTTGGTACCTTATAAGGTCCGTCAAGGCTATGGTTTTTCCAGTGGTCACGTATGGATGTGAGATTTGGACTGTGAAGAAAGTTGAGCGCCGAAGAATTGATGCTTTTGAGCTGTGGTGTTGGAGAAGACTCTTGAGAGTCCCTTGGACTGCAAGGAGATCCAACCAGTCCATTCTGAAGGAGATCAGCCCTGGGATTTCTTTGGAAGGAATGATGCTAAAGCTGAAACTCCAGTACTTTGGCCACCTCATGCGACGAGTTGACTCATTGGAAAAGACTCTGATGCTGGGAAAGATTTGGGGCAGGAGGAGAAGGGGACGACAGAGGATGAGATGGCTGGATGGCATTACTGACTTGATGGAAGTGAGTCTGAGTGAACTCTGGGAGTTGGTGATGGACAGGGAAGCCTGGCGTGCTGCAATTCATGGGGTCGCAAAGAGTCGGACATGACTGAGCGACTGAACTGAACTGAACTGAAGCGTTGAAGAAAAGCTAAGTGCCGGAGAACTTTATTAATGCACCAAAAGCCACACCAATGTTAATATGCCTAACACCTTCAGAAAGGTTTTGAGAGCTCTAAAATAAAACAGTATGTGGATTCCTAAAAGCCTTGACAGAAAAATATCACTAGCTATCACCTAGGAGAGCTGCCTTTAGTGCAAGAACCAACTATAAGTTAGGGATACTTGATTTTGCAAGAATATTCACAAGTTAACTGCAATGCATTATGCTTCCCATGAAAATAATACAAAGATTCGAATTAGTTTTTAATTGCTTGCTAAATTGGTCTAATTTTACTCAAAATGGCCTTTAAAGGGCTATACACCAAGATTATTTCAGTGAGAAAGTTGTCAGCCAACCTGGCCTTCAGGCAATAAAAGCTGAACTCGGAAAGCATGCATGCATGGTAAACTCCTAATTTTGGATGCGAGCAAACCAAATTAGAGTTGGTTAAGTAAGATTCTAGAATGTGATGTGCTCAATTCAGAGTTAATGCCCTGTGACACCACCCCACCAATACTTGCTTTTATTTAAATGCTCCAAAATGTTTTTATAGTCAAATACCAACCATTCTAGTAAATATTTCAACAGAAATAAGCTATCGAGAAACTCAGGAACTTGACCTAGTTACTAATTGGCTATCATAGAGTATCCTAACATAGACAGACTCCATAACATAGTCTCCTAACTTCTCTCTATACTAACATAGAGTCTCCCATTTCTTTTGGAAATGGTTCTGATCTCAGAAGGAGAGTGGTCCTGAAGAGAGCTCTCAGTTCCCTGCCCAGGAACGGAATCTGGGTAACCTGTCTGAAAACCAGGAATCCTAGCCACTAGACCATCAGAGGCTAGAGGCTAGAAGCAAAGTGGCCCTGGCTCTTTCCGTTTGAAAACAAAAATGTTTCAAGGAGGCAAAAACTGTAAGAACAGGCACAAAGTTTATTATTGGAGACAGTACAATGTGTGGGAGAGCACACAGGAAAAGTCTAAAATCAGAAGCTAGGCAGAAATACACCCAGAGAGAAAGGGTATGGGCATCCTCTCTGATGAGGAGCCCAGTAAGGTGATTTCAATCACTTATATAGGACAGTCTTTTCAGGTCTTTGCTTACATTTGACCAATTATCTTGTTTCTTTCTTCACATCTCGGACCTTCCCCAAGATGCATGTGCGGCTTTTTCCTAAAATGGATTCTACCACAGGCCTATAGGTGCATGTCCTCACTTGTTATGGAGTGGGGCCGTCTCCCTTTTCAACCCCCAAGAAGCCTTCCTGCACATGTGCACACAGGAAAGTCTTCTTTGACCTCAGGAACGGGCACTTATTGCTTTACTTTGGCAGAGCTCAACTTTTGCCACTAGCTTTGCCCTTGGAGTGTCTGGGTGAGAACAAAGCTTGAATTTCACTCCACTCGGCAAACACTAGGTGTCCAGCCCAGAGGCCACTGTCTTCTACCTCAGTTCCAACCTGGAGGATTAAAGACGACTTCCACTTTCAGTGAAGATTGATTAACAAGTTTCAGATTTACCCTCCTGCCTTAAATAACTAGACAACTGGACAAAACATATGAGACAATGGTTTTTCATACATTAGACAACAGATAACACAGGACTGTGATACCTGAGATGGGAAATAAATTATACCAGCCTTCTGCCTGGAGGCAGTTTCCAGGCCTCAACACAGGGACAGAGAGCAGAGCACAGCTGATTCACTAAGGTTAGGAAACAGAAATCAAGAGTTTAGAGGCCAAGGCACCCAGAATTTGCAAGGCAAACTACTAGAGAAAGGAAATGTACAGGAGAGCTTCAGAAACCTGCAGTGGGTCCCCTTGAGTACGGGTTGAGTACCAACCTGCATATGTGTGAAAAAAGTTACCCAAGGCTGGGGAAAGGGTCACCAGAAAAGAATGAGCAGAAAAAACTTCACTCCTACCAGCCAAAGTGAAAAGACCTCATAATATATGGGGCACCAGAGAGAGTTCTGGAAAAGCAAAGAAAGGTGTAAATTGGTCCCAGGCTATAAGCTGCTCTGAACCTGCCCAGAGCTTAAAAGCAAACATTGAAAGAATTCAACTGATTCCAAGTAACTGCATTCCAGGAAAAAAAAACAAAGCCAACACTATAAAGGACTAAAACAAACTACACATTAACAGAAAATTCATGATGCCTAGCATCCAATCAGAAATAAGCAAGCAGCAAAGAAACAGGAAAATATGACCCATAACCAAGAGTGAAACCAATCAATAGAAGCAGACCCAGAAGCAACAGAGATGATAAAGCTATCAAATAAGGATACTGCTGCTGCTGCTGCGAAGTTGCTTCAGTTGTGTCCAACTCTGTGCGACCCGAGACAGCAGCCCACTAGGCTCCCTGGGATTCTCCAGGCAAGAACACTGGAGTGGGTTGCCATTTCCTTCTCCAATGCATGAAAGTGAAAAGTGGAAGTGAAGTCGCTCAGTCGTGTCCGACTCCTAGCGATCCCATGGACTGCAGCCTACCAGGCTCCTCCGTCCATGGGATTTTCCAGGCAAGAGTACTGGAGTGGGTTGCCATTGCCTTCTCCGAATCAGGATACTAATAGCTATAATAAATATGTCCTATATGATCAAGAAACTAGAAGAAAATATAATCATGTTAAAGAGCAAAAGGAAAGATGTTATAGTCACCCTGAAAAAGCATCTTGGGATTAAAAAATACATAATATCTGAAATGGGTGAGATTGATAGCAGTTTAAATTATTTGGAAGAAAATTTTAGTAAACTTGAAGATACAGCAATAGAAACTATCCAAAGTGAAACACAAATGAATAATGTATCAGTGACCTTAGGAACAAAATAGAGAAACATGTATGTAATTAGAATTAAGGAAAGAGAGATGAGAGAGAAAGCAGGACAGAAAAAATATCTGAAAAAAATAAACTCACACAATGAAGAAGTACAATGAACTCCATGCAGAATAAATAAATATAAAACAAAATCAACACAAAGATATAGGATAATGAAACTGCTGACTGACAACCAGTGATAGAATCTTAAAAATAGTCTGCTTGCCAGAAACTATGAAAGTGAAATGATAGTGAACGACATCTTTAAACACTGAGATACACTGTCAATTTAGAATTCTCTAAGCAGCAAAAAGTCATCTTTCAAAATTAAAGACAAAATAAAGGCATTTTCAGACAAATAAAACCTAGAAGAATTCACTGTCAGCAGACCTATACCAAAAGAAATGATAAAGAATATTATTCAGGTAGAATATGATACCAAATAGAAATCTGGATCTATATAATGAAGAATGAAGAGTGCCAGAAATAGTCCATACATTAACAAATATAAAAGACACATTTTTCAATCTTCCTGACAGCTAATAGTTTAAAACAAAAATGACAGCAAAATATCGAGGGGCTCATAACCTATGTAAGGGTAAAGTGTTTGACAACAATAGTGCAAGGGAAAGAAGGGAAAATGGACCTTACATATAAGGGGAGAGGACAGTTTCTGTCTATTGTAAACTGTAGAGCAAGCGTCAGCCAATTCAGGCCATAGGACAAATTCATCTTGCTACTTATTTTTGTTCAGAAGCTAAGAATGTTTTATACATTTTGGAAGCGGGTGGGTAGAAGGAGATATAAGACCATGTATTTACTATCTGGTTCTTTACAGAAAAAGTTGCTGAGGACTGCCTGGAGCAGGAGCTTTTCTTGGTACAACTGACATTTTTGGCCAAAATGTCATTCCACAGTGTGGGGGTACAGGTACACTGTTAGGTTCAGATGTTGACTGGCATCCCTGTCACACATCCCTGCACACCCCTGGAGTGCATCTACCTAATGCACTCCACTCTAAGTTGTGACAACCAAAAACGTCTCCAGACTTTGGCACATGTCCTTTTGAGATGTCAGTAAGGGGCCAAACTTGCCTCTGACTGAGAACTACTGCCCTGAAGCAAAACTATAAAGTATATATTTAACATGTGTATAATAAGCCAATGGTAGAGATAAAATGGATCCATTTTTTTTTAAGTTAAAAAAAATCAACCCAAAAGAAGGTAAGTGAAAGTCACTCAGTCATGTCCGACTCTTTGTGACCCGAAGGACTATACAGTCCATGGAATTCTCCAGGCCAGAATACTGGAATGGGTAGCCTTTCCCTCTCCAGGGGATCTTCCCAACCCAGGGATTGAACCCAGGTCTCTCATATTGTAGGTGGATTCTTTACCACTGAGCCACAAGGAAGCCCAAAAAGAAGGTAGGAAAAGAGAAAAAAAGGTTTCCAGAGAAGGCATAAACTGGTACTATTAAGAAAATTAAAGCCCACACCACAGGCAGAAAGGAAATATTTGCAAAACATATATTTGATTAAAAATTTGCATCCAGAATTAAAAAAAAACAACAACCTTACAACTCAATAAGACAACCTGATTGGGGGGAATAAAATAAGCAAAAGATGTGAATAGACACTTCACCAAAGATATAGAAATGGCAAGTAAGTATATGAAAAGATGCTAAACATCATTAATCATAAAGTAAATGCAAATTAAAAACACAATAAGCTATCACTGCACATCCGTTAGAATACTTAAAATTTAAAAGAATGGCAATACCAAGTGTTAGCAAAAATGTAGAGCAACTAGAACTCGCATAGACTGCTGGTAGGATACTCAACAGCTACACAATGGAAAACTATGCAGCCATAAAAACGAAACACAGACACATGAAACGATATAGATGATGTACTTTAAGAGCATTATGCTAAGCTTAAGAAGATGGACACAAAGACTATATACTCAGTCATTCCTTATTATCCACAATTCTAGGAAAAAGCAAAACTATGGTGACTGACAGCAGATCAGAGGTTGCCAGGACCCCACGGGAAGCAGAGGGGATTGACTGCAAAGAAAAATAAGGGAACTTTTATTAAAGACGATGGGGACTTTCAATATTGTGATTGTAGTAGTTAGTTACATAACTACATATTTGTCAAGACTCAAAAGGAGTTGTAGATTTAAAATTAATGATTTTTTATTATATCAAAGAAAGAGATAAATGTTAATTTTCAAGAAGGTTTTGAAGGTTTTCAAAAGAGGAAGTGAGGCTATATTTCCCTCTGGTGACTCGGATGAGAAATAACTTGCTACAATGCAGGATGGCTAGAAAATACTTCTATTCAAATTTGATTGAGTGCTAGTGATGTAGATTCTTGTAACAGAATATACACTTAGCTAGAGATTATCAGACAGTAGTTTATGATTCCAGTTAAGCGGGGGAAAAATGAACTAGTCAACAGGCACTATCAAGAGAACCTGCTAACCATGGAGAGAAAGAGAGTTCTACATCATAACATAAAACCAAATTACAGGCAGATTAGAAGTGTGAATTTAAATTAGCCTACTTGTACTAGAAGATAATATAAAATACTTTTATAAGCTTGTAATAGACAAGCCCTATGTAAACAAGTCACAAGACTCAGAAGAGTGGATTTGCCTATATATTAATACTTAATCTCAAGTAAAAACTGTTTCCATGTCAGTATTTTCACTTCAACTGTCAAATCCCTCAAGGGCTCTCTCTATACTCCCTGAACTAAGTTATCTGAGATGCTCAATCCTCCCCAATAAGCAAAATGGACTCTATGTAACTTAAATAAGAATATACTTGTCTATTCACTATCATTTGAACAAAAATTAATATATAGTAAGGTTAGATTTAAACTGAGATAGTAATGAAATCTGAAAAACCATCATCCTATAAGGAACAAAGAAGGTATTAACTTAATTTACCTGACATTTACTTACCTTACATCCTCCTGACACTCTATCTAGTAAGTTACAAGAGAAAATAAACAAAATCTAAACTCTAAGATAAAACAGAAATTTAATCCGAAACCAATTTGATCTTTTTAAGTTGAATAAATGGTTTTCAAATAAGAATTTAGCTCAAGTGATACAGAATTAATTAGTATTACTTTTGGAATGGGATTTAAAGAGTAAAAGAATGCCTTGCAATGGTCAAATGAAAAATCTAACACAAATCCTTCCACGCTTTTCAGCATCTGAAAAATAAAATTACAACTTACTCAAATTTAAGAAACAATTTCTCTGAGAAAACACTTTAATACTCTTTCTGGAACACTAAAATGATGTCAAAATACTGTATGTACTTCAAAGGATCACACATGCACACGCACTATGGCCCATAATAAATCTGAAAAAATATTACAAGATTCAATTTATTATTTCCATCATTGTAATTTTAATCAGTAGGAACATTAATGTCACATACACTTTCTTATAAATATTTTAAAAAGCTGTACTTTACAATAAGATATCAAGAACATAGAGCTGATATGTTTATAGGTAATCACTTTGCCTATTTAAGAAATCTGATCAGAGTACTTTTATGGTGAAAGAAAAGTACCTTCTTTTTAATCATTCATATTCAGCAACAGGGAAAATGCTCTATGTACACACTGGCTCTGAAGAACATGTTTCATTCCTGTTTCAAACCTGCTATGCCATTATTGCTTTGATGATTACATAGTTCAGCATAAAAAGGCATTTCTACTCAAGATTCTCAATAAGTCTGATAAGGCAGGTCACCTCCCAATCATAAAAGCTTTTATGCAAATATTACAAGTTTTATGCAAATATTACAAGTATTACGCAAATAAAGCATGGCTATCAGACTCACTATAATTGGGATTAAAAAGACAACTATAAGAATACCGCATCTTGATACACTATGTTTTTGTGCACGCACCTGGCATTCTCTGCCTTTCTTCCTCATCTTTGAAGTGTTAAAGTATATTTATACTAGAAAGTTATTAATAGACTTAATGTGAGAACTATGTATTTGAGAAAGCAAGACTTTCTGGATAAGAATCTCCAAATATTTTCTATTTTGTTTTTATGACTTTATTAAACAGAGAGTGTTTTACGTGCAACACTTGCAGAGAGAAATAAAGCTATATTTCACTCAAATCCAACTGAATATGTCAGATACAAAATATAGACATGAAGCAAAGTATGATAGCAGCAGTGATTCTTGGGGGCAACGTGCAAAATTCAATATTTTGCTATCTATTGACATCACAGTGGTCAAAAAAGAAATGTGCCAAAACTCCCTTTCCCATTCCACTTGAACTGGTTCCCCACAATTGAAACAAACATCTCCTGTGACATTAAGTTATCATCAGCTTGTGTGATCCCCAGTTCACTCAATCTTTTCTTCTTCATCTGGCCTTTTTGTGTGGAGGCAGCAACTAGTTCATTTACAATTTCACAATTGCCTTCAACTTGCTCAGAAAGCTCAGCTCTCGCATAAAGCTCCATTCTACCAGTTGCACATTGAATCAGCTCTTCCAGATCCACTCTTTCAGCTACATCTGCCTCTCCACTTGTCTGAACTTTAAGTGCTTTATTTCCTGGAAAAAAAAAATTATAAAAATTGAGTTAAATATACAAACCACCCCAACTAAAACATGTATTTCTACAGTCTATCAGAGCTTTCAAGTTTTTTCTGTCAAGGGGTCCTGTGTCATTTGACTGGACTTTCCAAACTCTATGCCATAGTGTCTCAACAAGCAGTTGTATTAATTGTCAAGCTTTCCTGACCTTCATACAGGATTACCAACTTTGAATTTTCTCTTTTTATCCTAGATCTCATTCATTCAACAGACCTCTCCTGGATATTTACAAGCACTGTATTAGAAGCTAGATACAAAGATAAACAGAACTGGACTAGTACTTTAGTTCCCCTAAAGGAACTCCCAATTCAGCAGCTTTATAAGTGATTGCCTGTGATAGGCAGAAGTCTAGATGGCCCTCTGATGCCTGTCCCTTGTTACTTTTACGACTGTTAAATGGTAAAAGGACCTTGCACATAAGGTTACTTATCAGTTGACTGTAAGAAAAGGATATAACTCAGATATTCCTAACCTAATCATATGAATCCTTTAATAGCAAGGTTTTCCCTGGCTGGATGATGAAGAAGAAAGCATAAAGAGATTTAAAGTGTGAGAAAGATTTGAAGCATGAGAGATTTGCTTTGAGGGAGGTCCTCTGTTGATGAAATGGAGGGGGTCATGGGGCAATAACCCAAGAGTGATCCCTAAGAGCTGAGAGCAGCCCCTAGCCAACAGCTGGCAACAACAATTAAAAAAAAGAGATCTCTGTCCTACAACCTCAAGGAAATCGATTCTGCCAACAACATAAGGAACTTGGAAGCAGATTCTCTCCCAGAGATTTCAGATAAGGGCCCTGCCCAGCTGATACCTCACTTTCACCCTTGTGAGACCCTAAGCAGATAACCCAGCCAAGCTCACCTTAACTTCTGACCTATAGAACTATGAGGAGAAAAAGAACAGATAGCTGGAGTGGACCTTGAAGGATGAGACGGACTACTCATGATCCTTTAAACTTTCCTCACCCATGCCAAGACATAATCCTGCATGGCTGAGATTTCATAGTGATCTGGGTCATGGCTTAGAATTCAAGAATTTCCTGCAAATCAAAACCACAATGAGGTACCATCTCACGCCAGTCAGAATGGCTGCTATCCAAAAGTCTACAAACAATAAATGCTGGAGAGGGTGCGTAGAAAAGGGAACCCTCTTACACTGTTGGTGGGATTGCAAACTAGTACAGCCACTATGGAGATCAGTGTGGAGATTCCTTAAAAAACTGGAAACAGAACTGCCATACGACCCAGCAGTCCCACTCCTGGGCATGCAGACCGAGGAAACCAGAATTGAAAGAGACACATGTACCCCAATGTTCATCACAGCACTGTTTACAATAGCCAGGACATGGAAGCAACCTAGATGTCTATTGGCAGAGGAATGGATAAGAAAGCTGTGGTACATATACACAATGGAATATTACTCAGCTATTAAAAAGAATGCATTTGAATCAGTTCTAATGAGGTGGATGAAACTGGAGCCTATTATACAGAGTGAAGTAAGTCAGAAAGAAAAACACCAATACAGTATATCAATGCATACATATGGAATTTAGAAAGATGGTAACAATGACCCTATATATGAGACAGCAAAAGAGATACAGATGTAAAGAACAGTCTTTTGGATTCTGTGGGAGAAGGCGAGGGTGGGATGATTTGAGAGAATAGCATTGAAACATGTATATTATCATATGTCAAACAGATCGCCAGTCCAGGTTTGATGCATGAGACAGGGTGCTCAGGGCTGGTGTGCTGGGATGACCCTGAGGGATGGGATGGGGAGGGAGGTGGAAGAGGGGTTCAGGATGGAGAACACATGTACACACCCATGGCTGATTCATGTGAATGTATGGCAAAAACCACCACAATAATGTAAAGTAATTAGCCTCCAATTAAATAAATTAATTAAAAAAAAAAAGAAATTCAAGAATTTCCAACTGAGTTAGCTCAGCTTTGCTGCCAAGAAAGACAGCTGTCAGGGAGACATTTACTTTACAAATAAAAAATAGAGGCAAACTCTATGATTCCCCTCCAGTCAAATGCAGTTTTCAGCCTGGCACGTTCATTTTCCTGCCTCCATCCTTAAATGCTAAAAGGATTTGTTAGCAATAGCCTTCATTGCTAGTGTATGCCCATCCTTATTCTATAAATTTAGAGAAAACCAAACATGAGAAGGGAACTGCAGGACTACAGAAACCACACATCAAGGCTTTGACCAGCTGACCTTGAAAGTTTCTTTCACACCTAGACTCCATATTATAGCTTTACCAAGTTTTCTATCTCTGTGCCTAAGTGTATGCTAGTTATCTTTTTTTAAGTAGAAGATTTCTATCTTTAATCAGAGCTTAATGCTGAAATAAACTAGGTCGAGATTTTATTTAGAAAATTACTAAATATACCATACCTTCAGTTTCATCTTGGGCATCTTCTTGCAGATCAGAGAAAATTGTAGGTTTCACCAAGACAACACCATAACCTTCATTATTATGTATGACATTATTCACCATGGATATTTTGGGAATGTCATAATGTTCATCTAAGAAGTCCTGTGACATTGAAAACAAATGTTTCAAGGAACCATCACATTCAACACTGCCTGCTTTAAAACTCTTCTCACTTTTTTTAGGCTATTTTAAAAGTAAAATAGAAAGCTATGTTTATTAATATGCGGTAGCACAATCTGAGCTCTGAATGACACAGCATTCCTCTGTTATTTCTGCAGATCTATGGGCAGCAAAGTATTCACAAGAGACTTTCAACCACCAACTATTGATATCATTAAAATTTATATACTGTTTATGCTTTTTTAAAATAGAAAACACAAATAACATGGGAATTTCATAAAGCATAACTGTTTCTTAGGTAAAACCTAAATTCTAAATTTAAAATTCTAAAACCTAAATTCTACCCTTTGGAAAGAGGGTGTCTCAGCAGGGGCTCACCTTAATGAGGATCCCTTCCTTGCAGTGATGGATCCCGTTATCACTCAGAGTGCACTTACTTCCAGGATATATTTCTATACCAGCACCCTACAAATTACATTTTAAAGTAATCACAGTCAGTTTTAAATAGGCAGGACTATAAAAGAAGGTTTATCACTTCTTAGACTTATAATGTAGCACAAATATAAAGTGTTTTATAGAAAGTTTTATTAAGTATTTCTAATCAACATTTCCATTTGCTTAATTTCCAGCAAGTTGTCTATCATTTATCATATTCAGATACCATACAGACACACACACACACACACACACACACACACACACACACACACACAACAATGGCTAAGAGTTTCAACACTTAATTACTATCTCACTCTTTCATTCTGGACAAATCAGTTTTCTGATTCTGCCCAAAAAATGTCAGTTAACAATTTCATTGGAAGAGGCACATATTAAAAATAACCATTCTCTTAGACATACTCTATTAGCTGGAGAACAGTGTTCAAATCTAGTAAAATATTGTAAATTGTAGATAGAAATAAGGCTCTATATTTTGAAAAGCACACCAGTTCAAGAATATCCCAACATAACTTGAAAATCATTTCTGTGAATTAAAATAACTAATGCTCCCCACTACTACACATGTTAAATTAGTAGCTAATTCAAACGTCCTGTTTATACCCTAACAGTAACCAGAATAATCCATGCACAGCCCAGTTCTCTCACATTGTCCCTTAGCACCAAATGGTACCAACAAAAAAAGGTAACAGTAATGGAATAATTTATTTCCTGACACTATGCTAGGTACTTTGGTAAGTAAAAATGTTCACTCAAACTTCTATGATTATTTAAAAATTCACTTTTAGAATAATTTCATACACAATATCCTAGAGGCAGAGTTGCAATTAACCATTTATGACACATCTATTGAGTGTATGTTGAGTTGTTTCCCTAGGAACGGTAGTGTACCATGAGAAAATAGTTATTATTACTTCCCCCTTTAGAGACTACTGATATGTAGGGGCATGGTCATTACACACCAATCTAACTCTCTGTAGAAGTCATAAGATCTGTGAAATGGGCCTTTAGCTAAGACTTTCAGTTTGTAGCTATATATAGAAATAGATTTATGGGCAATAACATTAAAAATACATACACAATAAAACAGTTTAAATATCAAATTATCAGGAATCATGTAAAACCTGAAAAGAACTTAAGCCAGCAGCCACTTAGTAACTGGGACAATCATTTTCAAAATATATTATGAAACTGAACAGATATTTAATAACTAAAAAGAAACTAAAAAGGATGCCTCTTCTAAGATGATGGTACAAGTAAAAATCATGGACATTATATATAAAACAATCATAATACGATTGAAAAGTGGAATAAAGGAGCCAGACCACTTAGACACCTCAACCCCTGAGAAATGACACCAACCTAGTTAGACTGGGTTTTCTTTTTGCCTCACATTTCCAGACATGAAACTAAAGAAGCTGGCAATCCATAAACATCACAGACCAGAAAAGCCTCCCCCAAATCCCACTCTCTCTACCCAAAGGACTAGGCCAGCCTCAAAGGACAGAAAACTTCATCCATGCTGGCAAGTGCCAAGGGAGAGCCTAGACTTCTACCCTCTCAAGGCTGTGACTAGGTACCCCAATACTCACACAGAGGTAGTATCACTTAAAGCCAAAGATTTTCATCCCCACTAGCTGGTAACAAGTCCCTCACCCTTGTGGAGACTCCAGATAGGGCCTGGACTCATACCCTCAACTGATAACAAGATGCTGCACCCATTCCCTACTGGAGTGGGGTCAGAGCAGGCCCAGTGGGGGGGTCTAGATTTTCATCATTGCCAGTGGTAACAAGCCCACTGCCATGTGCCAGAGTGTCAGTGGAGACATGTAAGAAACTAGAATTCTTACATCCACCCACCAGGAGCTTTCTCACTTAACTTGGATACCAATGGAGGCCAAACGGGGAACTTGGAGACCTGGTAGTAATAACGCAGTAGCCTTTACCCCATTTCCTCTTAGGGACAGAAGATGTAGATTCTAATAATACAAAACATCCAGGTTTCAGTTGAAAATCACTTGTCATATCAAGTGCCAAGAAGATGTCAAAATTAATAAAAGGTAATCAATACAAAAAACCAAGATGTCAGAGATGATGGAGTTAGCTGACAAGGATTTTAAAGCAGCCAATTATTTTAGCGAGCAATTATTAAATACTTAAATGAAAAATAGAAGACTGAATAAGAAAATAGAAAGTCTTGTCAAAGAAATAGAAGATATAAAGAACCAAATGGAAATTTCAGAACTGAGAAATACTATAACTGAAAATAAAAAGCTCAGTGGATGGGCACAATAGCATAAAGGAAAAGAACAGAGGAAAGAATCAGTGAAACGGAAGACAGAACAATAGAAATCATCTAGTCTGATAGAGAGGAAACAATCTAAAACAGAAAAAAAGAAGGGAACCTTAGGGACCTATAGGACAATAACAAAGGATCTAAAATTTTTGTTATCAGTCATAGAAGAGAAGGAGGGTGAAGCTAAAAAAAACAAAAATCAAAGAAGAAATAGCTAAAACTTCCCAAATTTGGCAAGAGACTAAATTTACAGATTCAAAAATCTGAGAAAACAGGATAAACTCAAAGAAATCCATTTCAAAGTACATCATAATTAAACTTATAAAAGCTTAAGGTCAAAAGGAAAGGGGAAGAAAGGAAACGTTATCCTGAAAGCAGTCAAAGAAAAATAATGTCTTATCAATTAGAGAAAAAATTCAAGTAAAGAGGATTTCTCATCAGGAACCATGGAGGCCAGAAGAAAGTGGCACAGTATTGTTCAAAAGAGCTAGCAAAAAAGAGTTGTCAATTGAGAATCCTATACCCAGTGAAAATATTCTTTAGGAATAAAGAAAAATCAAGACATTCTAAGATGAAAGAAAGTGAATAGCATTTGACAAAAGCCAACACTTCAACATCAGTCCTTCCAATGAACACCCAGGACCGATCTCCTTTAGAATGGACTGGTTGGACCTCCTTGCAGTCCAAGGGACTCTCAACAGTCTTCTCCAACACCACGGTTCAGAAGCATCAATTCTTTGGCACTCAGCTTTCTTTATAGTCCAACTCTCACATCCATACATGACCACTGGAAAAACCATAGCCTTGACTAGACGGTCCTTTGTTGGCAAAGTAATGTCTCTGCTTTTTATATGCTGTCTAGGTTGGTCATAACTTTCCTTCCAAGGAGTAAGCATCTTTTAATTTCATGGCCGCAGTCACCATCTGCAGTGATTTTGGAGCCCAGAAAAATAAAGTCAGCCACTGTTTCCCCACCTATTTGCCATGAAGTGATGGGACCAGATGCCATGATCTTAGTTTTCTGAATGTTGAGCTTTAAGCCAACTTTCTCACTCCACTTTCACTTTCATCAAGAGGCTTTTTAGTTCCTCTTCACTTTCTGCCATAAGGGTGGTGTCATCTGCATATCTGAGGTTATTGATATTTTTCCCGGCAATCTTCATTCCAGCTTGTGCTTCCTCCAGCCCAGTGTTTCTCATGATGTACCCTGCATATAAGTTAAATAAGCAGGGTGACAATATACAGCCTTGATATACTCCTTTTCCTATTTGGAACGAGTCTGTTGTTCCATGTCCAGTTCTAACTGTTGCTTCCTGACCTGCACACAGATTTCTCAAGAGGCAGGTCAGGTGGTCTGGTATTCCCATCTCTTTGCTATGGTTTTTCCAGTGGTCATGTATGGATGTGAGAGTTGGACTATAAAGAAAGCTGAGCACCGAATAATTGATGATTTTGAACTGTGGTGTTGGAGAAGCCTCTTGAGAGTCCCTTGGACTGCAAGGAAATCCAACCAGCCCATTCTAAAGGAGATCAGTCCTGGGTGTTCATTGGAAGGACTGATGAGAAGCTGAAACTCCAATATTTTGGCCACCTCATGCAAAGAGTTGACTCATTAGAAAAGACCCTGATGTGGGGAAAGATTGAGGGCAGGAGGAGAAGGGGATGACAGAGGACGAGATGGTTGGATGGCATCACTGACTCAATGGACATGGATTTGGGTGGACTCCAGGAATTGGTGATGGACAGGGAGGCCTGGCGTTCATGGGGTTGCAAAGAGTCAGACATGACTGAGCAACTGAACTGAACTGAATGAACACAAATTCATTAGGAAAATTCTCAGAAAACAGAAATAGAGGACAACTTCCTTAATTTGATAAAGAATATTTACAAAAAAGCCCTATAGTTAGACAGGTGGCAAAGATGGTAAAGTGGGAAGACCCTGAGCACCTCCCCCAAGAGGCACACCAAAAATAAACTATTTATCAAAGGGACTATCAATGAGAACAACTTGGTAACTAGCAGAAAATATTTCCCACAATTAAAGTTACAAAGAAGGAACCACAAAGAGACAGACAGAAAGGGCAGAGACCCAGTACAGTCAAGGCCTACACCCCCAAGGTAGACAACCCAGAAACAGGAGTTAGGCAAAATGAGGTGCAGAGGACATGTTCCAAAAAAAGAAAGAAGACAAAAATCCCATAGGCAATCTACCTGATAAAGAGTTCAAGGTAATAATCAAAAGATGATGGAAAAACTCTGGAGAAAACTGGATGAATACAATGAATTTAACAAAGACTTAGAACATATAAAAAAGAATCAGAGATGAAATGCAATAATTGAAATGAAAAATACACTGGAAGAAATCAATAGTAGGTTAAATGATGCAGAGAAACAAATCAGAATATGGAAAAGAGATAGAAATCGCTGAAGCTGAACAGAAAAAAAGAATGAAAAGAAATGAAGACAGCTTAAGTGGCTTGTGGGAGAACATTCACATTGTAAGGATCCAGGAGAACATTCACACTGTAAGGATCCAGGAGAACACCAAGAGAAAGGGGCAGAGAACACACTTAAAGACATAAAAGCTGAAAACTGCCCTTATCAAAGAAACAAAAATCTAGGTCCAGGAAACAGAGAGAGTCCCAAATAGGATCAAACCAAAGAGGACCATATCAACACATATTATAATTAAAATGGCAAAATTAAAGAGAGAATATTAAAAGTAGCAAGGGAGGACTTCTCTGGTGGTTCAGTGGTTAGGAATCCACCTGCCAATGAAGGAGACACAGGTTTGATCCCTGGTCCAGGAAGATCCCACATGCTGTAGAGCAACTAAGCCCATGCACCACAACTACTGAGCCTGTCTGCTGCAACCACTGACGTCCAAGTGGTTAAGGCCTGTGCTCTGCAATAGAGAAGGCACTGCAATGAGAAGCCCGCAGACCACAATGAAGAGTAGCCCTCACTCGCCATAACTAGAGAAAGTCTGTCAGCAGCAACAAAGATCCAGCACAACCAATAAATAAATAAAATTAAAAAAAAGAAAAAAGCAGCAAGGGAAAAGCATCAAGTTATATACAACAGAACTCCCATAGGCTATCAGCTGACTTTCCAGCAGAAACTCTGAAAGCCAAAGGGCACAATATATTTAAAGTGATAAAAGGGAAAAAACTAAAATCAAGAATACTTTATCTGTGAAAATAACCTGAAAAAAATATATATACATATATATGTTTTAACAGAATCATTTTGCTGTACACCTGAAACTAACCTAATATTGTAATATATCAACTATGCTTGAACAAACAAACAAAAAAGAAATCCCCATATTGAACACCAGCTGATAAAAAGGCCAGCATACTTCACGGTCCGCCCAAAAGAAGAGAAAGGCAACAGGGATGGCCAGGGACAGATCAAGACACTCCTGGCCTGAAATGTGGTGGGAAGGAAGATACCCTGCAGGGACAGTGAAGTTAAGAGGCGGTTAAGGAGAAAACTGGAGCCCAAAGGAGGCATCCCACCATCCTGGCTGCATCACTCCCTTTTTACTGAGATACAACTCACATACCATGCAATGCACCCAGTTAAGTTTAATGTACCATTCAATAGTTTTTAGTATATTCACAGAGTTGTTCAACCATTACCACAGTCAATGTTAAAACACTTTCATCATCTTAGTACAAGACCTTGTACCCTTCAGCTATTACTCCAATCCTCTCTTCCCCAATCTATGCCCAGCCCTAGGCAACCACTACTTTACTTTTAATGCATATAGATGTGGCTATCCTGGACATTTCACATAGAATGAATTATATACTATGTTGAAAAAAGAGAGAGAATACTTTATCCAGCAAGGCTTTCATTCAGATGTGATGGAGAGATCGAAAGTAAAGCAAAAACTAAAAGCATTCAGCACCACAGAACCAGCTTTGCAAGAAATCTCAAATGGAATTCTCTAAGCAAACAAGAAAAGGTCACAACTAGAAACATGAAAATTATGAAAGGAAAAGCTCATTGATTGATAAAAGTAGCTATACAGTAAAAGTAGTAAATCAACCATGTACAAAGCTCACAGGAAGAATAAAAGATAGAGTAAAATCATCTATATGTACAATAAGTAGTTAAGGGATATACAAAAGGATGTAAAATAAAATGTCAAAAAACAGTAACTGTAGGGGCAGGGGAGTAAAATTGCAGGATTGTTAAAAATGTATTTGAAATTGAGATTAGCAACTTAAAATAATCACATATACATAAAAGTTGATATATGTATATAAATCTCACTGTAACCACAAATCAAAAATTTATAATAGACACACAAAAAGAGAAAGGAATCCAAACATAACAGCAAAGACAGTCATCAAATCATAAGGGAAGAGAACAAAAGGAAAGAAAGGAACAATAAAGAACTACAAAAACAACCCCAAAACAATGAACAAAATAATAATAAATACATCTCTATCAATACTTTAAATGTAAATGGACTCAGTTCAGTTCAGTTCAGTCTCAGTCGTGTCTGACTCGTTGCGACCCCATGAATCACAGCATGCCAGGCCTCCCAGTCCATCACCAACTCCCAGAATTTACCCAAACTCATGTGTGTCAAGTCAGTGATGCCATCCAGCCATCTCATCCTCTGTCATCCCCTTCTCCTCTTGCCCCCAATCCCTCCCAGCATGGGAGCCTTTTCCAATGAGTCAACTCTTCGCATGAGGTGGCCAAAATATTGGAGTTTCAGCTTCAGCATCAGTCCTTCCAAAGAACTAAATACTCCAATTAAGACACAGAGTAGCTGAATGGATATAAAATAAGACCCATATATATATATATATATACTGTCTACAAGAAACTACTCCAGATCTAAAGACACACAAACTGAAAATGAACAAATGAAAAATGGTACTCCATGCAAATGAAAAGAAAACTGGGATAGCAATACTTATACCAAACAAAATAGACTTGAAAACAGAAACTGTAACAAGAGATAACAAAGGAAATGACATAAATATAAAGGAGTAAACCCAACAAGAAGATATATCAATGGTAAATATGTATGCACTGACACAGGAGAACATAAAGAAACTGACAGTAATACAATAATAGTAGACTACTTAACACCTCCTCAATGGATATGTCATCTAGAGAGAAAATCAATAAGGAAACACTGGCCAGATGGACTTAATAAATACCATTCCATCCAAAAGAAGAAGACATCCTTTACAAGTGCATATGGCAATTCTACAGCCAGAAAACAAATCTCAAAATTCTAGAAAACTGAAATCCTATCAAGCACCTTTTCTGATCACAACAGTATGAGACTAGAAATCAACTACAAGAAAAAAGACTGCAAAAAACACAAACATGTACAAGCTAAACAGCATGATACTAAACAAACAATGGGTCACTGAAGAAATAAAAAAATACCTGGAGACAGAAGAAAACAGAAATGATCCAAAACACAATGATGAAAATAAAAACACAATGATCCAAAATCTATGGAATGCAGCAAAAGCAGTTCTAAGGGACAACTTTACAGTGAAACAAGCCTACCTCAGAAAACAAGAAAGATCTCAAATAAACAACGTAATGTTAAAGGAACTAGAAAAAGAACAAAGAAACTCCAAAATCAGGATAGGGAGACGAATAACAAAGATCAGAGTATAAATAAATGAAGTAGAGACTGAAAAATAATAGAAAAGTTCAATGAACTCAAGAGCTGGTTCTTTGAAAATATAAACAAAATTGATGAACCTTGAGCCAGACTCACAAAGAAAAGAGATGGCCCAAATAAAACCAGAAATGAAAGAGGACAAGTTACAACTGATACCACAGAAATACAAAGGATCATCTACGACTACAAGGAACAATTATATGCCAATAAAATGGACAACCCAGAAGTAATAGATAAATCTCTAGAAATGTACAATCTTTAAAGACCAAATCAGGAATAAATAGAAAATATGAACAGATCAATTACCAGTAATGAAATCGAATCAGTAATTTAAAAAGCTCTCAGCAAACAAATGTCCAGGACCAGATATCTTCACAGGTGAATTCTACCAAACATACAAAGAGTTTACATCTATCCTTCTTAAATTATCCCCCCAAATTGAAGAGGTACATTCCCAAACTCATCCATGAGGCCACCATCACCCTGATATCAAAACCAGAAACAGGCCAATATTCTTGACAGTCATAGATGAAAAATCCTCAACAAAATATTAGCAGATAGAATCCAACAATACATTAAAAGGATCATATGCTATGATCAAGTGGGATTAACCTAGAGATACACAGATGGTTCAATATCTGCAAATCAATCAACATGACACAACACATTAACAAATGAAAGAATAAAAAGACCATTTGATCATCTCAGTTGATGCAAAGAAAATTTTGGACAAAATTCAATATCCATTTATGGATTCTCAACAAAGTGTCCATTAATGGAATATACATCAATATAATGAATGATATACAGCTAACACCATACTCAATGGTGAGAAGCTGAAAGTATTTTCTCTAACATCAGGAAAACATGACAAGGATGCCCATTCTTGTCATTATTATTCAATGTGGTACTGAAAGTCTAACCACAGCAATCAGACAAGAGATAAAAGAAATTCAAATAGGAAAGAAGTAAAACCATCACTGTTTTCAGATGACATGATACTATCCATCAAAAATCCTAAAGACATCACCAAAATCCTATTAGAACTCATCATGAATTTGGTAAAATTGCAGAATACAAAATTAACATACAGAAATGTTACCTTTCCATACACTAATTATCAGGAAGAGGAATTTAAAAAACTATCCAATTTACAATCACATCAAAAAGAATACCTAGGACTAAATCTAATTAAGGAGGTAAAAGCCTGTATATTTAACAAAACTTCCCTGGTAGTCCAGTGAGGGTGTGTGGGGTCAATCCCTGGACAGGGAACTAAGATCCCATATGACGTGTGGCATGGCCAGGAAAAAAACAAAGCTGCACTTAGAAAACGTAAGAAACTGATGAAAGAAATCAAAGATGACACAAATAGATGGAAAGAAACTGTGCTAGTGGATTGGAAGAACACTGTTAAAACGACCATACTACTCCACACAATCTACATATTCAAAGCAATTCCTATCAAAACACCAATGGCATTTCCACAGAACTAGAATAATTCTAAAATTTGTATGGAAACACAAAATACCCCAAATAGCCAAAACAATCTTGAGAAAGAACAACAAAACAAGAGGTACCAGGTTCCCTAGTCTCAAGCTATACTACAAAGGTACAGTAATCAAAACAGTATGGTACTGGCACAAAAACAGGAGAAATCTTTGCACCCTAGGGCTAGACAAAGAGTTCTTATACCTAAAAGGAAAAAGTGATAAACTGGGCTTCATCAAATTTTAAAACTTTGCTCTGTCTGTAAAAGCCTCATGAAAACAATGAAAAAACAAGCTACACACTAGCACATCTGTAAATGATGTACCCAACTGAGGATTCATATCTAGAATTTATAAAGAACTCTCAAAACTCTATAGTAAAAAAAAAAAAAAAAAAAAATAATAATCCAATCAGAAAATGGACAAAAGTCATGAATTTTTCACTGAAGGTAAGGATGGCAAAAAAGCATATGAAAAAATGTTCATCATCATTAACTACTAGGGAAATACAAATTAAAACACACATATCATAATGGCTAAAATTAAGAAGTAGAGAAAATACCAAATATGGATCATTGGATCCATAATACCAAACCAAAAATTGGATCCAATACAAAAAATTGGATCAAAAATACCAAACTGGATGATTCAGATTTTGTTAGTGGGAATGTAAAATGGTACAACTAATCTGGAAAACAGTTTGGCAGTTTCTTAAAAAAAAAAGTAAGCACACAACTAACCACATGTCCTGCAACTATAGTCCTAGGTATTTACCCCAGAGAAATGAAAATGATGTTCACACAAAAACCTGCACACCAGTGTTTACAGTAGCTTTATTTACAAAATCCCCAAACTGGAAACAACAGATGTTATTCAACAAGTGAACAGTTAAAAGTGTGGAACAATCATACACAGAATACTACTTAGCAATAAAAAAAAACCTACTGGTAAATGCAACAACCCGTATATAGATCCAGAGAACTGTGCTGAGTGA
The DNA here is from genome assembly GCF_019923935.1 of Bubalus bubalis. Lineage (NCBI taxonomy): Eukaryota > Metazoa > Chordata > Mammalia > Artiodactyla > Bovidae > Bubalus > Bubalus bubalis. The sequence continues at coordinate 14,553,719 of NC_059174.1, forward strand.
AAAAAGCCAATTCCAAAAGGGTATATACTGTATGATTCTATTTACATAACATATTTGAAATGATGAAATAACAGAAATGGAGAACACATTAGCATTTGCCTGTGATTAATGAGAAGGTCAGGAGGAGAGGCACATAGACAGCTTTAAAGAGCAACATGAAGGATCCCTATAGTGATGGAAATATTCAACATAACTGAATTTTATCCTGGTTGTGATGCTGTATTATAGTTTGGGAAGACATTACAATTAGAGGAAACTGGTAAAAGGTACACATATAGGCTATTTCTGTAGTATTTCTTACTACAGAATGTGAATCTACAATTATCTCAAAATAAAAATTTGATTTAAAAATAGCAAACAAGCCTCAATTACTACATCACTTACAAAGTTACAACTTAAAAAGTCTAACCTCTTTTTTAAAGGTATGACAGAGAAACTGTGAGATGCATTACTGTCTTCCTAATAATCTGTTTTGAAAATGCTAAATAAGAAGAACATTATACAGTTGAGTCTGGCCAACTTAATGCATGTAAGTACCTGAAGCTCTCTGAAGAAGGAGAACACAAGTATGCATTTACATCCTGTCCTACATTTTATTTATCTATTTAGAATTTAAACCTGAGCTACTCCCCAAAAGGCTAAGAGATGATCATACCTTGGCACCATATAAATCTGAGTTCTTCATTAAAAACTCTGCTGAAGTTCGTACTGTGACTCCGGTAGTCTCACACTGCAGTACACAGTTTTCCAATGTCGTCTTGCCACGGTGAATGACTGTGATGAAAACATGCGATCAAATGCTTTAAGAAGTAATGTATCTTTTACAATATTAGAAATGGCCTAGAGTTGATATTAGATACAGTCTAAATAATTCTCATTTAAACTGTTACTGAAATTATGAAGTCTTATTTTATAAAAACAATGACTATTTTGAGCTATTTTCTAAAATCTAAAAGCGCTATTTTTAAAAAAGAATGACTTGACCTCAGAAATGCAAAATCATGTCAAAAATCACTTCTCATTACAAAAAAAAAAATTATGAAAGTAACTTTCATAACTGTCTTACAAGAGAGAAGAAAAGGAGGCCCCATTCAAAATAGGGGATACAAGTCGCAGGAAACAAATACTATCACAATGTGAAGATAGCTGGTTTGAGTCCAGGACTAAATCAAATACAAGGAACACAGACCACATGTTGGAATGTTCTAGTAGAAACAAATGATCACTCAGAAACAAATATTAAACTAACAAATTTTCAAGAATACATTGAACTATTTTTCACTTTAGAGTAAGCTTCCTAAATTGTCTAGCTACATAATTAACCAGCTTTTCATACTATTCAAAAGTAGTATTTCATTAAATTCTATCTTCCAGGGGAAATAAAGCTTTTCTTCAAAGCCAGGAACAAATAATAAATGAAATATTCAGATACTTACTCAAGATTCCTTCTACGGCATCATGCTGAACAAATTTTATGCTTGAGATTTTAATATCTGCACCCGTACAATCCACAAAAGTGTCTCCTTTGCCTCTCTTTTCTATCACAATATCATCTGGTAGACCATATCCTAAGGAAGAGAGCAAGAACATTTAGGATGGGGGAGGGGAAATGTCTAAACACAAAATTTCTATGACACATTTCTTCATTTCAAATGACTCCAAATGATATTTGAGACCAGTCAACCCAGTTACCTGTAACTAAAATCAAGGGACTTTCCTGGGGGTTCTATGGTTTAAGACTGCCTTAACTGAGCGACTGAACTGAACTGAACTCCAAAGCAGGGGGTGCAAGTCGGATCCCAAAACATAAAACAGAAGCAATATTCCAACCAATTCAATAAAGACTTTTTTTTTTAAAAAGGTCCACATCAAAAAAAGAAAAATCTTTTAAAAAAATTAATAAAATCTATTTCTCCACGTATCTAGCTTGAGTTTTACCAAGGTATACAATTTGTTAACAACTGCCTGCATATCAGGAAGACTACCCCCTATCAGTCATCTCATACCAGTTTCGGCAGTAAACTCACTTATAAAACTGCTACTAAAAAATAATAATAATCTTAAGTACTCACAGCTGGGTCAGAAGGCTTTCATGCATTTAGCCTTTATAAGTTTTTACTTACCAACCCAAAGATTCTATTATTCTAATGCAATTAGGTTTCAAAAAGCATAAGCATTTCTCAAGATTTTCTCATTTTTATATTCTCTTAACCAGATAGACCTAAAATCTGACAAACTGGCTTAGAACAGTTTTAACTATTGGAAAAATAGGTCTACCTTGTTAACCAATAAAAAACATTGTTCTCTACAAATCTTAATCAAACTAATAATGCAGGTAGGCCTCTGAGTGGGCTTATGAAAAACCGGAGTATCAAAAACTAGAAAACTTTGCCTGACTTTATCATAAACCAGAATTATACAGACAAAGCTTTAAGAATTAGCTCTCATTTCCTAACGTCAAAGACTCATTGTTGAGTCTTTGCTTGAGGAAATGAAAGTAGTAAAACATTAAACAGGCAAAATCTCTGAAGTTTTCTACATTTGAAGAGGGTGGGGGCACTAGAGAATGCAAGAGGACTCCACCCATGGGAATGCTACTAATGCTGTATTCTGGATGACTAGATTGTAGATTTTTCCCCCTGATTCTTTTTATGTGTCTGTGTGTACTTTGCACATTTTTAAAAATAATAACTTTTTATCATCAGAAAATTAAAAATATAAAAATGATGGCCATGTTACATTATATAAACAAGTTACATAATCCTAGCAGTTTAAAACACAAAGCCTTCACCTAAGTGAAAGGATTTTATAATAAGAAAAATCCTATTGTGAGTACTATTAATACCATGCAAATAGTGGGTACTCAATATGTATCATTTGTTATAAGTGTTAGCTATAGATCAGATAAGCTATCATATAAGCTTTAATCTACCTCATGAACAATTACTCCATATAGTCACACCAGAGATACCAGCTGATTCCCCAAATTCTCAGAAATGCCCTATGTTCATAGATTTATAGCCATTCTTACACTTAACTATCAGAATTCTATATGGTTATTGATGTGCTTAGTAGCTCAGTTGTGTCCGACTCTTTGTGACCCCATGGACTGTTGCCTGCCAGGCTCCTCTGCCTGTGGACTTTTCCAGGCAAGCATACTGGAGTGGGGTGCCATTTCCTACACCAGAGGATCTTTCTGACCCAAGGATTGAACTCTCATCTCTTGCATCTCCTGCAATGGCAGGTGGATTCTTTACCACGAGCACCACCTGGGAAAGTGAAAGTCGCTCAGTCGTCTCCAACTCTTTGCGACCCTATGGACTATACAGTCCACGGAATTCTCCAGGCCAGAATACTGGAGTGGGTAGCCTTTCCCTTCTCCAGGGGATCTTCCCAATCCAGGGATCCAAACCCAGGTTTTCCGCATTGCAGGCAGATTCTTTACCAGCTGAGCCACAAGGGAAGACAAGAATACTGGAGTGGGTAGCCTATCCTTCTCCAGGGGATCTTTCTGACCCAGAAATCGATCCGGGGTCTCTTGCATTGCAGGTGGATTCTTTACCAACTGAGCTATCAGGGAAGCCTTGTTTATTTGTGGCACATTGGCACAATTACATTATAATTTCTTCACCAATCTAGGAAGAATGCTTATCCACCATATAATCTATAATATCAATGCTGTTTGCACTATGCCAAAAAAATTAAGTGCTTTTATTGCTGTGATTTATTCTGCAGATGTGTTATTTATAAAACACACATCTGTTATATATCAAATGTTGGAGAGGAAACAGAACAAAAATTACACACATAAAATAAAAACGGGGGTGAGGTGATGTGTTGGTGAACAGCAGGATATTAAACTCCCAGCCTAGCTTCTATTAAGAAGTTTTGACAAGATAAAGAACAAAGCTTAAGCAGTTTGTGAACAGCTGCACCAATCCCAAAATGATATATGATTTTTTGCATTACAAGTTTTATTGCTGACTTGAAGTTGTTTTGATAAATAGTTGAACAGGTGCCTCTAAGTTTGACAAGCCATGGATATACAAAAGACCAAGGTGAACTGCTATAAAGCAACCTAAATTTAGGAATCACTCTAAATGTACAGTAAGATTATAACAGCTAAAAGCTATTTTTAATAGACTCTTTCAACACTAATGTTCTCAAAAGTACACTTTAGAGGTTGTGACATTCAGAAGTTCTTAAAATAATTAAGATAAAGATTTTCAGTCTACTTTCAAGTTGGACCTATACCTCTCACAAAAATAAGCTAAATTTAAAACAAAAACCGTGCACCAATATATCTACAACATACATGAAGTAAGAGGAAACAACAAATTAAAAAATAGTAAACTTAAAAAAAATATTGCTGGGAATTTTTTTTTATTCTAGAAATTAATTCATTTTCATCAAGCACCTATAGTCTGGAATTATGTTTCTCCCTAGTGGTTGTTCCTCTATATTTTTGTCTTCCCAACATTTATAATGTTGTAAAGACTCATACTTCATGTTGTTCAAACACTGAGTCAATAACCTATACACTTCAAAAACCCTTAATGTTTCCAGACAACTCATTTGAAATTAATTGGGTTGAAATAAAATTCTTAGAGCTTCAACAAGATCAGTGATTTCCTGTTTCTTAAGTGTCTCATGCAGGAGAGTTTGGTTGTATCATCTTCCATACTCACCTTCCAACTCAATGGAGTCAGCAATGGAGAAGGCACCGTGTACCACATAGCGGCCAGGACAGACGATCACAGTGTCACCCTCATAGCAGGCATTTATAGCAGACAACGGGTCACTATGGAACTAGAAAGCAACAACACATTGCAAATACACACCCCTCAGATGCAACCTGAGTATTACTCCAAGTGCCTTCATGTTTCATTTTAAAAAGGGAGCCAAAACTGTATATTTATCTCCTTTGCTATTGCACCGAGCCCAGTACGTGACTGATGACTAATGCTGCGGAAAGGCAGTACTCTCACTACTTCCCACTCCACAGAAAACCAGCTCAGGGAAACACCTATAAACTTTCTGTAGAATTCAGGAAAGCCTAGGGTGAATCAGATGGAAAAAAGCAACTGGAAGAAGAAACTCTCCTTTTACCTGAATTTCTATTTCTTCCTTACAAGGCTCTGGGCAAAGCCTATCCCTGAGCAGGGACTGCAGCAGACCAGTCATCATGGTGGAGGAGACCACATGGGTGATCTTCCGGCCATTTGGACGGATGCCTTTTGCTTGTATATTAGAATTCTTCTGATAACCAAATACATATCTTAAAGAAACCAAACATCTGTCAGTTCTCAGTAAGACAGCTGGTTAGAAAAGATGCTGACTAGTTGAGAATAACAAAAATACACATACCTCAACAAAGGATTCTCAATGAGTTTTAGCTTTTGTTTCAACTGTTCGATCTCTGAATACAACTTTAACCCTTCCACCATGGAGATATTTTCCTGCTCAGAATCAGAGTTACAATTTGACAAACTGCTTCTCAAATTTAAAAATTTCCTGTAACTCTCCTCACATTGAGTCAACAGATTTTGGTAGTCAACAATAAGTCCTGAAGGAACTCGGTCTTCAAGAATGTCATAATGCCTGAAAGTTTAAAAGCAAATTGAAACCCATTGCCTTTCAGACACATTTCCCCATCACTAAGACAACCATTTAGTCCTCAAAGACCCCATTAGAAAAGTGTCTCAGAGTATGCAACTCAGCAGCAACATGTTCAGTTCAGTTGCTCAGTCATGTCCGACTCTTTGCGACCCCATGAATCACAGCACGCCGGGCTTCCCTGTTCCATCACCAACTCCCGGAGTTCACTCACACTCACATCCATCAAGTCAGTGATGCCATCCAGCCATCTCATCCTCTGTTGTCCCCTTCTCCTCTTGCCCCCAATCCCTCCCAGCATCAGAGTCTTCTCCAATGAGTCAACTCTTCGCATGAGGTGGCCAAAGTACTGGAGCTTCAGCTTTAGCATCATGCCCTCCAAAGAACACCCAGGGCTGATCTCCGTGAAGTCCAAGGGACTCTCAGGAGTCTTTTCCAACCCCACAGTTCAAAATCATCAATTCTTTGGCGCTCAGCTTTCTTCACAGTCCAACTCTCACATCCATACATGACCACTGGAAAAACCACAGCCTTGACTAGATGGACCTTTGTTGACAAAGTAATGTCTCTGCTTTTCAATATGCTCTCTAGTTAAGTCTCACTAAATAGGTGGATGTTATTGAAAGTTTTAAGAGCCACTTCATTAAGGCCACTAATTTTTCTTTTGAGGAGTTGCTATGTTTTTCCCCCTTAGATCCAATCATTTGTGTTCTTGAAGCACTGAAAGCTTATGTTGCACAATTTGTAATTATTATTTAATAAGAAATTATTTTCTCATATATTAAATTCAAAATCTTAATAAGTGGGTGGCAGTGGACAATCTGGAGATGGGGTGGGGAGAAAAGCATCCCAAATAGTTCATAACAATGTTTAAGATTACCACATTTATAGGATTAAAAATTTTAAATAATTCAAATCATCTAGTCCTTTCCTGCATTTTAAGCACTATGGAGCAGAATATGCCGAATATTTCTTCAGGAAGATTACTACAGTATTTAAAAAATACAAGCCTTTGAGATTCTGAGAAAAAAAATAAAGCTGTTATTACTAAACTGCTGCTGCTGCTGCTGCTAAGTCACTTCAGTCGGGTCCGACTCTGTGCGACCCCATAGACGGCAGCCCACCAGGCTCCCCCGTCCCTGGGACTCTCCAGGCAAGAACACTGGAGTAGGTTGCCATTTCCTTCTCCAATGCATGAAAGTGAAAAGTGAAAGGGAAGTCGCTCAGTCGTGTCCGACTCTTAGCGACCCCATGGACTGCAGCCCACCAGGCTCCTCCGTCCATGGGATTTTCCAGGCAAGGGTACTGGAGTGGGGTGCCATTGCCTTCTCCATATTACTTAACTAGAAAGTGATTAAAACAAAATAACCTTGTATTTTGTACTGGACAAGACTGTTGGCACTTAAAGTTTATTATTAATTTATATACCTTCTCAAATATATAAACACAACAAAAAGTTCTAGATGCAATAATTTATAAATGTGCAATTAAGTTAATGGATATGAAATGGATTTGAAAATAAATTATATTATTTCATTACCTATAGTTTTAAAATAATTGCTTTATTTCTCAAGTATATTGACTTAGGCCAGAGCTTCTTTTTAAAAAAATTAATTTATATAAACTGGAGGCTAATTTCTTTATAATATTGTGGTGGTTTTTGCCACATTGACATGAATCAGCCACGGGTGTACACATATCCCCCTCACCCCATCCCGAACCCCCTTCTACCTCCCTCCCCATCCCATCTCTCTGGGTTGTCCCAGTGCACCACAGGCTTTGAATGCCCTGCTTCATGCATCGAACTTGGACTGGTCATCTGTTTCACATGTGGTAATATACATGTTTCAATGCTATTCTCTCAAATCATCCCACCCTCACCTTCTCCCAGAGTCCAAAAGTCTGTTCTTTACATCTGTGTCTCTTTTGCTGTCTTACATATAGGGTCGTCGTTACCATCTTTCTAAATTCCATATATATGTGTTAATATACTGTACTGGTGTTTTTCTTTCTGTCTTACTTCACTCTGTATAATAGGCTCCAGTTTTATCCACCTCTGAAGAAATGACTCAAATGTGTTATTTTTTATAGCTGAGTAATATTCCATTGTGTATAAGTACCAGAACTTTCTTATCCATTCGTCTGCTGATAGACATCTAGGTTGCTTCCACATCCTAGCTATTGTAAACAGTGCTGTGATGAACACTGGGGTACATGTGTCTCTTTCAATTCTGGTTTCCTTGGTGTGTATGCCCAGCAGTCGGTTTGATGGGTTGTATAGGCCAGAGCTTAACCTTGGCTGCTTATTAGAATCAATGGGGAACTTTTAAAAATACAGATGCTCAGGTCCCCATCCAGACCAATTAAATTAGTCTCTAGAAGCAGAGGAGTATTTTTTTTTAAATTCCCTGGAGATTCTAATGTGCAGCCAAGGTTGTGCACTATTGCCTTAATGTCTTAACTTTGTCATGCTCTAAATAAGATAGGAGGACAAAAAAAGAAAACCACATCCTAAACAAATTTACATCAAATTACAGCGAGCATTTAAATAGTATTTAAGATGAATAAAAAATACTTTTTCCACTTTTCAAGTAAATGAATTAGGTGAAGCCTGAAAAGCAAGGATTTTGTCTGCTTTGGTTAATCCGTACTCATTTAAAAATATTCTAGAAATCCATTTTGCAAACAAGAAACTGGGGAATCCAACCACTGACTCCTTGATCAGGTCTATTAAGTTATGGAGATTAAGACTCAAACTTTAAAATAAGTTTCTTAGCACTTCCAATATCCATGCCATTCAGCTTATTTCTTCTCATTATGGTGATGCTTCATAGTCTGAAAGTAATGAACCAATACCTGTGTCTCAGACCCATAACCTTTGAAGCAGAGTGTTTTGAATTAGAAAGGAAAAATATTTACTTCACAATGCAAAATCAAGACAATATAGTTTGGTTCCCTTTAGCTCTTGCCTGTGAATAGCTCTACTCCTATCTTAGCTCAGGGACCTTTTAAAGAGTCTGTCTATATTTGATAACATTCTGGTTTCCCCATCAAGTCCCATAGTTTCTTCTCCATAACTGACAACAATTCCTCCCTGATGCTTTTCCATCTGCCAGTGAAGTATAAGATATGTATGTAAATCATTTCTTATTGTTTGAACATGTAAAGCTGTCAAATCGGAAAATAGTATTTTCCAAATAAAGATCAAATTTGCCAGATACATGATATTCATCCACCATTACAGTTCCCTTCAATCAAAACCAATCACTGCTCTTTAAGAGCAAGTGTATCAAAACTAGAAAATATGCAAGCTTATTGAAAGTCTGGATTTTATTGACTACATTATGGAAAAATGGGAAATGAACAATAGAAAAATTGGAAAGGCTAAACAAAAATCATAGCCAATTTATGAAAATTTGAAATTTAGACATTTATAATTCTAAACTAAGCAGAACCAACATTAACCAAACTTCTCAGGTATTTTTTACTTATGACTTACTATTTAAACCAAGGGAAACTTACTAAATGAAATCAGTTCTACAGATGTATAAAGAGTACTGCCTTATCTTATGTAACCAAATCATCTTTTACACAGGGAAAAAAATTACCTTCTGCAATTTATTTTTGTCATGCAAGGTCTAATTTTATTCTTATTGCAGCACTGCCTATTAAATTACAGTGCACAAGTATCAAAAAATTACGTGGTCTTATAGCACCATCTAGTGGAAACAGCATCTGGATGCAGAGTTCCAAAGAATAGCAAGAAGAGATAAGAAAGCCTTCCTCAGCAATCAGTGCAAAGAAATAGAGGAAAACAACAGAATGGGAAAGATTAGAGATCTCTTCAAGAAAATTAGAGATACCAAGGGAACATTTCATGCAAAGATGGGCTCGATAAAGGACAGAAATGGTATGGACCTAACAGAAACAGAAGATATTAAGAAGAGGTGGCAAGAATACAAGGAAGAACTGTACAAAAAAGATCTTCACAACCCAGATAATCACGATGGTGTGATCACTGACCTAGAGCCAGACATCCTGGAATGCGAAGTCAAGTGGGCCTTAGAAAGCATCACTACGAACAAAGCTAGTGGAGGTGATGGAATTCCAGTTGAGCTATTCCAAATCCTGAAAGATGATGCTGTGAAAGTGCTGCACTCAATATGCCAGCAAATTTGGAAAACTCAGCAATGGCCACAGGACTGGAAAAGGTCAGTTTTCATTCCAGTCCCAAAGAAAGGCAATGCCAAAGAATGCTCAAACTACTGCACAATTGCACTCATCTCACATGCTAGCAAAGTAATGCTCAAAATTCTCCAAGCCAGGCTTCAGCAATACATGAACCGTGAACTTCCAGATGTTCAAGCTGGTTTTAGAAAAGGCAGAGGAACCAGAGACCAAATTGCCAACATCCACTGGATCATGGAAAAAGCAAGAGAGTTCCAGAAAAACATCTATTTCTGCTTTATTGACTATGCCAAAGCCTTTGACTGTGTGGATCACAATAAACTGTGGAAAATTCTGAAAGAGATGGGAATACCAGACCACCTGACCTGTCTCTTGAGAAATCTATATGCAGGTCAGGAAGCAACAGTTAGACCTGGACATGGAACAACAGACTGGTTCCAAATAGGAAAAGGAGTACGTCAAGGCTGTATATGGTCACCCTGCTTATTTAACTTATATGCAGAGTACATCATGAGAAATGCTGGGCTGGAAGAAGCACAAGCTGGAATCAAGATTTCCAGGAGAAATATCAATAACCTCAGATATGCAGATGACACCACCCTTATGGCAGAAAGTGAAGAGGAACTCAAAAGCCTCTTGATGAAGGTGAAAGAGGAGAGTAAAAAAGTTGGATTAAAACTCAACATTCAGAAAATGAAGATCATGGCATCTGGTCCCATCACTTCATGGGAAATAGATGGGGAAACAGTGGAAACAGTGTCAGACTTTTATTTTTTTGGGCTCCAAAATCACTGCAGATGGTGACTGCAGCCATGAAATTAAAAGACGCTTACTCCTTGGAAGAAAAGTTATGACCAACCTAGATAGCATATTCAAAAGCAGAGATATTACTTTGCCAACAAAGGTCCGTCTAGTCAAGGCTATGGTTTTTCCAGTGGTCATGTATGGATATGAGAGTTGGGCTGTGAAGAAAGCTGAGCGCCGAAGAATTGATGCTTTTGAAGTGTGGTGTTGGAGAAGACTCTTGAGAGTCCCTTGGACTGCAAGGAGATCCAACCAGTCCATTCTGAAGGAGATCAGCCCTGGGATTTCTTTGGAAGGAATGATGCTAAAGCTGAAACTCCAGTACTTTGGCTACCTCATGTGAAGAGTTGACTCATTGGAAAAGGCTGGGAGGGATTGGGGGCAGGAGGAGAAGGGGATGACAGAGGATGAGATGGCTGGATGGCATCACTGACTCGATGGACGTGAGTCTGAGTGAACTCTGGGAGTTGGTGATGGACAAGGAGGCCTGGCGTGCTGCAATTCATGGGGTCCCAAAAAGATGGACACGACTGAGCAACTGAACTGAACTGAACTGAACTGATGAAGTGTAAATATAAGCTTGTGTGTTAGTCGCTCAGTTGTGTCCAACTCTTTGCAGCCCCATGGACTGTAGCTTGCCAGGCTCCTCTGCCCATAGAATTATCCAGGCAAGACTACTGGAGTGGGTTGCCATTCCGTTCTCCAGGGAATCTTCCTGACCCAGGGGTTGAAACCAGGTCTCCTTCCTTGGAAGTGGATTCTTTTACTGTCTAAACCACCAGGGAAGCCAGACATTTAACAAAGTCAGTGCAGGACAGCTACTTGGGTTGCATGGTTAATTTGGGGTATTTTTATAATGGAAGGGTTTTTCCCTACCAAAACATAATATATCAGAAGAATATGTTTAGGTATTTTGTTTACTTAGGGATGTGTTACGTTTGTTTAGCTATTTTTGAAATTTTTATTCACCATCAATATTAACTATGCAGTATTTTTATCTGTAAAATAAGATTTAAGGAAAAGAACTTGACAAAACATCCTGAGGTAAATCTGTTTAGCCTAGTATGTTTTACTTAGCGTAAACCCCTGTCTTTAAAAGTAGTCTTTAAATTAAAAAGAAGTGTTCTATAATTCAATTAATTTCACTGTTTTTCAAACAATTATCTTTGAATTTGGTTCTTTTTAATATATGCTCAACTGAGTTTTACTTAAATTCAAAAACGAGTAAGCTGTTAACTTACATGTTCTTGAATTCTCTGCTTTTAGTTTCTAAAAACACTACAAGTAGGTTTATAAACACAAAGTAGGTTTCTCTGCACTTACACAAACTTCATTTAATAACTTGTCAATGGGTTATTGGAGAAGGCAATGGCAACCCACTCCAGCGTTCTTGCCTGGAGAATCCCAGGGATGGGGGCGCCTCGTGGGCTGCCTTCTATGGGGTCGCACAGAGTTGGACACGACTGAAGCGACTTAGCAGCAGCAGCAACAATGGGTTATACTATTTGTCTCTGTCTGTAGGCCCCTGGAGTATATATACAGTATACACAAAACACAGGTTAAATTAAACCATAAATAGCTATTTTTCCCAACATGTTCAAGGCCACTAATAAATACTTACAATCTCAATCGAGGTTCAACACATCTGACAAAATAATCATATTCATCCTCCTCTTCTTCATCCCAACTCCTCCAAATGTTCTGATAGAAAAACCTGAAAAGTAAATCAGTATCATTCAATCACTGGCTCAAAATGTTAGAGAGGTAAGAGTAAATCAAACAAGTTTACCAAGTATGGTAGAGAAGAATGCATATTTGCTAACTTGACAATCGTGAGTCCCACAAGAACTTCTTTGAATTGGCTAAAGAAGTTTTTCTACAACATTCGTTCTGTTACGACCTTCTTTTTATCAGAAGAACTATTTGTTGACCATCTGAAACTTGGTGGAAAGTAGTGCCATTTGTTTAGAAGAGACTGGGAGAGAAACAAGTTTAGGGGTAAAAATAAAGAGTTCTGTTTTCACTATGTTCAGGTTGAGATGCCTATTTGAACTCCAAGTGGATGATGTCAAGAGTGCAGATGAATATACAGGACCTGAGCTCAAGAAAGAGGTCAAGGCTAGAGACATAAATCCGGAAGTTGTCAGCATATAGATGGCATTAAAGCAATAGATGAGATCATCCAGAGAATAAAGCAGTAGTTCTCAACTCTGGCTACACTGGGAAGCCTTTAAAAATTGATTTGCAACCCTATCCCAGACCAATAAATCAGAATCTCTTGGGTGGGAGACAGGAGAGAGAGTGTGCAGGATCCACATTTTTTTAAAGTATGTATCCATGATCCAGCTCTGACAAGCCAACTCCTGGCAATCTCATTTTGCCTCTGCTCCACCCACTTACTTCTCTGCTCTCCTGCCCCCACCATACTGACACTGGATTATTTTAAAGCAAAATTCTGACATATCACTCATAAGTGTTTACTTTGTGTCTGAGATAAATCTTTATACAAAAAAGTTTTAATTACTTAATAACCAAGTATCCCCAGTGTTTCATTTTCCTTAATTATCTCTTTCTTTCATTGTTGCTGCTGTTGTTTTATTTGGCTAATTCAAATCAAGATCCGAACAAAGGTCAGCCATTAAATTTAATTTAATCACTTTTACTCTATAGATTATCCATCCTTCTTTTTCACCTTGCAATTTATTTAATAGTTTCCCACACTCTGAATTTTACTGATTGCATCCCCATGGGGTCATTTAACATGTTCTGTTTCCTTTATTTCTAGTAAACTGATAGTAAGAACTAGAGACTTGATCATCTTTAGGAAAGACTTTTTGGCAAGAATGCTTCAAGGGATATAATGTACTTTCATCACAAAGCACATGATACCTGGCCATCTCTATTTTATTATGGGTTGCAAATATTGATACTCTCATCATTCTTTCTTCATGTGCCAGCTGGAATACTCCTATAAAGAAAAGTCCCAGGAGATTCTAATGTGTTTCCAAAGCTGATTAGGGAGAGATAAGAGTAGACAGCCTAGCCCTAAGCCCTGGGAAATTACATTCTGATATTTGAGTATGAGAGGAAGGACTGGCCAGGCCAAGATTACTAAAAAAAAGGCAAGCCTGTGACATACCATCATAAGGTGGTGTCCCAGAAGCTGGGAGGAGAGGATATTAAGAAGATGAGAATGATCAAATAATTAGAATGTCACCAAGAGGTCAAGGCAAGATGAGATCAGAGGAGTGATGACTAGACATGAGAATATAGGTGACCTTAAGCACAATTTCAATACTGTAGAAGTAGAGGCGTGAGTGGAAAGCCAGTAAGTACAGATTATATAACTGTCAAAAAGTTGAAAAGGAGGGAGCAGTGAAAATGAAGCTATCTTTGGATTCATGTTAATGTTTGACAGAAAACAACAAAGTTCTATAAAGCAATTATCTTTCAATTAGAAAATAAATTTTTTTTTTTTAATGAAGCCATTCTTTGAATTCTTATAGATTGGACTGCTAGTCTCTTCACCCTCTGGAGTCCATCTCTTAAAAACAAACAAAAAAAATAAAACAAGCCTGAGCGTGCCTTTGTGTGTGTGCACGCTAAGTCGCTTCAGTTGTATCTGACTCTTTGTGACCCTATGGACTGTAGCCTTCCAGGTTCCTCTGTCCATGGGATTCTCCAGGTTAGAATACTGGAGTGGGTTGCCATGCCCTCCTCCAGGAGATCTTCCTGACCCAAGAATCGAATCCACATCTATTATGTCTCCTGCATTGGCTGGCGGGTTCTTTACCACAAGCACCAGCTGGGAAACCTGAGCATGCCTTTACTCAACCAAAAAACTCTGCTGGCTCCTTGTTGCCCTCAAAACAAAGTCCAAATTCCTGAAATTGGTGATATTAGATGGACTTACAATCCACTTCTAGAGCACCTGTCTTGCCTCGGAGCCCCTATATACAAACTTCCAATTTCACAAGCTCTTTCAAACCCGCTGTGACATGCTGGTCAGGTTGCCTTCCACTTTTTCCACCTGGTGAGCTTATATTTGGGCTTCCCTGGTGGCTCAGACAGTAAAAGAATCTGCCTCCAAGGCAGGAGACCTGGTTTCAACCCCTGGGTCAGGAAGATTCCCTGGAGAACGGAATGGCAACCCACTGCAGTATTCTTGCCTGGAGAATTCTATGGAGAGAGGAGCCTGGCAAGCTACAGTCCATGGGGCTGCAAAGAGTCAGACATGACTGAGCAACTAACACACAAGCTTATATTTACCCTTCATGACCCAGCGCAAATATCATCCTCACCAGCTCAGAACTGGGCAATCACCTTTCATTCACATCTGCACTTCCACCAGTGTTTATCCTCTCGAGACAGAAACTTGGGAGTCATCCTTGCCTTCTCCCATATCCATTCCACCATCAAGTCTTAGCCATTCTACTTTCTCAATAAGCCTAATCTGTATTTGCTGTATCTCCACTCTAGTCCACTCTGTCTCTTAACTGGTCTCTCTACCTGTTTCCCCTCCATTTACTTTCTACACAGCAGCCAGAATGAAACTTTTAAATAAAAAGCTGATCACATTCTCCCTTCATTGAAAACCCTTCACAGGTTTCCCACTGCACTTGAAGACAAAAATGATTCCTTGGCTAACAAATCCCTGCATCTTCTGACCCCTGATAACCTCTAAGCTGGTTTCCTAAGTCTCATCTATCACTGTCTACGTTCCAACCAATCTGGCCTTTCGGCTCCTTAAATTCAGAGCTGCCCAACATGTTTCTTCCTCCACCCTGCCGCAACAGCTTTCACCTAGCCAACCCTTCAGATCCAAGTTCCAATACCATTTCCTCAGGAAGTAACCATATTACAGAAACCTGAGCTAGTCTTAGAACACTCTGTAATCCCTCACAGCACTCACTGCGGCTTCCAATCACACGCATATCTTTATGTGATTATTTCATCAAGGTTCATCTCCCACATTAGACTGCCAACTCCCTGGTGATGGTGATTGTGTCTGTTTTGTGCATCACTCAAATCTCATCCTCAAGACGCAGCACTGAAATACTTACTGAATAAAATGAACAAATGAAGACTTTCATAATCTGACCTTTTCTTGACAGTGATCAGAATCTGAGCCCTCAAAATGAAAAATAATTTAGCCAGGTTCTCCTTCAAATAATACTAATTCCAGATACTTGTCTTTCTACCAACTTCTATACCCATAAGAGATTAACTCCCTGATTTCTAATTTCCTAAATGCATCAATTATCCCTTAACTTTCAAATGCCTCAGTTGACAGCTTTTTTAAGTGAAAGAAACATAAGGGAGTTATTTTGGTTCTGGACATAAGCCAGTGCTTTAGATTTATATTGTTTGGCCTAATATTGAATACCTATGGTCATAGCAAACACCTTCCAACAACACAAGAGAAGACTCTATACATGGACATCACCAGATGGTCAACACCGAAATCAGACTGATTATATTCTTTGCAGCCAAAGATGGAGAAGCTCTATACAGTCAGCAAAAACAAGACCAGGAGCTGACTGTGGCTCAGATCATGAACTCCTTATTGCCAAATTCAGACTTAAATTGAAGAAAGTAGGGAAAACCACTAGACCATTCAGGTATGACCTAAATCAAATCCCCCTGATAGATAGAGTGCCTGATGAACTATGGAATGAGGTTCGTGACATTGTACAGGAGACAGGGATCGAGACCATTCCCATGGAAAAGAAATGCAAAAAAGCAAAATGGCTGTCTGGGGAGGTCTTACAAATAGCTCTGAAAAGAAGAGAAGCGAAAAGCAAAGGAGAAAAGGAAAGATATAAGCATCTGAATGCAGAGTTTCAAAGAATAGCAAGAAGAGATAAGAAAGCCTTCCTCAGCAATCAATGCAAAGAAATAGAGGAAAACAACAGAATGGGAAAGACTAAATATCTCTTCAAGAAAATTAGAGATACCAAGGGAACATTTCATGCAAAGATGGGCTCGATAAAGGACAGAAATGGTATGGACCTAACAGAAGCAGAAGATATCAAGAAGAGGTGGCAAGAATACACAGAAGAACTATATAAAAAAGATCTTCACAACCCAGATAATCACAATGGTGTGATCACTGACCTAGAGCCAGAC
This sequence comes from Bubalus bubalis, assembly GCF_019923935.1. Taxonomy (NCBI): domain Eukaryota; kingdom Metazoa; phylum Chordata; class Mammalia; order Artiodactyla; family Bovidae; genus Bubalus; species Bubalus bubalis. The sequence continues at coordinate 14,570,456 of NC_059174.1, forward strand.
ATCCTGGAATGCGAAGTCAAGTGGGCCTTAGAAAGCATCACTACGAACAAAGCTAGTGGAGGTGATGGAATTCCAGTTGAGCTATTCCAAATCCTGAAAGATGATGCTGTGAAAGTGCTGCACTCAATATGCCAGCAAATTTGGAAAACTCAGCAATGGCCACAGGACTGGAAAAGGTCAGTTTTCATTCCAATCCCAAAGAAAGGCAATGTCAAAGAATGCTCAAACTACCACACAATTGCACTCATCTCACACACTAGTAAAGTCATGCTCAAAATTCTCCAAGCCAGGCTTCAGCAATATGTGAACCGTGAACTTCCTGATGTTCAAGCTGGTTTTAGAAAAGGCAGAAGAACCAGAGATCAAATTGCCAACATCCACTGGATCATGGAAAAAGCAAGAGTTCCAGAAAAACATCTATTTCTGCTTTATTGACTATGCCAAAGCCTTTGACTGTGTGGATCACAATAAACTGTGGGAAATTCTGAAACAGATGGGAATACCAGACCACCTGACCTGCCTCTTGAGAAATTTGTATGCAGGTCAGGAAGCAACAGTTAGAACTGGACATGGAACAACAGACTGGTTCCAAATAGGAAAAGGAGTATGTCAAGGCTGTATATTGTTACCCTGCTTATTTAACTTACATGCAGAGTACATCGTGATAAACGCTGGACTGGAAGAAATACAAGCTGGAATCAAGATTGCCGGGAGAAATATCAATAACCTCAGATATGCAGATGACACCACCCTTATGGCAGAAAGTGAAGAGGAACTCAAAAGCCTCTTGATGAAAGTGAAAGTGGAGAGTGAAAAAGTTGGCTTAAAGCTCAACATTCAGAAGACGAAGATCATGGCATCCGGTCCCATCACTTCATGGGAAATAGATGGAGAAACAGTGGAAACAGTGTCAGACTTTATTTTTTTGGGCTCCAAAATCACTGCAGATGGTGACTGCAGCCATGAAATTAAAAGACGCTTACTCCTTGGAAGGAAAGTTATGACCAACCTAGATAGCATACTCAAAAACAGAGTCATTACTTTGCCAACAAAGGTCGGTCTAGTCAAGGCTATGGTTTTTCCCGTGGTCACGTATGGATGTGAGAGTTGGACTGTGAAGAGGTCTGAGCGCCGAAGAATTGATGCTTTTGAAGTGTGGTGTTGGAGAAGACTCTTGAGAGTCCCTTGGACTGCAAGGAGATCCAACCAGTCCATTCTGAAGGAGATCAGCCCTGGAATGTCTTTGGAAGGAATGATGCTAAAGCTGAAACTCCAGTACTTTGGCCACCTCATGCGAAGAGTTGATTCATTGGAAAAGACTCTGATGCTGGGAGGGATTGAGGGCGGGAGGAGAAGGGGATGACAGAGGATGAGATGGCTGGATGGCATCACTGACTCGATGGACGTGAGTCTGAGTGAACTCTGGGAGTTGGTGATGGACAGGGAGGCCTGGTGTGCTGCGATTCATGGGGTCGCAAAGAGTCGGACATGACCTGAGCGACTGAACTGAACTGATGGTTAAATGTCCTTGAATACAATTAGAAATCTTCCATGAAGTATCAGAGATAGGGTGCAAGACACTCTGCTTCTTTGTAGAGTATCAAATTAAGTTCAACAAAACCAGGTTAACTCACAAATGGTATAGAAACTGGAAAGTACTTTTTGAACTACAAAACACCAAGCAGCATTATTAACATGACCTTTATATTATCCAGTCTTTCAGTTTATGGAGGAATATAAGTCCACTTCAAATAGCCAAAAATAAGCCTTCCTTAGTAAATATACTTATAAAAAGATGATTCAAAAGAACTATCTGTATCAGGAACTATCTGACAAAAAAGTTATCTGAAACTAAAGAAAACAGGTATGAGTTTTCCTTCTCATTTAAGGGACAAGGCATGCACCTGTACAAGGGGAAACCAACTCAGCCAAAAAAGGTTGAAAGGCATGCACATCCCCCCTAAGGATCCCAGAAGTGGCCTGAGAAAACATCTTCTTTGGCCAGACACATCCTGAAAACATTGTATGCATAGGTGATGGTATATTATTTTCTTTCCTTTCCTTATAGCCTTAGCATCCAGAATTTTTAAGGCGGTTTCTAAACATATACAACAGAGAAGGCAATGGCACCCCACTCTAGTAGTCTTGCCTGGAAAATCCTATAGACGGAGGAGCCTGGTGGGCTACAGTCCATGGGGTCACTAGGAGTCAGACGTGACTAAGCGACTTCACTTTCACTTTTCACTTTCATGCATTGGAGAAGGAAATGGCAACCCACTCCAGTGTCCTTGCCTGGAGAATCCCAGGGATGGGGGAGCCTGGTGGGCTGCCGTCTATGGGGTTGCACAGAGTCAGACACAACTGAAACGACTTAGCAGCAGCAAACATATATAAGCCAAATTAAGAATCCCCTGTCTTTTGTTAATATTTGGGGACACTGAGAAAAAGCTATATAGGAATCCCTAGTACCATTTTTCTCAACTTTTCTGTAAGTCTGAAATTAGCTCAAAATGAAAATTTTAAACACTGAAATCATTCTTTAATTTAAAAAAGATCCCTCTATCTTTGAATATTTTAAAATATTGCAGTGACCAGGTTTACAGTTTGAGCTTTAAATCTAGGTATAATACAGACCAGAATTAAAGCATTTCATCCAAAGTTTTTGGCCACAAGGTTACTTTTATCAACCTCTATTCCTACCTGACATGCTCAATTGCAAGTGCTGTCTGGTCAAATAATCCAGAATCATCAAACACCACCCACAGCTCCTGCAGGGGCAACCGGTATTCCTTCAGATCAAGGAGCTCTTTCATACACTCCAAAGTAAAAGTGCTCACTTGCGATTCACAGAGGTACGGATCGGCAAGCCTCACCACTGCCTTCAAGGCTGCGAAGTCTACGTCTGTGACCTGAAATTTAAAATGTGACTTAACATACTCATATCAAAATTAAGATACATCTAAAACACTACTTACAGCTTGATTTCTTTTTTAAAGCATGAAATGGGAGTGGCGAGCCTTCTTCCATAACATAAGGACAAACAGAACAGACCTGGCTTGTACCCACATGGAGCGGACATTGTAATCGAAGTGACAAACAATAAGGTGGCAACAAGTATGCGACAAAGGATAAGTAGCAGGGTGGTGGCCTGGTTTTACTGGGAGGGTTGGGGAAGTCACTTTTGAGCTGGGATGAAAAGGAAGCAGCTGTTTCAAGAGCAGGAAAGATGAAAAGGCCCTGAGGCAGAGATGAGGTTGGCAGTTGGAAGAGCAGAGAAGCAGCTTTTCTTGCTGGAACAAAAGGAAGGAAATGAGGTAGGGGCAACAGGAGGGGACAGGAGAGGCAAGATCAGGACAGGAAGGACACTGAAGGAACTTGGCTTTTACGTGTTATCTAACAATGAGAGGCCAGAAAGCCAAAACCAGACGTCTAGTATATGCGATGCATGAAAGGAATGCAGGGGAATGGCACATTTCTCTTTTAAAATAATGATTTTGGCTGCTTTTAGAGAACTGAGGTATGTTGAGGCGAGGGCGTTACTATCATGATCAACTTAATGGCCTGAACTGCAACCTAAGGTATTAGCATAATCCAAAACTTAAACATCCATGAGCAGCAGCTGCTGGCAAACCACTGCCTCATCTAGAGCCACTGTAGGATGTGACGTCATTTTCTAAAGGGGCTGCAGGTTCAAGCTGTACTCACACTCCCTGGTTTACCATTTTAGTTTAATGGGGTTTTTTTGCGGTTCAGTTAACAAACACTGAGAAAAATTCACAGCTGTAAGTAGAGTGCAAATTTAATGTAAAAGGCCCAGCCAGTTGAAAAATAAGACTGTTTTTACTTTCTGCAGTGGAAGATAATATCAATAGGTTAACTACATACCTACAAATCTGTTAGGCAAAAAATAGGCTAGTTTTAAAATGCCTACTTGGTTTGAGCTACTTTAATGGGCTATAACTAAGAAGATAAAAAATTAATTCAAACCCCACTGACTTTATAATTAGGCATCTTATTTTTTAAATGGTCTCAAGTACCTCCCCCACTTCATAGGTTTCTAGTCTGTTTCCCTCTTTTAAAGGACAGTGAAACTTAAACCACCCCAATTCCCTCTTCAGTTGCCTTTAAAATTTGCAGAACACTTCTTACACCACAGCAATTAGATGTGAAAAAACATGCCATTTTTCAATCAGCTCATAAATCTTAATTAAAAATAAGCACTTTGGTTATAACAATCTGAGGGAAAGTGTTTTTAGGTAGAGATAAATGTCTTAACAACAGAATTAAATTTACCTCAACTAGCACCTCAAACACAGTAGTCTGCCAGACTGCCCGCCATCCAGATGGTTCAAGGACCTTCTCTAAGAACTCAGCTGTGAATTCTTTTACCTCAGAGGCCTTGCAGTCAGCTACAAACAAATTAAACACAGTAAGATTTGAGACAGCATAAAGCAGAGAGAAGTTAAATAAATCCTTATAAGTCTACTTTCTCAGAACCAGCAATGGCAGTCTGAGGAACTGAGACAATCTACCTGTAGATTAAAAGATAAAAGAAGCAAAAAAAAAGGACCTACTCACCTAAAATGTAATCTTGATAAGCTCTGAATCGCTCATAGAACAAAAGTTGACTTGTCTGGAACATTTCTGGGAAATGAGTTTTTCCTTCTGGCACAAAGCTTTGTAAGCTACTACCTGGCTTGGCATGATCACTACAATCGCTGCATGAATCTTCGCTTTCAAACAAACCTAAGAGAGCAACAAAGACAGTCAGGCGCAGCTATCCCAGACACCTCGAATGCTTATCAACTGCTATTTTCATATATTTGTTTAGAAATTTCAAATAAAATATAAACAAGGATTTGGATATAATGCTTTACTTACCTCTATCACTATCAACAAAAATTTTTTTTCTAAATTTAAAAATATCTCAAAACTCAAGTTTTACTTCAAAACAGTTAAGAACTTAAACTCTTCCATGGGTTAGGTTTTTGTTGCCGTTCTGTGAGGCAAAGAAAGAGGGTTGTTTTTTAATTCAGTGGAAATCACCCAGGTTCTCCTTCAGAAGATATAGCTATGATTATTACTAGAGCTAGAGAGGAAGAAAAACAATGACAAACCTAGGCAGTGGATTAAAAAGCAGATACATTCCTTGCCTACAAAGGTCCATGTAGTCAAATGGCTTTTTCAGTAGTCATGTATGGATGTGAGAGCTGGACAAGAAAAAAGGCTGAGTGCAGAAGAATTGATGTCTCTGAACTGTGGCGCTTGAGAAGACTCTTGAGAGTCCCTTGGACAGCAAGGAGACCAAACTAGCCGATTCTAAAGGAAATCAACCCTGAATATTCATTGAAGGACTGATGCTGAAGGTGAAGCTCCAATACTTTGGCCACCTGATGGGAAGAGCTGACTCACTGGAAAACACCCTGATGCTGGGGAAGATTGAAGGCAGGAGAAGGGGATGATGGAGGATGAGATGGTTGGATGGCATCACCGGCTCAATGGACATGACTTTGAGCAAACTCCGGGAGATGGTGAAGGACAGGAAAGCCTGGTGTGCTGCAGTCCATGAGGTTGCAAAGAGTCAGACACAACTGAGTGACTGAACAACAGCAAAGCAACTCATAATGGTCAAATATCTTACAGTCATTAAAAAAAAAAAAATTCCACAAAGCTGTATTAAATGTAGAGGTGGTTTCTGATATGTCATCTCAAAACAAGTTGAAACTTCCCTTTAATTTCTACAATATCACCTGTCACTACCATTCAATAAACATGGATATGCATTCTTAATAATGCATAACACCTATCTCTTTTATACTTTAATAAAACTTTATTACATAAAGACTCTGAGCAATCAAGCCTTGTCACTGGCCCTGGATTGAATTCTCCTCCTCCGGAGGCCAAGAATCCAGGCATCTTTTGTGGTTCAGCAGACACCTTTCATCTTGGGGGCCCGTCGGGGATTCTTTAGGACAGGGTAAGGATGCTTGGAGCTCTAGTTCTTTGTTCTCCTAGCGACCACGTTTTCTGCTATACTTTACTAACTCTACAGTGTGCTTGTGTGAATGAATGACACGCCCTGCACGAATCAAGTGAGGAGCCCTGTTCTGCGGTTCCCCGGTGACCTCAATAGGGCTTATGGCAGGGGGTTTATACTGACCTGCCAATGGACTCCCCTGGTAGCTCAGATGGTAAAGCGTCTGCCTACAATGCAGGAGACCCAGGTTCAATCCCTGGGTCAGGAAGATCTCCTGGCGAAGGAAATCGCAACCCACTCCAGTATTCTTGCCTGGAAAATCCCATGGATGGAGCAGCCTGGTAGGCTACAGTCCATGGGGTCCATCGCAAAGAGTCAGACATGACTGACTTCACTTTCACTTACTTCACCAAAGCTACTAGTTCTTCCTTCCTCATTAATTTCAGTGCCTATGTCTAACGAAAGGATTAGAAAATGCTAATCGAATTAGGTTTGGGCTGTATGTAATTATGTTTTACAAGGCATGATTGAGCCAGTGGCATATCTAATTCTGTGTAATATGATGTTTTTAACAGACAAAATTACCACTATAATAAATAAACATGCTGAGGATAGCATTTAGATCAGCTAAGTCCTTTCCAGTGGTTTCAGGAAGGTTATCTGAGACTTGTAGCAAGAGTCTCTTTCTCTTCCCCCATCCCTTATATTTCTCCCTCCTTCCACTTCTTTGCCCCAGTTTAGGGCACCAGAATTATGTGATCCCACAGACTGTAACAGGGAAGAACAAATCTGACTCCATGTTGGATCTGTTTCTTGTACTTTAATCTTTGTATTCTATTACTTTTGATACAAGTTAAGAATGTTGCCTATAGCCTGAAATAGACAGGACAGCCCATTCTCAAGGCTCTGACCTTTAAAGGTAAAACAACTTTCCCCCATTCATGTACAGATAAAATGTTGCAGAACAAAGAATAACATTTGCTTTGTTGAAGGTTTAAAGAAACATCAGGACTTGACCTACCTGAACAGCTGCAAGAATAAAGCCTTCTGAAACACAGAAGTGTGCAACAACCAGCCACACCCTCTCCCCTTTCAGTATAAAGGAAAGCGGAATTCTAACTTTGGCAAGATGGTTCTTTGGGACACTAATCCACATCCTCTCGGTCTGCTGGCTTTCCAAATAAAGTCACTATTCCTTGTGCCAACAACTCCTCTCTCAATTTATGGGCCTGTGGTGCAGAGAGCAGGGAGTGAGTTTGGACTTGGCAACAAGATAACCAAGATGTACTCTAGGGTTTCCTGCTCATAGACACCAATGCACCTGAGCTTCAGAGGACATCAATACCTTATCAAATGTGTGAAAATCTCTCTGAACCTTGGGAAAATGAAACTAGTATGCCAGCTTCAATTAAGAGAATAAACTATTTCATACCGTCCATCACATACATAACATAGATATGTTTTTTAAAGAAATAATACATCATCTCACACCCATTAGGTGACTATTATTCAAAAAACAATGAGAAGCTATCAAGAAAACAAGTGTTGTCAAAGATGTGGAGAAATAGGAACCCTTGTGAACTGTTGGTAGGCATGTAAAATGGTATAGCCACTATGGAAAACTTATGGTGATTCTTCAAAAATGTAAAAATAGAATTACCATATGACCCAGCAATTTAAAGCAGGGTCTCCAAGAGATATTTGTACATGCATGTTCACAGCTAAAACTATTTAGCTTTAAAAAAGGAAGAAATTTATGATTATGCTGGATAAACATTAGGCCGAGTGAAATAAGCCAGTCAGTCACAGAAAGACAAATACTGTGTAATTCCACTGATATGAGGTTACTTAAAGTAGTCAAAACCATAAAGGCAGAAAGTTTAATGGTAGTTGCCAAGGGCTGGGGAGAGGGGTGAATGGGGAGTTATTATTCAATAGGTATAGAGTTTCAGTTTACAAGATGAAAAGAATCACAGTAACAGATGGTGGTGATGGTTACACAGCAATGTGAATGTGTTTAATGCCACTTAACTGTACACTTAAAACTGGTTAGGTACTCAGTGGTTAACCAACTCTGCCGCCCCATGGTCTGTAGCCTGCCAGGCTCTATCTATGTGCTTTTTCAGACAAGAATACAAGAGTGGGTTGCCATTTCTTATTCCAGGTTATCTTCCCAACCCAGGGATTGAATCCACGTCTAAAATGGTTAAGATGGTAAGTTTTATGTTATGTGTGTTCAGAGCCAATTTGAAATACTTTTCACACATTATTTCACTTAATCTTCACCACTCAGCAGCACTACTACCTGTTTTGCAGATGAGAAAACTGAAGTCACCTGACTGTTGCCAGATCACAAAGAGGGGTGAGTAGTGGAATTAAGTCCCACTTAAGGTTTTCTCGCTTCTCCAGGACTCTTTCCACTACACAACACAACTGAAAATGTTAAAGTAAAAGACTGAACCACCTTAAAATATCAGGGGGAAAAACCGGAGTCTCCATGAAGAGACAGAAAGAACTAAGAGTTAGACCTGGGTTCATTGTAGACAGATGGAAAAGCGTCTGTCTACAATGCAGGAGCCCTCGGATCGATCCCTGGGTCGGGAAGATTCCCTGGAGAAAGGAAATGGCAACCCACTCCAGTACTCTTGCCTAGAAAATCCCATGGATGGAGGAGCCTGGTGCAGGCTACTGCCCATGGGGTGGCAAAGAGTCGGACACGACTGAGCGACTTCACTTTCACTTTCTATTTTTTGACACTGTGTCACAAATTGGCTCCCCTACCTTTGGGCACGTCACCTGCTCTCAATGCTCAGTACTGCTATCTAGGCCAAGCGTCCAAGCTTCTTTTCTTCCGGGAAAGGGGATAGTGGTACGTGATCTCCTTTGAGATGCAAATAAAAAATATGCGTCCACTCTAAACACACAAACTCGCGCACAAAACCGGGGGTGGGGGTGGGGGTGAGGGCGGAGCGGCGCGGGGTGGGGAGACACCCAGACAGCAAGAGTAGGGATCCCCACCCAGCCCAAGTCCCTCCAGTCTCGGGGAAGCTGAGGCCAGATTGGGCGAGGAGGAGAGGTGTTCTGGGTACCTCCCGATTCGACGCCCGGAGAGTGGGTTGGGGCCTCGCCCAGTCACAGCCGCCACCCAGGCCAACCGCCTGCGCCCCAGGCGCCCTCGGAGAGTCCCCACGCCCCCAGCGCTGCCGACACGGTCTGTCGCAGACGGCGGCTCCTCCCGCACGGCGGGTGCTCACCTTTCTCCAGGCGCTCCAGCTCCTCCTCGGTCGCCCAGCCAGGAAGCTCGGGCTCCGGCGCCATCGCTTCCGACCCCAGCCCACCACCCGCCAGCAATCCCTCAGCCATTTCAAATTTCCGCGGGCGGCCTCCCTGCCCAGTAATGTGATGACGCAGCCGCTTCTAATTGGATAGTGGGCCGAGGCCCTCGGACCAATTAAAGGAAGGCTGGCGTGGCCCGGGTTTCCGCACGAGCCCCGCCCACTTCAGCCTCCACCCACCCTGCAGGGGAGTGTCTGGGCTCTATCTACTGGCCCGGTGGACTGCTCTTCTCGTCCAAGATCTTGCTCTTTTTGTTTACTGGGGTGAACTTGTATGAAGTTAAATTAGAACATAATTTGGGATAATTTACGAAAAACTAACAAGCCATACCTGGAATGGGGTAGAGTGGAAAAGGCACTGGCTTGAGAGTCAAAAAACAGTATTTAGACTTGTTTGTTCCATTATTACCACTTCACCTCTCAGAAAAGCATCTTCAATTCTAATAATATATTGACCTAGATGGTTCCAAACCTTTCACCACCAAAAATCTGTTGCTCTCTAGCTTTCTCTTTCCCCTTCTCTTTCTTTGACTATCTACACATAGAGGATATTTTCAAAAAATATACAATTATATTTAGTATGTAAAAGTATGTTTTACCCACATTTATTAATCAACGACAGATATAACCTCCAATGATAAGAGCTAACATTTATTGAGTACTGTGTGCAAGACACCTTTCTGCATATTTTACCTACATACAGTGGCTTATTCAGTCTTCAAAACTATCCTATGAGAAAAGAAGTTTTACTATTCCCATTTCACAGATGAGGAAGTGGAGTCATCAAGAAAATAAGCGGTGCCCAAGTTAACCCAGCAAAGCCAGTATAGCAACCAGTCAAATTCCTGAATCCACCCTTTAATGGCTCTGCCAGATCATTACTAGTCAGAGTTGAGATGGCCAGCAAGAGCAGGGGTTACCAGAACACCAGGAAGAGTGAGACCCACAGAAGGACAAGGGCCTGGTCATGACAGTGTTATTACAATGAAGACATTTCCACTCACTGCCTTTAAGGAAAACCTTGGGCTAAAGTCTCTCAGATTCCTCACAGCTGAAATGAAATGGAACCAGAAGAGCTGACTGTAAAAACCTGCACTTAATTCAGCTAGCTTTTCCAGAAAACAAGATTTCTTTGACTCTCATGTACAGAGTCTGACCTTCGATTTATTTGTTCACTGAACAAATATTTATTGAGCACTACAAGGGAAAAACACATAAAACAATAAAATCAAGACTAGCATCAGGCCTTGAAGACTAAGTTATCTTTCTCATAAGTCTCCTTTTAACCCTACTGCCACAAACCCCACAAGTGGAGGGATTTCTACTCACCCACCCCTTTCTGTGCTGGAGACAACATAGTTCTCTCCTTGTTCAATTATAGAATATTTCATCAGCCCTCAAGATATTGCTTCTGGAAAAAATCTTGGAAATGAACATGTGGCCACAGGGTCAGATGAAACACCTGTGTTGCTGCAGACTCCATAAAGGACAAATCATTTATTAAACTGGATACATTTCCTGTGCAACCTATGCTTGCATGGATTATATGGGAGGTTTTTAGAGTTTTCCCTTAAATGGAGACTTTTCAGGAGCACACATGTCTTGGGGGTTTGCTTTCCCTGCCCCCTCCCTCTTATCCTGACGAAAGGGTTTTTTAATTCTTTTTTTCCAGTCTCTCCATCTGCAGCCCATCTCAGCCTTCCATCTGCCTTAGGTGGGGTGGCACCCATTATTCCCAGTCTTTTTTATATCTTCAGTCTCTTTCTTGGCACTAGGTCCTTAGACTCTGTCTACACAGGGGCTCAAAACTTACTGCTCTCTCCTAGAAACTTCCAAAGCCCAACTGAAGTCTTGAGATACTACCTCTACACTTTCTTTCTGGATAGCACTAAATCATTCCTGTTGCAGCAAAATAGAAATGAGTGAACAGCCTTTGGCACATACCAGCCAAACAGGCCTACAAGAGTTAAACAATCTCAGTTAGTCTTTAGCTGTTACTACCAACAAATGCTTGTAGCTGGACTTGTCCTTCACAAAGAAAACTATCCTCTGACTCCATATAGATTATATTTGCACCTGGCATTCGTGTCCCCCCTACACTCTCTTGTAGCATTCTGCATTTCAAAAAGAAGGACATAAGCAGATAACTTCAGGGTCACCAGACCTGGTTGTTGAGTTGCCTGATGCCAGCTGTGGCCATTTTGAAGCCTTACAAAAGAAAGAAAGAAAAAAAAGAAAGCATAGACTTCAGGAGGATATAAACCTCTCCTTATTCCTGAGAAGAGAGGCACAGGTCTTGAGGCCCTAGCCTGCTGTGTTTCCCTTTTGACTGGCAAAAATAATAAAGCTACTCCTTCCTATTTCCTCCATACTCTTGTCTCCATATTTCTATTTGGCATCAGTAGACAGGGAACCAAGATTTTGGCAACACCCCGAGTAGTGCATTTTCTCTCCTGCTTTCTTAATGGCCAGTAGCTTCCCCCAGAGGCCCACAGTCCCTCGCTCCCATCAACCTCTGCCCGCAGCAGCACTCACGGTCCAGCACCCCCGCTCCATAGTCCTTCCTCCGGTGGCCTCTGGGCCCTCGCTCTTCTGGTCCTCCTTCCTGCCTCATTCCTCTTCCTCCGCCTCAGATTCCCTGAACACAGGGGGCTCCCAAGGGCACTATCCTGAGTCTGTCTTCCTCAGGGGGTAACTCAAGTGAGTGAAGAAGGCCATGTGTGGACTCTAGCACTCACTTCAAGCTCATAGGAAAGCGCATGTGCTAATTCACTTGACAAATAGTAAATATAGAGAGTATAGATTGTGTGCCAGACACTGCTCTAGGCTCAAGGGGAGCAGGGGCAAACAAGACAGACAAGGTCCTGCCTGCATGGAGTTCACAGCCTGGTGGAGATACACAGCAAACAAATAAAAAATTCAATTATGAAAGATACTACTAATAAAATTCAGTGATGTGATAGAGAATGATGAATGGAGAAGACAGATTCAGAATTTTATGTGAAAATGCCTGATTTTAAGCTGTTGCTGCTGCTGCTAAGTCACTTCAGTCGTGTCTGACTCTGTGGGACCCCATAGACGGCAGCCCACCAGGCTCCCCCGTCCCTGGGATTCTCCAGGCAAGAACACTGGAGTGGGTTGCCATTTCCTTCTCTAATGCATGAAAGTGAAAAGTGAAAGAGAAGTCGCTCAGTCATGTCCGACTCTTCACAACCCCATGGACTGCAGTCTACCAGGCTCCTCCGTCCATGGGATTTTCCAGGCAAGAGTACTGGAGTGGGTTAGCAACTTTAAAAAAAAAAATTAAGGTTTTTTTTTAATGTGGACCATTTTTAAAGTCTTTTTTGAATTTGTTGCAATATTGTTTCCATTTTATGATTTTTGGTTTTTCGTCTGCAAGGCATGTTCAATCTTAGCTCCCCGACCAGGGATTGAACCTGCACCCCCTGCTTTGGAAGGTAAGTCTTAATCACTGGACCGCCAAGGAAGTCCCACAACTTTTTAAAACGTAGACACTATGCAACCCTGAAAAACCTTATTTCCTAGACAAAATTTGGCCCACAGCCCACTAGATTGCAATCTGTCTTCTAAGCCCCAAGTTCTTAAAGCATAGTCCAGGGACCACGAGCTTGTTAGAAATGCAGAGTTTCTCCCCTATCCCCAGATCTGCTGGATTGAAATCTGTGTTTCAGCAAGATCCCCAGTCCTCAAGCAACACCATTCATATTTGCTACAAAGATCTTTGAACCTGAGTTCTCTACTGTGGCTATTTCAGTTTTCATTTCCTGCTGAAAAATTTGACTTGGAATTCTCGTTCACAGTCATGTTCATTATGCTCCAAAGCCAAGAGCAGCCCATCCCAGTGTATAAGGCTCTCATCTCATCACACTCTCCCTGCCATAGCCTCCTGTGACCATCACTATCTCCCATGCAGGCTGGCGAGACGGCACCTGGGAAGTCACCACACCTGAGAAGACTCATTCACCCTCTCACCTGCTTCAGAGTTAATTGCTCACCTCTCACTGCTCCTAGGGGAGCAGGGGGCCCCTAGGACCCTGCAGAGGTCTCAACATAGTGCCAGGCTGGCCAGGCAGGTGACAGAAAGGAGAGAATGGAGCACTGGTGCCAGTCCCATAGGATGTGATGGGTATGGACCCCCTGTTGCTTGTCATCCAATTGAAGCCAGAAGTCTAGATTTTTATAAGAAATTTCCCATATTAAAAAGTTGGCAACTAATTTTTAAAAACTTAAAACACTGTGCCAGCCAAATAAAACATATCTGCAGACCACCAGCTTGCAACTTCTGAGGCCTCGTCTACTTGTGACCTTCCGTCAGAGGCTGTGATTCTTTGAAGGCAAGTACCATGTCATATTCATTGTTGTATTGCTGGTGCTTACGACTAAACTTCACTTAGTAAAGGGACAAACTAAATTAACACTCCTCCTTTTATATATATTTTATGCATAGCGTAATATTACTATGGCATTAGCCAAGGGCTCAGATTTAGAGCCATTTCTGGGCCAATTCTGCTGCTACTGCCCAGAGACTCCCTACCCAGAACCACAGATTCAACGTTACTACCATTATGTAAGTCATGGTCAACAAATGCTGCTTGTATCAGGGGCCCTCTGTCCCCAAACAGTTCCCCCAGGAGAGAAACACTCTGAAGTGTGCAGCTCAGGGCTTTGATTCCTGGGGGACAGAAGCCCAGCATAGCACCCCACTGCCCTACTTTATAATGTGTCCGCGCATCCATATGAATGGGTTTCCGAGTGCAGACAAGGACCAAGACACATAATGAAAAAAAATTTTTTTTTGGCTGTGCTGGGTCTTTGTTGCTGTGTGGGCTTTTCTCTAGTTGTGGAGAATGGGGACTACTCTCTAGTTGTGGTTCGTGGGCTTCTCATTGTGGTGGCCTCACTTGTTGTAGAGCATAGGCTCTAGACATGTGGGCTCAGCAGTTGCTGCTCCTAGGCTCTAGAGCAGAGGCTCAGTAGTTGTGGCTCTTGGGCTTAGTTGCTTGGTGACGTGGGGGATCTTCCTAGATCAGGGTGGAACCGGTGTCTCCTACATTGGCAAGTGGATTCTTTACCACTGAGCCACCAGGAAAGCCCCATGGTGCCAATCCTGAACATCATCAGAGAGGGGTGGGGAGAGCGCCCAGATCCTGGGAGGGGTGCTACAGGGGGAGGCTGGTCCCTCCACCTGGAGTTGTGGGGAGCTCCACGTGGGCCTGGGGTGGGCAGGTAGCCCATGATATCCAGAGAGAGGAGAGATGCTAGGCCTCTGCTATTCTGATCTGAGAGTCTGGGGCTCTCATTGACAAAAACAAAAACGAAGAACAAAACCAGGCCCCAATTTTGGCTTGTATTTTCCGCTAGAGGGCAGCTTAAACTTTCAAAAGAAAAGAAATCTTTAGCAACTTGGTAGAGCAGGGACGGAGGAGCCTGGTGGGCTGCCGTCTATGGGGTTGCACAGAGTCGGACATGACTGATGCGACTTAGCAGCAGCAGCAGCAGCAGCAGCAGCAGAGCATTGAGAAGTCCTTTCAGCGTTTCTTCTGGAGCCTCTGGGCCTTGTGGAAGGCTGCAGGGATTAGAAGGGAACAAATAACTTCTTACCTCACAGAACCCACAGTCTGTTTAGGGGAGAGACATATTAAGCAAAAGAATACCTGGTGAATATAGTCAGACCTGGAATAAACAGCACGAAGGAGACAGAATCTTAGGCAGAGCCCTCTTTGAGGGATACTGAGCTAAAACCTTCAGGATAAGACAGAAGCAGCCATTGGTGGGAGGTGGAGGGGGACTCAGGAAGAAGTGCAAATTCAGTAAGGAAAGTGGGGTGACTCAGGAAGACAAGAGCCCCAGTTCTAGAAGCCTTGAGACAGAAGAAAGTTTGGCGTATTCCAGAAACAGAAAAAGTATCTTAACTGTGATGTTGGATATATCAACCTACACAGGTGATAAAATTGTATAGAATTTAATACACACACACATACACACATGATGAGCACAAGTAAAACTATGCAAATCTGATTAAGGTCAGTGAATTGTATCAGTGTCAGTATCCTGGTATTCTATATTCTATATTATATTATAGCTTTGAAAATGTTCAGTTCAGTTCAGTTCAGTCGCTCAGTCATGTGGACACTTTGCGACCCCATGAACTGCAATACGCCAGGCCTCCATGTTCATCACCAACTCCTGGAAATGTTACTATTGGAGAAAATCCTGGTCTCCCACGTTGCGGGCAGACGCTTTAACCTCTAAGCCACCAGGGAAGCCCCATTGGAGAAAACAGGGCAATGTATTTATTCAACCTGAGGAGAAACCAGAGTATTCATTTCTTTGTTCACACCAATATTATTGTTCAGAATAAATTACATAAATAAAAATATACCCTTTTAAAGTATACACTTCTAGAATTTCCCACTCCAGTACTCTTGCCTGGAAAATCCCATGGACGGAGGAGCCTGGTAGGCTGCAGTCCGTGGGGTTGCTAAGAGTTGGACACGACTGAAGCGACTTAGCAGCAGCAGCAGCATAGTTGTATAATCACCTCCACAGCAAAGATATAAAAGTTCTTCATTGCCCCAAAAGGTTTTCTTAAGCTTCTTCCCAGTCAACTACCCCCAAACCTGCTGCTTCCAGCCCCTGGTAACGACTGATCTGCTGTCAGTATAGCTTTGTCTTTTCTAGGTTTCATATAAATAGTATTATACAGTGTGTACTTTTTTTGTGTTTGACTTCTTTCACTTAGAATAATGTTTTTTTTTAATTCACTCATATTATTGCATGTAATAGTAGTTCATTATTTTTACTCCCAGTATGTAGTTTTCCCCCACAATTTATTTAATCATTCACTAGTTGTGGATATTTATGTTGGTTCAATTTTTGACCATTATGAATTAAATTTTTATGAGTATTTGAGTACAAATTATTTTGTGCTCATATGTTTTCATCTTTCCAAAGTAAATGCCTGGGAACAGAATTTCTGAGTCATATAAGTATATACTTAACATTTGAAGAAATTGCAAAATTGTTTCCGTAAGTAGTATGATGGTTGATTTTGTGTCGATTTTACTGGGCCATGGAGTATCCAGAGGTTTGGTCAAACATTATTCTCAGTGTTTCTGTGAGAGTGTTTTTTTTTGTTGTTGTTGTTCAGTCACTAAGTCGTGTCCAGTTCTTTGCGACCCCATGGACTGTAGCATGTTAGGCTCCTCTGTTCTCCACTATTTCTCAGAGTTTGCTCCAATTCATGTTCATCATGCTGGTGATGCTATCTAACCCTCTCATCCTCAGCCACCCTCTTCTCTCTTGGCTTTCAATCTTTCCCAGCATCAGGGTCTTTTCCAAAGAGTCAGCATCCAGTGGCCAAAGTATTGGAGATTCAGCTTCAGCATCAGTCCTTCCAGTGAATATTCAGGGTTAATTTCCTTTAGGATGGACTGGTTGGATCTCCTTGTACTCCAAGGGACTCTCTAAAGTCTTCTCCAGAACCACACTTGGAAAGCATCAGTTCTTCAGCACTCAGCCCTCTTTATGGTCCAACTCTCCCATCCATATATGACTACTGGAAAAACCATAGGTTTGACTGTACAGATCTTTGTTGGCAAAATGATGTCTCTGCTTTTAAATACACTGCCTAGATTTGTCATAGTTTTCTTTTCAAGGAGCAAGCATCTTTTAACTTCATGGCTGCCGTCACCATCCACAGTGATTTTGGAGCCCAAGAAAATAAAATCTGCTTTCAATTTTCCTCCTTCTATTTGCCATGAAGTGATGGGACCAGATGCCATGATCTTAGTTTTCTGAATGTTGAGTTTCAAATAAGCTTTTTCACTTTCCTCTTTCACCCTCATCAAGAGGCTTATTCATTCCTCTTTACTTTTTGCCATTAGAGTGATATCATCTGCATATCTGAGGTAGTTGATATTTAGGTTGAGATTAACATTTAAATTGGTGGACTAAGTAAAGTTAGTCTTGATGAAAGTGAAAGAGGAGAGTGAAAAAGTTGGCTTAAAGCTCAACATTCAGAAAACTAAGATCATGGCATCTGGTCCCATCACTTCATGGCAAATAGATGGGGAAACAGTGGAAACAGTGGCTGACTATTTTTGGGGGCTCCAAAACCACTGTAGATGGTGACTGCAGCCATGAGATTAAAAGACACTTACTCCTTGGAAGGAAAGTTATGACCAACCTAGACAGCAAATTAAAAAGCAGAGACATTACTTTGTCAACAAAGGTCCATCATAGTCAAGGCTATGTGTTTTTTTTTGGATGTGAGAGTTGGACTATAAAGAAAGCTGAGTGCAGAAGAATTGATGCTTTTGAACTGTGGTGTTGGAGAAGACTCTTGAGAGTCCCTTGGACTGCAAAGAGATCCAACCAGTCCATCCTAAACGGAATCAGTCCTGAATATTCATTGGAAGGACTGATGCTGAAGCTGAAACTCTAATACTTTGGCTACCTGATGCAAAGAGATAACTCATTTGAAAAGACCCTGATGCTAGGAAAGATTGAGGGCAGGAGGAGAAGGGGACGACAGAGGATGAGATGGTTGGATGGCATCACTGACTCAATGGACAAGAGTTTGGGTGAACTCCAGGAGTTGGTGGTGGACAGGGAGGCCTGGCATGCTGTGGTTCATGGGGTAGCAAAGAGTCGACACAACTGAGCAACTGAACTGAACTGAACTGAAATAAAGTAAAGCAGATTGTCCTCTTTAATGTGGGAGAGCCTCATCTGATCAGTTGAAGGCTGGAGAACAAAAAGACTGACTCTACTCCCAGTAAGAGAAAATTCCTTCTACCTGACCACCTTCAAATTGGGATAACAGCTTTTTCCTACCTATACGTGTGCATGCTAAGGCATTTCAGTTGTGTCCAACTCTTTGTGACCCTATGAACCATAGCCCACCAGGCTCCTCTGTCCTTGGTATTCTCCAGGCAAGAATACTAGGGTGGATTGCCATGCCCTCTTCCAGGGGATCTTCCTGACTTAGGGATTGAACCAGCATCTTTTACATCTCCTGCGTTGGCAGGTGGGTTCTTTACCACTAGATCCACCTGGGAAGCCTTTTATACTTGAACTTTATTCTCCTACCTTTATACTGGAACTGAAACATTGGCTCTTCCTGAGTTTCAAGCCTGCTGGCCCTTGGGCTGAACCTATACCATCGGCTCTCCTGGTATGCAGGCCTCTAGAGTCAGACTGTGAAACTACCATGAGCTCTTGGTCAGCAGCTTGCTGACTCATCCTGCAGATCTTAGGATCTGTTTGTATTTCAGTTTTTCTACAGAGCTCTATTACAAGTAGCTGTGCCATTTTCCATTACTTCTAGCAATAAACAAGAGTTTCAGTTGTTCCACATCCTCACTAACACTTGTTTTAATTTAGTTAAATTTTGGACACTTCAGTAAGTATATAGTGCTATCTCATCATGCCTTAAATTTGTATCCCTTGATAATTAATTATGTTGAACATGATATCTTGTACTTTACTATTTGTATATCTTCTTTTGTGAGCTACTTGCTGAGGTCTTTTGTCAATTTTTTTTTTTTTTTGGCTGCACTGTGCAGCTTGCAGGATCTTAGTTCCCTGACCAGGGATTGAACCCATGCCCCCTGCAATGGAAGTGCACAGTCCTAACCAGGGAAGTCCCCAGTCTTTGGTATTTTTAGCAACTTTATTGAGATATCACTCACATGTCACACAATTCACCCATTTAAAGTGTACAGTCTAGCGACTTCTAGCATGTGAACAGTGTTGTTCATCCATCACCACAGTCAACTTTAGAAAAAAATCACTACTTCAAAAAGGAGCTCTGCATCTGTTGACCATTACTCCCTAAACCCCAACCCATCTTCCACAGTCAGAAGAAACCACTAATCTACCTTCTGCCTCTATAGGTTTGCCTATTCTGGGCATTTCACATAAAATTAATCATACTGTCTGTGCTCCTTTGTGACTGGCTTTTTTCACTTAGCATGTTTTCAAGGCTCGTTCATGCTGTAGTATATAACAGTACTTCAGTGCTTTTTATGGCTGAGTAATACTCTCTTATAATGATATATCACATTTTATCTGTTCATCAATTGATAAACTTCTGGTTTTTTACATTTTTTGCTATTATGAATAATGCTGCTATGAATATTCATGTACTACAAGCTTTATGGCACCCCCTCCAGTACTTTTGCCTAGAAAATCCCATGGACGAAGGAGCCTGGTAGGCTGCAGTCCATGGGGTCATGAAGAGTTGGATACGACTGAGCTACTTCACTTTCACTTTTCACTTTCCTGCATTGGAGAAGGAAATGGCAACCCACTTCAGTGTTCTTGCCTGGAGAATCCCAGGGATGGGGGAGCCTGGTGGGCTGCCGCCTATGGGGTTGCACAGAGTCGGACACGACTGAAGTGACTTAGTATTAGCATATTTTCATTTCTCTTGAGTACATACTTAAGAGTGGAATTGCTTGATCATATTGTGACTATGTTAGCCAGTTGAGGAACTGGTAAACTGTTTTCAAGGTGACGGTGCTAGTTTCCATTCCTACCAGCAGTATATTAGGATTTTATTTTCTACCAGTCCCCGTCAACCCATATTATCGTCCATCTTTTTTATTATAGCTGTTCTGGTGAGTGTAGAGTGGTATATCTTATTGTGGTTTTGATTGGCATTTCCCTGATGGCTCCTGCTGTTGAGGATCTTTCCGTGTGCTTAGGGCTATACATATATCTTTCTTGTAGAAGTGGTTATTCAAATCCTTTATCAATTTTTAAAATTGAGTAGTCTTTTAATTATTGAGTTGTAATAGTTCTTTATATATTCTACTACAGATACCTAATCAGATTTATAATTTGTAAGGATTTCCTCCCCTTCTATGGGTTGCCTTTTTATTTTATTTTTAACTTAGATGATATCCAGATTTTATTTTTTCTTTTGTCAATTTTCCTTTTTGATGTCAAAGCTAAGAAATCAAGGCTTAATCAAGGTCATGATGATTTACAAACTTGTTTTCTTCTAAGAGTTATACATTTTTAACTCTTATGTTTGTATCTTTGATCCACTCTGAGTTAATTTTTGTATATGGTGGGAAGTAGTAGGGAAAATTCATTCTTTTGCAAGTGGATATTGAGACACCATTGAATTGTCTTGGTACCCTTGTCAAAAATCAACTGACCATAAATGTTGGTGTAAATTTATGGACTTCTAATTCTATTTCATTGATCTATATATCGATCTTTATGCCAGTACTATGCTGTCTTGATTATAGTAACTTGTCATAGGTTTTGAAATCGGGTGGTATAAATTTAACTTTGTTCTTCTTTTTAAGAATGTTATTGCTTATTCTGGGTCCCTTGCATTTCCATATGATTTTAAGATCAGTTTGTCAATTTCTGCAAAGAAGCAGATTTTGATAGGATTTTGATAGGGATTGCATTGAATTCACAGATCAGTTTGAAAAATATTGCCATCTTTAACAATATTAAGTTTTCTGATCTTCTGATATATGAACATGGGCTGGTTTTCCATTTATTTAGGTTACCTTTTTTTTCGACAATGTTTTTTAGTTTTCAGAGTATAAGTTTTATACTTCTTTGGTTATATTCATCCTAAGTGTATCATTCTTTCTTATGCTGTTGTTGTTGTTCAGTTGCTAAGTCATGTTCGACTCTTTGCAACGCCACGGGCTGCAGCATGCCAGGCTTCCCTGTCCTTCACTATCTCCTGAAATTTACTCAAACTCATGTCCGTTGAGTCGATGATGCCATCCAACCATCTCATCCTTTGTTGCTCCCTTCTCCTCCTGTCCTTAATCTTTCCCAGCATCAAGGTCTTTTCCAGTGAGTCGGTTCTTCACATTAGGTGGCCAAATTATTGGAGCTTCAGCTTCAGTATCATTTCTTCCAATAAATATTCATGGTTGATTTCCTTTAGGATTGACTTGTTTGATCTCCTTGCAGTCCAGGGGACTCTCAAGAGTCTTCTCCAGAACCACAATTTAAAAGCATCAATTCTTCAGCACTCAGCCCTCATTATGGTCCAACTCTCACACCCATACATGACTACTGAAAAAACATAGGTTTGACTATATTTCTTATGCTACTATAAATAAAATTGATTTCTTAATTTTATTTTCTGTTTTCTCTTTGCTACTGTATAAAAATACAATTGATTTTTTGTTTAGAGATCTTGTATCCTGCAATCTTGCTAAACTCCTTTACTCTAATTGCCTTTTAATAGAGTCATTAGAACTTCTTATGTATAAAGTCAGTGAAGTGAAATGAAATTCTCAGTTGAGTCCAGCTCTTTGCAACTCCATGGACTGTAGCCTGTCAAGCTCCTCTGTCAAGTCATCTGCAAATAGAAATAGTTTTGCTTCTTTTTCATTCTGAATGTGTTTTATTTGTTTTTCTTGCCCAATTGCCCTGGCTAGGAGAAATTCCCAAACAAGGTTGAATTGACATGGCAAGTGAAGTGAAAGTCCGACTCTTTGTGACCCCCATGGACTATACCACCCATGGAATTCTCCAGGCCAGAATACTGGAGTTGGTAGCCTTTCCCTTCTCCAGGGGCTCTTCCCAACCCAGGGATCAAACCTAGGTCTCCTGCATTGCAGGAGATTCTTTACCAACTGAGCCACAAGGGAAGTCCAAGAATGCTGGAGTGGGTAGCCTATCCCCACCTAGGAATCAAACCAGGGTCTCCTGCATTGAAGGCAGATTCTTTACCAACTGAGCTATAAGGGAAGCCCAGAAATGGCAAGAGCTAACATCTATGTTTTATTCCTAATCTTAGAGAGAAAGCATCCATTCTTACACCATTAGGTATAATCTTACCTGTGGATTTTTTATTGACTTTATCAGGCTGAGGAACTTCTCTTCTATTCCTATGTTATTGAGTATTTATCATGAAGGGATATTGAACTTTATCAAATGCTTTTCCTCTGTCTCTTGAGATCGTGTGGCTGTTTTCCTTTATTCTATTGATGTGGAGTATTACATTAATGATTTTCAAGTATTAAACCAACCTTGCATTCCTGGGATAAATCTCACTTGGCCATGATGTTATATATTGCTGGATTCAGTTTGCTTGTATTTTGTGGAGAATTTTTGCATCCATATTTAAAAAACATTTTCTGTAGTTTTCTTGTGATGCCTTTGTTTGGTTTTGATATCAAAGTAATACGGACTTTATAGTCTCCTGCATTTTTCCTATATAAGATTTATCACAATTTACACTTCTCTATTATTCCTACCTCATTTTTAAACAGTGAGCTCCATGAGGGGAAGAAACATGTTTGCTTCCTTATCACCAATTCCTAGTGTCTTTCTCAGTATCTGGCACACAATCAGTGCTCCATAAATGTTTGTAGCATTCATCAGTAAGTAAATCAGTACATGAGTATTGTGAATAAAATTCCATATTTTATAGCAAGACAAGAAAAATTTACACATGAAAAAATTTCCCTGCCCTTTGGCCTCCTATTTCCCTCCTACTGTGCATTGTGTATCTGAATTATGCATCGGCCAAACCTCCCCCATAGCAGAAATACCTGCTCAGCCATAAGGAGCGACATTCTCCCAGTATCAACAAAACAGCTCATTTAAAGATAACATTCCTTCTTGATCTTGTAAGGGGCAAGAGCCCCTTACATCTGGATTGTGTAAACTGTCAATAATACCTCATTTAATGTACAGCTCTGTCTCAAAAAACTTAGATAACTGTATTTTGACTTCTAACAGGTGGAATAGTTTCTAGAGCTTTCTGAGATGCTGCTTCTGGATTATACTGCTCAACTTGGCTCAAATAAAATTTTCCATTTCTTTCTAAGATTGAATAATTAATTTTTAATTGACAGTATTCATACCACCTAGGGCTAGTCCCTTATCTCTGTCTTCACAGCAGGTTTCTTTCAACAGATAGGCTCTCCCTCATGCACTGCTGAGGTGTTTTGATTTACAAGTGTTTAATTTGTTAGCATCATTTTCTCAGAATCACACATATGCCTCCAAGTATAGCTATTTGGTTCCTGATTGATGTCTCAGAAGACCTTTCCTGACTGCCTAATATAACTAGATCTCACCCCATAATTCTTTCACTATACCCAGTTTATTTTTTCCAAGCATTTTGAAAATGCTTGTACTTATAAGTATAAATGTACTTATAAGTTGTACTTATAAATTTCGTTCTTTTCTTGTCTGTTCTGTCTACCTCAGAGGGTGAGGACTACATCCCGGTCACTAACACCTCCTTATTACCTAGTAGAGTGTCTGGAACATGATTGAAGCAAATGAATATTTCTTGAGTCAATAAAAGGACACATGGATAGCAGGTCTATATTAAAATTCATCTCTTTCAGTCCTCTTGGCCTCATTAAAGGATGAGCTCCAAAAATTAGAAACTATAAGGTCTGTAGCCATTGAAGTTGGGATCCTAAGTGAAACTGTGAAACTCAGCAGAACCCTGGGGCCCTCCTGGACCCAAGACCTTTTTTCCCGTCCCCACTTTTTGTTTTCAGGAAAAAAGCTTTCAGTCTCCTAGATTTTACCTAAATCCCCAAGGGCAGATTGAAACAGTTATTAATTAAAGGAAGTGAGGGAGGTATGAAGATTCCTTAAAAAACTAGGAATAAAACCACCATATGAACCAGCAATCCCACTCCTAGGCATATACCCCGAGGAAACCAAAACTGAAAGAGACACATGTATCCCATTGTTCATTGCAGCACTATTTACAATAGTTAGAACATGGAAGCAACTTAGATGTCCATCAACAGATGAATGGATAAAGAAGCTGTAGTACATATACACAATAGAATATTCAGTTCAGTTCAGTTCAGTCACTCAGTCATGTCCAACTCTTCGCAACCCCATGGACCACAGCATGCCAGGCCTCTCTGTCCATCACCAACTCTCAGAGTCTACTCAAATTCATCTCCATTGAGTCAGTGATGCCATCCAACCATCTCATCCTCTGTCATCCCCTTCTCCTCCTGCCCTCAATCTTTCCCAGTATCAGGGTCTTTTCCAATGAGTCAGCTCTTTACATCAGGTGGCCAAAGTATTGCAGTTTCAGCTTCAGCATCAGTCCTTCCAATGAATATTCAGGAGTGATTTCCTTTAGGATGGACTGGTTGGATCTCCTTGCAGTCCAAGGGACTCTCAAGAGTCTTCTCCAACACCACAGTTCAAAAGCATCAATTCTTCGGCGCTCAGCTTTCTTTATAGTCCAACTCTCACATCCATACATGACTACTGGAAAAACCATAGCCTTGACTAGACGGACCTTTGTTGGCAAAGTAATGTCTCTGGTTTTTAATATGCTATCTAGGTTGGTCATAACTTTCCTTTCAAGGAGTAAGCATCTTTTAATTTTACTCAGTCATAAAAAGGAATGCATCTGAGTCAGTTCTAATGAGATGGATGAACCTAGAAGTTATTATACAGAGTGAAGTGAGTCAGAAAGAGGAAGATAAATACTGTATTCTAATGCATATATACAGAATCTAGAAAAGTGGTACTGAAGAATTTATTTACAGGGCAGCAATTGAGAAACAGACAGAGAATAGACTTATGGACATGGGGAGAGGGGAGGAGAGGGTGAGGTGTATGAAAAGAGTAACATGGAAACTTACATTACCATCAGATCAGATCAGATCAGTCGCTCAGTCATGTCTGACTTATGTAAAATAAATAGCCAACGGGAATTTGTTGTATGGCTCAGGAAACTCAAACAGGGGCTCTGTATCAACCTAGTGGGGTGGGATGGACAGGGAGATGTGAGGGAGTTTCAAAAGGGAGGGGATATATGTATACCTATGGCTGATTCATGTTGAGGTTTGACAGAAAACAGTAAAATTATGTAAAGCAATTATCCTTCAATAAAAAATAAAATAAAAAGGGGAGTGAAGGAATGCAGAAGCAAAGGAAAAGCAGTCAATTAACAATAGAGCAGCAATAAAGCAGGGTCCTGATTCCTCTTGGTAAGGAGAGGGGGTAGACATAACAATCTGACACATATTTCTAAGTCCTTCTGTAGGAACTAAGGACTCCAACCAGGAGGAGGATGGTAACTTCAGGCAGAGAACCAGCACATGAACCCCAGATTGGCTGGAACCAGAAGGTCAATGATTGAGATTCTGGGAACACCACCCTGTTATCTCACAACCGACCAATGAGAGGAGAGTTACACCCCCTGCAGGCCTCCCCCCAGATTTTGCCCATAAAAATGCTTCCCCAAATACCATCTGGAATTTAAGCTTTTTAAGCATGAATTGCCCACTCTCCTTCCACAATCTTTGCAATAAACTTTTCTCTGCTCCAGACTCCCATGTTTCAATTTTTTTGGCCTCACTGTTTGTGAGATACATGGATTTGGGTTCAACAGTAATGGGAGTAATTGGATCCAGGGAGTAGAAGCTAATAGGAGGCACTCAACAACAAAGGCAAGGTGGGAATGGTTGCCAGTTATGAGCTGCAGAGTCAAAGCAGCAATCTGAATCATCTGACCCACATAGACCTACGGTGTTGCCTATTTGATCATAATGTTCCTAGAACTGAAACAGATAGGAAGCCTACTAAATTCTTACTTATTCTGTATAAACATAAAATTTCTTGGCCAAATGAACAAAAGTCTAAACTGAAGAGTAAAGACAGAGTCACGGGCTCTTAAACAGTTCCCCAACTTGAGCTAGTTTATAGACCCACAGCCCCTTGAATAAAGAGAAGGCTGGTTCCCCTTGAGGAAGGACCTCAGTATACTGCCAAAATTTTATGCCATTAACCCTTCTCCCAGCCTTGGGTACTTGTGCATTGGGAAAAAGGAAATAAGGAGAACTTTAGGGGACTACTAGACATAGGCTCTGAATGCTTTCAGCTGGCAAAACCAGCAATATACACGTATTGTTCTCCTTCAGGGATACATCAGCACTCCAGCCTTACATCATGGTTTAGTCTGTAGTGTTCTTGCTCACCTTTCTCTTCCACAAGATATCACATTGGTTCGTTATATAGATTACATTGTGCTGGTTAGATCTACTGAGCAAGAAGTAGCAACTACTCTAGACTTGTTGTTAAGATTTTTGCATGCCAGAGGGTAGAAAATTACTTTTGAAAAAAATTCAGGGAGAAATGCAGATGCCCATCAAACACAGGATAAGATGTTCAACATTGCTAATCATCAGGGAAATGCAAATCAAAACCACAATGAGAAATCACCTCACATCAGTCAGAATGGTCAGGATCAAAAAGAACACAAATTTTAAAAAGTTGGCGAGGATGTGGAGAAAACGGAGCCCTCCTACACTGTTGGTGGGAATGTAAATTGGTGCAGTCACTAAGGGAAACAGTATGGTTTCTCAAAAAATTAAAAATGGAACCACCATATGACCCAGCAATCCCACTGGGTATATATATATAAAAAAAAAAAAACCACTAATAAAAAAAAAATGGACATGGGTTTGGGTGGGCTCCGGGAGTTGGTGATGGACAGGGAGGCCTGGTGTGCTGTGATTCATGGGGTCGGAAAAAGTCGGACACGACTGAATGACTGAACTGAACTGATGTCCCCTATGTCCATAGCAGCATTATTTACAATTGCCAAGATATGGAAGCCACCTAAGTGTTCATCAACAGATGAAAGGATAAATAAAATGTGGTGTGTGTGTGTGTATATATATATATATATATATGCAATGGAATACTATTCAGCCATAAAAATAGAATGAAAATTGGCCATTTGTAGCAACATGAATGGACTTGGAGGATATTATGCTAAGTGAAATGTCAGACAGAGAAAGACAAATACTATACGATATCACTTACATGTAAAATCTAAAAAAAACATAACAAACTAGTATATATAACAAAAAACAAGCAGACTCACTCACAGATACAGAAAACAAACTAGTGGTTACCGTGGGGAGCGGGAAGGGGGAGGGGCAATGTAAGGGTGGGAGGCTAGGAGAGTCAAACTTTTATGTTTAAAATAAACTACGAGGATATACTGTACAATGTAGAGAATGCAGACAATATTTTATAAAAACTGTAAATGGAATGTGGGCTTCCCTGGTGGCTCAGAGGTAAAGAATCCACCTGTCAATGCAGGAGACATGAGTTCAATCCCTGGGTTGCAAAAATCCCCTGGAGAAGGAAATGGCAACCCACTGCAGTATTCTAGTCTGGGAAATCCCATGGAGAGAGGAGGCTGACGAGCTACAATCATGGAGTCACAAAAAAGTTGGACACAACTTAGTGACTAAACAACAGCAATGACATAAATGAAGTGTAACCTTTTTAAAAAATATATAAATTTACTTATTTTAATTGGAGGCTAATTACTTTACAATATTGTAGTGGTTTTGCCATACATCAACATGAATCTGCCATGGGTATACACGTGTTCCCCATCTTGAACCCCCCTCCCACCTCCCTCCCCATACCATCCCTCTGGGTCATCCCAGTGCACCAGCCCTGAGCATCCTGTATCATGCATCGAGCCTGGACTGGCGATTCATTTTACATATGACATTATACATGTTTCAATGCCATTCTCCCAAATCATCCCACTCTCGCCCTCTCCCACAGAGTCCAAGATCAGATCAGATCAGATCAGTCACTCAGTCGTGTCCGACAAAGGACTGTTCTATACTGTATCAGTGTTTTTCTTTCTGGCTTACTTCACTCTGTATAATAGGCTCCAGTTTCATCCACCTCATTAGAACTAATTCAAATGTATTCTTTTTAATGGCTGAGTAATACTCCATTGTGTATATGTACCACAGCTTTCTTATCCATTCGTCTGCTGATGGACAGCTAGGTTGCTTCCATGTCCTGGCTATTGTAAACAGTGCTGCGATGAACATTGGGGTACACGTGTCTCTTTCAGTTCTGGTTTCCTCGGTGTGTATGCCCAGCAGTGGGATTGCTGGGTCGTATGGCAGTTCTATTTCCAGTTTTTTAAGGAATCTCCACACCGTTCTTGATAATGGCTGTACTAGTTTGCATTCCCACCAACAGCGTAAGGGGGTTCCCTTTTCTCCACACCCTCGCCAGCATTTATTGCTTGTAGACTTTTGGATACCAGCCATTCTGACTGGCGTGAAATGGTACCTCATTGTGGTTTTGATTTGTATTTCTCTGATAATGAGTGATGTTGAGCATCTTTTCATGTGTTTGTTAGCCATCTGTATGTCTTCTTCGGAGAAATGTCTGTTTAGTTCTTTGGCCCATTTTTGATTGGGTCATTTATTTATCTGGAATTGAGCTGCAGGAGTTGCTTGTATATTTTTGAGATTAATTCTTTGTCAGTTGCTTCATTTTCTATTATTTTCTCCCATTCTGAAGGCTGTCTTTTCACCTTGCTTATAGTTTCCTTTGTTGTGCATAAGCTTTTAATTTTAATTAGGTCCTACTTGTTTATTTTTGCTTTTATTTCCAATATTCTGGGAGGTGGGTCATACAGGATCCTACTGTGATTTATGTCAGAGAGTGTTTTGCCTATGTTCTCCTCTCGGAGTTTTATAGTTTCTGGTCTTACATTTAGATCTTTAATCCATTTTGAGTTTATTTTTGTGTATGGTGTTAGAAAGTGTTCTAGTTTCATTCTTTTACAAGTGGTTGACCAGTTTTCCCAGCACCACTTGTTAAAGAGATTGTCTTTTCTCCATTGAATATTCTTGCCTCCTTTGTCAAAGATAAGATGTCCATAGGTGCGTGGATTTATCTCTGGGCTTTCTATTTTGTTCCATTGATGTATATTTCTGTCTTTGTGCCAGTACCATACTGTCTTGATGACTGTGGCTTTGTAGTAGAGCCTCAAGTCAGGTAGGTTGATTCCTCCAGTTCCATTCTTCTTTCTCAAGATCGCTTTGGCTATTCTAGGTTTTTTGTATTTCCATACAAATTGTGAAATTATTTGTCCTAGCTCTGTGAAAAATACTATTGGTAGCTTGACAGGGATTGCATTGAATCTATAGATTGCTTTACCTTTAAAAACTGTGAATCACTATATTGTGTTCTTGTAATTATATAATATTGTACATAAATCATACTACAATAAAAAATTTTTAGGAAATTTCTACCTTAGTGAAATCTCTAGGGGTCCAATAGTATAGGGCATATCAAGATATTCCTTCTAAGGTAAAGGATAAGTTGTTGTCTCTGGCCCCTCCCACAGCCAAAAAGGAGGCACAGTGCCTAGTGGAACTCTCTGGATTTGGGAGGCAACATATTCCTCATTTTGAGTGCGTTACTTGGGCCAATTTACCAAGAGACCAGAAAAGCAGTTAGTTTTGTATGGAGCTCAGAACAGGAGATGACTATGCAATAGATACTGAATGCTTAACCATGGACCCCCCAAGTTACTATGCAACCTGAGCTGCCCATCATGAACTGGCTTTTATCTGACCCATCAAGCTACAGAGTTTGGCATGGACAGCAGCTCTACATCATCAAGTGAAGACAAGATACATCTGATTGGCCTTGGCAGGCCCTGAAAGTACAAATAAGTTACATGAAGAAGTGGCCCAAATACCCACAGTCCCCCTTCTGTTACGCTGCCTCCTCTCTCCCAGCCTGTATTTATGGCTTCATGGGGAGCTCCCTACTCTCAATGGAAGGAAGGCTTGGGCCTGGTTTACAGATGGTTCTGCATGATATGCAGGCATCACACAACAGCCCCTCTCTTGGGCATTCCTGAAGGACAGTGGTAAAGGGAAACCCTCACAGCAGGCAGGACTTCAAGCAATGCATCTCGTGATTACATACTGTGATTACATCTTGTGATTACATCGTCACTTTGTGATTACATACAGATTCAGGGGCTATGGCCGTTTGGCTGGATAGTCAGGGGCTTGGAAGAAATGTGATTGGAAAATCAGTGACAAGGAAATCTGGGGAAGAGGTATGTGGCTAGGCCTCTCTGAATGGGCAAAATATGTGAAGATATTTGTGTCTCATGTGAAGTTCACCAAAGGATGATCTCAGCAGAGAAGGATTTTAATCATCATGTGAATAGGGTAATCCATTCTGTGATACCAGTCCATGAACCCTCAATGAGCTCATGAACAAAATGGCCGCAGTGGCAGGGATGGAGGTTATGCATGGGCTCAGCAACACGAGCTTGCACTCACACGGCTCACCTGGCTACAGCTACTGCTGGGTGCCCACTCTGTCAGCAGCAGAGACAACACTGACCCCCTGATAGAGCACCATTTCCCATGGCGAGCAGCCTGCTACCTAGGGGCAGGTTGATTACGCTGGCCTACTTACATCATGAAAGGGGCAGCATTTAGTTCTTACTGGAATAGACACTTACTTTGGATACAGATTTGCCTTCTCTTCTGACAAAACCACTATCCATGGACTTACAGAATGCCTCATTCATCATCATGGCATTCCACATGACATTGCTATTTATCAAGGAACTCACTCCAGAAGAAATGCAGCAATAGGCCCATGCCATGAAATTCTTACCATGTTCTCTACCATCTGAAAGCAGCTGGATTGATAGAAGATGGCCTTTTGGAGACTCAGCTACAACACAAGGTAGTGCAAGCACAATGCTTTGCAGGGCTGGGGCAGTTCTCAGAAGACTATGTATGCTCTGAATCGGCATCTGGTATATGGTCCTGGCTCTCCTGTAGCTAGGATTCACGAGTCCAGGAATCAAAGGGTAAATGTGAAGGCGGCACCACTCACTATTAGCACTAGCAATCCTTGAGCAAAATTTCTGCTGCTTCCTGTTCTCTTGGTGTTATGCTCTACTGACCTGTGCTGTGCTTAGTCGCTCAGTCGTGCTCAACTCTTTGTAACCCCATGGACTGTGTCCTACCAGGCTCCTCTGTTCATGGGGATTCTCCAGGCAGGAATATTGGAGTGGGTTGCATGCCCTCCTCCAGGGGATCTTATCAACCGAGGAATCAAACTGGGGTCTCCTGCATTGCAGGTGGATTCTCTACCAGCAGAGTCACCTGGGAAGCCCTCTACTGGCCTAGAGGTCTTAGTTCCAAAAGGAGAAATATTTCCAACAGGAGACACAAAGGTGATTCCATTGAAATGGAAGTTAAGGCTGCCACCTGGCCATTTTGGGCTCCTCATGCTTCTGAATCAACAGGCAAAGAAGGAAATACTGTATCAGCCAGAGTGATTGATCCTAATCACCAAAAAGTCTGGTGTTACTCTACCATCAAAGTAAGAAAGAGTATATCTATATCAATATCTATGCTCAGTCACTCAGTCATGTCCAACTCTTTGTTACCCCATGGACTGTAGCCCACCAGGCTCCTATGTCCATGGAATTCTCCAGGCAAGAATCTGGAGCAGGTTTTAATTTCCTATTCTAGAGGATCTTCCCCACCCAGGGATCGAACATGTGTCTCTGGCATCTCCTGCATTGGTTGGCAAATTTTTTTATAACTGCACCACCTGAAGCCTATATCTATATCTGGATCACTTTCCTGAACACTGAAAGTTAATATTGTAAATCAACTATATTTCAATTAAAAAAAAAGAGTATGTCTGGAATACAGGAGATCCCTTAGAGTGTCTCTTAGATTTACCATGCCCTGTGATTAGGGTCAATGGAAAACTACAACTTAATCTGGACAGAACTATTACTGACTCAGATCCTTCAGGAATGAAGGTTTGGGTCATCCCAGCAGGTAAAGAACTACAATCAGTTGAAGTACTTAAGGCAAAGGGAATATGACATGAAGAGTGAAAGAAGGTAGTTATAAATACTACTGATAACCAGTTATTAGAGAAATGCAAATCAAAATTACAATGAAATTACCTCATACCAACCAGAGTGGCCATCATCAAAATATCCACAAACAAGAAATGCTGAAGAGGGTATGGAGAGAACAGAACCCTCCTACACTGTGGATGGTAATGTAAATTGGTACTGCCACTATGGAGAACAGTATGGAGGTTCTTTAAAAAAACTAAAAAAGAGAGCTACCATACGACCCTGAAATCTCACTTCTGGGCACACATTCAGAGAGAAACATGATTTGAAAGTATATATGCACCTCAATGTTCATTGCAGCACTATTTACAACAGCCAAGACAAGGAAGTAACCTAAATTGTCTACTAATAGAGGTATAGATCAGAGAAGGCAATGGCACCCCACTCCAGTACTCTTGCCTGGAAAATCCCATGGACGGAGGGCCTGGTGGTCTGTAGTCCATGGGGTCGCTAAGAGTCGGACACGACTGAGCGACTTCACTTTCACTTTTCACTTTCATGCATTGGAGAAGGAAATGGCAACCCACTCCAGTGTTCTTGCCTGGAGAATCCCAGGGATGGGGGAGCCTCGTGGGCTGCCGTCTATGGGGTCACACAGAGTCAGACATGACTGAAGCGACTTAGCAGTAGCAGCAGCAGAGGTACAGATAAAGAAGATGTGGTACATATATACAATGGAATACTACTCAGCCATTAAAAAGAATGAAATAATGCCATTTGCCACAACATGGATGGACCTAGAGAGTGTCACACTGAGTGAAGGAAGTCAGACAGAGAAGGAGAAATATAGTATGACATCCCTTATAGGTGGAATTTAAAAAGAAATGATACAAATGAACTTACAAAACAAAAAGAAACTCATAGACTTAGAAAATATATTTAAGGTTGCTGGGGGGAAGGATGTGGGGAGGGGATATCTAGGGAGCTTGAGATGGACATGTACACATTGCTATATTTAAAAGAAATAACCAACCAGGACCTACTGTATAGCACATGAAACTCTGCTCAGTGTTACGTGGCAGCCTGGATGGGAGGGGAGTTTGGGGGAGAATGGATACATGTATATGTGTGGCTGAGCCCCTTCACTGTTCACCTGAATCTATCACAACATTGTTAACTGGCTATACTCCAATACAAAATAAAAAGTTTAAAATAAAAAATAAATATAAAAAATAAAATAAATACCTGCAATGACCAATGGACCAGTTACAGAAACAAGGACTGTAATTACCATGAGTACTTCCGCCTTATTTTGTTATGGCTTCTCCAGCGGCTCAGTGGTAAAAATCCACCTGTAATGCAGGAGCCACAGGAGATGGGGGTTCAATCCCTGGGTCAGGAAGATCCCCTGGAGGAGGGCGTGGCAACCTACTCCAGTATTCTTGCCAGGAGAGTCCCACAGATAGAGGAGCCTGGCAGGCTACAGTCCATAGGGTTGCAAAGAGTTGGACACGACTGAAGTGACTTAGCACATTGGCATATGGTTACAAAGATAGATATATAGATAAAGAAATAGTTTTCTTTCCTCTCCCATTCCCTGCCATGCAACATAAGGTATATTGACTTTGCATCAAAGTATTTTAAATATTGTTATTATCACATCACAGGATTTAGGTTATGGTATATCAAGAAGAGTAAGCAACACTCCGTGACTTTACTTCCTCTTCTGGGTAAGGTTTAGTGTGTTATCAATTGTATACAAGATCATTGCATCCCATTAGATGAAATTATGAACTAGTTATTGCCTTTATTTGGAGATTAAATATGGCTTAAGAAGATGTGTATGGGTTTTCCATTGAAAAATGGTGAACATGTGATATGGTTAATTTTATTGTCAGTTTTATATGCTCAGATGTGCAGTTAAACATTATTTCCGGATGTGTTTGTGAGGATGTTTCCAGAATTAGCATTAGAGTCACAAGACAGAGTAAAGAGGATTGCCTTTCCCAAAGCAGGCACCATCATTCAACTCACTGAGGACCTGAGCAGAACAAAAAGGAGCAGGAAAGGAGGAGCTGGATGAAGGGAGATGGAGGAAGGGAAGAGAATGTGGCAGTACTTTCTTTCTGAGTGCTGGGCTGGGATAGTGACCCTCTCCTGCCCTCAGCACTCCTGGTTCTCAGAATCTATACCATCAGCTGTCTGGCTCTCAGATACAAGACACTATTTCACCTTCCTTTAGCTCAGCACAAGAAATCCCACTGCACTGTCCAACCCAGTTTGGACAGAGCAGCACCATGTGTCATACACAATCTGATGACCCCAAAGCAAGGCAGACTCTCATGAAGCAACTGATTTGGAGACAGAAGGATTTTTAATTACTTCTTAAATGATGATATACCTTTTCATTATTTAAGGACCTTTTAACTGAGAGGTATTGATAGTAAAATAAAGCAATTAAAATATTAATTTAATGGCCCCAATTAAAGTGACTCACATACCCCAGGTTTCTGTGTCCTGTCCTGTCCTGATGAGCTTGGAGTCACCTCCTCTATGACACTGACCTTATCTCTTCCACTCAGTATTTATGAGCCATTCTCCTTGCCTTTGCAAAGCTTACCCATCATTTAAGGGCAAGCCCACATCCTCCAGGGAGCCTCCTTTGCCTGTTCTCCTCTGAACTTTTTGTAGTCATTAATCCTACCTCTAGATCTTATTTGATGAGTTAAAAAAATAGCACATATATTACTATATCATAGAATTTGATAACTGCATTTCATTATAATTGGCTTCCTTTGTAATTCTACATATTTTACTTGTGCTCATAAAAATATTATTCTGTAAAAGGATCTCGAAGCTCCACCTAGTGGGACCATGGCACAGGAGAGATTAAGAATCTCTGCTTCTACCATGTGTAAAACATATAGCTATAAAATATATAACACAGGGAGCTCAGCTCGGGTCTGTGATGATCTAGAGGGGTAGGATGGTGGGGGGAGGGAGGCTCACGAGGGAGGGGAAATATGTATACTTATAGCTGATTCACATTGTTGTACAGCAAAAGCTAATGTAACATTGTAAAGCAATTATCCTCCAATTAAAAATTTTTTTTTAATTTTTAAGTAAAAAAAAAAAAAGAATCTCTGCTTATCTGCTTACACTCTCCTACTTTTGACTCTCCTGTCAGCTCAACTGAGGAGCCTGAAGTGGCTGGAGCAGTGGCCATCAGATGGCATAGGGGGAAGCATCCCCTTCCAGAAGCCACGCCCTTCTGCCTACACACGGGAAAACACTTACAAGAAGGGCTTGTGGTTAATCACACCAGCAAAGAGCCCTCTTTACTGCAGATGGAAGGCTCCAGTTGCTCACCAGGCAACAACACTAGGAGAAGGAGTTGTCAGATGAAAAGGAATCTTGGGACTCAGCCAGCTTGGACCCCCAAACAGATCCAAAGAGATGACACCAGGGCCACAAGGACCATCTCTGTTGCATGTTGGATTGCAAGGAGGCTGAGATTATAGACTGAATCTGAATGTCCCCTCAAAATTCACATGTTGAAACCTAACCCCCAATGTGATGATAATAGGTCATAAGAAGAGAAGCCTCCTGTTCTAGGATTAGTGCCCTTTTAAAAAAAGACAGGAGAGAGGCTCGTCACCCCTTCTACCAGGTGGGTCCATGGCCAGAAGACAGCCATCCATGAATGGGGAAGTGGTCCTCACCAGACACAGAGTCTGCCAGCACCCTGATCTTGGACTTCCGGCCTGCAGACTGTGAGTGATACATTTCTGTTGTCTATAAGCCACCCAGTCTTGGCATTCTGCAATAGCAGCCCAAGTAGTCTAAGACAGAGGCAGAGCTTTCTTAAATTCTCCCCTGCATTCAGAGCATACCTGGATTCAAATCCCATGTCTGCCCCTTCTTAGTTATGCAGCCGTGGCAGGAGCTGACCCGTCTGTGTCCTGTTTCCTCACCTGTATTATCACAGGGATAATAAGAGTAGGGATGAGAGTACCTGCATCGTGGGACTGTCAGGAGGGAGACATGAATTAAGAGGCTGGCATGTAGTAAGCAGGGTCTAAGTGCCAGATTTTTTGTTGCTTCTCCTCACGTGATCAGCCACTCATTGAGTGACATGGAGCACGTTGCATCTGCTTCATGGAGGCCTGACGCAGAGTGAGCATTCAGTAGTGGTCCACTGTTGTCATTTTGACCATGATTTCTAGCACCAGGCACAGTACTGACTTTAGATGAATTAGTCAAGCCCCAATTTGGGAGAAGATTCCAGTCACAGGGCCTTTGGCTCAACACTCTAGTGCAGGTGTCCTGGGATATCCATCGCCAAGAATGATGACTCTGGGTTCAGGAAACGTGGTTGGACCTGTGACACATTCAAGCTGGAAGAAGATGGAGATGAGTCTGACAAGAATAACCTGCTGATCACTCAACCTTTCCTGACTGCCACTGCCTTGCCCATCCTTCCAGGCCCCGCACCACTCCCTCCAGGAAGTCCACTCTGGCTACTCCAGCCTCGGGGATCCCTCCCTGCCGTGAAGTTCTCAGCCCTAGGAATATGCACCCCTCAGCACTAGGCCTTTTGCAGCCCCCTAAATCACTCCCCGAGCACCTCAAGGGCAGAACAACAGCTCCCCTGCCCTCTTTGGCTCGTTGATATCTCCTGGCAGAGGGCATGCATAAGGCACTGATTAATAGAATCAGTTTTCTGCCACCTGCAAACAGAGACATCTGTCCTGATTCATACCATACTCTTTTTTTCTAAGCTTCTTTGCAGCCCTTGCAGTCCTCACACCATCACCATAGAGTGAATGAAACATGTTTTACCAAAAGAAAACTAAGGCTCAGAGAGAGGAAGCAATCTGTCCTAACACTACAACAGTGTCATTGCCAGGGTAGACATCAGCACAACCACACTGCCTTGGGTCCCTAATTATATTCCCCATTACTCCATCACTCTGCCGAGAGCCTTGTTGTTGTGGATTGATGAAAGCAGGCAGGAACCACACTCCAAGCTGAATTCACGATGGGCACAGCTTACTCCCATTAATCTCTCCAGTGCAGAGACTCTAAGTTCACAGGTACAGCTAGCACGATTCCCTCTCCTGGAATTCAGTCTCTGCTGTTAATCTTTAGAGTACTAACCTTCACTCTGATAACACATTCTTGTTTAATTTAAACAGGTCTCCTCACATTGCAGTCAGAATCTCCATCTCTTTCTGAGAATGGTTGAGTGTGGAAGTGGTGCAGGGACAGGAGAGAGGTTCTGGACATTTCTCTGGCTTCCATAAAATTTTGTTTTGGATTTTGTTTTTTATCTTTGACTGCACTGGGCCTTCATTGCTGCAAGCAGGCTACTCTTCTAGCTGTGGTAAACAGACTTCTCATTGCTTCTCTTGTTGCAGAGCAAGGGCTCTCCAGTGCATGGGTTTCAGTAGCTGTGGTTCATGGACTCAGTTGCCCCATGGTATGTGGAATCTTCCCCAACCAGGGATCAAACCTGTGTCCCCTGGATTGACAGGAGGATTCTTTACCACTGGACCACCAGGGATATCCCACTGAGTCTTGTCCGATCTCAAGAAAATAACCCTGCAAGCCTCAGACAAACTATTTTGATGAATTCCTTGGCCTCAGTTTCCCCAAATGAAAAATAAAGAGTTTGGACTAAACTCTACCCCAAGATGTCCAAGAAAGTTCAGGGAGTGGGTATGGGGTATAGCACTCTGTTTCTCCTCAACCAGAGCTGCTATATTTTATCTGCTTCCTAAGTTTTGTTTTTAATTTAATCAGAAACATATAAATACATTCCCATCATAAATATCTAACCAACAAGGTTAAAAAAACACCAAAATCACAACTAGCTTTTGAACAACCATCAATAGGAGGACACTGAAACCCACCAAAAAAAGATACCCTATGTCCAAGGACAAAGGAGAAGCTGCAACAAAATAGTAGGAGGAGCACAATCATGATAAAATCAAATCCCATATCTGCCAGGTGGGCGACCCACAAGCTGGAAACAAATAATACCAAAGAAGTTCTCCCACTGTTGGAAGGTTCTAGACTTTACATTCAGCAAAGGGACTGGGAATCCTCAGGGAATATGATTTTGAAGGCCAGCAGTACTTGATTATAAGAATTCTGGGACTGGGGGAAACAGAGACTCCATTACAGAGGGCACAAACAAAGTCCTGTGTGCACCAGGACCCAGGGGAAAGGAGAAGTGACCCCACAGGAGACTGAGCCAGACCTACCTGTGAGTGTTTGAGAGTCTCCTGCAGAGGCATGGGTTGGCAATGGCTTATCTCAGGGACAGGGGCACTGGCAGCAGCAGTCCTGGGAGAGGTGTGTTGGCATAAGTCCTCTTGGAGGTTGCCATTAGCCTACCATAAAGCCTGTAAACCAGGGTGAGTTGCCTCAGGCCAAACAGCTAACAGGGAGGGAGTGCAGCCTTACCTATCAGCAGACAATTGGATTAAAACTTTACTGAGCATATAGCACTGCCCACCAGAGCAAGATTCAGTTTTCCCCACAGCCAGCCCCTCCCATCCAGAAGCTTGCACAAGCTTCTTATCCTCATTCACTAGGGGCAGACAGAAGAAGCAAGAACTACAATCCCACAGCCTCCAGAATGTAAACCACAATCACAGAAAGCTAACCAAAATGAAGAGAAAAAGGATTATGTCCCAAATGAAGGGACAAGATAAATCCTCAGAAAAACAACTAAACAAAGTAGAAATAGGCAACCTTACAGAAAAAGAATTAAGAATAACAATAATGAAGATCATCCAGGATCTTGGAAAAAGAATGGAGGCAAAGATTAAGAAGAAATGAGCAGAGATGAACAGTACACTAGAAGGAATCAATAGCAGAATAACTCAGGCGGAAGAATGGATAAGTGACCTGGAAGACAGAATGGTGAAAATCATTGCTGCAAAACAGAATATAGAAAAAAGAGTGAAAAAAATGAAGGTAGCCTAAGAGACTTCTGGGGCAACATTAAATGCACCAATATTTGCATTAAAGGGGTCCCAGAAGGAGAAGAGAGAGAGAAGGGACCCAAGAAAATATGTGAAGACATAATGGCTAAAAACTCCCCTAACATGGGAAAGGAAATAGTCATCCAAGTCCAGGAAGCACTGATAAAAATTAAAGACAAGCATAAAATATTAAAAGCAACAAGGGAAAAAAAGACAAATAACATACAAGAAAACTCCCATAACATTATCAGTTGATTTCAGTTGATTTCTCAACTGAAACTCTACAAGCCAGAAGGGAACGGCATGATATATTACAGGTAATGAAAAGGAAAAACCTACAACCAAGAATATCCTGCCCAGCAAGACTCTTGTCAGATTTGATGGAGAAATCAAAACCTTTACAGAGAAGGAAGAGTTAAGAGAATTCAGCACCACTAAGCCAGTTTTACCACAAATGCTAAAGGCAGGAAACACAAGAGAAGGAAAAGACCTACAAAAACTAAATCCAAAACAATTAAGGAAATAGTAATAAGATCATACATACCAGTAATTACCTTAAATGTAAATAGATTAAATGCACCAACCAAAGGACATAGACTGGCTGGGTGGCTACAAAAACTAGACCCATATATATGTTGTCTACAAGAGACCCACCTCAGACCTAGGGACACTTACAGAGTGAAAGTAAAGGGGAGGAGAAGGTGTTCCACACAAATGGGATTCATAAGAAAGCTGGAGTAGCGATACTCATATCAGACAAAATATACTTTATTTATTTATTTTTATTTAATATAAATTAATTTATTTTAATTGGAGGTTAATTACTTTATAATATTGTATTGGTTTTGCCATACATCAACATGTGGTGGATTCATGTTGATGTATGGCAAAATATACTTTAAAACAAAGACTGTTATAACAGATAAAGAAGGGCACTACATAATGATCAAGGGTTTAATCCAAGAAAAAGATATAAACAATTATTAATACATATGCACCCAACATAGGAGCACTTCAATATGTAAGGCAAATACTAACAACTGTAAAGAGAGAAATCAACAGTAACCCAATAATAGTGGGGGACTTTAATACCCCACTTTCATCAAAAGATAGATCATCAGGCAGAAAATTAATGAGAAACCCAGGCCTTAAATGACGCTTTAGATGAGTTAGACTTAACTGATATTAGTAAAGCATTCCAACCAACAAGATTAAGTTCCCTTGACCACCTCTCCTAATTCTGGTTCCTCTCATCTCACACCCAGAGGTAACATATTAGTTTGAGTTTTACAGTTTCCAGACTATTAATAGATATGTGTGTGCATGCTCTGTTGTGTCCGACTCTTTGTGACCCCATGGACTGTAGCCCAACAGGCTCCTCTGTCCATGGGATTTCCCAGGCAAGAATACTGGAATAGGTTGCC
The DNA here is from genome assembly GCF_019923935.1 of Bubalus bubalis. Lineage (NCBI taxonomy): Eukaryota > Metazoa > Chordata > Mammalia > Artiodactyla > Bovidae > Bubalus > Bubalus bubalis. The sequence continues at coordinate 14,610,889 of NC_059174.1, forward strand.
ATTTCCTACTCCAATTAGTGTATATATATACACATATTATATATAATGTCCTTAGAAAATGGACAGTATTTGTTTATATGTGTGAGTTCTTTTAGTTTTTTGAAAGAAAATAACTTTGACATCTTACTCTTTAACTTGCTATTAGAGGAAGTCTTGAATATAACCCATCTAGAATATAACCCAATCTAGAATTGTCTCATTATTTTTAATTGCTACCAAGTCACTTCATTATGAAAGGTCAGAAATAAATCAATAAAATATTTCCCACTTTCCTATAGTTGTTCTCTTTTCTTTTGTAGTTTCCAAACCAGAAAACCACAGACTCACATCAAAGGGTTTAACAGATAATAAGAGGAATCATTTGTGAAAGGAAAATGTCATTGTGACATGCATTATTTGAAATAAAAATTTCATCTGGCATTACAAATCGAGATGGCAGAGTAGAAGAATGTGTGCTCATCTCCTCCTGCAAGAGCATCAAAATCGCAACTAGCCGTTGAAAAACCAACAGGAGGACACTGGAACTCACCAAAAAATGAAATCCCACATCCAAAGATGAAAGTGAAAAAGTTTCTTGATGAAAGTGAAAGAGGAGAGTGAAAAAGTTGGCTTAAAACTCAACATTCAGAAAACTAAGATCATGGCATCTGGTCCCATCACTTCATGGCAATTAGATGGGGAAACAATGGAAACAGTGAGACACTTTATTTTGGGGGGCTCCAAAATCACTGCAGATGGTGATGGCAGCCATGAAATTAAAAGACACTTGCTCCTTGGAATAAAATCTATGACAAACCTATTAATATGCTAGAGAGCATATTAAAAAGCAGAGACATTACTTTGCCAACAAAGGTCCGTATAGTCAAAGCTATGGTGTTTTCCAGTAGTCATGTGTGAATGTGAGAGTTGGACTATAAAGAAAGCTGAGCACCAAAGAATTGATGCTTTTGAACTGTGGTGTTGGAGAAGACTCTTGAGAGTCCCTTGGCCTGCAAGGAGATCAAACCAGTCAATCCTAAAGGAAATCCATCCTGAATATTCATTGGAAGGACTAATGCTGAAACTGAAACTCCAATACTTTGGCCACATGATGCGAAGATCTGACTGTTTGGAAAAGACCCTGATGCTGGGAAGGATTGAAGGTGGGAGGAGAAGGGGACGACGGAGGAGGAGATGGTTGGATGGCATCAGAGACTTGATGGACATGAGTTTGAGCAGGCTTCAGGAGTTGGTGATGGACAAGGAAGCCTGGCATGCTGCAGTCCACGGGGTCACAAAGAGATGGACATGACTGAGCAACTGAACTGAACTGAGCATCCAAAGAGCCACAAGATGGTAAGAGGGGTGCAATCATGATAAAATAAAATCCCATACTTGCTGGGTGGGTGACCCACAACCTGGAGAATGATAACAAAGAAGTTCTCCCACTGTTGTGAAGGTTTTGAGACGTATTGTTGGGCTTCCCAGCCTGGGGGCCCAGCAAAAGGACTAGGAATCCCCAGGGAATGACTTTGAAGGCCAGAATGATTTGATTACAGGACTTCCACAGGACTGGGGGAGACAGAGACTCCGCTTTTGGAGTGCACAAACAAAATCTTGCATAAACCAGGACTCTGGGGAAAAGAGCAGTGACCCCACAAGAGACTGAACCAGACCTATCTGGTAGTGTTGGAGGGTCTCCTGTGGAGGTGTGGGTCAGCAGTGGCTCACCACAGGCACAGAGGCACTGGCAGCAGCAGTCCTGGGAGGTGCCCATTGGCAAGTGAGACCTCTTGGAGGTGCCATTAACCTACCATAGAGCCTGGAGTCTCCAAGGCTGGGTCATCTCAGGCCGAACAACTAACAGGGAGGGAGCGCAGCCCCACCCACCAGCAGATAATTGGATTAAAGTTTGACTGAGCCCAACCCTGCCTTGGAATACGGAACGAAGCAGGGAAAAGACTAATAGAGTTTTGCCAAGAAAACGCACTGGTCATAACAAACACCCTCTTCCAGCAACACAAGAGAAGACTCTATACATGGACATCACCAGATGGTCAACACCGAAATCAGATTGATTATATTCTTTGCAGCCAAAGATGGAGAAGCTCTATACAGTCAGCAAAAACAAGACCAGGAGCTGACTGTGGCTCAGATCATGAACTCCTTATTGCCAAATTCAGACTGACATTGAAGAAAGTAGGGAAAACCACTAGACCATTCAGGTATGACCTAAATCAAATCCCTTATGATTATACAGTGGAAGTGAGAAATAGATTTAAGAGACTAGATCTGATAGATAGAGTGCCTGATGAACTATGGAATGAGGTTCGTGACATTGTACAGGAGACAGGGATCCAGACCATCCCCATGGAAAAGAAATGCAAAAAAATGGCTGTCTGGGGAGGCCTTTACAAATAGCTGTGAAAAGAAGAGAAGTTAAAAGCAAAGGAGAAAAGGAAAGATATAAGCATCTGAATGCAGAGTTCCAAAGAATAGCAAGAAGAGATAAGAAAGCCTTCTTCAGTGATCAATGCAAAGAAATAGAGGAAAACAACAGAATGGGAAAGACTAGAGATCTCTTCAAGAAAATCAGAGATACCAAAGGAACATTTCATGCAAAGATGGGCTCGATAAAGGACAGAAATGGTATGGACCTAACAGAAGCAGAAGATTTTGATTTTAAGAAGAGATGGCAAGAATATACGGAAGAATTGTACAAAAAAGATCTTCACGACCCAGATAATCACGATGGTGTGATCACTGACCTAGAGCCAGACATCCTGGAATGTGAAGTCATGTGGGCCTTAGACAGCATCGCTACGAACAAAGCTAGTGGAGGTGATAGAATTCCAGTTGAGCTATTCCAAATCCTGAAAGATGATGCTGTGAAAGTGCTGCACTCAATATGCCAGCAAATTTAGAAAACTCAGCAGTGGCCACAGGACTGGAAAAGGTCAGTTTTCATTCCAATCCCAAAGAAAGGCAATGCCAAAGAATGCTCAAACTACCGCACAATTGCACTCATCTCACACGCTAGTAAAATAATGCTTAAATTCTCCAAGCCAGGCTTCAGCAATATGTGAACCGTGAACTTCCTGATGTTCAAGCTGTTTTTAGAAAAGGCAGACGAACCAGAGATCAAATTGCCAACATCCACTGGATCATGGAAAAAGCAAGAGAGTTCCAGAAAAACATCTATTTCTGCTTTATTGACTATGCCAAAGCCTTTGACTGTGTGGATCACAACAAACTGTGGAAAATTCTGAAAGAGATGGGAATACCAGACCACCTGACCTGCCTCTTGAGAAACCTATATGCAGGTCAGGAAGCAACAGTTAGAACTGGACATGGAACAACAGACTGGTTCCAAATAGGAAAAGGAGTTCGTCAAGGCTGTATATTGTCACCCTGCTTATTTAACTTATATGCAGAGTACATCATGAGAAACGCTGGACTGGAAGAAACACAAGCTGGAATCAAGATTGCTGGAAGAAATATCAATAACCTCAGATATGCAGATGACACCACCCTTATGGCAGAAAGTGAAGAGGAACTCAAAAGCCTCTTGATGAAAATGAAAGTGGAGAGCGAAAAAGTTGGCTTAAAGCTTAACATTCAGAAAACGAAGATCATGGCATCCGGTCCCATCACTTCATGGGAAATAGATGGGGAAACAGTGGAAACAGTGTCAGACTTTATTTTGGGGGGCTCCAAAATCACTGCAGATGGTGACTGCGGCCATGAAATTAAAAGACGCTTACTCCTTGGAAGGAAAGTTATGACCAACCTAGATAGCATATTCAAAAGCAGAGACATTACTTTGCCAACAAAGGTCCATCTAGTCAAGGCTATGGTTTTTCCTGTGGTCATGTATGGATGTGAGAGTTGGACTGTGAAGAAGGCTGAGCACCGAAGAATTGATGCTTTTGAAGTGTGGTGTTGGAGAAGACTCTTGAGACTCCCTTGGACTGCAAGGAGATCCAACCAGTCCATTCTAAAGGAGATCAGCCCTGAGATTTCTTTGGAAGGAATGATGCTAAAGCTGAAACTCCAGTAGTTTGGCCACCTCATGCGAAGAGTTGACTCCTTGGAAAAGACTCTGATGCTGGGATGGATTGGGGGCAAGAGGAGAAGGGGACGACAGAGGATGAGATGGCTGGATGGCATCACTGCCTCGATGGACATGAGTCTGAGTGAACTCCGGGAGTTGGTGATAGACAGGGAGGCCTGGCGTGCTGTGATTCATGGGGTCCCAAAGAGTCGGACACGACTGAGCGACTGATCTGATGTGATCTGAACCCTGCCCACAAGAACAAGACCGTTTTCCCCACAGACAGTCCCTCCCATCAGCCTCTACCACCAGAGGGCAGACAGAAGAAACAAGAAGAACTACAATCCTGCAGCCTCCAGAAGGAAAACCACAACCACAGAACGTTAATTGAAATGTAAAGGCAGAGGATTATCTCCTAGATGAAGAAAGTGAAAATGTCAGTCGCTCAGTCTTGTCTGACTCTGCAACCCTGTGGACTCCAGCCCACCAGTTTCCTCTGTCTATGGGGTTTTCCAGGCAAGAATTCTGGCATGGGTAGCCATTCCCTTTTCCAGGGGACCTTCCTGGCCTGGGGATTGAACCTGGGTTTCCTACATTGCAGGCATGTTCTTTACCATTGAGCCACCAGGGAAGCCCCAGATGACAAGATAAAACCCCAGAAAAACATCTAAATGAAGTAGAGACAGTCAACCAAATCCAGGAGGCACAGAGAGTCCCAGGCAGGATAAACCCAAAGAGGAACACCGATACACATAGTAATCACACTGACAAAAATTAAAGATAAATATAAAACATTAAAAACAACAAGGGGAAAAATGACAAATATTAATAACATACAGGGGAACTCCCATAAGGTTATCAGCTGATTTTTCAATAGAAACTCTACAAGCCAGAAGGGAATGGCACAATATATTTAAACTGATGACAGGGAAGATTCTAACAACCAAGACTATTCTACCCAGTAAGACTCTTGTTCAGATTTGACAGAGAAATCAAAAGCTTTCCAAACAAGCAAAAGTTAAGAGAATTCAGCACCACCAAGCCAGCTTTACAACAAATGCTAAAGGAACTTCTTCAGGCAGGAAACACAAGAGAAGGAAGAGAACTACAATGAATAAACCTCAAACAGTCAAGAAAATGGTAGTAGGATCAAACATATGGATAATTCCCTAAAATGTAAGTGGATTAAATGCACCAACCAAAAGACAGACTGGCTGGGAGATTGAAGACATGTGCTTGTATATATACTTCCACTTACCACATTACTCTACTTAACCCCCTAAATTGTAAGTAATTATTTTATGCTGTTAGGTTAATCATGTTTCCCTTATGGCTTGCAATTATAAATATTTTTTATTTTTGTCTGGCTATTAATTGTGAAACTGATTAACATCTTTTTCTATTGTGATTGTGCTGTGCTGTGCTTAGTTGCTCAGTCGTGTCCAACTCTTTGTAACCCCATGGACTGTAGCCCGCCAGACTCCCTGGTCCATGGGGATTCTTCAGGCAAGAATACTGGAGTGGGTTGCCATGCACTCCTCCAGGGGATATTCCCAACCCAGGGATCGAACCTAGGTCTCCTGCATTGCAGCCAGATTCTTCACCAATTGAACCACCAGGGAAGCCCACTATTGTGATTACATAACTATTATTCATTTTGATATCATTGTATCATGATTGGTCAAAAGAAAATAATAGAATTCTGTATCACGAAAACCACCATTTAATAGGAAAATCTGTAACTACTTTTTCAAGTCCAGATACACGTGAGAATTATCTGGAATTTTTTGAAAAATACAAATGCCCAGGTATTGTTTTTCTTCAGAGCTCCAGACGTGATTCTAATGAGCAGCCAGGTTTAAAAACAACTGGACTATATGATGATCTTTAGCTTTTATCTAGTTTCACTTTTTCTATTTCATATTCAACACTCCCATTTCTTTTAGTTCATGTTTTCCGATTTCTCCATCTCTTTTTTGTTGTTCTTTCTCAAGCCTTTATCAAGCACAGTAGAAAAGTTTATATAAATATAAATATATATATATAATAAGCATAATACATATATTTTAGAAAACTTATGAACTTTTGCTTAGTTAAAAAAATTATGACATTTTGGTCCTACTTGTTTGACTAAGTATGAATGGAATGCTAGATTTCTAATTTATATTCACTCAATGTTTTGATATAGTTCCATTTATTCTGGCATCTAGTATTACTGGAAACAGTGACAGACTTTATTTTCTTGGGTTCCAAAATCACTGCTGATGGTGAGTGCAGCCATGGAATTAAAAGATGCTTGTTCCTTGGAAGAAAAGCTATGACAATGTATTAAAAAAAGTGGAGACATTACTCTGCTGACAAAGGTCCATATAGTTGAAGCTATGGTTTTTCCAGTAGTCATGTATGGATGTGAGAGTTGGACCATAAAGGAAGCTGAGTGCCAAAGAACTGATGCTTTTGAACTGTGGTGTTGGAGAAGACTCTTGAGAGTCCCTTGGACTACAAGGAGATCCAACCAGTCCATCCTAAAGGAGATCAGTCCTGGGTGTTCATTGCAAGGACTGATGCTGAAGCTGAAACTCCAATGCTTTGGCCACCTGATATAAAGAACTGACTCATTGGAAAAGACCCTGATGCTGGGAAAGATTGAAGGCAGGAGGAGAAGGGGACAACAGAGGATGAGATGGTTGGATGGCATCACCGACCCAATGGATATGAGCTTGAGCAAGCTCCGGGAGACGATAAAGGACAGGGAGGCCTGGTGTGCTGCAGTTCATGGGGTCACAAAGAGTCGGACATGACTGAGCAACTGAACAACAAAGTATTACTGCTAAAAGTCTAGCAATCTTATTATTTTAGTGATTTAAAAAAAATCTTGAATGAGGCTTGAAACTTTTAATTCAATTCTGAAAATATAAAGAAATACTGTGTTTAAGTAAGCCAGAAAGAAAAACACCAATACAGTATACTGACACAGATATATGAAATTTAGAAAGATGGTAACTTTCTGCATAACCCTATACGCAAGAGAGCAAAAGAGACACAGATGTATGGAACAGTCTTTTGGACTCTGTGGGAGAAGGCGAGGGTGGGATGATTTGAGACAATAGCATTGAAACATGTATATTATCATATGTGAAACAGATTGCCAGTCCAGGTTCAATGCATGCAGGGCGCTCAGGGCTGGTGCACTGGGATGACCCAGAGGGATGGAATGGGGAGGGAGGTGGGAGGGGGGTTCAGGATAGGGAATACATGTACACCCATGGCTGATTCATGTCAATGTATGGCAAAACCACTACAATATTGTAAAATAATTAGCCTCCAATTAAAATAAATAAATTAAAAAATAAATAAATAAAAAGTACTTTAAAAACCAAAGTAAATAAATAAATAAAAAATCTTGACTGAGGCTTGAAACTTTTAATCCAATTATGAAAATATAAAGAAATACTGTGTTTAAAAGAAAACAAGAAATTAACATGTTATGTATTATTAACTAAAGTAGAGATTTTATTCAAGTTTCACAAAATTTTATGCTGGTGTCCATTATTTGTTTTTATACCTTATTCAAGATTCCACATTGTATTTAGTTTCATTGAGCAGCTTCAGCTGCATGCAACAAATTCTGATAAATTATCTTTTCAAATTTGTTTTGTTACAAATATTTTCTAATTTTTCTTGTTATGGCTTCTTAGATACACCCATCATTTAAAAGTGGACACTTAATTTCAGAATACATTGCCTTTTTAAAGTATCCTTGATATTAATTTCTCATTTTGATATTAATTTCTCATTTAAGTGCTTTCTTCTCTGCAATCACCCTCTGTATTTTTCCAATCGTCTAACCTTCCTGAGGCTTTCAATGACTAAGTCAAAGATCTCTCTTGGCAAATGTCACATTGTGCTTGAAAATAAGTGGGTTTTTTTCAAATATATTTTTATATTGATATCTAACATAATGCCACAGTAATAACAGACTAGTCTCTGGATGATTTCAATGCTTTTAGGCCATGAAATTTTTGCACCTTGTTTTATGTCCCTGGGTATGCTCCAGTATCTCCTGGCTTATAGTCTATGGGAACTTAAATAGAAGTTGTGCCCTGCTTTGTGTGAAAATTGCATAAATCTTAATTATGTTGAATTAAGAGCTTTTTAGGTCTTGTGTATCCTTCTACTTTTCTGTCTATTCATTCTGTTAATTTTTGAGAGTTTTACATCGAAACTTCAACTAAAAAATCTTAATTTATCTACTTAAAAAATAATTAATTGCAATATATAGTGGAACTACATGCAATTTTGTTCTGTATTTTCCAATCTACTATAAATCTGTTATCGTACTCTCATAATTTAAAAAATTAAAAAAAAATTTTTTTTTGAAACTTCATCTGACTTAAAAAAAAAAAATGTGTGTGTTTCAAAAATACCAAAAAGAAAGAGTGGAGTGTTTTAATCATCCCCGGAGGGCAATGTTGCCCTCAGTGGAGCAGACTCACTAGGTTCCCAGCAGTTCTGTACAGTTGCTCCTGGGGGATCTGAGCTCACTGGTTTCACATTTCCGAACGATGATGTAACTCCCCTTCAGGTTTGCAGCTGCCTTGACAGCCTACACCTTAATCTGGCCTTGGTTCAAAGTTTTCGAATTAAAAAAGTCAAGAGGAGAGAACACAGAACAAATCACTCAGTGACTGAACAATCACTGAGCCAAAATCTCAACTTTTTCCTCAGTTTAGAAACAAGGCCCATTAAGTCCAGGCTACGAGATCTAGAATGAAGCGAGGAGGAGATGATGTTCGATTCTCCTTTGCGTGTCTGAACCAAGTTACTGAGACCCTATATACACAGCCACCGAGTCGGCCTCTGTTGCTACCTGGTGGTGAGCAACAGAAACAGACTGGCCAATGGAAGCAAAACTCAGCAACAAGAGAAATAAAACTTGGAAGCTTCTGGGATAGCTTATGGAATGGAATAAAAAGCAAAAGGATGAGGCTTTAGAAGGATAGGTCCCAGGGAAGATCTGGGTTTCAAGGGAGTGGTCTCTTTGAAGTGCCTTCACCAGGATGATCTGCTTCCCAGTATTCCATCTTTATGTCATCTGCTCAAGATTCAGATTCCTACTAGACTTCAGCTAGCCAAGCTCAGTCACCTCCCATCCTCTGGCTAGGGGAGGGCAGGCACCTTGACTGACAGCCTTACCAGCTCCTGTAGAGATAATTCGCTAAGAAAATTCAGGGTCCCACAGTTAACCAGAAAGAGGAAAGATATACACTGAGGAAGGAAAAACTCGGATGCCCATTCTGTTAGAAGACCATTTCACAATTATTGACTGACTTCAGTGCCTGATAGACGTTGGTTAGAGAAGGAGAAAGAAGTGAGTGGAAGAAGAAGAGGACAAAGAAGAAAAGAGGGGGAGGGGAAAGAGGAGGAGGAGGAGAGGGAATCAGGAAAGGTGCTGTGAGGGCCCTGGGGACCTGAGTAGAAGGGCTCAGCCCAGGCTGTAGAGCCTTCCCTTTCTGTTCCCCTAACTAGTGACCATCATTCCATCTTAAAATAGTGCTGGTAGTTAGTCCAATCTCTGATCCACCACCTTTTGAAGATCTCGTTTCTGGACATTTCTTTGGCTTTGTGTGGGTTTTGTCTGGTCTGAAGAAATTAGCACTGCAATACAATATTCTGATAATACCCATACCCACAGCCTCAGATCTGCACAGAGTTAATAAACTTAAAAAAAAAAACAACACTTGACACTATAGAATAATTTTCTTTGTGTCTTTTTTGATTGCAAATTTATAAAAATAACATGGCTGAAATTATGCAATATATAAAGTTTATGACATGCTTTTCCTACTTATAAGAAACAATTTCCTATGTCCCTAAAATTCTTGTAATTTCAGTGTCTATAGAATATTCTACCTTATAATGACAATATAATTCATTAATGCCAGTGGTTAAGGGCATAGAGTCTCTACTAAGAAGGACCTGGGTTCAAATCCTACCATTTTCTTGTTAACTCTAGCCATATTGCTTATTCCCCTCTGGTTTCAGTTTCCCCATCTGTACATGGAGATAACAATAATACCTTCCTCCTAGGTTGTCAGGAGGATTAAATAAGAGGACACATGTAATGCTCTTGGCACAAGGATACCCATGTTACTGACCTCAGGTCTGGTTGATTGCTGCCTGAAAATCAACACTCGAAAAGCAAATGTTGGTAGAAAGAAATGTTGATTTAGTGAGAAAAGCCAGCAATCTGGGGAGAAGGTGGATTCATGTCCCCCAAACCAACTCTGAAGATTCTGCTTGGCCATGAAAGTTGTTAAAGGGAAAAGAAGGAAGTAATCTCTTTAATTATTGATCTCAGTTCATTTCAGTTCAGTCGCTCAGTCGTGTCTGACTCTTTGGGACCCCATGAATCGCAGCATGCCAGGCCTCCCTGTCCATCACCAACTCCCGGAGTTCACTCACACTCATGTCCATTGAGTCTGTGATGCCATCCAGCCATCTCATCCTCTGTCGTCCCCTTCTCCTCCTGCCCCCGATCCCTCCCAGCATCACAGTCTTTTCCAAGGAGTCAACTCTTCGCATGAGGTGGCCAAAGTTCTGGAGTTTCAGCTTTAGCATCATTCCTTCCAAAGAAATCCCAGGACTGATCTCCTTCAGAATGGACTGGTTGGATCTCCTTGCAGTCCAAGGGACTCTCAAGAGTCTTCTCCAACACCACAGTTCAAAACCATCAATTCTTTGGTGCTCAGCCTTCTTCACAGTCCAACTTTCATATCCATACATGACCACAGGAAAAACCATAGCCTTGACTAGATGAATCTTTTTTGGCAAAGTAACGTCTCTGCTTTTGAATATGCTATCTAGGTTGGTCATAACTTTCCTTCCAAGGAGTAAGCGTCTTTTAATTTCATGGCTGCAGTCACCATCTGCAGTGATTTTGGAGCCCCAAAAAATAAAGTCTGACACTGTTTCCACTGTTTCTCCATCTATTTCCCATGAAGTGATGGGACTGGATGCCATGATCTTCGTTTTCTGAATGTTAAGCTTTAAGCCAACTTTTTCACTCTCTACTTTCACTTTCATCAAGAGGCTTTTGAGTTCCTCTTCACTTTCTGCCATAAGGGTGGTGTCATCTGCATATCTGAGGTTATTGATATTTCTCCCAGCAATCTTGATTCCAGCTTGTCTTTCTTCCAGTCCAGCGTTTCTCATGATGTACTCTGTATAGATGTTAAATAAGCAGGGTGACAATATACAGCCTTGACGTACTCCTTTTCCTATTTGGAACCAGTCTGTTGTTCCATGTCCAGTTCTAACTGTTGCTTCCTGACCTGCATACAAATTTCTCAAGAGGCAGGTCAGGTGGTCTGGTATTCCCATCTCTTTCAGAATTTTCCACAGTTTGTTGTGATCCACACAGTCAAAGGCTTTGGCATAGTCAATAAAGCAGAAATAGATGTTTTTCTGGAACTCTCTTGCTTTTTCCATGATCCAGTGGATGTTGGCAGTTTGAACTCTGGTTTGTCTGCCTTTTCTAAAATCAGCTTGAACATCAGGAAGTTCATGGTTCACATATTGCTGAAGCCTGGCTTGGAGAATTTTGAGCATTATTTTACTAGCATGTGAGATGAGTGCAATTGTGCGGTAGTTTGAGCATTCTTTGGCATTGCCTTTCTTTGGGATTGGAATGAAAACTGACCTTTTCCAGTCCTGTGGCCACTGCTGAGTTTTCTAAATTTGCTGGCATATTGAGTGCAGCACTTTCACAGCATCATCTTTCAGGATTTGAAAGAGCTCCACTGGAATTCCATCACCTCCACTAGTTTTGTTTGTAGTGATGCTTCCTAAGGCCCACTTGACTTCACATTCCAGGATGTCTGGCTCTAGGTGAGTGATCACACCATCGTGATTATCTGGGTCATGAAGATCTTTTTTGTACAGTTCTTCTGTGTATTCTTGCCACTTTGTCTTAATATCTTCTGCTTCTGTTAGGTCCATACCATCTCTGTCCTTTATTGAGCCGATCTTTGCATGAAATGTCCCCTTGGTATCTCTAATTTTCTTGAAGACATCTCTAGTCTTTCCCATTCTGTTGTTTTCCTCTATTTCTTTGCATTGATCGTGAGGAAGGCTTTCTTATCTCTTCTTGCTATTCTTTGGAACTCTGCATTCAGATGCTTATATCTTTCCTTTTCTCCTTTGCTTTTCACTTCTCTTGTTTTCACAGCTATTTGTAAGGCCTCCCCAGACAGCCATTTTGCTTTTTTGCGTTTCTTTTCCATGGGGATGGTCTTGATCCCTGTCTCCTGTACAATGCCACGAACCTCATTCCATAGTTCATCAGGCACTCTATCTATCAGATCTAGTCTCTTAAATCTATTTCTCACTTCCACTGTATAATCATAAAGGATATGATTTAGGTCATATCTGAATGGTCTAGTGGTTTTCCCTACTTTCTTCAATTTAAGTCTGAATTTGGCAATAAGGAGTTCATGATCTGAGCCACAGTCAGTTCCTGGTCTTGTTTTTGCTGACTGTATAGAGCTTCTCCATCTTTGGCTGCAAAGAATATAATCAATCTGATTTCAGTGTTGACCATCTGGTGATGTCCATGTATAGAGTCTTCTCTTGTGTTGTTGGAAGAGGGTGTTTGCTTTGACCAGTGCATTTTCTTGGCAAAACTCTATTAATTTTTGCCCTGCTTCATTCGAATAATCTGTTAATCATTGAGATGTGGTGGTGGTTTAGTCACTAAGTCGTGTCCAACTCTTGCAACTCAGTGGACTGTAGCCCACCAGGCTCCTCTGTCCATGGGATTTTCCAGGCAAGAATACTGGAATGTGTTGCCATTTCCTTCTCTAGGGGATCTTCCAGACCCAGGAATTGAACCAGGGTCTACTGCATCACAGGCGGATTCCTGCTTTGCAGGCAGATTCTTTACCAACTGAGCTACAAGGGAAGCCCCTAGTCATTGAGATAGGGAATCAGATTCATCACTGTCTCCTACTGTTTGCACACTTGTTGACGCCTTCTGCTTTTTACATGCTATCGTGTTCACTATTTTTTCACAAGATTACCGAAGAGGAAGCTAAGGAAGAGATCTGATCATCTGTTAATTATTTATTCCTCATTTTTATTTCTTTGGTCTATGGAAAGAACCAACATGTTAAGCTAAGCATTGTGTGATCGAAAGATTTGAAAGTTGTGTTTGGCTTGAGATGAGTAGAATATGAGGGCACCTCATTTAAGGTTAATTACAATGTAGCTTTGCTAAAGTTATTGTAAGACAAAAAGGAGTCTCCTGCAGATAGCTCTTTCCTGTTAAAGAGCTCTTTCCTGCCAAAAGCTGCGTGTACCCAGAGTAAGTACCTATAAATTTTCACTGATATCTTAAGAGGATTTTTTTTCCTTCAAGTTTTTGCAAATGTAAATGGCTCTGTATTGAAAATCCCAGTAGAGAGATCCCTGAAATTAGAATTTCTGGCTATGCACTTCTTCAAGGTTCTCACTACAGTTTGTCAGTTCTGCAGTATTATTTATGATAGAAAAAAAGTCTGCCTATATGTGGACCTGCACAATTTAAATCTATGTCGTTCAAGATACTTACTGTATTGACAATAAGGTCTCAACTTGTCTCTGTCGCCCTCTTTCACTCCCTATCCCACGATGTCATCCAGACTCCTGTTTTGACTATCCCCTATCCCCAGCCCCCAGTATGGCTCACTCATCTACAATCCTACAGGAAACCAGCATCTGGGGTCTTGTCACAGAGAAAAGTCCAAGATTCAAATATTGATTTTGCTTTGCGATTTGGAGACTGCTTTGATCAGCCTGCATTGTGTCAACATTTTACACTACCTGTTACCTCTGTGCTTTCCTCATTTATCCACCCAGATAAAGTAATTTCAGGAGCATTCGTTGTCATTCTGTGCACCATTTAATTTAGCTTTTTTTTTTTTTTTTGAAAGATGTGTGCCTGCCTGGTCCCATCAGTGTCTTTTTTCAGAGCAGTGGTTTTGTTTCTATGGCAACTGAAAGGTCTATTGTAATCAAATAATTGAGCCCCATTAAATTGCAATCTTCTCAGCCCCACTACAGTTTGCTCTGACTTTTATGCTGTATTATCCTGCTTTTCCTGGAGAAGGCAATGGCACCCCACTCCAGTACTCTTGCCTGGAAAATCCCATGGACAGAGGAGCCTGGTGGGCTGCAGTCCATGGGGTCGCTAAGAGTCGGACACGACTGTGCAACTTCACTTTCACTTTTCACTTTCATGCATTGGAGAAGGAAATGGCAACCCACTCCAGTGTTCTTGCCTGGAGAATCCCACGGGTGGCGGGGGCTGGTGGGCTGCCGTCTATGGGGTCGCACAGAGTCAGACATGACTGAAGCGGCTTAGCAGCAGCAGCAGCAGCATGCTGCTTTTCTTCTGTGTTCTCAATCAGGCAGTTGCCATTCATTCCACTGTGATGGGCAGAGGCCACTCAAAATAATACTCTAGACGTCTAGAATAGGCATTAAAAAAGATGATATGCCCCTCAGAAGCCAAAGTCAAAATGTATATGTGCAATTGCCCTTTTAAAAGAGCAAAAACCGTCCAAAATATTTGTCTTAACAGCATTCTCATGTCATAATTGACTTTGATTTACATATTTGACTCTAAGTTGGATTAGGCCTTTCTCATCCCACAATAATAGTACTAATAAGCTACCATATATTGAATACATACTATGTGCCAGGCCACATGCTAAGTCTTCTTTAAAAGTTTTTAAATTTTCATTTTATATACAAAGAGCTAGCATTGTTTCTGCATAAGGCAGATGTCTTGAATGACCCATTCAAGGAAGTTCATTTAGCCCAACTTAATGAAGCTGGTGTCCTTCAAGGACTGCTGTGAACACTGGCTGCACATATTGAGGCTGTATTTCTGGATCAGACCGTGCTAATCTGAGACCCATCAAGAGCGAAAACCCGGCCACATTTTCTCGCCCGGCTCTAGTAGAGCTGCCGGTGGCCCATGTTCTACTAGGCTTCAACAAGGCAAAGGTGCTACGTGTTTTTTTAAATTTTTAGTTGCTATTCAATGAACTACAAGCTTTCAAATTTTAAGTGTGGTGCATTTTCAGGCAACGAAGCAGAGAGGACATGAGGTCTCACAGAGAAATCGGACAGAGGGTTTTGGGCTTTCGAGGGCTATTGGTTACAGGCTATTCTCCTGGGGCAGATGCTGACACACACAGAGGGAGAGCGGGTAGTTTGTTTGGGATAGATCTGGTGCTTCTTGGAAAACATATCCTAAGAATGAAGAGACAGAGAGAAGTCTGTCCCTCTCCACTCATCTGCTCAATATCCTCTCTAAAGTAATCCCACCTTCTTCCTTGGAAATGAGCTCTGACTGCCTGATTAAGGATGCCAAAGAAAGCAGCATAATATAGTAAAAAAAAGTCAGAGCAAGAAAAGCAGTTAGTGAATTAATGTCCTGATTTCCTTTTGGGGAATGATCTTTCCTCCACTGTGTGGTGTCTTGGTGGGAGAGTAAATCAAGGATCCTACCCCTCACTATAGAAAGCAAAGTGACCAAGCCTGGCACAGCTGGGAAAGGGCATGTGGCCTAAGCGTGGCTTGGTCAACAGCTCCAGAAGTCCCTCCAACAAACGTCCTTTTGCTTAATTTAGCCAGAGTTGGTTTTTGTTGTTTGCAGCCAAAGAAACTAAGGTAAGGACCTAGTTCTGAGAAATAGAGGAGCACAGCTTAGGAGGACATAAGTCCATGAGAGAAGAAGGTTCAAAGGCAGATTCTAACCATTCGAGGTATGCCAAGGCCCACCCTGGGAATGAAGAAATAGATAGGACCACTAGCTTCTTGATTTAAATTTCTGTCTCCTAAATATTTATAAATAATTGATCTGACAAAAGACTTAAATCCAGAATATACAAGGAACAAACAACTAGATAAAAAGAATACAAAAGAGTCCAATTTTTAAATGGGCAGAAGATTTAAATATACAATTCAAGAAAGAAAATGTGGCTATTAAACACATGACAAAATGCTCAATATCATTAATCCTTCAGTTCAGTTCAGTTCAGTCGCTCAGTCGTGTCCGATCTTTGTGACCCCATGAATCACAGCACGCCAAGCCTCCCTGTCCATCACCAACTCCCGGAGTCCACCCAAACTCATGTCCATCGAGATGGTGATGCCATCCAGCCATCTTATCCTCTGTCCTCTCCTCCTCCTCCTGCCCCCAATCCCTCCCAGCATCAGGGTCTTTTCCAATGAGTCAACTCTTCGCATGAGATGGCCAAAGTTTGGAGTTTCAGCTTCAGCATCAGTCCTTCCAATGAACACCCAGGACTGATCTCCTTTAGGATGGACTGGTTGGATCTCCTTGCAGTCCAAGGGACTCTCAAGAGTCTTCGCCAACACCACACTTCAAAAGCATCAATTCTTCGGCGCTCAGACCTCTTCACAGTCCAATTCTCACATCCATACATGACCACAGGAAAAACCATAGCCTTGACTAGAGGGACCTTTGTTGGCAAAGTAATGTCTCTGCTTTTGAATATGCTATCTGGGTTGGTCATAACTTTCCTTCCAAGGAGTAAGCGTCTTTTTATTTCATGGCTGTAGTCACCATCTGCAGTGATTTTGGAGCCCAAAAAGATAAAGTCTGACACTGTTTCCACTGTTTCCCCATCTATTTCCCATGAAGTGATGGGACTGGATGCCATGATCTTCGTTTTCTGAATGCTGAGCTTTAAGCCAACTTTTTCACTCTCCTCTTTCACTTTCATCAAGAGGTATTTTAGTTCCTCTTCACTTTCTGCCATAAGAGTGGTGTCATCTGCATATCTGAGGTTATTGATATTTCTCCCAGCAATCTTGATTCCAGCTTGTGTTTCTTCCAGTCCAGCGTTTATCACGATGTACTCTGCATATAAGTTAAATAAGCAGGGTGACCATATACAGCCTTGACGTAC
Source organism: Bubalus bubalis (assembly GCF_019923935.1). Taxonomy (NCBI): domain Eukaryota; kingdom Metazoa; phylum Chordata; class Mammalia; order Artiodactyla; family Bovidae; genus Bubalus; species Bubalus bubalis. Next base: position 14,627,905 of record NC_059174.1, read on the forward strand.
TCCTTTTCCTATTTGGAACCAGTCTGTTGTTCCATGTCCAGTTCTAACTGTTGCTTCCTGACCTGCATACAGATTTCTCAAGTGGCAGGTCAGGTGGTCTGGTATTCCCATCTCTTTCAAAATTTTCCACAGTTTGTTGTGATCCACACAGTCAAAGGCTTTGGCATAGTCAATAAAGCAGAAATAGATGTTTTTCTGGAACTCTCTTGCCTTTTTGATGATCCAGTGGATATTGGCAATTTGATCTCTGGTTCCTCTGTCTTTTCTAAAACCAGCTTGAACATCTGGAAGTTCATGGTTCATGTATTGCTGAAGCCTGGCTTGGAGAATTTTGAGCATGACTTTACTAGCGTGTGAGATGAGTGCAATTGTGTGGTAGTTTGAGCATTCTTTGGCATTGCCTTTCTTTGGGAGTGGAATGAAAACTGACCTTTTCCAGTCCTGTGGCCACTGCTGAGTTTTCCAAATTTGCTGGCATATTGAGTGCAGCACTTTCACAGCATCATCTTTCAGGATTTGAAAGAGCTCCACTGGAATTCCATCACCTCCACTAGCTTTGTTTGTAGTGATGCTTCCTAAGGCCCACTTGACTTCACATTCCAGGATGTCTGGCTCTAGGTGAGTGATCACACCATCGTGATTATCTGGGTTGTGAAGATCTTTTTTGTACAGTTCTTCTGTGTATTCTTGCCATCTCTTCTTAATATCTTCTGCTTCTGTGAGGTCCATACCATTTCTGTCCTTTATTGAGCTGATCTTTGCATGAAATGTCCCCTTGGTATCTCTAGTTTTCTTGAAGACATCTCTAATCTTTCCCATTCTGTTGTTTTCCTCTATTTCTTTGCATTGATCCTTAGAGATATGCAAATAAAAACTGCAAGTATGTACTAATACACACCCAATAGAATGTCTACAATCAAAAAGACAGATACAGTAAGTGTGGGTGAGGATGTGGGGAAAACAGAGCCCTCATGCGTTAATGTTTTTGGTGCAGTCACTTTGGGAAACAGTTTGACCTTTTCTTAAAAAGTTAAACCTAAAACTTCCATATAAACCAACAATTCTACTTCTAGGTATCTACCCAAGAGAAGTGAAAACATATGATCACACAAAGATCTGTATCCAAATATTTACAGAAGCTTTACTTATAATAGTCAAACAAATGAAAATACTCCACACATTGATTCCGGTGAATGCTCAGTGATAAAAAAAGAAGGAAGTTATGATACATACTACAAGTCAATGATCCTCAAAAACATTATGTTAAAAAGAAGACAGACACAAAGACCACATACTGTGTGATTCCATTTACATGAAATACTCAGAAAAAACAAATCTATAGACGAATATCCAGAGAAGGAAACGGCAACCCATGAAATGGCAATTCACTCCTGAAGAATTTCATGGGCAGAGGAGCCTGGTGGGCTACAGTCCATGGGATCACAAAGAGTTGGACATGGCTGAACAACTAACACAGACAAATAGCAGATTAATGATTGCCTTTGGCTAGGGATAGGAACAGGGAATGATTGCCAATGAACATGAAAAATCTTTTGGGGATGACGAAAACATGTTCTAAAAGTGGATTTTACAATTCTGTAAATTTGCGAAAAATCACTGAATTTTGTACTTAAAAATGAGTCAGTTTTATAGTATATAAACTGTATATCAAAGGCTATTTTTTAAAACCCCATCTCTCATTTCTGGGAAGAAGGCATAGAGAAGAAGTTGCTTTCTACCCATTGTCAGTTCAGTTCAGTTTAGTCACTCAGTTGTGTCCAACTCTTTGCAACCCCATGGACTGCAGCACGCCAGGCCTCCCTGTCCGTTACCAACTCCCAGTGTCTACCCAAACTCATGTCCTTTGAGTCCGTGATGCCATCCAACCATCTCATCCTCTGTTGTCACCTTCTCCACCTGCCCTCAATCTTTCCCAGCATCAGGGTCTTTTCAAATGTGTCAGTTCTTCTCATCAGGTGGCCAAAGTATTGGAGTTTCAGCTTGAACATCAGTCCTTCCAATGAACACCCAGGACTGATCTCCTTTAGGATGGACTGGTTGGATCTAGTCCAAGGGACTCTCAAGAGTCTTCTCCAACATTGTACCCATTGTAGCTTCTACCCATTGTAGCTGACACTAAATGTTATGTCTCTGGTGTGAAGAACATGTAAATTCCTAAAACAATGAAACTAGAAGGGCCCTTATAGCAGTTTTAGTTGAATTCTCTTCTTTTTAAAGTGACAAAAATCCAACTTAAAATGGCTTAGTCAAAATAACAAGTGTCAATTATCTTACATAAGTGAAAATTTCAAGGGCATGTTGGTTTCAGACACATCCACATCCAAGGGCTCAAATGATGTCACCAGTTTTTCTCATCTTCTCTCTTTCTCTCAATTCAGATTTCCTCCTATGTCAGCTCTTGTATCCATGAAATGGCCCCAGAAAGTTCTTTCAATACATCAATCCTGAAGAAAAGAGATCCTTTTCCTCAATAGCTTCCACAAACCCCCCAAGTTAACTCTTACTAACCCAACAAACCACACTCTAATTTCTGATTCAATTGGGCAATCTGGTACACTGACATAGTTTGAGAGAAGGAAAAAGTTGATTCCCAAAAGGGAAATCAAATTATAATAATCAGAAGAGGATTGGATGCTTGGCAGGCAAAAATAAGAGAAGTTCAATACAGAAAGCATTTGGTTACACCCTGAGGCCAGTAGAAAGTTGGAGGCTTGCCTAAGGCAGCAGGGAAGCGCAGAGGAGTGTGTCCATCACGTGCTTCCCCAAGCCCACAAGACAAGCAAATTTCGGCGTCTAGTGGGCGATGTGGGTCAGCATCATGGAGAGCACACAAGTCTTCCCTCACATCAGGATATTGCACAGGTTGTTCTCTGTGCCAGACTACTGTATCAGAGAGAATCCTGGCAGTAAACAAGTGTTACATTCAAAGAGGGTAACTATCTTAATCCACTCAGGCTGCTATAATTGAATACCACAAACCGTGGCTTGTAGATGACAGAGATTGATTTCTCACAGTTCTAGAGCCTGCACAGTTCAAGATTAAGGTGCTAGCAGATTCCACGTCTGGTGAGAGCCTGATTCATAGAAAGCTGCCTTTTTGCTGTGACTTCAAATGGTGGAGAGGCAAAGGATCATCTCTCCGGGATCTCCTTCCCATTCTTGGGGGCTCTGCCCTCATGACAAAATCACCTCCCAAAGGCCCCACCTCCAAATATCATCACATTGGAGATCAGTTTTTTTTTTCTTTTTAATTTATTTTTTTATTGAAGGATAATTTCTTTAAGAATTTTGTTGTTTTCTGTCAAACCTCAGAATGAATCAGCCGTGGGTATACATATATCTCACCCCTTTTGATCCTCCCTCCCATCTCCCTCCCCATCCCACCTCTCTAGGTTGATACAGAGCCCCTGTTTGAGCTTCCTGAGCCATACAGCAAATTCCCATTGGCTATCTATTTTACATATGGTAATTTAAGTTTACATGTTACTCTTTCCATACATCTCATCCTCTCCTCCCCTCTCCCCTCAACCATAAGTCTATTCTCTATGTCTGTTGGAGATCAGGTTTTAACACACGAGTTTTGGGGAGATATAGCCAGACATCCTGGAATGTGAAGTCAAGTGGGCCTTAGAAAGCATCACTACGAACAAAGCTAGTGGAGGTCATGGCATTCCAGTTGAGCTCTTTCAAATCCTGAAAGATGATGCTGTGAAAGTGCTGCACTCAATATGCCAGCAAATTTGGAAAACTCAGCAGTGGCCACAGGACTGGAAAAGGTCAGTTTTCATTCCACTCCCAAAGAAAGGCAATGCCAAAGAATGCTCAAACTACCACACAATTGCACTCATCTCACACGCTAGTAAAGTCATGCTCAAAATTCTCCAAGCCAGGCTTCAGCAATACATGAACCATGAACTTCCAGATATTCAAGCTGGTTTTAGAAAAGGCAGAGGAACCAGAGATCAAATTGCCAACATCTGCTGGATCATGGAAAAAGCAAGAGAGTTCCAGAAAAAACATCTATTTCTGCTTTATTGACTATGCCAAAGCCTTTGACTGTGTGGATCACAATAAACTGTGGAAAATTCTGAAAGAGATGGGAATACCAGACCACCTGATCTGCCTCTTGAGAAATCTGTATGCAGGTCAGGAAGCAACAGTTAGAACTGGACATGGAACAACAGACTGGTTCCAAATAGGAAAAGGAGTATGTCAAGGCTGTATATGGTCACCCTGCTTATTTAACTTATATGCAGAGTACATCGTGATAAACGCTGGACTGGAAGAAACACAGGCTGGAATCAAGATTGCTGGGAGAAATATCAATAACCTCAGATATGCAGATGACACCACCCTTATGGCAGAAAGTGAAGAGGAACTCAAAAGCCTCTTGATGAAAGTGAAAGTAGAGAGTGAAAAAGTTGGCTTAAAGCTCAGCATTCAGAAAACGAAGATCATGGCATCCGGTCCCATCACTTCATGGGAAATAGATGGAGAAACAGTGGAAACAGTGTCAGACTTTATTTTTTTGGGCTCCAAAATCACTGCAGATGGTGACTACAGCCATGAAATAAAAAGACGCTTACTCCTTGGAAGGAAAGTTATGACCAACCCAGATAGCATATTCAAAAGCAGAGACATTACTTTGCCAACAAAGGTCCGTCTAGTCAAGGCTATGGTTTTTCCAGTGGTCATGTATGGATGTGAGAGTTGGACTGTGAAGAAGGCTGAGCGCCGAAGAATTGATGCTTTTGAACTGTGGTGTTGGAGAAGACTCTTGAGAGTCCCTTGGACTGCAAGGAGATCCAACCAGTCCATTCTGAAGGAGATCAGTCCTGGGATTTCTTTGGAAGGAATGATGCTAAAGCTGAAACTCCAGTACTTTGGCCACCTCATGCGAAGAGTTGACTCATTGGAAAAGACTGTGATGCTGGGAGGGATTGGGGGCAGGAGGAAAAGGGGACGACAGAGGATGAGATGGCTGGATGGCATCACTGACTTGATGGACTGAGTCTGAGTGAACTCCAGGAGTTGGTGACAGGGAGGCCTGGCGTGCTGTGATTCATGGGGTTGCAGAGAGTTGGACACGACTGAGCGACTGAACTGAACTGAAACATTCAGTCTATAGCAGTAACTTTTCTGAGTTTAATGATGGGACTTCTTGAAAAGTTGCAAACAGGCCTAAGGGAAACACCACCCAGGGACTAACAACAGCTGAGCTGGAATCACAGCCAGGCCTCAAAGAGGTGAGGAGGGAAGTTTCTGAGAAAGGGTGAGCTGGCAGTTGAAAATGAAGGGCCTCTCAGCAAAGACAGGTTCTCCAAGAAACAAATGCCAAGATGAGATTAAACATGCTAGGATCTTATTAGGGAGAACGTTTAAAAGAGAAAATGGGAGGGGACTCAGAAAGTTTGGGAGGAGCATCAGACATGATGATATAATTCTGACTCCAAGTGAAGAATAGAGGAAGAAGGATGGATTGGACTAAGAACGTTTTGACAACATTGTCAGGAGCCAAAATTGACAGTTAGAGGAATCCCAGATCTCTCAGGAATGCCGTAGTATCCCTACTGCACAGGCTGAATGTCTGGGAGCAGCCCGTGCAAGACATGGCCTTGGAGCAATGCAGGGCTGGACTTCAGAGCACAGCAGCCAGTGTCCTCAGTTAATTACACTCCTGCAGTCAGAGACGACTTGTGGTTGACACAGGCTGACACAGCTGTGGCCATCCATAGAGGAATGCCACCTCAGACAAGGAGGGAGCAGAGGAATAAACACCACCATTCACCTGCTCCCTGCACTCACCTCTTGGGGGTGCCTCCCATTGGCCAAACCCACAGAGCCTGGAGAAGCAGTCCCTGGAGGCCATGCCTCTGGGGCACAGAGATGGAAAATGGAAAGTGAATCCTGAGGGGCAAACATGAGAACTCTTCCTCCCCGACTCTCTTCACCTAATCATCTCCTACAAAACTCTCATATTACAGCTCAAATATCCTTTCTCCAGGAAATCTCACCCGGATCCACAGGGAGTGAGATCAGGGAGCACTTTTAAGCATTTTCGAAGCTTTCTGGGCCTTCTGTTGTTTATAGTTATTTATGTTTATAACTTTAATAGTCATAAAAATAAGTTTGAAAACTGGAAACTGATGCCCACAAAAACCTGGAGTAAGATACACTATGGAGAAAAGGAATTGTTGAGGGGACGTTCTGCCTGCTCCTCCAGCACTGGCCTGCCTAAGGCTCTCCACCCCTTATCTCCTCTTTACCCTTCCTCCCTCCCTCTCTCTCCTTCACCTCCTCCATCCCCCTTTCTTTCTTCCGGTCATTCTCCTTTCTCCTTTTCCTCCTCCTTCTTCTTTCCTCTCTTCTTCTTTCTGTCTCTCCTTCCTCCCTCCCTAGGATTGTCTTTTCCACAAAATAGAAAAGCCAATGGCACCCCACTCCAGTACTCTTGCCTGGAAAATCCCATGGACGGAGGAGCCTGGTAGGCTGCAGTCCATGGGGTCGCTAGGAGTCGGACACGACTGAACGACTTCCCTTTCACTTTTCACTTTCATGCATTGGAGAAGGAAATGGCAACCCACTCCAGCGTTCTTGCCTGGAGAATCCCAGGGACGGGGGAGCCTGGTGGGCTGCCATCTCTGGGGTCACACAGAGTCAGACACAACTGAAGCGACTTAGCAGCAGCAGAAAAGCCAAAAGTCTTTCATTTACAAATGAGGATTCACGAACACCACCAACCTGAGTCAGTGACTGAAAGGGGGCATTCAGTCCAGTTCCATCTGTGTTTCTAAGTATGGCCAAGCTTTATGTCTCCTATCCACCTCCCCAAATGAGGAGTTTGTCTTCAAGCACTCAACACCCTAATCTCTTGGTACAAAAAAGAAAAGGAATTGGGTAAAAATCGGTGTTCAGGAAACGAGGCAGAGGTTGGGCTGACAGCCCCTTTCTTCCTGATTCTGAGACTAATTATAGGTCTTAAAGTTACAGGCCAAGGTCGTGACAAGTGACATCAGTGAGCCAAGGCCTGACGTAAGTCAACAGTGAGTGGTGAGGACTGTGGGTCTTTCCCTCATTTTAGTGGGCATTTGTTATTTAGGTCCCCTCTTCTAATAAAAATCAAGACAGAAAGTCTGTTGGAAAATGGAGAAAAGCAGTTCTTAATGGTATTACTGGAGTCCATGGATCCAGCTCTGCTAGATATTTATGGCTATTTCAGTCATGCAAATAGATACCCTCCTTTTCTGTTCCTGCTGTGCAGAAATGTAGGGGCCTGGACTGACAACCCCAGGTCCAGCATACAGTTTCACCCTCATTAATTTCTCTGAGCACCAGAATGTCCCTGAAACTTCCCTATGACACCATCCTCATTTTTGGATAAACAGAACAAACTGGAGCTCAGCAACCCCCCAGGATCCAGTGCCTTCATATCAATGTCTGGATTTCTTATTTTTAATTTTTATTGGAATATAGCTGCTTTACAGTGTTATGTTAGTTTCTGCCATGCAGCAAAATGAATCAGTTACATGTATACATATATCCACTTTTTAAAAAAGATGTCCCTCTCATTTAGATCACCACGGAGCACTGAATAGAGTTCTCTGAGCTATACTGTAGGTTTTCATTAGTTATTTATTTTATACCTACTAGTGTATATATGTCAATTCCCCAATTTATCCCACGCCCCCTTCCCCTATTTGGTAACCATAAGTTTGTTCTTTACATCTGAGATTCTCTCTTTTGCAAATAAACTTGTCTGTACCATTTTTCCATATTCCACATACAAGCAATATTACATGATATTTGTTTTTCTCTTTCTGACTTACTTCACTCTTTATGACAGTCTCTAGGACCATTCATGTCCCTGTAAATGTCACTATCTCACCCCTTTTTATGGCCGAGTAATATTCCATTGTCTACATATACCCCACACCTTCTTTATCCATTCCTCCATTGATGGACATTTAGGTCGCTTTCATGTTCTGGCTATTGTAAATAGTGAACGTCAAGGCGCATGCATCCTTTCAAATTATGGTTTTCTCTGAATATATGCCTAGGAGTGGGATTGCTGGATCATACAATAGCCCTATTTTTAGTTTTAAAAAAACCTCCATACTGTTCTCTATAGTGGCTGTACCAATTTACATTCCCACCAACAGTGTAGGAGGTTCCCTTTCTTCCATACCCACTCTAGCATTTATTGTTTGTAGATTTTTTTGAAGATGGCCATTCTGGCTAGTGTGAGGTGATACCTCATTGTAGTTTTGATTTGCATTTCTCTAATAATTAGTGATGTTGAGCATCTTGTCATGTATTTGGTGGCCATCGAATATCTTCTTTGGAGAAAAGTCTTTTTAGGTCTTCCACCCATTTTTTGTTTGGGTTGTTTTTTTTTTGATATTGAGGTACATGTGCTGCTTGTACATTTTGGAGATTAATCCCTTGTCTGTAGCTTCATTTGCAAATATTTTCTCCCATTCTGAGGGATGTCTTTAAATTTTGTTTATCATTTCTGTTGCTGTGCAAAAGCTTTTAAATTTAATTAGGTCTCATTTGTTTACTTTTGTTTTTATTTTCATTACTCTGTGTAGTGGGTTGAAATCTTGCTGCAATTTATCAATGTTCTGCATGTATTTTCCTCTAAATGTTTTATACTATCTGGCCTTATATTTAATTCTTTAATACATTTTGAGTTTTTTCTTTTGTGTGTTAAAGAGTGTTCTGTTTTTATTCTTTTACATGTATCTATCCAGTTTTTCCAGCACCACTTATTGAAGAGACTGCTTTTTCTCTGTGGTATATTCTTGCCTCCTTTAGATGGCCATAGGCATATAAGTTTGTCTTTGGATTGTCTATCCTGTTCCTTTGATCTGTATTTCTGTTTTTATGCTAGTACGTACCGTTTTGATCACTGTAGCTTTGTAGTACAGTCTGAGGCTGGGGAGTCTGATTCCTCCAGCTCCATTTTTCTTTCTCAAGATTACTTTTGCTGTTTGGAGTCTTTTGTGTTTCCATACAAAATGTAAAATTTTTTGTTTTAATTCTGTGAAAAATGCCCTTGGTAATTTGACAAATATTCATTGAATACATAGATTGCTTTGTATAGTATAGTCATTTTCACAATATTGATTCTTTCAATCCAAGAACATGATATAACTCTCCATTTGTTTGTGTCATCTTTGATTTCTTTCAAAGCCTGAATTTCCAGGACTTCTACCTCCAAGCCCAGTGCTGTGAGTCCTCTTCTCTCCAAGAGAGGATCACTTCTTTTCCAATGCCCCAAGTACAATCCTCTCATCAAGATAGTTTAAGTAAGTCCAATTTTCTGAAATAGATCACTTTGACCTGATATGCGCACATTGGACAAAGTAACAATTGTGTGTGTACATAAAGGCTAATACTGATGGGGAAAATCAGGGGGATGTTTTTTAAAGCAGTAAGTATTTGCTATTTACTTTTATTATAATGGGTTTTGGGGAATGAATTTGACAAGAATAAGACACATGACACAGCACAATACACAAATCAGAAAGCCTTCCAGCAAAGCAGCAGAGAAACATGGCAGACTCCATAGAGCTAGTTATCACAAGAACAAACAGGACAGCATTTCCCAAAGTGTATTGTATGAACAATTACTCTCTAGGGATGTTAAGGCAAGGTGGTGAACGGTGTCCAATTTGTGATCTCTGAAGAAGAAGATTTAACTTTGGGACCAGGGACCAATCTTGATCACTCAAGAGCTTCTGTATCAGTTCAATTCAGTTGCTCAGTCGTGTCCGACTCTTTGCGACCCTATGAATCACAGCACGCCAGGCCTCCCTGTCCATCACCAACTCCCGGAGTTCACTCAGACTCATGTCCATCGAGTCGGTGATGCCATCCAGCCATCTCATCCTCTGTCGTCCCTTTCTCTCCTGCCCCCAATCCCTCCCAGCATCAGGGTCTTTTCCAATGAGTCAACTCTTTGCATCAGGTGGCCAAAGTACTGGAGTTTCATCTTCAGCATCAGTCCTTCCAATGAACACCCAGGACCCATCTCCTTTAGGATGGACTGGTTGGATCTCCTTGCAGTCCAAGGGACTCTCAAGAGTCTTCTCCAACACCACAGCTCAAAAGCATCAATTCTTCGGCGCTCAGCTTTCTTCACAGTCCAACTCTCACATCCATACATGACCACTGGAAAAACCATAGCCTTCACTAGACGGACCTTGGTTGGCAAAGTAATATCTCTGCTTTTTAATATGCTGCCTAGGTTGGTCATAACTTTCTTTCTGCTTCTGTTAGGTCCTTGCATTTTCTGTCCTTTATTGTGCTCATCTTTGTCTGAAATGGTCCCTTGATTTCTCCAATTTTCTTGAGGGGATCTCTTATCTTCCCATTTTATTGTACTCCTTTATTTCTTTGCATTGTTCACTTAAGAAGGCTTTCTTATCTCTCCTGGCTACTCTCTGGAACCCTGCATTCCGTTGGGTAAATCTTTTCCTTTCTCCCTTAGCATTCAGTTCCCTTCCTTTTCTCAGCTATTTGTAAAGCCTCCTCAGACCACCCCTTTGTCTTCTTACATTTTTCTTTGGGGTTGTTTTGGTCACTGCTTCCTGTAAAATATTACACATCTCTGTCCATAGTTCTTCAGACCCTCTGTCTACCAGATCTAATCCCTTGAATCTATTTGCTACCTCCACTGCATAACCATAAGGGATTTGATTTAGGTGTTACCTGAATTGCCTGGTGGTTTTCCCTGCTTTCTTCAATTTAAGCCTGAATTTTGCAATAGGGAACTCATGATCTGAGCCACAGTCAGCTCTAGGCCTTGTTTTTGCTGACTGTATACACCGTCTCCATTTTCAGCTGAAAAGAATATAATCAATCTGATTTTGGTACTGACCATCTGGTGATGTCCATTTGCCTTTTCATTCTATTCATAGGATTCTCGAGGCAAGAATACTGGAATGGGTCATGATTTCCTCCTCCAATGGACCATGTTGTCAGAACCCTCCACTATGACCTGTCCATCTTGGGTGGCCCTGTACGGCATGGCTTCACTGAGTTCCGCAAGTCCCTTCACCATGAGAAGGCTGTGACCCATGAAGGAGGATATGGTTCAGAATGGGATGCAAATCTCAAGTCCTATTAAGGTGCCTTTATCTTTCCACCCAGTGTTCTCACTCTGTATAGGCTCACCCTGAGTTTCTCCAGGCCTCTGTTCAGTTATCATCCCTCCCCAGAGGCCTTCCTTGCGTCACCCATGTCACGGAACAGCCCTGGCCCTCTCCAGCCCCTCTTCCCTGCTATACTCGTGCTTACCACCACTTGACACTGTATTTTGGATCTGTGTGTGTGTCTCCTCTTAGAAACCAAGTTCTAAGGGGGCAGAGGCCTGTCTTGTTTGATGTATTCCCAGTGCCTGATCTGGACAGCACTAGATCTATTTTCTGGTTAATGTAAACATAACCTCAGCTGGAGATAAGATTCAAATTCCAGCCCAGTGGAAATGTGATGTGGGTGCCAAGTGGTTTCTCGCCTTCCCTAGTAGGAGTTCACGGCTGCCTCCCTCAGGACAGTGCTGGGCGGGAAGGGTCTCTGCTTCTGCATAAGGGATTATCTCTGCGTTTCCAGGGCTGACTGCCGCAGGACAGGGTTTTCTTGGGCAATCACTAGTGACCACTCACAGGAGTACCTTTTATGCTGGCTCAGGAGTCAGAAGACCTGGTTCCACTCTTATTTAGCCACTCACATATTGTGGGAACACAGACCATCACAGCACCTCTGTGAGTCATTTCTTCTCAGAAAATTGGGAGGTTGAAAGCCCTATGGACTTTGACTGTAATAACTACTATGTCACCCTCTCGTAAGATATGTAGAAACTAAGAAATAAATCAGCAGGGTGAGACTAATCTTAAATGAGACAGAGGAAAAAAATGGAAGTGAAAAAAACAACTTTCCTTTGATTCCTTTCATCATGATTCATCTTTTGTACAAGTAATCTATGTTCAGTTTTGATTAGAAAATAGCAAGGTTTGGCCTCTTCTCAGAAGTAGACTCTGAGGTCCACACAATGTTTTAGTTTCAGCTGCAGTCTGAAACCACTTGGGAAGCTTTAAAAAAAAAAAAAAAAAGATTTATATTTCATTGGTGTGGAGAGTGGCCTGGGTTTTTTACATCTATTATTATTTTTTTAATGTCTTCAAGTGATTGAAGTACAGCTAGATAAGATCCACTCCTTTTGTCACTGTTCATCCCTAGTACTGTTTCTTATATTCACAGAGTATTTAACCAAAATCATTTCCCAAGTACCAGCATGGCCTAAAGTGGCATTTTCTAAATTTCCAGAAGCTCAGAGTATGCATTGCTTGGATCCTCCCTTGGAGATTAAGTTTCCTTTACCCTGAATTAAGGCTTTGTGTACATTGCAAATACGGAATCACCGCATTACCAGTATTAAACATTCTGCATTGATCCATGTGAAGAGTGGGTGTTCTCTTTCGGTGATTTACTCTGAAAGGGTCTATAGAATGGCAGCCCAGCTGAGGGGAAATATCCACCTCCCAAATCTTCAGAGAACCTTTAATTCTCTAGTTATCTCTCACTATCTCAGAACTTTCTCCGAACGTCAAAGATACAAGGGCAGAAAAGATCAGTAAATTTTATTCCATGCTTTGATACAGATATTTTTATACCCAGTAATAATGACAGCCAACAATCGAGGACTTATTTTAAGGCAGACACTGTTCTGAGAACTTTACAGGAGCTTGATGTATCAATACATAGGGTCATGCCACCTCTGTGCTACAAGTGTCCCAGTTTACACATGAAGAAACTGAGGCCACAGAGGTTAAGTTCAGCGCCTAGAACAAAAGCTAGCTAAGTGGTACTGGGTCTTGAATCCAAGCCACCTGACTCCAGACAAAGCCTCTGCTCTTAACCACTGTGACTCGGTGCCACCTACAGGAACCACAGTGGGGACTGAATTAATAGGTCAAGAGTAAAAATACTGAATGAGCACATACTTACAGTGCGTACTTAAAAGCTGGAAGAGGAAGTTCAGTGGAACAGTGCTGTTGCACACATGGATGTTAAGTGAATTATCTGTATGATGTATATGTGTCCTGGGAGATGTTCAAGATGTTTGCTTTCATGTATGAAGGAACACCAGTAACGGACCATTAGCTTTCTTCACAGGAGGGTAGCTCTTCATCCATTTCAAGGAGGCTACCTGGAGTGGCACAGTACAGCTGGGGAAGAGGTGACTGATGCAGGAAATGAAATGCACCTGGCACCCACTCACTGGTTAACTTAACAACAATGTACATTAAGCTGCAAACGCACTCTACTAGTTCCTTTTATGAATCAAAATAGCCGATGGGAATTTGCTGTATGTCTCAGGGAAGTCAGACAGGGGCTCTGTACCAACCTAGAGGGGAGGGATGGGGAGGGAAATGGGAGGGAGGGGACATATGTATACCTATGGCTGATTCATGTCTATGTTTGACAGAAAACAACAAAATTCTGTAAAGCAATTCTCCTTCAGTTAAAAAATAAATAAACTTAAAATAGATAGTATGAAAGGAAAAAGGTCCAAAATTGTTAATAGCAACTTTATTGTTTCACTGGTGAAAAAAAATCATAACTGTATGATGCATTTCCCCCTAAATTTACATCAATGAAGGTTATACATAAATTATATAGATCACAAATTTTCTATTTTATACTATTTAGAACAAAATTATTTTGATAAATATGTCCAGAAGACAACTTAAGTTCTTAATGGATGGCTGAGTCCAAATATGCAAAATATAGCTTCTAGTTTAGACCATGGTGCTTTAAAATCTTCAAACATGCATTAATATTCTCTAATTTTAGGGAAAATATTACACATGGCCTGATCTTGCAATTTGGAAGAAGCCCAAGCTGAATTTCACATACAGTATTCCTTTCCTCTAAATTAATTTCAGAACCAAGATACTTTCAGGTTAGTACTTCCAAGGAATGAAGGAAATTATACACTCAACAGTGAAACAAAACAGAAAAAACGGAAGGGGCGCTTCATTAGTAACAGAGATAAGTGGGGGTTTTTTGGCTTTTCTTGTTTCTTTTAAACAGATCACAGGAATTTTAAATAGCAGATCAATCATGCTACTTAGGATGAGCAGACAGACCTGAACACTTATGAAGTGAATAATTTTATTAAGGTCTTGAAGGTGAGTGTCCGGAGGTGCTGGGTAAAACACACCACAGGTAAGAAACGGGAAACCTACCTCAGCATTTCTGAAAGGCACAATCTATGGAAGGGAAGCCTAGTATAATAAAACCCTTACTGGATGTGCATGAAAAGGAGGATGGGAGCCTGACTCCTTTTTAAAGGATGAGACCCTCATAAATTGGCCCTTCAGATTCTGGTGATTCCCGCCTCAAGCGCAAGTGCTCCAGTGTGTTATGAAAATGTTTGTTAATCTGCTCTGTTTCTTCACTGGATTCAAGATTTGGGAGGTCTTCTCGAATCTTTTGGATAAGCTGATTCAAAACCTGAATAGTGACCTATAAAAGAATACATACAATTTCACAATCAAGTATGTACCATAAAAGATAATGTAATTTAATACGAACATCTTGAAGAGCTTTTGTTACTCTTAGAAGTTACCAGAATAATTATGAAAAAAAAAAAAAAAAAAAAAGAGATGTGAGAACATGATCCCTGGCTTCAGGAAAAACTATTGGCTATTCATCTAAAATATCAACAAACAAAAAATACTTAATGGAAAAAAAGAACTTCATAAACCTGTAAAAGAACAAAAGCAACATTTTATTTAACCTATAAATATTGATCAATCCCTTATTTGGGAATTACTCTATACTTGTGATAAATACTATTCAGCATTTGTAAATTCTTTTTTTTTTTTTTTTAAACAGAGAGTGACTGGTTCCAAATCGGGAAAGGAGTAACTCAAGGCTGTATATTGTCACCCTGCTTATTTAACTTATATGCAGAGTACATCATGAGAAATGCTGGGCTGGAAGAAGCACAAGCTGGAATCAAGATTGCCAGGAAAAATATCAATAACCTCAGATATGCAGATGACACCACCCTTATGGCAGAAAGTGAAGAGGAACTAAAGAGCCTCTTGATGAAAGTGAAAGAGGAGAGTGAAAAGTTGGCTTAAAGCCCAACATTCAGAAAACTAAGATCATGGCATCTGGTCCCATCACTTCATGGCAAATACATGGGAAAACAGTGACAGACTTTATTTTGGGGGCTCCAAAATCACTGCAGATGGTGACTGTAGCCATGAAATTAAAAGACACTTACTCCTTGGAAGAAAAGTTATGACCAACCTAGACAGCATATTAAAAAGCAGAGACATTACTTTGCCAACAAAGGTCTGTCTAGTCAAAGCTATGGTTTTTTCAGTAGTCATGTATGGATGTGATGGACTATAAAGAAAGCTGAGTGCAAAAGAACTGATGCTTTTGAACTGTGGTGATGAGAAGACTCTTGAGAGCTCCTTGGACTGCAAGGAGATCCAACCAGTCCATCCTAAAGGAAACTGGTCCTGAATATTCACTGGAAGGACTGATGCTGAAGCTGAAACTCCAATACTTTGGCCACCTCATGTGAGGAACTGCCTCATTAGAAAAGACCCTGATGTTGGGAAAGATTGAAGGTGGGAGGAGAAGGGGACGATAGAGGATGAGATGGCTGGATGGCATCATCAACTCAATGGACATGGGTTCTGAGCAAACTCCAGGAGTTGGAGATGGACAGGGAAGCCTGGTGTGCTGCAGTCCATGGGATCGCAAAGAGTCAAACATGACTGAGCGACTGAACTATTTTTATAAAATATTCATAAGCAAAAGAGATAAGAATTTTCTTGCACATAGGGAGCTCTTTTCTTAGATGCCATCCATATAGACAGAGAACTTTAGAGAATGAAAGAGACCAACTAAGTGGACTCTCCAAACTCTGACCCTTATAAACAAAAAAAGAAAGTATCAGAATGATAAACTTTTGTATGTATCAAATCTAAGAATAGGAAAAGAAAACATTATTTCACTAACAACAATTTACTATTCACTTACCGCATCATTTTCCTTTTCATAAAAATAGATATATCTGTTCAGGATTTCTATAAAAAGTTGCACTTGTAGAGAGGGGTCCATGCACTGATTTGCTATTTTCAGAGCTTTCTTTAGGCATTCCATTACCCTTTTGCCTCCATGCAGCTAGAAAAAAGGCAGTGAAGAGTATTAAAGAATATTAAAGAGACCAATGAATTACAAATGTCCCATTTCACACAAAGAAATAAACACACTACTATGGCTCTTTCATATTTTAAAAGGACACAAATTTAAATCCTCTTCACGTTTTAAAGTACACAGCAATATTTTAAAACAAATATATTGTTTTATATATTATATATTAAATGTTTTATATTTATTTTGTGTATTTTTAAAAGGAAGTGGTACAAACTTGTTATGTTGCAAAATCCTCAAAGTGGAGGCTTCACCACAGGATGTAACTCTCTATATATTACTGTTCATTTCATTTAACAAAGCAAATTTCCTGGCAGGTGTCTAAGCACTCTACCTATTTCACCTCCAAGGCACACCACCACAGCAGCTGTTCCCTATCAATGCTCCTTTCTCCTGTAACACTGCTGGTCAGGAACGACCTCCCATCTTACCTCCTCTCCGTTTTTGTCTGTGTTTCTGCCAGACCAGAAGAGATGTGCACAGGTGCTCACAGCTCGGCCCTGATCAGGCTTCTTCAGAAGTTTGGATGCAGCAAGAGCACACTGAGTCCTCAAGGGTTCATGGTTTTCTTCACTGAAGCACTTCATCCTCTCGAAAGTACCAATGATCAAGGTGATGGCAGCCAGTTGTGCTTTGGAATCACTGATTTCATCTTCGTACAGAGAAAATGCCTGGTGTACACAAAGCAGAAATGACCTTTAGAGACTATGTATTAGAGCATTTTCCAGTTATTTCCCAGCAAAGCCTCATCCTGTGAGTAGTTCAGATTAGAATATACATGTGCCCTTGGAGAGCCGTAAGACAAAGATGCTGACAAGTTGCAACAAAGAAACTTGCTTTAACTTTTAATCCAGAGATTCCAAACTGAATTAACAAAGGGATTTTTTTTTTTCCTCATGAAAGTTTTACCATGACACACTTGAAAATCCTCAAGCTCATTGAAAGTATGAAAGGATTAGTTAGTTACTCAGTCGTGTCCAACCCTTTGTGACCCCATAGACTGTAGCCCACCAGGCTCCTCCGTCCATGGGATTCTTCAGGCAAGAATACTGGAATGGGTTGCCATTTCCTTCTCCAGGGATCAAACCCAGGTCTCCCACACTGCAGGCAGACTCTACTGTGTGGGCCACCAGGGAAGCAGTGTCCAGTAATTCTGATCAATTTTTCTGCTCCAAACCAGTCAATAAAACCACAGTATTAAGAAGCACAGTATTTCCTATCAAGACGGTGGGAAAGGGGTGCTTTTTTTAAGAATAAATCCATGTGTACCACCATCATTAACATAAAACATAACATAACATAACTTAACATCATTAACATAACAAGTGACTGAACAGAGCAAACAGATTCATCCCAGAAAGAGAGCAGATCATCACCTGGGACATAAATTCATATGCTACTGTTTCATGATTTTCAAAACCAATTTCTCCAGCAGCTAGAGCCCCTTGAAGAAAAAGTCTTAAGGGTAATTCTGCCAGCTCTGCTTTGATCAAAGCACTAATAGTCTGGTGAGCAAATGAAAAAATCTTCTGGCATTTCTTTTCCCATTTGTCATCCTAAAAAAAAGAAAAAATAGTTTAAATTACCTTAAATTCAAGATTAACTTGCTTAAGAATATTCATTTTAAATAAAACTTTTATGGAACAAATAGGAAAAGTGGTAAAAGTTGAGTTCACAGTTTTCCTACTATCTTCCTGTCTCTTGTGGAGTCCACAAAGTAAATCAAGCAGGATGCCTTCTCAAAACAACCATTTGAGGCCACTGGCTTTGCAATTTTTGTATCTTTGGTATTTTTTTTTTCCTATCAGAAAAAGCAACATATTCCCAAATTGGACAAAATTTGGAAAATACATAAAAGAATTAAAAAAAATTTCTTTAAAACCATCCCTAAATCTACCACCTAGCAATAATCACTAATTACATTCTGATATTAATGTCTCCTTTCTTTTTCCTATGTAAATATTATGTAACTGGGATCCTCTGGGTATGGTTTTGTTTTCCGCTTTAAAGTACTTACTGAGAAGAGTTAAATTGGGCTCAGTGCTGTATGTAATTTGTATTCAACTTCTTTTCTTTCACTTATTTTATCATGATTTTCCTCATGATATTAAAATTATTTAAAATCATTTGAATCACTAGAAAATATCCCATAAAAAGGATATAGCATAATTTACTTTCTTTTGGAAATAAATGTAATATAACAAATGGTCTATAAACACAAAGCATTATTGAGTCCCTAATTTTT
Source organism: Bubalus bubalis (assembly GCF_019923935.1). Taxonomy (NCBI): domain Eukaryota; kingdom Metazoa; phylum Chordata; class Mammalia; order Artiodactyla; family Bovidae; genus Bubalus; species Bubalus bubalis. The sequence goes on from NC_059174.1 coordinate 14,646,419, forward strand.
TCCTTAGTGTGAATTTTTAGAAGTGGAAATATTGGGTTTATTAAGGCTGTAGTTACATACTGCCAGAGTCTTCTAGAAAGACTGCAGTAATTCACATTCCCACCATTACTAGATGAGAATGAATTCACATCACACCATTGCCACTGCTGAACATTTTTCTTTTTTCTTTACCAGTTGATTTTTAAATAAGTTCACTATTATAATTACCAGTGAGGTTAAATATTTTATCCATGTTTGACCATACAAATTTCAGGTTAAAGCAATTGATTCTTCTCATCTTTAAGAGAGGTTAACAGTCACAGACTTTTACAAGGAATAAATGCAAGAATCCAAGTTTATAGTCCTTGGCACAGTGTATGGAGATAGTAATGTGCTAGCTGGTTTCTTTATTGTTACATTTACAAACATGTATCCATAAAATACGGGGAAAAAAGGAATTACATGACAGGCCGGCCTTATAAAAACTGGCCAAAGGCATGCTATGTCATGATTATACCTTGTTTCTCTATTAATTATTGTTTCTCCATTATGAGAATGTTCCTCCAATATTAGATCTTACTTAAGCATTCTCAGTCACATTGTGAAAAACTTACCAATGTCTCACAAGTGATCTTTAGACACAGGAAAAGCTTCAGCATCATTTAAACTGTTTGAATCTTTCATTTCTAAGTGTTTTTTTTAATGTGATTCCTCAACTAGTATGTAATCTATCAACATCACTATTAGTAATATTTAACACAGGACTAGTAATGAATTGAGTTATTGAAACTGGGATTTTATTACACCATTTTCTATTTGTACATGTTTGAAATTTTCTAGCATAATAAAGTAAAATACACACACAGAGGAAAAAATTAGTGACATACTTAAAAGTAAACCCACCACTTTAGAATTTTCTTTGTAGCGAAAAGCCAGCTGGTAAGCTGCAAATACCAAAGGTGGCAGTGTGAAGCGAATCCGTTGATTTCCACCAGCTCCAAAATGTTTTCGTGCTGTGTTTAAAATCTGACCAAAACAAAGAGACAAAACCCATTAATCTTTTCTGTAATATAGAAACTATAATTATTTATAAAATTAAGTGAGAGCTCTAATCATGATGATTGCTACTGTTTTTTGAATACAGTTTTATGGTATACTTTTACATTTCTTTTCTTGCCAAGTCATCACCATCGCCCAAGAGACAGATGCTCACCAGGCTCCTCTGCCCATGGAATCCTCCAGACAAGAATACTGGAGGGATAGCCATTCCCTACTCGGGGGGATTTTCGTGACCCAGGGATCGAATCTGTGTTTCCTGCATTGCAGGCAGATTCTTTACTATCTGAGCCACCAGGGAAGCCCATCTCACAAATGGGGAAAAGCTTGAGGTTCAGAGAGGTTGTATAATTTGTCCTAACTTACAGAGCTAGTCAGGGGCAGATACAGATTTAAATATATTTTCACACAGACATGTAAAAAGTATGCTGTGTTGATAAAGAGCACAGGCTCTGAAGACAGACACATTTAAATGTAGATTCTAACACTTACTATTTGTGTGACCCTGGGAAAATTACCATTTACCTTCTCTTAACTATAATTTTCACTCTCAGGGTTGTTGGGAAGACCAAATAACAGATGTAAAGTGTTATCAGTACTAACACATTGCATGTACTCAAAATACTGGCTACTATTATAATATAAAAAATATGCATATTGCTGGTATATCATGCCTCTTACTTCAGGAAAATATTAAGACCATTTAAGTCAAGGAATGGCAACCCACTCCAGTACTCTAGCCTGGAGAATCCCATGGATGGAGGAGCCTGGTGGGCTACAGTCCATGGGGTCACAAAGAGTCAGACACGACTGAGCGACTTGCCTTTAAGTCAAGGAAAATGGATTAAGAAACAAACATCTGGTTGTTTCAGAAAAACCACAAGAATTCATGAAATACTTTTTACTACGTGGAGACACAGTATGTGACACATTCAAGTTTTGTAAATTTCTTTGATATTGGTAGATGGGTAGGAAGAGAATGCATTCCCCCTTGAGAAAGTCAAAGGTAACGATCCTCACCTTAAAGGTGTTTCTTTACATGGCATAACCAACTGATCACAGGTGCAAAGCACACCTTCTAACTTTGGTTTGCAATGAAAAATGAAAACCCACATAGGCCATGTATGTGCATGACACAGAAACATGAGGGGATCAGTTAAAACATTTGAACAATCAGGCCAGCCATTAGGTCAGATCACACGCAGTGCACAGACTGCTTGATGCTAAACCAAGTCAAAGACGACTGCACTACAGACGTCAGCTTCTTTTTCACAATGGTTATGAGGGAGTACAAGAGTGTCAACTATGACAACGTCAACACAAGAAGTCAGGGCTCATCCTCAAATTAAGGTGTTCTTCATTACAACAGACTAACAGTTCCATGAATCCAACAATGGTTAAACAACTTTGCCCAAACAGTAATTAAGCCACTATCTGTGCCACCTTTCATACATTATCCAGTATCAGTCACCAATATCCTACTCAGGCAACATGTTTCATTCATTTCACAAAGGTTTATTAAGGACTAATGACAAAGAAAGGGAGAATCTCATCTCATTGTTTTTTGCCAGGAAAAGGGGGTTAAGAAAAAGGCAATTTTAAAGTCTTCACACATTTTTAATGTGGCCAACAAACACAACCTCTATTTGCAAACCTTGGAAACATAAACACAACTGCATATAAAGGTTGTTGCTCATACTTTAAAAGTTTATTATGAAAAACAACTGAACAATTCTAAAAGCAACAGTTCAGAAAGAAAAGAAGCATGGAATGATTACTGGATGGATACCCAACTAAAGGAAGATAGACTTTTCTACAATTCCTAAGAAGTCTTCAGAAGAAATTACAGCAACCAACTTGTTCTTCATAAGCTCCAGAAGTTTACAATTAATGCATTTAACCATAAAGTAAAAGTCCAGTTAATCTCTTACTCAGTTTCAATTCTTTTGAAACCTTTTAATACCACAAGCTGGATTAAACTATTTGAGACACATCTACATATGATTTCACAAGAAGCTGTTGAAGGGGTATAAGAAGAGTTAATTCATACCAAGTACTGTTGATCAGGGTCCTCAGACCGTAGAAGATGAATGAATCTGCCCACAAGGCTCTGCTCATCAGCAAAGTCCTCTGGGTCAGGTTCTTCTACAGGTTGATCTGGCTGATCCTGAATCAGTGTAGATACCAAATTCATTATGGAATCCACCTGTAGTATGGAAGACATGGAAACCGACTGGGGTGGAACATCAGCATGTAATGCCACTGACAAAAGTGCTTTTAGTTGTGTAAAGTTACAAAACAGTATCAACAACTTAATTCCTTTTTTCTTTAGGAAAGTGCATACATGTTGGTACACATCTAGATAAAAGTCTAGAAAGAGACAGACCAAATGTTAATTAAGAGCAGTATTCTCTTCCTGTGGGATTATAGTTACTTTATATTTTCTTCTTTATACATCTCCAATCTTCTTATTTATGTAATGAAAAAGCTACTTATAACTATTTTTTAGTAGTAAATGACCTTCCCCTCCCATCTCATGTGTCTGTCTCATTGTCTAAAACCATAACTACATTGTCTCTGTTTTCTAAATATATAGCATGTCAGTATTCTCTTACCTGGTCTTGAGAGACAATTTCTGTATTATAATCTAGAACATTACTAAGTACGTAACAACTCATGCTCTTTCTGGACTCATAGTCAAAATACTCAAAGAGTGGGTGGAAATGTTTTAATTTCAAGACTGTTAAAATATTGTTGTAAGTGTCAACAGGAATCTTCAAAAGTCTGGTGAGCTCCTTTGAAACTGCACTACTGGTAGCAATACTGCCAAAAGAAAAACAGCAGTCCTTTAGTGAGTAAATTAACCTCTGACATACACAAACAGCATCATTTTCATAGAAATTTGAAAATGTTCATTTACATATTAAAGGAGATGGGTGAAGTGAATCACACCATCTCAAAATACCCCAGTAACTTCCAAGGGAGGTCTATCAGATGTCTACCTAAACACACACATTTATTCATCTATTAAAGTCCTATAGATACAATAGGTTATGCTGGTCTACAATTCATGAACAGGTTGTTCATGGAGTTAAAAAAGACTGTCTAGAATGTGGTATTTCTAAGGGAAGTATTTTAAGTGGTAGTTAGGTTATTGCTGCTGCTGCTGCCAAGTCGCTTCAGTTGTGTCCAACTCTGTGCGACCCCATAGACGGCAGCCCACCAGGCCCCACCGTCCCTGGGATTCTCCAGGCAAGAACACTGGAGTGGGTTGCCATTTCCTTCTCCAATGCATGAAAGCGAAAAGTGAAAGTGAAGTCGCCCAGTCATGTCCGACTCTTAGCGACCCCATGGACTGCAGCCTACCAGGCTCTTCCGTCCATGGGATTTTCCAGGCAAGAGTACTGGTGTGGGTTGCCATTGCCTTCTCCGAGTTAGGTTTCTAGGGCAGTCAATAAGTACTGTATATTCAGGATGAAAAATCCACACAAAACTAGCAAGTCAAGAACATAATACATGAGACATAAATTATTTCTTCTGCATCAGATGTTGGTGAATAAGGAAAAGCAGGATAAAATTAGGAACATTCCAGGGTGACTGAGGAATATCCAGGCATTTATAAGACCTTTAGAGGCTGGGACTTCGAATTCTTTATTCTGTCTAATTTTACTTTTAAACTCACTTAGTAGGGAAGATAAAGATACAAAATTTATTTAAGATCTGGAATTTTTTTGATTCACACAAAAAATAAGAGTGACAAAAAGAGAAAGAGTTAAAAGAAAAAATAAGCCTTCCAGACGCAACTAAACCACTGGAAGAGAGATGGAAAACAAAAAGATTATGTGAGATGAAATGATAATATAGGGCAAGGAGGGGCCTAGCTTGACTCATGTTCAGAAGCAGTGGATGATGGGACAGTAAAGGGACTACTGGGAAAAGACAATAAGATCACAACTGCGCAAGCGGCCCCTAGAGGATGCAACAGGTCTAGGACAGCATAGTTGAAGAAGATGCAAGTACACAACAGAATATTCATACCACGCCTGAAATCAAAATCAAAGCTGAAAATAGAAAAAAATTTAAACCAATATAATTTTCACATCTTAAATACATACATGCATCCCTAATTTTTTCATAATTGACTCATCTGTTGGAAACTACTTATGGAAATACTAACTCACCATAAGTAGTTATACAAAGGGGTCTGAATGGAGACACGGGTCTCTAAAGATGCCTATGGTCTATGAGTGCCACTACCTCATCACTGTACACAACCAAGCAATTGGCTGCCACTTTCTGCCCTGGTTAGTACCAAGCATGTCAATCTAACAGATGTTTACAAAACAAGATGAACTCTAACATTTAAAAAAATAATTGCGAAAGAAAAACAAATCTGGGACAAAAAAGTTTTACAAAGGTTTTTATAAAAATGTTTGACTTACTGTTCAAGGTTGAGCTTATTAAATATCTCCACTGTTGTTTCTAGAACTTTATCAACATAGTCCACACGATCAGGATAACACTTCATAGCGAGATTAATGAGAGAGACTTGTAAAGATACAACATCCTCCGAAGGCATGTCTTGTCTAGACTGGAATGTTCAGAAAACCATGGAATTTATTTTAAACAATTACTAAAAGACTATCAGCTGAGAATTATGAAAGTGTTTAGAACTTAGGAAGAAAGTCATACAAACCTGTATTACTGTAGCCACCTGCTGTGAAAATATGTCAAAAAGTTTAATATCTGTTGGGATTCCAGGTCCATCTTCACGGTGAGCAAATAAAGCTAATCTAAAAAAGAAAATACTCTTTATTTGAAAACATATAGGGATCTGGGAAGTGGGATCATGGATGACATTTTACCCTTTCAGCTTTTCTCTCAATTCATTTTTAATGGAACAGTTTTACCGATGATGCCTTTTTCACTGCATTCTTACTTTATACCATATGCACCAGATTTTTAACAGGTCAATTCTGTCAAATTCTTTGAAGTCTAATTAAGTAGTCATGGATAGAACTGTATTAACATGACAAAATGTATTCAACAGCTATGATTATAAAAAGTAATCTCTAAAACGTAAAAAGTACATAGATAATTTTATGACACTGCATTTTTACTACTGTAAAGTTTAAAACACAACTAATTCCAAAAGCAGTCAAGTTAACTTCTATTTACCACATCTTAAACTACTCAAAACAATGTTAGTTCCGTTATCATTACTGTTTATCCTGATTACTTGAAAACTCTTCTTTAAAAAAATGCAGGAACAGAGTGATTACTTGAACATTCTTAATTATCTATATTTATGTCTACTTGATAAAGATTCCAGATCAAATTGTTTCCCTCTGAAAGATAACTTTCATCATTGTAAAACACAAGGTTTGCTCTTTGGTGATAAATGGATTTATAAAATTTAAATGTTGGGACTGTATAATGTCTTTAAACACCAATTAAATGCATAGATTAAAAATATTATCTCCATGCCTTCTGTTCAGCTAAGAGCTAAACTTCTCTCATGAGTAAGCCAGACAAGTACTTAGTAGATACTCAGACTTACAGAACTAGTGTAACTAAATCAAAATCATTAATAAAGATGTAAAAAAGAATTCACAAAAATGTTTTAAATTCACTATTCAAAAGTCAGAACACCTGCCCTTCAATACGGGAAACTCTTACCTATCAATTAAAGCAATGATTATGTTTTTCACATTTACATTTTGGTGTAACTCAGCACAGGCCCGAAGAAAAGGATTCAAAGTTTGAAGGTGGAATTCATCAGGGAAAACCTGAAAATCAAATGATAATCAATTATTACCAAAATCAACTAGCAAAAATCAATTAGTAAAAGCATTTTCTACTATATTCTGGACTTAATATTTAAAGCTCATATTTGTGGGGGAAAAAAATTCATTTTAACATTATACAAGAAAGTGCAAATACATCACTTTCAAGCCTCTCTAAACATAACCCCAGAAAGAAATATTCTGTTAACCAAAGTACATCTACAATTAAACTAAAACTAATGATACCTAGACAACTTGGAGGTTACTCTTTCCTATATTTTGGGAGGAAAAACCCATCAGTACAAAGACCATGTTATTGTATTAATAGGAGAAAAGGATTTATTCAGGAAAGCTTAATCTTTCTTCAATCAAGATTTTTCCCCCCAAAACAAAGAAAATTAATGAAATACAAAATGAGTTCTCCAAAAACCTGAAATGTTCTCATCTACCTGAATAATGCACTCCATGAGATATTCCTGAGCCAAAGCATCTCTGCAATTCACCACTTGCTCCAATATGCCGGTCAAAACAATCTGAAAGAAAAAAAAGATTTTAAGAATTAAAGAATTATTTTCAAAATCTTAAGTCACTCCTCCAGTAACATATTTGAACTACTAACTTACAAATCATATTTTAGGTTTTCCTGATCCATACTTCATTTCTAAACTGTAAAATTTTACAAAAGAATGTTTAAATAAAAAAATTCTGGGTTTCTATTTCGTAAAAGTCAAAGTCCATTTCATTGGTATTTTTTCTTTTATGATTTGTACTTTTTGTGTCCTAAGAAAGCTTACCTAATCCAAGGTTATAAAGACTTCCTTTGTGTTTTCTTCTAAAAATTCCAGTTGCAAATTTCACACTTATGACTTTGATCAATTTTTTTGAGTTCCTCTGCATAGTATGAGAATGGGTCGCAATTCAGAGGCTTGGTTTGCATACAGATGTCCAATTGTTCCAGAATCACTTGCTGAAAAGGTTGCCTTTGCACCCTTATCAACAATAATTGACTATATACACGTGAGTCTATTCTGGATCATCTCTTCTAGGGGTCAGCAAATCTAGTTTAATGACCATTTTTGTATATTGTTTCCATATTATCTTCGGCTGCTTTTGCACTACACTGGCAGAATTTAACAGCTGCAAACTATATGGCTTGTAAAACCAAAAAATAAGTACTATTTGGTCCTTTAAAGAAAAAGTTTGCTAATTCCTGATTTATTCTCCACTGATGTATTTATCCCTTTCACCAATATCACATTACTTTATTGTAGCTTTAGAGTAAATCTATAGTAAAATAAATCTCAATGTAAAGAAAATTGGTATCTTGATAATGATAATACTGAGTCTTCCAATCCACAAACACAGACTCAAATATATCTTTTAGTTTATTTAAGTCTTCTTTGATCAACAATTTTCAATGCAATATTATTTTTTAAATATTTTAATTTCAAAAATCAGACTTTATATATCTCATGACATAAGAAAAGATGAGAAGTAAAAAGATATAAACCTGTTTGTAACGTTCCACATTTACACCTTCCAACTGACTAAGGCGCACCAAATTTGTTCCCACTAAAATTCTCAGTTCTTGTCTTTCTCGTTCTCTTTTTTCTCTATCTCGGCTATGTCCCTGATGCTGCATTCGAACCCAGAGCTTGTTCATTTCTGCAAAGTTGAGTAGGACAAAATCCATGGAATCACTGATATCACCAGTTGTTTCTTCACTGCAAAGAAACAGTTGGAAAAACCTTTATACACAGTATTTAAATATAGGAACAATGTACTACTATTCTTCTTCTTTGTGCATTTCCTTTTTACCTCTTTAATACACCAAACGCTTCATGAAAGACATCTTCAACTACACTGTCTTAATGCTCAATTTCAAGAGGAAGAGAGAAAAGAATATCGGGGAGGGGACACAGTTCCAAGTTTAGAGGGACAAAATGCTCCCCCCACTCCTTTTGGGGCTTCCCAGGTGATACTAGTGATAAAGAACCCAAAATCTAAGAGATGTGGGTTCAATCCCTGGGTTGGGAGGATTCCCTGGAGGAGGGCATGGCAACCCATTTCAGTATTTTTGCCTGGAGAATCCCAGGACAGAGGATCCTGGCAGGCTACAGTCCATGGGGTCATGAAAAGTCCGATACAACTGAAGCAACTTAACCACTCCTTTTCCTGGGCCAACTAAACTTGTTCTTAGAATTGTATTCCATTAATTCGAAAAGCCTTAAAAAATGGACACTTGGGTCACTGTTAACTCATTTTATTATTGAGTATTTTATGTTTGCAATTGAACTATAAACTCTGTAAGTTCTGTAAGGTAAAAGACCAAGTATTTCTTGCTTATTTTTACATTTCCTAAGATGGGGAAATTAGTAGTTTTCAAAACTTTTTGCTGATTACTAAATTAATACTCAAAAACTGAATCATATCATAACACAGCAAATAACCTCACCGTCTTCTCTACACTGTTAAATTTTTATCTTTTCAACACCATTTAAATTTTTGTCATATGCATGGTTAAAGTTTTATTATAGCTTTTCTTTTAAAAAGGAAATGATATAGATGTACTAAAAACAACTAAAATATACACATTAAGAAATGAATATAGAAACTTTTTAAAAAGGGAAATAAGTTCCTCAATCAAGGGAACTTGTCATGTGACTAGTTCACCCAACTGGATAAAGACCATCTGCCATCTTTGTGGGATAAAAGCACAACGGACTCAGATGCTAGAATATTGGTTGCATAAGACACAGCTCTCTCTGAATGGCTCCCCCCACTCCTACCCGTTTTGGAGTTAATATATAATTTGTGTGCATAGATAATTAAAATCACATACTCTGGGGTAACTAGAAGTTGCTAAATTATAAAAACTGATTAGACATTCAAGAAACAATATGAAAACTGGCTAGCTCATAAGAAAAGTTAAACATACTTTGTTATTTTATCACAAATACAATTTTCAAAATGTAACTCATTTAAAAAGTTGTATTTTCAAAGAGTATCTGATGGAATGGAAAAATGCTCTCAATTATGCTAAATTAAAAAAGCAGGTTCTAATAATCTACACATAATTTTTATAAGAGTACATTTTATATCACATCCCATATACTGTGTCTCAAAGGAAATCTATATACAAAATGCTACCAGTGGCTGACTCTGGTAGGAGAATTACTGATATTTATTTTCTTCTATATACTTTTCATATGTTTTACAACAACAACAATAAAAATACTACACCTAAATCAAGAAAGAAAACCACTTACTCTGTTGGCTCCCCTTCATCAGGTAAGATGTTTCTGGTACACTGAAGTAGATAATTTCGAAGAAATAGACCTCTCAAGGGATGCTGCACACCACGGCACATTTCTACCAAATCTTTCAAAATATCTTTCCTGGACTGAGGAAATGACTTGACGTATACAACTCCAACTGTGATCAACAGATAACTAGAAGAATGAGGCAACATTTGATTAGAAATAAAATACTCAAGAATTTGACTATATTCAAACACAATATATACAAACATGAAATAAACAAGACAGTAAGCAGGTTTTCTCCTATGCAATAAAGAAAATATCATCTAATTTAAAATGTAACTGTTTACAGATACCCTTCCATTTATTTACAATATCACCTTTAAACACATTAGGACTCTTAACTGTCATGATATTAACTTTTCTAGTAGTCAAGAAATTAGAATATGTCCATTTTTTTCTATTTTCAAAGTTCCTCAATAATCTATAATAAATAGTTATTTATACTTCACAGCCTTAAAAAATCACTATCAAAATGTGATTCTTAACCTCAATTCATTAAGAAATTAAATAACTTTAAACCTGCTGATTTTAAAGGATGTAACACAAAGTGGGAAATGCAGATATAAAAGCCCACAGAATCTTAATAACTTACAGCCTTGGGATAATGTTTCCGGCATACTGTACAAGTTCATAGAGATCTGCCACTTTTCTTCCTTTAGCAAATTCATCTGTCAGGTAAACTTCCAAGTAGTGCAGTTCATCAGAAATAGCCATATCTTTTAATTATCATTAAGGATTTAAAGCTAAGTCAACCTAAGAATGTTGACTCTACAACTTGTTGGACTCATTAAATTGGGCAAATTTCTTTTCTTGGTATTGCAGTTTTTTCTTTATTTATTGGGGGCTGGGGCATGCCCCACAGCTTGTGGGATCTTAACTCCTCAACCAGGGATTGAAACTGGACCATGGCAGTGAAAGCCCAGAATTCTAACCACTAAACCACCAGGGAACTCCTATATTGGGCAAATTTCCTAAATGTTAGTCATGTAAGAAAGCATGTTTAAATTAAGTAAAGACAGAACTTCTTCTGGGCTTTCCTGACTTTAAGGGTTTTTAAAGATGTCTGGTAAAGCAAAACAATAAAAATAAGATTGCCTGTGAGACTACTTAAGGGTTTTGAAATGGCAAATCATTGATGTCCTTTACATGTCAGAGTCCAGCCTGACAAAATCTTAGCATTAAAAAACCATTTGCTTAATACTTTCAATACCCTTCATGAGTAGTCTGAAAACTGAAATATAACAACAAGCCACATAAAGAAGTGTAAGCACAAAACAGGGGTTTCTGGTACTCTTCTCAGCACATTTGCATGGAGAAGTACTACTTAAGACAATGAGAAATAATACAACTTCCAAAAAACCTAGGGAACAAGCAAATAAGCCTTATCAAGAAAATAGTATGATCAAAATGTTCTTCAACATTCAAAAGATACAAAGTTCATAGTAGCTCTTTGGTGATAACATAGAAGTCCGCAGTTCACCAAGCATATTAGAAGCATGTTTCAGAGCATCCATAAGCTTGTTTTTGTCCTACAGAAAAACCAAGAGCGTTGGTGAGAATGCTTAATTTAAATAAACATTTAACTTGGCTATACAAATTTTAATCACGGATCTATTACACAGTTTTAAAAGTATACAGCACCTAAATTATTTTAATCACATAAAAATCAAGTTTAATTTCACCTTGCCTTCACTTTACTGAAAAGAGTAAGATAACGTAATTCCTCACCAGGCTGCAAAGCTTAGTAAATCTCATTTATCTAGGACCACAAGCTTTCTGGCAATAACTCAAATCTTTACAGTCCTGGCAACTATTAAACTATAGCTCCATTAATTTATCTTTTACCTGTAAGCAAGAAAACTGGCATACTGATTCTTTTGAAAGAAAGTTACTATTCTGACAATGGCTTGGTCATAGGTTAAACACTCTTCAGAGATGTCTGGAATGACTACTCTTTAAGTATGCTTTTCTCCTCACAATGTCCGTATGCCCCACTTAAGACATAAACATAGACAATTCCTCTAGATACAGAAACACTGTTCATACACAGAGATAGGAGCAAGCAATAGCAAGCTCCATGCCACCCATCTTCTCCACTCCAAGAGTTTTGTTTTTACAAACTGGTTTGCAAGAAAAACAATACAATAGATACAACTGGTTAAAAGAGCATATTATTACTAAGCTTTAGAACTCTAAGACACTTTACAAAGGCAAGATATTATCATCATCATCAATACAGAAATTTATAATTTAAGTACCAGCCTATTTGGTTCCATTTCTTAAATTTTATTCCAGAGAATCTATAGTTTCTACACAGATAATCTACTCTTTCAGAATATGAATAGTTTTTAAAAGCCTTCAAGATAGAGGGGAAAGGCTGAACAATTCAAATTGAAAGCATTTTAAACCAATATTTATTAAGCAACTATTATATGTCAAGTACTCCTCAGGTTTGAGGTACAGAACTGATGAGGCCAGTAGTTCAGGTCAGATATGGAGATAACACAGTGATGCGTAAATAGAAGGCAGGGTCTCCCATCCTCATGGAGCTTACATTCTGGTAGGGAAGACAGACAATTTCAAACCACAAGTATAAAGGTAAATAAATATTTCAACAGGGCTATCTACTGAAACTGCTCCACATAGCGCCTGAGGGAGCTGAAGCTGAATATTAGATTTACCAGAGCAGTAGTGCTAAGGCTTTAGAAAACACAGCCTAACATTCCCAGGAACACGCAGACTACAACTGTGCCTCTCACACTGTCGTCTTACCAGGCATCTCTTCATCTGGAATGACTGGACCTTCACAGCCTGTATGGCTTCATCCAAGAGTTTTTCCTGCTCATCCTGCGGTGACTGCTGTGTTGTAGGCTAAAAAAAATTTTTTTAAATCTCCTATTAATGTGTCATTGGAACTCTCATCAAGCAAATCTGTTATTTTTATAGGTCCAGCCATAGTTTACATTTACAAAGCTTTCACATAAGGCTCATTCCAGTTCTACATCTCAGACTCATTTATCAATTTTTGACAACTGAACAGAGAGCCGTGCCGTTACTGAAGTTAATAGCATAAGACTGTTGAAGGAGAAAACTAATAGATACAGAGAATGTCTTCTCAGAAACTGACTCAACATTCCTGTAGCAGATTGTCTTCAAAGAAATAGAAGGTGGTGGTTTATGGCTGCCTATGCTCTGCTGCTGCTGCTAAGTTGCTTCAGCTGTGTCCGACTCTGTGTGACCCCATAGATGGCAGCCCACCAGGGTCCCCCGTCCCTGGGATTCTCCAGGCAAGAACACTGGAGTGGGTTGCCATTTCCTTCAATGCATGAAAGTAAAAAGTGAAAGTGAAGTCGCTCAGTCGTGTCCGACTCCTAGCAACCCCACAGACTGCAGCCTACCAGGCTCCTCCGTCCATGGGATTTTCCAGGCAAGAGTACTGGAGTGGGGTGCCATTACCTTCTCCTAATACACTCTAAATCCACCTAGAACATAACCAATCTGTGGTGGTGAAGTAGTCTAACCCAAATCTCTAAAAGCTTCCTTTTTTCCTAAACTACCTTTCATCTGCATCTTAGTCTATTCTTAGGAAGACCAAGGAACTAGTTTACGAGAACACATATCCTCTTAGGCAATATATAATGAGGGACTAAACAGCTTAGAAATGAAATAGCTAAAACTGTTGACAGTGACTTGTAGTAGAACACCACAGAGAGTACACTCCCTCAAGGATCTACCGTATCATTTCAAATACAGACAGCTACAGTTATAATGGACAAAATACATCCGTACAGTCTTCTTTTTGCCATCAGAAAAATCTGCTTGCAAAATGAATTAGATCTACCTGTGAACAGAATTAACCACTCCATCCTTGTGTTGAATAAACACTGTGTTTACACCTCTGCTACAGCAGGCGTTACATTATAACTATAAATGATGGCTATTTTCACATCCTTGGAACCCAACACATTGCCAGACACGTAATGGATGCTTCATAAATGTTCACTGTCTGAATGAGTAAGCTGGTTTTAGATTATGTTTTTAATAAAAAGCAACTAAAGAATCAACAGATGAATGGATAAACAAATTATGTTATATACATATAAGGAATATTACTCAATCATAAGGAGTGAAGTATTGATAGATGCTCTGTGAACTACAAAAAGGTTATTTAAGTAAAAGAAATCAGACATGGAAGACCACACACTGTGTGACTCCACTGATATGAAATTAAGGCATAGCTCAGAGATACTGCACGTTCAGTTCCAGACCACAGCAGAAAAGCAATATTGCAATAAACTGAGTCACATCAATTTTTCAGTTTCATATGTTTACACTGTACTGTAGTCTATTAATTAAGTCTGCAACAGCATTATGTCTAAGTAAATAATATATATACCTTAATTTAAAAATAATTTATTGCTAAAAACTAACCATCATCTGAACCTTCAGCAAATTTTTGCTGGTGCAGGGTCTCACTTTGATGTTGATGGCTGCTGAGTAATTAGGATGGTGGTTGCTGAAGGTCATGGAGGCTGTGTTAATTTCTTAAAATAAGACAATAATAAAGTCTGCCTCATGGACTGGCTCTTTCTTTCACGAACGATTTCTCTGTAGCATGTGATAGTCTGATACCATTTTACCCATGGTTCCGTTCAGTTGTTCAGTCGTTTCCGACTCTTTGCGACCACATGAATCGCAGCACGCCAGGCTCCCTGTCCATCACCAACTCCCGGAGTTCACCCAAACTGATGTCCATCGAGTCGGTGATGCCATCCAGCCATCTCATCCTCTGTCGTCCCCTTCTCCTCCTGCCCCCAATCCCTCCCAGCATCAGAGTCTTTTCCAATGCGTCAACTCTTCGCATGAGGTGGCCAAAGTACTGGAGTTTCAACTTTAGCATCATTCCTTCCAAAGAGAACTTCCCAAACTGGAGTCAGTTCTCTCAAACCCTGTGTGCTCAGTAGCTCAGTCATGTCCAACTTGTTGGACTGTCACCTGTCGGGCTCCTCTGTCCATGGGATTCTCCAGGCAAGAATACTGGAGTGGGTTGCCATTTCCTGCTCCAGGGGGTCTTCCTGATCCAGGGATCAAACTTGCCTCTCCTGCATCTCCTACACTGGCAGGTGGATTCTTTACCACTGTGCCACCCGGGAAGCCCCTCAAACTGCCCTGCTGTATTCACTAAGTTTACATAACATTCTGAATCCTGCACTGCCATTTTCAACAGTCTTCACAACATCTTCACTGGGGTGGAGTTCATTTCAAGAAACCACTTTCTTTACTCCTTCATACAAAGCAACTCTTCATCTGTTAAAGTTAGATCAGAAGACTTCACAATTCAGTCACATCTTTAGGCTCCACTTCTGATTCTAGTTCTCTTGTTATTTCCACCACATCTTCAGTTACTTCCTCCACTGAAGTCTTCAACCAACCAAGGTCATCCATGAGGACTGGAATCCACTTCTTCCAAATTCCTGTGTATGTTGATTTTTTTGACCTCTTCCCTTCAATCACAAACGTTCTTAATAGCTTCTAGAATGGTGAATCCTTTCCAGAAGTTTTTCAATTTGCCCAGATTCATCAAAGGAATTATTATCTGCGGCAGCTACAGCCTTTTGAAATCTTTTTATTTGGCTACACTGGGTTTTAGTTGCAACACGTGGGATCTTCAATCTCTGTTGCAGATGCAGGATCTTTAGCTGTGGCCATGTGAACTCTTAGTTGTGGCATGTGAGATTTAGGTGAGATTTAGTTCCCTGACCAGGGATGGAACTGGGCGCCCTCATTGGGAACGCCGAGTCTTAGCCACTGGACCACCAGAGAAATCCCTGAGAGGTATTTCTTAAATAATAAGACTTGAAATTCAAAATAACTCCTTGATCTGTGGGCGACACAATGGATGTTGTGTTAGCTAGCAGGAAAACAATATTCATCTCACTGTATGTCTCCATTAGAACTCTTGGGTGTTAGGTATGTAATCAATGATTATTAATATTTCGAAAGCAATCCTTTCTTTTCTGAGCAACAGGTCTCAACAGTGAGCTTAAAACATTCAGTGAACGATGTTGGAAACAGATGTGCTGTCATCCGGGCTTTGTTTTTCCATTTATGGGCACAGGCCCTACTTCATAAGGACCCTAGGATTTTAGGAATAGTAAACGAATACTGGCTTCAACTTAAAGTCATCAGCTGCACTAGCCCCTAACTCAGCCTATTCCTGAAGCCAGACATTGACTTCTCTCCGGCTGTGAAAGTCCTAGATGGTATTGTCTTCCAATAGAAGGCTGTTTTGTCTACAAGGAAAATCCTTGTTTAGTGTAGCCACCGTTATCAATTATCTTATCCAGATCTGCTAGGTAACTCGCTACGGCATCTACATCAGCATTTGCAGCTTCACCTTGCATTCTTATGGTATGAAGATGGCTTCTTTACATATACCTTATGAACCAACTTCTGCTAACTTCAAACTTTTCTTATGCAACTTTCTTACCTCTCTCAGCCTTCACGGAACTGGAGAGGGCCTTGCTCTGAATCAGGCTTTGGCTAAAGGAAATGTGACGGCTGGTTTGATCATCTATCCAGACCGCTAAAACTTTCTCCATATCAACCATAACGCAGTTTCACCTTCTTCTCATTCATGTGTTCACTGGAGTAGCACTTTTAATTTCCTTCAGTAACTTTTCCTTTACATTTACAACCTGGCTAACTGTTTGGTACAGGAGGCTAAGCTTTGGACATGTCTTCCTCACTGAGCTTAATCATTTCTAGCTTTTGATTTCACTTGAACTCTTTCAACTCTTCCTTTCATTTGAACACTTAAGAGACTATTGTAAGGCAATTAATTGGCTTAATTTCAATACTGTTGTATCTCGGGGAATTGGGAGGCTCAAGTAAAGGGAGAGTAATGGAGAAGAGCTCGTCAGGGGGCAGTGAGAATATACACACTTATCAATTAAGTTTGCAGACTTATCTAAGTACAGTTTGTGTCACCTCAAAACAATCACAACTGATCACCATAACAAATATGATAATGAAAAAGTATGAAATACTGTGAGAATTACCAAAATGTGACACAAAAACACCAAGTGAGCAAATGCTGTTAGAAAAATGGCACCAAAAAGACTTGCTAGATGCAGGATTGCCACAAATTTTCAATTTGGAAAAAAAAAAAAAAATGCAGTAAAGCAAAGCACAATAAAATGAGGTATATTTGCATCCAGAATAGGAAAAGCATCCATAGAAACAGAAAGCAGACTGGTGGTTAGCAGGAGGGACAGTGGATGAGTAACTGCTTAAAGAGTACAGGGTTTCCGTTTTGGGTGGTAAAAATGTTTTGAAACTGAGTTTCCCTAGGGCATACTTCTTCATAAGCATAAATAAATATCAAAGAAAAAGTTCAGTATCTTTTATACTGAACACTAACTCACACAACAAAACTAATAGTGTAAAATGTTGACAAGGAGCATGTGCATTTAAGGATTCTGACTTACATGAAATTCACTATTCATCACGGGCTAGTTCTCTGAGACCAAGCAACGGTTTGGGTTTTTTGGCTCCTTATCTCTGGATGCAATAGATTTAACAATTATTAGAATCAATGGATTTCACTAGGTTCAGAAGGCCAGCAGAAATTTTTATTGTGATAAAACATACATATTAGAAACATGTATGTTAGAAAATTTTTATTGTGGCAAAACATACACAATGTAAAATTTGCCATTTTAATCATTTTTAAGAGTGCAGTTCAGCAGCATTAAGTACATTCACACTGTTGTACAGCCACTGCCACCATCCATCTCCAGAACTTTTTCACCTTTCCAAAAGTAAACTCTGTGAGCAATAAACAGTAACTTCCCATCCCCCACTCCCACCCTAGGCAACTACCACTTTCTTTGTCTAAGAGCTTGACTTCTCTGCTAAGTCGCTTCAGTCGTATGCGACTCTGTGCAACCCCATAGATGGCAGCCCACCAGGCTCCCCCGTCCCTGGGATTCTCCAGGCAAGAACACTGGAGTGGGTTGCCATTTCCTTCTCCAATGCATGAAAGTGAAAAGTGAAAGGGAAGTCGCTCAGTCGTGTCTGACTCTTTGCGGCCCCATGGACTGCAGCCTACCAGGCTCCTCCGTCCATGGGCTTTTCCAGGCAAGAGTACTGGAGTGGGGTGCCATCGCCTTCTCCAAGACCTCATATAAGTGGGAATTATACAACATCCATTCTTTTGTGTCTGGTTTATTGCACTTGGCATAATATCTTCAAGGTTCATCCATGTTGTAGCATATGTCAAAATGTCCTTTTTAAAAACTTTACTTTATTTATTTATGGCTGCACTTGGTCTTCATTGCTTTCAGTGGGCTTTCTCTAGTTGTGGCAAATGGGGGCTACTCTCTACTTGTGGTACTTCTCTCTTACTGCGGACTACGGGTTCTAGGGCTCTCGGCTTAGCTGCCCAGTGGCATGTGGAAGATGTGGCAATCTTCCCAGACCAGGGATCGAACCTGTGTCCCCTGAATTGGCAGGCAAATTCGTAACCACTAGATCACCAAGGAGATCCAAAATTTCCTTCTTTTTGAGGCTAAATAATATTCCATTGTGTGTATATACCATTTTGTTTATCCATTCATCTGCTGATGGATATTTGAGTATAGTACTACCTTTTGGTAGAAAGTGAAGAGGAACTAAAAAGCCTCTTGATGAAAGCGAAAGTGGAGAGTGAAAAAGTTGGCTTAAAGCTCAACATTCAGAAAACGAAGATCATGGCATCTGGTCCCACCACTTCATGGAAAATAGATGGGGAAACAGTGGAAACAGTGTCAGACTTTATTTTTTTGGGCTCCAAGATCACTGCAGATGGTGACTTCAGCCATGAAATTAAAAAGACGCTTACTCCTTGGAAGGAAAGTTATGTCCAACCTAGATAGCATATTGAAAAGCAGAGACATTACTTTGCCAACAAAGGTCGGTCTAGTCAAGGCTATGGTTTTCCAGTGGTCATGTATGGATGTGAGAGTTGGACTGTGAAGAAGGCTGAGTGCTGAAGAATTGATGCTTTTGAACTGTGGTGTTGGCGAAGACTCTTGAGAGTCCCTTGGACTGCAAGGAGATCCAACCAGTCCATTCTGAAGGAGATCAGCCCTGGAATTTCTTTGGAAGGACTGATGCTAAAGCTGAAACTCCAGGAGTTTGGCCACCTCATGCGAAGAGTTGACTCCTTGGAAAAGACTCTGATGCTGGGAGGGATTGGGGGCAGGAGGAAAAGGGGATGACAGAGGATGAGATGGCTGGATGGCATCACTGACTCGATGGACGTGAGTCTGAGCGAACTCTGGGAGTTGGTGATGGACAAGGAGGCCTGGCGTGCTGCGATTCACGGGGTCGCAAAGAGTCGGACACGATTGAGCGACTGAACTGAACTGAACTACCTTTTGGCTACTGTGTATAATTATATGGCAAATAAAAGTGTGGTTATAAAAAGGCTGGGTTCATGCTCAGTCTCTAAATCATGTCCAATTCTTTGCAATCCTATGGACTGTAGTCCCCCTGGCTCCTCTGTCCATGGGATTCTCCAGGCAAGAATACTGGAGTGGGTTGCTATTTCCTTCTCCAGGGGATCTTCCCAATTCAGGGAGCGAACCCAAACACAGGTTCTGCATTGTGTCTCCTGCATTGGCAGGTGGATTCTTTATCACTGAGCCATCTAGGAAGGCCTATAAACAGATTTCAAACGATTCAAAAATATTTGTATAGAATTGACTAGACTCAGTAATCTGTAAGCCAATTAGCAAATTTTTTCTATTTTGTACCAACTGGGTTTAAAATTAATAGAGAAGTATATATACAAAATGTAGAAAATAAAGAGATAAAGCTATAATAAATAAATGTACTTTTACATATTACTTGTAAGACAATGCAGCTGGCTATTCTAAAGGAACACCTAGATGCCCTTCCTGCCAAGTATGGGACTGAACAAGTCAGTTTAACATGAACACGATTTCACTATACACAAATTAGGTAACCAATGACCCCTCACTCATAAAAGTCATTTACAAATGACTCTGTACATAGCAGTTATATATATCAGAGAAAAATGGAAACACTAGAGTCAAGATCAAATTAACATTTGTGATTAGGCCCCTTTTACCCCACACATTCAAGCCAAATAGCCCTCACAAGTCTACAGTTAAAAGGTGCAAAGAAAACAAAGGTCACTATGAACATATCACTTATAAAACTAGTTCCAATTCAAACAATGTGCTTTCATTTCCTCTTGCAGCAAACAAGGATAATAGAAATACTTGTATCATTGTTATGAGTAATAAAGTGAAATGACACCAATAAAGCTTGAAAATTGCTTAGCAGTTAGTAATAAGCAATCCACCTAAGTGTTCTCATCATTATTATATTTCCCATAGATACCAGCAATTATCTACAACCATCCTAGAGACTTGTCGATCTCTCCACTCATATAGATGTTTTCAAGATAGATGTAATCAAACAATGCAATGTTAATCAACTATAAAATGAAAATAACACATCTCACAACGATACAGAATTTCATTATGTTAATGAAAACACTATGTTTAAAATGACGGTAAGACACAAAATAGCAATTGAAGTAGGGATGGGAACATCCAAACATGTATTTTAACACCAGCATCTCCAATTTCATTTACCAATAAATTTCCCCAGGAACCCTATGATGGCACACACCAGGACTGTTTACTTCCCCCAGCTTTATCTACTAGCAATACACATTCTTCTCCACCTAGAAAATTCCTACTCACTGTCCTCAGAATCTCAGTTCACATGTTACTTCCTGTAATCTTTCCCATACCCCCCTGAACGTTCTCTCCTTTCATGGCCCCACAGCACTGAACTGACGGACTGTCCTCAGTACTCAGGCTGTACTACATTAAGTTCCGTAAGCATGTCTTCTGCTAGACTCTTAAGTTCTTTGAAAGCACGGGCTATGTTTTCAGTGTCCAGCACAGTGCATGACATAAAAGACACACAAGATGCATGATAAATTGAACTGAATCCTAGATTTTAGAACTGGGAAGGGCCAAAAAAAGAACATTTATTTTCAGACGCAAAAAGGAGACTCAAAGAAGAATGAGTGACTTGCCCAAGTCACAGAGACAGTGGTTGTGACAAGACTACCACTGAAGTTTTCTTTCCCAGTAAAATTCGTGAGGACAGTACAGGGTGTCTCCTTCACTGTTCCAAACTGGTTCCTCATGCACAGAACGGGGATATACAAGAGATCCTCAAGTAGGTGCTTTTCTATTACAAACACTATAAATGTCAATCCATAAATGTTGAGAAACAGACAAATGCTAGTTTAATTTTTGCACCATTCTTATATCAATTCCCAAATAAGAATTCAGAGAAATAAGCAGAATCACCTCGTACAGCATCATATTATATGAAAGCAATGTATGTCAAACATTTTGCTTTTTGGCATTAGCGCATTTAAACCGAAGCCTGTTTCCAGGCTTACAGGTTTTGAGAAGCCTGTCTACACAAACTGAATAGTGAGATAACTAAAACTGATACTGTACACCAACATGCAAAAACATTATTTATACAGTACAGGCTATGTCAAACGCTAATAAAATGCAAGTGACAACTTGCCTTTGGGGAAACTAGACACAAGGATTCACATTTTGAGGAAGTTCAAGTTCACCAACCAACAGCTACACCACGATTTGCTGCCAGCATGGAGAAGCGCTAAGGAGAATGCCTACTTCCAATATGTAAAAGACCTGGATTTTATCAATGGGGAAGTCAGTAAAAGAGCCAGGGCGCCCAATGAACAAATGTTAAAGGAAACAAGCAGTCTCTTTTTTGTCTCTCAGAATTAATGGATATCAGATAGTATGAGTCCTTCCAGGAAATTCACCTAAGCCAGTCCCTAGAATTCTCTGACACACACTGCAATCTAAGAGGCCTATGAGGCTAAAAAAGGCCCGGGCACTATTAAGGACCCTCCAGAAGGTATTTCTTGCACAAGAAAGGGACACGAAAGCACTACCAGGCACAAAGGTGGAACCGTCAGCAAGGGAGCAGCCTTTGGGCGGGTCCCAACGCCACCTCTGAGCCTCAGGCCCTCCGTACGCCCCCGTTCCAGCCAGACGCCCAGACCCAGCACTAGAGATCCCCTCAAGGCGGGGCAGTGGCCAACTCCACTCAGAGGGCTCGCAGGCCCTTACTGACTCTCAGAGCTACGGAGCGAATACACCCCCTCAAAGAGCAACGGCCATGGCCAGGCGCCGCCGCGCCCCCGATCCCGGATCGGCCCGCCTGCGGCCTTCCCCGGCCTGTCCCCCAACCCGCAGGCCAAGCCTGGCTGGTATTAGCCCCGACCCGGCTGCTGGGCCCCGACTCCGCCTGCACGGTTCCAAACGGTGGGAGCGAGCAGTGGCTGGGAAAAGGGTCAGCCCGGGGCCCGACGCCCCTCAGCACTCACCATGGCGACTCCTCTAAGCCTGCAGCGAGAAGCACCCACCCCGCGCGGAGCCTCCCGCGGTCAGGTGACTCTGCGGCCCCTCCAAGCCCCGCCCCCTCTAGCTCCGCCTTCGGACCCAGCAGACTGCTCCTCGATTGGTCCCCTAACTCCCGCGTATTTATTGGTCCCTGTCACTTCACGGTGGACTGACGGACCTAGGCGCCAGCCAATCTCTCCACAGTGTGTGAGAGGGCGGGGCAGTGCGGAGTAGCGGGGAAGCTCTCGGCGGCAGGAAGGGGCAGCCGGAGAGAAAGGCAGTGTTACAGTCTCTCTAAAAGGGAGAAATGGAATGAGTGGGAGCTACCCCCGCACATTCACTTTTTGCCTTGACGTGTGTACTCGCAGCGCGCACGCGCAGAAGGATGGCCAGGATTGGTTTGCAGGGCAGCCGTAACTTCTAGTCCCAACCAATCCAGATGCATCGGTGGGGGGTGGGGGGAGGGGCGGCCCAGCCTTAACTGGCGAGCACAGCGTCTGTGCGCGGGTTTCGTCTGGGCTCAGCTGTGGGTGTCGTCCTAGTCCGCGCCATGGAGTCTGGTCTGATTAGGCGTTTAGCCCCGCGCCTGGGCATCGCCGAGCAGGAGGTGCTGAGGTGAGTCAGGCTGCGCACGCCCCAGTAGCCCTGCGCCCTCCTCAAATGGGGCCCCATGCTTTTCCCGCGCAAGGCATGATTTAGGCCCTATGTCAAGAAAATCCTACCGGCAATAGGCTCTGTGAGCGGGCCGGAGGGGCGAGGGGCCCCTGGGACCAGCTAGCACTGTGAGATGCACGGTGGTGGGAAAAGGAGAGAGGCGGAGAACTTGGGTCGTTTCCCTGAAACTTAATGAGAGTGCGTTTACGGCAGAGGCAGATGGGATACAGACCCCAAGGAGGGCAGTGTCTGGTGGCCACGACAGGCGGGAAACGAAATAGGATGGGTGTGCAGAGCCGCCGCGGGTGGGGCGGAGCGCGGCCTGTGCCTGCTTTTAATTTAAACAAACAAACAAAAAACTTTCCAGAAAGCCTCGAAGGGGTTGCTGTTTGCGCTGAGACTCGATTGATAGAAGCTGCCAGCCACAGCAAGATGTGGGAAGAGGGCCCAAGCTGGCACAGCAAACTGTACAAAAGCCCGGAGATGGGAAGGGCCTTTGCAAGATCCAGGGTTAGAAATAAAGTATTTCTAAATACTTTAAGCTCTGGAGTGCAGGACTTAACTCTGGAGGGCAGGGCTAGGTCGGGTGCCTGGGCTATGGATTAGTTGAGGGAAGGGAAGGAGCACTTCTTAAAAGACAGGAAGTATGGCCTTCTGCACTCTTAATCATTTGGAACAGTGGTTCTCAAAGTGTAGTCCCTGGACCAGCAGCATCAATATTTTCTTGTCACTTGGTAGAAATGCACATTCTTGGGCCCCACTCTAGACCTACCGATCAGAAACTTGGGGCTTGTTTTCACATGCTCCAAGGTGACTGTCATGTACAGTAAAGTTTGAGAACCACTGATTTAAAGGAAGGAGGAACCCTGGTCTCACCTGCCTGCCTCTGTCTGTCATAGTTCATGCTTGTTCCAGTAATGGAAGGCTGAAAGAAGGGTTGGCCTTTTTTGGAGGATTTCAAGAACTTAATTCTTCCTGAAAGGATTGGAGCACAGTGATGTTTGGAGTCAGGGGGTTTGTTCTGTCTTGTAGAACCCTGTCCTCTCTCAAAGGATGTGAGTTTCATTCCCAGCCCCAAATAAACGTGCATAAGAGTTAGGGTCAGAATGAAGTCCACCAGGCTGAATTTATTGCTTACCAAAGTATTGGGCAAACTTCTGAAAAAGATAAAGTTTTAGTGGATGTGTTGCTCAGGAAAGCGGAGGAGTACTTGCGACTGTCGCATGTGAAGTGTGTTGGCCTGTCTGCACGAACCACAGAAACCAGCAATGCAGTCATGTGCCTGGACCTTGCAGCTTCCTGCATGAAGTGCCCCTTGGACAGAGTAAGTAGGTCCCAAATGTCTGAATTATCTGGTGTGGCACTGAAGTCTAATCATATGTTTTCATCTCTGGTTGTACTAGCCCCTGTCACTGTTTTAGGATTTTCATCTAGAATATGTTATTCTAGATGAAGTTTAGAACCATTTTGAAAAGTTGGAGAAAAAAACTTTTTTGCAACGATCTCTTTACTACGTACTTTCCCTGAGCACTTCTTTCCTTATTCACACCCATCTATCAAATTGCCACTAGCATCCTCCTCCTAAATCACGTACTTTAAAACCACTGTATTATTTTGCTTCCAATGTCACAGTGGTTGAGAGCCAAGCTATGGCAAGACTCACATGCTAAGACCAGATCTCAGCACCACCAGTTACTAGTTCTGTGAGTCTCTTGTTTCCTCATCTATCAAGTGGGATAAGAGGTATCCATTTCACTGGATAATTGTAAGGAAGAAACACAATGTACTATATGTAGCACTCTTAACACAGTGCCTGTCACATAATGCTACACTGATAAAATGGTGGCATTGTAAACACCATTGGCTTCCAATGGGTTGGCTCCCCATTACCATCAAACTCTCCAGCCTCTCTTGATCCCTGCTAACCTCAAGCTACAGTATCCACTTAACAGACCATGCACCTTAATGACTGGCTTTGTAAATGCACTGCCTTTTTTTTTAAACCTGGGATGCTCTTCTAGCAGGCTCCTGTTTGTCTTACAATGACCTCACTTTGCTGTCACATTTCATTAAGCTTTTCTTCCCCAGGCAGAGTCGGTGTCCCTCAGTTGTTGTCCCTCCTATTTCTCTCCCAGTCTCTGTCTCCTATCCCTTTTGCACACACTCACCCTCTCCATGCCTCCACGCCACTACTTCCCTCCTTCGTTTTTCCAATGGATTACAAATTGGCACCTTTGTTAAAATAAGTAACCATATATACATCTTCTATGTTTTTTAATTCGTGGACTTCCCACGTGGCACTCACTAGTGGTAAAGAATCCACCTGCCAATGCAGGGCACACAAGAGACACGGGTTCTCTCCCTGGGTTGGGAAGATTCCCTGGAGTAGAAAATGGTACCCCAGTCCAGTATTCTTGCCTGGAAAATTTCATGGGCAGAGGAACCTGGCAGTCCATGGACCTGGTTACAGTCCATGAGACCTCAAAGAGTCAGACACAACTGAGCGCCCACACACGCATGCATGCACACACACACACTTTTTAGTTCACAGCTCGGCATTGGTAGCGCTATGTTGTATTTTAAATCATCTGCACACACATGTGACATGACTGCCTTTCTATAGGTATGAGCTTATTGCAAGCAGTAGTTAACTTGCCTGACATGGTTACTGATTTTTGAGTAAATGAAGCTAAACCTTTAGGTAGAGTGACTTGCCACAGAAATAATTAATTTTGAAAAGCTGACTTATTAAACAAGTGTTAAAGGTACTGATATAGAGCACTTATGATTTTTATGATTCTTTTTCCTTTCAAAGGCTTACTTAATTAAACTTTCTGGCTTGAACAAGAAGATGTATCAGAGTTGTCTTAAATCTTTTGAGTGTTTATTGGGCCTGAACTCAAATATTGGAATAAGAGACCTAGCAGTACAGTTTAGCTGCACAGAAGCAGTGAACT
Organism: Bubalus bubalis; assembly: GCF_019923935.1. Classification (NCBI taxonomy): domain Eukaryota; kingdom Metazoa; phylum Chordata; class Mammalia; order Artiodactyla; family Bovidae; genus Bubalus; species Bubalus bubalis. Next base: position 14,672,656 of record NC_059174.1, read on the forward strand.
TGGCTTCAAAGATACTGCAAAGGTATGAGGCATATAATTAAAACTCAGTACTGATACATAAAGTGAAAGTATCCAATGTCCTGGTAATTTTCAGTTTAAAAAATAATGCTGAAGTGACAGAATGTATTTCTTTTACATTTAAAGTGACACATTTATGAGCTTGTATTTGCATTTTCAGCCCCTTTGAAACAATATTTTCTAACAAATAACTCTGTGAACACTGCTTTTACTTAGCTATGAGTCCAGTCTTCCACAAACACAGCAAGTGGATCTTGACTTATCCAGGCCGCTTTTCACCACTGCTGCCCTGCTCTCAGCTTGCAAGTAAGTGTTCCTTTTACCATTCAGGAAAGTCTATAATTTATAAGTAAATTTCTCATTCCCAAAGAATACTTCTAATTTAGTTGATTTCAACTCAAAGCATATTTTCCTAAATAACAATAGTGGCCAAGTGACCCGAGTCTCAGTTTATCCCATAACAGATCTGACAGCTAGGAATTAGTGTTGCCCGAAGGCTACTTGCCAATGTATATAAGCTGGGTAATCTGATTTCAGAGTCTGCCTTTTATAAATCATGAAATCTGTCATTAAAATAGCATTTAGTTGTGATTTTCCAGTCACATTTTTGAAGTATTGATTACAACTCTTTTTCAAGTAATTTATAAAACAATTCAGTAATAAATTCTTAATTTGAATCTTTGGGGTTATCTATATGTATACTGACTGAAATGTTACCCTGAAAATATTGGTAATTGCTATCTTCATCTAAAGTTGTCTTGTTTTATCTTGCTAGAAAACTCCTCAGAAAACAAAATTAGTTGGCTGGTAGACAATAGGTTTTTTACTGCAGAGAAGGCAATGGCACCCCACTCCAGTACTCCAGTACTCTTGCCTGGAAAATCCCATGGACGGATGGGTTTGGCTCCATTAGCTACTATTAGTGATTAATTGGCCTTAATAGAAAATGCCCTTTAATTCAATAAAACTATATGGAAGGAACATGGCTATTATAGAAAACAGTATGGACAGCCTTACTTTTGAAACCAGGTTTCACTGAGCAAAAAAAGATTCAAATAGGTCTGTTATCTGAAATAAGAAGCTTATTTTGTGTTTTTCATTAGTGGTTGTTGTGAATTGTTATTAGGGAGGAAGTTTTTGGAGGTGAGAGTGATTTATATTCTTGTAGTAGCATAAACATAAGCATCTTGTGTTAAAGTGAATTAAATATTTTAACATGCTGTAATTGACACTCAGCAAATTAGTTAATATCTGAGATTTACTAGAAAGAGTTCTATAAGGCATGAAGCACTACAGTAGATGTCTTTCATGTGTCCTGTTTGTTACATAACAGATAACGTATATATTTTAATTCTCACAGTACAATGAATAACTAAATACATAGCTTTAAAAGGTAAGTTTACATGATTTTTAGCTAATGATATGTGTGTGAAGTAAAGGGAAAATTAAACAGTTGGGAGCTCTTCATAAAGCCTGAGTGGAAAGGAAATAAGTTGATAACTGGTTGGCCAAAAAAGATAACAGTACTGATCTTAAGAACAGCAATTTATCAAATTCTTTTGTAGGATTCTAAAGCTAAAGGTGGACAGAAATAAAATGGCAGCCACATCTGGAGTAAAAAAGGCCATATTTGATCGACTCTGTAAACAGTTAGAAAAGATTGGGCAGCAGATCGACAGTGAGTAATTCATTCCGTGTTTCAAGAATGTGTCACTTGAAAATGTAAACCTGCTGGTAAAAGTTAAATATTTTCAAACTTGCAAACTAGCTCCTTTCTATTTACTATAGATGAGATCAATTTTTAGTAAGAAAATTACTGTTTATTTTCAGTAACAAAACTAGTTTGTTTTCAAATAAATAGCTTAATAATTAAAAACAACAATAAATGCTGTAATTCTGTAAATTCATGCTTAGAGAGTAGATTCTCCCTTTTGAAGTCTGACAAGAAAAGCCAAAGAAAAGAGAAGGCAAGATAATTTCCCTTCTCCTTATCCTAGTATTTGGCCATTTGCAATATCTAATTTATATTTCTGATCCAAAATACACCCCAAAACTGAAATTAAAAATAGGAGAAAAGTGAACTCAGATGATATATATATATATATATATATATATATATATATAAAAAATACATATATATATATATTTGTTTGTTTGTTTGTTTTTTTCCCCCTAAAGGAGAAGCTGGAGATTCAGTTACTCCACCACAGAAGAAAAAGAAGACAGTGATTGAACCTTCAGCAAAGGGTGAGGCATGTTAATACTAGATGAAAATTGAAATTTGTACAACAGGATTAGTGTACAATGGATTTAATGCAGTGAATAGCCCTTTGCTGCTGTACCAGCTTGCCTTAACAAGAGTCAGAGTCTACATTTGCAGCAACATGGATGGACCTAGAAATTATCATACTAAACAAAATAAGTCAGAGAAAGACAAATACCAATGATATCCCTTATAGATGGAGTCTAAAATATGACACAAATGAATTTATTTATGAAACAGACAGACTCACAGACACAGAGAACAGACTTGTGGTTGCCAAGGGGAAAGGGGTGCAGGAGAGGGTTGGATTGGGAGTTTGTGACTATCAGATGCAAACTATATATAAAGGATGGATAAACAACAAGGTCCTAATGTATAGCAGGTGTAGCAGGGAACTATATTCAGTGTCCTGTGATAAACCATAATGGAAAAGAATGTGGAAAAGTGTATGTATATATATGTGTGTGTGTGTGTGTAACTGAATCACTTCGTTGTACACCAGAAACTGTCACAACATTGTAAATCAACTATACTTCATTTAAAAATAAAGAGTGAGATTTTAGCTAAATCCTGTCAGTTAATCATTGATAATACCAGTTTTCCAAGCAGTAGTTTACACAAGTACTGTGTGATTAAGACTATATCTGATGGCCAATAAACACATGAAAAGATGCTCAATGTCACTATTAGAAGAAAGAAAGTGTTAGTTGCTCAGTTGGGTCCAATTCTGTTTGACCCCATGGACTGTAGCCCACCAGGCTCCTCTGTCCATGGGATTCTCCAGGCAAGAATACTGGAGTGAGTTGCCATTTCCTCCTCCAGGGGATCTTCCCAACCCAGGGATCGAAGCCAGGTCTCCCACTTTGTAGGCAGATTCTTTACCATCTGAGCCACCAGGGAATCAAAACTTCAATGAGGTATCACCTCCTGCTAGTCAGAATGGCCATCATCAAAAAATCTACAAACAATAAATGGTAGAGTTGGCGTGGAGAAAAGGGAACCCTTCTACACTGTTGGGGATGTAAACTGATAACAACCATTATGGAGAATAGTATGGCGATTCCTTAAAAAGCTAGGAATAAATCTACCACATGACCCAGCAGCCCCACTACTGGGCATATACCCTGAGAAAACCATCATTGAAAAAGGCACATGTACCCCAGTGTTCATAGCAGCGTTGTTTACAATAGCTAGGACAGGGAAGCAACTTAGATGTCCTTCGACAGATGAATAAAGATGTGGTGTAAAAAAAAACCAAAAAACAAAAAAGATGTGGGGGGGTGTGTGTGTGTATATACACACACACACACATATATACATACAATGGAATATTACTCAGCCATAAAAAAGAACACATCTGAGTCACTTGTGAGGTGGATGAACCTAGAGCCTGTTATACAGAGTGAAGTAAGTCAGAGAAAAACAAATATAGTATCAGTTCAGTCACTCAGTCATGTCTGACTCTGTGACCCCATGGACTGCAGCACACCAGGCTTCCCTGTCCATCACCAACTCCTGGAGCTTACTCAAATTCAAGTCCATCGAGTTGGTGATGCCATTTTAAAGCAGATATATGGAATCTAGAAATATGATATTGATGAGCCTTGCAGAGAAGGATTGGAGACACAGATGTAGAGAACACAGTCAGGGAGGGAGAGAGTAGGACGAATGGAGAAAGTAACATCAACATATATACACTATCAGGTGTAAGATGGGTAGCTGGTAAGAAGTTGTGTAGCATAGGAAGCCCGGTCTGGTGTTTTGTGATGACCTGGAGGGATGGGATGTGGGGAGGGGAGGGAATGGATGTATAATTATGACTGATTTGCGTTGTTGTATGGCAGAAATCGACACAACACTGTAATTTTTCTTAATATTTAAATTTAAAAAATAGAAGAAAAAGAATACATCTGAAGACAAACTGTTTAGGTTCAAATCCTGCTTTATCACCTACTGACTGTGCAGTTTTAGGAAAGTGACAATTTCTGTCAATGTCAATTTCCTAATCTATAAAATATGATTAATGTTAGCACCTGTTTGATAGAATTGTGGTGAAGACTGAATGAGATAATACAATTCAAGTGCTCGGTTCAAGGTTTGATAAATGTTAACTATCATCAAGAAGTCTTGAAGTGCTTGGAGTATAAGGGAGAGTGAAAAACCGATGTGTTAAGTTCTGTTTCCAGTTTTCATTTTGGTATCTTATTCCTTGTTGTTACCTTAATTAAGATAGACATTTTAAAGTGAATAAGCTCACTTCTTTCTTTTTGTTTTTTTGTGTTTTTTTTTTTTTAATTTTATTTTATTTTTAAACTTTACATAATTGTATTAGTTTTGCCAAATATCAAAATGAATCCGCCACAGGTATACATGTGTTCCCCATCCTGAACCCTCCTCCCTCCTCCCTCCCCATTCCATCCCTCTGGGTCGTCTTATAACATAAGGATTTTGAAACATTAAAAAAATTTTTTTTCTCTCATAGAAATAGAGAATGTAGTAGAGACCCTACATAAACCGCAAAAAGATGAAGATCTGACACAAGATTATGAAGAATGGAAAAGGAACATTTTGGAAAATGCTGCCAGAGCACAGAAGGCTGCAACACAGTGATTTCAGCTTCCAGACGAACTTGTTCTGCAAACCAGCAGTGCATCTGCCACCTCAAGGGAAATGTGAGGACTTTGGAAATTTGTGTAAACTTTTAAAACAAAGATCCTATTCTTAACGGCAAAGAAGCCAGCCTTGGGGCTGAGCAGGATGGCTCTGATAGTGGGCAGCAAATTCATTAGATCAACCACAGTGCCTGGTTGACTCAGCCTTGGCTCCCCACAGGTCTGAACTCTGCAAAATGTAATTGAAGCCATTTTGCTTTTTTGTTTTGTTTTAAGCAAAAGACAGTCTTCTGCCCTATCCATAATATGAAATTCAGGCTGAATGGAGTCTAAAGATTTTACTTAAGTTTTTGTGTAAATCTCTTGGTTTGAATAAATCCATATATGGTACAATCTTAAGTTAATAAATATTATTTTTATATGCATTCAAAGTGTACTTGTTATCAGTTTGGGAGAATTCTTGTGATGCCAAAAGCTGTCTTCTCTAATGGGAAAAAAGACCCAGGTTGCTGAACTGAACCATACTGCTCCCCAGAACACAACTCTTGAATCAGGCTTTCTGGGTTTAAAACCCTGCTTAGCTCTTATCACCTGGGAAACCTTGAACAAGTTAATTAGCTTCTTTATCGTTCATCCAGTTATCCCTATAGCCAAAATGGTAAAGAATCTGCCTGCAATGCAGGTTCGATCCCTGGGTCAGGAAGATCCCCTGGAGAAGGAAATGGTAATCCACTCCAGTATTCTTGCCTGGAGAATCCCACGGACAGAGGAGCCTGGCGGGCTACAGTCCATGGGGTCACAAAGAGTTGGTCATGGCTAAGTGACTAACACACATCCTTCATCTATAAGTAGGAATACAAGAGATGTCTACCTCATAGAATAATTGGAGGAGTATCTGAGCCAATACATGTAAAGCATTTAGTGTAGCTCCTGGTAAAAGTATTTAGTAAGTATTAAAATATAGAAACACTTATAGAGGTCTCACATAATTATATATTAACATCACATTAAAAAATTAAGAAACAAACCAGGGTGTGACAACATGGATGGGCCTAGAGAGTGTTAAACTAAGTAAGTCAGAGAAAGAAAAATACCGTATGATCTCACATGTGGAATCTAAAAACAAACAGAAACAGAGTTGGATACAGAGAACAAATCGGTGGTTGCCAGAGGGGAGGAGGGATGTTGCTTTCTACTTGCTATAAATAAGGTATAATACCTGCTACATAGAACAGAAGTAGCTAAAGGAGTCATTTTTTCCCCAGCCCCTTTTAATTCTAAACACTTAGCAAGCTGTTGTGGTTAAAGGCCATAATCAAATGATCCCCAAACAGGTATAATATCCCACAGCCCTGTGGTAGATGGGAATGAATGTGAGCTTTGGAACCACATGCAGTTATGTTTAAATTCTGACTTTGCCACTGAGAGCCTAAGGAAATTTCACAACCTTACTGAGCTTCAGTTTCCTTGTTTAAAAAATAAATATATTATCTACCTTGTGAGAATTGAAGGTAATGTTTGTAAAGTGTGTGATACTTAGAAGGCATTCACTAAATAGTACTTCTGTCATGACTTTGATCTAAAATGGGTGAGTCTTTTCCTCATTTATTTTAAGAAGGTATGTAATCTGGTTTTGGTGCCAAGATTTAAATTCTAGCTTTGCATCAAAATGAAAGCACACTCATTTAAAAAAATAAATTGTGGTAAAATACACAGGTAGTTTACTATCTTAACAGTTAAGTCAATATAGTCAGCAATGCTGTAGTGCTTCCCCGGTGGCTCAGTGGTGAAGGATCTGCCTGCCAATGCAGGTGATACAGTTTCGATCCCCGGGTGTGGAAGATCCCCTGGAGAAGGAAGGCAACCCCTTCCAGTATTCTTGCCTAGGAAATCCCATGGACAGAGGAGCATGTTGGGCTGCAGTCCATGGGTCACACAAGAGTCAGATGCAATTTAGTGACTAAAAAAAACAGTAGTGTTTAGTACATTCACGTTATGTGATCTCCAGAACTGATCTCCAGAACTCTTCACCCCATAAAGCTGACTCTACTCATGAAACCCATTAACAACTCCCATTCCTCCCTCCCTCAGCCTCAGACAACCACCATTCTACCTCTGAATTTGACTAATCTAGCTAGATACTTCATCTAAGTGGAATTATACAGTATTTTTGTGTGTGTTTTTTTCACTTAGCATAATGCCCTTGAGGTTCATCCATATTGTGGCATATGTCAGAATTTCTTTCCTTTTTTGAGGCTGAATAATTTTCCATTGTGTGGATATACCACACTGTGTTTATCCAATTATCTGTCAATGAACATGTAGGTTGCTTTCACCTCTTGGCTGTTGTGAATAGTGCTGCTATAGACGTGTGTGTGTGTGTGTGTGTGTGTGTGTATAGTGTTTCTTGGAGACCCTGCTTTCTATTCTTCTGGGCGTTTACCCAGAAGTGACATTGCTAGGTCATATGATAATTCTATTTAAAATTTTTTGAGGAACCACCATACTGTTTTCCATAGCAACTGCATCATATTACATTCCGACCAACAGTGCGCAAGAGTTCCAATTTCTCCACATCCTTGCCAACACTTATTTTCTGCTTTTTTTTCTTTTTTGGTCAGTAGCCATCCTAAATTGGTATGAGGTGGTATCTCACTGTGGTTTTGATTTGCATTCCCCTGATGATTAGTGAGCACTTTTTCCTGAGCTTATTGGCCACTTAGGAAAATGTCTGTTGAAATCCTTGCCTATTTTTTACTATGGATTTTTGTTGCTGTTGAATTGTTCTTTATATAGTGTAAATATTAAGCCTCTATTTAAAAAATGATTGCAAATATTTTCTTCCATTCCTAAAGTTGCCTTTTCGCCGTTAATTTCATGAGAATAAATCTTAGTACTATTTGTGACCTTTCTTATGCCTTAAAAGCAAACAATGGTAATTATTTTGATTATCTGGTAGAATAAGATAATCAAACCAAGAATAAGTTCTTGGTTATTTCTTTTGTTTTCTTTCTTTAAATTTATTTTTAACTGGAGGATAATTGCTTTACAATTTTGTGTTGGTTTCTGCCATACATCAAAATGAATCACCTTTCAACTATTAGGTTGGTGCAAAAGTAATTGTGGTTTTTTTATTGTTAAAATTTGCTGTTTGATATTGGAATATATTCTTAAATAAATGTGGTTATGTTACACATTATTTTAATGCACATTTCTTGCTTTATTTATTTTTTTTGCTAATGACATTACTTGCTGTTTATTTTCAATTATGGAAATGATGTTAGACAAAAAGCAAATTTGAGCAATTTTCTTACCCAAGTTCAAAATGGGTTTTAAAGTGGTGGAGATAACTCGAAACATCAACAATGCATTTGGCCCAGGAACTGCTAAGGAACATACAGTGCAGTGGTGGTTCAAGAACTTTTGCAAAGGAGACGAGAGCCTTGAATATGAAGAGCATAGTGGCTGGCCATTGGAAGTTGACAATCACCAATTGACATCCATCATTGAAGCTGATCCCCTTACAACTACACAAGAAGTTGCTGAAGAATTCAACATCGACCATTCTATGGTCATTCAGCATTTAAAGCAAATTGGAAAGGTGAAAAAGCTCAATAAATGGGTGGTGCCTCATGCTGCTGCTGCTAAGGCGCTTCAGTCGTGTCCGACTCTGTGCAACTCCATAGATGGCAGCCCAACAGGCTCCGCCCTCCCTGGGATTCTCCAGGCAAGAACACTGGAGTGGGTTGCCATTTCTTTCTCCAATGCATGAAAAATGAAAAGTGAAAGTGAAGTCGCTAATCTCAGTCGTGTCCGACTCTTAGCGACCCTATGGACTGCAGCCTACCAGGCTCCTCAGTCCACGGGATTTTCCAGGCAAGGGTACTGGAGTGGGATGCCATTGCCTTCTCTGGGGTGCCTCATGAGCTAACCACAAATCAAAAAAAAATCATCATTTTGAACTGTCATTTTCTCTTATTCTGTGCAATAACAATGAACCATTTCTCAATTGGATCGTGGCATGCCATGAAAAGTGGATTTTATATGACATCCAGTGATGATCAGCTCAGTGGTTGGACCAAGAAGAAGCTCCAAAGCACTTTCCAAAGCCAAACTTGCACCAAAAAATACTCATGGTCACTGATTGTTGGTCTGCTGCCAGTCTGATCCACTACAACTGTTTGAATCCCTGCGAAACCATTACATCTGAGAAGCAGGTCGATGAGATGCACCAAAAACTGAAACACCCACAGCTGACATTGGTCAACAGAAAGAACCCAATTCTTCTCCACAACAATGGCCCACTGCACATCACACAACCAACACTTCATAAATTGAACAAGACCAAGAACAAGAGGGCAGAGGAGTAGGTGGACATGGAGTACATCTCTCTCCACGGATACATCAGGAGTACACCTTCATACACAGAAGTGCATGCAGACCACCAGCTGAGAGTGGACAGGAGTACCTGACCAGTGGAAAAGAATATATAGAACCACGCAAAACTCAGTAGGATGAAGGAACTAGGGGGAAAAACAGAAGTGTTAGTAGGACTTGACCTGCCCTCAGCAGGTGGGGGAACTAAAGCAGGGGTCCAATCCCCACATCGGGGCAATTGTCTGAGTCAGAAGAGAAACATTTAAGGCTGAGAGTGAAACAGTTGATCTGTGGCCGCCTAAATGGAATGAGAATCAGATAGTCCTTGCCATAGCCATACATACCCCAGACAGGAACGCTAGTCCCCTGGAAGGCGCAGTGGCTGGGAGCTGGAGTTTACGGATTGTGGCACAATCCCAGGCTGAGGGCTGCTGTTGACTGGAGAGATGGATTGAGGGGATGTGAGGGAGGAGATCATGGTGAGAAATGCTGGTGGAGGAAAGCCGGCAGCCATGGAAGCAAGGTGATACTGCTGAGTCATGTGTAGGAGGTGGATCCACCACCATAGCCTGTCTCTCCCCACATTCCAGCATCGGTAGCTGAACAATAGAGAGGCTGGCCCATCAAACGCCTGATGCTACAGAGTAGGACCCCAGCCAGGGGGACCCCTCTATGTGCCTGACGTGCTGAACAACAGAGAAGGGCCCCAAGTAAGGGAGCCTTCTAAGTGCCTGAATGGGTAGAGCTATGGAAAAAGACTGGCAAAGAGGCCTTCTGATTGCCAGCTACAAGAGGCTTGAAAAAAGACTCTGATGGCCATAACTCCTATGCTGGAGGCAGTCCACGTGCCTGCACACTTGGTGCCACCAGGGTTCCTGCAAGCCGAGCAGCCACACCACCTTCATGCTCAACTCTCACTGGGGCAGAGCTGCCAAAGGCAAAAAAAGTCTTGCGTCTATGTGCACAGGGTCGCTTCGGGCATGTCCAACTCTTTGCGACCCTGTAGACTGTGGCCTGCCAGCCTTCCACAAACCACTGAACCAACCTTAGGAGGGCAGAAACCAAAAGGAAGGAAGAAAGAATTTCTTCAAGGAAAGAATTCAACTTTCCTTGAAGCCTGGGAAAAGGAGACCTCAAACACAGTAAGTTTAAAAAAAAAGAAAGAAAAGGCAGAGAAATACTACACAAATAAAGGAACAAACTATAAATACAGAAGTCCAAATAAATGAAGAGGAAATAGGCAAACTACCTGAAAAAGAATTCAGAATAATAATAGTAAATAGTAAAGATGATCAAAAACCTTGAAAACAAAATGGAGAAAACGTAAGAATCAACGAACAAAGACCTGGAAGAATTAAAGAATACATACACAGAGACAAGCAACACAATTACTGAAATTAAAAATACTCTAGAAGGAATCAATAGCAGAATATCTGAAGCAGAAGAATAAATCAGTGAGCTGGAAGATTAAATGGTGGAAATAACTTCTGCAGGGCAGAATAAAGTAAAAAGAATGAAAAAAATTAAGGATAGCCTCAGAGACCTCTGGGACAATATCAAATGCGCCAACATTTGAATTATAGGGGTCCCAGAGGAAGAAGAGAAAAAGAAAGGGTATGAGAAAATTTTGAAGAGATTATAGTTGAAAATTTCCCCAACATGGAAAAGAAAATAGTCAATCAAATCCAAGAGGCACAAAGAGTCCCATACAGGATAAACCCATGGAGAAACACACCAAGACACTTACTGATCAAATAAAGACCAAACATAAAGAAAGACTATTAAGAGCAGCAAGAAGCAAAAAGTAATAGACAAGGGAAATTCTATACACTTAATAGCTGATCTTTTAGCAGAAACTCTGCAGGCCAGAAGGGAATGGCAGAATATATTTAAAATACTTAAAGGGAAAAATCTACAACCAAGATTACTGTACCTGGCAAGGATCTCATTCAAAATTTATGGAGAAATAAAAAGCTTTTCAGACAAGCAAAAGTTAAGAGAATTCAAACCAAACCAGCTTTACAACAAATGTTAAAGGGACTTATATAGTCAAGAAATACAAGAGAATAAAAAACATCTACAAAAGTACCCCATACGATTAAGAAAATGGCAACGGGAACATATATATCGATAATTACTTTAAATGTAAATGGATTAAATGCTCTAACCAAAAGATACAGGCTGGCTGAATGGATACAGAAACAAGACCCATTTATATGTGCTGTCTATGAGAAACCCACTTCAGACCTAAAGACACATATAGACTGAAAGTGAGAGGATGGAAAAATATATTCCATGCAAATGGGAAGCAAAAGAAAGCTGGAGGAGCAATCTTCATATCAGACAAAATACACCTTAAAGAAGATTACAAGAGATAAGGAAGGACACTACATAATGATCAAGGGATCAATCCAAGAGGAAGCCATAACAATTGTAAATATCTATGTGCACCCACCATAGGAGCACCTCAAAATATAAGACAAACACTAACAGACACAAAAGGAGAAATTGACAGTATCACAGTAAGAGTAGAAGACTTTAACACCCTATGCACACCAATGGACAGATCATCAAAACAGAAAATTAATAAGGAAACACAAGTCTTATATGATACATTAGATAAGCTGGATCTCATTGATATCTTCAGGACATTCCATCCAAATGCAGAAGAGTCCACATTCTTCTCAAGTGCACATGGAACATTCTCCAGGATAGACCACATCTTGGGTCACAAATCAAACCTCAGTAAATTTAAGAAAATTAAGATTGTATCAGGCATCTTCTCCAACCACAATGCTATGAGACTAGATATCAATTACAAGAAAAAAGCTGTAAGAAACACAAATACCTGGAGATTAAATAACACGTTTCTAAATAACCAACAGGTTACTGAAGAAATCAAAAGGGAAATCAAAAAAATTCTAGAAACAAATGACAATGAAAACACAACTCAAAACCTGTGGGATGCAGCAAAAGCAGTTCTAAGAGGGAAGTTTACAGCAATTCAATGCTACCTCAAGAAACAAGAAAAACATCGAATAGACAACCTAACTTCACACCTAAAACAACTGGAAAAAGAACAAAAACCCCCCAAAATTAGTAGAGGGAAAGAAATTATAAAGATCCGAGCAGAAATAAATGAAAAAGAAATGAAAGACACAATAGTAAAGATTAATAAAACTAAAAGCTGGTTCTTTGAGAAGATTAACAAAATTGACAAACCTTTAGCCAGACTGATCAAGAAAAAAAGAGAGAAGAATCACATCAACAAAATTAGAAATGAAGAAGAGGTTACAATAGACAATGCACAAATACAAAGGATTATAAGAGACTATTATGAACAAATATATGGCAATGAAATAGATAAACTGGAAGAAATGGACAGATTCAATCTTCCAAGACAGAACCAGGAAGAAATAGAAATTATGGACTACTCAATTACAAGCACTGAAATTGAAGCTGTGATAAAAAATCTCCCAAAAAAACAAAAGCCCAGGATCAGATAACATCACAGGAGAATTCTATCAAACATTTAGAGAAGAGCTAATGCCTATCCTTCTAAAACTCTTTCAAAAAATTGCAGAGGAAGGACACTTCCAAACTCATTCTACGAGGCCATCATCACCCTGATACCAAAACCAGACAACGACAACACAAAAAAGAAAACTACAGGCCAATATCGGAGAAGACAATGGCACCCCACTCCGGTACTCTTTTTTTTTTTTTTTATAACTAAAGAACATTTATTTGTTTTTCACCAAGACTTTATCTTGAGGACGTAACTAAACTGCGCCTCCACTCCCCACCCCAACTTGAAGGAGGATTAGTACAGTGGATGTTATAAAGCAGGTATGAACAGTTTGAGGGACTGGAACCAACGTTAACTGACAAAAACCAACTTCCATCTAAATCATCATAAAAATGTTTAAGTAAAAAAAAGGGGGGGGCAAAGGGGTTTTCAGATTGAACAAGATCATCACATTTTATCTAATACATTCAATTCTGGCTAGGGTATACCAAAATGGAAACAGGATAACTATAATACAGAACTTCCACTACAGCACACTGCACACACCTGTGTTTCAAGCCCACCCCCGTCCCCCTAATGCTTGCAAACTCAACTATTTCCCAGCCTGTTGGGCCTGTCGACGAAGGAGCACGTAGATCTCTTTAATCCAATCTTTGTTATAAGGCTGGTATGTCTGGGTATCAGCTCGGTAAACAAGGCAGCTGAGGTCTGCCAGGTCATCAATAAAATCAAACAACTGACTGATATCGTATGTGATAGAGGGGCTGTTGGGATTCATTCTCTTCAGATGTTCTTCATACATTTTACAAACACCTTCCATACACTCATTCACCGATTCATAGTCAGCGTAAGTTCTGCCTTCTGGCCTCTTGGTAGGCTGTACCAGCAAGATGGTGTGAGACATCGCGCCAAAGTCTCCCGCTGCAGCCGATGCCGACTCCGCCGCCGCACACCCACTCCAGTACTCTTGCCTGGAGAATCCCAGGGACAGAGGAGCCTAGTGGGCTGCCGTCTATGGGGTCGCACAGAGTCGGACACGACTGAAGCGACTTAGCAGCAGCAGCAGCAGCAGAACGTATTACACAGAGTGAAGTAAGTCATAAAGAGAAAGAGAAATATCATATTCTAACTCATATTTACGGAATCTAGAAAAATGGTACTGAAGAATTTATTTACAGGGCAACAATGGAGAAACAGACATAGAGAATAGACTTATGGACATGGGGAGAGGGGAGGAGAGGGTGAGATGTATGAAAAGACCCGGAAACTTATATTACCATATGTAAAATAGATCGCCAACAGGAATTTGCTGTATGGCTCAGGAAACTCAAACAGGGGCTCTGTACCACCCTAAAGGGGTGGGATAGGCAGGGAGATGGGAGGGAGGTTCAATAGGGAGGGAATATATGTATACCTATGGCTGATTCATGTTGAGGTCTGGCAGAAAACAACAAAATTCTGTAAAGCGATTATCTTTCAATAAAAAATAAACTAAAAAAAATTTGAATGAATTGGGCTATGAAGTTTTGCCTCATCTGCCATATTTACCTGGCCTCTCGCCAACAAACTACCACTACTTCAAGCATCTCAACAATTTTTTGCAGGGAAAACACTTCCACAACCATCAGGAAGCAGAAAATGCTTTCCAAGAGTTCGTCGAATCCTGAAGCATGGACTTCTATGCTACAGGAATAAACAAACATTTATTTCTTGTTGGCAAAAATGTGTTGCTTGTAATGGTTCCTATTTTGATTAATAAAGATATGTTTGAGTCTAGTTAAAATGATTTAAAATTCACGATCTGAGATAGCAATTACGTTTGCACCAACCTAATAGTTGTGGGGTAGGGGAATTGCCTTAACTTAGTCTTGTCCAAATGCTCTCCTGGACCTGGAATCCTTTACAATTTTTAAACACATTCATTCCCCAGCAATGGAAGCTTTCTACTTACTGGGTTCATATATTCCAGTGCTGTTGTAAAGATTTTTGGAAGCTCATTTCTTTAACAGCTCCTCTTGGCTTATTTAACTGATTAAAAAATGCTTTATCATGAAAGTTTTCAAATATATACAACAAATGTGTGTCCCTTTACTAGAGGAAAATACACTGATAGCCCATACTGACTACCCAAACCCAACAGTTAAGATTTTGCCACACTTGCTTCACTATTATCTCCCTTTTTCTTGAAGTCATTTAATCCACATTATAAACACATTACTGTTATCATACCTCACAATATTAATACAAATAGAAGTTCTGTCATCAAATATACAATTTAGAATTAAATTTCCCTAAATGTCTCTGAAATATCTTTATTGTTTATTTGCTCAAATCAGGGTCAAGACAGGGTCCACACTTGACAAGAGGTGGCTAATTTTTAATTATAAAAGCAATACATGCTCATTGTTAAAAAAATTCAAATAATTCAGAAATAACGTGAAAAGTAGAATTCCCTCTCTCCCCATCTCCCAATTTCCACGTTCCACTGTTAAGTTTCTTGCATAACCTAGAAAATTTTAACACATATATAAACATGTCTTCACAAATAGGATAATACCATATATATGTTCCATAATTTTTTCATAATAAAAATCAGTACATCAAGATCTATCTTTAACAGCTACAAGGCAACCTCCTATACGTATGTGGCAAAATTTAAACTCATACTGATAATCGCATGTAGGTTGTGTTCATTGGGCCGTTTTGCTACAGTAAATGTTATTTTGCATACACCTCTGCCCACTGGTTCAAATATTGCTGAGAGATAAATTTCTAGAAATGGAATTGCTGGGTGAAAGCGTGGGCATGACTTTTATTTGGATTGGATACTTGATATTCATCTTTATATTCATCAAGAGTAAAAAATTCTGTTTTTCTCACACTCCCACTAAATCTGATAGATAAAATGTGGGTCATGACTACCTTTCAGATTTCCTCTGCTAGGCAGTTTTCTTTCTTTTTTAAAAATTTTATTTTATATTGGATCTCTCAGCAGTTTTTAAGGACTGTTCGTTCAAATTAAAAACTCCCATTAGAAATAGTTAATACTAGCAAAGCATCAGTCTAAAAAATTTTTGAGTTCAGTACATACCAGCAGAGAACTAAAAATATCCAGAAAATTTTTAATAATATATCCAGAAAATTAAAGCTTCATAAAAACTCCCTCACATTTCAAATAAGGGAGGCTAACTTCTGCAGTAACTCTCACTTGTGTGGGTCTGGCCTAAACAAATCCCCTCAAAGGAACTTTGGAGAAAAGTTGTTTCTTTAGGTAGAGAATTACAGCATATATGGGAAAATTAAAATTTGATAACTATTAGATTTTCCCTGGATCTGTCCTGTCATATAGAAGCCACAAACCAAGTGGCTAAATGCACTTAAAATGTGGTTAATGCAACTGTAAAACTGAATTCCTAATTCCTAATTTTTATTAAATGTAAAAATACTAGAAAATATTTAAGATGCTTTGAATAACTTGAGCATGTGAATATATTTTTCCACAGTAAATTTTATGAAATCTAAATACAAATTATGTCTGATAAAAACCTAGAATCTGAACTGACATGTATTTTAAGTATAAAATACACACCAGATTTTGGAGACTTAGTATGAAAAAAAGAATATAAAATAGCTTATCAATAATTTTTATAATGATTAGATATTGAAATGTTTGATATATTATGCTAAATAAATTATTGAAATTAATTTTACCAGATTTTTTTAAAAGAGAAGCTATCAGACATTTTAAAATTATGTATTTGACTCATATATTTCTGTTAGGCAGTGGTGTTCTAGATTAGAATAACTAACTGGGGAGACTCCTTTTTTCTGGGGAGAAGATTCATAGCATTCCCTGCCACTGTGGAGGGGAAGAATAACCATACTATAGATAGAACTATAGATATCCTCTAGCTCTTTCTGAGGCTGCTTTCAAAACACCTTAAAGCATTTTACTAAGTCACTGTTACTGGCCCATGAAAGAGAGATTTCCAGCAGCCATCCCTTCTGATATTCATCCACTAGCCAGTCAGCTTGCAGCAGGCCGAGGTGTGCTGGTACTGAAAATCTTAGCTTCCTAACAGGCGGTAGTGTTCCCGAGGAACATTATAACTGAAGAAATGCATCAGGAGGATTAATCTCTCCATCTTCTGCCCTTCTCCCCACACCCACGTCCTCTACTTAAAAAAAAAAAAAAAAAAAGTATTATGGGACAAAAAAATGTGAAACTGTTGCATGGCTAATTACAAACTAAAAGTAAAAACTGCTGACCCAAGAAGGTCATGGGGAATACCATGAAAATCAAGTTAGCAGTGAGGAAATTAAAAGGAATATTTACTTTTGAATAATAAAGCATTCCTTGTTACTCATTTCATGAAGTTAGTTAAGTGACGGTTCTATCCCCATAAAGCAGGAGAGCAGTTTTCATTTGACTTCTCACGATCCATCGTTTCTGTGTTTCTCTCAGAAAGCTGAACACCATTGCACTCTCTTTTCACATATTACATATCAGTTTCCAGACTTACTAGACCATAGATTCATAACTGAGAAAGACAGGTCAGGATGGAGACTGCCAGTGTCAGGACAGGGCAGAATTAGGAGAGGCTACAGGTCTGCATGTTTTGATTCTCGAAAGGGAGTACAAGCTAAAACAAGTTTGAGAATCTCTGCCCTAAATTTACATTGCTTCACACTAGAGCAACAAATATCGTACAAAATGTCAGCTCACTTTTGAGCAAATCAAAATGCTAGGAATTCTTTGCACTGGAGGTGGTAACACTGACTAACATGCCCTGTGTGATAGTCCACTGGGCTCTTTAATCAAAGTAAGCTGACTTTAAAGTTGACATATACAAAGTAGGAGCTTTCCTATGCTATGCTAAGTCACTTCAGTCGTGTCCGACTCTGTGTGACCCCATAGATGGTAGCCAACCAGGCTCCCCCGTCCCTGGGATTCTCCAGGCAACAACACTGGAGTGGGTTGCCATTTCCTTCTCCAATGCATGAAAGTGGAAAGTGAAAGTGAAGTCGCTCAGTCGTGTCCGACTCTTAGCGACCCCATGGACTGCAGCCTACCAGGCTCCTCCGTCCATGGGATTTTCCAGGCAAGAGTACTGGAGTGGGGTGTCATTGCCTTCTCCGAGGAGCTTTCCTACCTACTACTTAAAGCATGCCTATACTTATCACCAAAAGTAGGTACACTTGAAAAGTAACCACATCATTTCAACTCAGTGATCTTACAAACCAGAAAAAATTCTTAGGTCACTTTCTTACAGCCACTTTTCATCCACAAGGAAGGCAACAGTCGTAACATTTTTGAAACAAAATAAGTAGAAAGCCACATTATTAAGAATCTTCAGTCATGATTTCACCAGCAGTCCCAGTAATTTCTAGGCCCACGGGAGCAGCAGAGTTGAGGATTAGGGACAAGTTGGAAATTTCCTTAACCTGTTGGCAGCAGTCACCACGTAGAAGTGTTTCTTAAGCGGGGGAGAGAAAAAAAAAGAGGAGGGAAGCATATTTTTAGTCCAATTATTTAAAGAAGAAACAATAAAAGGACTTGCTTAAGTTTAGCCACTTGAGTTTGTTTAAAATTGATAACTAAAGGGGAAAAGAAGATTCTAGGAAAACTATAGTAAAACAGTCACATGACTTTCAGGGGCATATCTGGAGCAAGTTTGAAGTGAGAAAATATGTTCTCCTGCCCTTTTCATGTGAAAAATGGAGCACTCTAGAATGGTATTTTTTAAATTGTAATTCACAACTCACCATTGAGTCATGAAATCAAATTCATGGAGCATGATTAGAAAATTTTTAATGAAACCAAATATCATAGAGTAGAAAATATCAGAGCTCATCATACTCTGTGGAGCAAAAGTCACAATATTTTTGTTTAACACATGTGTGAGTATACATATACTTGTATGCTGGCTTTATTGAGGATCTAAGCCAACATCAAAATATTGGAAAGTCACTTCTCTGGGGGACAACTTTTTTTAAGATACATTTTACATCCATGGTTCCAAAGAGTTCTCAAAATTATAAAGCTTTTAAAGCCTAATAGGGCTTCCCTGGTGGCTCAAATGGTAAAGAATCTGCCTGCAACATTGCAGGAGACTCAAGTTCAATATCTGGGTTGGGAAGATCCCCTGCAGAAGGGAATGGCTACCCACTCCAGTATTCTTGCCTGGAGGATTCTATGGACAGAGGACCCTGGTGGCCTACAGTCCACAAGGTCACAAATTGTCGGACAAAACTGAGTGGCTAACACTTTCACTTCCAGGCTTTCCTAGGCCCTCTTTCTGAAATGTGGAGGAATCAGCCTCAAACTACAGGCAGTTAGTTCTGATCACTTCACTGCAATGGTCATTGAGAACATATGTTCAAACTTCACGCTGTCACTTCAAGTGTTCACATAAGTATGAATTAAATGCTACTTTTATGCCAGTTGTTTTTGTTCTGAGGCATTTTTTAAATCAAGGTAATAGATTTTGACATGAGGCTTTTTTCTCCCTAAATAATCTATTTAGAATCAAAATGTGAGTAAAAAACTTAGTACACTTCTTTCACAGGACATTTAAAGAAGACAAATGCTGCTTTTACTAAAAGAAAAACAGATACCTTCCATTTCCTCTGTGCCATGTATTTCTGCAGCAATAGTTGGGATTTGAGATGAACTTTCGATTTTGAAGCTTTAGCAGGCAAATTATTCAGCCACTCATGTTTCAGGCACTGTGTGGCACTCATTCTGCAGCTGTGAAATCAAACAGCAGGTGAGACTTTTAGCTGGGGTTGCCTTTTCTGGCTGTCCAAAATCTGTTCAATTGGTAGGAAGCTGAGTCAGTGGAAGAGATTAATCATTTGGGCAGATTCATGCCACATACTAAAGAAAGACACCCTCCTACCTAAAATTCCCATCCTTAAAAGTGCAAGAATGTCGTCAGCAAAATATTCCCAGCCCTCTATGGAAGATGTATTTCCCACTGATTAATTACCACCTCCCACAGTAGAGCTGGGGAATTGAGGCAGGAGAGAAGAGGGGCCAGGTGAGCCTGGAATTGCTCTCAAGAAGTAAAAGAACTTCATAGAGAATAATGTCAACTTGTTCTTCTGAATTAGAAATATTTTTCATCACACATAACTTTTCACAGTCAGGAAGAAACAAAACAGTCATGGCAAGGGAACGAGAGCTACCTCAGAGCCCAGATCTTGGGCCTTATTACTTGTAGTTATTCCCGTATGTCTGAGTACTGGAAAACTCAGTGCTCCAACCCATGACCTTGATAAACCTACTGAAAAGTAAGTAGGTCTTCATCTCCAAGAAATAAGGTTTTATGTCTTTCATTCTGGGGAATAACAACTGCATTTCTCAACTTTTTTTCAATATTAGCCTATCAAAAGTGATAACTTGGAAATAGGCCTGATTTATAAATATGGTCCTTTCTAAAACTCTGTCTAGATTTTACGATCCTAGTCACTTGTTTCTTGATTGATTTCCTTTGTCCCTTTCCCTGCTACCTTTTTTTCCCAAAGAAGTAGCAGACTAAGAAATCCTGGACAGAACTGGTCTATAGGATAGAAGGACCATTCACTTCAGCAGCCCCACCCAGTACAGCGTGATTTCCACAGCATCCAGATGGATGGTCACCATCAGAATGGATCACGGGTGATAAGCAATAAAGGGTACCTCTTCTCTTTGACCAGCAACCGAGAGACAAAGTCCTTGGCCTCCTCTGACAGCCCTTCAAAAGTATCAGCATCAAAATCCCAGTTACAGTTCACAATGAAATTCATGGTCTCTGCGTCTGTTTCTCCTAGAAATGGGGACAAGCCACTGAGTCTACAGAGGAGAGAAAGGACCGTCAGTATGTGGAATCCACACCTGCCAACACACATTGACAAACAGAGAAGACTCTTACAAGGTCAAGCAAAGCTAACCAGAACCAAGAAGGTTCGAAAGAAAAGCACCCGCCGTTGCCTCTCCATAGGAGAAATCCCCAGCACTCAGTAGAGGAAGTGGAAGGACTGGGAAATTGATGGCAGGAAGGGTGTTGGAAAAAGTCCCTTATCATGCTTACTGCATTCCCTCTTGTTTAGTCGCTCAGGTGTGGCCAACTCTTTGCGACTCCATGGACTGTAGCCCACCAGGCTCCTCTATCCATGGGATTTCCCAGCCTAGAATACTGGAATGGGTTGCCATTTTCTTCTCCAACATTCCCTCTTACCCTGAGTAAATTGGGGCCCAACCCAATATGCCCATTTGTCATGTACATTTGACTGAATTTTAAAATAGCTTGGCATGTCTCTGAGACTACCCAGGCCTCAGAGGCCAAAGGAAAAGTGGCTTTACTAGGCTCATCTAGAGGAGGGCAAAGAGACAGGACCACCTCGCTGGCTGGCCTTGGGCCTCAGTATTCCCCCACCTGGTGCAGCATACGCGCAAAGTACAGGAAACAGTACTAATAGTAATAGTAATAGTAATAATAAGACTAGGAGCAAAGCTTGATTTTGCCGTGCCCCTGAGGAAATAGCTGAGAGAATTGGAGAGAGAGAATGTTAAGTCTGTGGTTGGCTCTCCTCTCAGCCCATCCTACCTCTACTTCCTCAGCCCAGAGAAAACGGGGAGCAGAGGGACAAGGTTAGAAGACGCGTGAGCTGAGCCCTGCTCTGTCAGCCCCTCTCCTTACCACTTCAGTGCACTCCAGCCCCACTTGTACTGCAGCACCTCTATTTCTTCACCAGAGGGCTCTCTCTCTAGTGGAAGCTGATTTATCAACCTGGAGGTTTCAGGGAATTAATAACTCTGGGACCAGCCCACTAGCAGCAACTGATTAGAGCCAGTGTATAAATACTCCAACTCCCTCCCCCCTCAGCCGAACTAGCTCTGAGCGGGTCCCACAGTGGGTCCCCTGTTCCCCACAGGATTAAACTCCAGTTACCCACAGCTGCAACTGACTCCACAACACACAGCTTGCTAGTTGCCTTCCTTCCCCATTTCACTTCCCCACTTCTCGGTGTTTCTCTTGGGGACACCTCCCCAATAAACTGCTCGCACTCAGATTTTTGCTGCTTCTAAGGATACCCAAACTAAGACAAATGACCTCCATCCCCAGTGGGAAACCAGGCCCCTGGGCACTCACAGCATGTAGGTGATGACTCCCACACTCCACATGTCCGTCGGGAACGAGACAAACTCATAATTGACGACTTCTGGGGCCAGGAACTCAGGAGTGCCAAAGTTCACCTTCAGCTTCTCCCGAGGCTTGTATCTGGGGAAGAGGGGTGCAGAACACAATGGGAGTGAGCGCCGAGAGAAGCTGGGGATGCCAGGCTAATTCTCGTTGGGAGCTAAATACTCCTCAACCCTTGGTGTCAGCCATGTTTTCTAGACTTCACATTCTGTGTGGTTCACTGGGAAGTCATCACACCCTCAGGCCCTAAATGCAGACTTTCCTAAGTCACTGGGGAAAATAAGAAAACCACAGTCTTCCTCCTCCAGGTATTTACAATCTGAAAGGGAGGGACGATCAATATATCTTATTTGGCCTCCAGTCACATGAATGAGGGCTTCCCTTGTGGCTCAGCTGGTAAAGAATCCACCTGCAATGCGGGAGACCTGGGTTTGATCCCCTGGAGAAGGGAAAGGCTACCCACTCCAGGATTCTAGCCTGGAGAATTCCATGGATACAGTTCATGGGGCCGTGGAATCAGACCTGACTGACTGACTTTCACCCACTCACTCACTCACATGAGTGAGCAAAAACTGGGTAGAAGCTGTGTGGGGAGCACTGCTCTGTTGTGCAACATGGTTAAAGGGAAGATGATATGAGTTATAGAAAGAGGCAAAATGCTCAGCAT
Source organism: Bubalus bubalis (assembly GCF_019923935.1). NCBI lineage: Eukaryota > Metazoa > Chordata > Mammalia > Artiodactyla > Bovidae > Bubalus > Bubalus bubalis. The sequence continues at coordinate 14,695,310 of NC_059174.1, forward strand.
CACTGATCATCAAATCAAAACCACAGGGAAATACAAATCAAAACCACAATGAAATCGTACTCACACCATCAGAAAAAACAGAACATAGCAACTGCTGGCTAGGATATGATGAAATTAGAACGCTTAATAGTGGAAATGTAAAATGATGCAGTTACTATGGAAAACAGTGTGGCAGTTCTTCAAAATCTTTTTTAAGAACTACCATATGATCCAGGAATCCTGCTTCTGGCTATATATCCAAAAAAATTAAAAGCAGCGTCTTGAAGTCATATTTATACACCCACATTCGTGGCAGCAGTAGTTAAAACTAGCCAAAAGGTGAAAGCAACCCAAGTGTCCATCAACAGATTAATGTATAAGCAAAATTTGGTATATACATACAATAGAATATCATTCAGCTTTAAAAAGAAAGAAAATTCTAACACATGCTGTAATTTGGATGAATCTCAAAGACATTACAGTAAGTGAAATAAGCCAGTCACAAAAAGAGAAATACTGTATGATTCCACTTATATGAGGTTCCCAGAGTAGTTAGTTCAGAGACAGAAGGTAGGATGATGGTTTCCAGGTGCTGGAGGCAGGAGGAAAATGAGGGGTATTTGTTTAATGGGCATAGAGTCTCAGTTTTGCAAGGTAAAAAGAGCTCTGGAAATCAGTTGCACAACAATATGAACATAGTTAAAGATGCTTGCTCCTTGGAAGAAAAGCTATGACAAACCTAGACAGCATATTAAGAAGCAGAAGACATCACTTTGTTGACAAAGTTCTGTATAGTCAAGCTATGGTTTTTCCAGTAGTCATGTATGGATGTGAGAGCTGGACCATAAAGAAGGCTGAGCACCAAAGAATTGATGTTTTTGAACTGTGGTGTTGGAGAAGACTCTTGAGAGTCCCTTGGACAACAAGGAGATCAAACCAGTCAATTCTAAAGGAAATCAACCCTAAATATTCATTGCAAGGACTGATGCTGAAACTGAAACTCCAATACTTTGGCCACCTGATGCTAAGAGCTAACTCACTGGAAAAGGTCCTGATGCTGGTAAAGATTGAGGGCAGGAGGAGAAGGGGGCAAGAGTGGATGAGATGATTGGGTTGCATCATTGACATAATTGACATGAGTTTGAGCAAACTCTCGGACAGAGTGAGGGAAGCCTGGGGTGCTGCAGTCCATGGGGCCACAAAGAGTCGGATATATCTGAGTGACTGAACAACAACTGTAACTCTTCTTAGTAATTGCTAACATGGTAAATTTTATGTTACATGTGTTTTATAAAATTACAAAAAAAGATTGGGAAAATTATTCTGGACATGAAGTTTAAGGGAGACTAGGAAGATAATTCGGAGAAGGCGATGGCACCCCACTCCAGTACTTTTGCCTGGAGAATCCCATGGATGGAGGAGCCTGGTGGGCTGCAGTCCATGGGGTCGCTAGGAGTCAGACATGACTGAGTGACTTCACTTTTACTTTTCACTTTCATGCATTGGAGAAGGAAATGGCAACCCACTCCAGTGTTCTTGCCTGGAGAATCCCAGGGCGGGGGAGCCTGGTGGGCTGCCGTCTATGGGGTAGCATAGAGTTGGACACGACTGAAGCGACTTAGCAGCAGCAGCAGCAGCAGGAAGATAATTGATTGCTGTGTGGAGAAATTTGATTTTTGCTGAATGGCAAAAGTTGATTTTTAGAATCATTCTTGAAAGAGAAGAAAATCCCTAGCTAAAACTTAATGGGCAGCAACAAAGGTGTCCTTCAGTTGGTGAGTGGATAATATAAAGTATGGTACATCCAGACAATGGAATAGTATTCAACACAGAAAAAAAAAATAAAGAAAAGAAATAAAGAACCATCAAGCCGTGAAAAGACATGTAAGCATGCTAGGTCACTTTAGTCATGTCTGACTCTTTGCAACCCTATGGAATGTAGCCCAACAGGCTCCTCTGTCCATGGAATTCTCCAGGCAAGAATACTGGAGTGGATTGCCATGCCCTGGTGGCTCAGACGGTAAAGCGTCTGTCTACAATGCAGGAGACCTGGGTTCAATCCCTGGGTTGGGAAGATCCCCTGGAGAAGGAAATGGCAATCCACTCCAGTACGCTTGCCTGGAAAATCCCATGGACAGAGGAGCCTGGTTGGCTACAGTCCATGGGGTCGTAAAGAGTCGGACACGACTGAGTGACTTCACTTTCACTTTCTACAGGGGATCTTCCCGACCCAGGGATTGAACCCACATCTCCTGCATTGGCAGGTGAGTTCTTTACCACTAAAGCCATCTGGGAAGCCCTGAAAAGACATGGAAGAACCTTAAAAGCATATTGCCAAATGAAAGAAGCCAGTCTGAAAAGGTTACATACTATATGATTCCAAATATATGACATTCTGGTAAGGGCAAAACTATGGAGACATAAAAAGATCATGATTGCCAGGGTTAGGGAGGAGGAACGATAAACAGGTGAAGCACAGAGGATTTTAAGGGCAGTGAAGATACTCTGTTGATGAATATATGCCATCATACATCATTTGTCCAAACCCATTTGTTGTTGTTCAGCTGCTAAGTTGTGTCAGTCTCTTTGTGACCCCATGGACTGCAGCACCCCAGGCTTCTCTATCCTTCACTATCTCCCAGAGTTTGTTCAGTCAATTATGTTGATGATGCAACCCAACTATTTCATCCTCTGTTGCCCTCTTCTCCTCCTGCCCTCAATCTTTCCCAGCATCAGGGTCTTTTCTAATGAGTCAGCTTTTGCCATCAGGTGGCCAAAGTACTATAGCTTCAGCTTCAGCATCAGTCCTTGCAATGAATATTCAGGGTTGATTTCCTTTAGGATTGATTGGTTTGATCTTCTTGCTGTTCAAGGGACTCTCAAGAGTCTTCTCCACTACCACAATTTGAAAGCATCAATTCTTCAGCGCTCAGACTTCTTATGGTCCAACTCTCACATCCATACATGACTACTGGAAAAACCATAGCTTTGACTATATGGAGCTTTATTGGCAGAGTGATGTCTCTGTTTTTAAATACACTGTCTAGGTTTGTCATAGCTTTCCTTCCAAGGACCAAGTGTCTTTTAATTTAATGGCTGTAGTCACCATCTGCAATGATTTTGGAGCCACCCAAAATAAAATCTGTCACTGTTTCCACTTTTTCCCTTTCTATTTGCCATGAAGTGATGAGACCAGATGCCTTGATCTTAGTTTTTTGATGAGTTTTAAGCCAGATTTTTTCACTCTCCGAGTCTTTCACCCTCATCAAGAAGCTCTTTAGTTCCTTTTCACTTTCGGCCATTAGAGTGGTATCATCTGCCTATCTGAGGTTGTTGATATTTCTCCTGGAAATCTTGATTCCAGCTTGTGATTCATCCATCCTGTCATTTCACATGATGTACTCTGCATGGTGGTGGTGGTTTAGTTGCTAAGTTGTGTCTGACTCTTGCGACCCCATGGACTATAGCCCTCCAGGCGCCACCCCCGCCCCCAGCCACCCCATCCATGGGATTCTCCAGGCAAGAATACTGGAGTGGGTTGCCATTTCCTTCTCCAATTCTCTTCATGAGAACATCACTAATCTAAACCCACAGAATGTACAATGTCAAGAGTGTACCTTAATTTAAACTGTGGACTTTGGGTAATTCAGTTCAGTTCAGTTCATTGCGCAGTGGTGTCCAACTCTTTGCGACCCATGAATCACAGCACGCCAGGCCTCCCTGTCCATCACCAGCTCCCGGAGTTCACTCAGACTCATGTCCATCGAGTCAGTGATGCCATCCAGCCATCTCATCCTCTGTCGTCCCCTTCTCCTCCTGCCCCCAATCCCTCCCAGCATCAGTCTTTTCCAATGAGTCAACTCTTCGCATGAGATGGCCAAAGTACTGGAGTTTCAGCTTTAGCATCATTCCTTCCAAAGAAATCCCAGGGCTGATCTCCTTCAGAATGGACTGGTTGGATCTCCTTGCAGTCCAAGGGACTCTCAAGAGTCTTCTCCAACACCACACTTCAAAAGCATCAATTCTTTGGCGCTCAGCCTTCTTCACAGTCCAACTCTCACATCCATACGTGACCACAGGAAAAACCATAGCCTTGACTAGACGGACCTTCGTTGGCAAAGTAATGTCTCTGCTTTTGAATATGCTATCTAGATTGGTCACAACTTTTCTTCCAAGGAGTAAGCGTCTTTTAATTTCATGGCTGCAATCACCATCTGCAGTGATCTTGGAGCCCAAAAAAATAAAGTCTGACACTGTTTCCACTGTTTCCCCATGATGTGTCAAAATAGGCTTATCATTGTTGATGATGTGGGAGGCTTTGCATATGTGGGAAAGGGGATAAATGGAAAATCCTTGTTCCTTCCCCCAATTTTGATATGCATCTAAAACTCCTCCAAAAATTAAATATTTATTTAAAAAAATCAATGACTACTTTCTATTTGCAGATACCATGTTAAAAGTTTTATTTATATAAACTTACATCCCCATAACAGCACCATGTAGTAAGTCTACTGTCCTGATTTTACAGATGGGGAAATTGAGAGAGAAGAATAAAATAAATATTCTGCTGATGTGGCCCAACAGGGATATGAGTTTTCAAAATACAGTCTCCTCTCTTTCAAATTTGCCAACAGCCAGGCAAATGCATACCTTGAGCCAACATAGCCCACACCCATCCAGTGAAACTGCACCAAAAATCACCTTGGTGGCTGAGTTGTGGCAGGAAGCCAGGGAGGGGAAGAAAGTGAAAGCCTTCCTCTGGCAGCCTGTCCCTCCCCTGCACTGGTACCTGCCTGGAGCCTCAGAGCCAAGCAGCCAAACTGAGAGGAGCAGCCTTCCTCTTGGGGGCAGAAGGTCCAGGCTCTCAGCCCCTGGACACCACTTTCCTAGGATGCATTCTTATTTCTGCTGCTTCATCTGCCCCACATCCACATCTTGTATCACGTGACTTTGTAGTTCCTTCCACTAGAGATGGCATATTTTATTTTACCCCATCCCATTGACGCTGGGCTTGGCCACATGAGTTGCTTTGGCTAGTGGTATGTGGGTGGAAGTGATAGTGGGCCAATTCCAAGCTAGGCTGTAGAACTGTGCCCTCCTGCTCCTCAGCCATCATCATGGGAAGAGAATGAGACACCTGGAAAAGACCTGTCCTCACTGACCTGCATCCAAGCCAAGTTCAACTCAGCCTAGATCAGAAACTCCCTACCAGTGGTGTGTGGGTAAAAGTTTAACAACCAGCATTCTGATTTTTTTTTTTAAATCCTGATTTTTATCATCTGCCAATGGTGTAAATATTGATTTCACCATGCCTGATTTTAAAGTTCTATCAGGATGTCACTGAATAAAGAGTTGAGAAGAGATAGGCCATAGCACACAATAAGAATAACAATAGGCATAAATAACCTCATGAGCATAAATAATAGTGAAATGTAGTAAAATAATTAGAAATTATTAAGTTTTTAGCATGTAATATCTTGGACTTCCCTGGTGGTACAGTGGATAAGAATCTGCCTACCCATGCAGGGGACAGAGGTTTGATCCCTGGTCTGGGAAGATCCCACATGCCACGCAGCAACTAAGCCCATACGCCACAGCTACTCAGCCCATGCTCTGGGTCCCACAAGCTGAAATACTGAGCCCACGTGCTGCAGTTACTGAAGCTTCTGCACCCTAGAGCTGGTGCTGTGCAACAAAAGAAGCCAACACAGTGAGAAGCCCGAGCACCACTAGACCGTGGCCCCCACTCTCTGCAACTAGAGGAAGGCCGCATTCAGCCATGAAGACCCAGAACAACCAAAGATGAAAATAAATAACATAAAATTGTGATATCTTTGTTTCAATATAATTTCTTTAATTGTACATTTATACAATTTAATTTTTAATAATGGTCATGTTTAACAACTGGCTTACAAGATTCCTTATCATGAGCTAGTGTAAGTTGGGTCCATCAAACTCATTCCCCAGCTGACTCAAAAATGTGCGGAGGAAAATAATTGTTTTAAGTCACTGTGACTTGTTATACAGCAAGGAGTGTATATGGGTGTGACTCGTTATACAACAATACTGTGGCAATAGTTAACCAATCCACCCACCCCAAAGTTGGGTCAAAGTATCTAAGATTCCCTTTCCAAATTCCCAGAGCAAGGCCCTCTGTAACCATAAGGTCACATATGCAGTCACAGTCTGTAAGGTTTGGGACAAGCACCTCCTTGCCCTGACAAAGGATCTGATTAAATGTGCTTAGATTCCAATCTGAGCCCAAGACTGGGAGTCAGGAGGCACATCCCTGCACCCAAAATTCTGGAGACCAAGCTTAAACAAGCTATTTCCCATTTGTCTCCATCCTCAACCCTTTGATATATCCTTACTTAGACCCACTGATGACTCTTACCACCCAGCCTGCTGTTAAAAGTGGTCCCTCTTGCTGGATGTCAGAGCCTGTGAAGATCTGTATGGCCCCTCTCTACTGAGGGCCATACCTCCACTCACAATCTCAGAGCCTTCTCACAGCTCCACCCAGAAATACAACTGTACTTTCTACAGTTCTTGTTGGGGGAAATTTTGTCATTTCCTCCCTCTTTACAAACATTTAAACTATTCCGGAGCATAAGGCATACTCTCTCAACACTCGTAGTCCCCCCCAGAGGTCCCTCCTCTTAAAATCACACTGCCCAGTAAGCAGGCCAATTTGCCAAATAATCCTTTGGCTGAGTGACCAGTTTGCCAGACTGCTGAGGATGTTTTTGATGTTTTCCTTTCATCTCACAGCCAGAACCTATGAACCTGGGGGCCCAGCTCCACCGAGGGCCATTTCCTGAGCACCGTGTTTTTTCTGACACCTACGCTTCTCCAGTGCCCTGCACATGCCCTCAGCACCCACTGGCCCACCTGAAGCTCCTGCCTTCCCCAGGTCAGCCTGCTCACACGCACAGCACATCCTATTCTCAGCCCCCGAGTCACACCAGCCCTCTTGCCTCCCCTCCACGCAGAGTCGTGCTGGAGCCAGTTGTCACAAGTGCGTGAAGGCCAGCTGTGCACATCTCCTCTCAGCTCTGTACTCAGTGATGTCACATTGGCAGCTTGAAATCAGCCAAAGTTAGCAAAGGTTACAGATCAATCCCATCCCGTCTCCCGCTCCAGCTGCAGCGGGCTGTTAAACGTTTACCAGCACTATCGCCTGCAGGTAACAAAACTTGGTCCATTCCTCTCTTCCGGCTGCTCAGAAAAGCCTTCTCAGACTCCAGGGACCTCAGGTGGTTACTTCTTGCTCTGAATCCACAATGTGTCACTGTAAATCCTCATTTGGCAATTGGTCATCTGACATTTGGGAGGGTCCTGCATACACGCTAGCGTGTGCAGTCTCAGTGAAGAACATACTGTCCCGCAGTGAGGGAACAGTGGTTCTTGTGGAAAAGTGAAACTGAAATTGTTAGTCGCTCAGTTGTGTCCAACTCTTTGTGACCCCATGGACTATAGCCTGTCAGGGTCCCTTGTCATTTCACCAGGCAAGAGTGGGTTGCCATGCCCTTCTCCAGGAAATCGTCCTGACCCAAGGATCGAACCTGGGTCTCCCGCATTGCAAGCAGACTATGCTGTCTGAGCCACGAGGGAACACCGGTTCTGGTGGGGGTGGGGCAAAGAAAGTCTTAGCTATTACAATGGCCTGTGGCTCTCCAAAGGGCCACAGTACGTAAACAGATACATGGTACACCTGTGGCATCATGAAGATGGAACCTGGGGATTAGGAAAGAAATGGTTAAAAAGGCTCTTTGTGGAGCAGGCAGAGACATGAAAACTAGGTTGAGAAGCATGCCCTGGTGCATAAGATATGCAAGTGTACAGGATGCATCCCAATTTTATACAACATTACTCAGAAAAATATTAAGCGATTTTTTTTTTACATTATGGGTTGAGTGTAATTTTTAAGGTTTTGGTTTGGGGGGCTTGGTATTGTTAATGAAATACAATACACTGTGTAATGAGGATCCTGAAGGTAGAGTGGGATGATAAGAGCTTCCCTCTGCTGTTACTCTAACAACCCCGCACTTGGCCTCCCATCCATCATGTGGAGCACTGAAAATGCACCTTTCACACCTACACAGAGATAACATCGACCACTTCAACCAGTGGAGCGGTGACCTAGGAAGACCACCACTGTGGTTTTGAAGGCCACCTCTGGGAGGCAGGTGCTGGACACCAGAGGCTGAACTCAGGCAAGCAGTTCTGCCTCCGTGGAGATGAGAGTCTCCTTTCTCCCCTTATGGAGAGAGTGGAAGATGCTGCAAGGCTCATAAAGTGAGAAAACAACTTCTTTGTGGAAAATGATCATTAGAGAAAATTTCAAGATTTGATTATTCAGCTGTGGTGTGAAGACCTATCTAGAAAGTATGTGATTCTCAGAGACATACCATTTCCTGGTAGAAACAGAATTTTGGAGGAAGCATGGAGGATGAGCACGTATTTATTTCCATCTTTATAAACTGTGGAAAGTGTTAACTGTTAGTCGCTCAGTCATGTCTGACTCTTTGCAACCCCAATGGACCATAGCCCACCAGGCTCCTCTGTCCATGGGCTTCTCCAGGCAAGAATACTGGAGTGGATTGCCATTCTTTTCTCCAAGGGATCTTCCTGACCCAGGGATTGAACCCAGGTTTCCTGCATTGCAGGTAGATATCTGTGTGTGTGTGTGGCGGGGGGCGGGTTTGAACTTTTCTCTTTTGCTTATTTTTAAATTGAAGGATAATTGCTTTACAAAATTTTGTTGTGCAGGCAGATTTTTTACCATCTGAGCCACCAGGGAAGCACTATAGACGGTGGATGTCCTCCCCAATGCCAAGGGTCTGCTACAGCCACACCATTGGGTATGCATGCCATGGACAAGAGCCCTGCAGAGGCATGGTGTTTATTACACATGACACAGGACAGGATCCAACAGTAAAGTATAGATAGTATCTATCTATACTTCACTAGGCTTGCATCCTAAGGGACTTAAAGTTTTTTTTAAATTATATATAATGTTCACTGTATGCACTAAAACTTGAGAACCTATCCACCCTCATAGGATGGTTCTGCACTGTTGATGTAGTATCTCATTTAAACTTCATAACTGCCCAGATCAACAGTCACTGCATTATATCACCATTTTACCAAGACTGAGCCCAGTCCTGAGCACCCAGAACCTCTTATCCATGGCACCATCCTGCACAGTCACACACTTTCATGTCTAACCTCACCATTTTCTGGAAGGCAGAGTTGCTAATGAATGTATCACACATCCTGGCCCCAGGAGACCTGGGGAGTGAATAGAAATGAGCTGCCTAGCACCCCATTCAGTGACCTCCTTTAATTACCACTCCCCTCTGCTCACACAAGTGGTTTGAAGTATAGTTAATTCTTTTCTTAAATTTTATTTTAGTTGGAGGATAATTTCTTTATGGTGTTGTGTTGGTTTCTGCCATATAACAACGTAAATCCGCCATAAGTATATACATATGTCCCCTGCCTCTTGAATCTCCCTCCCAGCACACCATCCCAGCCCTCTGGGTTGTCCCAGAGCACTGGGTTGAGCTCCCTGTGTTCTATAGCAACTTCCTACTGGCTATCTATTTTGTATGTGGCAATATATGTGTTTCGCACTACTCTCAAATTGTCCCACCTTCTCCTTTCCCTGTTGTGCCCACGAGTCTGTTCTTTATGTCTCTGTCTATTACTGCCTTGCAAATCATCACTACCATTTTTCTATATTCCATATATTTGTGTTAATATACAATATTCATTTTTCTCCTTCTGACCTATTTCACTTTGTAGAACAGGCTCTCACACTGCTAAGAATGGCCATCATCAAAAAACAATACATGCTGGAAAGGATGTGAAGAAAAGGGAACCCTCTTGCACTGCTGATAGGAATGTAAATTGATACAGCCACAATGGAGAACACTATGGAAATTCCTTAAAAAAAACTGGGAATAAAACCACCATATGACCCAGCAATCCCACTACTGGGCATATACCCTGAGAAAACCACAATTCAAAAAGATTCATGTACCCCAATGTTCATTGCAGCACTATTTACACTAGCCGGGACATGGAAGCAACCTAGATGTCCATCGACAGATGAATGGATAAGGAAGCTGTGGTACATATACACAATGGAATATTTTGTTGCTCAGTTGCTAAGTAATGGAACATTACTCAGTCATGCTGCTGCTACTGCTGGTAAGTCACTTCGGTCATGTCCGATTCTGTGTGACCCCATAGACGGCAGGCAGCCCACCAGGCTCCCCCATCCCTGGGATTCTCCAGGCAAGAACACTGGAGTGGGTTGCCATTTCCTTCTCCAATGCATGAAAGTGAAAAGTGAAAGTGAAGTCGCTCAGTCGTGTCCGACAATCAGCGACCCCGTGGACTACAGCCTTCCAGGCTCCTCCATCTATGGGATTTTCCAGGCAAGAGTACTATAAACGGAGAAACGGAGCCTGCAGCATAAAGCTGTCCCCTGTGGTAGTAAGGAGGGTAGTAACAAGGCCGTCTACATAGTTTTTGTGAAGGCCACCAACCTTATAAGAGAGCTTGCTCATATTAGTCTTCAAAATTCAAAAACTGGCTGAGTTGTGGGTAGCCATATCCAAGAGAGCTATCAAGAGTCCCCAAGCAGTTCTGTTGAAGTACCAAAATACAACTCCCTTACCTTCTGGCCAGCCCAAAGTCAATGATCTTAATTTGGTGTCCTGTCTGATTGACACACAGTATGTTCTCAGGCTGGGAAAGAAAAAGAAGTTTGCTTAGCTTAATCAACAACTAGGAAGGTCTGAGCTCCCCCACTTATTTGTCAATAGGCCTCAGTTTCCAAGCCTCCAAGGGAAAGCCCTACAGGGCAGCCCTTCAGGGATGGATAGATAGTGAAAATAAATGATGCGGGCTAGTGTGAGACAATAAGGAGTGCTGTGAACTATGAGACCTGGAGAACTCCTGCCATGTATAAAGGGCAGCCACTGCTCAGCTCCAGCCACTGGCCACCACACAGAAATGTAGGTCCAGTCGCTAGAGTTCCTCAGTCCTCAAGAGATCCTAGAAATTCAAGTTTAAGTAAAACCTCCATGCTTTTAAATGTTGACAACTGAATCCAATTTAAACATATACTTATCATGTGTGGGAGTCAAACACAACATATCTGGGATGTAGATTGGGCCCATGAGCTGCTTGTTTGAGACCACTGGCTTGGGGTGGTGGTTCCAAACCTTGGCTGCATAGTAGCATCATCAGGGGAGCCTTCGAAAGTCTTAACACCCAGGCCCCAGTCCTGACCAGTTAAATCAGAATCTCGAGTGTGGGACCACATGTGGAGCGGTCTGGTCAAGGAGATCAGAGCTGCCAAACGCCATCCTGCCGTTTTGCGGCGAAAGCTGTGACCCACGGAATGGAGGTAATGGACTTGACATGCTCCTCTTAAGTCTTTCATATCAGCTTGGAGGCCCTGAGGAAGACTGGAATATTCTTGCTGCTTGTGGCAGACAGATTCGAAGGTGGGGAGGGGTTGAGGGCAGATGGAAGGCTTATAGAACAAAGGACCTGGAGACCTGAGGTCAGGGCCTGCAGTCCAGGGGTCCATGACCAGGGTCTGTAGCCCTAGATGAGTACTTTCCCATTCCAGAAATCTCAGTGTCTGCATCTGTAAAATGAGAATAATAACCTCTTCCTGCCTTCCTCCTGGGAAGGTGTAAAGATCAAATGATATAATAATGCATTAAAGACTTTACAGCTTGTGAAGCAAATATATCAGGCACTAGTTCTCCCAATAGAAGATTTTATTGCTACTTATGTTACAATGGGGTTGTGAAACTCCTCAGATAGGTTCAGAAAAATGATGATTAAAAATCTTCAGGCCTTCTTTATAAGATTTAGAATAACACGGTCCAATAGAAATATAATGTGAGCTACATACATAATTCAAAAAATTCTAATAGCCACATTAAAAAAGTAAAAAGAAATAGGTGAACTTAATTTTCATAAAAGCATTATTGAAATATAAATAATAAAGATGTGATCATAAAAATTACCATTTTAAAGTATACAATTCAGTGGTTTTTCAGTACATAGTTTACCACTCTAGTTTTAGAACATTTTCATCACTTCAGGAAAAAAAAAACATACTCATCAGCAGTCATTCTCCATCCTCCTTACTTACAACTCCTATGTATTTTCTATCTCTGTAGATTTGCCTGTTCTGGGAATTTCATATAAATGGAATCATAAATACATATGTGACCTTTTACATCTGACTTCTTTCACTCAGCATAATTTCTTCAGGGTTCATCCGTATATCGATACTTGATTCCTTTTCATGGCTGAATAATAATCTTTATAAGGACAATATACCTACCATATTTTGTTTACCTGTTCATCACATAGTAAACATTGGTGTTGTTTCTACTTTTTGGCTGCTAAGGACATTTGTGTACAAGTTTTTGTGTTGACTTGTGTTTTCAATTCTTGAGAATATACCTAGAAGTGAAATTGCTGGTCGTATGATAACTCCATGTTTAACATTATAGAAACTACCAAATTGTTTTCTAAAGTGGATGCATAACTTTACAATCCCACCAGCAATGTCTGAGAGTTCCAGTTTCTCTAAATCCTAGCCAACACTTGTTTGCCATTTTTACTTTTTATTTTAGTTAATCCAATGGGTCCGAAATAGTATCTCATTGTAGTTTTGATTTACATTTCTCTCTTGACTAATGATGTTAAAAATCTTTTCATATGCTTATTGGCCATTTAAAAATCCTCATTAGACAAATGTTTATTCAAATTTATCTTTCTCATTGAGTTGTAAGTGTTCTTTATACACCCTAGGTACAAGTCCTTTATCAGATAAACGATTTGAAAATATTTTCTCCCATATGTGGGCTGTCATTTCATTTTCATGATGGTGTCCTTTGAAGCATAAAGATTTTTAAAATTTGATGAAATCTAAATTTATCAACTTTTCTATCTTGTGTTTTTTTAGTCAGATATAATTTACTCCTACACTATCTTCTAACAATTTTATAGTTTTAGCTCTGACATTTAGGTCTATGACCATTTGAGTTAACTTTTGTTTATAGAATGAGGTGGGGCTTCAACTTTTATGTGGATCTCAAGCATGGTGTCCCAGCATCATTTATTGCAAAGACTACTCTTTCCCCACTGAACTGTCATGGCACTGTTCTCAAACATCCATTGATCACAAATAAAAGGGTTTAAGTCTAGACTCTTAATTGCATCCCATTGATATGTCTGCCCATCCTTACATCATAACACATTTTTTATTTATGTAGCTTGGTAGTAGATTTTGAAGTCAGGAAATGTGCATCCTCCAACTTTGTTCATCATCTTCTTTTTTTTTTGTTGTTCCTCTTTTTCAAGATTGTTTTTGCTCTCCTGGGTCCCAAGAATTTCCATCTGAATTTTACGATTAGATTATTAATTTCTGCAAAGAAGTCAGCTATGAGTCTGACAAGACTACATTGAACATATAGATCATTTTGGAGAGTATTGTCATCTTAATAACATTAAGTTTTCTGACCTATGGGATGTCTTTCCATTTACTTATGTCATCTTTAACTTCTTTCAACAATGTTTCATAGTTATCAGAATATAAAGTTTATACATCTTTGGTTAAATTCATTTCCAAGTACTTTATTCTTTCCGATGTTACTGTAAATGAAATGATTTTCTTAATTTTATTTATAGAATGTTGATTGCTAATGTATGGAAATACAATTGATTTTTACATCTTAGATCCTGCAATATTGCTGAACTCATTTATTAGTTCTAATAGTTTCTCTCTAGCCTCCTTAGGATTTGCTATATACAAAATCAAGTCATCTGTGAATAGAATTTTACTTCTTCCTCTCCAATCTGGATACCTTTTATTTATTTTCTTGCCTAATTGCCCTGGTTAGAACAAGTATAATGATTAATAGAAATGGCAATAATAAACATCCTTGTCTAGTTCCTGATCTTAAAAGGAAAGCATTCAACCTTTTACCATTAAGATTATTATTACCTGGGGGATTTTCATAGGTGGCCTTTATCAAGCTAAGGAAGTTCTATATCTAATTTGCTTAGTGTTTTCATCATGAAAAGGTGTTCAATTTTGTCATGTGCTTTTTCTGCAGCTACTAAAATGATCAGGTGATATCATCCTTTATTCTTTTAATGTGACATATTACATTGATTGATTTTCTTATGTTAAACCAACTTTGCTTTATTGGAACAAATCCCAGTTTGTGATGTGTATAATCCTTTTTATATGTTGCTATACTCAGTTTAGTAATATTTTATTGAGAATATTTACATCTCTATTCATAAGGGGTATTGTACTGTAGTTTCATCATAGGAAGTGAGGTCTGCCTGGTTTGGGGATGAGGATAAGTTTGGTCTTCTAAAATGAGTGAGAAAATGTTTCTTTCTCTTCTAATTTTAAACATTTTGTGAAGGATTGGTGTTAACTCTTTAGACATTTGATAGCCATATGGGCCTAGGATTTTTTTATGGGTAGTTTTTATACTAGTTTGACTGTTTTACTTGTTATAAGTCTATTCAGATTTTCTGTTCCTTTTTGAGCCAGTTTTCAGATGTTTGTGCCTTTTAGGGAATTTCCATTTTATCTATATTATCTAATCTACTGGCATATAAGTTTTCATAATATTCTCTTATAATCTTTTTTTAATTTTGGTAAGGCTGGTAGTGATGTCCCCTCTTTCATTCCATTTATTTTATTTTTTCATTTCATTCATTTTAGTAACTGAGTCTTCTCTCTTTCTCTCTAATTCAAGATAGCTAAGGATTTGTCAACTTATTCATCTTTTCAAAGAACCAACTTCTTTTCACTGATTTTCTCTACTGTTTCTCTGTTTTCTGTTTCAATTACTTCTGCTCTAATCTTTCTTATTTCCCTCTTTCTACTTGCTTTGAGTTTAACTTGCTTTTCTTTTTCTAGCTTCTTAAGGTGGAATATTAGATTATTAAATCTTTTGAACATATAAGAGTTTGCAGCAACAAATTTCATCTCTAGTTTAGATGCACCCCAAAAGTGTTAGCATGTTGTGTTCTCATCTTCATTCATCTCAAAGTATTTTCTAAAACTTAATCTTAATAATAATTTTATTTAGTGAAATATATCAAAATATTATCATTTTAATAGGTTACCCAAATAAAAATATTTATGAGATACTTTCAATCATTTTTATTATATTGCCTTTGAGGTCCAGTGTGTATTTTACATTTATAGCACATCTCAATTCAGACACTAAAGTTTCATCAGAAGTACTTTACATATTCTTTACCACTGAGCCACCTGGGAAACCCTTTATTTGTATTCAGATTGCATGAAATTGATAGTTTTTGAAAAGCAAATTAACATGTTGAAGTTGTTCTAAATATACTTTATGGTTTTTAATAATTTAATCATATCAGCTTTTTATTTAATTAAAAACTAATAAAATTTAAACTTTAGTTCCTCAGTCACACTAGTTATGTTTCAAGTGAAATATTAAAATATTTCATATTTTAATTCAACCAACATTCCTAGGAGGTAGATATTATTAATCTCCACTTGTCAGTTGATGAGCTTATGCAAGACCAATCAACAAGATCAAGGAACTTATGTAAGATCTCCTGGTCAGGAAGAGGCTGGACCAGCACAAGCTCTGCCCCTGGCTGGGAAGCAGACCTTGGCAGTGACTGTCTCCTGCTCTAGTGTCACAGGTATTGTCCCAAAGGCGGTTCGTTGATCCTGAATCACAGAACAGAATCCTAGGTTCTCTTAACTGCTCATGCCCCAGAAAGCTGGTCCAGAGGCTCTGGAATTAGCTCCAGTGAGCAGGGAAGTTTGAGGCTGATTCCTCACCATCTCTACCATTTTTCACAGTACCACAGTCTGATGCCAATCCAGAAAGATAGTCAGAAGGAGCAGTGTGCAAACATGTAGGTCCAACCAACCCACTTCCCATCTTCTGTAGAGAGCCACTGAGATTCCCGACAGAGGTTGTAGAGAAAAATCCTCCTGTTGCCCCAGTGGAGTGAAAAACCACAGAAATGGCCACCATGCAAATCAAAACCACAATGAGATATCATTTTATTCCTGTTAAGATGAATGTCATCCAAAAACAAGAGATAACAAGTGTCAGTGAGGATGTGGAGAAAAGGCAACCTTTGTGCACTGTTGCTGGGAGGGCAAACTGGTGCAGCCACTGTGCAAAACAGTGTGGTGTTGCCTCAAAAAATTAAAAATAGGACTACCATGCGATCTAGCAATTCCACTTCTGGGTATATATCCAAAGGCAACCAAATCACTACCTTGAAGAGATATCTGCACCCCCATATTCACTGCAGCATTATTTACAATAGTCAAGTGTCCATCAACAGATGAATAATTTTTTAATGTGTTATATATACACAACAGAATATTATTCAGCCATAAAAAAGAAAGAAATTCTGCCATTTGCAACAACATGGAATTTGACAACATTATGCAGAGTGAAATAAATCAGACATAGAAAAACACTTACTGTATGATCTCAGTTATAAGTAGAATCTATTAAAAAAATCACCCAGAACTCATACGAACAAATGAGTGGTTTGTTTAGGGAACAAATTAGTGGTTGCCAGAGGTGGGGAGGGGGAGGGTTTGGGGAAACTGGTTAAGGTGGTCAAAAGGTACAAACTTCCAGCTATAAAATAAAAGTCCTGAGGATATAATGTACTGCATGCTGACTGTAGTTAACACTGCAGTATTATATATATGAAAGCTGTTAAGTGAGGAGATCTTGAAAGTTCTTATCACAAGAAAAGAAACTGTAACTATGTGAGGTGGTATAATTAACTAAACTTACTGTGGAATCATTTTGCAATGTATACATATATCAACAATTATGTTTATACTTTAAACAAAAACAATGTTACCTGTCAATTATATCTTGATAAAACTGGAAACAAACTTTACAGATAAGGTGACTCAGATGGTAAAGAATCTGCATGCAGGAGATCCGGGTTTGATCCCTGGGTTGGGGAGATGTCCTGGAGAAGGGAATGGCTACCCACTCCAGTATTCTTGCCTGGAGAGAGTATTCTTGTCCATGGACAGAGTAGCCAGGTGGGCTACAGTCCATGGGATCGCAAAGAGTCAGACACGACTGAGCAACTAACATTTTCATTTTTCACTTTTCAGACTCACCAAAAAAGAGATAGAGAGAGAGGAATTTATTGCTAACAAACTGGACAACCTAGAAGAAATGAATTAATTCCTAGAATTGTAACAACTAGATAAGACCAAATCATGAAGAAATAGGAAATCTGAACAGACTAATTACTAGTAATCAAAAATATCCCAAAAAACAAAAGTCAAGAATCAAATGGCTTCACTGGTGAATTTTACCAATCATTAAAAAATTGGTATCAATCTTTCTCAAACTCTACCAAAAAATATAAGAGGAGGAAATACTTCCAAACTCATTTTATAAGTGCAGTGTTACCCTGATACCAAAACCAGACAAGGATATTACAAGAAAAGAAAATTACAGGCCAATATACCTGATAAGAATAGATGTATAAATCCTCAACAAAATATTAGCAAATCAAGTTCAACAATACATAAAAAGATTATACACCACGATCAAATGATATTTATTCTAGGGATGCAAAGATGGTTTAATGTATGCAAACCAATCAGTGTGATACAGCACATTAACAAAATGAAAAATAAAAATCATACTATCATCTCAATAGATACAGTGCTGCTGCTGCTGCTAAGTCGCTTCAGTCGTGTCCGACTCTGTGTGACCCCATAGACGGTGGCCCACCAGGCTCCCCTGTCCCTGGGATTCTCCAGGCAAGAACACTGGAGTGGGTTGCCATTTCCTTCTCCAATGCATGAAAGGGAAAAGTGAAAGTGAAGTTGCTCAGTTGTGTCCGACTCTTTGCGACCCCATGGACTGCAGCCTACCAGGCTCCTCCGTCCATGGGATTTTCCAGGCAAGAGTACTGGAGTGGGGTGCCATTGCCTTCTCCAATAGATACAGTAAAAACACCTAAAAAAATTCAATATCCATTTCATGATAAAAACTCTCAACAAACTAGGTACAGAGGGAATATACCTTAACGTAATAAAGATCATATATGACAAGTCCATAAATAATATTCTCAATGGTAAAAAGCTGGAAGCTTTTCCTCTAAGATCAGGAGCAAGACAAGGATGCTCACTCTCACTACTTTTATTCAACAGAGTATTGGAAGTCATAGACAGAGTAATGAGGTGATAAAAAGAAATAAAAAGCATCCAACTCAGAAAGAAGTAAAACTGTCACTATTTGCAGATGACACGATATTAAGTCTTCACCAAAATACTGTTAGAACTTAAAAACAAATTCAGTATATTTTCAGAATACAAAAGCAATATACCAAAAATCAGTTGCATATCTATACACTAAAAAGAAACTATCAGGAAAGAGAAATTAAGAAAACAGTCTTACTTACAGTTGATCAAAAAAATACTTAGGAATAAATTTAACAAGTTAGTGAAAGCTCTATATACTAAAAACTGTAAGACGTTGATGAAAGAAGTTAAAGAAGACAAATAAATGGAAAGATATCCTGCGCTCTTCGTTGGAAGGATTAATATTAAAATGTCCTTACTATTAAATGTCCTTACTACCCACAGCAATCTACAAATTTAAGGCAATGCCTATCAAAATTCCAGTGGCAATTTTCACAGAAATACAGTGAACAATCTAAAATCTGTATGGAACTACAAAAGACTCCAAATAGCCAAAGCAATCTTGGGGAAGAAAAACAAAATTGGAGGCACCACACTTCCTGATTTCAAACTGTTACAAAACTATACTAATCAAAATAGTGTGATATCAGCATAAAAAGAAACAAACAGATCAATGGAACAGAACAGACAACTGAGAAATAAACTATGTATCAAAAAGAAAGAAAAGAATGGCCACCACATGCTTACTTTTCATCAAGTAGACAAAAGAAGCTGCAATGCATTCATTCAATGGACTGTATGATGGCCCTTAAAAAGAATCAGACACGATGTCCACACTATACTTAAAAAGGCAAGTTTAAAAATGGAATGTACAGTAAGCTCCCCTTTGAGTGTTTTCCATGCCAACGTGCTAATACAGAAGACCTCTCAGCACAGAGGCTGGCTGAGAAGAATTTTCACTGTGCATTTTAAATATTTCTATATTGTCTATATTTGTTATTACATGCATGTGTTTCAATTTTAATTTTTTAAAAACTAATTTTTGAGTTTTTTTATAGGGAAAAAAAGTTGTTTCATTTGATCTTTAAAGAACACTTAATGAGGTAGCTATTTTCCACATCTCACAGATGGAGACACTGAGGCTATGAGACTTGGCCCGCCCTAGACTCCAGAACTAGGCCATGGCAGAGCCAGGAAAGGAAGCCAGGACTGTGTGATGACAGAGCTCTCAAAGATGAGCGAGCCGCAGAGGCTCAGGAACATGGGCACCCACCCGCCACACGCCCAGGGCGGAGCCTGACCTTGAGATCCAAGTGCAGGACGTAATGCTGATGGAGGTAATGGACACCCTCGCAGATCTGCTTGGTGAACAAGACCACGTCCAGTTCAGTCAGGTGGTACTTCTCTTCTGTGATCCGGTCAAAGAGCTCACCCCCATCCACACTGCCAGGGCAAAAGGAGAGGCAGACACTGACTGAGCAAGGCTCTCAGAGGACTGGTCTACTCATCACCAGGTGAGACGAGGACACCACTCTCATCTGGGGTTTTATGGGGGGCAGGCGGGGGAACCTTTGCTCTGGTCTATTCCCAGCTCAGAGTGTGGGTGATAAGAAGAAAGCAATGGACCAAATGGGAGACTGGGGCTTGTCTGCAGTACTGATCACCTAGGCTCACTCTGGATACTCACTGTCAATACTCCAGACCCAGGTTATAAACTCATTGGCCTACAGGGGCCAATTAGTACCTACATGGCAAGAATCTAAGTGGACAAATCAGACCAGATGTGAGACAAAAGTTTTCTTGGAATACACAGCCTTTAGTCTAACTTTTGTTTTTCCATTTTTTAGAGAGGCATGACATGACAAAAGTTTCACTCTCCTCAGTTGCACCAGAAGGAAAACAGCAACACAAGCATGCTAATAAATGTCCCCTGAGCCCCTGGCCTCAGCAGTACGGGTGGTTGAAAGTGGTGGGGACTGTAGCAAATGGGAAATTGGTCACCCTGTCTACAAAGGTCAGTTACCACAAGCTCCATCATACTATTTCCAGCTGAGAATGCAGACCCAGCATTACTAGATCTTTTATATGTGCAAGAAAAATCAGGCACCTAGGTTTTAATGTGAACTTTTCCCATTTCCAACTGTTAGCACTAAATCAAAATTACTAAAAATTGTGTAGGCCAAAATAATATCCACAGGTCAAGCCAGGCTCACTGGTCACTGGTTTCTGACAACTGGCCTTGTCCTCTGTGTTTTATGTTGGAGGTCGGGTAGAGGAAGTGATGACATTTCCTGGGTGTCACAGAGAGGGCAAAGGGAGAGTTTTGCTGCAACCTTGGCTCCTAGCCCCACCCTGAGCCCTGGCCCTGCCTCCCACTCACTACTCCATGACGAGGGTAAAGCTGTTCTTGCTCTCAAAGGCGTCGTAGAGCTGGATCAGGTTCACATGGCTGAGCTGGTTCATGATGTTAATCTCATTCTTGACATCCTCCTTGTGAAGCCAACAGGGAGAGGAGTTTCCAAGAAATGGGTTAGGAAGAGCAGTCAGTTGCATGTCCCAAGACACACACACACACACACACACACACACCCTGTATCCTCATTTCCTGCAGCATCACCAGGTTTCCTCAACTCACCACCCACACCAGCTCCTTACAACAGAAGGGACCCGCCCATTTCCCAGATAGGAACCCTGAGACCCCAAAAACAACCCTGGAGATCTGGGAGGACCCTGTTCCCCAGGGTGCAAGGTGACTGCTGACTAGAGTGTGGGAGCCAAGGGAAGGTGGCCAAGTTTCCTGCTCAGCGTGGAGGGGCCTGAGGCAGTGCAGGACCCAGAGGGGCCTAGAAGGAAGTGAAGGAGTCCTGAGTTTGGCCCAGGGCACCCGTTGGCCTGGGGCAGACACCTCACCCGGTCCTTGGCGCTCTTCACTTTGATGATCTTGGCGGCCAGCGAGAGGCCTGTGGCCTTCTCTGTGCATCTGTGAACCTGGCCAAACCGGCCCCTGCAGAGACAGACACGATGACACAGCAGGCTCAGAGCCCCAGAGGCATACCCTGCATGTGAGTGGGGGCCAGCCCTATCTGGGACCCTGGACTTTCTGGTCCTACCTCAACTCCACATACGCTACAGGGATTACCTCGTGCACCAGAGGTATAGTCACCGTCCCATACTGCTACCTGAACCTGGAGAAGAGCTTCTTCACCCCATAGGTATGGGCCATCCTGCACCCCAGGGGAGTGCCCCACAGCCACACCACCCAGGCCGTCCTGCACCCTAGAGATCATTCCTCTTAACCCACCCCATGTCGGCTCTCATTTCACCTGCAGGACATGGGCCCCGGGCCAGCACTGTGGGCCCACCTGTACCCTCCACTTCATCTCACTCACACCACATGGGCCCTCCTGCTCTGCGGCTGTCTCCTCACTCACTCTTTATGAGCTCTCGGCTCACGCTCTCGCCTTTCACGCTCTCGCCTTTCAGGACATCCTGCTCTTGGCTGTGGCTCCATCAGTCAGTTCCTGAGAACCAGCAGCAGCGCCCGGCTGTCCAGTTGCCCTCCCCACCCCCATCAAGGCAGAAGGCCCGCTTACCCTCCCAGGACTTCATGCTGGCACACGGTGTAGCCCGCTGAGGTCGAGGTCTCCCTGACACTCACCACCCGGTGCTCGAAAGGGGCTGGCGGGGCTGGACTGTCATCTGTTCAGGAGACAGCAGCCCGTGAGTCTTCTTCATGCAGCCCCTACCCCTCAGCTCCCCCCACTCCCCACTGCCACCCCAACCCCCAGACCTAGCCCCTCTTGGTTCAAAAAGGCTTCTGCCGGCTTATTGGGGGTTTATCAAGGGAGCATTCAGAGTGTTCCAGGGAAGGTTCCATGATTTCTGCAACCCTGGACCCAGAGCAGGGGAAAATACTGCTATTTTCTCTTAGTTTGTCTCACAAGCAGCTTTCTGCTCCCCAAAGTAGAAGGTTGAATGTGCTTTGAGAGCGTTTTTTTGTGTGTCTGCCAAGGTGAGTCTGTGCCCTAGACTACAAGGGGGGTAACTTTTGTAGGGTTTTTTGGTTTTCTGGGCCCCTGGAAATGGTTGTGTGGCAGAGACTCCACTTTTAGAATTCCAGTCTGAAGTCTCCTTCACTGCAAAGTAACTGCCTTCTGTTCTCAAGGTTTGCACACAAGGTTCAAGAGCCCAGTGGTCAGATCCTGGCTCTGTCAGCACAGACCCTGTGGCCTTACAAGTGCTTCTCGGCCTCTCTTGTGTCTCATGTGTCCTCACTCCACCCTGTGAGGGTAAACACACCCACAAACGCTTGAGGCTTGGCTCACAGAGTCCTCAGCTAAAATTGGCTTGATCACCATCTCAAGTCTCAGAAAAGACTCAAGTCACAGGTTGCTCTCAGCTGTGTTTCAGGAATTGAGGGAGGCTGTGTCCACATCTGGACCAGGTCATACAAGGGGAAAGGAAGCAACCAGAGACATCAGAGTAACTTCAGAGCCTGGAAGAGCCAAGGGGCACCAGGATGACCTGCACAACACTCAGCCCTTCCTCAGGGCCTCCAGAAATTCTGGGACAGGGAATTGGCAAAGGGTGGCCTTCCTGCAGCCACATGGGATGAGGGCTCCCATGAGGGTGTGGCCCTAAGGGCTGAAAGACTCAAGGCCTTTTGAGTCACAGGAACACAAGGACACCTACCACCACCACTGGGACAGAAAGCAGATCAGCAGCCCCTTCCTGATCCTGGATGAGAGTCAGCCCACTGGGTACAAATGGCTAATAGTAGGTTATAGACATCAGGTAATGAAGGAAGGAGCCTTCCCTATATCAATCCAGAATGATGCCAGTTCTATTGGGCAGGCAGGTGGCTTTGAGAAATCCACCCAATTGAGTCCCCCACGTTTCCTTCTCTCCCATGGCTACAGCCAACCTGATGCATCTCTATGCCTTGGTCCCCAGCTCTGGGATGTGCTGGCAGGCTGTTCTGAGTCCTGGTCTCCCAGACATTATCCCCACATTATCTCTACCTGGAAGCTTCAGGGAGGCCCCCCCAGAGTAGGTCTTTCAGACTTACTCACCTTGGGGCACACAGCAACAGCCTCACTTACCTAATACTAGGCTGCTCGCCTCAGCTCCTGGGGGTGTCCTGCTTCCTGCTTCGACACTGCCCGCACCCCCAGCTGTGCAGTCCTTCCCAGGGTCAGGGTTCCCTGCTCCTGGGTTCATGTCCTGCTGTGGGCCTGAGGCCCCAGAATCAGCTCCCTTGTCCCTCCTGGCCCTGCTTGGCGACATGGTCAGCTCGGACCCAGGTCCTTGCTTCTCTTTGGCCTTTGCTCCCCCGTCGCAGCTCTGCTTCCGCACACTGGCTCCTCTGAGGATAGGTTTTCCTGACTCAGTCCCAGGGGCCTGGGGGCAGCACCTGGGCCCAGGTGGGTCCTGCTCACCTGAAGGCACAGCTGCTGGAGTCTCTGCAGGGGGTGAGGTTCTGAGGCTGCCCCCTCGTGTCACAAGCAGCTCCCCAGGGGTATCTGTCTCCTGCACATGGATGGAGATCCTGGGACAGAGAGAAATGCGGCAAGAATTCAAATCCGAGCATACCTGGGCTCAACTGCCTGCTGCTGCCACTCACTAACCATGGTCTCTTAGCCTCAGTGTTCTCATCTGTTAAAAGTGTCCTTTGGGTTTTTATAATAGTAAGAGTTAGCTTGTGGTTGAAACCAGCAACCAACCCTTACTCCTCTGCCCAGACACAACACTGGGGAGAGGCTGGTTTCAGTGACACGTGGTGCCACCAGGATTCCACTGGGTCAACATCTGGGGGAGACTTGAAGAACCTGTGGCGGGTGAGTGGGCACCAGATATCTCTATGGCCCCTTGAAAACATGATTCTGCCCCACAAGTGTGGTGGCCTGGAGGCAGGAGACCTGGGCTGTTCCCTCCCTTCTCTGGGCCTCAGTTTCCCTTCTCTTAAGTGAAGAGAAGGGTGAACCAGTCAAACATCACACTAGAAGCCTCAGGTTAGACATATTTTAGTAAAATCAAGGAATTGTTCATAAGACTCTGGACTTTCTGTTTCTCCTGAAGAAACAGTCCTGGCTGTGCTGGGCCTGCATGCTTACACACCTGAGGAAATTCTCTGCCTCCCTACAAGTCCCCAGTGCCATTGGGCCCATCTCATCCATACTTGTTCCCCAGACCAAGCAGTACTGTGGTTTGGGACCCCAGCTGGAGGTCGGGAAAGTCCTCTAAGCCCCAACATTCAGAGGAAAGGACCCTGACCCTGGGAGCTTCAGACCCTGCTGCTCTGCCACCAGGTTACTAGACAGGGCTGGGTCTGGGCAAGTCTAGCCTCAGCAACCGCTTCTGTCAAACAAGGATGATAACACCTCATGGATGTGCTGAGAGTCAACTAAGAAAAGAAAACACAGAGGTTCTAATAGTGAAGACTAAAATGGTGCAGCCACTGTGGAAATCAGTATGACAGTTCCTCAGAAATGTGAAAATATATTACCATATGACCCAGCAATCCCAATTCTGGAAACAAACCCAAAATAATTAAAAGCAGAACCTCAAAGAGATATTCGTACAGCCTTGTTCATGGCAGTATTATTCTCAACAGCCAAATGTGGAAGCAACCAAAGTGTCCATTGACAGATGAAAGAATAAATAAAATGTTGCATACACACATAATGGAATGGTATTCATCCTTATGCTAAGTGAAATAAACCAGTGACAGAAAGGCGGATTCTATATACTTGAATGAATGAGTTATATGAAGGACCCGTGCTGCTGTGCTCAGTCACTTAGTCGTGTCTGACTCTTTGCGATCCCATGGACTGTAGCCTGCCAGGCTTCTCTGTCCATGGGATTTTCCAGGCAAGAATACTGGAGGGGGTTGCCATTCAATTCTTCAGGGGATCTTCCCAACCCAGAGATCAAACCCACATCTCCTGCATTGGCAGGCAGATTCTATACCACTGAGCTACCTAGGAAGCCCATAGGAAGGACCCAGAGTAGTAAAATTCATAGAGACAGACAGTAGAATGGTAGTTATGGTAGCAGTTTCAGATTTACAAAATGAAAAAGCTCTGGAGATCTGTGTCATAACAATATGAATATACTTAACACCACTGAACTATACATTTAAAAATGGTTACAACAATGAACATTATGATACATGTTTTTTAACCAAATTTTTTTTTTAATTAGGGCTTCCCCTAGCAGCTGGAGGCCTGGGTCCCTCCTTTGCCTGCTCCTGAATGCACCTGGTTCTGCAGACTGTTCACAGCTAAAGCTTGGGTAGGATGTAGCAAAATTCCCTGGACACCCCTCAAGAGCAATTACAGGTTGGTGATGACAGGGCAGGATGGGAAAGGTGGCATCCAAGCCCAGCTCAGGCATTGCCTTGATCAAGGAACATGGGAAACTGCAGGAAGCCAGTGTCTGGAAGAATATACAGGTAGTCAGGTGGCCACTGCCATTTAGAGACAACATTTCCCTCAAGATATACCCATGTGCTAGATGAGGGAGGGTAGCTAGGGATCTCCCCAGGTCCTAAGCCCAGTTTGGTGTGTCTGAAATTCAGCTCAAGGTTGAAACTAACATGGAGACTTTTCTCTCTCACCCAGAATCTTTTTAGGGCCCCTAACAAGTTCATGGAAAGTTCATCCCCACCCTAGATTCTACATTTAGAGCCCTGGCAAGGATCCAGGGATGCTTGCCAGGAAGCCCTCCCTCCAGATGGTTAGGTCTCCTAGGGACTCACATTTCCTTGCAGAACGAAGGCAGACAAAGTATCTGGGCTTCCCTGCCAGTCACCACAGCATACACAGACACCAGCTCCCCTCCCTACAGCAGGCCTCGAGGGGCTTGGTTACAGGTCAGGACAACTGAGGACAGGTGTAGAAGGGTACAAGGCCCTTTAGAGAGAAGCCCAGGAAGCAGAGTGCCCTTTAATGCACTGCCCTTGGAGAACACTGCTGGATAACACAGAGATATGACAATTATCAGGTTCTAACTCATTATTCTCTTGCAGCATGTTGGCTGATGGCAGGTCCTGAGGCTGAGTCCTGAGGGTTAGGACACAACCTCATCTCTAGGACTCCAAGCATAATCCTTCTGAAACTCCCTTGGCTTCATTCAGCCTATACCAACCTCCCACCTCCGAAGACCCATTATTCTTTCCCTACCATAGTGTTTAGGACTTAACAAATGCTGACAAGAAACAGGATGGTGCAGTGATTAGGGGCACAGATATTGGAGTCCAGAAACCTATGTCCATCCTCTTAAATTTTTTGAGACTTGTGTTATGGCCTAGCATGTGATCTAGCCTGGAGAACATTCCACGTGCACTTGAAAAGAATGTGTATTCTTATGTTAAGCATCTCTTCCAGCCACAGTGGTATGAAATTGGAAACCAATTGCAGAAAGAAAAATGGGAATAGAACAAACAAGTGGAGACTAAACAGCACGCTACTAGAAAGACCAATGGGTCAATGATGAAATCAAAGAGGAAATCAGAAAATACCTTGAGACAATGTAAATGGAAACACAATGCTCCAAAACCTATGGATGCATGCATGCTAAGTTGCTACAGTCATGTCCGACTCTGTGCGACTCTATGGACTGTAGCCTGCCAGACTCCTCTGGCCATGGGATTCTCCAGGCAAGAATACTGGAGTCAAGAATACTTGACATGCCCTCCTCCAGGGTATCTTCCTGACCCAGGGATCAAACTGTGTCTCTTACATCTTCTGCATTGGCAAGCAAGTTCTTTACCACTAACACCACCTGGGAAGCCCCCAAAACCTATGGAGTTCAGTCAAAGCAGTTCTAAGAAGGAACATGATAGTGATACAGACCTTCCTCAATAAACAAGAAAAATCTCAAGCAACCTAATGTACCACCTAAAGGAATTAGAAAAGAAGAATAAGTAAAGCCCAAAGTCAGCAGTAGGAAAGGCAAAATAAAAATTAGAGAGGAAATAAGTAAAATAGAGATCAAAACACAATAGAAAAGATCGATGAAACAAAGACCCAGCTTTTTGAAAAGACAAACAAAATTGATAAACCTTTAACTACTCCCATCAAGAAGAAAGGAGAGAGGTTTAAATAAACAAGAAATGCAAGAGGACAAGTTTCTACTGTATTGCACAGAGAACTATATTCACTATCCTATGATAAACTACAATGGAAAAGAACATTTTAAAAAAGAATACATATATACATATATAGTTGACTCATTTTGCTACAGAGCAGAAGATAACACATTGTAAATCAACTATACTTTAATTAAAAACAAACAAAAGAAAGAGGAGAAATAACACATAGCACAGAACTACAAAAAAATCAGGAGAGAATATATGAACAAATTTGATAACTCATAACACATCAACTGGAGAAAGCAATGGCAACCCACTCCAGTACTCTTGCCTGGAAAATCCCATGGATGGAGGAGCCTGGTAGGCTGCAGTCCATGGGGTTGCTAAGAGCCGGACACGACTGGGTGACTTCACTTTCACTTTTCACTTTCATGCATTGGAGGAGGAAATGGCAACCCACTCCAGTATTCTTGCCTGGAGAATCCCAGGGACGGTGGGGCCTGGTGGGCTGCCGTCTGTGGGGTCAAACAGAGTCAGACACGACTGAATCGACTTAGCAGCAACACATCAAAAAATTTCTACAAACATACAGCCTGCCAAGACTGAATCAAGAGCAAACAGCCAATCTGAACAAGCTGACCCCTAGCAGTGAAATTAAATTTGTAATTTTTTAAAAACTCAGCAAACAAAAGTCCAGGGTTGGACAGCTTTACAGGGTAATTCTCTTTTGTATTCTATAAAAAAAGAGCTAGGGCTTATCCTTCTCAAATTAGTCCAATAACTTGAAGAGGATGGAACACTCCCAAATGTATTCTTTGAGGCCACCATTACAATGACATCAAAACCAGAAAAAGATACTCCATGAAAGCAAGTGATAGGGTAGTATCTTTGATGAATACAGATGTAAACATCCTCAACAAAATACTAGCAAACTAAATTCAACAATATGTAAAAAGGGTCATACACCATGATCAAGTGGAATTTATTCAAAAGACCCAAGGATGGTTCAATATTTGCAAATCAATCAATGTGGTACATCATTATGACAAAGGGAAGGATAAAAATCACATGATCATTTCAATAGATGCCTAAAAAGCATTTAACAAAATTCAACATCCATTCATATATTCATGATAAAAACTATCATCAGAGTGGGTATAGAGAGAACACATCTCAACATAATAAAGGCCACTATGAAAGTCTCATAGCTAATATCACACTCAATGGTGAAAAGCTAAAAGCCTTTCCTCTAAATTCAGGAAAAAGACAAGGATCTCACTCTTTCCATTTGTATTTAACATAGTATTGGAACTCCTAAACACAGCTATCAGACAAGAAAAGGAAATAGAAGGCATCTAAAATGAAAGAAAAGAATGTCACTATTCAACAAGAAAACTGTCACTTTTTGCAAATGACATGATACTTTAAATACAAAACTCTAGTTTCTACCCAAAACCTATAAAAATCGATAAATGAATTCAATACAGTTGCAAGATACAAGATTAGTATACAGAAATCTGTTGATTTTCTATATGCTAATGGTGAACTATCAGAAAGTAAAAAATCAATCCCTTTTAAAATCACATTTTAAAAATACCTAGGAAGAAACTTAACCAAGGAGATAAAACACATTTATTCTGAAAACTATAAAACATTGATGAAGGAAACTGAAGATGATATAAAGGAATGAAAGGATATCCCATTTTGGGATTGGAAGAATTAATACTGTTAAAATAGGCATACCACCCAAAGCAATCTACAGAATTAATGCAGTCTCTATCAAAATATCCATGACATTTTTTACAGAATGAGAACAAACAATCCTAAAATTCATATGAAGCCACAGAAGACCTTAAGTTATCAACACAATCTTGCTTAAAAAGAACAAAGCTGGAGGAATAACCCTCCCAGTCTTCAGGCTCTATTACAAAGCTACAATCATCAAAACAGCATAGTACTGGCACAAAAGCAGAATCATAGATCACTGGCACAGAATAGAGTCCAGAAATAAACCCATGCACCCGTGGTCAATTAATCTGTGACAAAGGAGGGAAGAACATACAATGGGGAAAAGACAGCCTCTGGAATAAACACTGTTGGGAGAACTGGACTGCTACATGCAAAAGAATCAAACTGTACTACTTTTTCACATTGTACACAAAAATGAATTCAAAGTGTATTAAAGATCTAAATATAAGACCCCACACATAAAACTCCTGGAAAAGAATGGTTAGTCAGAATAGTCTGATGTAAATTATAGTAACTTAAAAAATCTGTATCTTAAGTCAAAAGAAATAAAAGCAAAGCAAACAAACAAACAAACAAATGGGGCCTAATTAAAAGCTTTTGTACAGCAAAGGAAACCATTGAAAAAATGAAGACAAATTACCAAATGGGAGGAAATATTTGCAGATGATATGACCAACAAGGGGTTAATATCCAAAATATACAAACAGCCTATTTGTTTATATAGACTTAATATAAAAAACCAAACAACCCAATGAAAAAAATGGGCAGAGGGCCTCGATAGACAATTCTCCAAATGAGACATACAGATTACCAAAAAGAACATGAAAAGATGCTGAACAATGCTAATTATTAGAGAAATACAAATCAAAACAAGCTATCACATCACACAGATTACCTATCATCAAAAAAACAAATAACAGATGTTGTCAAGGATGTGGAGGAAAAAGAACACTTATACACTGTTGGTGAGAATATACATTGGGGCAGTGATTATGAAAAACAGTATTGAGATTCTTCAGAAGACTAAAAATAGAACTACCACATAACACAGCCCATTCCAATTTTGGATATACATCCAGAAAAAAAACAAAACCATCAATTTGAAAAGATACATATGCCCCCAGTGTTCATAGCAGCACTATCTACAATAACCAAGATATGGAAGCACCCAAGTGTCCATCAAGAGATGAATGGATAAAGAAGATGTGGTAGATATGTACAATGGAATACTATGCTGCCATAAAAAAGAATGGAATTCTGCCTTTTGTAGCAATGTATATCAACTAGAGAACATTATGCTTAATAAAGTAAGTCAGACAGAGAAAGAGTTATTGTATGATATAACTTATATATGGAATCTAAAAAATAATGCAAATTAAGATATATAGCAAAACAGACTCAGAGAACAAACTACTGGTTGGTTACCAGTGAGGAGGGTGAGAGGGGAGGTACTCATTAGTAATAAGGGATTAAGAGGTACAAACTACTATGTATAAACTAGAAAAACACAAGGATATATTGTATAACACAGGGAATTATAACCATTATGTTATAGTAACTTTTAATGGGGTGTAAACTATAAAAAATCTCATCACTATGCTGTATGCATGAGTGTATGCTCAGTTGCTCAGTCGTGTCTGACTCTTTGCAACCCTATGAACTATAGCCCGCTAGGCTCCTATGTCTATGGGATTCTCCAGGTAAGATTAATGGAGTAAGTTGCCATGCCCTCTTCTAGGGAATCTTCCTGACACAGGGATCAAACCCACATCTCCTGCGGCTCCTGCATTGCAGGAGGGTTCTTTAGCACTGAGCCACTGGGGAAGTCTCACATGCTGTATACCTGAAACTAATATAGTATAGTAAATCAACTATACTTCAATAATAAACAAAGAAACACCTGGATTCAGATTCCAACTCTGAACCCCTAGCTGTGTGACCCTGGGTAACCTGACCCTGATTCCTCATCAATAAATTGAGGATACCTCCTGGGGATGTTTTGAGAATAAAATGAGATGATATTTGTGAAATGCTCAGCCAATGACGGTCACCTGGGATGTGTTCTGTGAACCCCATCTTTTAGGCGTCATTATAGCTATTACTGGAGAAGGCAATGGCACCTCCCTCCAGTACTCCTGCCTGGAAAATCCCATGGATGGAGGAGCCTGGTAGGCTGCAGCCCATGGGGTCGCTGAGGGTTGGACACGACTGAGCGACTTCACTTTCACTTTTCACTTTCATGCACTGGAGAAGGAAATGGCAACCCACTCCAGTGTTCTTGCCTGGAGAACCCCAGGGACGGGGGAGCCTGGTGGGCTGCCGTCTATGGGGCCGCACAGAGTCGGACACGATTGAAGTGACTCAGCCGCAGCAGCATAGCTATTACTGTTGCTGTCAGAACTGGTGATTCTCAGTCTTGTTCCACATGGGACTCACCTGGGAAGCTTTAAAAACAAACAAAGAATGTTTGAACCTCATTCCAGACTGAATAAATCAGAATCTTTGTTCATTTGTATCTTAAAAATTCCTTCCGGTAACTCTTGTGGGTGCCAGGTAAGAGCCAGTGCTCTAAGCTCCTGAAAGCCCGCCTTGGCCCTCTCTTCTCCTCCTCCTTATGAGACTAGCCAGCACTGCGCACAGTGGACGTTCTTCAGGAGCAGCTGTCCCCTGGGCCATGCTCTAGCCTAGGGGCTGCAGTTAATTCCCCCCTCCTTTCCCAGCTTGGAGACACATGCCTTACCTTGGAGGTGTTTCTCCACCACCGTGAGCTGCCTTGGCCTGAGCTGGTGGTGCTGGAGTCAGCCTCATGCCCTCCCCCGAGGGCCGAGGGTCAGGCCTATTGGGTGATGTTCCTCGTCCTGCACTCAATGCAGCCTCCTGCCCAGTGGGAGCCTCACTGACCCTTTCAGACACCACAGACAGTTCCAGGCCAATCCCGGGGTTCTTGCTGGATGCTCTAGGAGCTTGGACTTCCACCTCTGGGCGCACCTGAGTTGGGCCAGAAATTCCGTCTCTCTGCTCTGGTGGGGCCTCTGCCTGGGTAGGGAGGTCAGATCCTGTCCCCTCTGGCAGGTCCGCCTTCTGGCTCTCTATAGGAAAATAAGCAGAATAACTCTCTCATTTGGAGGAAACTTTCCAAAGAATATGTAGCAGGCCATTTAGTGGACCACGTTTATAACTCTAGGCTAACTAGAAATAACCCGAGTGACCAGCAAGATGGAGCTCTTTGACTAAACCAGGGCCACTCAGGCATAAAAAGGGAGAAATGACTATGTCCATATGCGGCTATGGAGTGATCTCAGGTTATACAGATGGAGAAAACGAAGTGGAGAAGTGTGTGATGTGTTTCTGTTTGTCTAAAGGGAGGCTGTGTGTGTGTGTGAGCACACACATACATGTGTATAACCACTTATAATGTGGTCTGAAGAGACTTGACCTCAAAGGAAAGATAAGACAAAAATTTTTTTAAATGGCTACAAATGTGGGGGAGAAAATGAGATGCAGGGAACATGCATAGAAGCTAGACTTAGTATAGCTTGTTTTATCAATTCAGCTTTGGAAGCATGTAAATATTATGCAAAAAGTATAAAAGAAAATTAAACTTAAAAAAATCCTTAAAAATTTAAAGCAAAGTGAAATAAACATGGCAATACAGAGTAGAATAAACACGAAAAAAAAACTTCAGAAAAAGAGGAAGAAGACATTTCAGCAGTTTTTCAGTAATCACATTTGTTATGGTGGTGATATTTTTACCCTGAAACTGTTGGGTGTCCATGTGGGATAAAGCAAATGGGGCCCTACTCACCTTCCCACGGGCCCCTGAGCTCAGCTTGTACACCTCTGGTGCTCAGCGTGTGCTTTGGTTTTGCTTCTTTCTCTTCCACTTGCTCTTTGTTCTAAAAGAATGACCATAAAACCTATCACTGTCGTCACTGAGGTCACAAACATTTTGTTGAGTACCTACCTTGGGCTTGAAATAGAAACACTTAGGTTATTTCATGTAGTCTCGCAGTAATACTAGAGGGTACGAATTACTATTGTTATTTTAGAGATAAGGACACTGAGGTTTTCCCAAGGTCACCAAGTCCGTTCAAATGGGTTACTGTATTGCAGGTAAGGTGCAGACCTAGTCCCCTAATCTAAGTAGACCAGACCTCAAAATACTAGATCAGGCTTGGAAAATAAATTTGAGTCAATTTAGATTAGTCGGTTATGACTATTCCAGTGTTGGCTTGGGTTGGATACTGAATCCACGCTTGTAGGGGGAGTGTCACTGTCAATGAATATCTGCCTGGGAGCTAGGTAGGTGGATCCCATGGTTATCTCTTTATAGTAGAGGACCCTTGAGCTAAACTTGATGGATTTAAACCCAGTTTAACCATTTGACAAGATCCTTAACTTCACTGCCTCTCACTTTTCTCATCTGTGAAATGGGGAGAATAATATCACAGAGCAGTGGGAGGACTGAGGGAGTTCATTTGTAGAATTTCTTGAGGAGTTCTCCCAACACAAAGTGATTAGCTCTGGTGATTTTATGCTGTTTGAGACAGATAGAGTGGATCGTGTAGGATGCTCAGAGCCCACCCACAGAGGCTCTCAGCAGTTCTTCCTTAGCTGAATGGTCCACCCCAGACCAGTGCATGTGCTGTACTCCTGAAATCATCCAGACCTCTCAGTATTTCTGAGTGCAAATATTTCTAGGTGCCCTGACCCTTGTTGGGTCCCCCTGGTGCTTCTGAGTCTATGACTTTATAGAACAGGATGCTTGAGCCAGACTGGTTGGGTTTAAACCCCATCTAGAGTACAGCCCCTAAGATTCCTCCTGGCACTTGTCACAGACCCAGGTCTGGTCTAAGCCCAGAGACTGAAGGCCCTTTCTCCTACCTTGGCCAGAGAGGCCTCAACTGGGAGTGCAGAGTCCAAAAAGGACTAGAGTTTTATTTGGCTTGCACAGCATTTTACATCAAAATTCTAAGCTCCCTTTTGGGCTTAGAGAATTGTTCTACATTTTGATTGTGGCGGTGCTTATTAGTGTATATACATTTGTTAAACTGTGTATTTAAGATGTACATATTTAGTTGTATATATACAGTTTATTGTATGGAAATTATACATTAATAAAACTGATTAGAAAAAATTCTAGGTTTCCAGCTTCTCTTGAAAAAAAAAAATCTGATGACCTGTCAACTCCAAGCCCAAATGGCAAAAATCAGCTGGAGCAATTCCCTCTAACTGGGGCACCACAATCCTCACCTCTCTTGTGTGTCTCCCTGACACTAAGGATGAAGGTTAGGTTTGTTACTGAATCAGGTTCAGCTGCTTGTTGCTCAAAAATCAATACTTGAGAGAGGCAAGTGTTGGTAGAAAGTTGTTTTTAATCAGAATGCCAGCAATCTGGGGAGATGGTAGACTCTGTTCCCCCAAAAACCACCTCCAAAGAATCTGCTCAGCCATGAATGTTTTTAAAAGGGAAGAAGAAAGTAACCTCAGTTGATCTTTGAGATAAGGAGTCAGAGTCATCCTCATCCCCCAGTGTGTGTAGGCTCGTGGAGGCTATCTTGCTCACAGCTTGTTCACACAGTTAGTTACATTGTGCGATTACTAAAGAAGAAACTAGGGAAGAGATCTGGTCATCTGTTAATTACTTACTCTTCATTTCCCGTTCTTTGATCTACAGAAAGAACCAACATGTTAGGCAAGGGATTGTGTGATTAAAAGATCTGAAAGTTGTGCTTGGGCCAGAGGTGAGTAGAGCACGGAGGTGCCTGGTTTAAGTTTGGTGACAAGATAAAAGGGCGCTCCTACAGGGAGCTCTTTCTTGCCAAACGTTGCTTACAAATCCCCACTTGTCAAAACATTGTTCAATTTCTATGGAATTATGGGGGGAAATCCATCTTCTGTAACTCTTTCATGCTGACACAGGGTGCCATATTCCATTCCTATGGGATTAGGGGTCTGTCTGACTTCTGTAAATTCTTCATGCCGACATAGGACACTGTATTTTCAGAGTGAAGATGTTGACATGGATCTGTACCATCTCTTTGCTGACAATTTTAGTTTCCTGCTTACACATATGGGCAGAGCAGGCTACAATTATTCTAATACCCACAAAGCTATAGATTATTATGAGCAACAGTGTTAATCCCATTCTCTTGAGGCCTGTTCTTGAAATTGCCCTAGCCATAAATTCAGTACTGCTCAAGATGGAGCAGTTTATGGCATGGCTGCAGCCTGGTCAATATGCAGCTGGCCTTTTCCCTCTGGTGGCAGTTATAGTATCTGTGAAACAACTCAGAAACGTGCATCAGACACTGGGTCTGGGACTCTAGTGTCCTAATCATTAGCTGCTTGAGCCTGCTCTTTTGTGACTCACCGAGGCCTGGGAGACTTCAGCTTTTTTACAAACAAAAGGTAGGGAGTGCGGAGGGGCCTTTGTACTTGGGGTGGGAGGGGAGGGCAGTACACAGGGTTCTGCTTGCTTCCAGGTTGGTTCCCCTGATTTTCCTACCCTGTGACCACTTCTCTCGACTTGTTTCCTGTTCATGTCTTTGTGATCCAGGACAGCAGGTTTTGCCCTCTTAATGGTAACAGCATAACACATGGGAACACTTAATAAGGTTGGCTGTTGTCATCACGATTATCACCAGTGTCGCCGTGACCTGGATCCCCTGCTCTACGGAGATCTCTCCCTGGGTCTCTTTCTACAGACTCTGTCCTGCCACCCCCGTAGTTGGGGAACTGGAAGCATTATCACGGCTGCCTCCTGCTTCACCTACCAGTGGAGAAAGAGTCAAACAGACTGATTCAAACAGATTGTCCTTTGGCAGACCTTGTGGGGTTCAGACTATCTTCTCCTTCCCCCTGAGTTTGGTAGAGGGAGATGATGCACACACACACACACACACACACACACACACACACACACACACACACAGAGGCAGAGCTGGATTTTGACTTCAAAGCTCAATCTTTTGGTCCTAGCCTTGTTTTGATGTATTCAGAAGAAGGAGGATAAACCCCAAATACCCAGGCACCTTGAGGACTGATGCATTCTGAACAGTTTGACTGCGATTCTGTACACCCTGGCTGAGCCTGACTCTATCCATGAGAGAGCATATGGCTTCCAGTAATAATCTGATCCATTGCTACAACCAAATGAAGTGTCACTGGGCAATCCAGGCCTGAGGAGAAGCTTCATGAAGTCCTGGCAGCCAGCGCTAGGACTGAATTCAATTCCAAAAATTGCAATGCCCATGCTCTCCTAGGAAATAGAAGAGGATCTCCAGAAAGTCTCCACAATGCACTATTTTCAGCATCCACAGTGTGTTTAAAAGCTGGGGCTCAGTCTCAGCTATTTAATGGCCCCTTTTCTGACACCCTCTGTGAGAAAGCCCTGCCAGCACACAGAAGGAAGCAGAGGTCTCTCACGGGGGTAAGGTAAGGAGCTGACAGCCTAACTGGGAGACTAGATCTAGCCCTGTAGATAGCTACTGACATGTATATTAAATACAAAGACCAGAAGAGAGATCAGTCATGTTCCAGATCAATCACAGGCAAGAACTGTGGCAAGAAAATAGAAAGTTCTGTGACTTTGCCTTATCCAGAAATGCCTAAATATCTGCAACACGTGTGACAGCAACTTCACTTATATATGAATAACTCTTAAAAATCAAGAAAAAGGCAAAAAAAAAAAAAAAGAAATGGAAAAGAGGGAAAATGTATGAATTAAAAAAAAAAAAAGAGTTTGCTTTAAAAAGATATAACCAATTGCCTTATTTGGATTTTAACTCAAATAAACAAATTTTAAAAGTAAACAAATAAAACATTAGCTGATCAGGGACATTTGAACACTGGTTGGTAACATCAAATTACTGTTTACCTTTAGATATGAAGGGTATCATGATAATGTTTTTTAAAAGACCCCTTATGTTTTAGATATATTAGCTGAGTTGCATATGGAAGAAATGATCCAATGTCTCAGATTTTCCTTAAGATAATCTGGAAAGAGGGAAGTGGGTGGGAAACAGCCTCTAGTTGTGGGCTGATAAGGTTCATTATACTAATCTATTTTTATTCATTTGACATTTTTTATATTAAAAAATTTTTTTTAAAGAAACACATGCATAATAAGATGTTTTCATTTGCCAGACAATGAATGAAAAACTGGAGAATATGCTTTGTTAGCAAAAATAGGAATGCAGCAAGCCTTCCCATATGTTACTTAATTAGAATAACTTCTTTGAAGGTTGGTTTGGCGTTATTTATTGTATAAATTTACCCTTTGGCTTTGCATTGTCACTTCTAGGAGTGTGTCATATAGATAAACTCACAATTCATGGATAGTCACTGCATCATTATTTATAAAAGCTAAAAATGAGAAATAATGTACACAATGATATGGGACTGATTAACAAATTAAGACACATTCTCAAAAATAGAACTCTCTGCAACTTAAAAAACAAGAACAAGAACGCTTTCTAGTTATAAATATGAAACAATGCCCAAAATAATGCCCCCAAAAGTTTTAAAATAGTCAAGCCCAGTACAATGTGAATAATATTTTAGTTAAAACAAAACAAAGAGGGTGGTGTGTATACCAATGTGCTTAGAGATTAACAGTCTCTGTCAGGAAGGTTTCACCGGAAATAGGCTCCTATGATTGTTGGGGGAGGAGGGTTGTCCTGGGGACTGGGGGATGAGTAGGAGGGAGAATGATTTTTGCCATGTGCATAAACTAGATTTCTTTTCTTTTTTAAAGCTGAGGTTGGTTATCAGAGTCAAGAGCAGAAGGTCATATCTTCCCTACAGGCTCGACTCTCAGGGGAGGTGCAGAAAGCAGAAAGCTGTGTGGGAGGGGCCTGCTGTGCAGAAGCTGCAGGGCAGGAGGGGAAGGGGTCTGCAAAGTGACTTCTGGCCTGGCTGGGGGTGGGGAGGAAGGCAAAGTCCTGCAGCCTTGCTCCGGAAAGCCTCAGTCACTGACACAGAGTCAAGCTCGGATTGCATGAGGGGGAGAGCTGCAAAGATCTGAAAGGGTAGCTCCAGGCCATCATCTGGGAGCTGCTAGGTGGCTGACCCTTAGCTGTTCCCAAACAGAGTGTTGCCTTTACACACCTCACACACATGCACACACAAACACCCCGCACCCCAGCCAAGCGTCCTTTAGCCAGTGGATCTGATTATGCAACCCTTGGGAACAGCCACTCCCAGAAATGCCACACTCCACCCCCAGGCTCTGGCTCAGGCCTGTGTCCCCCATGGGTCACTGTCAACACTCGTCTCCCCACAGGCAGCTGCATACTCCGCCCACTCAGGGACACAGCGCAAGGTTGGGGACAGGAAGGGGGGTCTGTGTTTCCGAAGGAGGGGCTCTGTCAGGGTAAACTGAGTGCTCCCCACCTCTCGCCCACCCCAGGGGTAAGGAGAGAAGTCCCTGGGATGTCAGAGAAGTGTAACTGCCCTCCTATCCCTAGTGGCTCATTTGTCCCCCACTTCTAGGCGCCCTGCACTGCCCAGGGCCCCACGATCTTCGCCAGGGCACAAGGGAGAAACCCAAATGTCCTGCCCTGTCTGGAAATCCACCTATGGCCTTTAAGCTTCCATCTCTCCTTTTCCCCATCAACAAGTCATGCAGGAGACATTAGAGGAGACAACAGCCCTCCCGCTCTCCGAAGACTAGCTTCCTGTCTGGGCAACCCACCAGGGCCCTGAGCCTCCCTTCCAGCCAGAAGGGCACCAGGGCACAGAAGCAGGAACCAACCTCCTCAGGGACGTCGGCCAGGCTTCCCTTCCTCCAGGGGACATTCCCTTGCATGATGAAATCCACCACCTTCGAGTTCTGGAGCACGGCCCCCACCAAAGCTATGGCCTTGTCCACGGCCATCACCATCCGGAAGAGGGCTTCCAGCCTGGCGCCCTGCTGGGCGGCATCCTGCCTCCCAGCCCGCACCAGCTCCAGGACCTCTGGCCACCCAGCCTGAGCATCAGATGGTGGGGAGCGGTCGGCCCCAGCCGGGCCCAGACCGCGGGAGGCCTCTAGCCGGTGCAGGCCTTGCTCCAGGTGGCCCATGCCTCGGTACACACACTGCAGTTTCTCCGTGACGTCTTCTTGGAAATGTAACAGTCTGTCAACCTTCTCATTCAGCATGTTGAGCTTTTTGTCCATGGTGGTTAAACAGGCCTTGCCCAGCCCCGGTAGCCCCTGGGGCCCCAAACTCTCCTTAGGGGCTCCTGACATCCTGATGAAGACTCTTCAAGGGTGAAGATTCGGAAGAGCCACAGACCTCTGGCTTTCACTTGGGCAGTGGTGTCTGGAAGTTCATTGTTCTTGAGCTAGGGACTGCCTGGGTTGTTCAGGGAGCCCAGAGGACCAGGCTTTCTACAAGCCGTTGCCTTTGCTTATCTCCCACTCTGCCGTGGCCATGAGTGACAGGCTGGGCTTGGCCCAGGCCCTTCTCCTCGGGGCCCCTTTGACATCATGGCAGCATTTAACATTCCTTTCTGAGAGGCTGCTGATGGGCAAATATTTTAAGAATCTGCCCAGGACAGGCAGGCGTTCATGTAGCTGAAACTAAAGGTTAGAAGAAAAGGAATCCTTTAGGTAACGTCCCAAAAGCTGGACTCTATAAGGAGCACCAGGGCAGAGTAAGGACTTAAGAGACCCAAAGCACTGAGAAGTACGTGGCTCCCACACAAACCACATACACACCCAATTCACAATAAGAAGCAAGACCAAAACAGGAAGAAATGTGAGGCCATTCAACAGAGTTCTGATCTTTGCCATGATGAAAAAATTTGATTCTTTTGCAAATTAAAAACAAAATTTTGTTGCCCCTACTTTGCTGATACCGCAAAGGTGTTTAGGCTGCTGTAGAGGCGGGTGTGCATGTCCCTCCCCACATGGGGCCCCCAGACACTAATCACCTGTACCTAAAAATAGAAGTGAGGGGCTAGCGAGGGCCTAGGTTACTCCCCAAGCGCCATCATGCAGGCCATGTTCCTTGCAGAGCCCTCTGGGGACCATTTGCCAGCCACCCCTTTCTCCCACAAGGATGACTACACAGGCATCAGGCATTCAGTCTGTAAACTGCAAAACTGAAACAGACACAGTAGGGCCTCAGAGAGCAAGGGGACCCATGTTTCCAGTGGTTTCCAAATGTTTTAGCATCACAAACCCTTGGTTCAAATGAAACTTTCACAGAAACATCAATAATACAGCAGACAAAAGGACACGCTCAAGCTGACACTAAGGTGGGGTACAAGGGGGGTCCCCTAGTGCCTGAGGCTGCCAGGGAGCAGTCCACGGGCACCACGTGCCTCCAGGTCTTCATAGAGAGAAAGCAGGGCCGGAAAGGGACTCTGTCCAAGGTGGCCCCAGGCACACAACCTCCTGAAGACAGCGTATCTCTGGTGAAGGCCGGCAGCAGGGAGGTGAGCGTTAGCATCCCCTTAAACCCTCTCCTTCTGAATGAAAGCAATTATGAGAATAAATTCGACCTGGAACTCTGACGTCTAAAAGCACCTTGGGATCATTTAGCTGTCTGAAGCTGCAGGTGAGTGGTAAACGCAGTGGGCAGCCTGACCACAAACCCCTCGCCACCCTCCTCTGTCAGGACAACTGCCTTTAGCAGCCCATATAGAAAGCCAGGTCTGTTTCTGGGAGCACAGACCATGTGTCATTGGTGGAATGGCCCAGAGCATGCTCCAAAGAGCACTGGTCTGTTACATTTACTGTGATTTAAAACACACAGATAAACTGTCCTTGGAAAAAGAAATTTGGGGCACACTGCTGGGGACTCACTCTGTACCTCAGCAGCAGTCATCTGCCACAGAAAGAAATCAGCATCCGACCAGGGACTCACTCCTTCCCCGCACTTCCTGCTGAACACTTCCCTGTGGAACTGCGGTTGCCTGGACCCAACCTTGGGAAATGTCCGCCTAGAGAAAGCTCTGGAAGTCTAACACTCAGCACAATGTCCTTCAGTAGGTCCTGATAATCTTTGTGAAAGGAAGTCCCCACAGTCTAAAGAGATAGATACTGTCTCTGGGAGACCGTTCCCACCAATGCTTGGCACAGGCTGCTTCACTATGACCGCTGCTCTAGAGATCTCAGAGCAGCCTGCTTCCAGGCAAGTCCTGGGTTAATAAAGTCTGGAAAGATATTTTGAAAGTCTAGATGAACACAATGGTCACAAGTAAGTGTCCCAGACATCTATTTATATCAAAAAGCTAATTATTCGAATTGCAAAAGGATTCGCCCCTGGTCTCCCTTAAGTGACAAGTAATTGCAAGTCAGCGGGTTTACTGTGAATGTGTCTGCTGTGTCATCCACTGTTCCAGAACTACTCTGAAGGCCCCTGAGCCCAGAACAGCACCCCTTTGGCTTGCCATGATCCCCAGCACACCAACATGCCTGGGATGTAGGTATTCAAGGCAACTATATAGAAGGAATGAACTAAGGAGGCGCCAATAGGAACAGGCAGCTGGGCTGATCCCTGGGAGAAAGTGGAAGGAGGAGGCTGCAGCTGGGGTTTCCCAGAACAATCAGATGAGCAGAGGGCAAGAAGCCCTCACAATTCCCAGAAGTAAACTCTAGGAGCCTCTGGCAGAAAGCTCAGAATATGCTGACAGGACAAGTCCTTAGGCCTCCTTGATGAACAGGACCAACTGTGAAGCCCTTTCATTTCTCAGCCTCCAGAAGAAATGAGTTTATGAGCACATCGGTTTTTTGAGGGCGGGTGCATGGCTTCTCTCCAGCTCCCTCAGTTAGAGGGCACAGCAAGAGCCATGGGCAATTCTTTTGGGGCAATGGTGCCTGCCCAGAGGACAGGGGAGGCATTCCACCCACCAAGTCAAGAGAACACAGGTCAGAGAAGAGGCAACCAAGCTGGATGGTCACAGAGTAGCAAGTTCAGTGACACCTCATCTTTCCTGGGTGATGACTGGCAGCCAGTCCACTCCCAGAAAGGCACAGACCTCTGTTTGCCAGAGGCTGTGGTCAGTGTGCACTGAACCTCAAGAGTCTTCCAATGTCTTAATGGTGATAGCCAGCTTTTCCTGAAGAACCTTAGAGAGGCATGTGGACCCTGAGATCCCAGTTGGAGGAAGAGGGGAGCAGAAACTCAAGGCTGAGGAGTCCATTCAAAGCCGTGACTCTTCTCCTGCCCCCCATTCCCTGCAGATCACAGATCTGTTTCTGAAGAGATGCAGCGGTCCACAGTACAACAGTGCTATGCTCTGGGGATCATCTGATCCTCAACAGAGCCAAGCGATCAACAAGCCTCAACCCACCAGCCAGGTTTCAGTGCCTTATTCTGAAATATGCACAGAAAAAAGGGATCACCAGGTATTCAGAGAAAGCTCCCAAGATAAAAAGGGGAGCCCAAAACAAATAAACAGAAATATATTGTGGCAGAAACAGGGAATAAAGAAACAAGAAAGTTTCAAAAAAGGCTCTCATTAGTAACCACAGAAAAGTGTGAAAGATTCTTCCATCCATTGAAAAAGAAGAGAGTACTGTGGAAAAAGAACAAGCATAGAATAAAAGGTCTTGGGAATTACAAATACGAATGTTAACATTTAAAAATCCAATACAGGGATAGGAAGATATTATCTTATCTGGAATAAGATAATATTCCAGAAAACAGAACTGAAAGCTGAAGATGTGTACATTAGGTGAAAAAAGAAAGAGAGACAGTGGATTAAGCTGGTCCTACATCTAATTAACTGGAGTTCAGGTGGAGAAAGGAAAGAAAGAGGAAAGGAATTTATCAAAGAAATACTACAGACATTATGAAATATAATAGAGTTAAAGACATGTAAAATGTTATGAGCATGGGGCCTAGGGTCAGATGACCAGGATTTAACTCCTGCCTCTGCCCGTTATTAGGCAGAATCGCGGGCCAGTTTGTTTAACCTCCCACAGTCTGTACTTCCTGGAGTGTAACATAATAGCAACGCATGCACATGCTTCCTGGAGTTGTCAGGAGGGTCACTTGAGAATGCTTGCGAGGCGCCTGGAACAAAGCTTGGCACACAGTGAGCGCTCAGATGTTAGCCATCAGTACGATGCCAGCCACGGGGCAAAAGGGGAACAGAAGGAGTCAGAGTCTCCAAGAAAATCAGAGTCCAGGAAAGAATGAAATCAAAATACACGATTACACGGAGACTGGCGTGGAGCTCTGTGATGACCTAGAGGGGTGGGATGGGACCAGGGGAGGGAGGCAAAAGAGGGAAGGGTTATATACATAATGACTGATTTGCGTTGTTGTACAGCAGAAATCAACACAGCATTGTAAAGCAATATCTTCCAACTAAAAAATTAAAAAAAAATTTTTTAAGTACATGATTGAATTTTCAATGAATAATATTTATATAGGAGCCTGGATAGCTCAGTTGGTAGAGCCTCAGACTTTGGGCTTCCCTGGTAGCTCAGCTGGTAAAGAATCTTCCTGCAATGCAGGAGACCCTTGTTGGATTCCTGGGTCGGGAAGATCCCCTGGAGAAGAGAATGGCAATTCTCTCCAGTATTTTTGGGTTTCCCTGGTGGCTCAGATGGTAAAGAATCTGCCTGCAATGTGGGAGACCTGGGTTCAACTCCTGGCTTGGGAAGATCCCCTGGAGAGAGCATGACAACCCAATGCAGTATTCTTGCCTGGAGAATCCCCATGGACAGAAGAGCCTGGCGGGCTACCGTCCATGGCGTCACAAACAGTCAGACAGTGGCTAAGCACAGCACACACATTATAATGTTACATTATATATATATTATATTATGCCATAATAAAGTAAATACTGTATTAAGTTAAAGCAGTGATATATAATATTATGAGAGTTGTAAAGGGAAAATGGAGAGAGCTAAATCTTCATTTCTCTTAAAAGGAAATCCATACATAATGAGCAAAATTGATGAGGAGAGAATTGGAGGCAAACACCAGAAAGAACTGCTCAAAGACTTCATTGTGTTTGCTGCTGGGGAGCAGGATGGGAAGTAGGTTTTGCGGAGCTCACAGGTACAACATCTGGGGGAGGCCAACGTGGTAGAATTTGCATGTTTGTTGACTCGTAACAAGTGTGGCAGCACAAGGCAGTGAAGGGTCTTGTTCTAACAGAGTCAAATAAGACAATTTTCTGAGAGATGGAGGCCACATATCTTGAGGCCACATATATACAAGTAGGTAAGTACACCTAAGTGCCCGTAAGGGCCAGCTGGAACTCACTTAACCTCCCTGAACACAGTGTTCCTCATTTGTAAAAGGGGCTCGTAACAGGGCAATAGCCTCAGGGCTATTTGAGTATTCAGATAAGCAAAACACTCAGCACAGCACTTGGCACACAGTAAGTACACGAAAACAGTAGAGATTGGAACTCACCACCCCTCACCACGCCCATCCCAGCCCAGACGGACAGCCCACC
Organism: Bubalus bubalis; assembly: GCF_019923935.1. Lineage (NCBI taxonomy): Eukaryota > Metazoa > Chordata > Mammalia > Artiodactyla > Bovidae > Bubalus > Bubalus bubalis. The sequence goes on from NC_059174.1 coordinate 14,739,802, forward strand.
AGCACGGCAGCCTACTCAGTCACCTCATTGTGGGGTAGGGGCAGGGGACAAGGGTGTGTCTTCCCAAACCTAAATCAGCGCCCCCAGCCACCTGACCTCCCCCAGGCCACCACCCCGCATGCACCATTCGTGATGTGCAACCAGAAAGGGCAAACACGTCCTCCACGAAGCTGCACTTACTCCCGAAAGGAAACCAGAGATGAAACAGAACCTCAGAAAGTCTTGCAGGGTTCAACGTGGACAACTTCGGGGTTAGCTGCCCCTTGGCCTTGTCTGCCCACCACATCAGGAAAGGCCTGTGCTGACCACCCCCAGACTGTACTCATCAACCAAAAGTTTCTGCTGATGGAGTTTCTTGGTCCAAGAGGACTCAGATTCACTGAGGCTCCCTTTGTCCTGCGAACCTAATAATTGTTACTTGGGTTCCTACTTCAAAGCAGACCGGCCTGCTTACCGCAAATATCTGGGTGTAATTCGACGCCCGCTGCTGGCCTCTGGCGCTGGGACTGAGAAGTGCCGGAGTGAGGCACAGCGTCCTGTCCTGCTGCTGCGGCCGTGCCAGCTCAGTGTTTACTCTGCTTGGAGATGCCCGACTGCCCGGAGCCCAGGGAACGAGGTGGGCTGGCCAGGATGGCTTCTCTAGAACTCGGGCTGCAGCGATAAGCCTGGCATTTCCGCTTATCTCTGAGCCTGCCCCGGGCCCCAGAGGCATCCAGAGGCTTCACTTGGTTATCTGCTTTGCTAGGCGGTATCTGGCTTCCTGGGGGCCTACTTCCTGCATCACTTAGCTGAGTGTCCAGTGTGAAACAAACACTGTGTGGTCCAACAACAGAAAAAAGAAGAGATTGAGTCCTCAGACAGAGCTGACCTGAGTTCAAAATCCAGAACCTGGGTGCAGGGGCCAGAAGAAGGGCTAAGACTCCTTGCCTTCGGGCAGCCCTCCAGGACAGAGCAAAGCCCTGGACAGCAATAGAACAGGTTGCTTTCTTCATGGGGGCTGCTTGCATCCAGGCTGGGAGGGATCAGTAATTGCCTCTTCAAGTAAAACTACTCAAGAAGCAATGAAGATATCTGGAGCCTCAAAGACTGGGACATGCTGCAGTGAAGAGAAGGCCATGAGTGGTGGCTTCTGCTGAATGAGATGCCTGCTCCAACTCAGCTGTTACCCTCAGGGAGGCTCCTTGGACAGATCTACCCAGAGTGCTCTGGGGGAGGCCAAACACTCCACATGCCCTGGCATGCACCCACAGACAGACATACATATATGCACACATATCACTCCAGGGCCCAATTCACCTGGCCTGACTGACAGCAATCAGAGTAGGGGGTGCAGGTTTTTGATAGTTAGCTTGCTTTTTTGAACCTGACCATGGGCAGATTCTGTACTAAGTACTTTAACTGCAAATGTCTTATTTAGACTTTGCTACAAACCTATAGTGTGGGTTTCCCAGGTGGTTCAGTGGTAAAGAATCCGCCTGCCAATGCAGGAGACTCGGGAGACTTGGGTCCAATCCCTGGACCTGGAAGAGCTCCTGGAGGAGGAAACCCTCTCCAGTATTCTTCTCTGGAAAATCCCATGGACAGAGGAGCCTGGTAGACTACAGTCTGCAGGGTCACAAAGAGTCAGACACGACTGAGGGACTGAGAAGGCATGCACAACCCTATAGGGTAGATTACTATTTATCACCTCATTTTACAGAGGGAGATCAATCTAAAGAACTTAAGGGGCTCCCCCAAGGCCACACAGTCAGAAAACAGTGGAGCCAGAATTCCAACCCAGGTTGATAACTCACACCACTCTGCCACTTTCAGAGACAGGAGGAACTTCAGAGACTGTAAGGGTCAACCCCATCATTTTGTAGATGTAGAGTCTGAGATCTGGAGAGGAGAAGGGGCTTTTTAAAGGCCACAGAGTAAGTCAAAGACAAAGACCGGACCAAACTGTTGCCCTCAGAGTGACCATGGAAACTTCCACCCTGCTTGCTGGATTTGAGAAGGGTGTGTGTGTCATGAAATTGGCCTCTGCCCACAGGCTCATCCCGGATGGTTGTCTGAGGAGATGGGGCGGGGGGGGTGGGGGGAGTGGGCACAGGGTAGGGGCCCCTAGATATTATAATAGTTACTTAATCTTTTGTAGAAAATCGTCTACTGCTTATCTCATCTGGCTACTCAGAAAGATACCAAAAGTCCTGCCAGGATGAATCCAGGAATTGCACTTAGGAATAAAGCCAGAGGCAAGCTGGGCGCTCTGAAGAAGCAGAGAGGGAAACGACAGCTTCATGACAGGCCTGGGCCTCAGGGACCCTCCTTGCTAGCTCTCAGGTGGCTGGTGGGGTTGCTCCCAGATCTCATTGTCTTCTGTTAGGCAGCATTTCTACCCCTGGTTGAAGCTTTTCATTTTGTCAATTCCTTTCTCACATGCCTAGTCAAAATTGTTCCCAGCCAAACACGGTCAGATGGAATAAGCCTGAAAATATCAGAGAAGAACAAAAAGGACCCTCATAAATCAAATTCACACTAGCAGCTATTCATTCATTCAACATGTCCAGAGCAACACTTACTAGGAAATAATAAAAGGACTATTATTTATCAAGCATTTCTATGTGTCAGGCACTGTGCTATATTGTCACATAAATTACTTTTGTCCCCACAACAATTCTAAGAGAAGAAACTATATCCCCATTTCACAGGTGAGTAAACTGAGGCTTGGGATGACAAAGTCACTTTCCAAAGTCTGTGTTCAGTTCAGTTCAGTTAAGTTCAGTTGCTCAGTCGTGTCCCACTTTTTGCGACCCTATGGACTGTAACATGCCAGGCTTCCAAGTCCATCACCAACTCCTGGAGCTTACTCAAACTCATGTCTATTGAGTCAGTGATGCCATCCAACCATCTCATCCTCTGTTGTCCCCTTCTCCTCCTGCCTTCAATCTTTCTTAGCAACAGAGTCTTTTCAAGTAAGTCAGTTCTTCGCATCATGTGACCAAAGTATTGGAGTTTCAGCTTCAGCATCAGTCCTTCCGATGAATATTCAGGACTGATTTCCTTTAGGATGGACTGGTTGGATCTCCTTGCTGTCCAAGGGACTCTCAAGAGTCTTCTCCAACACCACAGTTCAAAAGCATCAATTCTTCAGTGCTCAGCTTTCTTTATAGTCCAACTCTCACATCCATACACGACTACTGGAAAAATCATATCTTTGACTAGACAGACTTTTATTGTAAGTGTGTGTAAGACCCTGTATATCAATGCAGGCAGCCAAACTCCCAAGCCTGCTTACAGCCAGAGGAGTCTAATTGAAACATCTTGTCTAGAACCCGATTTTCTCTACGGGGCTGCATTTTCCAACTGCCAATTTAGAAACACAATTTTATTTGCAAGTTGGAACTAGGCCAATAAGTTTCATGCCAACATATTGTACTGCCTGTCGGCTCATACTGGTAAGGTGTCCCCACCTGCAAAGCGCTTTGATGTGTGCTCACACTTACACTCATCTAAGTTGCATGGATTATGATTCTTATTTTCCTCAAGAAGAGACTGAGGGTCCCAGGGAGAGTCAGTGCAGAGCTGGTCATGGCCCCAGGGCCTGTGTTCACTATAGTAGGTAGGGTTTCTGGCCACACACACACACACACACACACACACTCACTTTGAGAGCCCTAACACACCTGGCTTGACAGGAATCAGAGAAAGAGTTGCAGGCTTTCTATATTAGTCCTGAGCCTGACCATGGCAGACATTGTGCTAAGCACTTTAACAGCAATATCTTATTTAAACCCTTTGTTGTGCTGATACCTGTGAGCTCAGATCTCTGCTTGTGCCACGGGAAACTCAGAAAGTCTGGGTGGGAGCAAGGGTAACACACTGGAACAACAGAGAAGATGGGACAGCCACTAACTGCTGGGTGTGAGAGATGTGGGTGGGATAGGGCAAAATCATGTGATGTACCAGTGTTCCCAGGCCTCCCGTATCTGATAAAAAAGCAGCCCATCTTCATCTGCTCACATTCTCAGTCCTCAATCTGTCCCTACCCTCTGAGGAGAGCTTGGTCTCAGGATTTTTCCTGTCAAATCTAAAGAATGGGTGGAATCTGAGGTCTGGAGGAGAGAATTTGGTGAGCTGGGTCGCAAAGCACCAAGAAGGGGAAGGAAAGAGGGGGCTTCAGACCGGGAGCAGGGTTTGGGGTTGGGGAGCAGCAGACCTGAGGCAGCCCCATGATGCGAGAAAATGGGTGAGAGAAGGAGGGAGGGTTTGGAAAACTGTGCTGCTGCCTGTGGAGGGTCACTGGGAATAGTAAGTGGGAACGGCAGAGTGGCCTGCCTTCCACGGGCCCAAGTCTCTGCAGAAACTTGGTTACTTGATGTCAACCGATTCAGAGTGTAAGTGGGAGATAAAGAAATTGGAAACAAATTTTAGCAAAGTGAAAGGACTTCTTGGTGGAAACCGGACTTGAGCTGAGCCTTGAAGGATGGGTGAGATTCAGGCAGGCCAGGGAAAGGTGAGGGCATGGAGTGAACAGAGCTCCAGATAGAGTCTGGCAGATGGGAGTGACAGTGCAGATATTAGTCTTGGGCCAGGAGGTGCCAGTGGAGGCCCAAATGATCCAGCAGGCAGGACTCTTAAGAAAGTGGACCTGGAAAGTCAAGCAGAGACATTTAGACCCAAAGGAGCAAAACAAAGGGACAATAATCCTGTGGAATGTTTTTAGGTAGGAAATAACATAGTAAAATTCGTGTCTAAGACTGAACAGATTGATCACCTAGAGGTAGGAGGGACTGACCCAGAGGGGACACAGAGCCACTTCTGGGATGTTGGAGATGTTTTATATCCTGGGTGGTGGTCACACTGGTTCATGTATATGTGCATACAGGTCTGTAGTAGTCAATCCAAAAGGCTATAAGATTTGTGCATTGTGCTGTATGCCTTACCAAGTTCTGTTAGTATGGAAAAAAAGGGAGGAAGGAGGAGCCAGTGGATCTGATGGAATGTAAATGGATTGGGAGGGCACAGGATTGTCATCCACACAGAAACTAAAAGCAGCAAGTGTTTACCAGTTCCGGGATGTATGCTGTTGCCAAAACACATTAGCACTAAGGAAGTGGAGTGACATCTGAGAGAACAAGTCTTTGAAACTCCTTTCATAAATGCTGACTGATGCTCTGAGGCCCTCATTCCACCCCCACTTCCCCACCGCCATGCCTGCAACCAAAGCAGGACCCCTCCTCACTGTACAGGGTCAGACACTCTGAGGATCTAAGGTGTTCCTCCCAGATCCAACAGGTGAAGGTTTCACCCCAAAAGCAGGTTGCAAAACAGCCAAGTACAGACATTAGAATCCCATTTTTGTTTAAAATATACATATATGCCAATATGGTTAATTCTGCATCAGAGAATTGCAGATGATCTTTCTTTTCTATATTTCATTTATATAATTATTCTAACTTTTAAGTGTATTACTTGTATTTTTTTTTTCTGTAATAGTCATGATTCATCTGGACCCACAGGAATTATTCTAGACAACAATATGCAAAAGAGAGAGGTTAATTGACCAAGAACAGACTCCCCCAGGAACCCAGCTGACAGAAAACGACATTTAGTAACCTTATAGAGAGGTCAGACGTCATTGCTTAACCTTAAATAACACGATTGCTTAACCTTAAATGAACACAACAAATGTATATGTAACAGATTAAGGACTCCTCAGAAACAGTAAACCCCCAGGGATAGAGAAAGGATTCCTCTTTGCACTTTGATTTTTAAATTGATTTTTTCCCCCTTCTGACTTGGAAACAAACATTCCAGACTACACATGCAACTCATTAAACTACAGTAGAATTAATTTGGGAATTTTTTTAGAGCAAAGTTTGCAAACATCTGCAAACAATCAACTACAGCATTCTCAAATGATTTGAGCCTTAAGTACGACTAATCACAGCAATGTTTGAAAATAAAATAGTTTTGAAGTCTGAATTACACATGTAATTCCCCGATAGCTGCACAAAACCAAAGACAAATCCATGCACTTAAGATTGTTAGTTTTTACTATTGTTTGCTTTTGGTCAGACTCTAAATGTGTTTTCTGGAGGGTCTACATGCCCTTAAGGCACCTGCCGAGAACACACACACACAATCAGTTTACCATCTGCACTTACATACCACCTTCCATCCATGGATCCTGAGTGGTCTATCAGAAAAGATGTTTTCATAAGTCCCCTGTCAGATGCGTATTGTTCCCTCCATCTTACATGCAGATAAACCTAAACATGCGGGCAGTTAAGTGGCTTGTCAACAGTCATAACCCAAGACAAAATCCATGCAAGCCACTCTCTGGTCTCCCTTCCTCTGCTGACCGTGCCTTTGAGCTTTCTTGTTGGCCCTGGTTTAAATCATGCACGCAGACCATTGTTTCCCTGGTGATGGAGGTGGCATTCTATGTCCTGCCCTGAATCTGGCCTGGGGCCCTAGCAGCACCGCATTTAGCCACAAGTGCATCAGCCATGCGTGAGTGGGGACAGCTTGGCTCCTTGGAAACCTAAGTGGCATGTGTCAGCTGGCACCAGCCTGCAGAGAGCCACTCCAGGCCACCCTGCTAACTCCTCCATCACTAGCCCAGAGCAACCCATAATGAAGGCAATGACGTCTCTCTGGGAGCTGGATGAACAAATGGGAACAGCTCAAAGGCAAAATCTCTGGCTCGGCTCCTGTCCAGCCCTCAGAGAGAAATAATCCTTACATGCCTGGGAACCAGGCCCCCAGACCAGTCCAGCCCTCCCTCTGTTCATTTCTATGGACAAAGTGTCACGGTCACAGATTACATTCCTGATAGGCAACTGAATTTACACTTCCAGTCTCCAGTTGCAGTGTTTATTTTTATGGTCCATTTATTAACGTGTCCTGGAATGACCATTCAGAATCACCTCTAGAAAAATAAGAAAGTCACTGGGGCATCCACCAGGTAATAAGAATTATCACCTGAAAAGAGTTTCTCTGATGATTGCAGTCACTCTTAGAAATTAGGGGTGGAGATTTTGTGTGTGTGTGTGTGAACTCTGTCATTTGGCAAAAAAATCAATTAAATCAATTTTAGCTCCTTCATTAACCTTACTGGATGGTCGGGTGCGTTTATGAACCAGAGGCTGGGTTAACCGCCCCTCTTTCTTGTTCTCCCAAAGCACCACAAATGTCTTCCTATCAGATCCTAAAAGTGGTAACCGTTCTGTCAAGCATTCACCTTGTGCAAGGTAAAAGCTAGTACTGTACACTTTTTAAATTCTAAGTATTACCATTAATATTCTCATTTACATAAGGAAACTGGCCTAGAGAGGTCACAAAGTCACCTGTGATTGCCATAAAAAGTTACCACAAACTTAATGGCTTAAAACAATAGAAACTTATTCTCTCGCAGTTCTGGAGGCCAGAAGTCTGAAACTAATATCACTGGGCCAAACCAAGGTGTCAGCAGGGCTATGCTTTCTCCAGAGGCTCCAGGAGAAAATCATTCCTTCCCTTCCTAGCTTCTGGTAGCAGCTGGCGTTTCTTGGTTTCCGGTTGATCACTGCACTCTGCTTCCACGATCACACTGCCTTCCCAATCCTTCTGTGCATGTGTCAGATCCCCTGCCTCCCTTGTATGATGATATATGTGACCGTATTTAGGTCTCACCTGGATAATCCAAGATAATCTCCCCATCTTGAGGTTCTTAATCACATTTGCAAAGTCCTTTTTCACCATAAAAAGTAACATTCACAGGTTCCAGAGATGAGGATGTGAATACCTTTTGGGGGGGCATCGCCTACCCTCCCAGCGAGGTTTCTCTTCTCACGCAGTCATGAGGGTTCAGGGGCTGAGTGGTGAATGTGCGGCACAGAGGCCAGAGCTCAAGCTTTGGTGTTAGGCAGACTCAGGTTCGAAGCGTAGCTCTACCACTTACTGTCTGATTTTAAACAAGTACCTTAACCTCTCTAAATCTAATGTGTGGGACCATTTTGAGGATTAAATGAGATAATGAAAATGAAATGCATATAACAGTGCCTAGCATAGCTTAGTGCTCAATGAATTTGTTAAAAGCAGAGTGTAAGCTGGAGTTGTGATCCAACCTTACATAGGTGAGCACAGATTTCTACAGATGAAGAAATGTGAAAGCGGGGAGCGGAGGGAGTGGGGGTGTATAGGGGTATCATTCTGCCACAGAGTCAAGGAAAGTGTGTATTTTTGTCATAGATATTTTTATACACTATTATAAAGAGGATTCATCTGAAAATTAACACTGATTTTTTTTGAGGTTAAATTGATTCTAGTTTCAAGACCTATAACAAAAAGAATAAGAAATAAATCAAGAACTTAAAACATGGTGAATAAACCAGAAAAACAGTCAGGGAATAGTAGGAAAAGAACAGTAGGGAAAAAATAAGGATGTTTTAAGCTTGGACATTTGTTATTAGTACGTTTGAGAGATGACATTCAAGCTGATTTGCCTTCTTAACTGTGAGCAAAATAACTGTGATTTGATTTTGTTCCATTCACTACCTGAGGTAGGATAATATGAATTTTAATAAAGAAGTTTTAGTATTGTACCTCTAAATATTATCACATATTATGATCTGTTCAATTTGCTATATTTCATCCAGTCACTTTTTTTCAGTTTAATTCACTGGGATTCTTTATAGTTAAGACAAGGATTTCTCAGTTTGAGTGGAAAGCATGTGAAGGGTCAAAGAAACAGGAAATTAATAGATTTTGCCTTTTTGGAAAAAAAAGAACAAAACCCCAGACTCCTTAAATGGCAACCAGTGGAGGAAATAATGATAGCTGTACATCTACTCGGAGAAGGCAATGGCACCCCACTCCAGTGCTCTTGCCTGGGAAATCCCATGGGCGGAGGAGCCTGGTAGGCTGCAGTCCATGGGGTCACTAGGAGTCAGACACGACTGAGCGACTTCACTTTCACTTTTCACTTTCATGCATTGGAGAAGGAAATGGCAACCCACTCCAGTGTTCTTGCCTGGAGAATCCCAGGGACGGCGGAGCCTGGTGGGCTGCCGTCTATGGGGTCGCACAGAGTCGGACACGACTGATGCGACTTAGCAGCAGCAGTACATCTGCTACCATGAAAAGCTAGCCAAGAGATATGGCCAAGTTAAAATTCACAAAACAACGTGTGAAACTTGATCCTATCTAAATAAAAAGGACAAACAGCCTGATAACCAGACACATATAGATATACAAATACATTAGCAATAGTCAAGGATACATAGCCAGTAATTAACAGCAGCTACTTCCTGGGGAAAGAGCAGAACTGTGTTGGGGAAAAAAATAAGGGAAAAGCCAAATTCTCCTTATAATCCACATGTTTCTATATTTGCATTTCTATAAGAAGTATGTTTTCATATGTTACTTGTATACTTTTTTAAATTATAAAAAATTATTTGTTTATTTTAATGGACCATTACATTAATTTACAGTTCTTTTGCTAGAAATATTACTTGCAGGATAACAAACAGTAACTGTGTATTGTTTTTTATTAATGAACCAGACATGCTCTCTCTGCCTTGACTCTTTATACAAAAGGAACAAAAGTACACAAAGGAATAAACTCATATCTAATGGAGAACAGAGTAAGGAGGTATCACTTGGGGATGAGACAGTTGGCATATATCTGGAAGCCAGAAAGTTGATGGAAGAGGCTTACAGGTAAAGGATGCCTTAGACGGCCAGCCCAGGACAAGCTATGAGGGTTGCAGAGAATGGCTGCCAGTCAGCCCAGGGAACGGGCAAGCTCTGAAGGTGGATCAACTGTACCACCTGCTTTTCTCCACCACCCACTTCTATCCTCCAGTCCCTCCCTCACATGTAGTAAGTACAGGCAACTGGCCTTTACCCTCAGGCAAAAGTAAATAAGCCCCAGACAGCTCTTCTCTAAACAAATTAGACAGTTCTCCATACTGGAGATCTAAGGATTTTAGTCATCAACTTTATGTCTCACAGTAAAGTTCTGATTCTGGCCATCAGGCGACCTCAGCCTAAAAATGACCTTCCACTCAACTCTCCCATCTCATGTCCAGAGCACCCAGTCAGAATTACCAGTGGAGAGATGTCACCCCACTTACATGGACCTTCTTTCTTCAATATGAGCAGGTAAGCAAAGCTCACCAAGATAATGGCAGATCCAGCAGCTAGAGAGGGAAAGATCAAGATATATAAATGTGAAAAACAAATTCTGGTGGAAACAAAATTATCAGGGAATAGAATAAAAGTTGACTCAAGAGAGTTAAGAAAGATTTTATAAAAACATAAGATTTAAAAAAGAATAATTAGAGAAGCAATTAGAGATTTAAAATGTGATAACAGAAATAAAATTTTCACAAATTATAATGTAAAAGGGAGGAAATCTCCTATAGCATAGGATGAAAAGAGAGAAATGTGAAAGAACAGATGAAATCCAAAAGCCCAAGGTACAGTAAATGGTGTCCCAGGAAAATAGAATAGAGAAAAGGCTGGGAGTAGGGGTGGGGAGACTAGTGAACTCCAGCCATTTCCCTATCTTGGCATTACTTATTCCCAGGGGAGCTCTAATGGCAGTTACTTTAAGACTGGAGGATAATATACTCAGGAAGGGGAGTCGAGGGTGGTCAGAAAATGAGAAATGACTAACACTTTCTTAATGTGGCCTGATAGCACCAAGGAAGGCAGGGCCATAGCCTCTGATCATGTGGGCACTTGCATTCCAGTGAGAGCTCATCTGAATCACTGAGAGTAATGCCAAAGTCAGGTCTGGTTGAGCAGAGCCTTCCAGCTCGTCACTAGTGACCTGCCTGCAGGGTAACATCGGTGCGCCCTCTTTGCATTTGGTTGTTCAAATACTTACAATTGCACCCAATTCCCCAGGATTCAGTTTATATTTCTCCATCTTGTTTACAAGGACATCATAAAGTTTTCCTATGCCCTGGTCTACAGAGTGTAGAAGGCACCTCTTGGACAAGTACCTGGCTAGTAAACATTTTGTCTTTTCTAGGGATGCCCCTAACAGAGTCTGTATCTGTAGACTCCCAGCAGCCATGTTTGTACGATGGAATTCTGGTCCCTTCCCAACTGGTCATGACTGACTGATCCAAGAGTAGATTTATGATCAATTTGAAAAAAACTAGTTTTTACATTCTAGAAAGTTGAAAATTGGTCTAGTAAGAGAGATTCTAGAAATTTCTTTCTTTAGGTTTTGACCTAAAGAAAAGGGCCACAAATTCAAAAAGACAGTGTAGAAAAAAAGCCAAAAACAAACAAAAGGAAAACAAAAAAGGTCACAAATGAGGAACTATAAGACAAAAGTCTCAAAAGTATGGATGTCAAGAACCAAAAACTATAATAGAGACAAAGCTATATTAACTGGAGACTTTCAAATGAGGAAACTGAATCCATTAAAGACAGGTTTAGGGAAAGGCTTGAGTTGAAAGATGGGGGCATGGTAAGAATTAGGAAAGGAGACATTTGAAGTAGCATTTTGTTCAGAAATAAGCAGTAAGGCCAATGAGGAGGGAATAACAGACAATACAAAAGCCAATCCAAACATAAACAAAGTATTTTAATCCAAAATTTGAAAATGAAAAGAAAAACTGCAACACACTTAGAGAAGATACTAGCATCAATCAAGAAGTTTAAGATGAGCACTTGGCTTTCCACATTTTTATGAAAAATTTCCAACACGGTTTAAAGAAAAAGTCTATCTACTTAAATCTCCTATTTTCTAGATGACATCCCTTTTGCCTTCAGCCAGTCACAATAATATTAAACTATTTGAAATGTATTTCTTTGTTTTTCCTCCATCCAGCTGTTGTATTTCTGTCATAGAGTCACACTGACCTGATTTTATATCCAGTCTCTGCCATTTATCAAGTATGTGACCTGAGCGCTTTTCTTGAATCTTAGAGCTTCATTTTCCTGATTTGTAATCTTTAAACACAATCATACATGGGAAACATCTGGCATGGTGCCTGGGATGTAGTGAGCACTCCATATATGGTAGTTCTTTTCTATTGTCTCTGCTCTTGTTCCTTCTAATTGAACCCACATGTTAGCACTACCGTAAAAGACATAAAGAAATGTACTCAGATGTGTTCAGTTGATTCTTTTGTTACAAACATGTTTGACACTTTTAAATGTGCTTTATAGTTCTACGGCCTCAAAATCACACATAAAAGTTTTAACCTTGAGCTTCCTAATAAAGGTCAGAAGTTAGTTGCATTTGTCAGTATCTCTAGCACCAAATTTATGTAGCTCTTGGGTTGTATTATAGCTTTTAAGTTAAAACAGCACGTGGCAAACTTGTGTCAGAGCTGCCAATGCTGGAGCAGAGGCAGATTCTCTCAATACTGATATGTGACATTGAAATTGAATGAATTTCAATTAGAAAATGAAACTCATTTTCAATCAGAAATGAATTTCTCATTTGCAAGTCAAAGAGTGAAGATGTTTTTGTTTACTGAGATCAAAATTTCAAACTCAAAGAAAAATGAAGTTTTAACACTGAAGCCTTGGGAGCAACACACAAATCACTTCAGATCAGTCTGGTCAATAACTCTTTTCTGGAAGTATGCCATACAGAAACAAGAGGAGAACACTGAAAACAGCCCAGGTACATGGGAAGCAACTTGGAATCACTGTCTGCTTCATCTATTACAAAGGAAGATCTGCCACATAAGTGACACCATTGTCATAGAAACATGAAAAAATTTCCTGTGGAGCATTTTCTAGATATGTTAGACATAAAATACCAAGTGAACATCAAAACTCCCAGAAGATCTTTGAAGAACAAATAGATTTGGGCATATAGCTCTCCCCCTAAACCAACAAACCAATTCAAACATGGGCAAAGGAGGACTTCCCTTGTGGTCCAGTGGCTAAGACTCTGTGTTCCCAATGCAAGGGGCCCAGATTTGAACCCTAGTCAAGGAACTAGATCCCATCTGCCACAACTAAAGATCCCACAAGCTGGAACAAAAAGATCCCCTGTGCTGCAATTAAGATCTAGTGCAGCCAAATAAATAAATTTAAAAAAATAAACAAAATAAACAGATGCACAAAGGATTTGAATAAATATACAACAGACAGTAAGCACATGAAAAAATGTTCAGTATCACTAGTCATTAGGGAAATGAAAATCAAAACCACATTGAGATACAACTTCACCTCCAATAGAATGCGTTCTATATTTTTTAATGGAAGGAAGAAAGAGAGAAGGAAAAGAAGAAAAACAAGTATTGGTGAGGATGTGGAGAAACTGGCACCTTTGTGAATTGTTGGTAGGCATGTAAAATGGTGCAGCCATTATGTAAAACAGTTCAGTGATTTCTCAAAATTAAACATAAAATTACCATGTGATTCAGCAATTCCACTCCTAGAAACACACCCAAAAGTACTGAAAGTAGATACTTATACACTCATGTTCACAGAATACATAAATATATGAACATATATACTCAGTTCATAGCCAAAAGGTAGAAATAAATGAAGTGTCCATCAACAAATGAATAAACAAAATGTGTTATATACATACAAGGGAATATCATTCAGCCTTTTTAGATGGAATAAAATTCTAATACACCCTACAGTATGGATGAATTAAATATTATTCTAAGTGAAGCAAGCTAGGTACTAAAGGCCAAATGAGAGGCTTCCCATGCAGCACAGTGGTAAACAACCCACCTGCCAATGCAGGAGACGCAAGAGATGAGGGTTAGATCCCTGGGTCTGGAAGATCCCCTGAAGAAGGATGGAAGAACCACTCCAGTATCCTTGCCTGGAAACTTCTGTGGACAGAGGAGCTTGACAGGCTATAGTTCATGAGGTTGTAGAGTTGGACATGACTGAGCAGCTGAGCACACAAAGGACAAATATATTAATATGATTCTACTTACATGAGGTACCAGACGAGGCAAACTCATTAAGAGAGAAAGCAGAATAAAGATTACCAGGAGGTGGGTGGAGGAGAGAATTGGGAGTTATTCTGATGGGTATAGAATTTCTTTGGGGTGATGAAAAAGTTCAGAAGTAGTGGTGATTTTTATACATCATTGTTAATGTATTTTATGTCACTGAATTATACACTTAAAAGGGTAAATTTTGTAAATTCCAGTTCAAGATGGCAGAATAGAAGACTGTGCTCATCTCCTCCTGTGATAGCACCAAAATCACAACCATCCACAGGAGGATGCTGGAACCCATCCAAAAAAGGTACCGTGCATCCAAAGACAAAGAAGGAGCCACAGCAAGACAGTAGGAGGGGCACAATCATGATAAAATCAAACCCATACCTGCCAGTAGGGTGACCCATAAACTGGAGAACAATAATAAAAAAGAAGTTCTCCCACTGTTGTGAAGGTTCGAAATCCCACATCAGGCTCCCCAGCCTGGGGATCCGACAAAGGGACTGGGAACCCCCAGGGAATCTGACCAGGAAGACCAGCAGGATTTGATTATAAGACTTCCACAGGACTGGGGGAAACAGATTCCAGTCTTGGATGGCACAAACAAAACCTTGCATGCACCAAGACTCAGAGGAAAGGAGCAGTGACTCCACAGGAAGCTGAAGCAAAACTACCTGCTAGTGTGGGAGGGTCTCTTGTGGAGGCATGGGTCAGCAGGGGTTCACCACAGGGATGGGGGGACTGGCAGTAGCTGTCTGGGAAGGTCCCCTTTGGCATAAAACCTCTTGGAGTTCTCCATTAACCCGACCATAGAGCCCAAAGACCCCAGGGTTGGGTTGTCTCAGGTCAAAAAACTACCAGGAAGGGAGGGTAACCCCTCCCTTTAATTGGATTTAAGCTTTACTGAGCAAGTGAAGCAGAGCCCACCAGAGCAACATCCAGTTTTCCCCACCACCAGTCCTTCCCATCAGGAAGCTTACATAAGCCTCCTAGCCTCCTCCATCAGAGGGCAGACAGAAGAAGCAAGAAGAACCACAATCACACAACAAATAAAACAAAACTACATTACAGAAAGTTTATCAGCATGAAAAAGCAGAAAGTTAAGTCCCAGATGAAGGGACAGATAAAATCCCAGAAAAACAACTAAATGAAGTGGAAAGAAGCAACCTTCTAGAAAAGGAATTCAGAATAATGACAGTGAATATGATTCAGGATCTTGGGGAAAAAATGGAGGCAAAGATTGAGAAGATGCAAGAAGTGTTTACCAAAGACCTACAAGAACTAAAGAACAAACAGAGATGAATAATACACCAGAAGGAATCCATAGCAGAATAACTGAGGCAGAAGCACAGATAAATGACCTGGAGAACAGAATGGTGGAAATCACTGCTGCAAAACAGAATATAGGGGAAAAAAAAAAGAAAAGAAAAGAAATGAAGATAGTCTAGGAGACCTGATGTGAACAGCCTACTCATTGGAAAAGATCCTGATGCTGGGAAAGATTGAAGGCAGGAGGAGGAGGGGATGACAGAGGATAAGATGGTTGGATGGCATCACCGTCTTAATGGACATAAGTTTGAGCAAACTCTGGGAGATGGCCAAGGACAGGGAAGCCTGGCATGCTGCAATCCATGGGGTTGCAAAGAGTCAGACACAACTGAGCAACTGTCATGTAGTTATGTCTGAACAACAATAAAGAGACCTCTGAAAGTGAAAGTGTCAGTTGCATGGTCACGTAGGACTCTGCAAAACCATGGACTGTATTCTGCCAGGTCCTTCTGTCCAAGGAATTCTCCAGGCAAGAATACTGGAGAGGGCTGCCATTTCCTTCTCCAGGGGGGTCTTCCTGCCCAGGGATCGAACCCAGGTCTCCTGCATTGCACGCAAATTCTTTGCCTTCTGAGTCACCAGAGAAGTATTAAAACATGAATATTTGCATTATAGGGGTCCAAGAAGGAGGAGAGAGAAAGGCCTTGAAAAATATTTGAAGAGATATTAGCTGAAAACTTCCCTAACGTGGGAAAGGAAATAATCAACCAAGTCCAGGAAGCACAGAGAGTCCCAGGCAGGATGAACCCAAGGAGGAACACACTGAGACACTTGGTAATCAAACTGACAAAAATTAAAGACAAAGATAAAATATTAAAAGCATCAAGGAAAAATGACAATTAACATACAAGGCAACTCCCATCAGGCTATCAGCTGATTTCTCAACAGAAACTCTATAAGTCAGAAGGGAATGGGATGATGGTGATAAAAGGGAAGAACCTACAACCAAGAATACTCTGCTCAGCAAGGCTTTCCTTCAGATTTGATGGAGAAATGAAAAGCTTTCCAGACAAGCAAAAGTTAAGATACTTAACCACCACAAACCAGCTTCACAAAAAATGTTAAAGGAAATTCTCTAGGCAGAAAATAAGAGAATGAAAAGACCTACCTACAAAAAATAAACCTAAAACAATTAAGAAAATGGTAATAGGATCATACATATTGATAATCACCTTCAATGTAAATAGATTAAAAGCACCAACCAAAAGACACAGACTAGCTGAGCAGATGAAAACATGTGCATGTATACAGTTTCACTTGCCACAAAACTCTGCTTGACCCCCCAAATTATATGTAATTATTATATTGCTAAGTTAATCATGTTCCCATTATGGCTTGAAATTGTAATTATCTTTTTTGCCTGGCTATTGATTGTGAAAACTGATAAACATCTTTCACTGTAGTGATTATGTGGGGCTTCCCTTGTGGCTCAGCTGGTAAAGAATATGCCTGTAATGTGGGAGAACTGGGTTTGATCCCTGGGTTGGAAAGATCCCCTGGAAAAGGGAAAGGCTACCCATTTTTTGTCTGGCTATTAATTGTGAAAACTGATAAACAGCTTTTACTATTGTGATTATGTAACTAATACTCACTTAATCACTTGGATCACAGCCTTGTCTAACTCAATGAAACTATGAACCATGCTGTGTGGGGCCACCTAAGATGGACGGGTCATGGTAGAGAGTTCTGACAAAACGTGGTCCACTGGAGAAGGGAATAGCAAACCACTTCAGTATTCTTGCCTTGAGCACCCCATGAACAGTATGAAAAGGCAAAAAGATGTAACACTGAAAGATGAACTCCCCAGGTTGGTAGGCCCCAATATGCTACTGGAGACCAGTGGAGAAAGAGCTCCAGCAAGAATGAAGAGGCTGAGTCAAAGTGAAAACAACTCCCAGTTGTGGATATGACTGGTGATGAAAGGAAAGTCTGATGCTTTTGGACAATATTGCATAAGAACCTAGAATGTTAGGTCCATGAATCAAGGCAAATTGGAAATGGTCAAACAGGAGATGGCAAGAGTGAACACTGACATTTTAGGAATCAGTAAACTAAGTGGACTGGAATGGGCTAATTTAATTCAGATAACCATTATATCTACTACCGTGGACAAGAACGGAGAAGGCAATGGCTACCCACTCCAGTACTCTTGCCTGGAAACTCCCATGGACAGAGGTGCCCGGTAGGCTGCAGTCCATGAGGTCGCAAAGAGTTGGACATGGGACACGATTGAGTGACTTCACTTTCACTTTTCACTTTCATGCATTGGAGAAGGAAATGGCAACCCACTCCAGTATTCTTGCCTGGAGAATCCCAGGGACAGGGGAGCCTGGTGGGCTGCTATCTGTGGGGTCGCACAGAGTCGGACACGACTGAAGCGACTTAGCAGCAGCAGCAACAGTGGGCAAGAAGCCCTTAGAAGAAATGGAGTAGCTCTCATAGTCAACAAAAGAGTCTGAAATGCAGTACTTGGGTGCAATCTCAAAAGTGACAGATGATCTCTGTTCATTTCCAAGGCAATTCATTCAATATCACAGTAATCCAAGTTTATGCCCAACCACTAATGCCAAAGAAGTTGAAGTTGAACAGTTCTATGAAGACCTACAAGACCTCCTAGAACTAACACAAAAAAAGATGTTCTTTTCATCATAGGGGACTGGAATGCAAAAGTAGGAAGTCAAGAAACACCTGGAGTAACAGGCAAGTTTGGCCTTGGAGTACAAAATGAAACAGGGCAAAGGCTAATAAAGTTTTGCCAAGAGAACACACTGGTCATAGAAAACACCCTCTTCCAACAACACAAGAGACGACTCTATACATGGACATCACTAGATGATCAACACCAAAATCAGATTGATTATATTCTTTGCAACCAAAGATGGAGAAGCTCTATACAGTCAGCAAGAACAAGACCAAGAGCTGACTGTGGCTCAGATCATGAACTCCTTATTGCAAAATTCAAATTTAAATTGAAGAAAGTAGGGAAAACCACTAGACCATTCAGGTATGACCTAAATCAAACCCCTTACAATTATACAGTAAAGTGACAAATAGATTCAAGGGATTAGATCTGATAGACAGAGTGCCTGAAGAACTATGGACAGATGTTTGTAACATTGTACAGGATGCAGTGATCAAGACCATCCCCAAGAAAAAATGAAAAAGGCAAAATGGTTGTCTGAGGAGGCCTTACAAATAGCTGAGAAAAAAAGAGAAGCAAAAGGCAAAGGAGAAAAGGAAAACTATGCCCATCTGAATGCAGAGTTCCAAAGAATAGCATAGAGAGATAAAATGATCAATACAAAGAAACAGAGGAAAAAAAATAGAATGGGAAAGACTAGAGATCTCTTCAAGAAAATTAGAGACACCAAGGGGATAGTTCAAGCAAAGATGGGCACAATAAAGGACAGAAATGGTATGGATTTAATAGAAGCAGAAGATATTAAGAGGAAGTGGCAAGAACACACAGAAGAACTATACAAAAAACATCTGAATAACACAGATAACCCATGATGGTGTGATCATTCACCTAGAGCCAGACATCCTGGAGTGCAAAGTCAAGTGGGCCTTAGGAAACATCACAACAAACAAACTAGTGGAGGTGATGGAATTCCAGTTTAGCTGTTTCAAATCCTAAAAGATGATGGTGTGAAAGTGCTGCACTCAATATGCCAGCAAATTTGGAAAACTCAGCAGTGGCCACAGGACTGAAAAAGGTCAGCTTTCATTCCAATCCCAAAGAAAGGCAATGCCAAAGAATGTTCCAACTACCCCACAATTACACTCATCTCACATGCTAGCAAAGTAATACTCAAAATTCTTCAAGCTAGGTTTCAGCAGTACATGAACTGAGAGCTTCCAGATGTACAAAGTGGATTTAGAAAAGGCAGAGGAACCAGAAATCAAATTGCCAACATCTGTTGGATCACAGAAAAAGCAAGAGAGTTCCAGAAAAAATCTACTTCTGCTTCATTGACTATGCTAAAGCCTTTGACTGTGTGGATCACAACAAACTGTGGAAAATTCTAAAAGAGATGGGAATACCAGATCACCTTATCTGCCACCTGAGAAATCTGTATGCAGGTCAAGAAGCAACAGTTAGAACTGGACATAGAACAATGGACTGATTCCATATTGGGAAAAGAATACATCAAAGCTGCATATTGTCACCTTGCTTATTTAAATTATATACAGAGTACACCATGCAAAATCCTGGGCTGGTTTCAACATTGCCAGGAGAAATATCAATAACTTCAGATATGTAGGTATGCAGATGACACCACCCTTATGGCAGAAAGCGAAGAGGAACTAAAGAGCCTCTTGATGAAAGTGAAAGAGGAGAGTAAAAAGCCGGCTTAAAACTCAACATTCAAAAAATGAAGGTCATGGCATCCGGTCCCATCACTTCATGGCAAATAGATAGGGAAACAATGGAAACAGTGAGAGACTTTATTTTCCTGGACTCCAAAATCACTGCAGATGGTGACTGCAGCCATGAAATTCAAAGACGCTTGCTCCTTGGAAGAAAAGCTATGACAACCCTAGACAGCATATGAAAAAGCAGAGACATTACTTTACTAACAAAGGTCCATCTAGTCAAAGCTATGGTTTTTCCAGTAGTCATGTATGAATGTGAGTGTTGGACCTTAAAGAAAGCTGAGCTCCAAAGAATTGATGTTTTCAAACTGTGGTGTTGGAGAAGACTCTTGAGAGTCTCTTGGACTGCAAGGAGATCAAACCAGTCAATCCTACAGGAAATCAACCCTGAATATTCATTGGAAGGAATGATGCTGAAGCTGAAGCTCCAATACTTTGGCCACCTGATGTGAAGAACTGACCCATTGGAAAAGACCCTAATGCTGGGAAAGACGGAAGGCAGGAGGAGAAGGGGACGACAGAGTATGAGACGGTTGGATGGCATCACTGACTTGATGGACATGAGTTCGACCAAGCTGTGCGAGTTAGTGACGGACAGGGAAGCCTGGTGTGCTGCAGTCCATGGGGTCACAAAGAGTCAGACACGGCTGAGTGACTGAACTGACTGACCATTGTATCATGATTGGTCAACAGAAAAATTATAGAATTCTATATCACCAAAACTAGCATTTAATAGAAAAACCTGTAATCACTTTTTAAAATCCAGAGACATAACAGAATTATCTTGGAGTTTTTGAAAAATACAAATACCCAGGTATTTCTTTTTTTTGCCAGAATTCCAGGTATGTTTCTAATGAGCAGCCATGTTTAAACACTGGACTATATGAAGATCTTTTATTTAATTTGTTTCAATTTTTCTATTTCATATTCAG
This sequence comes from Bubalus bubalis, assembly GCF_019923935.1. NCBI lineage: Eukaryota > Metazoa > Chordata > Mammalia > Artiodactyla > Bovidae > Bubalus > Bubalus bubalis. The sequence continues at coordinate 14,760,353 of NC_059174.1, forward strand.
TGCTTCCATTTCATTTAGCTTATATTTTCCAATGTCTCCATTTTTTTTTGATACTCTTTTTCAAACCTTTATCAAGTAGTAGAAAAACTTTTATATAAATATACATAAATAATAGGCATAATATATATATTTTAGAAAACTTATGAATTTTTGCCTAACTAAAAAATTTATCACATTTAGATTCCACTTGTTTGACTCAGTATGAATAGGATGCCAGGTTTCTAGTTAAAAAAATAGATATGCAACAAGCAACAAAGTTTTACTATATAGCACAGGGAACTATATCCAATATCCTGTAATAACCTGTAATGGAAAATAATTTCAAAAATAACATACGTGTCTATGTATAACTAAATCACACACACAGAAAAGAAATCTACTTTTTGGAATTTAGTAATATTTATCTTTTTGTCAGATTTTCTAAATGTCCTATGGACATCTAATAACAACATATGAGAGACAAAATTTTAAATATATTTGTGTAGGATATATTAATATAAATTAATTAAATATAAACCTATTATATTTAAATTATTAAGGACATCATTCAAGATGTTCTTATTCTTATTTTTTCTGCACTTGATAAAATATTCTCAAATGTTAATATGTCTCATGATTATATATTTTTTCTTATATTTCTTCTGATTTTGCTTTATGTATCTTTGTTTTTAAGGTGTCTAATGATTTATGATCTTCTTTGTGAATTGTACCTTTTATCATTAAAAATATTCATTCTTGTTTCATTTAAAATGAATAATTTTTTTTAATGGTAAACTTTGTTATGTAGACTTCAACCACAACTTTAAAAAAAAAAACTCATCTTAACCCACATAAAAAAGTAAAATAAGGCTTCTAAAGCCCTTGGCCCATGTATAATGCCATAAAAATGTTTTATAACTACATCTGGCAAGCAGCTCAGCCCAGGAATGTGATACTATAATAGTATAATAAATACCAAAAGTCTCTGCAGCAGATTTCTCTCACTGGTTTAAAACAACAGGATTTTTTTTAATTAAAAAAAGAAATATTAGAGATTTTTGATGGTTATATTTTTAATAGATTCTGAACAAAAATTAGTTCAGAGACCAAAGAGATGGCACGTGCTTTATCACATATCAGGAAAACACATACAATCAGACTCGAATGTGTTTTCTACTGATAGCAACTGGTTAAAACCAATAAGAAGCCTTTTTGTCTATATTTAAGCCTGAGAATAATTATGAGCTAAATAACAGAGGCAGGATAGTTCTACTTTCAGCCAAGATGGGGTAAAGACTGGATTTACTGTCTGAAACAACTAAAAATCTGGACAAAAAATATATGAAAGAACAGTTCTCAAGATGTTAGCCATCAGGTAGTAAAGGACAGGGATGCGTGAGAGATGGGAACAAAACCAGTGAACCCAGTGATTGCTCCAGGTTCAGACAGCTAGAAAAAAAGTAGAATGTATTGAGTAGAGACATGGAAGATTGTAAAAAGTCTCAAAATGAAATTCTAAAGATTAAAACTTCAACATCTAAGATGATAAATACACTGCATGGGATTAAAGGCAGGTTAAATGTTGCAGAAGAAAAGATTAGTGAACTTGAAGACAAAGCAATGGAAACTGTGTAAAAAGAAATACCAAAAATTAAAAAAAAAAATCACTTTTAAAAAAGAAAAGAAAGAGGAGAGCAACAGTGGGATATGAGACTTCAAGTGGCTTAATATATATATAAGCAGAGTCTCCAAAGGAGAGGGAAAGATGTAATGGTCCAAAAAATGTCCAAATTTGGTGAAAGCTATAAATCCACATATACAAGTTCAGTGACCCCAAAGGATTAAAAAAAAAAAAAATCACTCCTTGTCATTCAGGTCTCAGTTGAAATGTCAGAGGCCTTCCCTTACCATCAAACCTTAAAGTAGCATTATGTAATCATCTTGTCTTAAAAACTGTTTACTTTTTTTTTTTACATATCCCCACTTTTCCCCTCAATGTAAGGGCAGGCCCTTATCTACATTCTTCACTAGAACATACAGGCACTGTGTTCCCAGGACCTAGCAGAGCACCTGACACTGAGAACATACCCAATACATGTTTCATGGGTGACTGAATAATTTTATCTATTCCTAACCTTTAGGCTTCCCAGGTGGTTCAGTGGTAAAGAATTTACGTCCCAGTGCAGGAGACACAGGAGACACGGATTCGATCCCTGGGTCGGGAAGATTCCTTGGAGGAGAAAATGGCAACCCACTCCAGTGTTCTTGCTTGGAGAATTCCATGGACAGAGGAGCTCGGCAGGCTACAGTCAACAGGGTCACAAAGAGTTGGACACATCTGAGTGACTGAGCATGCAACCTTTAGTAATGAATTCCTATTTCAAAATCCCTCTCAAATGATCAAAACAATTCTTTCTGCATTCTGAACGTTTCCTTTTGCTCCAAGATTAATGTTGCCACTGAACCATATGGCATTTCCTAGTACTGTCATTGTCTAAAAGTGAAGTTACCTAACCATTTCTTGAGGGATGACCTATAAGAAAATGCTTCCAGGCCAGACTGACCCCAGGCAAGCCTCTGGCACCACTACTGCCGAGCTTGACATCCAGCTTTCCACAGAACATATTCTCAGCTCTCCAGTAGAACACCATTTTCATCAAAACAGCAGTTTACTGGACAGCAATTGTAGGCAAATATTTTACACTTTATATACGTTTTCTATTTAATCTATGATGAGGTTACAGATAAGGCAACTGAGGCCTAGGAAGGTAATGTAATATACATAGTCACATGGCTAGTAAGTGACAGAATATAAATCTAAGTCTATCTGATTCCAAAGTGTTGTTCTTTATACAACCCTGAGATCAAATTAAAGTGTTATGAAATTGTGGCTAAGTATCAAGTAGCAAGGACTTCTCTAGTGGCTCAGATGGTAAAGTGTCTGCTTACAGTGCAGGAGACCTGGGTTCAATCCCTGGGTCGGGAAGATCCTCTGGAGAAGGAAATGGAAACCCACTCCAGTACTCTTGCCTGGAAAATCCCATGGAGGGAGGAGTGTGGTAAGCTACAGTCCATGGGGTCGCAAAGAGTCAGACACAACTGAGCGACTTCACTTTTTCACTTTTATCAAGCAGCAAACATCTCTTGAGGAAGGATATAACTTAGAGTTTGCTTTCCATTTAATAAAATGAAAAAGATCAAATCCTTAATATGTATGTTCACAGAACCTCTACAATTGAGATGAGAATCAACAACACTTGTCTCAGCCAAGGTATTTTCTCTTAAAACTAGGACAATTTAAGTACCTGAAGTCTTCGATAGACCTGGAGAAGGAAATGGCAACCCACTCCAGTATTCTTGCCTGGAGAATCCCATGGATGGGGAGCCTGGCGGGCTTCAGTCCATGGGATTGCAAGAGTCGGACACGACTTAGCGACTAAACCACCACCACCACCACCACCACCACTTCAATAGAATACCAAGAAAATAAAGTTTCTACATTCTAGAGGACTGGCTGAAGGGAAACAGAATAGCTTTCACTAACTTTCAGATGTACTTTTTCACTCTTCACATTTTAGTATTTCTGAAATTCATGTGCATCTCACAATCAGTAGTGTTTGACCATCACCCAGGCAGCAGTTAGTGATGTGGTGATCAGGCCACATGAATGAATATTCAGCCATAGCCATTCATAGTCATTGATTCTATGTCTAAATTAAGTCAAAAATAACTTTTTAAAAAAGTTAAGACATATTTTTCCTTTTTTAATGGAGATATAATTGACATATAATACTATACAGTTTAAGTTGTACAATGTGTTGGTCTGACTCATTTATATATTGCCATATAGTAACTACATAGTGCTAGCTAACAATGGCACATATTTATAATTTCTTCTTTGTAGTGAGAATACATAAGATTTAGCCTCTTAGCAATTTTAAAGTTTTGTAATACAGTATTGTTGACTATAACCCCTATGCTGTGCATCAGATTTCCAGAACTTATTTATCTACTATTTGTATTTGGTACCCTTAAATAGTATGTTCTTAACATCCCCACCCCCAGTCCTTGGTGACCAACTAATCTCTATCAAAATAACTTATTTTTTAAACTTCATGCTGTTTTAACTTTTTTTTATATAAGAACAACATATACTCTGTGAAGAAAAAAACTACTTCAGAATATACAACAAATTGTGAAGAAGAAAACTGAGACAGCACTGTTGATAGTTAACATTTTCCACAATTTTTGCACAGGTGTATATATATGCGTAAAATATACACACACACATATATATATGCATGTGTGTGGACACATAAAACTGGAAAATACATACATTTATCCTATAATATTACATCCATATCATTTAACTAATCTATACTTTTCACAACATGATCCTATCAGATGCAGGTTTGCATTATGCATTTCTAACGCGGCATCAAGTTGTGAACGTTCTCTGCATCAGTAAGCAGGTTTCCCCAGCATGGTATCTAACAAAGACAGATTCACTCAACATGTACTTCATCCCATATAAGCACTTCCCAGTTGTTGGGCATGTATGGGTTGTTCCATTTCTCTGTCCCTGGCAATGTTGAGATGGGGCATATGTGATGATTGCATGCTGCCAAATTAAGGAAGTGGAGGAGGAGTTGGAATCCTTCTTACCGATCTGGTCTTGTCCTCCAGGTTTGAGGTGGATAGTCATATAGGCTGATTTGCCCTGGTGGATTTACCCTGGTGGGCTTCCCTGGTAGCTCAGCTGGTAAAGAATCCACCTGCAATGTGGGAGACCTGGATTTGATCCCTAGGTTGGGAAGATCTCCTGGAGAAGGGAATGACTACCCAACTCCAGTATTCTGGCCTGGAGAATTCCATGGACTGCATAGTCTATGGGGCCGCCAAGAGTTGGACATGACTGAGTGACTTTCACAGTACTGTCTGATCAGGATACAGATGAGGAAAGCACAGGAGCGGATACTACCTACTACTGTCACCATGATGAGAAATACCAGCAAGGATCCTGAGATGGCGAAAACTTTGCCGGGGCACCTGGAGCTGGACTTCCTGATATCTGTATCTGCCCATCTGGTCCCAGGTCAGATTCAGGAGGGTAATTTTTTCTCTGAGGAGTTCAGAAAGGAGCCATTGTGGATCCATTTGGATTCTGATCTGGAATAGGAGCTATACTCCATCTCCACTGGAACCAATCTCAGCAGTCAGTTCGCCATTTAGGTTACCAGGCTTACTCCTGATCAGCACACTGGAGGGCCCATAGGTAATTGTCAGAAAGATGACTTCATTTCTCTCAATAATGTGTGGGAGGATTTCCATCCCACACTGAAGTGGTGTGCTGCAGATGCTGACCCTTTGGATGATGAGCGTCTTGCTGTCTGGGTCATAGTTGGATACCTGTGAGTAACTCACATACCATTTGTCATCAGTGGCACTGGAGTGGCAGATGGCAGCCACGGAATCCACGTTCTCTGCCATGGAGCTGGTATTGACTGAGATCCCTGGGATTTCCAACTCTCGAATCTCAGGTCAGCCAGTTGCTCTCTAGGTCCTGTTCATGGCTTCTACCCACACAGTGTAGCTCCTGTGTCACTTAATTAAGACTCCCTGATCAGCAGGTCATCTGTCATGGCACACTTTCCCAGCCCTTGAACATGGGCCCATGCCACAGGACCAGTTTCCCTCAGAAGCTGCACCTGGGCCTGAGAAGTTCCATGAGTTGTATGGGTCCTCCTGGTGGAGGGGTCTCTCCAGGGACCAGGCAGCCTTTTGTGTGCTCTCACAGACCTGCATCAAAATAACTTTTAATCAAGTATAAGATAAAAAATTCTGAAGGTTAATTGGTTTACTTCTTTAGCATTACATAAAATAAGGGTGTGCCTCACACTTGATATCTTAGATTTAAGAAGATCAATATTTCATTTGGGAAGACACCTTTATTGGCCTTTTGGTTATAAACAGTTTGGCATTCCATCCCTTCAGGACCCCACCCCCAAAATGGAAGGCATGGCACAATAAAAACATAGGAACTTTCCATTCTTCAGCATAACACTCAGGCAGCCAAAGGATTAGGGCTCCTGAGAAAGAAAGATGATGACACAGAGAAAAGGCTTAGTCGTCAAAGGCTTAGTGTCAGTGAAGAAACAAGCAAGTGCAAGTTTTAAAGCTGAAACAGTCAACAGCAGTAGCAATAGCATAATCACACTACCTCTAAGCATCTAAAACCAGTCAGGCACCAAGTGCTTTACATAAACTCATTTAATCCTCTAACAATTGTATGTTCAGTTCACTTCAGTCCCTCAGTTGTGTCCGACTCTTTGTGACCCCATGAATCGCAGCACAGCAGGCCTCCCTGTCCATCACCAACTCCCGGAGTTCACCCAAACCCATGTCCATTGTGTTGGTGATGCCATCCAACCATCTCATCCTCCATCGTCCCCTTCTCCTCCAGCCCTCAATCTTTCCCAACATCAGGGTTTTTTCAAATGAGTCAGCTCTCCGCATCAGGTCGCCAAAGTATTGGAGCTTCAGCTTCAACATAAGTCCCTCCAATGAACACCCAGGACTGATCTCCTTTAGGATGGACTGGTTGGACCTCCTTGCAGTCCAAGGGACTCTCAAGAGTCTTCTCCAACACCACAGTTCAAAAGCATCAATTCTTTGGCACTCCGCTTTCTTCACAGTCCAACTCTCACATCCATACATGACTACTGGAAAAACCATAGCCTTGACTAGACGGACCTTTGTTGGCAAAGTAATGTCTCTGCTTTTTAATATTCTGTCTCGGTTGGTCATAACTTTCCTTCCAAGGAGCAAGCGTCTTTTAATTTCATGGCTGTAATCACCATCTGCAGTGATTTTGGAGCCCAGAAAAATAAAGTCTGACACTGTTTTCACTGTTTCCCCATCTATCTGCCATGAAGTCATGGGACCGGATGCCATGATATTAGTTTACTGAATGTTGAGCTTTAAGCCAACTTTTTCACTCTCCTCTTTCACTTTCATCAAGAGGCTCTTTAGTTCTTCTTCACTTTTTGTCATAAGGGTGGTGTCATCTGCATATCTGAGGTTATTGATATTTCTCCCGGCAATCTTGATTCCAGCTTGTGCTTCCTCCAGCCCAGCATTTCTCATGATGTACTTTGCATATAAGTTAAATAAGCAGGGTGACAATATACAGCCTTGACATACTCCTTCTCCTATTTGGAACTAGTCTGTTGTTCCATGTCCAGTTCTAACTGTTGCTTCTGGACCTGCATACAGGTTTCTCAGGGGGCAGATCAGGTGGTCTGATATTCCCATCTCTTTCAGAATTTTCCAGTTTATTGTGATCCACACATTTAAGGCTTTGGCATAGTCAATAAAGCAGAAATAGATGTTTTTCTGGAACTCTCTTGCTTTTTTGATGATCCAGCAGATGTTGGTAATTTTATCTCTGGTTCCTCTGCCTTTTCTAAAACCAGCTTGAACATCAGGAAGTTCACGGTTCACGTATTGCTGAAGCCTGGCTTGGAGAATTTTGAGCATTACTTTACTAGTGTGTGAGATGAGTGCCATTGTGCAGTAGTTTGAACATTCTTTGGCATTACCTTTCTTTGGGATTGGAATGAAAACTGACCTTTTCCAGTCCTGTGTCTATTGCTGAGTTTTCCAAATGTGCTGGCATATTGAGTGCAGCACTTTCACAGCATCATGTTTTAGGATTTGAAATAGCTCAACTGGAATTCCATCACTTCCACTAGCTTTGTTCGTAGTGATGCTTTCTAAGGCCCACCTGACTTCATATTCCAGGATGTCCAGCTCTAGGTGAGTGTGAGTGATCACACCTTCGTGATTATCTTGGTCATGAAGATCTTTTTTATGAATTAGGTACAATTTTTATGTCCACCTCAGAAGTTCGGAAAGGCTAAGTAACTTGTTCATGTTCACATAACCAATAAGAACAACCTTGGGCAAGTCAGTTGTCTAGTCAGTTCCTTGCAGTAGTGATGTCTAGAAAATTTACAGACCAAGTTATATATGGAGGGCATATTACAGCCAAGTGAAGGGTCTATCAGGTGAACACTCACTGTCAACTACAAAAAATGTGGAGTTGAGTTAGGGACAAACCAAGAGATTATGTCCCCGGGAGAAGATTTAGAGAAGACTTTGAAAAGTGCAGGGGCTTCCCTGGTGGCTCAGCAGTAAAGAATCCGCCTGCAATGCAGGAGATTCAGTTTCAATCTCTGGGTCAGGAAGATCCCCTGGAGAAGGAAATGGTGACCCACTTACAGTATTTTTGCCAGGGAAATCCCATGGCAGAGGAGTTGGTGGGCTACAGCTCATGGGATTGCAAGAGTCAGACACAACTTAGCAACTAAACCACCACCATCACCAGAAACATGTGGATTACATAAAGAATACAGTCAATTGATAGAGATAATGCCCAAACATAAGCTGGTGATGGACAGGGAGGCCTGGCATGCTGTGGTTCATGGGGTCGCAAAGAGTCGGACACGACTGAACTGAAAATGCCCAAACTGGATTATCACTAGGATGGAAGGCTGAATGAAAGTGAAGATATAATCAAGGACATAACCATCCATTTAAGGATATGATCGATTTTTCCCATTGGGATTCAAGTCTGTTCCAATCATCATACTGTTGTCTTAGAGAGATGAGAAAGGAAGGAAAAAAGTCAATCCTCAACTACCTCCTATATCCCTGGGGCTTTAATATCAGTGCCTGAAATCTGTAGTCAAAAATTGAGTCCCTCATTTTATGAAGTTCCACCATTCTAAACATTACTGAGTTGTCAAAGAACTCAGCAAGGTATAGTGCCAAAGACCTAATAGAAGATAATCCTAGTTACAACCCAAGCTTTCCTTGACCACCTCAATAAGGACAGGGGTTGGGATATTTATACATTAGATGTTCTTTTCTCTGCTTAAAAAGGAATATATCAATACCAGACATAATGAAAGCAGACTGGTAAAAAGATCAATTCCATGACTCTAAAAGCCTGTTTTTGCTCCTCTACTCTCATTTCTTTCATGTAATAATTACTAGTGTTAGTTTTGAACACCTTCCACGTACTATGCTACATACCTTGCTTCCCCAAATAAATTCCACTTATGGACAGTAATTTTACCCCATGCCTGAGAGTTCCAACCTGCCCTTCATGATTGCCTGTCCTGTGGATTTCAGACTTGTCTAGCCAGCCCACTCAATCATGTAAGCCAATTATTTCCAATAAATCTCTTAACATACATATACTTCTGTTTCTGCTTCTCTAGTTGAACCCAGACTGATATAGATTTTGATACCAGAAGTGATTCTAGAGAAACAGAATCTCAAGGATGAGTTTTTGAAATTGATTCTGGATTTTCTGGAATTCGTTCTCTAATCTTATTGATGGCACTAATGAATCTATCTTCAGTAGTAAAAAGGACACTAGTAGTTCATGACATGTGGCAAGAGATATGCAAAATATCATCATTCAAATACCTATAGAAAATGAGATTCTATGTGACTGTGTATTTGCTACATAAGAATATTTTACGCATACTATGGAATGTGATGCATTAATCAGAACTCACGTTTATATAAAACCCCACATTAAAGACCTCTTACCCCCCTGGCCCCACGTGATTAGAAAGACTGGCTGAAACACCTGCAAGCTGTGTGGCCCAGTGGTGCTCAAGCCAATAGAAGGGCAAGTCAGAGCAGGTCAGTTTGAGTTAAGACAATAAAGAGCTTTACCAGCTTTACCAGAGCTGCTTCTGCCACTGTGCTTGGATAGGGAAACATTCGTAGCCCCGCTCACAGCTGAATACAGTCTCAAACATGCCTGATCTGGGAATCTGAACATATAGCCCTGCTTACAGTAGCACTTGAACAGAGACACAGCCTATAGATTTCTCCATTTGCAGAGCAAAACCAGTGGCCTCATCTGACCAGAGAATTCAGGTTCCCAAACAACAAGCCACACAGGCCTGGGTCCCATCCTACAGAGAAGCTAATTCATAGCCCTCTCTACCACTGAGTATAGTACCCAGTCCTGACCATCTAGTAAGCCTGATCAGAGAAGCCAGGCAACTACAGAGCCCCTCCCATAGGCTAGCTTTAGGGTAGGGAATCATGTCAGCACTTTTACCCAACTGTTCTTATCCAGTGGCACATCCCCTCATTCCCAACCTCAGAACTCAAACAGTTATCTCTCAGAAAAACAGATCATAATAATAGGCTCCACTTGCCCAAGGACACTATCAGCAGACATGCCCAGAAACCTAAACTGAGTTGACTGGGGAAAATCTGTCTCTTCAAAAGCAAACTGATAAGACTGTAAGAGAAATCCAAGTACTCAACTGTGCAGACACAAACATAAGGAATCAAGGGTCATGAAAAACTAAATATGACACCACCAGAAGAAACAACACCAAAAATAACTGATGTAAAGAGAGATCTACAAACTGTCAAAGAATGCAGAATAATCCTCTTAAAATTCAGTAAACTACTAAAAAACACAGGCAAATACCTAAAAGACATTAGGAAAACAATGCACAAACAAATAAAAAAGTTTGACAAAGCAACAAAAACTACCAAAGTGAATAATCACACAGAAATCCCAGAGTAGAAGACTACAATAATAGAAATGAAGAGTTCATTAGAGAGTTTCAAAAGTAGACTCAACCATGCAAGAAAGAGAATCAGTGACCTGGAAGATAGGATCCTGGAAATTATCCAGTCAAAGAAAGAAAAAGAATGAAATGGAGTGAAGAAGTCTACAGACTTATGGTACACAATGAAAAAAAAAAGAAAACAAAAAATTCACATTATGGGAATTCCAGAAGAGAAAGAGAAAAATGATAAGAAAGTATATTTAAAGCAAAACGACTGAAAATTTCTCAAACCTAGGGAGATACATGGATGTCCAGATCCATGAGGCTAAAAGACAGGTTGAACTTGAATAGGGCCACACCAAGACATATTATAATTAAAGTTGTCAAAAGTGAAAGACAAAGAAATAATTTTTAAAACAACAAATGAAAAGAGAGAAAGCATATACAGGGAACCCACATAAGACTAAAGGCAGATTTCTCAACAGAAACATTTCAGGCCAAGAGAGAATGGGACAACACACTCAAAATACTGAAAGAAAAAACTGTCAACCAAGAACACTATACCCAGTGAAGCTGTCCTTCAGAAATAAAGGAGGGATAAAGATTTCCTTGGACAAACAAAAGTGCGAGAGTTACCACTAGACCTACCTTACAAGATATGCTAAAGGGAATTCTACGAGTAGAAGTAAGGGACACTAAACAACATCATTCAAAGGTAGTGTAAAGCGAATAGCAAATGTACAAATTTAGGTTCTGTAATTTGGTTATGATGGTTCATAGTTCACTTAAAACTTAAGTTTAGAGGTTAAAAAACTAAATATATTAAAAAGAACCATAACTACAATAATTAGTTATTGGTTACACAACAGAATAATGTGTAAATTAACAGCAATAAACAAGAATGTGAAGGGGAGGAGAAGAAAAAGTGCAAAGTTTAGAAATTATATTGAAGTTATCAGTTTAAAATAGGACATTATAATTTTAAGATATTTTATGTAAACCTCATGGTAACCACAAGGAGAAAAACCTATAGCAATTATACAAAGGAACATGATAAAGAAGCAAAATATACTAATACAAAAGACATCAAAACATGAAAAAAGAGGGCAGGATAAAAAACAAGAACAATTCATCTTAACAATTAATTAATTAAGCAACTAGAAAACAATTTTTTAAATGTCAATTAAGAAAAGTCAATGAAGTCCTTACTTTTCAATAATTACTTTAAAAATAAATGGATTAAACTCTCCAATCAGAAGATAATATACCTAAATATCTTTTTTTTCTTAAAAAAAAAAAAAAAAAAAAAAAAAGCAGGGCTAGTTACACTTCTATCTGAAAAAATAGACTTTAGTTTTAAAAGGAGACAAAAAAAGGTCATTACATAATAATGGGGTCATTCCATTAAGAATTTATAACAATTTAAAGTATTTAGGCAACCAAAATTGGAGCACCTAGATATATAAAGCAAAACAATAGAGCTATGCAGCAACCAGAGAAAGCCCACATTTAGCAATGAAGACCCACCACAGTCAAAAGAATAAAAATAAATCTTTAAAAAAAAAACTAACAGAGCTTAAAAAAAAGAAGTAAAAGTATTACAATAATAGTTGGAGACTTTAATACCCCACCCTCAACAATTCTGAAAATCAGTAAGGAAACAGCAGACTTGAACAACACTATGAACAAATGGACCTAATAGACACATACAGAACATTCTATCCAACAAGAGGAAACACATTCTTCTAAAGTGCACATGGAAATTTCCTAGGAAAGACCATACATTAGGCTGCAGAATAAGCCTTAGTAAATTCAAGAAGACTGAACTCATACCAAGTATCTTCTTTGATCACAATGGTATTCAACTAGACATCAATAAGAAGAGGAAAATGGGAAAATTAATAAACACACAGAAATTACACAACACTCTCCTGAACAACCAAGGGATAAAAGAAGAAACTAAAGGTGAAATTCAAAAGTTTCTTGGGACAAATGAAAGTGAAAACTAAACATACCAGCACTTATGGGATGCAGCAAAAGCAGTGGTATGAAGGAAATTCCTAACAATCAATGTCTATATTAAGATGCAAGAAAGGTCCCAAATAAATCACTTGCCACTTGTGACAACATGGATGGACCTATGGAGGTCCATCATTATGTTAAGTGAAGTAAGAGAGAAATATTGCATGATTTCACTTATATGTGAAGTCTAAACAACAAAATGAATAAATATAACAACAGAAACAGTGTTATAGCTAGAGAGAACCAATAGACAGTTGCTGAGGGCTGGGGTACAGTGAGGGGAGAAAAGAAGAGGTGAAGGAGATAAGGGGTACAAACTCTCAGCTGCAAAATAAATGAGTCACAAGTATTAAATGCGTACTGTGGAGAAAAGTCAGTAATTATGTAATATCTTTATATGGTGACAAATCACAACCAAACTTTTATTGTGGTGACCATTTTGATACATATAGAAATATCAAATCACTATGTTGTGTAACAGGAACTAACAGTGTCATAGGTCAATAATACTTCAAAAACAAACATATTCATGGAAAAAGAGATCAGATTTGTGATTACGGAGTGGGGGGGGCACGTGTTGATTGGATGAAGATGGTCAAAAGGTAAAAACTTCCATGTATAATATCATATAAGAAACAAATCACCAGTCCAGGTTTGATGCAGGATACAGGATGCTTGGGGCTGGTGCACTGGGATGACCCAGAGGGATGGTATGGGGAGGGAGGTGGGAGGGGGGGTTCAGGATTGGGAACACGTGTACACCCGTGGTGGATTCATGTTGATGTATGGCAAAACCAATACAGTATTGTAAAGTAATTAGCCGCTAATTAAAATAAATAAATTAAAAAAAACATAAATAAGTACTAGGGATGCATGACACAATAAATAAATTAACATTGCTGTATATTATGTGAAAGTTGTTAAGAGAGTAAATCCTAAGAGTTCTCATCATAAAGAAAAATAATTTCTATTTCTTTAATTTTGTATCTATATGAGATGATGGATGTTTATTAAACTTACTGTGCTAATCATTTCATGATGAATGTAAGACAAATCATTATGCTATACACCTTAAACTTATACTGTTGTGTGTCAAATTGTATCTCCATAAACCTGGATGAAAAACTAAACTGAGACAAGATTAAAAAAATAAAGCCAATAGATGTAATATTAAAGCTACAAACAAGCAAAAATAAAGAAGAGGAACACTTTCAAACTCATTTTACAAGGCCAGGATTAACCTGATACCAAAAGCCAGAAAGGGACATTGCTAGAAAACTATAAACCAATATCCTGAATATAGTATAGATGTAAAAATTCTCAGTAAAGTACTAACAAACTGAATTCAGCAGCAACTTAAAAGGGTCATTCACCACCATAGTCAAGTAGGATTCATCCCTATGATGCATGGAAGGTTCAATGTGTATAAATCAATCAATGTGATATATTACACTAATTGAAAGAAAAGAGTTATCATCTCCACATCCAGTCATTAAAAAAAAAAAAAAACTCTTTTAACAATTTAGTCAGAAGAAACGTATTTCAACATAATAAAGGCCATATATCATAATCCCACAGCTAACATTATACTCAGTGGTGAGAAGTTAGAAGCTTTTCTTCTAAAAGCAGAAGAAGGGAACATGCCCAATCTCACCACTCCATTCAATATAGTATTGGAAGTCCTAGTTAGAAAAATCAGGTGGGAGAAAAATAAAAGGTATCAGAATTGGACTGGTGGTTTAGGTGGTTTACGCTAAGTCGTGTCCAAGTCTTGCAATCCCATGGACTATAGCCCACCAGGCTCTTCTGTCCATGGAATTCTACAGGCAAGAATACAGGAGAGGGTTTCCATTTCCATCAGAATTAGAAAGGAAAAAGTAAAACTGTCTTTGCTTGCAGATGACATGATCATACATATGAAAAATCTTAAAAGTGAAGTCGCTCAGTCGTGTCTGACTCTTTGCGACCCCATGGATTGTAGCCTACCAGGCTCCTCAGTCCATGGCATTTTCCAAGCAAGAGTACTGGAGTGGGTTGCCATTTCTTTCTCCAGGGGATCCTCCTGACCCAGGGATTGAACCTGGGTCTCCTGCATTGCAGGCAGACACTTTACCATCTGAACCACCAGGGAAGCAAAAAATCTTAAAGATGAAACTAAAAACCATTAGATCTAATCAATGAATTCAGTAAAGATGCAGGACATAAAATTAGCATACAAAAGCAACAGCATTTCTATACACTAACAACACATTTCTGAAAAAGGAAAAAAGATGTCAATCTCATTTACGGTAGCATAAAAAATAATTCAATATATAGGAATAAATTTAACCAAGGAGGTGAAAGAGCTCTACTCTGAAAACTAGAATACTTTGATGAAAGAAATGGAAGAAAACACAGATAAATGAAAAGGTAGCCAATGTTCATGGATTTGAAGAATTAATACTGTTAAAATGCCATCTATAGATTCAATGCAATTCCTATCAAGATTCCAATAGCATTTTTTAGAAGTTTGCATTAAGTAAAAGCAAACGAAAGACTCCTAAAACTTACATGGAAATGCAAAAGTCCCTGAATGTCCAAATAAATGCTGAGAAAGAAGAACAAAGGTGGAAGCATCACATTTCATAATTTTTAGGTGTACTTTAAGGCTATAATGGGCTTCCCTGGTGGCTCAGAGGTTAAAGCATCTGCCTGGAACGCGGGAGACCCGGGTTCAATCCCTGTGTCCAGAAGATCCCCTGGAGAAGGAAATGGCAACCCACTCCAGTACTCTTGCCTGGAGAATCCCATGGAGGGAGGAGGCTGGTAGGCTACAGTCCATGGCAGTCCATGACTCGCAAAGAGTCGGACATGACTGAGCAACTTCACTTTCACTTAAGGCTATAGTAATCAAAACAGTATGGTACTGGCATAAAAACAGCATGAAAAATGCCAGTGAGCCTTAGCCCTTGCTATCTGCTCTAGTCCCTTTCACTAAGAGTTTATCTGCAAGTGACCTCTGCCACTACATAGGGACATGCAGCTGGCCCCTGCAGCCAAGCTTGTGCATTTTGCTGGCTCCAGCCACCACTTCCTGCCCTGCTACCAGTCTTGGAGGTGCCACTTAGCCCAAAAGATCTTGAAGCCAAGCGGAATTTCTACAAAGCTTGTCAAAGGCCACACAGTTGTCAATACTGTGGACCCCAACGTCCTTGTGCCAAAGAGACATCATATATCATTGGACCTAGTGTCAAATGCACCTTTACACATGGTGCTCTGCATCACTAGACCAGGGCAACATTACCAGTATGGGTCCCTATCAGCAGGTAGGCTTCCTGCAAAAAAATCAGTCCATAAAGCCTAGAGGAAGTGACTGCTTTTTCCAATGTACAGATACTGATACAATACTACAGGGATCACACCGAGTCAAGAAAAATATGTTTCCACAAAAGAAATACAGTAAACTTCCAGTATCTGGCTCCAAATAAATGAATATCCAGAAACTGCCTGACAAAGAATTCAAAATAATTATTCTGTGAATACTCAGAGAGGTACAAAACACAGATGAAAAGTTTAATGCTATCAGGAAAATAATAAAAGAACAAAATAAGAAACTCAAGAAAACATTAAAAAAAAAACCAAACAGAAAATCTGAAGCTAGAGAATACAAAGACTAAAATATAGTATTGACTAGAAAGTTTCAAGAGCAGACTTGAACAAGCAGAAGAGTGAATTTATGGTCTAAAGGACAAATTGAAATTTTACAACAGAAGAGAAAAAAGAATGAAAAAGAATGTACAAAGCCTATAGATGTTATGGAACACTATCAAAAGAAATAATGTACGATAGGGGAGAAAGGAGTAGAAACCTTATTTTAACAAATAATGGCTGAGAAATCCTCAAATATGAGGACAAAATTTGGCCATCAAAGTTCATGAAGCAAACTGGTCAACTCAAAATCTCAATCTAAAACTAAAGATAAAGAGAGAATTTCAAAAGAAGCAAGAGAGGACTTTTGGCAGTTGGGTGGTTAAGCCTTCATGCATCCACTGCAGGGGGTAAAGGCTCAGTCCTGCTGGGGAACTAAGATACTGCATACCACACAGTGTGATTAAAAAAAAGAAGAAGAAGCAAGAAAAAAAAAAATCTCTCTCATACAAGAAAATTCCCATAAAGCTATCAGCGGATGCCTCAGCACAGACCTTATAGCCCAAGAAAGAATGAAATAATATATCCAAAGTGCTGAAAGAAATAAACTACCAACCAAGAATACTTAGCCCAGAAAAACTGTCCTTCAGAATTAAAGGCAAAATTACAGCTTCCCCTAATAAACAAAAGTAGAGGGAATTCATCACCACTAAATTTGCTTTGGGCTTCCCTGGCGGTCCAGATGATAAAGAATCTGCCAGCAACGCAGGAAACCCAGGTTTGATCCCTGGGTTGGGAAGATCCCCTGGAGAAGGAAACGGCAACCTCCTCCAGTATTCTTGCCTGGAGAATTCCATGGACAGAGGAGCCTAGCAGGCTACACTCCATGGGGTCACAAAGAGTCGGATATGACTGAACAACTAACACTACACTGCTACTACTAAAACTGCCTTACAAGAAATGCTAGAAGGGTCCCTCAGGCTGAAACAAAAGGATGCTTATTAGTAACATGAAAATATACAGCACACTGGTAAAGGTAAGGAAATAGTCAGATTCAGAATACCCTAATACTGTAATTTGTTGATATGCTAACTACTTAACTCTAGAATAAAGGTTGAAGGGCAAAAGCATTAAAAATAACTATGTCTGTAACAATTTGCTAATAGATACACAATCAAAAAATGTAAATGGTGACATCAAAAACACAAAAGGGGGAGTAAAAGAATATTTTATATGAGATATAATTACACACGATATAAGTTTAACTGTTTTAAGCATAACATAAACTGTTAAGCCTATTACATATTTTATGGAAACCTCGTGGTAACCACAAACCAAAAATCTACAAAATACACACAAAAGACATAGAAAAGGAAGTGAAAGCATACTACTACTACAGGAAAACATCAACTTAAAAAGAAGTCAGTAGAGAGGAGGAAAAAAAATGAAACTACAAAATAGCTAGAAGACAATAAGATAGTATTAGCAAGTATCAATTACTCTAAATGTCAGGGGATTGAATTCTCCAATCAAAAGATATACAGAGGCTGGAAAGATTAAGAGGCAAAAGCCAACAATATGCTGCTTATAAAAGATTCATCTCAACTCTACAAATACACATAGATTCAAAGTTAAGGTATGGCAAAATGTATTCTATGCAAATGGAAAGCCAAAAGAAAAAAGGAGTAGCTATACTAATATCAGACAAAATAAGTTTTAGGTCAAAAATGGTTACAAGAGACAAAGACGGTCATTATATGATGATAAGAGGGTCAATTCATCAAGATGATACAACAATTATAAATATATATGCACTCAACATCAGAAATCTTAAATATACGTAAGCAAATACTATCAGATCTAAAGAGAGAAACAGACAATACTAGGGGGACTTCAATACCTCACTTTAAATAATGGATACATCATCTAGACAAAAATCAATAAGTAAATGGACTTGATCATAGGTTAGAGCAAATAGATCTAACAAATGTAAAGTGTTCCACCCAGTACAGCAGAATACACATTATTCTCAAGCACAAATTCAACATTCTCCAGAGTAGGTCACATAATAGAACATAAAACAAAACTTAAAAATTTAAGATGACTAAAATCGTACTAAGTATCTTTTTTGACAACTGTGTAAAGCTGAAGTCAATAACAGAGAAAAGCTGAAAATCCACAAATATGTGGAGATTAAACAACCTGCTCCCAAACAATCAATGGATCAAAGAAGAAATCAAAAGGAAAATCAAATAATATGAAAAAAAGGGAAAACTAAAGCATAACAGGGGCTTTCCAGGTGGCTCACTAGTAAAGAATCTGCTGGCCAATGCAGGAGTTGCAGGAGACACAAGTTCAATCCCTGGATCAGGAATATCCCCAGGAGGAGGAAATGGCAACCTACCCCAGTATTCTTGTCTGGAGAATCCCATGCACAGAGGACCCTGGTGGGCTACAGTCCACATGGTCACAAAGAGTCAGACATGACTGAGCACACACAAAAGCACAACATATCAAACCTATGAAATGCTACAAAAGCAGTTCTAAAAGGGAAGATTACAGAGATAAAAGCCAATATTAAGACACAGGGAAGATCTCAAATAAACCACCTCACTTTACACTTCAAGGAACTAGAAAAAGAACAAACTAAACACAGTTACATTTCATTTTCTTGGGCTCCAAAATCACTAGCGATGGTGACTGCAGCCATGAATTAAAAGACACTTGCTCCTTTTAATAGCTATGACAAACGTAGATAGTGTATTAAAAAGCAGAGACATCACTTTAATAACAAAGGTCTGTATAGTCAAACCTATGGTTTTTCCAGTAGTCATGTATGGATGTGAAAGTTGGACCATAAAGAAGGCTGACTGCTGAAGAATTGATGCTTTCTAACTGTGGTGCTGGAAAAGACTCCTCAGAGTCCCTTGGACTGCAAGGAGATCAAACCAGTCAATCCTAAAGGAAATCAACCCTGAATATTCATTGGAAGGACTAGTGCTGAAACTGAAACTCCAATACTTTGGCCACCTGATGTGAAGAGTCAACTCACTGGAAAAGACTCTGATGCTGGGAAAGATTGAAGGCAGGAGGAGAGGGGGGCAACAGATGAGATGGTTGGATGACATCACTGACTCAATGGACATGAGTTTGAGCAAACTCCAGGAGATAAGGAAGGACAGAGAAGATTGGTGTGCAGCAGTCATGGGGTCACAAAGAGTTGGACAGAACGTAGCAACTGAACAACAACGACAGGTGTATAGATACTACATATATCTCCAAATGTGAAAACAAGGCATATAACAGTATTAAGGGCGGGGGAGGGGGGGAACCCAGCTACACACACAAAGTTTTAATTGTAATGAGATTCATATATTTAAAAAAATGTTCTAAAGGCTAAAAAGATAGAAAATGCTAGTGAGATTTCAAGAAAGTAAGGCATCAAACCAAAACCAGAAGATACACTAGAAATAGCAATTTTTCTTTTTTTCAGCCATGCTGCATGGCATGTGGGATCTTATTTCCTCAATCAGGTATCAAACTGGAGCCCTCTGAAGTGGAAGCTGCAGTCTTAACCACTGAACTGCCACGGAAGTAACAAAATATTAATAACAATATTAAAGGAATTTCAAAAAATAATAGACAAATGTTTTAGGGAAGAACACATTAAATTTGCAATGGAAGTGACGATCTGTATCTTGAGCATATTTTGTATGCAGAATCAAACAAATTTGATTAATGCTTTATTATAAAGTATGTAAAGAGCTCAGTTTCTTTAAATTTAAAGGAAAAAGATGCAACTTGAGAGGAAAGTAAAAGTTAAGTATACTGCTAAGACCTTTATACATACAGAATTAGAAAACCAAGTGTAACTACCAAAACTTAGAAAGTTACTTTTCTATTATAATTCTTATCTCAGGAACATCACTTCTAATAGTACTTTTAGCAAGAAACATAGATGTCAAGAAACACAGAAGAACTACACAAAAAAGATCTGAATGACCCAGATAACTACAATGGTGTGATCACTCACCTAGAGCCAGACATTGTGGAGTCTGGAGTTAAGGGGGCCTTAGGAAGCATCACTACAAACAAAGCTAGTGGAGGTGATGGAATCCCAGCTGAGCAATTTCAGATCCTAAAAGATGATGCTGTTAAATTGCTGCACTCAATATGCCAGCAAATTTGGAAAACTCAGCAGTGGTCACAGGACTGGAAAAAGTCAGTTTTCATTCCAATCTCAAAGAAAGGCAATGCCAAAGAATATTCAAACTATTGCACAATTAAACTCATCTCACACACTAGTAAGGTAATGTTCAAAATTCTCCAAGCGAGGCTTCAACAGTACATGAACTAAGAACTTCCAGATGTTCAAGCTGGATTTAGAAAAGGTAGAAGAACCAGAGATCAAATTGCCAACATCTGCTGGATCATAGAAAAATCAAGAGAGTTCCAAAAAAACATTTACTTCTGCTTTATTGAATATGCCAAAACCTTTGACTGTGTGCATCACAACAAACTGTGGAAAACTTTAAAGAGATGGGAATACTAGGCCACCTTACCTGCCTCATGAAAAATCTGTATCACAGGTCAAGAAACAGCAGTTAGAACCGGACCCTGAACAACGGGCTGGTTCCAAATTGGGAAAGGAGTACATCAACGCTGTATATTGTCACTTTGCTCATTAAACTTATATTCAGAGTACATCACGAAAAATCCCAGGCTGGATGAAGCACAAGCTGGAATCAAGATTTCCGGGAGAAATACCAATAACCTCAGATAGGCTGATGACACCACCCTTATGGCAAAAAGCGAAGAGGAACTAAAGAGCCTCCTGATGAAAGTGAAAGAGGAGAGTGAAAAACCTGACTTAAAACTCAACATTCAAAAACTAAGATCATGGCATCTGGTCCCATAACTTCATGGCAAATAGAGGGGGAAACAATGGAAACAGTGACAGATTTTATTTCCTTGGGCTCCAAAATCACGGCAGATGGTGACTGCAGCCATGAAATTCAAAGACGTTTGCTCCTTGGAAGAAAAGCTATGAGGAACCTAGACAGCATATTACTTTACCGACAAAGGTCCGTATAGTCAAAGCTATGGTTCTTCCAGTAGTCATGTATTGATGTGTTGGACCTTAGAAAGCTGAGCACCAAAGAACTGATGCTTTCAAACTGTGGTGTTGGAGAAGACTCTTGAGAGTCCCTTGTACAGTAAGGAGATCAAACCAGTCAGTCCTAAAGGAAATTAGTCCCAAATAGTCATTGGAAGGACTGATGCTGAAGCCCCAATACCTTGGCCACCTGATGCGAAGAACTGACCCATTGGAGAAGACCCTGATGCCAGGAAAAGACTGAAGGCAGGAGAAGTGGATGACAGGGGAAGAGATGGTTGGATGGCATCACCGACTCAATGGACATGAGTTTTAGCAAGCTCTGGGAGTTAGTGATGGACAGGGAAGCTTGGCGTGCTGTAGACCATGGGTTCACAAAGAGTCGGACACGACTGAGTGAGTGAACTGACCGTTGTATCATTGTATCATGACTGTCAACAAAAAACTTATAGAATTCTATACCACCAAAACTAGCATTTAATAGAAAAACCTGTAATCACTTTTTAAAATCCAGATGCATATCAGAATTATCTTGGAATCTTTTGAAAAATTCCACGACTGAGTGACTGAACTGAACAGATGTCATGGGATACCTATCGTTATTTTTTAAGTATTTCTGAAATTTAAAGACATGTGAATTTACTTTGGCTAAATTTCTAAGTCATGTGTAATTAAAATTTTTATTTCATCATGATATAAATTGTCTCAAGCTGTGTGATCATTTCTACTGATTGCCACAGAAGTCATCTGTAGTATTTTCCTTTAGATAGTTTAAACTTGCCCATAAACATGGAAGAAATGTTCATACTTAAATAAAAACCACCACCAAACATACAAAATCTCAAGCATTCACATGCCCCCTGAACCATTTTGGAACAGTATGGGATTGGCTAGGAAGGTAAAGATACAAGTTTGTATCTTTATAGGTTTGCCTAGCAACCCTCAAATAGTTTTATTTGATCTCGCTCACATTTAAGAAGACCATACCTTCAACTCGGAGAAGGCAACGGCACCCCACTCCAGTACTCTTGCCTGGAAAATCCCATGGACGGAGGAGCCTGGTAGGCTGCAGTCCATGGGGTCGCTAAGAGTCGGACACGACTGAGTGACTTCACTTTCTCTTTCCACTTTCATGCATTGGAGAAGGAAATGGCAACCCACTCCAGTGTTCTTGCCTGGAGAATCCCAGGGGCGGGAGAGCCTGGTGGGCTGCTGTCTATGGGGTCACACAGAGGCGGACACTACTGGAGTGACTTAGCATAGCACAGCATAGCATACCTTCAACTGACCTAATCATGGAATCATTTTAGGGCATTTTGAATAATCATATCATTTATAAATATTAGAGCAGGACAAATTTTGCATTATATAATTATAATTACTATAATTATGCTTTTAGGACATCTGCTGGCAAGAAAGGCTTTTTCAACACTAGTGACAAAATACTGTTTTGAGACCATTACAATGTGCCTAGACAAATTCATCTTTATGAGTTATCTTATATACATATTTATCAACAAATATGACTTTTAGAGAAATTGGTTAAATAGGTTACATCACAAATAAGGGAAGCCTAAGATTTGCCCTTCAAAAGAACTTTTTAAATAAGCCAATGATTTAATATTTGAACATTTGAAACAATTACTTTTCTATGTGGCAAATTCCAGCCTAGTTACCCACCTCCTTCCTTCCTGTTTCCAATGACTAATTTTTGTTTTTAAAGATTTATGTTGGCTATGCAGCACAGCATGTGGGATCTTAGTTCTGTGTCCAGGGATAGAACCCACACCCCCTGGAGTGGAAACAGTGAGTCTTAACCACTGGACCATCAGGGAAGTCCTTCCAATGAGTACTTTAACATGACTTTCCTCTAAGAGGTCTTCAGCTTTAAACAGGTTGGCTCTGACATCAATAATTCTTATAGAGATACGTACTCCATAAGCTTCTTGCTTTTTCTGGGGACCTAAATAAGCACAGGCATACTTCAGTTTACTGAGCTTTGCAGATACTGCCTTTTTTGAAAACAAATCGAAGGCTTGTGGCAATCCTACATCAACCAAGTCTATAGGTGTCATTTTCCCATCATTTGCTCACTTTGTGTCCGTGTCAATTTTGGTAATTCTCACATTTTGAATTTTCTCATTTTCGTATTTGTTTTGGTGACCTGCAATCAGTGATCTTTGATGTTACTACTGTAACTGTTTTGGGGTGCCATGAACTTTGACAACATAAGATGATGACCTTAATAAATATGTATTCTGATCACTCCACCAGCTGATCATTCTGTCTTCCCGCCTTTCCCCTGGCCTCCAAGACGCAATATTAAGGTTAGGTCAGTTAATATCTCTAAAAGGATGCTAATGGTTCAAGTGAAAGGAAGTCACCGGTCTCTCATTTTATATCAAAAACTAGACTCAATTAAGCCTGGTGAGGAAAACATGTCAAAAGTCAAGATAGGTTGAAAGCTAGGCCTCTTGCACCAGTCAGCAAAGTTGTGAGTGCAAAGGAAAATTTCTTGAAGAAAATTAAAAGTGCTATTCCAGTGAACACATACACGAAAAGGGAAACTGCCTTATGGCCAATATGAAGATCTTCCATATGGACAGAAGATCAAACCAGCCATTTAGCCAAAACATAATCCAGTGCAAGGGCCTAACTCTTTTCAATTCTGTGAAGGCCAAGAAGTGAGGGAGCTGCAGAAGAAAGCTTGAAGGTAGAAGAGGTTGGTTCATGAGGTTTATGGAAAGAAGCTGTCTCTATAACATAAAAATGCAAGGTGAAGCAGCGTATGCTGATGTAGAAGCTGTTAACAAGTTATCCAGAACACCTAGGTTAAAATAATTAATGAAGGTAGCTACACCAAAACAATAAATTTTCAATGTAGACAAACAGCCTATATTGGAAGATGCCACCTAGGAGTTTCATGGTAAAGAGAAGTCAATGCCTGCTATCAAAGCTTCAAAGGACAGGCTGACTCTCTTATTAGGGGTTACTGCAATAGGTGACTTAAAGTTGAAACCAAAGCTCATTACCACTCTGAAAACCTTTAGGACCCTTTAAAATTATGCTAAATTTACTCTGTCTGTGCTCTACAAATGGAAAAACAAAGCCTGGATGACAGCACATCTGTTTACAACATGATTTACTATTTAAAGCTCACTATTAAGACCTACTCCTCAGGATAGGATTCCTTTCAAAATATTAATGCTCATTGACAATGCACCTTTGTCACCAAAGAGCTCTGATGGTGATGTACAAGCAAGATTAATATTGTTTTCATGTCTGCTAACATAACATCCATTCTGTAGGTCATGGATCAAAGAGTAATTTCAACTTTCAAGCCTTACCATTTAAGAAATATACTTCATAAGGCTATAGCTGCCATAGGCAGTGAGTGCTCTGATAAGTCTGGATAAATTGAAAACCTTCTAGAAAGGATTCACCATCCTAGAAGCCATTAAGAACATCGTGAATCATGGTTAAAAGTCAAAATATCAACATACATCCGAGTTTGGAAGAAGTTGATTCCAACCCTCATGGATGGTTCAAGACTTCAGTGGAAGGAAGTAACCAAAGGTGTGATGGAAACACCAAGAGAACTAAAATCCTAAGTGGAGCCTAAAGATGTGACTGAATTGCTCCAACCTCATGATCTAACTTTAACAGATGAAGAGCTGCTTTGTATAAATGAGTAAAGAAAGTGGTTTCTTGACATGAACTCTACCCCTACTGAAGATGCTGCGAAGAATGTTGAAATGGCAGCACAGGATTCAGAATATTACACAAACTTAGTTAACAAAGCAGGGTAATAAAGGTGAGAGGACTGACTCCAATTTTGAAAGAAGTTCTACTTCTTTCAAACAGCATCACATGCTACAGAGAAATTGTTCATGAAAGGAAGAGGCAGTCAATGAGGCAGACTTCATTATTGTCTTATTTTAAGAAATTGCCACAACCACCTTAAGCCTTCACCTGGATCAGTCAACAATTATCAACATCAAGCTAAGCTCCTACACCAGCAAAGACTATGACTCTCTGAAGGTTCAAATGATGGTTAGCATTTTTTAGCAATTAAGTATTTTTTAAAATTAAGGTATACATATATATATATTTAAAGACATAATACTATTATACACAATAAATTACAATATCATACAATATATACATAACATTTACATGCACTGGGAAACCAAAAAATTCATGTGACTTGCTTTATCACAATATTTGCTTTATTGGAGGGGTCTGGATTTGTACCCACAATATCTTGGAGGTATGCCTATATAAGTTCATAACTATTTTAAGATATTAATCATATAACTTTTCTTCTCAAAATGAAAAGTTTCTTATCATTTTATTTCATAGATAAAAGTCACATTAACATTCCTGGGAATAAACTTTATTACCAGGGTTTTAAAATGCATAAAAGATAAATGTAGTAGTACTTACAGGTAAATATGGAGATTGAGGGAAAAGGAATTCTTAGGAAAAATCCTATATCCTACCTAGAGTACCTCTTAAGCTCCCTCTGCTGGCTACCATTTAAATAAAGAAAAAAAAAAAAGTAAACCTCTTTTCCTTGGAGCAGTAATGGGAGAAACAGCCTGAAGCTGACAATGCTGTTGTTGAAATTGAAAGGAAAATTCTCCCCAAGCAAGGGCAAGTCTAACTGCTGCTACCTTCCCTAATTAGGCTTTATAATTTCCAAACAGATTTGGGGGGTAGGGGGGAGGTGGGAGAGGCCACAACCAACTTAAAATAAAGAAAGTCATTACCAAGTTTGAATGTGTTAAGCACAAAACTGATATACAAAAATGCAAAAGCGTTAAGTATAAAACAAATCAACTATAAACAATTATCATTAACACTAGGAAATTAATAATTTAAATACAGTTCACAAATTTCACTATAACAAAAAGCTTATAGCACACTATTTAATCTATTCGTTTCAATATTAAGGTTTATTTTCTTTTTCCTCCAGAGTGAGGTTAAGTAACAACTTAAATAATTTTCAGGATGTATAAATGAACATCCATTCGGAACGAACATTACTGCTTAAAAGTGGCTAAGAAATATTTTGCATGTAATAAATATATTCTATGTTTAGGTTAACAGGCACCATCTCGAGAGCAAAAAAGTTTTTTTTAACCAATAAATAAATTACATTCAAGAAAACAAAGTGTTTATATCTGAAGTATGATATATCCTTAAATGTTTTTCTTCATATATAGCACCCAAACTTCCAAACTGTCTAGAAAGTAGCTTCTAAAATATAACCCATACCTTAAGTCATAAAAATAAAAGGCAAAAAAAAATCAATTTAAGACAAAACTTAGTTTATATTAATTCCCCATTCAATAAAATATTAATTGCCAATTTATTAAATGAACTGTAAATATGCAATGTTAGTGCTCATATCTGAAATATATATTTTTAAAAGTCACTCTTTCTCAAAGTATTTAAAATATTGCATCTCTGGTGGCAAACCTGAAAACTATCATTTTATTTCTCTGGTTTTCATACTTCTACTCCCAACCCTATCCTTTAATTCTTTAACAGCCAACCAGTTTGTTTACTTTTTTTTCTTTTTTCTTTTTTGGAGTAAATACACTATATCCCAAACACAAACACTGACAATACTCCTTGGTAAACAAGGAAATCCCAAAACAGTCCAAGCCTATAGCTTCACTCCCAAGGTGTGGCACAGGCTAAATGATAAGGAAAAAAACCAATCAATGGCCCTTATTGATGCAATCAGAATGCTCCTGAGAGTCCACAACTGTTTTGAGAATTTGCTGATGTAATCCTGAAGAAAGTTTCAACACATTTTGCAGACAAATATCAGAGAATAAGTCTTTGATTAATAATTTTTCTATTTATTTCTGCCAAGGCGACTGAAAACACGAAAGCCTTTTCATCAGAGAGGTTAGCATAGATGTCAATTTCCTTTTCCTGTTTCTCTGTTAAAAGAAAAAGGGAAAACTTTTAACATAAAGGCAGTAGATTCAGTAATTTTTTGAAGTTTTCACTATTTCTTTAAATGACAATAAATACCACACATAATACTATGATGCATACTAAATGGTATAAAGTATCATGTTATTAAACTGAAATATTAAAATTATACAAAGGAGTTACTAAAATGCATTAACTTAATTCTAAGACTAAATAGAGACTGGATATATATTTCTATACACACAGTCTAATATTTCTGTAAGAATCTCAAATAGTTCTTTCTTCTCAGTAGCATGAGCTCCCTGTCTCAATCAAAATGAATTTCCTCACCATAAATACGGGCCCTTCTGAACATCAATGGTGCCTTTATGAATATAAAAAATTCTTCACCTTAGCCCTGCTACAGAATATAAGAATAACCAACACTTATTTCTACTTTGCCCCATCAGATTACAAATGTAATCCAAGCTCACGGTAGAATTTTTTTTTAAATACAGAAAACTAAAATAGAAAAGAAAAACCACCTATTTATCTCAAGCCAGCTAAAATCATGATTAACATCTTTGTGGATTACAAATTACTTTTTCAGGTTCTACTATCACAATAAACTGGAAAATTCTGAAAGAGATGGGAATACCAGACCACCTGACCTGCCTCTTGAGAAACCTGTATGCAGGTCAGGAAGCAACAGTTAGAACTGGACATGGAACAACAGACTGGTTCCAAACAGGAAAAGGAGTATGTCAAGGCTATATATTGTCACCCTGCTTATTTAACCTATATGCAGAGTACATCATGAGAAATGCTGGGCTGGAGGAAACACAAGCTGGAATCAAGATTGCTGGGAGAAATATCAATAACCTCAGATATGCAGATGACACCACCCTTATGGCAGAAGGTGAAGAGAAACTAAAAAGCCTCTTGATGAAAGTGAAAGAGGACAGTGAAAAAGTTGGCTTAAAGCTCAACATTCAGAAAACGAAGATCATGGCATCAGGTCCCATCACTTCATGGGAAATAGATGGGGAAACAGTGGAAACAGTGTCAGACTTTATTTTTGGGGGCTTCAAAATCACTGCAGATGGTGACTGCAGCCATGAAATTAAAAGACGCTTACTCCTTGGAAGGAAAGTTATGACCAACCTAGATAGCATATTCAAAAGCAGAGACATTACTTTGCCAACAAAGGTCTGTCTAGTTAAGGCCATGGTTTTTCCTGTGGTCATGTATGGATGTGAGAGTTGGACTGTGAAGAAAGCTGAGCGCCAAAGAACTAATGCTTTTGAACTGTGGTGTTGGAGAAGACTCTTGAGAGTCCTTTGGACTGCAAGGAGATCCAACCAGTCCATTGTAAAGGAGATCAGTCCCGGGTGTTCATTGGAAGGACTGATGCTAAAGCTTAAACTCCAATACTGTGGCCACCTGATGCGAAGAGTTGACTCATTGGAAAAGACCCTGATGCTGGGAGGGATTGGGGGCAGGAGGAGAATGGGACGACAGAGGATGAGATGGCTGGATGGCATCAGACTCGATGGACATGAGTTTGAGTAAACTCCGGGAGTTGGTGATGGACAGGGAAGCCTGGCGTGCTGCAATTCATGGGGTTGCAAAGAGTCGGACAGGACTGAGCAATTGAACTGACTGACTGACTATGATTCCACTTTTGTCTGGATTTTTTATTATGCTTTGATTTTTAATCAGTTAAACATATATATAGTTTACTTTTGTTGTTCACTCGCTCAGTCGTGTCTGACTCTTTGCAACCCCATGGACTGAAGCATGCCAGGCTTCCCCGTCCTTCACCATCTCCCAGAGCTTGGTCAAACTTATGTCCATTGATTCGGTGAGGCCATCCAACCATCTCATCCTCTGTTGTCCCTTTCTCCTTCGCCTTCAATCTTTCCAAACATCAGTCTTTTCTAATTAGTCAGCTCTTCACGTCAGGAAAATATTAAGAATTTCAGCTTCAGCATCAGTCCTTCCAATGAATATTCAGGGTTGATTTCCTTTAGGATTGACTGGTTTGAGCTCCTTGCTGGCCAAGGGATTCACAAGAGTCTTTTCCAACAGCACAGTTCGAAAACACCAATTCTTTGGCATTCAGTCTTCTTTATGGTCCAACTCTCATATCTGAAAATGACTACTGGAAAAACCATAGCTTTGACTATATGGACCTTTGTTGGCAAAGTAATGTCTCTGCTTTTTAATATGCTGCCTAGGTTTGTTCTAAGGAGCTTTTCTTCTAAGGAGCAAGCATCTTTTAATTTCATGGCTGCAGTCACCATCTGTAGTGATGTTGGAGCCCAAGAAAATAAACTCTGTCACTGTTTCCATTGTTTCCCCATCTATTTGCCAAGATCTTAGTTTCTGAATGTTGAGTTTTAAGCCAGATTTTCACTCTCCTCTTTCACCTTCATCAAGAGGCTCTTTAGTTCCTCTTCACTTTCTGCCATAAGGGTGCCGTCATTTGCATACCTTAGGTTATTGATATTTCTCCTGGCAGTCTTGATTCCAGCTTGTGAATCATCCAGCCTGACATTTCATATGATGTACTCTGCATATGTTAAATAAGCAGGATGACAATATACAGCCTTGACACACTCCTTTACTAATTTTGAACCAGTCCGTTGTTCCATGTCCAGTTCTAACTGTTGCTTCTTGACCTGCATACAGGTTTCCCAGGAGGCAGGTAAGGTGGTCTGATATTTCCATCTTTTTAAGAATTTTCCACAGTCCGCTGTGATCTACACAGTCAAAGACTTTAGCGTAGTCAATGAAACAGAAGTAGATGTTTTTCTGGAATTCCCTTGCTTTTTCTACAAACCAGCATATCTTGGCAATTGGATCTCTGGTCCCTCTGCCTTTTCTAAACCCAGCTTGAACATCTGGAAGTTCTCGGTTCACATACTATTGAAACATAGCTTGGAGGATTTTGAGCATTAGCTTGCTAGCATTTGAAATTAGTGCAATTGTGCAGTAGTTTAAACATTCTTTGGCATTGCCTTTCTTTGGGACTGGAATGAAAACTGACCTTTTCCAGTCCTGTGGCCACTGCTGAGTTTTCCAAATCTGCTGGCATATTGAGTGCAGCATTTTAACAGCATTTACCTGATGCAACATCTTGGACTTCTGATTTCAGGCATTATAAACTGACTTTCCACCATGAAAAATTAGGATTTATTGTTTTCTGTCTCTTGCCATCATACTCTTATCACATCTTCCCATTACAGTTATATTATCATTTTGATGAGATCAATATTGTGCTTACCTTACTCATTACATAAATTATTTTACTTTTCATGTACATTGTTTTCCCTGAAAAGATTCTCTTTCTTCATTTGCTTAGTTTTCCTTACTAACTGAACCCAAATTCTCTCCTAGTTGGATAAATCTTTCAGAATGTTTACATATATCAGTTTTATCTTCTTGAAGACAATTCTTCAAGAAAGTCTTCTGCTATACTCCAATCTGACATGGTTGCTTTCCAAGCCTACTGCACAATTATCATGTTGAGATCTCTCGTCAATATCATGCTGGAGATTTCTTATCTCTCTCTTGAGTTGGACCCTGTGTTCTAAGTTCAGGATACGTTCTTGGTTTACGTCTTCATTTTGATGCCATGTATCTTGCAGTAGCTTCCTGAGAAAGGGAGTATGGGTAGCAAATTTTTTGAGATCCTAAATATTAGAAAGTGTCTTGAGTCTTTCTTCATACTAGTTACTAGTGTGATTAAGTAAAGACCTGAAGATTTCCTCTTAGTATTTAAAGGCAAAATACTATATTCCAAATACTGGTGCCACTGCTAAGAAAATTCTATACCACTTTTTATAGTTATTTTTTAAGTTGTTGCTAATTTACCTAAAATGAAATATATGATCTTTTTTTTTTTTTTCGAAATATATGATCTTAAGTGTACAACTGGATGACCCACACCACAATCAAGATATGAAAATTTCTCATTCTCCTCTCCAGTCAATCCCTCCCCACCCTACCAGAAATCTTAGTCCACCACCATAGATTCATTTTGCCTGTTCTTGAACATCATATAAGTGGCATTGTATAATATGTACTGTTTTGTGTCTAGCTTCTTTCATTGAACATGCTTTTGAAATTTGTTGATGTTGCTCATCACAAGTAGTTTGTTCCTTGCTGGATAGTATTTCACTGTACCATTTTGATTATTTCCTTTGAACACTTGAAGGATTTTCCTTTTAACCAAAGAGAGATAATTTATGATGATATAATTTTGCATAATATCTTGTTTTAACCATTCATTTAATTTGGTGGGGTATTTCAATACAGAAATTCAGTGTCCTTCAGGTTTGGGAAAATTACTCGAATTATTTCATTGATGGCTTCCTTCTCTTTCATCTTCTGTGTTCTTTTTCTGCAACATCAATTATTTACATATGTTGACCTCAAACTGGTCCTCTAAATTTCTTATGTTTCCTGTTCTATTTTTAATCTCTTTTCCTATTGGTATACATTCTGGTACATTTCTTCAATTTTGTCTATCAGATTTCTGTTAAAGTTTGCCATTTTTGCAAATCATATAGACATATCTATACACATACACACATATATGATTCTCATTTTAAAGTTACATTATATATATATATATATATATATATATATGATTCTCATTTTAAAGTTCATTTTCCAGGTACTTTTTTGACATCTTCAATTTCCTTTTGAGAAAAAGGAAATTCCTTTTTGTTTCATTACTACCACAACTTCTCTTACAAAGAATATTAATGGCAGTTTTCTTTTTTTTTTCACCCTGGAAAAACTCATCCAAGTTAATTTTTTTTTCCTTTATGAAAGCCTGACTAGAGAACCCAATATTTACATCTCTAATTTTCACCCAACTTTCCTCATTTTAATTTGGTAACCCTGCCCTCAATGATGCCTGGTACTTCCGAGACCAGAAACTCTTTTGCCTTATCTTTTATCAAAGGATAAACAGCCCTAGCAAGGTATTAAAAAAAGACTTTTATCCTCACCTTCACCTCTACACTTCCAGACATAACTTGTGCCAAAAATTTCTGACCTTAAGGAAGATGTAAAACAAAAAAAACTTTTTCTTAGCTTTTCTCAAAGGAGCTTACAATTTAGGTTTCTTGGGTCTACTAAAGAAGTTATTACTTTCCAAAATGTTGCTGTTTCTCCTATTCCCTCTCCTTGTGGAACTTTGCCCTTGAAAAACAAAAAGTCCCTTTCCTACTTTACTAGGGTTTGGGGACAGCACAGAGCTAGATGTGTTTATTCAATCTATCATCTTTAACTTGAAGTCTACCTTAATTCTCTATGTTCATTAATAAGATATTCAAAATTGGCTAGTAAATTTTAATCAGTGAAAATGCCACTCTTACTTACTAATATCCAGAATAATCATAACCCCTAATATAAAATGAAGACTTATTTTAAACCAACCAAAAATTAAGTTTAATGATTGGCTTTTATGATGTTGTTACCTAGATGTCTAAAAAGATTTCCTTTCATTCTTCTATTTTTTTCAAAATATACAAAATAAAGTCAATTAAAAATGTGCTTTTAGACTCATTTTAAGGTTTTCCTTTTTAAAATAAAGGTAAAGCTTGCTTCAAATTCTTTAAGCATCCTGTGAGCAGGGAAAAATACTGAATTTAAGTGGCTACTAAACAATAAGAGGAGAAGGCAATGGCAACCCACTCTAGTACTCTTGCCTGGAAAATCCCATGGGTGGAGGAGCCTGGTAGGCTGCAGTCCATGGGGTTGCTAGGAGTCAGATACGACTGAACAACTTCACTTTCACTTTTCACTTTCATGCATTTGAGAAGGAAATGGCAACCCACTCCAGTGTTCTTGCCTGGAGAATCCCAGGGACGGAGGAGCCTGGTGGGCTGCCGTCTATGGGGTTGCACAGAGTCGGACATGACTGAAGCGACTTAGCAGCAGCAGCAGCAGCAGCAAACAATAAGAAGTATATCAAAGAAGTCTATTCTAAAATACATAGATATTTTAAACGTTCATATTTCCCACCAGTATTATATTTAGAAAACATGGTGTGCCTTCAGGGACTGTAAGTATAGCCCAAGAGCAAAATCTAGTCTGCAACCTGTTTTATAAAGTCTTACTGGAACACAGCCATGCCCATTCATTTATATATTTTCTATGGCTGCTTTCCAGACACAATGACAGAGCAGAGTGGCTTTGACAGAGACTTTATAGCCCTAAAATATTATCTGGCTCTTTACATAAAAAGCTTGCTGACTGCCCCTGTTCCTGACCTACATTAAAAGATTCCATTTGATTATACAAAAATTGCTTTGAGGTCTTCCTTGTTTGTAGTAAAAGCATATCTTACTCTAGAAACAACTTTCTTAAATCTTTTCTATAACAAACTAAAAATATCTGAAAAAAATGTATAGCCAAATAAATGCTTCTGTTTTCAAGTTAACACAAAATAAAAGATTCAAACCTGCACAGTGAATACCAGAACTACAGAGTCTTCATTTCCCCAAAGAAAAGACTGTCGTTATCTATTTTCTCATCTCCTCTGACCCACCACCAGAAGCATTCCTTTTCCATTCTTTGGATTATGTTCCCTTTACTTCAACTGTAAAGAATGTTCTGTTTTCTGGGCCAAGCAGTATGTTCCTTTTCTCTTTTTTCTCTGTTAGACTTTCCTTTACCTAGTTTCCCTATTGAAATAGTCTTTGGCATATACTTTCTGGTCACCCCATTATTAAAGAAGCACATTCAAACTGAGAAGAAAACTCAAACTCTCCGGAAGATCAGCATAATAGAAAAAAAGAGAATAAGTAGCAAAATTAGCCAAGGAATTAAGGAGTATCTAAGCACAGTCTTCACAGAATATACTTAAAGACATTATTAACCTTAATCCTTTAGCCCTATGATATTAAGAAATCTTTAACTTTGATAAAAGCTATAAAGATGAAGTTATTTACACTAACAGTAGTAATTTTATTCAAATAGAAATACACAAAACAGGGAGAAATGGTGAACAGGTAAGAAATTCTCAATGTCTATAATATATTTATGGGTGAATACCTGAATACTTAAGACTGAATGCCTGAAAAAGTATAGCGTAGCTCACAAATAACATAAAAAATTATAAACGCATTTAACTGAAGATGAAATTATTCTAACAGAGGTTTTTTTGATGTCTAATAACATTGTTATTTATTTTTAATTAAAGTGCAGTTGATTTACTTGATAGAGATTTTAAAAGAATTATAAAAAGCAACTATCTTTTTCATTTAATTACTGGCTTGAAATTAGGGGCAAATGGGGGTTCATTATACTATTTTTTTTTAATTTGTGTAATTTAAAACATTTTCCACAATAAAAGGTTTTTTAAAAGATAAAAATCGAAAAAGAAGCTGAAGTTTAAGTTGATGGTTAAAAACATCATGGTTGATGGTTATTGGTAGGCACACTAGTTATCCAAAGAAAAGAGAAAATCTATAAGGAGAATATGAATATGTTTTAGACAAAGAAGAATTCGCCTTACTATCCAAGAAGAATTCACCTTAGCTTTTGGATACTGAAGAACACTGAAAATTCATACTGAAGAACACTTTCAATAGTAAATTTTTAAAACTCACAGTATAATAGTTTGAAATAAATCTTAACAGAATTTAGATTTATCTTTTAAAAAAGTATAACCATTTTAACAGACTTATTCAGGATGTCATACACAAATTATTGTCTCTGAACTTTACTATCATCAGTTTATAGGAAAGTGAATTTACCTAACTTAAGCCTTTATTTTTCCAATAAGAATTAAATTTATGGATTAAAAAAAAAAAAAAACAAGTATCTACCTGAGAGAAAAGTCTTTTACAAACTAAAATATGTTAGAATTTTAAATCCAGGAGTTAAATGCCTACCAAATACTTTCTTCACTACTATCTAATTAAGATCTTAGAAAACTTTAATACTTGGGGGGGAAAAAAAACTGCTTGGATTTACTCATACCTCTTTCTTCCTCATGTTTTTTGGCAGATGCACTTTTAGGTCTTCCTCTTCCTCGTCTGATATGATCTGAATGGCTGTTACTTCGAGACCTCTTTCTGTTTTCTAAATCTTTATTTACTGTAGAATTTATCTTCTCTCGCCTAACTCTCTCTGTTCGCCTCCTCTTGGCCTCATGCTTGTTTTCTGTATGGATGAATAAAAGTGATATATTTTAGGGCTTAAGCAAGAACTGTTTGCCCATGTTCACACTGCTTTCTTCTTTTTCTTTCTAAATAGCGCTAGAGTTTGCTGCCTGGCATATTTTATAAAATTACATCCATAACATCTATCCCCTTCAAACCCATGCAGAAAAAAAAGAAACAACAGAATTCAGATCCATATTAACATGTAAGGTAGGAGGAATATTAGAAAACAAGTATCTCTATTTGATATTCAGCCCCTGTAAATTCACACAATTCCAAGGCAACCTTTCTGCCTTTTTCCTTTTCTCTGTTTCTAAGCTAAAAATGGTGAAGTATTAAAAAGGAAAATAAATATTCCATTGCTTTTTTCCCCCTACCCAAATCACAGATTGAAATATATAAAATACACAGAAGTAAAACTGACCTTAGCTATACTATATTAATGTTATGGAAAAAACCAAACAGAAAGTATCTAGGGAAAACATAAAAACACTAGGGAAGTAAGCAGTTTTCACTTTAGTTACAGACAAGGTCATTTCTGACATTCTAAGAGCATATTTATCCCAATTAGAATCCAATAGGGGAACTTTACTCAACATGGTGATTTAATTAATGCAAGGAGCCATCCTTCTCACTCCAAACAGATTAAAAGGTTGGGTAAGACAAACAATAAATTTAATACATACCTGACTTTAAAAGAAAGAAAATTTCTCAAATGCCTAAAATAATGGTGGTAAAGGGGTAAAACAAACAAAAAAATTCATATCCCAAACACCAAAGGGAAAAAATTAAAAGGCTATATAAATTAAGTATGCTTAATAGGTACTATAAAGTAAAATAAATTTAAGTAAAATATTAATAGTTATTTCCAAATACCATATCCTTAGAAAATTAGTTAATTCCAGGTCTCAAATGAGACATACACCAGATAATGCAAGAACATTTAATTATTCCAGATTGTAAGAAAGTTATTAGTTTAACAAATAATTTGCAAGGAATAAAAAAGAAAATAATAGAGTCAAAAGAGATATCACCCATATACAATGTGAGGACCTTATTTGGAATCTGTTTTTAAAAACCATTTATGAGAAACCTGAAAATGTCAACACCAGTTGGATACTTGGTATTACAGAATTAGCGTTATTTTTTTTATTGCATATAAATTTTTAAAAATTATTTATTTATTTGGCTGTGCCAGGTCTTAGCTGCAGCATGTGGGATCTAGATCTCTGACCAGGGATTGAACCCAGGCCCCCTCCATTGGGAACATGGAGTCCTAGCCACTGGACCATCAGGGAAGGCCCTGTGCTTCAGCTTTTAAAGGTCAACCTTTCAGAAACATATAATGAAATATTTATAATTGAAAGTATATGAGATTTGCTTTAAAATGATATACAAGACAAGAAATGGATGTGGATGTGACAGTGCATGCTTAGAATTTCTCAAAAAAATAAAAAATTGATTTGATACAGTTTCATTTATTATGGCATCTAGTATGACTGCTAAAGGCAGAAAGCTTATTATTTTAGTGATTTAAAAAAAAAATTTTAAATGAGGCTTGACACTTCTAATCCAATTCTGAAAATATAAAGAAATATGATGTTGTTTAAAAAAAAACAAGAAATTTACATGTGATTCCAGTATTATTATCTAAAGTATAGATTTTGTTCAAATTTCACAAAATTTTATACATGTCCACTATTGGTTTTCATACCTAATTCAAGATTTCACATTGTATTTCTTGGATTGACCATGTTTCAGCTACATGCAATGAATTCTGATAACTTCTCTTTTCATCTTTATTCTTTACAAATATTTTCTAATTTCTCTTGTTACGGCTTCTTAGATACACCCATTATTTATTTAAAAGTAGGCATTTAATTTCCACAAATATGTGGTTTTTAAAGTATTTTTTATATTAATTTCTCATTTAAATGCTTTATTCTCCACAATCACCCTGTGTTTTTTCAGTCTTTTACTTTCTTGAGGCTTTCAATGGGTAAGACAAAGATCTCTCTTGGTTAATGTCACACTGCACTTGAAAATATGTGGGCTATTTTCAAGTATCTTTTAATATTCATTTCTAACACAATTCCACAGTTATAAGAGAACAATAGACTGTTTGATTTCAACACGTTTAGATGATGAAATTTTTGCACCTTGTTTTATGTCCCTGGATATGTTTCAGGGTCTCCTGGTGTATAGTCTATAGGAACTTCAATAGAATTTGTACCCTGCTGTTGTGTGAAAATTGTATAAATCTTAATTATGTTGAATTGGCTTATAAGGCTAGTCTACTATATCCTTCTACTTTTCTGTCTATTCATTTATTAATTTTTGAGACTTTGATGCAGAAACTCCACCTAAAAAATCTTAATTTATCTACTTAAAAAATAATTGTAATACATAATGGAACTATATGTAACTTTGATCTGTATTTTCCAAGTCTCCAATAAATGTATTATCATAAAAAATTCAAGAGGACTACTCTTTTCCTTGAAATTAATTTCGTTGATTTTTCAGGTTCTCCAGGCTCCCCATCATACCAGCCATTCCTTTTTGATCTCCTTTGGAGTCTTCTCCTCCCTGCAGATTCTTTTCCATCTCTAATATTAAAGTCCTAAGACTCTGTCCTGAACTCAGATACTCCATGGACCCAAAACATTAAGTGCTGCTGTTATAATGGTTCTAAAATTCATACTTTCAGCTGTGACTTCTTCCCAAAGCTCTAGATTGCCTACCTGACAGCTTCACTTGTATGACTCACAAGCATTTCAAAAGTGCCCCAAAAAATAACTCTTGATTTTCCCTCCTCCAACCTTCATTATAATAGTAAATAGCACCAACAGTTACAAAAGCCAAATAACCTAGTCATTGTGACTCAGATTGTTTCTTCCATCATCACAAAAGTCCACAGGTACTCTGTGCAAAATATATCCACAATTTCATTTCTCCCACTTCTGTGGGCAACATCCAAACCAAATATATTCCCTCAACAGCTGTCAAAATTACCTTTAAGAAAAAACCAGACTGTATAAGTTCCTTTTCTAAAATCTTTCATTAGGCTTTTCACTTTATTTAAAATAAAGTCAAATTTCCTGACAGAAGACTACAAGTCCCACTATGAGACCTGACATTCACCTCTCACCCATCTCATTTCACACCACTAGCCATTTTGTTCACTACTCTCCAGACATGTCTTCCTCTAAAACAAGTTCCTTCCTCCTCTTGAGGCTCTGCATTTGCTAATCCTTCTGCCTAGAGTTCTCTTCCCAACACTCTTCATGAGACAGGCTATATTTCCTTCAGATGTCAATTTACAGGTTACTCCAAGTCTCCAAGCCCAAGTTACTTGCTTCTTCTACTATTACTATAGTCTGTTTTTTATTTACATATATGCTCAATATGTCTCCCCCATCAAAGTATAAGCTCTACGAAAGTTGGGACACTTGTCTCATTCACAGAAACTAGAACATTATGTACACATGTTAAGTGGTGCTAAATAAACAAAATTAGACTGAGTACATGCATTTATCTCACTATGTTCTCAAAAATTCTACTGAAATGCAAATAAACATGGGTAAAAGGAAAAAGGAAAATAAATCAGCAGGGTTTGAAACAGGAAATAGTGCTATTAGCAATCTGAAATTACAGAATTCCAGCAAGCT
This sequence comes from Bubalus bubalis, assembly GCF_019923935.1. Classification (NCBI taxonomy): domain Eukaryota; kingdom Metazoa; phylum Chordata; class Mammalia; order Artiodactyla; family Bovidae; genus Bubalus; species Bubalus bubalis. Next base: position 14,799,495 of record NC_059174.1, read on the forward strand.
GGCAAACTGACAGATTCTGATTAAGTAACCAGAAAAGAAGAAACTAAAATTCAAAATAAGACTATGAGATGGCTCCTATAGAAGGGGTAGCTGTTCTTCCCAAAGACACTCCCAAGATAGGACAAAAAGTGTAGAAAGGAAGAGTAGGCCACAGAGTGATCATCAGAATAACTCTACAACTACTGTAGAACAGTTGGGCCTATGTATGTAAAGCAACTGACAAAGAAATAAAGCTTTTCAGAACCAAGCAATGTTCAAGGGAACTTTGAACTTCCATATCATAGAAATATGAAAGGGGTTCTCAGGTGGCACTAGTGGTAAAGAATACAAGTGCAATGCAGGAGATGCTGGAGCCTTTGGTTCAATCCCTGGGTCGGGAAGATCTCCTGGAGGAGGCAATGGCAATCCACTCCAGTATTCTTGACTGGAGAACCCCATGGACAGAGGGGCCTAGGGGGCCACAGTCCACAGTGTCACAAAGAGCTGGACATGATTGAGCAGGCACACACATCAGAAATAAGAAATAAACAAAAAAAAGTAGTTCCTCATAAAAAAGAAACACTATAAAGGATTTCACATTCTGTCTCAGAATGACACCTTTCTTATTTTGGCAATCATGGATTTCAACAGCATCTCCCAGCTTACCTAATTTACATCTAAAGTCTGCTTCTTCCAATTATACAGAACCTCGAACATTAGCTTCTTCCAAATGCACACTAAAAATAAACTCCTTCCAATTATACACTAAAAAGACGATGTCAAAATGGACCTTCAAAACAGTGTGAGAAGATTTTCCTGGTGGTCCAGTGGTTAGGAATCCACCTGCCAATGCAGGGGACACAGGTTCAATCCCTGGTCCAGGAAGAGCCACATGCCATGTGCAGCAACAAAGATCCAGTGCAGTCAAAAATGAATGAATGAATAAATAAATAAATTTTTTTTTTAAAGTGTAGGATATGCATGCAAGTTACCTACACTGATAAACCAAGGCCTTCATTTACAAGCATCAACAGAAAATTAAGGATTACCAGCTATTTGAGGAAAATAAAGAGAGCAAGAGAGAAGGAACAAGATAAAACATGAGGAACAGGGAGTATCCTGGTGGCCTAGTGGTTAGGATTCTGGGCTTTCACTGCTGAGGCCCAGGTTAAATCCCTGGTCAAGGCTAAAAACAGACAACAACAACAACAACAAAAACCCCATAAGGAACAAAGGTATTCCAGGAAACAAAAACATCTTAAAATGTTTCAGATGATACCTTCAGAGAATATTGTACCATTAACATTCTTTTGCAGAAACAGAAAACACCATTCCAATCATATGGAATCTCAAAACCCCATACAGAAAGACAATCTTAGAATAGAACAAAGAACCACACTTCTTGATTTCAAAATTTATCCTAACAAAACTGCAGTAATCAAAAAATATGATACTGTGTTACCAGAGACAAACAGACCAACAGAATAAAATATCCAGAAATAAATCCATGGTCAAATGGTTTTCAGGAACAGTAGCCATGAAAAAACAGAACTTGCAATAAATGGTAATTGGGAAAACTGGATACCCAGAGGCAAAAAAATGAAAGTGGACCCTTATACTACCTACAAGAATTAACTCAAAACGGATTGAAGACCTAATATAACAGCTAAAACCATAAAAGGCTTGGGGAAAAAAAACAAACAGGAGAAAAGCTTCATGACAGTGGATTTGCCAGTGATTTCTTGAATAGGACACCAAAAATATAGGCAACAAAATAAAAACTAGACAACTTGGATTTCATTTAAAATTTAAAAACTTATGTACGTCAATAGGACACTATCAACAAAACAGAAAGGCAACTCATGAAATTGAAGAAAAAAAATATTTGCAAAAATGTATCAGGTAAGAAATTAACATCCAGAATAAAAAGAACTTCCACAATTCAACAACGAAAAAAAGGTCGAACTTCAACAAACATTTCTCCAAAAATAGACAAATGGCCAATAAACACATGAAAAAATGTTCAACATCACCAATCATAAGGGAAATGCAAATTAAAATCACAACATGACATCACTTCAATCCCATTGGATGGTTAATAGGAAAAGCACATAAAATAACAAGTGTTGCTGAGGATGTGGAGAAATAGGAAACTTTTTGCATTGCTGGTGGTAAAGAAAAACAGTGAAAACACCAGGACACTTCCTCAGAAAATTAAACAATTACTATATGACCCAGCAGGCGTCATATATTTCCCCACACAGGCATATGTCCAAAAGAAACGAAAGAAGGGCACTTAGCAGTACGTACACACATGCTCACAGCAGCATTTTGCGTAACACCCAGAAGGCGAAAGCAACTCCAGTGCCCATCAGTGCATTAGGAGATAAACAAAATGGAGTATGTAATACAATAAAATATTATTCAAGAAGGAAATTCTGACATGTTACAACATGGATAAACTCTGAAGACATTATGCTATGTGACACAAAAGGACAAATATTGTATGATTCCACGTAAGAAGATAACTACAGTAGTCAAATTCAAATTCACAGGCACAGGAAAAACACAGGTGGTCTGGGGTGTGATATGGGGATGGGAGGAAAATGAGGAGTTACTGTTTCATGTATGTGGAATTTCAGTTTGGGAAGATGAAAAGAGTTCTGGAAAAGGATAATGGTGAAGATTAAGCACATGATAATGAATGTATTTAATGCCACTAACCTATACAATTTAAAATGATTAAAATACTATATTTTACAATAAAAGATATGAAAAAATAAGATTCAATGAAAAAGGAAATCAAAAAACAAAATGAACTGCTAATAACAAAGTGCAAAAGACAAGTTAAACAGGGACTTCCCTGGGTTAAGAATCCACCTTCCAATGCAGGGGATGCAGGTTCAGTCCCTTGTCAAGGAACTATAATTCCACATGCCACAGGACAACTAAGCCTGCGCATCACAAATAGAGAGCAGCTCACGTGCCACAGCTAAGACACAATGCAGCCAAAAAGATACATTTTTTTTTTTTAATTCTTAAAAAGACAAAATAATGGACATGTCTGAACACAGAATTCAGGCATGTCCATTATGAGAAAAGGAAAACACTGAAATTTCCTGGAACAAAATGAAAACAGAATATATGACAATAAGGGAAGAGAAATACAGGAAAGATCTAAGAAATCGAATACTCATCTATAATATAATGTGTAATTATCTACCCAATATTCATTCTCCCCCTCTTCCTTAAGAATAGAATCCTGCTCTGGTCAAGACAGAAATGTGCCCAGTTAAAATATACACAAAAATTCTCCTGCAGGTGAAGAGGCCATGAAATTTAGTTCTGACCAATGATATATAGTGGAATTGGTTAAGGTTTCCAGAAAGTTTTAATTTTTTTTTAAGGAGTATGATCCCTAGGTTGGGAAGATCCCTTGGAGGAGGGCATGGCAACCAGCTCCAGTATTCTTGCCTGGAGAATCCCCATGAACAGAGAAGCCTGGTGGGCTACAGTCCATGAGATCGCAAAGAGCTGGACATGACTGAGCGACTAAGCACAGCACATGGCTGCTTTGTCCTGTCTGTGTCTGTCTCTCTTCTTTCTGCTTAGAATACTTAAGAGATGTCTGGATGTAAAACAATTACTTTGTAACAATGAGCATGAACTGACTGGTTCCAAATTGGCAAAGGAGTACTCAAAGACCTATACTGTCATCCTGCTTTTTAACTTAGATGTGGAGTACATCACGTGAAATGTTGGGCTGGATGAATCATAAATTGGAATCAAGATTGCCAGAAGAAACATCAACAACCTCAGATATGTAGATGATATCACTCTAGTGGCAGAAAATGAAGAGGAAGTAAAGAACTTCTTGATGAGGGTGAAAGAGGAGAGTGAAGTTGGCTTGAAACACAACATCCCCAAAACTAAGATCATGGTTATCTAGTCCCATCACTTCATGGCAAATACAAGGGGGAAAAGTGGAAGCAGTGATATTTTATTATCTTGGGCTCCAAAATCACTGTGGATAGTGACTGCAGACATGAAATTAAAAGACGCTTGCTCCTTGAAAGGAAAGCTATGACAAATCTGCTGCTGCTGCTGCTGCTAAATTGCTTCAGCTGTGTCCGACTCTGTGCGACCCCATAGATGGCAGCCCACCAGGCTCCCTCGTCCCTGGGATTCTCCAGGCAAGAACACTGGAGTGGGTTGCCATTTCCTTCTTCAATGCATTAAAGTGAAAAGTGAAAGTGAAGTCATTCAGTTGTGTCTTGACTCTTTGCAACCCCATGGACTGCAGCCTACCAGGCTCCTCCACCCATGGGATTTTCCAGGCAAGAGTACTGGAGTGGGTTGCCACTGCCTTCTCTAGAGAGGGTATTGAAAGCAGAGACATCACTTTGCCAACAAAGGCCCATATAGTCAAAGTTTTTCCAGTAGTTATGGATGTGAGAGATGGACCATAAAGAAGGTTGAGAGTCAAAGAATTGATGCTTTTGAGCTGTGGTGCTTGAAGAGTCCCCTGGACTACAAGCAGATCAAACCAGTTAATCCTAAAGGAAATTAACCCTGAATATTCATTGGAAGGACTGATGCTAAAGCTGAAGTTCCAATACTTAGGCCACCTGATGTAAAGAGCCGACTCACTGGAAAAGAACCTGATGCTGGGAAAGACTGAAGAAAAAAAGAGAAGGAGGCAGTAGAGGATGAGATGGTTAGATAGCATCATCAACTTAATGGACATGAATTTGAGCAAACTCTGAGAGATAGTGAAGGACAGAGGAGTCTGGTGTGCTGTATTCCATGGGATCACAAGGAGTCTGGTGTGCTGTATTCCATGGGATCACAAAGAGTTGGGCACGACTTAGTGACTGAACAACAATGAGCATGAAAGCCACATCTTCTCAAGAAAGGGAAGAGCTTAGGTCCTTGGGGACAACACTGAACAGTCCTGTACAGTGGTCCCTTGGTATCAATGAGGGTTTAAAAACTCCCGACAGATACCAAAATCTGTAGATGTTCAAGTATCTTATATAAATGGTATATTATTTGCACAAAACCTACACACATCTACCTGTATAGTCTGTCATTTCTAGATATAATAACTAATATAATATAAATGCTACGTAAATACCAGGGCACAGCAAATTCAAGTTTTGCTTTTTGGAACTTTTCAGAATTTTTTCCCCTGAATATTTTCAACCCATGGTTGAGTGAACCTGCAAACATGGAGACCCACAGATGCAGAGGACCAACTGTAATGCCAACTTCATTTTTCTTCACTAAAGGAAAAGTAAACTATTTGTCCAATCCAGTGTCAGCCAGGTTTTCCATGGATGGCGATCATGACAACAATTATCCAATAAGCATGCCAGAAAGAAAAGAGAATGCAGGGAAAGAAATAGGTAAAAATTTCCCTAGCTGAAGACTTGAGCCTTCGGATGAAAAGGACTTACTGAGTAACAAGGGAGAATGACAATGACATTTAAGTGTGAGTACAAAGTAAAGGCGATTTGTGAGTACAAATCAGAAGATGATTGCTTCTTGGCAGGAAAGCAATGACAAACCCAGACAATGTGTTAAAAAGCAGAGACATTACTCAGCTGACAAAGGTCCATATAATCAAGGCTATGGTCTTCCCAGTGGTTATGTAAGTTCTCAGAGCTGGACCATAAAGAAGGCAGAATGCCAAAGAACTGATGCCTTCAAACTGTGGTGCTGGAGAAGACTACTGGAAATCCCTTGGACAGCAAGGAGATCAAACCAGTCAATCTTAAGGAAGATTAACCCTGAATATTCACTGGAAGAAATGATGCTGAAGCTGAAGCTCCAGTATTTTGGCCATCTGACATGAACAGACAACTCATTGGAAAAGTCCCTCAAGGGAAAAATCTTTCCCTCATTGGGAAAGATTGAGGGCAGAAGGAGAAGACTGCGTCAGAGAATGAGTTGGCTGGACAGCATTACTGATGCAACGAACATGAACTTGGGCAAACTCCAGGAGATCATGAGAGACAGGGAGGCCTGGTGTGCTGCAGTCCATGTGTGGCAAAGAGTCGGACATGACCAGGCTACTGAACAACAACAACAACAACAAAGTAAAGGTACTCTCTCCAATGGAAGATAGGAAATGTACCACCACGTATCTTTCATGAAAATTTTTTCAGGTCTAAAACAATTTTTAGAAAATTAATTCCAGAAATAAAAACACATGGGTTTTTTAAAAGTATGTAAGAAAAATTGAGATTATCCTTGTAGTACAACAGAAAGAAACTTTAGTATGACAGCTCTGCTGTGGACCTAAAATCAGGAATAAAATTGTAAGGAACGATTTTTCTGAAATAACAATACCAAATCTTCACTGTCAAGCAATTCAGAGTTAAGGATAACTTACTACTGAATTAATGTTGAGTGACTTTGGATTTCTAAAAGGTACTGGTGGTAATAATTTCTTCATTTTTCCTCCTTAACAAGAGTACGCAATTTGTAGATTTTTGCTTACTTACCAGCCTTTGCCTGTGAACTTAGAGAATAATTTAAAAATTGGGTTTAATATTTCTATCCCTTTGTTCCTTCCCCCAGTAAAAAATGGGGAGGTTGTTGCTTAACCTAAAGCTTGTACTCACTGAGAAATTAACAGTTAAATATAAATGAGCTATCCCAATATCTTATTGTTTTAAGTCTTTTTCTTACCTTTAGAGGAAGTCTTCTATAAACTAGTATCTCATTTAGATTTTTGAGTTTATTTTTTCTTTACAGTTTTTATAACAAAAAAATGTATAAAGGAAAAAGGTATATCCATTGCTATTTAGTGCAAAATAGCATTCTTGATGCACTAAACCATAAGGAACACCCATGTGGAAAACCACATTTAAAGATTTGGAACAAATTGAGTTTATTCTCACCAAAAACTGCTTGTCAGTATTATCTTTAAAGGTATATATTATCTATTTTCATTTCTCCTATAAATTCTCTGGTAATTAAAACTGAAATGTTCTAGATCCTATTGACAGCATTCATTAGAACTTGATAAAACTGGGGAGATTTTTTTAAAAATTATACTCAATTCCCTATACATAATGGACTAGCCAAGGCAATCTTACTTTTAAGAAATTTAGTTGTAAAAATTAGTATTTATGTACCTATAACATATCAAGCTTTCTTTATATTCAGTTCAGTTCAGTTGCTCAGTCGTGTCCTACTCTTTGCGACCCGATGGACTGCAGCACGTCAGGCCTCCCTGTCTATCACCAACTTCCGGAATTTACCCAAACTCATATCCACTGAGTTGGTGATATCATTCAATCATCTCATCCTCTGTTGTCCCCTTCTCCTCCTGCCTTCAGTCCTTCCCAGCATCACGGTCTTTTCAAATTAGTCAGTTCTTCGCATCAGGTGGCCAAAGTATTGGAGCTTCGGCTTCAATATCAGTCCTTCCAAAGAACACTCAGGACTGATTTCCTTTAGGATGCACTGGATGGATCTCCTTGCAGTCCAAGGGACTCTGAGTCTTCTCCAACACCACAGTTCAAAAGCATCAATTCTTTGATACTCAGCTTTCTATACAGTCCAACTCTCACATCCATACATGACTACTGGAAAAACCATAGCTTTGACTAGATAGACCTTTGGTGGCAAAGTAATGTCTCTGCTTTTTAAGGCTGTCTAGGTTGGTCATAACTTTCCTTCCAAGGAGTAAGCGTCTTTTAATTTCATGGCTGCAGTCACCATCTGCAGTGATTTTGGAGCCCAAAAAAGTAAAGTCTAACACTGTTTCCCCATCTATTTGCCATGAAGTGATGGGACTGGATGCCATGATCTTAGTTTTCTGAATGTTGAGCTTTAAGCCAACTTTTTCATTCTCCTTTTTCACTTTCATCAAGAGGCTCTTCAGGTCTTTCCTTCCTGCCATAAGGGTGGTGTCATCTGCATATCTGAGGTTATTGATATTTCTCCCGGCAATCTTGATTCCAGCTTGTGCGTCCTCCAGCCCAGCGTTTCTCATGATGTACTCTACATATAAGTTAAATAAGCAGGGTGACAATATACAGCCTTGACGCACTCCTTTTCCTATTTGGAACCAGTCTGTTGTTCCATGTCCTGCATACATGGAACAACTGTTGCTAACTGTTGCTTCCTGACCTGCATACAGATTTCTCAAGAGGCAGGTCAGGTAGTCTGGTATTTCCATCTCTTTCAGAATTTTCCACAGTTTATTGTGATCCACACAATCAAAGGCTTTGGCAGAGTCAATAAAGCAGAAATCGATGTTTTTCTGGAACTCTCTTGCTTTTTCGGTGATACAGCAGATATTGGCAATTTGATCTCTGGTTCCTCTGCCTTTTCTAAATTCAGCTTGAACATCTGGAAGTTCATAGTTCACATATTGTTGAAGTCTGGCTTGGAGAATTTTGAGCATTACTTTACTAGCATGTGAGATGAGTGCAATTGTGTGGTAGTTCTTTACATTAGACATTTTCATATGCACTTCATCTACACTTCAGTTCTTGAAGGTTGGTACTATAAATCTATGTATATACAAGTAAACAGCAGCTCCTCATGGAGGTTAATTAATCTGTTACACTTACCAAACTAGAATCTGAATCTGAAGCCAGATCTTCCATGTAACAACATATAGCTCATGTCTGTACTATACCAAACTGATTTCCAGGCACTGAATATTGTTAGTCCTTAAGGGCTTCCCTGGTGGCTCAGTGATAAACAATCTGCCTGTTAAATGAAGGAGATGTGGGTTTGATCCCTGGGTTGGAAAAGGTGGGTTTGATCCCTGGAGGAGGAAATGGCAACCTACTCCAAGATTCTTGCCTGTGAAATCCCATAGAGAGAGGAGCCTGGTGGGCTATACAGTCCAAGGGTTCGCAAAGAGTTGGACACGACTTATAGACTAAACAACAGCCCTTCTTAAAACCCTTTCTTCCTCTGGTTCTATAGCACAGCTTGTTGTTCAGTTGCTCAGTTGTGTCCGATTCTTTGCAACCCCAAGGACTGCAGCACATCAGGTTTCCCTGTCCTTCACTATCTCCCAGAGTTTGCTCAAACTCATCTCCACTGAGTCAGTGATGCCATCCAACCATCTCATCCTCTGTCCCCCCTTCTCCTCCTGCCTTCAATCTTTTCGAGCATCAGGGTTTCTTCTAATGAGCTGGCTCTCTGCATCAGGTGGTCAAAGTATTGGAGATTCTGTATGAGTCCTTCAAATGAATATTTAGAGTTCATTTCCTTTAGGATTGACTGATTTGATCTCCTTGCAGTTCAAGGGATTCTCAAGTCTTCTCCAGCACCAAAATTGGAAAGCATCTGCCTTTTCTAAATAAAGCCTGTATATCTGGAAGTCTCAGTTCACGAACTGTTGAAGCCTAGCTTGAAAGATTTTGAGCATTACCTTGCAAAATGAGTGCAACTGTATGGTAGTTTGAATATTCTTTGGCATTGCCCTTCTTTGGAACTGGAATGAAAAGTGACCTTTTCTAGTCCTGTAGCCACTGCTGTTTTCGAAATTTGCTGGCATATTGACTGCAGCACTTTCACAGCATCATCTTTTAGGGTCTGAAATAGCTCAGCTGGAATTCCATCACTTCCACTAGCTTTGTTTATAGTAATGCTTCCTAAGGCCCACCTGACTTCACTCACACTTCAGGATGTTTGGCTCTCAGTGAGTGATCACACCATCATGGTTGTCCGGGTCATTAAGATCTTTTTTGTATAGTTCTTCTGTGTACTCTTCCCACCTCTTCTTAGTATCTTCTGCTTCTGTTAGGTCCATACCATTTCTGTCCTTTATTGTGTCCTATCTTTGCATGAACTGTTCCCTTGGTATCTCTAATTTTTTTGAAGAGATCTCTAGTCATTCCCATTCTATTGTTTTCCTCTATTTCTTTGCATTGTTCACTTAAGAAAGCGTTCTTATCTCTGCTTGCTATTCTTTGCAACTCTACATTTAGATGCATATATCTTTCCTTTTCTCTTTTGCCTTTCACTTCTCTTCTTTTCTCAGCTATTTGTAAGGTGTCCTCAGACGACCACTTTGCCTTTTCCATTTCTTTTTCTTGAGGATGGTTTTGATCACCACCTCCTGTACAATGTTACAAAGCTCTGTTCATAGTTCTTCTGGCACTCTATCAGATCTAATCCCTTGAATCTATTTGTTACTTCCACTGTACAATCATAATGGATTTAAGTCATACCTGAATGGTCTAGTGGTTTTCCCTACTTTTCTTCAATTTAAGTCTGAATTTGGCAATACGGAGTTCATAATCGAGCCACAGTCAGCTCCCAGTCCTGTTTTTGCTGACTATAGAGCTTCTCCATCTGCAGCTTCAAAGAATATGATCATTGTGATTTCAGTATTGACCATCTGGTGACATCCATGTGTAGAGTCATCTCTTGTTATTGTTCGAAGAGGGTGTTTGCTATGAGCAGTGTGTTCTCTTGGCAAAACTCTGTTAGCCTTTGCCCTGCTTCATCTTGTGCTCCATGGCCCAACTTGCCTGTTAGATAGCAAAGTCTATCTCTGATATTTCTCTGTCCTTTCTATTCTTTATTTATTTTTCTGGTTCTTCTTCCTCCTCTCTAGGATTCCTAGGCTTCAATGTTTCATCTGTACTTCAAGGCCACAAGGCTACTCTAATTTATTAAACAACATTTAGGAAATGCCAAATGTAAAATAATAATGAATTGCTTCTCACTTATCACCCTGACTTATGTAAAAACCACTGTTGGCTGTTCTCCTACAGCTGACATTTTTTCTCAGTTGACAGGACCTCCCTACCTACTTCTATCCATAAATACTGGAGTCTGCCAGAGTTCTCTTCCTTCCCTATAGACTGTAGAACTAGCCCATCCATTCCCATGATGTCAACAACCATGATTATTTGAAACCTTTATCTCTAGCTAAGGCTACTCCCTGAGCTACTCCCAGATTATATCTCCAACTGGGAAAAAAAATCTACATAAATGGTATTTCACAACTATACCCAAATCTAGTTTCTTCATCTTTCCCTCAAAACTTGTCTTCCCTTTTATCTTCCCTTTCTAGCCACTAATCCCAGTAAGAAATCTGGGAGTCATTCTAAAGCCTTCCCTCTCCTTCAACTGATTCTAACTTCCTAACACTTGGAGTATCTGACCCTTTCCACTGTCCTCATTAGGTCTCCACCTTACCTCACTTGTCACCTGAATAACTGGTATACAGAGGATCTCAAAGATATTTGTCCAATAAAAATAAAATAAACATACTTGTTCCACTAACAGCATGGACCACGTCTTACTCATTTTGGAGACTCAGAAATGAGTTGACATGCCTCCCCAGAAAATCTACAGAGTGAATCATTCCAGAGTTTCCATTCCTTGAATCAAACTCTTAGGAAGTAAGAACCAGGAATCCATTCTTAACAAGCTCTCTAGATGACTCCTATATAACCCAATCCAGCAATAGTCTTTTAAGAACTAACGAATTAGTAGTAAATCAATTATCATGTTGAAAAGGAGCAAACTCAGAGGCAGAAATGGAATTAAAACAACTTTTTGAAAACAGTATGCTGATTCCTTAAAAAACTAGAAATAAAACTACCATACGACCCAGCAATTACCACTTCTAGGCATACACCCTGAGGAAACCAACACTAAAAAACACACATGTATTTCAGTGTTCATTGTAGCACTATTTACAACAGCTAGGACACAACAGATGTCCAAACAACAGATGAATGAACAAAGCTGTGGGACATATATACAATGGAATACTTCTCAGCCATAAAAAGGAATGCATCTGAGTCAGTTCTAATGAGGTGGATGAACCTATTATACAGAGTGAAGTCAGTCAGTAGCAGAAAAACAAATATCGTATATTAATGCATATATATGGAATCCAGAAAGATGGTACTGATGAAATTATTTGCAGGGCAATAATGGATACACAGACATAGAGAACAGACTTATGGACAAGGGCGGGGGAGAGGAAGGACAGGATGAGATGAATAGAGAGAGTAGCATGGAAGCATATACACTAACATATGTAAAATAAATAGCCAATGGAAATTTGCTGTATGACTCAGGGAACTCAAACTGGGGGGTGGGAAGGAGGTTCAAGAGGGAGGGAACATATATACACCTATGGTTAATTCATCTTGCTGTATGACAGAAATCAAACCAATATTGTAAAGCAATCACTAAATCAATTAAAGATAAATATAATTATTAAAAAAATGAAGGAAGGAAATAATCTTAAAAAAAAACAACTTTCCGCCCATCTCTCCATAGACCTCGGATAAACAGGCCTCCCACAGACATAAATATAAATAATCCTTGAATCACCTCCTACTGTAACTATTCTTTGTCTAACCTGGCACCCTTACTCAGTTAACATACTACAAGAGTTCACTTCCATCTTGTAACCCCACAAACTATTCTCTAGATAGTAGTCAGAATGATCTTTCTAAAAAGCAAATCAAAGCATGCCACCATCCCCTAACCTCATCCCACCACCCAGGGATAATTTCTTCTCACATGGTAAGAACAAAAATCAAAATCTTACTCTAGTTTAAAAGACTTAAATAATCTGGCCCTTGCTTATCCCTCTGGCTTCATCTCAAACACTCTCTGGTTTTACTATCTACATTGCAACCATGCAGGCCCTTCTGTTCCTAAAATATATCAAACTTTTAACAACCTCAGAATTTTTGCATTTGCGATTTCTGTCAAGAATGGTCTTCTTCGTGGCTACTACCCCCCTGCCATGTTCCTATTCCGTCTCAACTTAAAATGTTACCTCTCAGAGAAGCCCTATTATTGTCACCCTGCTTATTTAACTTATATGCAGAGTACAACATGCGAAATGCTGGGCTGGATGAAGCACAAGCTGGAACCAAGATTGCCAGGAAAAATATCAATAACCTCAGATACGCAGATGACAACACCCTTAAGGCACAAAGCAAAGAAGAACTAAAGAGCCTCTTGATGAAAATGAAAATGGAGAGTGAAAAAGTTGGCTTAAAACTCAACATGCAGAAAATTAAGATCATGGCATCTGGTCCCATCACTTCCTGGCAAACAGATGGGGAAACAATGGGAACAGTGAGAAACTTTATTTTTTGGGCTCCAAAATCACTGTAGATGGTGACTGCAACCATGAAATTAAAAGATGCTTGCTCCTTGGAAGAAAAGCTATGACCAACCTAGAGAGCATATGAAAAAGCAGAGACATTACTTTACCAACAAAGGTTCATCTAGTCAAAGCTATGGGTTTTCCAGTAGTCATGTATGGATATGAGAGTTGGACTATAAGGAAAGCTGAGAACAGAACAATTGATGCTTTTGAACTGTGGTGTTGAAAAAGACTCTTGAGAGTCCCTTGGACAGCAAGGAGATCCAACCAGTCAATCCTACAGGAAATCAACCCTGAATATTCATTGGAAGGACTGATGCTGAAGCTGAAACTCCAATACTTGGCTACCTGATGCGAAGAACTGAATCACTGGAAAAAACCCCGATGCTGGGAAAGATTGAGGGCAGGAGGAGAAGGGGACGACAGAGGATGAGATGGTTGGATGGCATCACCGACGCAATGAACATGAGTTTGAGTGGGCTCCAGGAGCTGGTGATGGACAGGGAAGTCTGGTGTGCTACAGTCCATGGGATCATAAAGAGTCAGACACGACTGAGCAACTGAACTGAACAGAAAAGCCCCCAGTCACTAAGTCAAAAGCAGTCTTACAGTCACATACCACAGCACTCTATTTTAATTCCTTACAAGGCATTTATTACAAGTTGATATTCTCCCTATTTGTTCTCTATTTCCTGCCCACAGGAATGTAGTAAGATCTATGACAGCAGTGAACCTGCCTTGAGAGTAGACTGAGTCATTACTTGAGACCCAAGGCTTAGAACAGTGCCTAGCATACAGCAGGTGCTCACGTATACATCTGTAATCAGTCTACTCTTGTTTGGGGTTCAAAAACATACAAAGTTCTTTTATTTTATCAAAGATGACAAAATTTAATTTTTAATAAATACATCCACTGAATACACCCAATCTGTCTATATTAATGGGAAGATAAAATTCAAACAAAAAAATTTTTTTAGATATTCTATATCAGGGAATAACAAAGAATAATCAATGTATCTAAAAATTATATTCACATCAAAATCAGGTTGTATATTTTTCAGCCACCAGTTTAAAAAATATTACTTTAATGTTGTTACAAATTTTACCAGCATTATGAGGGGAAAAACCAAATGTCTATCAAGCAGTAAACAGGTAAACAAATTGTGGCATATCCACACAAAGAATACTATTAAAACTAAGCAATAAAAAGGAATGAATTCTTATTGATATATATAACAACATGGCTGAATCTTAAATTATGCTTAGTGAAAGAAGCCAGGCAAATGAGTACATACTATATGATTTCATTTATATAAATACAAAGTTCTAAAACAGTAACAGCAGATCAGTGGTTATCTGAGGCAAGGGGAAATTAAGATGGACAGATCACAGAGAGGAACTAGAAAACATGGGAATGATGGACATGTTCATTATCTTGATTGTGGTCATTGTTTGATTAGTGTAAACAAAACTTATCAAAGATGCACTTCAAATATGTGCAATTTATTGGATATCAATTATACCTTTATTAAACATTAAAAAAATTTTTTTCTTAAATCAGATTAGGTCACTCCCTAAGCCCTTCAATGGCTTTTCATCCTCCAAAAACAAAAAATAGAAAATCTATCACAAGCTTTACCAGATTGGTGAATTAACATTTAAATAAAATGAATGGCATATTAATGTCATAAAGCTGATTTCCAATAGCTAATAAAAACCAAACACATATTTCAATAGATTTTATTTAAATTCAACAAAAATTGAATAGTAAATTCACAAAAACTAATTTTACATTTCTACATCGAAAAGCTAAAAATATGGTAAACTCTCACAATTACCTGTAGAAGATGGTGCTTTTTCTGGGTGTTTTGCATTTAAAAGTTTTCTGCTAATAAATATGTAACCACAGGGACATGATTTACATGCAACAGGAACCTACAGACAAAAAAAAACAACAACAACACAATTTATTATTACTACTTTTCTGTTGTTAAACTTCTCAGTGTTTATTTAGTTTCCTGAGCTGAATGATAAATTACTTGAAGTAGGAATCATGGGTTTATTTAAACTCCAACTCCTTACAATAAATGATGAGATGGGTATTGGGTCCTCTACATCTTCACATTCTACTAACGCATTACAACACTAAGACTATAGCAAATACACGATAAAAGTGTGCTGATGTAAGTGAATAACAGAAAACCACAATAGGATCAGAGCTAAGGAAAATATATTGGAAAAAAGGTAGCATTTCCTAAAATATTAGTTTGATAGCAGTTGATAATAGAATAAGTTGGGGGGGCATGGTTGGGAAGTCATTAAAGTAATCCCAGCATAACATTTTGAGGGCCTCACTGGAATAATGAGATTGGAAATAGAGAAAAGGTAGATCTGTAAGACATTTCAGAGGGTAAAGAACGGAAAACAACCCAGGTTCCAACATGAGAGGGTAAGATGCCAATTACTACTGACAGGAAAACAAAATAGTTTACAACAACCAGTTTGAGAGGCCAAAGTACAGTATAAACAACAGAGAATGTAGGACAAAGCAGGAGTTGAGATCTAGGATTTTATAATCTCAGGTCCAGGAAGGAAGTTTGATAAAACACTTCAATTCTCCAGGATTCTGTTTCAAAATCTATAAAATATTTTTACAAGAGGGTCCTTTCTCCATTTCATACAAATATTTTTTTTTAAGTCAAATGTTACTGAAAATTACTGAAAAAATTTTAGATTTTCCTCTACAACTGTTTCATAATATTAACCTTAATGTTCCTTGGACTGGCGACACATTCACTAAGAACCAGAAATTAATCTCAACAAAAAGTACTCACAAAATAGTACTCACAATTCTGGTTTGTAAGATACATTCCATTTGTCGTAAAAGTTTAATTATGATTATAAAGCTTTCATCCATTTATGTACAGAATGCCTCATATTACAGGATATAAATATTTGATCTAAATAAGCTAAATCATAATTTTGGGAGAATTCCTTTTCTTTTCAGTAAAAAAACTAAAGAAAGAACTTGTGTATTCATGAAAATAACAATGAATCCTATAAAAATAATCAAACTCCAGTATGTCTAACAGGTTCCTTTATCAAAAATATAATGAGATTCTTTAAAAAAATGGCAGAAAATGTTACATTTCTTAATAGTGAAAAATATGCCTAAAATAGGTAAGTTTTGTCATTTTAAAATTTCACATCTTCACAGAAACCAAGCTCAAAGGTACTGACTCATTTCCTTTACACTTAAACACATCATTAAGGGCATAGCAGTAATATAAATTGTTTTAAGTTAATGCTACCCAAAAAACAACAGAACACGATGTTCTTATTCAACAGATCCTTTGCTACTCAACAGCCATTTTCTTTCAGCTACTGAAACTCAACAAATTGAAATTTGATTCTGTGTCTCATACACAAAAAATACATCAATCCAATCCAGAATTAACAGGGTGCTACAGTTAGATGAGAAATGTAATATTTGGCTTTCAGATGACTAACGCAATCGATAGGCTGATTTACATCCCTTAATGAAAGCATCTTACGTGCAATGAACATTTAGGTGCCTGAGCTAAATCACCCTAAGGGCCTTTTGAAAATGGAAAGTTCCTTTCCCTCACACCAACCCTGGAAAAAAGCCAACTAACCACCACCACAATACAGATCCTGTAAAAAGAATTATTAAGCAGGGTGGCCAACTTCAGCAATATTAGTGTCTTTAAATTATTGTATAATTTAGATTTTTTAAAAAAAATCTAAAACTTCCTTTAAATTTCAGTTGTAATGCCAAAAACAACAGTAATGAAAGTTCTAATGCTATACTTTCAGGATTTTAAAATGGAAGAAAAAAAGTTAAAGTTTTGTCTACTGATGGCTTGTGAATCAATTTATTCCTTGAAAAACAGGTATTTGGATTGTTTGCACATGCTTTACAAGTAAGACAGCTTTAAAAAAAACTGCAAAAAACAAAATCCTGGCCCTATATTGTTTCACTGATTTAAAAAAGCTAAAAAAATAACCATTTTATGGAGAATACATTTATATTCTGTGTTGCTAAGGGGAAAGTTATCTATAGCAGACATATTTGCTAAAGGTCACATAAAATTTTCTAAAATTTTTTTCCAAAAAGGGGAAAAGCTGATCTAATAAAGAAGAAAACAAAAATGCAAAAACAGAAACATACACCAAAGACACCAGAAAAATAATAAGGATCTTGACTACTACTATACTCAAAATGGCTCAGTAATTTGAATTAGTGGATGTGAAACCCATTGAAAATGAAAAGTATTGTGGTTTAGATGTTTCAGAACTATATTTTCAATAGAGGCATGTAAAAGGGGATGTTATAAAGCAACTGAAAATCTAGGTCTTTCTTGTTTACTGATCTCTGTACCCGTTTTTAAACTTACACATACAGAACACATGTAAATCTACTCAGCTGAGGCAACTTCCTCAAACTTTAAAGATTTTACATTTATGCTTATAAACTGTATTTAAATTGTAATTTAATGTTCACCAGGCAACTTAGAATAACAGCAGTATTTTTTTTTTAGTTTTTTAAAAATGGCTTTCGGGATTATGATTTTCCTCATTTATAAGAAATCTATACTTTCAAATAATTAGAAAGCTAAAATTAACCTATTATTTTCTTCGATTGAGTTACTTTTAGTAAAAGACAAATTGCTTTTAAGAATTACCAAAAGTTTGAATTAGTCATCATTTACGTTATCTTAAGTATTCAGAATAAAGGACAACACAAACTAACATTTTAAATTATGTTGTAGCTTGCTATGCAATGAATTGTGTCCCCACCCTGCCAAAAACATCCCAGCAATAAATTCATCTGTTAAAGCCCCAACTCCTCAATGTAATGGTTTTTAGAGATGAGATAATTAGGTTTAGATGAGTTCATGAGGGTGGGGCCCTCATGATGGCATTAGTGTCCTTAGTAGAGCTATCAGAAAGCTCCCTTTTCTGCCAGGATCTTGGGGCTTCCAGCCTCCAGAACTGTGACAAAATAAATTACTGCTGTTTGAGCCACCCAATCTACAGTATTTTCTTATGGGAAAGGGGTTTCTTTCTTTCCCATATTTTCTTATGGGAAAGCTGGAAGAGGGGTTGTGTGTGTTAACAACAAAATGAAATACGGTATTTCCAAATAAAATGCTGATCACATTTTGATGAACAGATACACAGACTCCTACAAGTTTACAATCCTTTCCTCTTTCTTCAACCAGGATATTCAAAACAGGTTAAGGTTACTTCATGCCAAGTACTGCAAGGTCATGATTCACACTAATTGATGCCCTACAGACACTGGAATGCATAATGCATACCATGTAAACCTTATATTTCTGCACAATTGGAACAAATGGAAATGATTTAAATATTGAAATAATCTTCGACAAGGAGACTTAAATAAAGAAGTCCAATTTTTTCAGAATTTAACAAATTTAGTTCAATGGTAAGAATGGAAATTTAACTTTGGTTTGGAAAACATGGCTAAATTGTTTTTAAAATGCATACTCAATAAATTCATAAAATCAATAAACCATAATTCTCCTTGCACAGCCTTCCTCTAATCAGTATATCTACCATTGCCCATAAAAGATACTGAATAAAACATGTAACATTTTCTGTTAAAAGATTTGCTCAATCTTTAAGCTTGCTCCTTAAAGAATGCTCTAAAATCAGCTCATTAAAAGAATCTTCAGCCATTTCAAATTATTCCTCATTTTAAAAAGAAAGAAAAAGAAAGGGGGAGGAGAGAGGTAGTCATTTTGAAAAAATTCTCCCAGTGGAAAAGGAAAAAACACACCCAGATCAGCATGCTGGCGAGAAACAAGGGCCCTTACTAATGCTTTTAACTGAGAGTTTTAACTCATTATATTATAAGGTTTTAGAGGAACGGGTGAAAAATGAGGCATTCTTAAACTAAAAGAGTAAATGAGATTTAAAACATTACAGCTATGACACCATTAATTCTGTGTGGAAAGCAGTCATTTAAAATTCATAAAACCACATACATATTTTTTAGAAGATCTGGAAGCAGAAATCCTAAATTTTTAACAGTGGTTACCGCGGCGGGTAGGGGAACGTGAGGAGCGCCCAGAAAAGAAGGGCTTCAATGGGGACGTAATTCAATTATATTCCATTTAAAACAATGTACAGAAAAGATTCGCGATTATTTACGGCAAAAATAATACGTTTTAAGAGAAAAAAACTCCATATTTCGCCAAAACTTATAACTATTACACTGTGGGCCTTATTGTCACATTTAAGCATCCGCCCAGGTGGCGGGGGGACAGTTTGGGGGGTCCACCGTACACATCTGAAATGGGAACAAAGCAACCCTGAGTCAGGAGGGGGATTTGGGAGCCAGGAGCCCTGACTTGGGAGTTTGCACATCAGGCACTCTCGTCCGGGCAGGAGGGGGCTGAGGGACCGTTCTCGTCCACTTGGGCCGCTGCCCCACACTCCTGCCGCTGTCACCGGAGCCGGCCAGGCGACTCGAGGAGGCTCCGGACAGGTCGCCCCGTCTGCTCAGGATAAACCCACACCCCCTCTCACGCAGCCCAGTCACAGGGCACGACACTCGCCCGTCTGATCGCCGCCAGGTGGACACCGGCCGGGCCGCGGCTCCGGGCGCTTCCCCGGCAACCCCTCGGCTCGGCCGGGCCGGTTCGGGGCTCCCGCGGTGGCCACAGAGCCCGAGGGCCGGCCCACTCGCTCGGCCGCCGGGACCCCGGCGAGGCGGCCTCTTCACAGCCAACGGCCACAGGCAACGGCCGCCTGCCCGCGCGCACCCGCTCCGCTGGCCCGCGTGTTCTGTGCCCGGCCCCCGACGCCCACCTGTTGGTCGCACTCGGGGCATGATTTGGTAGCCATCTTCACTTTCTTAGCTCGAGTTGCAGACATGCTTCTCTCAGGCGGCGGCGGCGGCAGCAGCAGTGGCGGCGGCGGTGGCGGCGGTTCGGACTCCGCCCCTCGTACCTCAGCAGCCCAGCCTCTGCCCGCGCGATCCCCGCTGGCCAGACCGAGGCTCTGACGGGTGCGCGCGCGCGCGTCCGCGAACTCGAGGAGAGCCTGCGGGCCGAGGAGGCGGGGTGCGGCGTGCGCCGGCTCCAAGGAACTGCGGAACACGCTTCCACCCACACGGCTCCGGTTCTCCAGCGGGTCTCGATTCTCACGAGAAGACACACATGGATTTTTCCGACGGGACAATGGACCCGCCCTCTCTCGGCCGGATGAACGGCGTGGGGGCGTGGCTTAGCCGGATTAGGCAGTAACGGGCGTCGGGCTCCACCAACGAAAGCACAGAAAGGGCGGGTCGTGGTGCTGAGCACGCCCCCTTCCCCGGAGGAAGAAGGTGAGAGTGAAAAAGCAGGTGGGAGGTAAGACTTTTTGTACAGATACCGACATTTGATAGATTTCAGTAAATGTTAGCAAGTCTAATCATTGATAGATTATAATATACAGCTGATGAGTCTGCTAGATGCCAGCCTTGAGCTCTTCACCGGGAGGTGTGAAATTCGTTGAGTCAAATACGTATTGACGGCCAAATCTGCCAGACAAATTTGAATACTGGGAGGTGCCTGTCCTCAAACACGTAGTCTAGAGGTGTAGAGGGCCTAACATTCGAATACAGGGGAAATGAGTTGTTGGGAGGAGTAATTCGGTTGACTACAATATCAAAATTTAAAATTCACCTCGCCTTTGATCTTGCAATCCCATCCCTAAGAATTTGAAAACATATTCTCCCTAAGAATTTGAAATATATTCTCCAGCTGTGCTTAAATGCATTTGTGAAAAGATGTTGCATTTCGCAGCACAGCTTGATCAGAAACAGCCCGGGTGTCCACCAACAAATTGCCTGAGCAAATTTCGGTATGCATACATCAGAATTATCATTGCAGTTTTTCAAAAGAATGATAGTTCTACATGAAGTGATATAATGATCTCCAAAATAGTATTAATTGGAAGAGCAAAGTACTCTACACCTGTTTAAGACTGTGTAAAATAACATGAAAATATATTTATGGTTACATATACATTAAGAGCTGGAGAAGGCAATGGCACCCCACTCTAGTACTCTTGCCTGGAAAATCCCATGGTTGGAGGGGCCTGGTAGGCTGCAGTCCATGGGGTCGCTAAGAGTCAGACACGACTGAGCGACTTCACTTTCACTTTTCACTTTCATGCATTGGAGAAGGAAATGGCAACCCACTCCAGCGTTCTTGCCTGGAGAATCCCAGGGACGGGAGAGCCTGGTGGGCTGACGTCTATGGGGTCACACAGAGTCGGACACGACTGAAGTGACTTAGCAGCAGCAGCATATATTAAGAGCGGAGAAGGCAATGACACCCCACTCCAGTACTCTTGCCTGGAAAATCCCATGGAAGGAGGAGCCTGGTAGGCTGCAGTCCATGAGGTCGCTAAGAGTCGGACACGACTGAGCAACTTCACTTTCACTTTTCACTTTCATGCATTGGAGAAGGAAATGGCAACCCACTCCAGCGTTCTTGCCTGGAGAATCCCAGGGAAGGGAGAGCCTGGTGGGCTGCCGTCTATGGGGTCGCACAGAGTCGGACACGACTGAAGTGACTTAGCAGCAGCAGCAGCAGCATACATTAAGAGACTAGAAAAGGAAGTGGAGGGCAGGAAGAGGAGGGAGACATATTCCATACAGTATTGTATTAATGTGAATTGTCTACTAGGTTAACCTAATATAACATAGGCCAACCCCTCACCCCCCACCCACTCCTCCACTCCCGCAAAAGAGAAAAGGATTTGTACACAGTTACTGAGGAGGTCAGCTGACACACTGTCAAGGGAGTTGGTGTTCCTAGGCTTTCTAGTAGAGTTATCTCTAATGCTGAATCCCGAAGAAGATCAAATTGCCAACATCCAATGGATCATCAAAAAAGCAAGAGAGTTCCAGAAGAACATCTATTTCTGCTTTATTGACTATGCCAAAGCCTTTGACTGTGTGGATCACAACAAACTAGAAAATTCTGAAAGAGATGGGAATTCCAGACCACCTGACCTGCCTCTTGAGAAACCTGTATGCAGGTCCGGAAGCAACAGTTAGAACTGGACATGGAATAGGAAAAGGCTGTATATTGTCACCCTGCTTATTAAACTTATATGTAGAGTACATCATGAGAAATGCTGGGCTGGAGGACACACAAGCTGGAATCAAGATTGCCGGGAGAAATATCAATAACCTCAGATATGCAGATGACACCACCCTTATGGCAGAAAGTGAAGAGGAACTAAAAAGCCTCTTGATGAAAGTGAAAGAGGAGAGTGAAAAAGTTGGCTTAAAGCTCAACATTCAGAAAACTAAGATCATGGCGTCTGGTCCCATCACTTCATGGGAAATAGATGGGGAAACAGTGGAAACAGTGTCAGACTTTACTTTTGGGGGCTCCAAAATCACTGCAGATGGTGATTGCAGCCATGAAATTAAGACGCTTACTCCTTGGGAGGAAAGTTATGACCAACCTAGATAGCATATTCAAAAGCAGAGATATTACTTTGCCAACAAAGGTCCGTCTAGTCAAGGCTATTGTTTTTCCAGTAGTCATGGATATGAGAGTTGGACTGTGAAGAAAGCTGAGCACCGAAGAATTGATGCTTTTGAACTGTAGTGTTGGAGAAGACTCTTGAGAGTCCCTTGGACAGCAAGGAGATCCAACCAGTCCATCCTAAAGGAGATCAGTCCTGGGTGTTCATTGGAAGGACTGATGATGAAGCTGAAACTCCAGTAGTTTGGCCACCTCATGAGAAGAGTTGACTCCTTGGAAAAGTCCCTAATGCTGGGAGGGATTAGGGGCAGGAGGAGAAGGGGATGACAGAGGATGAGATGGTTGGATGGCATCACCAACTCGATGGACATGAGTTTGGGTAAACTCTGGGAGTTGGTGATGGACAGGGAGGCCTGGCATGCTGCGGTTCATGGGGTCACAGAATTGGACATGACTGAGCTACTGAACTGAACTGAACTGAAGGAAGTCAGGTGGAGTTGCCCAATCAGAGGTAAGAAACCACCAGGCAGATGAGACAGCGTAAGCAAAGGCAGAGAAGTCAGTAGCTTGGTGTTGTGAGTGCACCAAGTGCAAGACAGAGTTAAGACTGGCCATGTGGATCATATCCAGCTGGGCAGACAGGGTCTTTGCTACCATGGGAGGGAGTTTGGGCTTCTTCCTGAGTGCAGTGGGGCAGTAGAGGTTTTAGTTTGGGGAGTTAACAGGGTTATATTTGAAGTTGATAATGATTGGACCAGTAAAACACCTCAGGTATTAAGACCTGAGGCATGGGGAGAGGATGGACAATAGAGGAGAGGAATTTTAAAAATATGAAGGCCATAGTGTTAGTAAAATTTAAGGAGCTATTTTATTTTGTTGGTGGAGAGCAGCGGCTATGGACATTTCCAGGATGACTCTCAAACTTCTAATACAAAGAAATGGAGGAATAGAAGTAACAGAGTAAGATAGTACCTCAGTTTTCCTTGGAGAATAGTGTAGGCCATGAATTGGGAACCCAGGTCCTGTAATCCTGGCCTTGAGGAGTTTTCTGAAAATTTCATTTGACTAGGTCCTTTTTAGGAAACTCGCCCCAAAAGGGCACTTGGTTGGTGTGGGTAAGGAAGAGGTCTTTATCTCTGTGGCGTTTTTGGCAGACACTGACAGTTGACTGACGCAAACTCTATCCAGGCCCCCCCGCCCTTCTCTCTAGCCATCTTCTAAGTAGGAATGGGTCATGTGTTATCGCTGGCCAATAAGATATAAACCAAAGTCCACTGAGTGGGATTTTTGGAAAGGCTCTGAGTTCCTGATAAAAATGAAGCAATTCTTGTCCAGAAAAACCTCTTTGTCCTTTGCCTTTCACACTTTTCTTACTCTCTGGAGCATGAACTTGAGGCCCTATAGGTAAAGCAGCCATCTTATGACAATGAGACAATGAGGTATTGGTTATATATTGTTACATAACAAATTACCCCTAAAATTAGTGGCTTAAAACATACCTGTTTCTGTGAGTCAGGAATGCAGATGTGGTTATGCAATCTCATCTATGAGTGCTCAACGATGGGGAGATCCAGTTCTCAGTCAGTTCAGTCACTCAGTCATGTCCAACTCTATGACCCCACGAACCGCAGCATGCCAGGCCTCCCTGTCCATCACCAACTCCTGGCGTTTACCCAAACTCATGTCCATTGAGACAGTGATGCCATCCAACCATCTCATCATCTGTCGTCCCCTTCTCCTCCTGCTCTTAATCTTTCCCAGCATCAGGGTCTTTTCCAATGAGTCAGCTCTTCACATCAGGTGACAAAAGTAATCGAATTTCAGCTTCAGCATCAGTCCTTCCAATGAACACCCAGGACTAATCTCCTTTAGGATGGACTGGTTGGATCTCCTTGCAGTCCAAGAGATTCTCAAGAGTCTTCTCCAATACCACATTTCAAAAGCATCAATTCTTCAGCACTCAGCTTTCTTCATAGTCCAACTCTCACATCCATACATGATCCACTTCTAAGCTCACTCATTTGATTGTTGGCAAGCCCCAGTCCCTCATCACATGGAGATCTGACCTATGGTTAAGTGGAGTAATCAAGGAGGACTTCCTGGAGTAATCAAGGAAGAAATGTGCATGATAGGTAGAGTTAACGAGGTAAAGGGGAATAGCAAATATTCAGCCAGAAAGAGCAGCTTGGGCAAATTAACTGAGGTAAAAGGAAGTGAAAGGAAGCTATTGTTGCTGAAGCACCAAGAGAAAGAGGAAGAGAGAATCTGACATACTGAGGATGGGTGCTGGAGAGTCCACTTTCCACTGGCTTTCAATGCTACTTCTAACTTTGTTCAAGATCTTTTATGTGTGCTGTTAAAGTGGCTGTAGGTGCTCTAGTCTCATAGTAAGCAATTAGACCAGGCAGGAACTATAATATTTTAATACAGGGATTATGTACTTGAGAAACCAAAATGGCCATTTAAATGTGGTTGGTTTTTTTTTTTGGCTGAGCTTACTCAGCTTGTGGGATCTTAGTTTCCTGACTAGGGATCAAACCCAGGGTCTCGGCAGTGAAAATGCAGTCTTAGCCACTGGACCACCAGGGAATTCCCTCAAAGCTGTTCTCTATACCCTTTTGTATACCCAAGCTGCGGGGGGTCTGTGGGGGGAGGGGTGGTGGTAAGAAGAAGTGAGGTGTAATAGCCTCTATTTCTATTCCTTTATTTTGATACTCAAAGTTTCTACCAAGGAACCCTTTAAAGCTTCTCTTTCTTTTCTGGGAAAGTAGAATGAGAGCACTTGGCTGCTTGGGAGGTCTTGATTTCCTTAAAATTTCTCATTTTTCTTGAAAATCTAATATAGCTCCTAAATTAAAGAGTTAAAAGTTTAAAGCTGTAGTTCCTACTTTTCCAAAGCAATGGAGAGATGATCATCACAATGATGAAAATGTAGTCATTTTGTGTTGATTCTGTTCACAACACTATACTCTGGATTTCCAAAAAGGAACAGTCCGTAATTTAAAAAAAAGAAATATCAAATAATAGACAAAGAAGATGCTATCTTTCTCCTGAAAGAGAGTTTTTCTTTTCTCCCCACAAAGCCAATAACACACTGCATCAAGGAGCACTCACTGCAGGAAAGCCACAGGCTCAAAGCAACTCAAGAGGCCAGCCCTCTTTTACAGCTGGGTACCTCTGGCCAGTGCAAGACATGTACCAGGCTCCACTGAGCACCGAACTCAGCCCACTGGCCTGCCCTGGACACAGAGGGGCCTCCAGAGGTGTCCCATGCCTTGCTTTGCCTCCTTTTTCTTTTTCTCTCATGGTATTAAATACTCCTTATTGGGCATCTACTCTGTGCCTATCCTTACATTATGTTCCTCTTCCTCCCCAAATCCTGCAGAGTATACAGTTAAATAAAGTAAGGCTCAGGGAGCATTATCAGTCAGGAATGTTTTTTTTTTTTTTGCCAAACAAAAAACCCAAATTAAAATCGCTTAAACAAAAAGGGTTACTGGCTCACATAACCAAAAAACATGACTAGTAGTACCAGTTTCAGGCACAACTGGATCCATGTCCCCACACAAACAACAGGATCCATTTTTGTCTCTCAGGTCTACATCCCTTCTTGGAGGTGATAGGAAAGATGGCTCAGGTAGCTCACCATCCTATATTTGCTCCTTTTCCTGTTTCATTACACTTCACTGCTTCTGTTTGGTTTTCCTACCTATACCAGAATCACTCATCTGGGCTGGATAAGGACATCCACTGATTATTTTAGACCAAAATTCAGCATCCAGCTCTGAAAATCTGACAGAGGGTCTGAGAACTGAGGGAAGGATGGGTGGGTCACAGAACAACTACCATCCAGAATAAGTAACTTTACAACAGCACTTTCTTTCACAATGGCCAAGCCACTGCCTCTTGCCCTGTTACCATTTAGCCTCACCCTGACCTTGATCCTGGGAAAGACTGAAGGAGAAGGGGATGGCAGAGGATGAGATGGTTGGACGTCACTCATGACTCAATGGACATGAGTTTGAGCAAGCTCTGGGATCTAGTGATTGACAGGGAAGCCTGGCGTGCTGCAATCCATGGGGTTGCAAAGAGTCGGACATGACTGAGCAACTGAACTGAACTGTGCTGCCTTTGAAATAAAGTCCTTCCCACACTTCTGGTCTTAGTCCTCTTATCCCATCAGTCTGAACTAAATCAGAAGCTTCACTGTCCTGGGAGTAAGCAAGAGTCCACAGAAACTGTAGATTCCTCGATAAACCCATAGATGTAGTAGTACAACGAGCATGTGACTCCCAACCAGGGCATCCAGCAAAGAGAGTAAATTACAACTGGAAGCAGGCTATGCTCTGCTCACCAAGCCTTGTGTCATAGTGCAGGATTGCACCTACCCCAGTGAAAGAATACTTTTTTTTTTCCCTTTCTGCAGTAATACACCCCATTGTCCTTAATCCTTGGGATCATAGTCAGTTTTACTTTAGGGAATTTCCATTCCTTCTCTTCTTCCATTTCTCTCCTTCCCTCCCTTTCAGTGTCTCTCTCCCCATCCAGGTTAAGATTCATTCCAGAATGTCCTCTCACCTCTTACCTTTCAAGATTCCTTAACTCTCCTCTCTTTCATGGATTAGACATAGCAGGTTGTCAGCAGGGAAAGAGGAAGGAAGAGGACCATCCCAGTATCTTTATCACAACTTAATCCCTGGATGCCACAACAAATAACTGCTATCTAGTTACAAAATCATAAAGAGGCCATTAGCTATGGCCTCTGACAGGCCACCTACATTTAAAAAAATAATAAAATCAGAATGGAAAATATATGAATGAAAGGATTGGCTCTGTGTGACAGAATGAGTATTATCATCCCAAAGCATCACCGAGCCGTGTGTGCGTGGCATTTAGTATTAGAAACATGCTTTCATTTCTTTAGTGAAAAAATATTTTCTGAGAACCTCTGATGAGGCAGCTCATCTCTCTGGAACCCACTTTACTTGGACCTTTGCATGACTGACTCCTAAGCATCTTTCACATACACATACACTCTGGGCTCCACATTCCTCCAGTGAAGAAGCCCAAAACTCAGGGGCAGCTTGTAGTTTTCCAGCACCTTAGGTTCCTTTCCGTATTCATGTTCTGCCAGGGTCTGGGAAGGTATCAAGTTGAACCACATGAAATTGCCTTTTTATGGGCTAAATGAAAATGTTAAATATTTTGGAGAAAAAATGCTATACTCAACCAAAATATGCACTGTTAGCATTAACTGCTTTCCCCAACCAGTAAGTTTCCCCCAATATTAAATGGTATATACTATATTTATAAAATTCAGCATTATTAATATTTATTCAAATCCTCCAATTACTGCTTTTCAGTTGGAGAAAGTTTTATTTCTTAAGAGTTCCAAATGACAGGAAAGGTGATAATTGGTTGAAAAAAAGTCAGGTAAATATGATGAATGTGGTAAAATTTCTTAGCTCAATTAAATTAATCAGTTTAATTAATAATTAAAAAATTATGGTGGTTTGTGATTTCTGTGGTCAGATGTCATGGAAAAATATAGGTTCATGTCTGCTAACCAATACAGAGTACTTTTAGATAAAGTTTTTATATATAATTTAAACTTTTTGGCAATAAGATGCTACCATTAGTTATACCTGGGTTAAAAAGCAGTAATAAAACAGTCTTTGTAGCCCACCATACCATTACCAGAACCTTTTTTTTTTTTATTACAGTGATGGTTTGAACACATGTTCAGGAACTTCATCAACATCTATCCATCGTCCAGATCACTTTCGATGTCATTGTTTGTCAAAGCTTATGATCCTCTCCAAAATATGTCTCTGTTCTTTCAAATCTTAAGAGATGAGAATATCTCTAACCATTTGAGTTTATGATCATCCATTAACTGGTGTGATACCTACTCATGCGTCCTTTTTTTTTTTTACCTTTCCTATTGCAGCCAGGTGTCGAGAAACTATTGTAGCAGAAACTCCTAAGTCTGCTGCAAGACTTCGAATTGCTGTTTTGGGGTTAGCTTCTACCATAGCTCTCAACTGATCTTCATTTAAAACAGATTTGGGTTTCCCCAAAGGCTCATTTTTCAGACTCAGATCCCCAGAATAAAATTTTTCAAACTACCATCCAGCACTAACAGAGCCTTTCACTAACAGAGCCTTTCCCAAAGACAGAATTGATATTTCTACTTGCCATGGCTGCACTATGTCCTAGTTTAAATTTATATTTTAAAAAGTATTTGTAACTTTCAAAGACGTGGTATTGTTCACATCTTTAGAGAAAATAAACAATAAAAACTCAATCATCAAAGAAAACTGAACATATACAAAATTGTATACTTAGATTCTGTTACAAACTTTTATTTTCCTCAAATTTTCACTCACTGATTTTACTGCCTATCAGTTCATCTTGTCTGCAACAAAAATTACTGTTGAGCTAATGCTGGTTTTCTATTTCCTGCAGTTCTTCCACAGTTATTAAATTGAAGTTCTGGTATGAAGGAAGAACTGTCCCTTTCCCCTCATTTTAAAATTTATATCAATAGGGCTCACGGATTGGAGAAGGAAATGGCAACCCACTCCAGTGTTCTTGCCTGGAGAATCCCAGAGACAGAGGAGCCTGGTAGGAGGCCATCTATGGGGTCAGAGTCGGACACGACTGAAGCGACTTAGCAGCAGCAGCAGCAGGGCTCACGGATATATACTTTATTAATTCAATGATAATATTATTTCTTTTGCTCAAACTATTCCAGCTTTGGCCATTAGGAACTCCTTTAGTTTGGCTCCTGTGTTCTTTCAGCAATATTCTCCCATTACTTTCTTAAAAAAAAAACAAAAACACATTTTTTTTTAAAAATTATCTGGCGCACCTAAAGATTTTCCAGCCACCTTTATCCCATCTTAGTCCTGTAACTGACCTCTTCTCTAAAGATCCCTGGTTCCTTTTATTGAAGAATCATACTTAAAAATTGGATGCTAAGTTTCGTCATTACTGCTGAGGTGTCATCACTTCTAGTTCCTCACACTTAACAGTTAGGAAAAATATGTGTGCATACTAACTGACACATATAGTGATACCTCAGATTCCAGTCTAGCCCAGAAGAGTTCATTTTAGCCTTTTCCTCTCCTTATGAAAAACCCAGTTCTTATCTAAGACATATTTACTGGTTTGTTCAGTTTGAGTACACACATAAAGCACAGAACTGTTCATCTATACTCCTGTGAGAAATACATTTACTGACTAGATTACAGCACTCACCCACGGCTCTTTGATGTCTTTAACATTACTGTATCTACTCAAGATAGTATTTTCCATAATTACTTGGGTTAGTTCTTTTCTTCCCCATCCTATTCAGTGTCACTCTTTCCTCATTCCACTACCCAGTTCCCATCTCTCCATTTCCCTACACCCCTATAGATTACCAGTCACTTCATTTTGTGGTTTAACTCCACTGGCATTGGTTTTGGACAAATGAACAACTACATATATGTATTGTCTTATGTCTCCTTTCTTACATATAAGGTAGGATACTATAAATACTATTATGCTTGATTTTTTTTTTTTACTTAACTGTATATTCTGGAAAGAACTGCAAAGAACTGATCATTGGAAAAGACCCTGATGCTGGGAAAGATTGAAGGCAGGAAGAGAAGGGGTTGACAGAGGATGAGATGGTTGGATGGCATCACCGACTCGATGGACATTGAGCAAGCTCTGGGACGTGGTGAAGGACAGGGAAGCCTGGCATACCGCAGTCAATGAGGTTGCAAAGAGTCAGATATGACTGAGTGACTGAACTGAACTGGTATTCTGGAAAACACTCCAGATAGATTAATAAAGATTATCCTCATTTTTAAAATATAGCTCTATTACTCTACTGTACAGATATACCAGTTTAATTACTTTCCTATGTACAGGCATTCAGATTGTGTCCAATATTTTGCAGTTACATACAATGCTGCAGTAAATATCTGCATGTGTTTTCATATTGCTGGAGATATATCTTCATGGTAGATTCTCAGAAATGGTCTTGCTGGGTCAAAAGGTAAATAAATACTAAAAAAAAATACTATGTAACTTTTTTTTTTTTTGCTAAGTTGCTTCCGTCGTGTCCGACCCTGTGTGACCCCATAGACGGCAGCCCACCAGACTCCCCCATCCCTGGGATTCTCCAGGCAAGAACACTGGAGTGGGTTGTAGGTATTGCCAAATCTCCCTTCAGAAGAGTTAGAGCAATTTGTATTCTCACAAGCAATGTATGACAGTGCCTGTTTCCCCACAGTTTCACCAACAAAGTGTCTAATTACCATTTTTATACCCAGTTGTTAGAATTTTATCTCTCAATTTTTAAGACCTCTTTATAGATTAAAAAATTAATAAGGACTGACTATAAAGTACAGGAAACTCTACCCAATACTATGTAATGACCTATATACAAAAAGAACCTAAAAAAAAAAAATATATATATATATATATACACACACTATGTTATATAGCAGAAACAATATTATAAATCAACTATACTCCAATAAAAAATTAATTTAATAAAGAATTGTAGAAGTATTCTCATCTAAAAAATTATCATTTTTATGGCATAGATTGTGAATATTTTTCCCCACAAATGTTGTTTATGGGATTTTTGTCATGCGAGAATTTAATTTAGTGAAATTTATAAATCTTTTCTTTTAATGCTTCTGGATTTTAAGTCACAGTTAGCCTTATTTTCTACACCAAGTTTATAGAGGAGCTAGTTTATGTTAGCAGTGGATTGAAGTGAACTTTTAAATAATATTACAAGGACAACAAAAATAGGTGAACTGAACTACATCAAAATTTAAAACTTCAGTGATGAGGACCCAATCAACAGAGTGAAAAGGCAACCTATAGAATGGAAGAAATAATTACAAATCATATATCTAATAAATGGTTAAATATTCAGAATATATAAAGAACTCTTACAATTCAACAACAAAAAAATTACCTGATTTTTAAAAACTGGCCAAAGGACCTGAATAAATATTTCTCCAACAAACATACACACATGGCCAACAAGCGTATGAAAAAATGCTCAACATCACTAATCATTGCTGTTACTAAGTCAGTTCAGTCATGTCCGACCCTGTGCGGCCCCATAGACGGCAGCCCACCAGGCTCCCCCGTCCTTGGGATTCTCCAGGCAAGAACACTGGAGTGGGTTGCCATTTCCTTCTCCAATGCATGAAAGTGAAAAGTGAAAGTGAAGTCGCTCAGTTGTGTCCGACTCTTAGTGACCCCATGGACTGCAGCCTACCAGGCTCCTCCGTCCGTGGGATTTTCCAGAAGAGTACTGGAGTGGGGTGCCATTGCCTTCTCCGAGTAGATGACACCTGGTTTCACCCAAAGTTAACTATTCTCAAACCTTGAGTTAACCAATGCATTTTTCTTATGGAAATGTTTGTCTTAAGCTATGCTAATGTACTATGTATTTACCCCACACTCTGTCTTCAAGTCGGTTCTGCCTAATGGCTCAGAACCTACTTGACAAACCAGTATGTTATACTCAGATATTGTTCCCCTAATCTATGTAAATGAAACTATTTGTATGGTAATCTTCCCTTCTATAAGATTCAAGTTAATCATTTTATGGCCCAGGATGAATCGTCTGGTGCCAAGATTATCCCAAAATACATCTTATGGGTGAGGGGCCTGGTGCCATTCTGAGTTTTAAGACATTCCTTTCTTTCATTAACAGACTGCTAGTGACTATATAACATCCAGCTGAAGACTAACGGTGTGTGTGTGTGTGTGGGGGGGTACTCTTTCTGCCCCCTTCTGATGCCTATGTCAAAAGCTTTCTCTGTCTCCTTTATACTTTAATAAAACTGTATTACACAAAGGCTGTGAGCAATCAAGCCTCGTTTCTGGCCCCGGATTGAATTCTTCTCCTCCGAAGGCCAAGAATCCTGGCGTCTTTTTGTTCAGCAACAACCTTTCATCAGGAAAGCTGCTAACAACAACAACAAAGTAATGGAAAATAACAAGAATTGGCAAAGATACAGAGAAATTGGAACCCTTGGGTACTGCTGGTAGGAAAATGGTGCAGCCACTATGGAAAACAGTATATTGGTTCCTTAAAAAATTAAAAATAGAATTACCATATGACCCGGTAATTCTACTCTGGGAACTGAAAAGAATTGAAAGCAGTGTCTCAGATGTTTGTATACCCAAAGTCATGGTGGCATTATTCACAACAGCCAAAAAGTAAAAGCAACCCAAATGTCATTCAAACAATGGATGGATAAACAAAATATGGTAAATACCCAGTGGAACATTATTCAGCCTAAAAAAGGAAATAAACTAAGTCACATGGCTACAAAATGGATGAACCCTGAATACATTATGCTAAGTGAAATAAACCAGTCACAAAAAGACAAATAGTGTATGATTCCCCTTATATGAGGTACATAGAGTAATCATATTCACAGATAGAAAGTAAAATAGAGGTAGGTTACCAGAGGCTGAGGGGAGGGAAAAATGGGAAGATGTTGTTTAATGGGTATAGACTTTCAGATTTGGTAGATAAACTAGTTCCAGAGATCAGTGGCACAAAGATGTGTGTGTGTGTATATACACACACACACACTCTTAATACTTCTAAACTATATATTTAAAAATGGTTAAGATGGTAAACTTTATATTTTGTATTGCAGTGAAAGTGGCTCAGTTGTGTCTGACTCTTTGGGACTCCATGGACTGTAGCCCATTAGGCTCCTCTGTCCATGGAATTCTCCAGCAAAGAATACTGGAGTGGGTAGCCATTCCCTTCTCCAGTGGATCTTCCCAACCCAGGGATCAAACTCTGGTCTCCTGCATTGCAGGCAGATTCTTTACCATCTGAACCACCTTACCACAATTAATACAAATTAACAAAAAGTAGATAAATTGGGCTTCATAAAATTTAAGAATTTTGTGTATCAAAAGACACTATGAAAAAGGGAAAAGGACTTCCCCATGGTCCAGTGGTTAAGAATGCACCTTGCAATGCAGGGGACATGGGTTTGATCTCTGGTCTGGGAACTAAGATCCTACAGATCTTAGTTGGAATAACTAAGCCTGCTCGAGCCACAACTAAGAGTCCACAAGCTGTAACAAAAGATCTGCATGATACAATGAAGATCCCATCTGTTGCAACTAAGACCCGACACAGCCAAATAAATAAAAAAGAAAAGGAAAAGACAACCTACAAAATGGGGGGAAATGTTTGCAAATCATGTATCTGACAAGAGATTAATACTCAGAATATAGGGAATTCCCCAAAACTCAACATTCTAAAAATGAAGATCATGGCATTTGGTCCCATCACTTTATAGCACATAGATGGGGAAAAAATGGAAACAATGACAAACTTTATTTTCTTGGACACCAAAATCACTGTGAACGGTGACTGCAGCCATGAAATTAAAAGATGCTCCTTAGAAGAAAAGCTATAACAAGCCTAGACAGCATATTAAAAAGCAGAGACATTACATTGCCAATAAAGGTCTGTATAGTCAAAGGTATGGTTTTTCCAGGAGTCACATATCAATGTGAGAGTTGAACCATAAAGAAGGCTGAGCACCAAAGAATTGATGCTTTTAAACTGTGGTGTTGAAAAAGACTCTTGAGAGTTCCTTGGATTGCAAGGAGATCAAACCAGTCAATCTTAAAGGAAATCAACTGTGAATATTCACTGGAAGGACTGATGCTGAAGCTGAAGCTCCAATACTTCGGCCACCTGATGCAAAAAGCCGACTCATTAGAAAAGACCCTGGTGCTGGGAAAGGTTGAAGGCAGGAGAAAGGGACGTCAGAGGATGAGATGGTTGGATGGCATCACTGACTCAATGGACATGAGTTTGAGTAAGCTCCAGGAGATGGTGAAGAACAGGGAAGCCTGGCATGCTGCAGTCCATGGGGTTGCAAAGAGTCAGACACAACTGAGTGACTGAACAAACAAAGGTATTAAATGCACAGTGTAGGGAATACAGTCAATAATAATGTCTATGGCTGTATGGTGCCAGATGGTAACTAGACTTATTGTGGTGATCATATTGTAATGTACAGAAGTACTGAATCACTATGTTGTATACTAGGAACTAACACTGTGTTGTAGGCCAATTACATGTCAAAAACAAACTCAAAAGCTTAAGAGATCATATTTGTGTTTACTAGAGTCTTATAGAGAAGGGTGGGGGAATTGGATGAAGTACACAAAATGTACACATTTCCAATTACAAGATAAATAAGTACTAGGGATGTAATGTGCATACATTTGCTTCCTTAGTTGCTTCAGTCATGTTGAGTCATTGATCCTATGGACTGTAGCCCACCAGGCTCCTCTGTCCATGGGATTTTCCAAGCAAAAGTACTGGAGTGGGTTGCCATGCCACACCATCCTCCAGGAGATCTTTCCAACCCAGGGATCAAATCCGCATCTCTTTTGTCTCTTGCACTGGCAAGCTGGTTCTTTACCACTAGTGCCACTTGTGATGTAATGTACAACATGGTAAATATAATTAACACTGCTGCATGTTACATATGAAAGTTGTTAAGAGAGTAAATCCTAAAAATTCTCATCAGAAGAAAAAATTTTTTCTTTCTTTTATTTAGTATCTATATGAAATGATGGGTAGTCACCAAACTTATTGTGGTAGTCATATCATGATGTATGAGAGTCAAATATTTGTGCTGCATATGTTAAACTTATGCTGTATGTCAATTACATCTCAATAAAAATGGAAGAAACAAACAAGAATAAATCCTAATAGACTCTGCATTAACCTGAGAGGCCGTTTGCTTAGGGCAAGACTACCTTACAGTTACCTTAAAGAAGACTATTTAATCGTGAAGACAGCTAGCCAGATCACATGGAATTACTGGGAAGCCTTAAGAAAAAACAAATGGAACAAAAATTATAATAAAGTATAATTCAGTGTGTTTTAGTGTATTCTCAGTGCTGTGAATCTAATTTTAGAACATTTTTTTGCTCCACCTCTCATAAAAAAACTCTGTACCCATTAAAGTTATTCCACATTCTTCCTCCATCCATTTCCCAGTCCTGAACTGTAAATCTATTTTCTGTCTATAAATTTGCCAATGTAGATATTTCCTATAATTGGAATCCTACACTATGTGATCGTTCATGACTACTTCTTTCACATGGTGTATTTTCAAGTCATTCACATTGTAGCATATATCATTACTTCCTCTCCGTTTATTGTCAAATACTATTTCATTATATGGATATACAACATTTTTGTTCTTCAGTTGCACAGTTGTGTCCGACTCATTGCAGCCCCATGGACTGCAGCATGTCAGGCCTGCTTGACCTTCACCATCTCCTGGAGTTTGCTCAAACTCATGTCCACTGAGGCCATACAAACATCTTGTCCTCTGTCATCTCCTTCTCCCCCTACCTTCAATCTTTCCCAGCATCAGGGTCTTTTCCAGGGTCAGCTCTTCTCATAGATGACCAAATATTGGAGCTTCAGTATCAGTCCTTCCAATGAATATTCAGGGTTGCTTTCCTTTGGGATTGACTGGTTTGATCTCCTTGCTGTCCAAGGGACTCTTAAGAGTCCTCTCCAGCACCACAGTTTGAAAGCATCAATTCTTCAGTGCTCAACCTTCTTTATAGTCCAACTCTCACATCCATACATGACTACTGGGAAAACCATAACTTTGACTATAAGGACCTTTGTGAGCAAAGTAATGTCTTTGCTTTTTCATACACTGTTCATTTAGTCATAGCTTTTCTTCCAAGAAGCAAGCGTCTTTTAATTTCATGGCTGCAGTCACCGTCCACAGTGATTTTGGAGCCCAAGAAAATAAAAGTCTCTCACTGTTTTCATTGTTTCCCCATCTATTTGCCATAAAGTCACAGGACCAGATGCTATGATCTTAGTTTTCTGAATGTTGAGTTTTAAGCCAGCTTTTCACTCTCTTCTTTCACCTTCATCCAGAGGCTCTTTAGTTCCTCTTTGCTTTCTGCCATAAGGGTGGTTTCATCTGCATATCTGAGGTTATTGGTATTTCTCCCGGCTTTCTGGATTCCAGCTTGAGCTTCATCCAGCCCGGCATTTCACATGATGTACTCTGCATATAAGTTAAAGAAGCAGGCTGACAATATACAGCTTTGATGTACTCCTTTCCCAATTTTGAACACTTTGTTGTTCTGTGTCCATTTCTAACTGTTGCTTCTTGACCTGCATACAGATTTCTTAGGAGGCAGATAAGGTGATCTGGTATTCCCATATCTTTAAGAATTTTCCAGTTTGTTGTGATCCACACAAAGACTTTAGCCTAGTCAGTGAAGCAGAGTAGATTTTTTTCCGAAATTCTCTTGCTTTTTCTATGATCCAGTGTATGTTGGCAATTTGATCTCTGGTTCCTCTGCCTTTTCTAAATCCAGCCTATATATACGGAAGTTCTCAGTTCACAAACTGTAGAAGCCTAAGTCTAGTTTGAACAATTTTGAGCATTACCTTGTGAAATGAGTGGAATTGTGCAGTAGTTTGAACATTCTCTGGCATTGCCCTTCTTTGGGATTGGAATGAAAACTGATGTTTTCCAGTCCTGTGGCCACTGCTGAGATTTCCAAATTTGCTGGCATATTGAGTGCAGTACTTTCACAGCATCATCTTTTAGGGTTTGAAATAGCTCAGCTGGAATTCCGTCATCGTTATGCTTTGTTTGTAGTGACGTTTTCTAAGGCCCACTTGACTACACACTCCAGGATGTCTGGCCCTAGGTCAGTGATCACACCATTGTGACCAGTTATCCAGGTCATTAAGACCTTTTTTGTATAGTTTTTCTGTGTATTCTTGCCACCTCTTCTTAATATCCTTAATATCTTCTGCTTCTGTTAGTTCCATACCATTTCTGTCCATTATTGTGCCCATATTTGTATGAAATGTTCCCTCGGTATCTCTAATTTTTCTGAAGAGGTCTCTAGTCCTTCCCATTCTATTATTTTCCTCTATTTCTCTGCATTGTTCACTTAGGGAGGCTTTCTTATCTCTCCTTGCTATTCTTTGGAATTCTGTATTCAGATGGGTGTATCTTTCCCTTTCTCATTTGCCTTTCACTTCTCTTCTTTTCTCAGCTATTTGAAAGGCCTCTTCAGACAACCATTTTACCTTTTTCATTTTTTTTTCTTGGAGGTGGTTTTGATCACCAGCTCCTGTACAATGTTAGGAACCTCTGTTCATATTTCTTCTGGCACTCTGTCTATCAGATCTAATCCCTTGAATCTGTCATTTTCACTTTATAATTGCAATGGATTTGATTTAGGTCATATCTGAATGGCCTAGTGGTTTTCCCTACTTTCTTCCATTTAAGTCTGAATTTGGCAATAAGGAGTTCCTTATCTGAGCCACAGTCAGCTTCGGGTCTTGTTTTTGCTGACTACATAGAGCTTTTCCGGCTCTATCATCTTTGACTGCAATGATCATAATCAATCTGATTTCAGTATTGATCATCTGGTTATGTCCGTGTGTTGAGTCATCTCTTATTGTTGGAGGAGAGTGTTTGCTATAATTCGTGTGTTCTCTTGGTAAAACTGTTAGCCTTTGCCCTGCTTCATTTTGTACTCCAAGGCCAAACTTGCCTGTTACTCCAGGAATCTCTCAACTTCCTACTTTTGCATTCCGGTCCCCAATGATGAAAAGGACTTCTTTTTTTGGCGTTAGTCCTAGAAGGTGTAGGTCTTCATAGAACTGTTCAATTTCAGCTTCTTCGGCGTTAGTGGTTGGGGCATTACTTGGATTACTGTGATATTGAATGGCTTGCCTTGGAAAAAAACCAAGATCATTCTGTCATTTTTGAGACTGTACACAAGTACTGCATTATATACTCTTTTGTTGACTATGAGGGCTACTCCATTTCTTCTAAGGGATTCTTGCCCACAGTAGTAGTCATGTGAATGGTCATCTGAATTAAATTCACCCATTCCCATCC
The DNA here is from genome assembly GCF_019923935.1 of Bubalus bubalis. Classification (NCBI taxonomy): domain Eukaryota; kingdom Metazoa; phylum Chordata; class Mammalia; order Artiodactyla; family Bovidae; genus Bubalus; species Bubalus bubalis. The sequence goes on from NC_059174.1 coordinate 14,838,119, forward strand.
ATTTTATTCCACTGATTCCTAAAACGTTGATGTTCACTCTTGCCATCTCCTGTTTGACCAACTTCCAATGTACCTTGGTTCATGAACCTAACATTCCAGGTTCTTATGCAATATTGTTCTTTACAATATTGGACTTTACTTTCACCACCAGACACAACTGGGTGTTGCTTCCACTTTGGCTCAGCCTCTTCATTCCTTCTAGAGCTATTTCTCTGCTCTTGTCCAGTAGCATATTGGGTACCTACCAACCTGGGGAGTTCATCTTTCCATGTCAGCGTCATATCTTTTTGCCTTTTCATACTGTTCTTGTGGTTCTCAAGGCAAGAATGCTGAAGTGGTTTGCCATTCCATTCTCCAGTGGGCCACGTTTTGTCAGAACTCTTCACAATGACCTGTCCATCTTGGGTGGCCCTATATGATGGCACAGCTCATAGCTTCATTGAGTTAGACAAGGTTGTGATCCATGTGGTCAGTTTGGTTAGTTTTCTGTGATTGTCATTTTCATTCTGCCTGCTCTCTGATGGATGAGGGTAAGAGGCTGTAGATAAGCTTCCTGAGAGACTGGCTTTTGGGAAAATGGGATCTTGCTCTGGTGGGCAAGGCCATGTTCAGTAAATCTTTAATCCAATTTTCTGCTGATGGGCGGGGCTGTTTCCTCCCTGTAGTTTGGCCTGAGGCCAAACTGTAGTAGGGCTAATGGAGACCTCCTCCAACAAGACTTATGCCAGAACGCCGTGCTTCCCAGGACTGCTGCAGCCAGTGTTCCTCACCCCCCAGGAGGCCGCTGTAGACGCATGCATCCACCAGAGACTCCCAAACACACCCAGGCAAGTCTGGCTCAGTCTTTTGTGGGATCACTTCTCCTTTCTCCTGGGTCCTGTTATGCACAAGGGTTTGTTTGTGCCCTCCAAGTGTCTCTGTTTCCCCAGTCTTGTGGAGGTTCTGTAATCAAATCCACTGGCCTTCAAAGTCAAATTCCCTGAGGGTTCTGAGTCCCTTTGCTGGATCCCCAGGTTGGGAAATCTGTTGCAGGGCCTAGAACTTTCATAACAGTGCAAGAACTTCTTTGGTATAATTGTTCTCCAGGTTGTGAGTCGCCTGCTTGGTGGCTCTATAGTTGAGCTAATAGCGACCTCCTCAAGGAGGACTCCCTAGTGGCTCAGATGGTAAAGCATCTGCCCGTGATGTGGGAGACCCGGGTTTGATCCCTGGGTTGGGAAGATCCCCTGGAGAAGGAAATGGCAACCCACTCCAGTACTCTTGCCTAGAAAATTCCATGGATGGAGGAGCCTGGTGGGCTACAGTCGCAAAGAGTTGGACATGACTGAGCGACTTCACTCACTCACTCACTCACCCAAGGAGGACTTATGCCACATGCCATGCCTACCAGGACTGCTGCTGCCAGAGCATCTTCTTGTCTTCATTCCTAAACTCATTTGACCCCTCATTCAAAGGAGTGAGCAGTCCTACTTTTAAAATACCACTTTCTATTGGTAATAATACCACATTTATTATCAAATAGACATAAGGACTGTTTTCCTTTTTTAGCTATTATGAATAAGGCTGCTAATAACAGCATATTAGTTGCTCAGTCATGTCTGACTCTTTGCAATCCCATCGACTGTAGCCCACCAGGCTCCTCTGTCCATGGAATTTTCCAGGCAAGAATACTGGAGAAGGTTGCCATTTCCTTCTCCAGGGGATCTTCCCAACCCAGGGACTGAACCCAGGCCTCCCACATTGCAGGCAGATTCTTTACCATCTGAGCACCAGGGAAGCCCCAAAGCAGCATGTACAAGCATAATTCACATACAAGTTTTTGTGTAGACATAGGTTTTCAGTTCTGTTAAGTATATACCTAAGGAACTGCTGGAACACATAGGACCACTCTGTTTAACTCTTTGAGAAACTGGCAGGCTGTTTACAAAGTGGTTGCACCATTTTACATTTCTATTAGCAGTGTACAAGAGTTTCAGTTTTCCAATTTCTACACCAATACCTGTTATTTTCTGTCTTTTTTATTATTGCCATCAGTGTGTAAAATAGTATCTCATGATTTTGATTTGCATTTCTCCAGTGCTGAGTATCTTTTCATGTACTTATTGTCCATCTGAATATCTTCTCACATTTGCAGGTGGATTCTTTACCAGCTAAGCCATGAGGGAAGCCTCACCTACCTCCTGAGAAATCTGTATGCAGGTCAAGAAACAACAGTTAGAATTGGACATGGAACAATAGACTGGTTCCAAATAGGAAAAGGAGTACTTCAAGGCTATATATTGTCACTCTGCTTATTTAACTTATTTTCAGAGTACATCATGCAAAATGCCAGTCTGGATGAAGCACAAGCTGGAATCAAGATTGCTGGGAAGATTATCAATAACCTCAGATATGCAGATGACACCACCCTTATGGCAGAAAGTGAAGAAAAACGAAAGAGCCTCTTGATGAAAGTGAAAGAGGAGAGTGAAAAAGTTGGTTTAAAACTCAACATTCAGAAAACTAAGATCATGGCATCCAGTCCCATCACTTCATGGCAAATAGAGGGGGAAACAGTGGAAACAGTGACAGACTTTATTTTTCTGGGCTCCAAAATCACTGCACATGATGATTGCAGCCATGAAATTAAAAGATGTTTGCTCCTTGGAAGAAAAGCTATGACCAACCTAGACAGTATATTCAAAAGCAGAGACATTACTTTGCCAACAAAGGTCTGTCTAGTCAAAGCTATGGTTTTTCCAGTAGTCATGTATGGATGTGAGAGTTGGACTGTGAAGAAAGCTGAGCACCGAAGAATTGATGCTTTTGAACTGTGGTGTTGGAGAAGACCCTTGAGAGTCCCTTGGACTGCAAGGAGATCCAACCAGTCCATCCTAAAGGAAATCAGTCCTGAATATTCATTGGAAGGACTGATGTTGAAGCTGAAACTCCAGTACTTTGGCCACCTGATGTGAAGAGTTGACTCACTGGAAAAAACTGATGCTGGGAAAGATTGAAGGTGGGAGGAGAAGGGGAGGACAGAGGATGAGATGGTTCGATGGCATCACTGACTCAATGGACGAGTTTGAGTAAGCTCCAGGAGTTGGTGATGGGCAGGGAAGCCTGGCGTGCTGCAGTCTATGGAGGTCACAAAGAGTCGGACACAACTGCATGACAGAACTGAACTGAACTGAATATCTTCTCTCCGTGCATGCTAAATTGCTTCAGTCGTGTCTGATTCTGTGTGACTCTACTGATTGAAGCCCACTAGGTTCCTCTGTCCATGGGATTCTCCAGGTAAGAATACTGCAATAGGTTGCCATGCCCTCTTCCATAGGATCTTCCCAACCCAGGGATCAAACACTCATCTCTTTATGTCTCCTGCACTGGCAGGCGGGTTCTTTACCACTAGTGCCACCATATCTTCTCTAGACAAATTCTATTCAAATCTTATGCCGATTTTTAAAACTGGGGTTTTTTTTTTGTTTTTTTTTTTTTTTACTGAGGTTCAAGTTCAGTTCAGTTCAGTCACTCAGTATGTGTCCGACTCTTTGCGACTCCATGAACTGAAGCACGCCAGGCCTCCATGTCCATCACCAACTCTCGGAGTCTAACTAAACCCATGTCCATCGAGTTGGTGATGCCATCCAACCATCTCATCCTCTGTCGTCCCCTTCTCCTCCTGCCCCCAATCCCTCCCAGCATCAGTCTTTTCCAATGAGTCAACTCTTCGCATGAGGTGGCCAAAGTATTGGAGTTTCAGCTTCAATATCAGTCCTTCCAATGAACAACCAGGACTGATCTCCTTTAGAATGGACTGGTTGGATCTCCTTGCAGTCCAAGGGACTCTCAAGAGTCTTCTCCAACACCACAGTTCAAAAGCATCAATTCTTCGGTGCTCAGCTTTCTTCACAGTCCAACTCTCACATCCATACATGACTGCTGGAAAAACCATAGCTTTGACTAGACAGACCTTTGTTGGCAAAGTAATGTCTCTGCTTTTGAATATACTGTCTAGGTTGGTCATAGCTTTTCTTCCAAGGAGCAAACATCTTTTAATTTCATGGCTGCAATCTTGGAGCACAGAAAAATAAAGTCAGCCACTGTTTCCACTGTCTCCCCATCTATCTGCCATGAAGTGATGGGACTGGATGCCATGATCTTAGTTTTCTGAATGTTGAGTTTTAAACCAACTTTTTCACTCTCCTCTTTCGCTTTCATCAAGAGGCTCTTTCGTTCCTCTTCACTTTCTGCCATAAGGGTGGTGTCATCCGCATATCTGAGGTTATTGATAATCTTCCCAGCAATCTTGATTCCAGCTTGTGCTTCTTCCAGCCCAGCATTTCTCATGATTTACTCTTCATATAAGTTAAATAAGCAGGGTGACAATATACAGCCTTGACATACTCCTTTTCCTATTTGGAACCAGTCTGTTATTCCATGTCTAGTTCTAACTGTTGCTTCCTGACCTACATACAGCTTTCTCAAGAGGCAGGTCAGGTGGTCTGGTATGCCCATCTCTTTCAGAATTTTCCACAGTTTATTGTGATCCACACAGTCAAAGGCTTTGGCATACTCAATAAAGCAGAAAGAGATGTTTTTCTGGAACTCTCTTGCTTTTTCCATGATCCAGCGGATGTTGGCAATTTGATCTCTGGTTCCTCTGCCTTTTCCAAAACCAGCTTGAACATCTGGAAGTTCACAGTTCACGTATTGCTGAAGCCTGGCTTGGAGAATTTTAAGCATTACTTTACTCGCGTGTGAGATGAGTGCAATTGTGTGGTAGTTTGAGCACTCTTTGGCATTGCTTTTCTTTGGGACTGGAATGAAAACTGACCTTTTCCAGTCCTGTGTCCATTGCTGAGTTTTCCAAATTTGCTGGCATATTGAGTGTAGCATTTTCACAGCATCATCTTTTAGGGTTTGAAATAGCTCAACTGGAATTCCATCACCTCCACTAGCTTTGTTCGTTGTGATGCTTCCTAAGGCCCACTTGACTTCACATTCCAAGAGTTCTTTATATATTCTAAATACAAGTCCTTCAGTATTGTATTCAGTCCACATTCACAGATATGTGATTTGCATATAGCTCTTCCAATTCTGTGAATTGTTTTTTCACTTTCTTCATAGCATTTGCAGCAAAAAAAAAGTTTTAAATTTATATATAGGCTAATTTATTTTTCATTTTGTCACTTGTGCTTTTGGTGTCATAGTTAAGAAACCATGGCCTAGCCTAATGTCACAAAGACTTACTGCTGTTTTCCTTGAAGGCTTTTATGGTTTGTGTTAAGTCCCGCCCCAAAGCCACAGGTGCAAGGCCTTGTACCAGGGCCACAGAAGTGGAGCCCAGAACGAAGGTCACCTCCAAATCTGACTGAGCCCCTTTGTAACCATTGCCAAAATCCCCCATGATCATCACCAGCAGGCTTCCTGATTGCAAATTAGGCAAAGATACACACCCCTGTAGTCACCCGATAGTGCCCTAACCAATTACCTAATGCCAACCTTCCAGCCAGAATTTTGTCTTGAGACTATAAAAACTGGCTACTAACCCACAGAAACTGTCAACTCTCCCTGGTCTATCAGGAGGTCACAGCACCTTTGTTATCTCTGCTCCCCACTCTTAATAAACTCAGTCCCTTCTGAAATGTTCTGTCTGGAAATTCTTTTCCAACCCACACTCGGAATGCCTCAACATTTGGTGGCCTGTACATGAATTTTAGGGGGCTCCCCCCCACTCTCACCTTTCTTCTTTCTTTTCTTTTTCCTCAAACCCTCCGTGAACAGGCAAGTGTCTATGGAAGCAATTGAGGAACTCTGGCCAGGGCTACTCTCTGGCATGTTTCAAAGTCTCCACTGCCCACTTTGGGCCAGTAGCTGCCACCCAAGTGGGCAAGGGCTCTCTTTTCCTCTTCCTCCGCCTCCTCCTAAGCTGAGGCCCAGGCCAATTAAAATTATGCAGACACAGCTCAGGCACCTAAAAGCCATGAGGGCACCTGCTGCTTGAAGACTCCTGTGACAGGATAAGGGGGTCATAGACCACACCAGGCCATCAGAAGTGTCTGCCCCCAGCAAGACAACTTCCATGCACCATGTCAGGCACATACTGGTTCAAGCAAAACACTAAGCCCGTTCTCCAGGCCACCACCTTCCTGGCAGGACTGCAGGGCAGATTCCTCAGCCTGTCTTCCCTGTCTTTCTTGTCCTCCCATGGTCCAGATTAATTTACAAGAGCCTAGGAGCTGCCTCTGAATCATCCCAAAGGGTGCCTTTCACATTTCAGGGAATCGCTAAAGAGTGAGTCATGGTTGGTTCTAGGAAGTTCTTTTCTGTCATTTCCTGCCCTAGCTACCTGGTGCATTTTCACACAGTTTGTGCCTAGGCTTGTGGCTAGCCACATCACATGCTCAGGGGTTACCTCTCTGTTGGACGTGATTGTTGGGATGGCTGGCCATTTGTACCATTAGCCACACAGTGCCTTTTCGCACACAGAGTGTTCATTGGGACAGTTGGGATGCCTTCTGTGGCTGGTGAATTCTCAGTACCTCCATTAAGAATGGGCTCAGGTACATCTCGAGAACCTCCCTCAGACTCACATCTAGGCTGTATTCTCAGGACCTGGAAAAAAATTGATCCTGAAAATCTTAAAAAGAAAGGTTCACATTCTTTCTTAACAAAACTTGGAGCCAGTATGAATTGGGGGACCAAGAAAAATGGCTTCTTAATGATACACTAAATTAAACACAATCCTCCAACTTGATCTCTTTTATCATTCCTTATGCTCAAACCTTAATGGCACTCACTCAGAATCTGGACCCAAGGGACTCATACTGCTTATGTCTTTCTGTTGCTGCCTTATCCCCTCATCCCCCTCTGTCTCTCCTTCCATCAGATATCCTAGCCCAAGACTCTCTCCTACAATCAGAAGTCTGAAAAAAACAAAAAAAAGACTCTCCTAACACTCTAAAGAATCCCCTTCTCCAGTCTTTTGGGTGGTGGTAGATAGAGGGCGGGCACCAAGCTTCTACTCACTATTCCTGCTATTTCCCTTACTCCTTCAGATTCTTCTGATCAAACTAAGACTCCACCTCCCCAGAGGAACAACACCTGCTGGAACAACATCTTATCAGTCAGTCTGCCCCTGTCATCTGAGCCAGTTTGAACACTATTTGGTCTATATTTTAGCTATGAAACTATAACTGCAAAAAGGAAAAATGACATTTTTTGACACTGGATGTTATGATATTCTTTAGACTCCAGAGAAAACTGGTTAAAATGAAATCTTTTTGAAATTACAAAACTGTTTCTTTTTGCATGTGCAATTAGAAAAACTTGGCTTATTAAATACTTTTTTTGGATCTCTGATCCTGCCTCAGAAAACAGCAACATGCTTAGGAAAAAGCGTGAAGTTAACTGTTATGTCCTTGAGATACACAGCCCACTCTGCCTGAGACTTCAGCTTTGGGCATATCAGTAGAACTTCAAGCCAAGAAAAAAATAGGTCAAAGAGACATTTTAAACATCAAACAGAAAATTGTGAAATCTCTGTCTGGATATATATGTATGTCTCAGTGTGTATCTTTGTCTTTGGATAATATTGCTGAGGTTCATTTGTAAATGAGCTGTAATTTAATTGGTCTAAAGTAAGCACTTACAAACAAACCAATATAAGAGAAATTAAATGAGTTTCAGGTTCATGTGAACTGGGAAATATTCAATATTAAATTTAATACCTAATATTAATGTTTATTGATCTAATCAATATAGATATATCTTAAGGTTCATCAACATTATGTGTAATAATTTCATTATGCCTAGGTTTAAGTAAACTAAACTCTGAATATATATATTGCAGATTTGTCAACAAGAAAAATAACTTGCTATAAAGAAACTTTTAAGAAAAGAAAATGAGATAACAGCTTTGGGTAATTTATGCTTGCCAATCTACAGAATGGCAATATAAAGTACAGTTCATGGTTGCTTAAGGAAAATAGGATGCATGTTTTCAGTAAGAAAGTTATAAGGAATGGAATTACATTTTGTCAAGGGAAAAGGAAGTAAGTCTAAACTTACAGGTGGCTGTTCTTTGAATGGGCAAATAAAGTGATGAACACAGAAAGTGAAAAAAGAAAAGGTTTGTGGAAAATGGACCCAGAGAAGAGAGTTTGTGCATGGTACAAGTTTCTAAGACATTAAACTGCCTTTGAAATCTTTTATTGTTACTTTGGCTAAGTGAATAACTGTTGTTCCACAGTGAATATAAGCTGGTACCAAACTGGAATTTGGTTTTCTCTCCCTGTTAAAAGAACAAAGTTTTCTTGGAAGGCAGCTTTTGATAACAGACTATGTACATTTCTTCACCTTGAAGTGATTTATATTTGTTTTTAAAACTTACTGTTACAACTTTTGTTGTGATAAATAAGAATTTCAAATGATCTGTGAGGACTATGGCACACGGGCAAAGCTCATTCTGCTTATACAAAAATTCACCCTTCACCTACTCATACGTCAGGGAATTTAAAATGGATAAACAATGCTGTAAATCAGTCAGTCAGGGCCATAGGAAATCCAAGACGGCTGCTTGGATTTTGGCTCCCTGACAAACTTCACTTTTATTTGATGGGATAAAGCCTTTCCTGGCTGCAGGGTTGATGCTCTCACAATGGAGGAAAAAATTATTAAAAGTGTGTCTTCCACTTGGGTATACGTTCTACAGTCTCCAGTGATCAAGGCACCCACTTCATCGGACAAATTATATATAAGTCTTAACAAAAACTTCACAAACTTCTTAAAACTATCACTGTCGCCATCATCCTCAATCATCAGGCAAGGACAACAGAACAAAGATTAATTACATGGGATTAAATAAACTGCTAAATAAGATTACAATGTTCATGACCTTTTGTCTGATATATTACTGGCTTCTAGTCTTAAGGAGAAGAGCTTCTTCCTCCTCAAGCTACTTATGGTTCAAAACAATTTGGTAATTTATACCTGTGGGTAAAATAAACATTTATCTTTCCTCTCTGCCTTGTCCCTCCAGAAACTGGAGACACTTGGGTTCTGAAGAACCTTGTCAGGTAAATAAAAGGACTGTCTCCTGATATAAACAGGAATCTCAAAGTATACTGGGGACCTCTAGAAGAAAAAAAATCCACTTAGATAAAATCTGATGACAGGTTTATGACATCTATAGTCAATGGACCAAACTTATTTAAAAAACAAATTAGTCTTGGCTATGTTTAATAAAAATGGGAATAATTTTAGAAAAAAGATTTTCACTAAATATTAAATTCTGTATGCTGTACTAAGTCATTTCAGCTGTGTCTGACTCTTTGCAACCATTTGGACTGTAGCCCTCCAGACTCCTCTGTCCATGAGATTCTCCATGCAAGAGTACTGGAAAGGGTTGCCATGCCCTCCTCCCGGGGATCTTCCCAACCCCGGGGATTGAACCCGCATCTCTTATATCTCCTGCAATGGCAGCCAGGTTCCTTACCACTAGTGCCACCTGGAAAGCCCAGACATTAAATTCTAGTTTTGTTAATAAGGTCTGGATTTACCAAGACTCACTTCCCAGCTAATCCTTTGCTGTTATACTGTTATAAGATTTAACTGAGTTGATAAAGGGCACTCTAAGTTTGTTTCTGAAACCTAACTTCATAATCAATCTTTAGGTAAAGATCAGATGCACCATGATCAACAACCAGATTAACACTGGCTATAGTCATTTAACAGATTAAGTCAGCTAACCTAGGTATATACTGGGCTACACCTAATAAAAGTTCTTAAATTCTTACTTGTGAAGTTACTATTACTGCTAGCTATATGGCTATCTATAGTGCCTATTTCATAAAATTGTTGTCTCTTATATTACCAAATGTGTGACTGAGTCTCTAATAAAATGATGATATATAGTTCCATATGAGATCAATGATCATAATTATGTAACTCTAAATATGGGAAGAATCAACAAGATGGAATATTTTCCTGGACTATAAGAGACTGCTAGCTTCCTTACTATTCCATCTTGTTGCTTCTTCCCATAATTATGAGTTACATAATTATGATCATTGATCTCATATGGAACTCACTCTAGTACTCTTGCCTGGAAAATCCCATGGATGGAGGAGCCTGGTAGGCTGCAGTCCATGGGGTTGCTTAGAGTCAGACATGACTGAGCGACTTCACTTGCACGTATTGGAGAAGGAAATGGCAACCCACTCCAGTGTTCTTGCCTGGAGAATCCCAGGGACGTGGAGCCTGGTGGTCTGCTATCTATGGGGTCACACAGAGTCGGACACGACTCAAGTGACTTAGCAGTAGCAGTAAGGAAGCTATGGTCCAGAACTTTTACTATTTTCATGACGAAGTCCAGTAACAGCATATTAAGTGATCTATCAGAAAAATCGTCACTAGATCTGGGAATGAGCGTTCCTAGCATCATGGGACAAAATGATCATAAAATGCCCCCACACCAATGGTCAAATTTACTGCCATGAAGGAGCCCTGCTAACTTGGAACTGGCACTTGCTGTCTGCCTCTACAAAGATTAAATCAGGAGCCACTGCAGCTACTGACTTTCAACATCTTCTGAAAAGAATTCAGGGTAGAAATCAGAAATAAGGCACTCTGTGCTCTGGGAAAAACTGATAGAACGAGTCTTCAGATTGTTAGATATTTTCAAATAAAGATTTTCATAAGCCCCAATTCTTGCATCTTCTCTTACCGAGAGAAACACTAACATCACAAACCCATATCTGTCTGGTCCTGGTTCTCCAGGCTAGCCCCTTTTCTAGGCCCCTTGGTAGCTTTTCTGCTTCTATTGATCTTTGGGCCATGTATATCTAACCTTCTTGTAAAGTTTGTTTCTTCTAGAATACAATAACTAAATCTCCAGATGATGCTACAACAAGGATAGCAGCCAGTTAGCACACAGACTACACTGGAACAAGCCGTATGATCATTCCATGGACTCTCATCTTCCTCCTCAAATGCACCCTGACAGAGAGCAGGCTTTGGAACCCAGGACCCCATGATGCTCCTGTCCAGCAGGAAGAAGCCAGAGCAGTCTCCACCCCTTTCCCCAATGACCTGGCTCCCCATGATCTGAGATGAGGATACGCAGGTAGTTAGACATGAGCAGGGATTACGGGGCCAAAGATTTGGCCCCTTAATAAGAAGAGGGGGGAATGTTGAGTCTTGCCCCAAGGCCACAGAAGTGGAGCTCAGAATCAAGGTCACTCCAAAGCTAAGCCCCTTTGTAACCATTGCCAAAAACCTCTTTGGTCATCACCAGCAGGCTTCCTGATTCCAAACTAGGCAAAGATGCCCACTGCAGTAGTCGCCCTATAGCGCCCTAACCAATCCTCTGGGGCCAACCTTCCAGCAGGAATTTTGTTTGTCTTGAGGTTATAAAAATTGGCCACTAACCCACAGAAACTGTCAACTCTCCCTGGTCTGTCAGGAGGTCAGCCCACTTCACTCACAGTGCCTTCATTATCTCTGCTCCTTTTAATAAACTCACTCCCTTCTGAAATTCTCTGCATCTGGAAATTCTTTTTCAGCCTGCATTCAGACTGCCTCAACAGCTTGATTAGCTCTTGCATTTAGGCTTATGATAGAATTTGAATTGGTTTTCGTGAATGCTGTGACATAGTGGCCCAGCTGCTTTCTTTCAGATGTAGATATCCAGCAGGGTGTACTAATACTATTTGCTGAAAAAATTTTCTTTCCCATTTAGTTTCCTTGGGACCCTTACTGAAAGTGAATTGACGATTTTCCTGGTTATTTTTTGCATATTTGTTTTTCCATATGAACTTAAAAAAAATCAGTCTAACTTCTTAGAATTTTTATTAAGGTTGCATTCTTTATAAATTAGAAAGGATTGACATTCATGTTTTGCTATTTGTTTAAATTTGCTTTAATGTCTTTCAGGGGTGTCTTAAATTTCCTTATATAGGTTTTTCACCTTATTAAATTTATTCATAAGTATTTAATCTTCTAGTTAGCTGTTGTAAATGGGCTTTTCTCTAACATTATGTTTTGCTTACTACAGGCAAACCTCAGAAATATTGCAGGTTTGGTTCCAGACCATGGCAATAATGAATACTGCAATAAAGCAAGTGACACAAATTTTCTGGTTTCCGAGTGCATGTTTATAAAATTATATTTATATTATACTATAGTTTATTAAGTGTGTAATAGCTTTATGTATAAAAATGTATATACCTTAATTTAAAACTACTTTATTGCTTAAAAAAAACCTAACCATCATCTGAGCCTTCAGTCATTCTCTTTTTGCTGTGGAGTCTTGCCTTGCTGTTGATGGCTGCTAACTGATCAAGGCAGTGGTTGCTGAAAGGCTGGGGTGGCTGTGGCAATTTCTTAAAATAAGACAAAAAGGAAGTTTGCCACATCAATTAACTCATTCTTTTGTTGCAGGAAGGGGGACCCCTTCCAGGGCCCAAGTAGGCTCTTGTCTAACACTTGGAAATGAACTGTCTGAGGAGACACACATGTTGAGAAAGCCGGAGACTTTATTGGGAAGGAGTGCCAGGGCAGAGACCATCAGGGTAGGGGAACCCAGGAGAACTGCTCTGCCACGTGGCTCGCAGTCTCAGGTTTTATGGTGATGGGGTTAGTTTTCAGGTTGTTTCTGGCCAATCATTCTGACACTCAGGGTCCTTCCTAGTGGCTTGCATGTATTGTTCAACCAAAGTGGATTCCAGCGAGAAGAATTTTGGGAGGCCGGTAGAACATATGGACTGGCGTCTCCTCCCTCCTTTTGACCTTTCCCAAATTCTTCTTGTTGATGGTAGCTTCTTAGTTCCATATTCCTTACCAAAACCTCCTACTGTAATATAACTCATGCAAGTGGCTAGTATCTTGCCTAGCCAGGGTGGGTGATTTCAGTTAGTGGTTCCCCTAACACTTTCATAAATGATTTCTCTGTAGCATGCAATGCTGTATGACAGCATTTTACTCGTAGTAGAACTTTCAAAATTGGATCCAATCCTTTCAAACCCTGCCTCTGCTTTAATAACTAAGTTTATATAATATTCTAAATTATTTGTTGTCGTTTCAATGATCTTCACAGCATTTTTACCAGGAATAAAGTCTATCTCAAGAAATCACTTTCTCTGAGACTCCTTGAGTGTTATAAAGTTTTTATCATGAGATTGCAGCAATTCAGTCACATCTTCAAACTCCACTTCTAATTTTGCGAAAATTACCAAAATGTGATAGAGACACAAAGTAAGCAAATGCTATTGGAAAAAAGACACATAAAGACTTATCTGATGCAGTGTTGCCACAAACCTTCAATTTGTAAAAAATGCAGTTATCTGTGAAACTCTATAAAGTGAAGCAAAATATGGTATGCCTGCCTTATGAAAGCCAATTTTTGTTCATTTTAAATCCTGCTCCTTCACTGAATTATTTCCGTTTGAGTTAGTTTTATTACTGATTCTCTGGGGGTCCAGGTATACTATTGTCAGGCAAGTGTATGCTCCTCAGTTCTGTCTCGTCACAACAAAGATTTGGAGTGATGGACATTAAAGCCCTCGGCACGTCACAGCTCTCGGGTCTTGGACAGACAGTGTTATAGCTCTTAGACAAATCAGTGTTACAGCTCTATTTTATTTAGAAGATAGCAGGAGACTCCATCCTGGAAGCGTGAGGGCATGCCAACCCAAAGACTCGAAGAGAGTGGAGGAGCGTGCCAGCGTGGGGAGGGGGGGGCGGGTGGGGGGTGGAGAGGAGAGAGGGAAAGAGAGAGAGAGAAAGCGCACGCACGCGGGGGGGGGGCGGGGGGGAGGGGGGCGAGAGAGAGAGAGAGAAAGAGAGCGAGCGCGCGCGAGAGAGGGAGCGCGTGCGCATGCGCGCGAGAGCGAGCTTGCACTTTGGCTCCTCCTTTTATGTTTTTTCCTCCCCCTGGGCCTGCCCTATGCAAATTGGGCTTAGCCAGAAGTGCTGTTTGTTCTACCTGAGGTCTTAACTCCAGTCCTCGGACCTTCCTTTGTTCTATTTTTGCAGGCTTTTCCCTTGTCTTTTAGCCACCACAATTTTGGACTCCTGTTTCCTATTCTAACTACCTAACATTCTCCCCTCAAGAGATGGGAGGCCCAATTCTTTGGGAATAGGGGCGTCGAGGTCTTTCTGGCTACTTCCTGCTGAACTGGGATGGCGAGTGGTATTGGGCCTCCCCCTCTTGCTAGTCTCAGGCCTCAGAGTCCTCATAGCGGTGTCCATCTAAGGGTGTGATATTTTCCGTGGTCGGCTGTAGTTTTGTATCTTTGTTGAACTGGCACCGCATGTTGTAGCTTGTTGACCTGAGCAGAGACAAAACAGGTTAGACAATTGATAACGCATGGAACAATCACAAGCAGCATCAGTATGGTGTAACAAGGACTAGTAGGGGCATTAGCTAATTCTAAATTCACATCACCAGGATGGCTCAAGTCCCGCGTTGTTCAGGGATCAGAAGATCTATCTCCTGTCTGTTGTGGAGTACAGTCTCTGTCAAGCTGTGTTGGCTCTTTAGAGTTATCCTGAGAAATCTTATCCCCAGAAACCAGATTTTGGGGGTGTTCATTAGAATGGCAATCATTTGTAGTCCTGAATAGGTATCTGAGATCTCCCAGGGGCTCACAGGTATATTGAGTGTCCTCTTCTGTTTTCTTCCAAGGCTTGACTCGTGAGTAGTGAATCCGGGAGTCATGTCCTGGTACCTTGACTGCTGCGGGGGTAGAAAGAATTACAGGGTAGGGGCCCTTCCATGTGGGCTGGAGTTGAGCCTTTGGGGACCCATCTTTCCAGGCTTTAATTAGGACTTGTGTCCCTGGAGCATATAGTGGTGACTCCTTAGAGTCTTTTGGGTCCTGGTTCATACCCCACAAGCATATATCCTGTTGGAATTGCCCAAAGGCCATGGTATAAGACTGGAGGGCCTGAACCTCTGGATCTAGGAAGAGGTTGTTGACATAAACAAAAGGTTTCCCATATAGCATCTCATAAGGACTAAGACCAACCTGTTCCTTAGGGGCAATACAGGTGTGGAGGAGAGCTATTGGTAAAGCCTCCTTCCATCCCAGGGAGGTTTGGGTTATTTTTTTTATCACTGATTTTAAGAATTGGTTGGCTCTTTCTACTTTTCCTGAAGACTGAGACCTCCAGGCACAGTGGAGATAATAAGTAATCCCCAATGCTTTAGAGACCCCTTGGGTGACCTTATGTTAGATAGTTAGAATAGGAAACAGGAGTCCAAAATGGCAGTGGCTAAAAGACAAGGAAGGGAAAAGCCCGTGAAAATAGAAGAAAGGAAGGTCAAAGGAAGGTCCGCGGGCCGGAGTTAAGACCTCAGGTAGAACAAACAGCACTCCTGGCTAAGCCCAATTTGCATAGGGCAGAGGAAAAAACATATAAAAGGAGGAGCCAAAGCGTTTTCTGTGCACTCTTTCTCTTTCTCCCTCTCTCTCCCTCTGTCTCTTCCTCACCCCCCTCCCCCACCTGCCTTTCTCTCTCCCATGCGTTGGTGCGCTCCTCCACTCTCTTGTCTTCGCGTCTTTGGGTTGGCATGCCCTCACACTTCCAGGATGGATTCTCCTGCTATCTTCTAAATAAAATAGAACTGTAACATTGATTTGTCTAAGAGCTATAACACTGTCTGTCCAAGACCCTAGAGCTGTAACGCGCCGAGGGCTTTAATGTCCGTCACTCCAAATCTTTGTTGTGATGAGACAGACCGAGGAGCATACATACACTCGCCTGACACTGTGATCTACAAATAGTTACTGGTTTTTACTTCTCTGTTACTCATTCTTATCCCTCTTACTGATTTCTCTCATTTAACTGTCTTGGCTAACTTGCCTCTAATATAATACTGAACAGTAGTGGAGATAGTGGGGATGCTTGCCTTGCTCCCAATATAATGGATATGCCTATAGTGTTTCCTTAGGTTCCCTGGTGGCTCAGAAGGTAAAGTGTCTGCCTGCAATGTGGGAGACCTGGGTTCGATCCTTGGATCAGGAAGATCCCCTGGAGAAGGAACTGGCAACCCACTTCAGTACTCTTGCCTGGAAAATTCCATGGACGGAGGAGCCTAGTAGGCTACAGTCCATGGGGTCGCAAAGAGTCAGACATGACTGAGCGACTTCACTTTCACTCTCACTTTCATAATATTTTCCCATTTAAGTAAGACACTAACACTAAAATACATACTTTATTAAGGGCTTCCCTTGTTGCTCCGCTGGTAAAGAATCCACCTGCAATGCAAGAGACCCCAGTTTGATTCCTTGGTCAGGAAGATCCCCTGGAGAAAGGATAGGCTGCCCACTCCAGTATTCTTGGGCTTCCCTGGTAGCTCAGACAGTAAAGAATCCGCCTGCAATGTGGGAGACCTGGGTTCAATCCCTGGGTTGAGAAGATCCCCTGGAGAAGGGAACAGTTACCCAGTTACAAAGAATACTACAGTATTCTGGCCTGGAAAATTCCAGGACAGTCCATGGGGTTGCAAAGAGCCGGACATGACTGAGTAACTTTCACACACACAACATATACTTTGTTAAATTATTCTTTAATTCCTATTTTCTTGAGTGTTTCTATCATGAATGGGCACTGAATATTGCCAAAGACTTAATCAGTGTTGATATGCTATTAATAGATTTCCTTATATTACACTGATGCGGCCAAGTTTGCCACTCTGACTTGTGGATTATTTTGAGCTGAAAACAATCAAAGCACAAATGACTCAGGAAGAACCTTTGAACTTCCCTCTTAACTGCCTAAAGGAATTTAAGATAGGAGCTCTGTCCTAGGAAGAAGCTATCACCATAGATAACTGTAGAGAAGTATTAAGGTGTGGTAGAGGGAGGAACCTAGCAAAGCCCATTTGATCAAAGTCCTCTTTGTGTCCCATTAGCTTTGGACAGCCCAGCAAACATTTGTCAACCAAACATTATCTCTTTTTCTCTTCCTGTGAATTACTTTATTTTCCCTTGAAGATTCAGACCCCTACCGCCTTCTCCTTAGTCCAGAATATATATTTACAGACCTCTCCTTGCTTTCTGTGAAATTCTCTATATTTATATGGATTACCACGCACATGTAATAAATTTGATTTTCTCCTGTTAATCTGCCTTATGTCATTTTAATTGCTAAGCAAAAAGAACAAAGAGGAAATGGAGGGGAAATTTCCTTTCCCCCATAGTACCAACTTTGTACTCTTGGAATAAATCCAGCCTTAGAACGTTTACCTTTGTTTTTCCCCCTGCCTAAAATTTGACTTCCCTGGTTTTCATGTTTAGCCCCCTCATCTATTCAGATATTAGCTAAAATATTACTTCCTCAAGATATGCATTGCCTGACCACACAAGCAAAAGTCACCTTCCAGTCATCCTCTAAAACAATACCCTATTTTAATTTCCTACCTAGACTTATTACTAGCTGCCATTTTTCCTGTATGTTCCATATGTACATTCCTATATATATATATATTTTCCATTGTGATAGCACTGAATCTGTCTTGGGAATAGATTTTTTTGCCAAGAGACAGAATACCTGGCACACGTTAGCCTCAATAAGTGTTTGTAATAAATCTACCCCCATTTGGGGTTCACTGTCAGAAATCTGATCTTATCACAGAAAGAAAAGAAAAACAAAAACTCACCTTCTCTGAATGCGCTTCCTGAATAAATCTAGGTTTGTCAACTTTAAAGAGAAAGCTATAAACTCAAAATTAAAATAAGCAAATTTTTAGATAATCTAAATCAGCAAACTGGACAAAATAGTACTTTTGAAAATTATACTAATAATAAAACTAAAATTCTCTTATTTCCAGTTAACACTCTCAAATTAAAATTCTTATTAAAATTTGTTACAAAGTTTATCAGTATTGTGAAGGAGTTAACATTTAAATTGGATAAAAAACAAATCATCATAAATTGATTTACTGTTTCAGTAAAAGCTAAAAATGTACTTCAATATTATAACTTCATGAGCAAAAAAATTTTTTTTAACTCACAAAAACTAGTTTTAAATTTAAATAATAGACACAAAAAAGATAGAAAGGTGGTAAACTCTCACAACTACCTGTACAAGGTGATAATTTCTCTGAGTGTTTTATTTTTAGAGGTTTCCTATTAATAAAACTGGAAAAGGTCAGTTTTCATTCCAATCCCAAAGAAAGGCAATGCCAAAGAATGCTCAAACTACCGCACAATTACACTCATCTCACACACTAGTAAAGTAATGCTCGAAATTCTCCAAGCCAGGCTTCAGCAATATGTGAATCGTGAACTTCCTGATGTTCAAGCTGGTTTTAGAAAAGGCAGAGGAACCAGAGATCAAATTGCCAACATCCGCTGGATCATGGAAAAAGCAAGAGAGTTCCAGAAAAACATCTCTTTCTGCTTTATTGAGTATGCCAAAGCCTTTGACTGTGTGGATCACAATAAACTGTGGGAAATTCTGAAAGAGATGGGAATACCAGACCACTTGATCTGCCTCTTGAGAAATTTGTATTCAGGTCAGGAAGCAACAGTTAGAACTGGACATAGAACAACAGACTGGTTCCAAATAGGAAAAGGAGTATGTCAAGGCTGTATATTGTCACCCTGTTTATTTAACTTATATGCAGAGTACATCATGAGAAACACTAGACTGGAAGAAACACAAGCTGGAATCAAGATTGCCAGGAGAAATATCAATAACCTCAGATATGCAGATGACACCACCCTTATGGCAGAAGGTGAAGAGGAACTAAAACGGCTCTTGATGAAAGTGAAAGTGGAGAGTGAAAAAGTTGGCTTAAAGCTCAACATTCAGAAAACGAAGATCATGGCATCAGGTCCCATCACTTCATGGGAAATAGATAGGGAAACAGTGGAAACAGTGTCAGACTTTATTTTGGGGGGCTCCAAAATCACTGCAGATGGTGACTGCAGCCATGAAACTAAAAGACGCTTACTCCTTGGAAGGAAAGTTATGACCAACCTAGATAGCATATTCAAAAGCAGAGACATTACTTTGCCAACAAAGGTCCGTCTAGTCAAGGCTATGGTTTTTCCTGTGGTCATGTATGGATGTGAGAGTTGGACTGTGAAGAAGGCTGAGCGCCGAAGAATTGATGCTTTTGAACTGTGGTGTTGGAGAAGACTCTTGAGAGTCCCTTGGACTGCAAGGAGATCCAACCAGTCCATTCTGAAGGAGATCAGCCCTGGGATTTCTTTGGAAGGAATGATGCTAAAGCTGAAACTCCAGTACTTTGGCCACCTCATGCGAAGAGTTGACTCCTTGGAAAGGACTCTGATGCTGGGAGGGATTGGGGGCAAGAGGAGAAGGGGACGACAGAGGATGAGATGGCCAGATGGCATCACTGACTCAATGGACGTGAGTCTGAGTGAACTTCGGGAGTTGGTGATGGACAGGGAGGCCTGGCGTGCTGCGATTCATGGGGTCGCAAAGAGTCGGACACGACTGAGCGACTGATCTGATCTGATCTGATTAATAAAAACATTACCATAGGGACAAGACTTATATGCAATAGGAACATGGGGGAAAAATGAAAAAAAAATCACTATTTTACTATTTATTAAATTTTTCAAGTATTTATGTGGTATCTTCAACTAAACAATAATAACTTGAAGGTAAAAATCACATTTATATTTAAATGCCTCCTCATAAGAGTTAAGAATCATGTCCTTCCCATTCTCCAGGTCCTTTAGAATTGCACATATTTAGTAAATGTTTAACATGTGAACAGCCAAGGGAAGACCGTGAAATACAAAAAATTTATTCCCTAAAATGTCAATTTCAGAATAGTTACAACATGGATTAGATGAGAAGAAAGGAATTAGTTAGAAAATTATTACATTAATCCCAGAATGAGAAGTTGTTGGCCTGTTCTGCAGTGCTGATAGAATGTATTAAAAAAAAAAAAAAAAAGATAACATTTGACAGACTTCAAAAGGGAGTAAGGAGTAAGACTTAGACAAATATTAGACTTAAACAAATATCTGTTTTATTACTGATAATAAAACAGAACTGAAAATGAATGTAAGAATTCAAACATGAGAGGAGAAGAGGGTTAGTGCCAATTATAGAAAAAGGATCATTCACAACAGCCAATTTGAGGGTAAGTAACATGGAAGACTACAAAAAAGGTGTTGAGACAGGTTTTCCTAGTCTCTGCTTGAGGAAAGACTTTGAACAAATCCTGTAAGCCCTGCAGTTTTCTGTTTCTTTTCTAAATTCCTTTACTACCTGAAGTGGTCCATGATTTTTACACATTTTTAAAAATTATTTTTATTGAAGGATAATTACTTTACAGACTTTTGCTGTTTTCTGTCAAACCTCAACATGAATCAGCCACAGGTATACATATATTCCCTCCTTTTGAACCTCCCTCCCAACTCCCTCCCCATCCACTCCACTAGGTTGGTACAGAGTCCATGTTGAGTTTCCTGGGCCATACAGTAAATTCCCATTGGCTATTTATTTTACATGTGGTAATATGTTTCCATGTTACCCTTTCCATACATTTCACCCTCTGTTCCCCTCTCCCCATGCCCATAAGTCTATTCTGTATGTCTATTTCTCCACTGTTGCCCTGTAAATAAATTCTTCAGTACCATTTTTCTAGATTCCATATATATGTGTTAGAATATGGTATTTATCTTTCTCTTTCTGACTCCCTTCACTCTGTATAATAGGTTCTAGGTTCATCCACCTGATTAGAACTGACTCAAATACATTCCTTTTTATGGCAGAGTAACTTTATGTACCACAACTTCTTTATCCATTCATCTGTCAGTGGACATCTAGGTTGCTTCCATGTTCTAGCTATTGTAAACACTGCTGTGATGAACAATGGGATACATGTGTCTTTTCAATTATGGTTTCCTCAGGGCATATGCCTAGGAGTGGGATTGCTGGTTCATACAGTGGTTTTATTTGTAGTTTTTAAAGGAATCTCCATAGCACCTTGCATAATGGCTATATCTATTTACATTCCCACCAACAGTGTAAGAGTATTCCCTTTTCTCCACACCCTCTCCAGCACTTACTGTTTGTAGACTTTTTGATGATGGCCATTCTGACCAGTGTTGAGGTGATATCTCATTGTTTTGATTTGCATTTCTCTAATAATGAGTGGTGCTGAGCATCTTTTCATGAGTTTGTTAGCCATCTGTATGTCTTCTTTGGAGAAGTGTCTGTTTAGGTCTTTTTCCTACTTTCTGATTAGGTTGTTTGTTTTTCTGGTATTGAGTTGTATGAGCTGCTTGTATATTTTGGAAATTAATCCTTTATTAGTTGTTTCATTTGCTGTTATTTTCTCCCATTCTGAGGGCTGTCATTTCACCTTGTCATTTCACTTAGAGTTTCCTTTGCTGTGCAAAAGCTTTTAAGTTTAATCAGGTCCCACTTGTTTACTTTTCTTTTTATTTCCATTACTCTAGGAGGTGGGTCATAGAGGATCTTGCTTTGATTTATGTCATCGAGTGTTCTGCCTGTGTTTTCCTCTAAGAGTATTATAGTTTCTGGTCTTACATTTAGGTCTTTAATCCATTTTGAGTTTTTGTGTATGGTGTTAGGATGTGTTCTAATTTCATTCTTTTACACATAGCTGTCCAGTTTTTCCAGCACCATTTATTGAAGAGGCTGTCTTTGCCCCATTGTATATTCTTGCCTCTTTTGTCAAAAATAAGGTACCTATACATGCTGGGTTTATTCCTGGGCTTTATATCTTGTTCTATTGGTTTATATTTCTGTTTTTGTGCCAGTACCATACTGTCTTGATGATTGTAGCTTTGTAGTATAATTTGAAGTCAGGAAGATTGATTCCTCCAGCTCCATTCTTCTTTCTCAAAACTGCTTTGGCTATTTGGGGTCTTTTGTGTTTCCATATGAATTATGAAATTTTTTGTTCTAGTTCTTTGAAAAATGCCATTGGTAATTTGATAGGGATCACATTGAATCTGTAGACTGCATTTGGTAGTACATA
This sequence comes from Bubalus bubalis, assembly GCF_019923935.1. Classification (NCBI taxonomy): domain Eukaryota; kingdom Metazoa; phylum Chordata; class Mammalia; order Artiodactyla; family Bovidae; genus Bubalus; species Bubalus bubalis. Next base: position 14,860,101 of record NC_059174.1, read on the forward strand.
GTGATTATCACAATATTGATTCTTCCTACCCAGGAACATGGAATATCTCTCCATCTGTTTATGTCATCTTTGATTTCTTTCATTAGTGTCTTATAATTTTCTGTGTACAGTTCTTTTGTCTCCTTAGGTAAGTTTATTCCCAGATATTTAATTCTTTTTGTTGCAATAGTGAATGGGATTGATTCCTTTATTTCTCTTTCTGATTTTCCATTGTTAGTATATAGAAATGCAAGTGATTTCTGTGTATTGATTTTGTATCCTGCAAGTTTGCTAAATTCACTGAGTAGTTCTAGTAATTTTCTGATACTATCTTTAGGATTTTCTGTGTACAGTATCATGTCATCTGAAAACAATGAGAGCTTTACTTCTTTTCCAATATGGATTCCTTTTATTTCTTTTTCTTCTCTGATTGCTATAACTAGAACTTCCAGGACTATGTTGAATAACGTGGTGAAAGTGGACACCCTTCTCTTGTTCCTGATCTTAGGGGGAATGGTTTCAATTTTTCACCATTGAGTATAATGTTTGCTGTATGCTTATCATATATGGCCTTTATGATGTTGATGTACATTCCTTCTATGCCCATTTTTTGAAGAGTTTTAATCATAAATGGGTGCTAGATTTTGTCAAAGGATTTTTCTGCATCTATTGAGATAATGAGATGGTTTTAATCTTTCAATTTGTTAATATGGTGTATCACATTGATTGATTTGCATATATTGATGAATCCTTGCATCCCTGGGATAAAACCAACTTGATCACAGTGTATGAGCTTTTTGATGTGTTGCTAAATTCTATTTGCTAAAATTTTGTTGAGGATTTTTGCATCTATGTTCATCAGTGATATTGGCCTGTAGTTTTCCTTTTGTGTGTTGTCTTTGGTTTTGGTATCAGGGTGATGGGGGCCTTATAGAATGAGTTTGAAAGTGTTCCTTCCTCTGCAATTTTTTGAAAGAGTTTTAGAAGGATAGGCATTAGCTCTTCTCTAAATATTTGATAAAATTCTCCTGTGAAGCCATCTGGTCCTGGGCTTTTGTTTTTTGGGAGATTTTGGATACAGCTTCAATTTCAGTGCTTGTAATTGGGTTGTTCATAATTTCTATTTCTTCCTGGTTCAGTCTTGGAAGATTGAACTTTTCTAAGAATCTGTCCACTTCTTCTAGGTTATCCATTTTATTGTCATATAGTTGTTCATAATAGTCTCTTATAATTCTTTGTATTTCTGCATTGTCTGTTGTAACCTCTCCTTTTTCATTTCTAATTTTGTTGATTTGATTCTTCTCTCTTTTTTTCTTAATCAATCTGGCTAAAGGTTTGTTAATTTTGTTTATCTTCTCAAAGAACCAGCTTTTAGTTTTATTAATCTTTACTATTGTGTCTTTCATTTCTTTTTCATTTATTTCTGCTTGGATCTTTATGATTTCTTTCCTTCTACTAATTTTGGGGGGTTTTTGTTCTTTTTCCAGCTGTTTTAGGTGTAAAGTTAGGGTGTCTATTCAATGTTTTTCTTGGTTCTTGAGGTGCTATTGTACTGCTATAAACTTCCCTCTTAGGACTGCCTTTGTTGCATACCATAGGTTTTGAGTTGTCATGTTTTCATTGTCATTTCTAGAATTTTTTTAATTTCCCTTTTGATTTTTTTCTGTAACCTGTTGGTTATTTAGAAACGTATTGTTTAATCTCCATGTGATTGTGGTTCTTGCGGTTTTTTTCTTGTAATTGATATCTAGTCTCATAACATTGTGGTCAGAGAAGATGCTTGATACGATTTCAATTTTCTTAAATTTACTGAGGTTCAATTTGTGACCCAAGATGTAGTCTAGCCTGGAGAATGTTCCATGTGCACTTGAGAAGAAGGTGTATTCTTCTGCATTTGGATGGAATGTCCTGAAGCTATCAATGAGATCCATCTCATCTAATGTATCACTTAAGATGTGTGTTTCCTTATTAATTTTCTCTTTTGATGATCTGTCCATTGGTGTGACTGGGGTGTTAAAGTCTCCTACTATTATTGTGTTACTGTCAATTTCTCCTTTTATGTCTGTTAGTGTTTGTCTTATGTATTGAGGTGCTCCTATGTTGGGTGCATAGATATTTACAATTGTTATGGCTTCCTCTTAGATTGATCCCTTGATCACTATGTAGTGTCCTTATCTCTTGTAATCTTCTTTATTTTAAGGTCTCCTCAGAAGCCGGTGCTCCTCACTCCGTCGGAGGCAACTGAAAATGATGTAGGCACGCTAACATGCGGGAGATGGCGGACTGGGCAGGCGGAGGACCACGTCTCTATGGTGCCCCCGGAAACGCGCCAGGCAACAGCCCCGGCAGCCCATTCAGCTACCACAGATAGAAAAAACTGCCTGGTCAGAATGGGTGGAGGCGGTGAGAGAATCAATTTAAGCCACGAGTTCTCTAATCAGCCAGACCCAGAGGGTCCAGATGCTGCTCAGGAAACCCCGTCCCCGCATGCACCCAAAAGGGCCATAAGTGCGGCAACCAAGCTCTGGTGCTCTCCTGTATTTCCGACCCTCGTCTACCCAGAGTCTTTTGTGGTAGGGAGGACTCCTCCGAGGCTCCTGCGCTCGAGGGTGTGGTCTGTAGGAACCTGGCAGGATTGAGTTCGCTGTGCCCCTGAGTGGCCGTGAAGTGGAAGAATCTCGCATAAAAACCTGGGTGCTTCCAACTTTCCTTCTCAGATCAATTCACCCCTTTCTTGCTACCTGCCCTCAGACACCTTAGACTTGGCATAGCCTACACTGACTTCATCTGTGGATCTTTTCATCTCCATCTATAAGCCTTCTGTTCAGCATCTACTCTCCATGCATGCGACTTCCCTGGTGGCTCAGACGGTAAAAGCGTCTGCCTACAATACGGGAGACCCGGTCTTGATCCCTGGGTGGGGAAGATCCCCTGGAGAAGGAAATGGCAACCCACTCCAGTACTCTTGCATGGAAAATCACATGGACGGCGAAGCCTGGTAGGCTACAATCCATGGGGTTGCAAAGAGTCGGACACGACTGAGTGACTTCACTTACTTACTTATTTTGTCTGATATGAGGATTGCTCCTCCAGCTTTCTTTCGCTTTCCATTTGCATGGAATATATATTTCCATCCTCTCCCTTTCAGTCTATATGTGTCTTTAGGTCTGAAGTGAATTTCTTGTAGACAGCATATATATGGGTCTTGTTTTTGTATCCATTCAGCCAGTCTATGTCTTTTGGTTGGAGCATTTAATCCATTTACATTTAAAGTAATTATTGATATATGTGTTCCTATTGCTATTTTCTTAATTGTTTGGGGTTGATTTTGTAGATGTTTTTTCTTCTCTTGTATTTCTTGACTATATAAGTCCCTTTAACATTTGTTGTAAAGCTGGTTTGGTGGTACTGAATTCTCTTAACTTCTGCTTGTCTGAAAAGTTTATTTATCCATCAATTTTGAACAAAATCCTTGCTGGGTATAGTAATCTTGGTTGTAGATTTTTCCCTTCCAGTACTTTAAAAATATTCTGCCATTACTTCTGACCTGCAGAGTTTCTGCTGAAAGATCAACTGTTAAGCATATGGATTTTCCCTTGTATGTTACTTGTTGCTTCTCCCTTGCTGCTTTTAATGTTCTTTCTTTGTGTTTAGTCTTTGTCAGTTTGATCAGTATGTGTCTTGGCGTGTTTCTCCTTGGGTTTATCCTGTATGGGACTCTTTGTGCCTCTTGGACTTGATTGACTTTTCCTTTCCTTGGTTGACTTGTTTCCTTTTCCATGTTGTAGAAATTTTCAACTATAATCTCTTCAAAAATTTTCTCATACCTTTTCTTTTTCTCTTCTTCTTCTGAGACCCCTTATAACTCAAATGTTGGTGCATTTGATATGGTCCTAGGGGTCTCTGAGATTGTCCTCAATTCTTTTCATTCTTTTTACTTTATTCTGCTCTTCAGAAGTTATTTCCACCATTTTATCTTCCAGCTCACTGATTCATTGTTCTGCTTCAGATATTTTGCTATTGATTCCTTCTAGAGTATTTTTCGGAGAAGGCAATGGCACCCCACTCCAGTACTCTTGCCTGGAAAATCCCATGGGCGGAGGAGCCTGGTAGGCTGCAGTCCATGGGGTCATGAAGAGTCGGACATGACTGAGCGACTTCACTTTCACTTTTCACTTTCATGCATTGGAGAAGGAAATGGCAACCCACTCCAGTGTTCTTGTCTGGAGAATCCCAGGGACAGGGGAGCCTGGTAGGCTGCCATCTATGGGGTCACACAGAGTTGGACACGACTGAAGTGACTTAGCAGCAGAGTATTTTTAATTTCAGTAATTGTGTTGTTTGTCTCTGTATGTTTACTCTTTAATTCTTCTAGGTCTTTGTTAATTGATTATTGCATTTTTTCCATTTTGTTTTCAAGGTTTTTCATCATCTTTACTATCATTATTCTGAATTCTTTTTCAGGCAGTTTGTCTATTTCCTCTTCATTTATTTGGACTTCTGTGTTTCTAGTTAGTTCCTTTATTTGTGCAGTATTTCTCTGCCTCTACATTATTTTTTTATTTAACTTACTGTGTTTGAGGTCTCCTTTTCCCAGGCTTCAAGGAAAGTTGAATTCTTTTCTTAAAGAAGGTTGAATTCTTTCTTCTTTTTGGTTTCTGCCCTCCTAAGGTTGGTCCAGTGGTTCGTGTCAGCTTCATATGGGGTGAGATTTGTGCTGAGTTTTTGTTTGTTTGTTTTTCCTCTCATAGGCAAGGCTGAGTGAGGAGATAATCCTGTCTGCTGATGATTGGGTTTGTATTTTTGTTTTGTTTGTTGTTTAGATGAGGCCTCCTGCACAGGGTTCTACTGGATGATGCCCAGTCTTGTATTCATGTGGTTTCCTTTGTGTGAGTTCTCACTATTTGATACTCCCTAGGGTTAGTTCTCTGCTAGTCTAGGGTCTTGGAGTCAGTGCTCCCACTCCAAAGGCTCAGGACTTGATCTCTGGTCAGGAACAAAGATTCCACAAGTGGTTTGTTATGGCAGTAAGTGAGATTAAAACAAATATCCAAAAATGAGAAACCAAAGATGAATCCCAGACAAATGGCAGTTACAAAATCAGGCAAATAATAATCAAAATAATGCACATATACATATACACCCATGAGCAAAGCCAAAACAGTCCAACAAAAATAAAGTACAGTAGATTGACCCAGTGAACAAAGGAAATCAAAAATTATATTTGCCAGTTAAGAACAAAACTAACTAAAGCACAAAATGCAAAACAAAACTAAAGTAAGGTGCCAAGTGTGGAATAAAGCAATGAAAACAAAACTAACATATATGTTGAGAGGAGGGGAAAGAAAGAAAAGAAAGAAAGGATATGCAAAGTTAACTAATGGTAGATGAAGAAGACTTATATACATTAAAGAGTAACTGCAAGGGGAAAAATACAGCAGGAAAGGCAAACAAAGCAATAAATGTAGAAAAAATATAATAGGTTTAAAATAATTAAAAATTAAAATCATAAAAAAGAGAAAAGAAAAGAAAAAAAAAGGAAGAAGAGAGAGAGAGGTGGGGGAGGAAAACTCCACAGACCTGCAAGTCTAATGTAGAGACAGAGGTTTATAACAACAATAGAAAGTGTGACTGAATATACACATATACATATACACCCATAAGCAAAATCAAAACAGTGCAACAAAAATAAAGTACAATAGATTGACCCAGCGAACAAAGGAAACCAAAAATTATATCTACCAGAACAAAACTAATTAAAGCACAAACTGGAAAATAAGACTAAAGCAAGGTGCCAATTGGGGAATAAAGCAATGAAAATAAAACTAACAAATATGTTAGGAGGAAAGGAGAGAAAGGAAAGAAAGAACAGATATGCAAAGTTAAATAGAGGTAGATAAAGGTTGATGCTATGGCACCCCACTCCAGTACTCTTGCCTGGAAAATCCCATGGATGGAGGAGCCTGGTGGGCTACAGTCCATGGGGTCACTAAGAGTCGGGCACGACTGAGCGACTTCACTTTCACTCTTCGCTTTCATGCATTGGAGAAGAAAATGGCAACCCACTCCAGTGTTCTTGCCTTGAGAATCCCAAGGACGGGGAAGCCTGGTGGGCTGCCATCTATGGGGTCGCACAGAGTCGGACACGACTGAAGCAACTTAGCAGCAGCAGCAGCAGATAAAGGTTGCTGCTGCTGTTAAGTCGCTTCAGTCGTGTCCGACTCTTTGCGACCCCATGGACTGCAGCCTACCAGGCTCCTCCGTCCATGGGATTTTCCAGGCAAGAGTACTGGAGTTGGGTGCCATCAGCTTTTCCGAGATAAAAGTTACTATACATTAAAGGTTAACTGCAAGGAGAAAAGCACTTTAGGAAAAGCAAACAAAGGAATAAATGTAGAAAAAAATTGAAAATTAAAATTAACATGGGGGGAAAAAAAAGAGGAAAACTCCACAGAACTGCAAAAGCCCAATGGAGAGGCAGAGGTTTATGACAACAATAAAAAATGTGACTGAGGGGGAAAAAAAGCTCAAAAGCTTAATTGGATTTCTTAGTGCCAATTAAATCAACGACTACAACAGGGGGAAAAAGGAGGGGGAAAAAATCCAAAAGTATCTATAGAACAAGTCAAAAAATAAGAATAATAAATGTTTTTCTTGAGTCACTGGTATCAGAGTCCTTTTTCTTTTGTGGGAACCTCTCAATGACCTTTTATATATTCCATAGACACAGAGTCTGCCTAGTTAATCATGTAGATTTAATCTGCAGCTTGTACAGCTGGTGGGAAGGTCTTCTTCTTTAGCCACACTGCCCTTGGGTTTCAATTGTGGTTTTATTTCCACCTCTACATGTGGGTCATCCACTGGAGATTTGCACCTGAGGCTGCCCTGGAGGGCTTGGGTTTGCCCCTGTGAGGGCCAGGTGTGGAGGTGGTGCAGTTGCTTGGGTCACAGGGGTTCTGGCAGCACCAGGCACTCAAGGGGGTTGGCAGCTAAGGCAGCAGGAAATATAGTGCTCTAGAAGGGTATGGCTGGAGAAGGTGATGGCACCCCACTCCAGTACTCTTGCCTGGGAAATCCCATGGACGGAGGAGCCTGGTGGGCTGCAGTCCATGGGGTCGAAAAGAGTCGGACACGACTGAGCGACTTCATTTTCACTTTTCTGCATTGGAGAAGGAAATGGCAACCCACTCCAGTGTTCTTGCCTGGAGAATCCCAGGGATGGGGGAGCCTGGTGGGCTGCCGTCTATGGGGTCGCACAGAATCTGACACGACTGAAGCGACTTAGCAGCAGCAGTAACCTTTATCTACCTCTATTTAACTTTGCATATCTGTTCTTTCTTTCCTTTCTCTCCTTTCCTCTTAACTGAAGCGACTTAGTGGCAGCAGCAGAAGGGTATGGCAACCAGTATTAGCCAATATGCTCCAGTATTCCTGCCTGGGGAAACCCCTCTCTGACAGAGAAGCCTGGCAGGCCACAGTCTACAGGGTCGCAAAGAGTCAGACACAACTGAAGTGACCCTGTGCACCTAGACGAAAGACTTTTTTTGCCTGTGGCAGCTCTGCCCCAGTGAGAGTTGAGTGTGAAGGTGGCGCAGCTGCTTGGCTTGTGGGGACCCTGGCAGCACCAAGTGTGCAGGGACACGGACTGCGTCTGCTGCAGGAATTATGGCCCTATCAGAGCCTTTTTTTGAGCCTCTTTTAGCTGGCCACCAGAAAGCCTCTTTGCTGGTCTTTCTCTGTAGCTCCGCCCATTCAGGCACTTAAAGGGCTCCTTTGCCTGGGGTCCTTCTCTGTCGTTCGAGGCATCAGGCACATAGAGGGGGCCCCCCTGTCTAGGGTCCTACTCTGTAGATCAGTGTGTCAGGCACTTAAAGGGGCACCCTGGGTGGGGTCCTACTCTGTAGTTCGGTGTATCAAGTATTTGATGGGCAAGCCTCTCTACTGTTCAGCTACTAATGCTGGCATGCGGGGAGAGAGAGGCTGTGGTGATGGCGCCACCCCCTACAGTGACTCAGCAGTACTGCCTTGCTTCCATGGTTGCCTGGCTTTCCTCCACCGGCAATTCCCACCAGGATCTCTTCCCTCACATCCCCTCAACCTGTCTCTCTACAGTCAACAGCAGCCCTCACCCTGGGATTGCTCCACAATCCCTAAACTCCAGCTCTCAGCTGCTGCGCCTTCCAGGAGACCAGCGTTCCTGTCCGGAGTATCTATGGCTGCAGCAAGGACTGTCTGATTCTCATTCAATTTAGGCTGCCACAGATCAGCTGTGGCACTCTCAGCCTTAAATGTTTCTTCTCTGACTCAGACAATTGCCCTGATGTGGGGATCGGACCCCTGCTTCAGTTCCCCCACCCACTGAGGGCAGGTCCAGTCCTACTAACACTCCTGTTTTTCCCCTAGTTCCTTCATCCTACTGAGTTTTGAGTGGTTCTTTTCCGCTGGTCAGGTGCTCCTGTCCTCTCTCAGCTGGTGTTTGGCATGCACTTCTGTGTCTGAAGGTGTATTCCTGATGTATCTGTGGAGAGAGATGTACTCCACGTCCACCTACTCTTCCGCCATCTTGTTCTCTCTGAAGACTTGATCTTCTTCCAGGAAAGAGTTTACAGTTCAAGATGAGAGTGCTGAACGATGAAGGAGGCAGTCCTGGGAGTCAGGCGAGCTCCCAGCTGCTCCACAGTCTTCCTGCCAGCCTCGATTTTTACACATTTTTTAAGTGAAAAAAAAAAAAAAAAAACAACAAACCAACCTATCACTTTAACAACTTCACTAAGGTATAACAAACATACAATAAAATACATACATTTAAAATGTACAGTTTGATATGTTTTGACATGTGTATATGTCCATGAAGCCATCACAATCAAGACAATGAATATATCTATCATCCCCAAAAGTTTCCTTGTGTCCCTTTGTAACCTCCCCTCTTGCCCTTCCCTTTTTTTAAAGTTTTTAAAATAACATTTCTTAAAAGTAACATGTGCATAATAGGAAATCAAAAAACATGAGAAACAAAAAACAAAGTCATTCATAATCACAAGCAGTTTACCATTTGACGTGTCCTTCCGGGTCTCATTGTGTATTTTCACAACTAAGCATCCATTTTTATGTAATTAAGATCCTATAGTTATGTATCATGCTGTTTCACACATCATGAATATTTATCATTTCAAAGTCCCAAAGCTATGAGTATTTCGATAACCAAGATTACACTACACCAAGTCAACCTGGAAGGAAAAAAATTGTAATCCTGCATTTCCTGCCTTCTGGTGACAAAAATTTCAGAAAAGACAAAAATGACAACAGGCCTCTAGATAAAGATATCGGCAGAATTGTTATTAATATACTGCATTCCCTGAACGTTCAGTTAAAAATGATACATAAAGCAACAGAGTACATAAACTAAATGCTTCTAAGATGCTTCATTATCCAATCTAAATTATTCAAGTATTAGCAAACAGGTGTTTCCACCGAATTACTTAAAAGTGCATTCCTACAGTACAGCCAAGAAATGCGCACACATTTCATTAAAATGAAAATTTTAATTTTCATTAAAATATAAACATGAACACATCCACATACATCTCTCCCTTTATACTTCCTTCTGCCCCTCTGCTGCCAAACTAAATGAACAAGTCCTGACATACATTTCTCAGACATGGTTTAACAATTCCATGTCCAAGATGCTGTTTTTTCAAATCAGTTATAACAAAGATATTTATAAATTGGTTAATTCACTAGCTCTACTTTTTATCATACATTGTCACCTCAGGACATCCCCAGGTAACTACTGACCAGCTTTCTGTCACTACATATTAGTTTGAATTTTCTAAAGTTATATTTAAGTGGAATCATAAGTATAGGCTCTTTTTTTTGTTTAGCCTCTTTCACTCAGCATAACTATTTTGAGATTTGTCCATACTGTTCCATGTAATAAGTTCATTGGTAAATACTATTCCATGTAAGGATATATCATCATTTGTTTATCCATCAACTTGCTGATGTACATATAGACTATTTCCAGTTTTTAGCTATTACAAATAAAGCTGCTATGAATACAGCAAATACATGTCCTTGTACAGACATACTTTCTTTCCTCTTGAATAAATGCCTAGTGGTTGGATTATATGTGTGCTCAGTCACTCAGTCGTGTCCAACTCTTTGCGACACCAGGGCTGTAGCCTGCCAGGCTCCTCTGTCCATGGAATTTTCCAGGCAAGGATACTGGAGCACACCTCCTCTGTCCATGGAATTTTCCAGTCAAGAATACTGGAATGGGTTGCCATTTCCTACTCCCGGATTATATAGTAGGTAAATATTTAACTTTCTAATAAAACTGCAGAACTACTTTCTAAAGTGTACCACTTTACATCACCACCAGCAGTGTATGAGAGTTCCAGTTCCTCAGCATCCTCAGCAACACTTGGTAGGTTCAGTTTTTAATTTCAGCTATTCTAGTAGGGTAGTGGGGTTTCATTATGGTAATATGCATATCCCACATGACTAATTATGTTGAACATTTTTTTCATGTGCTTATTGCCATCTATATGTCTACTTTGGTATAACATCTATTTAAACTTTTGCCCATGTTTTAATTAGATGTTCTTATTGAGCTTTGAGAGTCCTTTATTTTGGATACAAGTCCTCTATCAGTGTCTTTCAAAAAGCAGGAGTTTTAATTTTGATGAAGTCAAATTTATCATTTTATCAATTTTTCTTTTATGGATCATGCTTTTGGTGTGTAATTAACAAACGTTTGCCTAACTTATGTTCATAAACATTATTCTAGAAGCTTCATAGTTTAAAATTTAACTTAAAATGTACAGTTTTAATTAAAATGGTTAAGATGATAAATTTTATGTCATATGTATCTCACCACAACAAAAACAAGTGGGGAAAAATGTTTTTTTTTTTTTTTTTAGTTTTTGCTTGTTCTATCCACTACACCACCAGTTGTTGAAAAAAATCCTCTCTCTAGCACTGTGCTCACCCTACAGAGATGAAAGGACCTATTATCCAAAATTTGGTGCAGATGTTAACCCTGATGATACTGTCCAGTACCTGGAAGGTATGTAAAGGGTTTCATAATGTATCTTTTTGGGGAGAGCAGGGAAGTCTCCTAAGGAGGTCTAAAATGGTTTGAGAGAGCAAGGCAAAGAAATTGGTCCTGTTTTTACTGTAGTTAGGGAAAGGGACTGGGGTGAGGGTTTCTGTATGTGAGCAGCTGTGGCTTACATGGCTTGAACTTTCTGTTCATTAAAGAAGAAAGTATCTGAGCTTTCTCATCAACTTCCCTAGATATATGACAGAAATGGATAGAAGTGCTAGGGCTTCAAATGTGTTAGCGATCAAGTATCAAAACCAGAGTCAGGTGTTTTATTACAATTCACTCCTCATACTTAACTGGTGACATTTCACTTAATTGAATGTGAACTTCTTTAATTAAGCCATTTTGGCACTATAGGAGGTTGGCAGCTTGAGAGTAATAAAGATGAGAGTTTCACTGAATGCCACGTTCAGCAGCTCAGCATTGTATATTTTGAGAAGTGAAATGAGTGCCTTGGTCACTATGGATAATATCTGGAACTCCAAAAGAGATAAAGAATGTCTTGATGAGGCCTCTGTGGCTTTAGCATATGCACAGAATTGTTTGGTTAATACTGGGTGTCTTGTAAGGCAAGAGGTTCCCAGAATTCTTTTTACCTAAAGGATTAACCTTGGGTAAGGAGTTGTTGCTGTCACTGGCAGGACCAGACAACCAACTATTGGCCATGGCTCAAGAGTCAGAAAAAATGTGAAAGAGAATCGACTGTTGAGTAGAGCATATAGTGCTAAGATAACTGTGTGGAGTTTGGTCAGGAGTGCCAACCCTCGGATCCTGCCCTTGATCAGGAAACATCCTGCTTAAGGAATTAACAGCAACAGCTTTCCCATGGGCTCCATCAACTGTGATGCCATCCAAAACTGTACAAACTCCTTTTAACGTTCACTCAGTTGATCCTTGGGGCTCCCCAAGTATCTAAAAGGTCCAATAGAAGGGTGACATCCTCCAGCACTATGGCATCTAGCAAAAGACTGAGGACGAGGGAGATCAATCCCTCCTGTAGGTGGAATATGCCAGAGGCTCAGGTTTAACTATACTGTACTGCTTTTGTTTTGGGAAGGAGGCCTTGATGACATACTGAGTACTTCCATGACCTAAGGCATAATAGGCAGCTGAGGAGGAAGGGTCATGGTCTTAGGACCTATTAGATTTTCCAGGAAAATCAGTATGTAGCCAGCAATTACTACTAATGGTGTATAGCATGGGATCAAGGAGGGCAACTTCTTGCATCAAAAGTTTCCAGACAATTTATGGCCATAATGGGTAGCTGAGAGACTTTAGACAGCAAAGGAAGAAGTTGCTAAAGCCTCTACAGTGAAGAGGTCTTTGGGGGAACTAAGGTGTGGGGAAAGTATCTAGACAACATGGCATCAGTCAGGCTCTCCTGCCCCACTCCCTCACGCCCTCTTACCTGTGTTCTGTAAACAATATTGCTGACCTTGCATGGTTATGTAGCAGCTGGAGCACTGTGCCTGCGCACCCACTTGACCATGGGCTACTTTTGTTCTTAGTATATCAGTGCTATTTGAGGTCTCCTGGCTGCTGTTGCCCAGAGAGAATAAACATGTGTGCAGTCCCCACAGCTCCTTGAGTCTTCTTCCAGCTTCCCCAGTCACACCTTATCTACCTTGGGTTCAGTGACATGCAAGCACCAAGACATAAGGGGACTGCATGTTTTTTTCAACCTGGACAAAATTTCAGAGCATTTTGTTATAAGGTCTCCATTCAAGGTATCTGTAAGTAATAGCATAAATAGGCTTAAGTAAAATTTATAAATGAGAAATGTGTTGTCTTCAAAAGCTCAAAGAGCCAAAACGATATTATGCTTATTTGAACACTGCCAAGAGGGTCAATCCCCTTCATGGATTGCAGCCTTATCACGGCAAAGGGACTTGCATAATTCAATGAAGCTATGAGCCATGCTGTGCAGGGGACCCAAAATGGATGGGTCATAGTGAAGAGTTCTGACAAAACATGGTCCACTCAAGAAGGAAATTGCAATCCACTCCAGTATTCTTGCCTGGAGAACCCCAGAGACAGTATGAAAAGGCAAAAGGTATGACACTGGAAGATGAGCCCCACAGGTTGGAAGGTATCCAACAAGCTACTGAGGAAGAGCAGAGGGCAATTACTAACAGCTCAGAAAGAATGAAGTGGCTGGGCAAAAGCAGAAAAGACACTTAGCTATGGATGTGTCTGGTGGTGAAAGTAAATCTGATGCTGTAAAGAACAATATTGCATAGGAACCTGAAATGTTAGATCCATGAATCAAGGAAAATTGGATGTGATCAAGCAGGAGATGGCAAGATTGAACATTAACATCTTAGGACCTATCAGTGAACTAAAATGGATGGGAATGGGTGAATTTAGTTCAGATGACCATTATATCTACTACTGTGGGCAAGAATCCTATATAAGAAATGCAGTAGCCCTCATAAGCAACAAAAAAGAGTCCGGAATGTAGTACTTGGGTGCAGTCTCAAAAACAACAGAATGATCTGTTTGTTTCCAAGGCAAACCATTCAACATCACAGTAATTCAAGTCTATGCCCCAACCACTGATGCTGAAGAAGCTGAAGTTGACCAGTTCTGTGAAGACCTACAAGACCTTCTAGAACTAACACCAAAAAAAGATCTACTTTACACTATAGGATATTGGAGTGCAAAAGTAGGAAATCAAGAGACCTGGAGTAACAGCCAAGTTTGGCCTTGGAGTACAAAATGAAGCAGGGAAAAGGCTAACAGAGTTTTGCCAAGAGAACACACTAGTCATAGCAAACACCCTCTTCCAACAACCCAAGAGACAACTTTACACATGGAGCAAGTGTTTTTTACTTTCGTGGCTGCAGTCACCATCCACAGTGATTTTAGACCCCAAGAACATGGTCTCTGTCACTGTTTCCATTTTTCCCCCATCTATTTGCCATGAAGTGATGGGACTGGATACCATGATCTTAGTTTTTTGAATGTTGAGTTTTAAGCCAGCTTTTTCACTCTCCTCTTTCACCCTCAAGAGGCTCTTTAGTTCTTCCCTTTCTGCCATTAGAGTAGTATCACCTAAATATGAGGCTGTTCATATTTCTCCCTGTAATCGTGATTCCAGCTTGTGATTCATCCAGCTCAGCATTTTGCATGGTGTACTCTGCATGTAAGTTAAATAAAGCAGGGTGATAATATACAGCCTCATTGTATTCCTTTCCTAATTTTGAACCAGTCAGTTGTTCCATGTCCAGTTGCTTCTTGACCCACATACAGTTTCTCAGGACACAGGTTAGGTGATCTGGTACTCCCATCTCTAAGAATTTTCCACAGTTTGTTGAGATTCACATGGTCAAAGTTTTTAGCATAGTCAATGAAGCATAAGTAGATGTTTTTTTGGAACTCCCTTGCTTTCTCCATGACCTAACAAATGTTGGCAATTTGATCTCTGGTTTCTCTGCCTCTTTGAAGCCCAGCTTGTACATTTGGAAGTTCTCAGTTCATGTACTGCTGAAACCTAACTGGAAGGATTTTGAGCATAAGCTTGCTAGCATGTGAAATGAACACAATTGTATGGTAGTTTGAACATTTTTGGTATTGCCCTTCTTTGGGACTGGAATGAAAACTGATCTCTTCCAGTCCTGTGGCCACTGCTGAGTTTTCCAAATTTGCTGACATACTGAGTGAAGCGCTTTAACAGCATCATTTTTTAGATTTTAAATAGCTTAGCTGGAATTTTGTCTCGCTTTTTTCATAGTAATGTTTCCTAAGACTCCAGTACACATCTATTAGAATAGCCAGAATCGGGAACACTGACAACACCAAAGGCTGACAAGGACGTAAAGCAATGGGAACACTTATTCATTGTTGGTGTGAATGCAAAATGCTACAACCACGTTAGAAGACAGTTCGGCAATTTCTTACACATCTAAACACACTCTTATCTTACAGTCCAGAAATTATGCTTCCTGGTATTCAACTGAAACAGTTAAAAACTTATATCCAAAAAAAAAAAAAACAAACTTATATCCACACAGAAACCTGAACACAATGTTTAAAACAGCTTAATTCATAGTTGCCAAAACTTGGACACAATCAAGATGTCCCTCAGTAGGCAAATGGATAAACTGTGTAACTTCCAGAAAATGGAATATTAGTCTTTAAAAAAAAAAAAAAAAGAGCTATCCAGCCCTGAAAAGACATGGAGGAAGCTTAAAGAGATATTACTAAGTGAAAGAAGCCAATCTGAAAAGGTTACACCCAGTATGATTCCAACTATCTGACATTCTGGAAAAGGCAGAACTAAGGAGATGGTAAACACGTCAGTGGTTCCCAGGGATCACGGGGAAGGAGGGATGAACAGGCAAAGCACAGAGGATTTTTAGGACAGTGAAAATATTCAGTGATATTGTAATGCTTTTTCAGTTCAGTTCAGTTCAGTCGCTCAGTCGTGTCCGACTCTTTGCGACCCCATGAATCACAGCACGCCAGGCCTCCCTGTCCATCACCAACTCCTGGAGTCTACCCAAACCCATGTCCATCGAGTCGGTGATGCCATCCAGCCATCTCATCCTCTGTCGTCCCCTTCTCCTCCTGCCCCCAATCCCTCCCAGCATCAGAGTCTTTTCCAATGAGTCAACTCTTCGCATCAGGTGGCCAAAGGACTGGAGTTTCAGCTTCAGCATCAGTCCTTCCAATGAACACCCAGGACTGATCTCCTTTAGGATGGACTGGCTGGATCTCCTTGCAGTCCAAGGGACTCTCAAGAGTCTTCTCCAACACCACAGTTCAAAAGCATTAATTCTTCAGCGCTCAGCTTTCTTCACAGTCCAACTCTCACGTCCATACATTACCACTGGAAAAACCATAGCCTTGACTAGACGGACCTTTGTTGGCAAAGTAATGTCTCTGCTTTTTAATATGCTATTTAGGTTGGCCATAACTCTCCTTCCAAGG
This sequence comes from Bubalus bubalis, assembly GCF_019923935.1. Lineage (NCBI taxonomy): Eukaryota > Metazoa > Chordata > Mammalia > Artiodactyla > Bovidae > Bubalus > Bubalus bubalis. The sequence continues at coordinate 14,876,119 of NC_059174.1, forward strand.
AGTAAGTGTCTTAATTTCATGGCTGCAATCACCATCTGCAGTGATTTTGGAGCCCAGAAAAAGTAAAGTCTGACACTGTTTCCACTGTTTCCCCATCTATTTCCCATGAAGTGATGGGACCGGATGCCATGATCTTCAGTTTTCTGAATGTTGAGCTTTAAGCCAACTTTTTCACTCTCCACTTTCACTTTCATCAAGAGGCTTTTTAGTTCCTCTTCACTTTCTGCCATAAGGGTGGTATCATCTGCATATCTGAGGTTATTGATATTTCTCCTGGAAATCTTGATTCCAGCTTGTGCTTCTTCCAGCCCAGCGTTTCTCATGATGTACTCTGCATATAAGTTAAATAATCAGGGTGACAATATACAGCCTTGACGTACTGCTTTTCCTATTTGAAACCAGTCTGTTGTTCCATGTCCAGTTCTGTTGCTTCCTGACCTGCATATAGGTTTCTCAAGAGGCAAATCAGGTGGTCTTGTATTCCCATCTCTTTCAGAATTTTCCACAGTAATGGTGGTACATGTCATTATATATTTATTCACACACAGAATGTACAACACCAAGAGTGAACCATAATGTAAACTATGGACTTCAGGTGGCAATGATGTGTCAATGTAGAGTCATCAATTTTAACAAATTTACCATCTAGTGGAAGATGTGATCATGAAGGAGGCTATGCATGTGGGAGGGCAAAGGATATATAAGAAATCTCTATACCGTCTTCTCAACTTGGTTGAACCTAACTGCTATAAATAAAGTCTTACTGTGTGTTCATTTAAAAATATATACAAATATCAAATCATTATATTATACACCTGAAACTAACCCAGTGCTATTACTAATACACATAACTAATATAACATTACATCAATTTAAAAAATATTTATTATAGTTGATTCATAATGTTAATTTCTGCTGTACAGCAAAGTAATTCAGTTAAACATATATATTATTTTTCATATTCTTTTCTATTATGGTTTATCAAAGGAAATTGAATATAGCTCCCTGTGCTACACAGGAAGACCTTGTTGTTTATCCATTATATATACACCAGTTTGCACCTGCTAATTCCAGACTCCCAGTCCTCCCGTACAATCCCTGTTGGCAACTATAAGTCTGTTCTCCATGTCTGTGAATCTGTTTCTGTTTCATAGATATGTTCATCTGTGTTGTATTTCAGATTCCACAAACAGTTGATATCATATGGTATTTGTATTTCTCTGACTTACTTCGCTTAGTATGATAATCCCTAGATCCATCCATGTTGCAGCAAATGTCATTATTTCATACTTTTTTAGAATGAGTACTATTCCATGGTATAGATACACCACATCTTCTTTAGCCATTCATCTGTTGATGGATACTTAGGTTGCTTCCATGTTTATAGTGCTACTATAAACATAGGGGTTCAGGTATCTTCTCAAATTATAGTTTTATCTGGCTATATGCCCAAGAGTGGGATTGCTGAATCATATGGTAATTCCGTTTTTAGTTTTTGAGGAACCTCTACACTGTTGTGCACAGTAGCTGCACCACTTTACATTCCAAACCATAGTGTTCCCTTTTCTCCACACCCTCTCTTACATTTATTACTCGTAGACTTTTTTTTTAGGTTAATTTGTGCTTTTATTTGCCAGTATAATTTAACTACAGTGGCCTAGAAATTTTTTGATGTTTAAAAAAAATAACAATCCAACAAACACATACACACATATAATATGCATATATTTATAAAAGTGAAACAAAAGTTTTGCCAAAAACTTCTATCCTGAATGTTAATTTTTTTGAGACTTTTTAAAAGAAGTTTTAGGTTTACAACAAAACTGACAGGAAGGTAAATTGCCCATATCACCCCTCTCCTCACATGCACAACCAATATCAACAGAGTAGTACCTTTAAAAAAAAAAAAAACAGGGATGAACTACATTGACACATAGCACCAAAGTCAAAGTCCACAATTCGCCTTTAGGTTTCCTTTTAATGAAACGAATAGTGTTCCACATTCTATGGATTTGGACAAAAGTTTGATGACATATAACCATCATTATAATGTCATTCAAAGTATTTTCACTGCTCATAGAAACTTCTGTATCTATGTATTCGTCTCCCCTTCACTCCCCTCAAACTCCTGGCACTGATCTTTTTATTGTCTCCATAGTTTTGTCTTTTCCAGAATAGCATATAGAACCTATTTTTTTTTCTTTCTTTTTCCTTAAACAGAGAGGTTCAAAGCTTTTATGTCTGTAAGATCGCTCATGGCATACCCATGTATGGACCAAATAGACTCTAGGTGGCAAACTCACCTACTAAATATTGTAGCTTTCCTTCAAATATTGAGCCCTGTCCCACTGGTCCTGCCCAGCAGCCACGTGGAGGTGCAGGGGGACATGTGTTGGATACTCATTCATAGAAGGCCACAAATTTTTTGCCTCTTGTTACAATGAACCCAGATTCCTGTTGGGTGTGTTGTGAACAAAGGAGCCATTTCTTTAGGTCCCCTACTCTGAGCACACCCCAGACTTTTAAATGATGGCCATTCTGACCAAAGTGAGGTGGTACCTATTTATAGTTTTGATTTGCATCTCTCTAATAATTAGTGATTATGAGCATCTTTTCATGTGCCTATTGGCCATCTGTATGTCTTTCTAGGGAAAATATCTACTTAGGTCTTCTCCCTATTTTTCATTGGGTTGCTTCTTTTTTTGTTCTTGAGTTGGATAAGCTGTTTATATATTCTGGAAATTAAGCCTTTGTCAGTCATATCATTTGCAATTATTTTCTCCAAAATTATATATTAAATTTATAATTATGTTTGTAATATATATGACTTCCTGGTGACTCAGTGGTAAAGAATCCGCCTGCCAATGCAGGAGACAGGGGTTTAATCCCTGAGTCAAGAAGATCACCTAGAGAAGGAAATGGCTACCCACTCCAATCTTTTTGCCTTGGAAATCCCATGAACAGAGGAGCCTGGCGGGGCTACAGTCCATAGGGTCACAAAAGAGTTGGACATGACCTAGCAACTAAACAACATGTAATCATAACTATGTATATTATACACTATTACACCTTAATTTCTAAAACTGAATTATAGTTGATGTACAATGTTATATGCTACATGTATATAATAAAATAGTGATACAAAATTTTTAAAAGTTATACTCCATTTACAGTAGTTATAAAATACTGTCTATATTCCATTATACAATATATCCTTTTACCTTATTTATACATGACAGCTTGTAGTTCTTAATCTCCTACAGCTATATTGCCCATCTCCCCTTAATTACACCTCAATTTTTAAAAAGTCTTTAAAAATTAATTCTAGACAAAGGAGACAAGAATATACAATGGAGAAAAGACAGTCTCTTCAGCAAGTAGGGTTGGGAAAGCGAGACAGTCACACGTAAATCAATGAAGTTAGAACACTCCCTCACAAACACAAACTCAAAATGGCTTAAAGACTTAAATATAAGACATGACACCATAAAATTCCTAGAAGAAAACATACACAAAATATTCTCTGACATTTCTTAGATCAGTCTTCCAAGGCAATAGAAATAAAAGCAAAAGTAAACAAATGGGACCTAATCAAATATACAAGCTTTTGCACAGAAAACTGTAAACAAAATGAAAAGAAAACCTATGGAACGGGAGAAAATATTTGCAAATAATGTGACTGACAAGGGCTTAATTTCCAGAATACATAAAAAGCTCCTACAGCTCAATATCAAAAAAACAAACAACTCAATTAATAAATGGGCTGCTGCTGCTAAGTCGCTTCAGTCGTGTCCAACTCTGTGCGACCCCATAGACGGCAGCCCACCAGGCTTCCCCATCCCTGGGATTCTCCAGGCAAGAACACTGGAGTGGGTTGCCATGTCCTTCTCCTATGCATGAAAGTGAAAAGTGAAAGTGAAGTCACTCAGTCATGTCCAACTCTTAGTGACCCCATGGACTGCAGCCTACCAGGCTCCTCCGTCCATGGGATTTTCCAGGCAAGAGTACTGGAGTGGGGTGCCATCACCTTCTCTGAATAAATGGGCAGAAGATCTAAATAGATATTTCTCCAAAGAAGATATACAGATGGCCAATACAGGCACCTGAAAAGATGCTCAGCATTGCTAAGTGTTAAGAGAAATGCAAATCAAAACTACAGTGAGGTAACACCTCACAGCAGTTAGAATGGCCATCATCAAAAAATCTACAAACAATAAATGCTGGAGAAGATGTGGATAAAAGTGAACCCTCTTAACAGTTTCAGTGGGAATGTAAACATAATGGAAAACAATGTGGAGGTTCCTCAAAATCTAGAGTTACCATATGATCCAGCAATCCCATTCCTGGGCATACATACCCAAACAACACTCTAATTCGAAAAGATACTTGTACCCCTATGTTAATAGCTGTGCTATTTACAATAGTGAATACATGGAAGCAACCTAAGCGTCCATTAATTGATGAATGGATAAAGATGTGGTAATACTCCTTCTAAAATAGAATTATCAGCAACATGGATAGACCTAAAAATTATCATATGAAGTAGAGTAAATCAGAGAAAGACAAATACTATATGATGCCACTTATACGTGGAATCTTAAAAAAATGATACAAAATGAACTTATTTACAAAACAGAAACAAACTCACAGGCGTAGAAAATAAACTGAAAGATACCAAAAAGGGAAGGGGGAAAAATTAGAAGTTTGTGATTAACAGATACACATAACTATATATAAAATAAAAAAAAAAGGACCTACTGTATAGCACAAGGACTATATTCAATATTTTGCAATAACCTATAATGGAAAAATCTGAAAAAAGATATATAAATATACACACACATACACCTGAATCACTTTGCTGTATACCTGAAACTAACACAACATTGAAAATCAAGTATATTTCAATTTTTTTAAACAGTCTTTAAAAGAATCCTGTGTATCAGTAAGAAAAGAAAAACTAACGAGTGTAATGCTGGCAATAAGAGCAGACATATAGATCAATGGAATAGAATTGAGAGTCCAGAAATAAACCCATTAATCTGTCAACTGACTTTCAACAATGGTGCCAAGGCCACACAATGAGGAAAAACTAGTCTCAACTAAAGGTGCTAGAACAGTGAAATGTGCACATATAACAGAATGAAGCTGAACTCTTACCTCACACCATATACAAAAATCAACTCAGAATGAATCAAGGACATATATATAACAACAAAAACTATAAAACTCTTAGATGAGAGAAAGGGTAAATCTTTATAACGTTGGGTCAGACAATAGTTTCTTAGTTCCGGCACCAAAAAGCACAAGCAATGAAAGAAAAAACAGACATATTGGACTACATCAAAATGAAAAACTTTTGTGCATCAAAGGGTACCATCAAGAGAGTAAAAAGACAACCCACATAATGGGTTTTTGCAAATATTTGTAAATCATATGTCTGATAAGGCACTCATTTCACACGCTGGCAAAGTAATGCTCAAAATTCTCCAAGTCAGGTTTCAACAGTACATGAACCAAGAACTTCCAGATGTTCAAGCTGAATTTAGAAAAGGCAGAGGAACCAGAGATCAAATTGCCAACACCAGTTGGATCATAGAAAAAGCAAGAGAATTCAGAAAAACATCTACTTCTACACTAAAGACTTTGACTGTGTGGATCACAACAAACTGTGGAAAATTCTTAAAGAGATGGAATACCAGATCACCTTACCTGCTTCCTGAGAAATCTTTATGCAGGTCAAGAAGCAACAGTTAGAACCAGACATGGAAAAGACTGGTTCCAAATTATGAAAGGAGTACGGTAAGGCTCTTTATTGGCACTCTGCTTATTTAGCTTATATGCAGAGTACATTATACAAAATGCTGGGCTGGATGAAGCACAGGCTGGAATCAAGATTGCTGGGAGAAATATCAATAACCTCAGATATGCAGATGACACCACCTTTATGGCAGAAAGCGAAGAAGAACTAAAGAGCCTCTTGATGAAAGTGAGAGAGGAGAGTAAAAAAGTTGGCTTAAAACTCAACAATCAAAAACTGAAGATCATGGCATCGGGTCCTATCATGGCAAATAGATGTGGAAACAATGGAAACAGTGACAGACTTTATTTTCTTGGGCTCTAAATTCACAGCAGATGGTGACTGCAACCATGAAATTCAAAGACACTTTTTCCTTGAAAGAAAAGCTATGACCAACCTAGACAGCATATTAAAAAGCAGAGACATTACTTTGCTGACAAAGATCTGTCTAGTTAAAGCTATGGTTTTTCTAGTAGTCATGTATGGATGTGAGAGTTGGACCATAAAGAAAGCTGAGCGCCAAAGAACTAATGCTTTTGAACTGTGCTGTTGGAGAAGACTCTTGAGAGTCCCTTGGACTGCAAGGAGATCCAACCAGTCCATCCTAAAGGAAATCAGTCCTGAGTGTTCATTGGAGGACTGGTCTTCAAGCTGAAACTCCAATACTTTGGCCACCTGATGCGAAGAACTGACTCTTTGGAAAAGACCCTGATCCTGAGAAAGATAGAAGGCGGGAGGAGAAGGGGACAACAGAGGATGAGATGGTTGGATGGCATCATTGACTCGATGGATGTGAGTTTGAGCAAGCTCCAGGAGTTGGTGGTGGACAGGGAAGCCTGACGTACTACAGTCCATGGGGTTGCAAAGAGTCAGACATGACTGAGCAACTGAACTGAACTGAGCTGAAGGATCTAGTATCCAAGATATACAAAACCACTTAGAACTCAAATAAAACAACCCAAATGACAAGTCAATTAAAAATTGGCAATGAAGGCTTCCCTGGTGGCTCAGTGGTAAAGAATCTGCCTGCCAATGCAGGAGACACAAGTTGGACCCCTGATCCAGAAAGATCCCACATGCTGCAAAGCAACTAAGCCTGTGTGCCACTACTATTGAGCCTGTGCTCCAGAGCCTGGGAATCACGACTACTGAACCCACATACTACAACTACTGAAGCCCACACACCCTAGAGCCTGTGCCCCACAAGAAGCCACCTCAAGAGAAACCTGAGCACCACTACTGAAGAGTAGTCCCTGTTTGCTGCAACTAGAAAAAAGCCTGTGCAGCCAAAAATAAATAATTTTTTTAAATGGGCAATGAACCTGAATTTCTCCAAGGAACAAATATAAATGACCAAGAAACACATGAAAAGATGTTCAATGTCTTTAATTATTAGGGAAATGCAAATCAAAACCACAATGACATCCCAGTTCACATGTACTAGGATGACTATTCTAATCCCACCTCCCCAAGGAGAAAGGACTATTTGTCTCTTTTATTCACTGTTTTATTTCCTGAACTAGAACAGTCTCTGACACAAAGCAAGTATGTAATAAATATTTGTTAAATTAATAACAAGCTCTAGGAAATTACATTTCAGAGGAACCTCCAGAACTAGAAAAATATCATAGTATCCATTTTTCTCCATTGTTGGATTTGGTTATGGTTGTAAAGAGCCAACACTGCAGCTTAAAGCTTTTTGAACATGACAATTTTCTCTCTCTTTTTTTTTTTTTTTTGGTGTCAAACTACACTAATTCTTTTAAAAAATGAAAAATAACGAATATGAGTGAGGATGTGGGAAAATTAGAACTTTCATATGATGTTGGTAGGAATATAAAATGCAACAACTCCTGTGAATGACAGTTCCTCAATAAGTTAAATGCAGAATTACAGTATGATCATGCTGCTTCATTCATGGGAATATAATAAATGAAATCAGATGTTAAAACAAAACTTGTGGGAGTTCCCTGGTAGTCTACTGGTTAGGATTCAGCACTTTCACTGCCATGGTCCAGGTTCAATCCCTGTTGGGAAATTGAGATCCTATAAGCTGGTTGGTTTCATTCTTTATCTTCCCTGGTGGCTCAGAGGTTAAAGCGTCTGCCTCCAATGAGGGAGACCCGGGTTCAGTCCCTGGGTTGGGAAGATCCCCTGGAGAAGGAAATGGTAACCCACTCCAGTATTCTTGCCTGGAGAATCCCATGGACAGAGAAGCCTGGTAGGCTACAGTCCACGGGATCGTAAGGAGTCGGACACGACTGAGTGACTTCACTCAAGCAACGTGGTGCAGCCAAAATACAAAAATTCAATAGTAATGTCCTAAAAAGAATATATTCAACACACACACAATTGGACATGAATATTAACAGCAGCATTAATCACATTTAGCAAAAGGTGGAAACCACCAAAATGTCCATCAACTGTCAAATGGATTAACAAAATGTGATATATCCATATAATGGAATGTCATTTGGCCATAAAAAAGAACAAAGTACTGATATATAGAACAATATGGATAAACTAAGTGAAAGAAGTCAGATATCAAAGGACACATTGCATGACTCCATTTATATGAAATATCAATAATAGGCTAATCTACAGAAACAGAAAGCAAATTCGTAGTTACTAGGGACTAGAAGGAGCATGAGTCAGGAAGTGAGTGCTTAATTGAAAACAGGGTCTCATTTTGAAGTGATGAAAATATTCTAGAACTAGATGGTGGTGATGGTTATACCATATTGTGACTATATTATGCCACTGAAGTATACTTTAAAATGGTTTATATGGTGAATTTTATATTTTTCAATAAAAAATAAATTTTATTTCTATTATAATTAATGAACATTGATAAAATGAAAATTTTAAAACAATTCCACTTATAGTAGCATCCAAAAAATTAAATTCACAACGATAAACAACAAATAGGTACAAAATCTATACATTGAAAACAATTAAGCACTGCTAAGAGAAAGTAGAAGCAGTAAATTTCTCTTGCTCAGAGAGAAAGTAAAAAAAGAATTAATTAATTTTAAAAGAAACATATATTAAGGTCTGCATTTTGGCATAAAAGATGTCTTACAAATGGTTTTAATTGAGAGAGCTTGAAATGAATTACTTTTTCTAGTTAAGAATAATCAAATTTTATACATATAAGAGTCAGTAAAAAATTTTTTTTCCATTAGGTTATGTATGACACATTAGTCAGGGGTAAACAAAACTGATCATGAGAAAAAATACCTTTGGTTACCTTTCTATCACTCTAACCCTGTCAATCCAATAAAGATGGAATGGCAGCAGTGTTACTAAGCAATCTGCTTAAAGTAAAACAGACCCTTTGTTGGCATCTGGACTGGAAGGCTCCTGGTGAGAAGCCACAGCTTTGGGCTTCCTCTTCAAAACCATCAATTCTTCGGCGCTCAGCCTTTTTCACTCTCACATCCATACATGACCACTGGAAAAACCATAGCCTTGACTAGACGGACCTTTGTTGGCAAAGTAATGTCTCTGCTTTTGAATACGCTATCTAGGTTGGACATAACTTTCCTTCCAAGGAGTAAGCGTCTTTTAATTTCACGGCTGCAGTCACCATCTGCAGTGATTTTGGAGCCCAAAAAAATAAAGTCTGACAGTGTTTCCACTGTTTCCCCATCTATTTCCCATGAAGTGATGGGACCGGATGCCATGATCTTCGTTTTCTGAATGTTGAGCTTTAAGCCAACTTTTTCACTCTCCACTTTCACTTTCATCAAGAGGCTTTTGAGTTCCTCTTCACTTTCTGCCATAAGGGTGGTGTCATCTGCATATCTGAGGTTATTGATATTTCTCCCGGCAATCTTGATTCCAGCTTGTGCTTCCTCCAGCCTAGCGTTTCTCATGATGTACTCTGCAGATAAGTTAAATGAGCAGGGTGACAATATACAGCCTTGACGTACTTCTTTTCCTATTTGGAACCATCCTGTTGTTCCATGTCCAGTTCTAACTGTTGCTTCCTGACCTGCATACAAATTTCTCAAGAGGCAGGTCAGGTGGTCTGGTATTCCCATCTCTTTCAGAATTTCCCACAGTTTATTGTGATCCACACAGTCAAAGGCTTTGGCATAGTCAAGAAAGCAGAAATAGATGTTTTTCCGGAACTCTCTTGCTTTTTCCATGATCCAGCGGATGTTGGCAATTTGATCTCTGGTTCCTCTGCCTTTTCTAAAACCAGCTTGAACATCAGGAAGTTCACGATTCACATATTGCTGAAGCCTGGCTTGGAGAATTTTGAGCATGACTTTACTAGCGTGTGAGATGAGTGCAATTGTGCGGTAGTTCAAGCATTCTTTGGCATTGCCTTTCTTTAGGATCGGAATGAAAACTGACCTTTTCCAGTCCTATGGCCACTGCTGAGTTTTCCAAATTTGCTGAGAGTCCCTGGGACTGCAAGGAGATCCAACCAGTCCATTCTGAAGGAGATCAGCCCTGGGATTTCTTTGGAAGGAATGATGCTAAAGCTGAAACTCCAGTACTTTGGCCACCTCATGCGAAGAGTTGACTCATTGGAAGAGACTCTGATGCTGGGAAGGATTGGGGGCAGGAGGAGAAGGGGACGACAAAGGATGAGATGGCTGGATTGCATCACTGACTCAATGGACGTTGAGTCTGAGTGAACTCCGGGAGTTGGTGATGGACAGGGAGGCCTGGCGTGCTGTGATTCATGGGGTCGCAAAGAGTCGGACACGACAGAGACTGAACTGAACTGAAATGCAGTATAATCATTCCATTCTCTGGAAAACCTTGGAAGTTAAGGCCTTGCTCATGGGCTGCTGCTGCTGCTGCTAAGTCACTTCAGTCATGTCCGACTCTGTGCAACCCCATAGACGGCAGCCCACCAGGCTCCCCCGTCCCTGAGATTCTCCAGGCAAGAACACTGGAGTGGGTTGCCATTTTCTTCTCCAATGCAGGAAAGTGAAAAGTGAAAGTGAAGTCACTCAGTCGTGTCAGACCCTCAGCGACCCGATGGACTGCAGCCTACCATGCTCCACCGTCCATGGGATTTTCCAGGCAAGAGTACTGGAGTGGGGTGCCATTGCCTTCTCCATGCTCATGGGCTAAGAAACATGAAAATTACCAAGCCATGATAACTTGCAACCACTGGCATGAGCTTTTTTTTTCTTCTTTTTTACACCTGGACTGTCATTTAGGGAAGCAGAGAAAGCCTCAGGAATGGTGTGAGGATCCTTACTGACCACGATTCTGATCCTGTTCTCACCACATGCAGTGTTTACTGTCATAGCTGAGAGCTTTTAAGTTTAAATGTCAATCTGAACCCCAGATCAACAGCAGTCATAAAGCCACTGCATGACCTAATAAATTTAGTTTAGAAAGCAGATATTGAAAGTTCAAGAAACCACATAAGGCAAATTCACCTCTTAAAAAGTTATTAGAATATGCAACATTATAAGAGGAGAGAATTCAGAAAAATAGGACTTTAATGGGGACTTACTATTTTATTCTACTAAAAACTAGACCAAATTAATGACTATTGTTATTATGCAAATTATTTAAAAGCATATAGATCACCAATTACTTAAGTCTAAGAGGAAAGCATCATTACACTGCAGGCCTTATTGTCACATTTAAGCATCGGCCCAGGTGGCGGGGGAGGGGGGGGGTGGGCAGTTTGGGCGGTCCACCGTACACATCTGAAATGGGAACAAAGCAACCCTGAGTGGCAGGAGGGGGATTTGGGAGCCAGGAGCCCTGACTTGGGAGTTTGTACATCAGGCACTCTCGTCCGGGCAGGAGGGGGCTGAGGGACCGTTCTCGTCCACTTGGGCCGCTGCCCCACACTCCTGCCGCTGTCACCGGAGCCGGCTAGGCGACTCGAGGAGGCTCCGGACAGGTCGCCCTGTCTGCTCAGGATAAACTCACACCCCCTCTCACGCAGCCCAGTCACAGGGCACGACACTCGCCCCGTCTGACCGCCGCCAGGTAGGCACCGGCCGGGCCGCGGCTCCGGGCGCTTCCCCGGCAACCCCTCGGCTCGGCCGGGCCGGTTCGGGGCTTCCGTGGCCACAGAGCCCGAGGGCCGGCCCACTCGCTCGGCCGCCGGGACCCCGGGGAGGCGGCCTCTCCACAGCCAACGGCCACAGGCAGCAGCCGCCTGCCTGCGCGCACCCGCTCCGCTGGCCCACGTGCCCGGCCCCCGACCCACTTGTTGGTCGCACTCGGGGCATAATTTGGTGGCGACCTTCACTTTCTTGGCTCGAGTTTCAGACAAGCTTTTCTCTTAAGAGGCTCGGGCTCCGCCCCTCGTACCTCAAGCGGCCCAGCCTCAGCCCGCCAGGTCCAGGCTAGCCGGACCCAGGCTTTGACGGGTGAGAGCAGGAGCGTCCTCAAGCTCACTAAGAGCTTGCGGGCCGAATGGGCGAGGCGCGACGTGCGCCGGCTCTGAGGGTCTGCGGAACAGCTCCTATTCACCGGGATCGGCTTCTCACAAGACTATTTGGCCTGGATCTTCCTGGCGGAACAATGGGCACCCCACCTCTAGGCCGGCATAGAGGCGTGGCTTGGCCGCGACTCCGCAGTGAAGGGCGTCGGGCTCGACCAACGAATGGGTTATGGTATTGAGCACAACAGATAGCGACTTCACTTTCACTTTTCACTTTCATGCATCGGAGAAGGAAATGGCAACCTACTCCAGTGTTCTTGCCTGGAGAATCCCAGGGATGGGGGAGCCTGGTGGGCTGCCATCTATGGGGTCGCACAGAGTCGGACACGACTGAAGAGACTTAGCAGCAGGAGCTGCAGGATCATGGTGCTGTGCACGTCCCGTCTCTGAGAGGAAGAAGAGAGAGTGAAAAGCAGGTAGAGAGTGAGGTGCTTGGCACAGATCCTGATGTTTGATAAACTTCAGTTTCTCAAGTCTAATCATTGAGGAATTGGAGTAGAGATGTCATTAACGCCCTGGACCCAGGGTTGGAGATTAAAAATTCATTCGTTTAACGAATAATTGCCTAAGGCCCACTATGGGGCAAATTTTAATAATATGCAATTTGTCTGCCCTCAAACACCATCTAGCTGTTTAGATCTGTTACTACTTAAGAGCCCACAATGAAAGACCAATTTGTTTTAAATTCCTCATGTATTTTTAGGAAAAAAAAAAATTACTTGTAAAATGAAGTGAAAAAAATATATAAAAAATACAAGTTCATTTTTTAAATGTGGAATTCGACAGCCATAAAATTACACTTAAAAAATTACATTTCAACAATTGGAGCAAACATAACAAAGAAAATAATTTAAGAAAGTAAACTTCATTCTGACAAAATTTGCCAATGAGCTTTTATTACAATGGGTATTGCACTGATATCTGTTCTACAATTTTAAGGAAAGCAAAGGCATTAGTGAAATTCCTATTCTACATGTTAATGCCTGTAAGCACACTTTGAACGAAGACAATGTATATAAATATTTAAAGTTTTCAGTGTGACAAATAAGGTTGTTTCTTGTTTACTCATTTACCTAAATGAGTTTGGATTGATAAAAGCACCACTTTAGAGAAAAATTTACGTCGAAACTGTCTCTGGGTTCTCGTGGCAGGAAAACTATCTTAAGCCATTAAACTATGTTAATGGTGATGCAAGAATAGATTTTAAAGCAATTTTAGTACATTCATGATTCATTCTTACCCCTTCTCCAAAATGAACTGATGATGTAGTTTCATAATTCTTATTCGAAGGAGGAGGGGCCCCCTCAGAAAGGAGCACGAGGCTTTAGAGGGGATGAAGGGAGAGAGATTTGGACCCCAAATTTTCTCTCTGTTCTTTGGCTTCTGTGTGGTCCCAGACGATATGCCTCATCCAGCTTCAAGGCTGCTGACAGGCAGCTGGAAATGACACAGGAGCTTCAAAAGAAGCCTGACCCCAGCCAGCCCCTGCTGTTCGGGAAGGTGTTCACCGATCACATGCTGATAGTGGGACGGAACAGGGAGAAGGGCTGGGTTCAGCCCCAAATCCAGCCCTTCCAAAACCTCACTCTGCTCTCGGCCCGCTAGGCTCTCCATTACTCCCTGCAGCTCTTCGAAGACCTGAAGGCGTTCAAAGGCGGGGGACCAGCGCTTGCGCCTCTTTCGACCTTGGCTCAACATGGAACTCATGCTGTGTTCAGCTCTGTGCCTCTGCCTGCAGTTTTGACAAAGCTGAGTTGTTGGAGTGCATCCGCCGGCTGGTGAAAGAAGACAAGGACTGGGTTCCTGAGGGCGTAGGCTCCAGCCTCTATGTGCGGCCAGTGGTAATCCGGAAGGAGCCCTCACTACGTGTCTGCAATCTTCCCCTGGATATGCCTTGAGCCCTGGCTCCCTCCTGGAGGATCCATCCTTCATTTGAGCCTGGGTAGGTGGCGTCGGCGACTGCAAGATGAGGGAAAATTAAGCGCCCACTGTATTCGTGCAGCAGGAAGCACAAAAGAAGGGCTGAGAACAGGTCCTCTGGCTATACGGGCCTGACCTCCAATTCATCGAAGTGGGCACCATGAACATCTTGGTCTTCTGGATCCACGACTATGGGGCGCTGGAACTGGTGATCCCACCACTGGACCGTGTCATCCTGCCTTGATTAGTCCGACAGAGTCTGCTGGACCTGGCTTGGACCTGGGGTGAGTTCCGGACTGTGGAGTTTAAGATCACCATGAATGTGTTCCTGTAGGCGCTGGAGGACTGTCAGGTTTGAGGAGTCTGTGGTTCAGGAACTGCTTGTCAGGTCTGCCATGTGCATCGAATCCTGTACCAAGGCAAGCATTTCCACATTCCCACTAAGGAAAATGGGCTGAGCTTATCCTCCACTTCCACAAGGAGCTGAAGGCGATCCAGTACGGATCAAAAGCCCACAAAAGGATGTTCCCGGTGCAATGCTGCAGGCTATGCCGAACCACTCACTCCAGGGACCACCGACCTGTAGCATCCAGCCCAGTTGGACCTTTACCTCCATACCAATGACTCACCTGAAGTGATATGAAATAAAAGATGGAGGAACCTGGGACTCTGGTGCCCCCACATTACACTCCCAAACTCATAAGGGCCTGACTCAGGCATCTTGGCCTCTATCCCTGCCACTCAGGCCTTGGGGACCTGTACTGCTCTCCGCTCTGTATTGTGTGGTCAAGGATTGTGGAGTCAAGATGTTTAGGAAACACCTTGACCCCAAATCTGCATCTCTGTTTTCAGGCTGGATCTCCCCAGGGCTGCCATTGATTTTTTTCCTTTAGCTGCAATTTCGGAAAAAAAAAAAAAAAAAAAAAGCCAAGGAACAAGAAAAGAAATTCATAGTCAATCCTAATGAGTAGCTAGATCTGATAATTTATCCAAGAGAGTAATGGTTAGAATTTAAAATGTTTTTCAGTAAAATAAATTGATTTCAGATCCATGATTTTCCTGTATGGGGATCTTCTTTTGAGGTAAAGTGCAATTCAAACTGTTCTATAACATTTGTATAATATTTAATTATAATTTTTCACATATGTGCAATGTCAAGTTCATAGTCTCTTTCACTGATAATTATTGTTAGAATATGAAATAACAATACATGTTCTTCCAACTTTCTAACTTAAATTTTTGTTCTTCAGTCTTAACTGCTGTACTTGCATTCCTCCCTTCCACTGATACATTAAAATCCAAAAAGCTTCCCTGGTGGCTCAGATAGTTAAGAATCTGAGACCTGGGTTTGATCCCTGGGTCAGGTAGATCCCCTGGAGAAGGGAATGACTACCCACTCCAGTACTCTTGCCTGGAGGATTCCATGGACGAGGAGCCTGGTGGGTTACAGTCCATGGGGTCACAAAGAGCTGGACACAACTAAGCTACTAACACTTGTACTTCACTCCTTTCATCCTTCACAAAATAGTAGCAAACCAAATTTAGCAACATATTGAAAGGTTTATATGTCATGACCCAAATGAGATTTATTCTCAGAATTCAGGGAAATTCAATATACAAAAAACATTCAATGAAATAAACCACAGGGATAACAGCAACAAAATGGTGGAAGAGGAGTTTTCTACTATCCTCCCTTCAAAGAACACTAGTTTTAACAACACGCACAAGTGAGAGTATCTTTGTGGAAGTCCAGGAGTCCAGTGAAGAAGTTCTAGCACATCCTTGGAGCAAAAAGCAAATCCAAGACTGGACCCAGTAAAGACCAAAAAAGCAGTTTTACATTATTTGTGCCATTCCCCCCTCAGTGTAGCACGTCTCAGAGGCAAAAGAGACCTCCTAGGGCTGGAATTTCTTTCACAGCAGCAAGTGAGAGCATGTGAGTGAGTGCCCAGTTTCTCCCCCAGCTGTGCAGGACACTCCCAAAGAGGCCCACTTCTTTCTGGCCCTATCCAGAGTATGAGGTAAGTTACACAGCTAAGAGTGGGGAGAGGCTGGGAACACAGTAGGCAGTGCTTGGAATGCATCAAAGAGATGTGAATTCTTCTGTTTTGTAGACTCCGTTAGAGGATCACCCACAAACCTCTGAAGAGGCCTTACCAGCAGATCCCCCCAACTGGCCCAAAGGCATTCCCAACACTCTCCACACCTCACCCACACAGTCTTCTGCCTTGCAACCAGCATCCTGTGTGTGCCCCTGCGGTGGCAAGTACAAGCATTGGCATAAAGCTTGTGAGTACATGCAGAAAGCTGGCCCACCTCTGCAGGACTGTGAGAAAGCAAACAAACTTCAACATTCCCCGATAGCTTAGCTGGTAAAGAATCCACCTGCAATGCAGGAGATGCTGGTTCGATTCCTGGGTTGGGAAGATCCCCTGGAGAATGGAAAGGCTACACACTCCAGTATTCTGGCCTAGAGAATTCCATGGACTGTATAGTCCATGGGGTCGCAAACAGTCATGAGCAACTGAGTGACTTTCACTTTCTTAGGAAAAGTAAAATTGATTCTGTCAGTTCAAGGTCTAGACTGAATCATGAAGAAATTAAACATTTGAACAAACCAGTAACAAGCACGAAGGTTGAATTAGTATTTTTAAAACTTCTCAAATAGAAAAACTTACGATGAGATGGTTTCATTAGTGAATTCTACCAAACATTTAAAGAATTAATTCCAGTCATTCTCAAATTCTTGCAAAAAATTGAAGGCAAAGGAATACTTCTGAACTTATTTTAGAAGGCCAACATTACCCTGACATCAAAACAAGAAAGGAAAACTAGAAAATAACAGTACAATATCCCTGAAAAACATAGATGTAAAAATCCTCAGCAAAATATTAGGAATATGAATTCAACAGCATAGTAAAAGGATTATATGGTGATGAGCAAGTGGAATTTAACCCTGAGATTCAACATATACAAATCAATAATGCTGATACACCACCTTAACAGATTCAAGAAGGAAAATCATATGATCATCTCAGATGCAGAAAAGGCATTTGCCAAAACTCATCATCCTTTCATGATAAACTCTCAACAAATTAGGTATAATAATAATAAGGCCACATATGATAAGCCCATAGCTAATAACTTTGTTGCTGTTATTGTTCAACCACTCAGTTGTGTCTCTTTGTGACCCCATAGACCGCAGCACCCCAGGCTTCCCTGTCCTTCCTTAGCTCCCGAAGTTTACTCAAGCTCATGTCCATTAAGTCAATGATGCCATCCAACCATCACATCCTCTGTTGTCCCCTTCTCCTGCCTTCGATCTTTCCCAGCATCAGGATCTTTTCCAGTGAGTCAGCTTTTCGTATCAGATGGCCAAAGTATTGGAGTTTCAGCTATAGCATCCGTCTTTCCAATGAATATTCAGGGTTGATTTCCTTTAAGGATTGACTGGTTTGATCTCCTTGTTGTCCAAGGGACTCTCAAGAGTCTTCTCCAGCACCACAGCTTGAAAGCATCTATTTTTCTGTGCTCAGCCATCTTTATGGTCCAGCTCTCACATTCATACATGACTACTGGAAAAATTATAGCTTAACTGTATGGACTTTTGTCATTCCTCTTTCCCCTGGGTCCTGGTGCACACAAGGTTTTGTTTGTATCCTCCAAAAGTCTCTGTTTTCCCCAATCCTGTGGAAGTTCTGTAACCAAATCCCACTGACCTTCAAAACGGGATTCCCAGTCCCTTTGCCCTAGTTTGGGAAGTCTAAGGTGGGGCCTAGAACCTTCACAACCATGTGAGAACTTCTTGGGTATAATTGTTCTCTCAGTGACTCTATGGTAAAGCTAATGATGACCTCTTCCAAGAGGACTTATGCCACCACTTCACGCATCCCAAGACTACTGCTGCCAGTGCCCATCCCTGCAGCAGGCCACTGCTGACCCATGCCTCTGTGGGAAACCCTCAAACATTCACAGGCAGGTCTGGTTCAGTCTCTTATGGGGGTCACTGATGAGCATACTTGGGTTGACATACTAGGTACTGGTGAGCCTTGACATACTCCTGGGTACTGGTGAGTACCCTGGGTACTGGTGAGCACAAGTTTTTATCTGTCCCCTCCGAGAGTCTCTGGCAGGTATGGGGTTTGATTTTAATGTAATTGAAGCCCTCCTACCATCTTGTTGTGGCTTCTCCTTTGTCCTTAGACATGTATCTTTTTTTGGTTGGTTCCAACACAATCCTCTCCATGCTTGTTCACCAGCTAGTTGCAATTTTGTTGTTTTCACAGGAGAAGATGAGAGCACATTCTTCTAATCTGCCATCTGCATCAAAACTAGCTAATATCATACTCAACAGTGAAAAGCTAAAAGCTTTTCCCATAAGACCAGGCCAAGACAAGGGTGCCCACTCTTACCACTTCTATTCAACATGGTACTGGAAGTCCTAACCAGAGCAATTAAGTGAGAAAAAGATATATAGCCTATATAAATAGAAATTATTTTTGGAAAATTCTTAAAGAGATGGGAATAACAGACCACCTAACCTGCCTCCTGAGAAACCTGTAGGCAGGTCAAAAACAGCAGCTGGAACTGGACAAAGAACAACAGACTGGTTCAAAATTGAGAAAGGTGTACGTCAAGGCTCTATATTGCATCCTGCTTATTTAACTTATATGAGGAGTTATATAAGTTAACATATATAATATAAACTTAAATAAGTTATGTAACATCATGTGAAATGCCAGGCTGAATGAAGCACAAACTGGAATCATGATTGCCAGGAGAAATGTCAACAACCTCCGATATGCAGATGACACTACCCTAATGGCAGAAAGCAAAGAGGAACTAAAGAGCCTCTTGATGAAGGTGAAAGAGGAGAGTGAAAAGGCTGGCTGAAAATGCAACATTCAAAAAATGAAGATCATGGCATCAGGTCCCATCACTTCATGGCAAATAGATGGGGAAACAATGAAAACAGTGACAGACTTTATTTTCTTGGGCTCTAAAATCACTTCGAACAGTGACTTCAGCCATGAAATTAAAAGACACTTGTTTCTTGAAAGAAAAGCTATGACAAACCTAGACAGCTCATTAAAAAGCAGAGGCATCACTTTGCCAACAAATGTCCATATAGTCAAAGCTGTGGTTTTTCCAGTAGTCATGTAAGGACGTGAGAGTTGGACCACAAAGAAAGCTGAGCACCAAAGAATTGATGCTTTTGAACTGTGGTGTTGGAGAAGACTCTTAAGAGTCCCTTGGACTGCAAGGAGATCAGTCTGTCCTAAAGGAAATCAACCCTGAATATTCATTGGGAAGACTGGTGCTGAAGCTGAAACTCCAATACTTAGGCCACCTGATGCAAAGAACTGACTCATTGGAAAAGACCCTGATGCTAGGAAAGGTTGAAGGCAGGAGGAGAAGGGGATGACAGAGGATAAGATGGTTGGATAGCATCACCAATTCAATGGACATGAGTTTGAGCTAACTCCAGGAGACAGTGAAGGACAGGGAAGCCTGACGTGCTACAGTCCATGGGGTCACAAAGAGTTGGACACAACTGAGAGACTGAACAACAAAAATAAATAGTAAAGGAAGAAGAAAATCTGTCTCTGTTTGCAGATGACATGATCTTTTGTAGCTAAAACTACAACAACAAAAGCCATTAGAATTAGTAAATTAATTCAATAAAGTTGCAGGACGAAAAATTCAATAAATAAAAAATCAATTGCAGGGGACTTCCCTGGTCATCCAGTGGCTCTGTGCTCCCAATGCAGGGGCCCCAGTTTCTATCTCTAACCAGGAAACTAAATCCAACATGCTACCACAAATATTGAAGATCCCACGTACTGCAACTAAGACCCTGCATAACCAAATTAATTAATTAAATAAATATTTTAAAAAATCAGTTGTATTTTTAAACACAAACAATGAACTGCAAGAAAGATAAGTTAAGAAAGCAGCCCCATTGATAATAGCATCAAAAGTAATAAAATATTTAGGAATAATTTTACCCAAGGAGGTGAAATATCTCTACATTAAAAATTATAAGTGAAAGTGTTAGTTGCTTAGTTGTGTCTGACTCTTTGTGACACCGCAGAGTGTAGCCCACCAGACTCCTCTGTCCATGGAATTCTCCAGGTAAGAATAGGATGGGTAGCCATTCTCTTCTCCAGGGGATCTTCCCAACCCAAGGATCAAACCCAGGTCTCCTGTATTGCAAGCAGATATTTTACCACTTGATATAAAAATTATAGGACTTCCCTGGTGGTACAGTGGATAAGAATCTGCTTGCCAAAAATTCACATGCAATCACAAAAGATGTTGAATGGCCAGATGAACCCTGAAAAAGAACAAAGCTGGTGACACTGGGGAAAGAGGAGAGGCAGATGAAGATGAGAGACGGCATTGGTGGGTGACTCTGTTGACCCCTTTCCCAGGGAGGGAATGCAGGGCCAGGAGATGGTGGTGGTATGTGCATACCACCATATTAATCCGTGCCTGGTCCTCTACCATCACTGGTGCAAGTGTGGCCCAGAGGGCCTGGTCAGTCATTGGCCCTTGCTCTCTTCCTTTCCACAGTGCAGGGAAACCAGCAGTCCTGGCAGGCTTGGGCTGAATGTCCCAGCAGACTGGCTAAATGGTTACAAAACAAGACACATATATATGCTATCTATAAGAGACCCACATCAGATCTAGAGACACATACAGTCTGAAATCAAGGTAATGGAAAAGAAGTATTCCATGCATATGGAAATCAAAAGAAAGCTAGAGTAGCAGTACTCATTTAAGACAAAATAGACTTTTTCAAATAAAGACTATTACAAGAGACAAAGAAGGACATTACACAATCAATAATCAAGGGATCAATCCAAGAAGAATATATAACAATTGTAAATACATATGTATTCAACATAGGAGAACCTCAATATATAAGTCAAATACTAAGAGCTTAAAGGGAGAAATGGACAGTAACACAATAATAGTGGAGAACTTTAGCACCCTACTTCATGAATGAACAGATCATCCAGACATAAAACCAATAAGTAAACAAAGGCAAGAAATGACAAATTAAATCAGGTGGGCTTAATGGATATTTACAGAGCATTCCATCCAAAAGCAGCAGAATACATATTCTTCTCAAGTACACATGGAACATTCTCCAGAATTGACCATATCCTGGGCTAAAAAGTGAGCCTCAGTGAACCTAAGAAAACTGAAATCAAATCAAGTATCTTTTCTAACCACAACTCTTATGAGATTAGAAATCAACTATAAGGACTTCCCTGATGATGCATTGGATAAGAGTCTGCCTGCCAATGCAAGGGACATGGGTTCAATCCCTGGTCTGGGAAGATTTCACATGCTGCAGAGCAACTAACCCTGTGCATCACAACTATTGAGCCTGAACTCCAGTCTGTGAGTTGCAACTACTGAGTCTTCCTAAGGCCCACTTGACTTTGCATTCTAAAATATCTGGGTCTAGGCTGGTGATCACACCCTTGTGATTATCTGGGTCATGAAGATCTTTTTTGTATAGTTCTCCTGTGTATTCTTGCCACCTCTTCTTAATATCTTCTGCTTCTGTTAGGTTCCTTCAATTTCTGTCCTTTATTGTGCCCATATTTGCATTAAATGTTCCCTTGGTATCTCTAACTTTCTTGACGAGATCTCTAGACTTTCCCATTCTATTGTTTTTCTCTATACACAGAAGAACTGTAGAAACTATACAAAAAAGATCTTCATGACCCAGATAATCATGAGGGTGTGATCACCAACCTAGAGACAGACATTTTAGAATGCAAAGTCAAGTGGGCCTTAGGAAGCATCACTACGAACAAAGCTAGTGGAGGTGATGGAATTTCAATTGAGCTATTTCAAATCCTAAAAGATAATGCTGTGAAAGTGCTGCACTCAATATGCCAGAAAATTTGGAAAACTCAGCAGTGGCCACAGGACTGGAAAAGGTCAGTTTTCATTTCCAATCCCAAAGAAAGGCAATGCCGAAGAATGCTCCATCTACTGCACAATAGCACGATCTCACACTCTAGTAATGTTCAAAATTCTCCAAGCCAGGCTTTAATCATACACGAACCATGAATTTCCAGATGTTCAAGCTGGATTTAGAAAAGGCAGAGGAACCAGAGACCAAATTGCCAACATCTGCTGGATCACTGAAAAAGCAAGAGAGTTCCAGAAAAACATCTACTTCTGCTTTATTGACTATACCAAAGCCTTTGACTGTGTGGACCACAACAAACTCTGGAAAATTCTTAAAGAGATGGGAGTACCAGACCACCTGACCTGCCTGTTGAGAAATTTGTATGCAGGTCAGGAAGCAACAGTTAGCACTGGACATGGAACAACAGACTAGTTCCAAATAGGGAAAGGAGTACATCAAGGCTATATATTATCATCCTGCTTATTTAACTTATATGCAGAGTACATCATGAGAAACGTTGGGCTGGATGAAGAACAAGCTGGAACCAAGATTGCCAGGAGAAATATCAATAACCTCAGCTATGCAGATGACACCACACTTATGGCAGAAAGCGAAGAAGAACCAAGGAGCCTCTTGATGAAAGTGAAAGAGGAGAGTGAAAAAGTTGGCTTAAAGCTCAACATTCAGAAAACTAAGATCATGGCATCTGGTCCCATCACTTCATGGGAAATAGATGGGGAAACAGTGGAAACAGTGACAGACTTTATTTTATTGGGCTCCAAGATCACTGCAGATGATGACTGCAGCCATGAAATTAAAAGATGCTTGCTCCTTGGAAGAAGAGCTATGACCAACCTAGACAGCATACTAAAAAGTAGAGACATTACTTTGCCAACAAAGGTGTGTCTAGTCAAAGCTATGGTTTTTCGAGTAGTCGTGTATGGATGTGAGAATTGGGCTATAAATAAAGCTGAGTGCAGAAGAGTTGATGCTTTTGAACTGTGGTATTGGAGAAGACTCTTGAGAGTCCCTTGGACTGCAAAGAGATCCAACCAGTCCATCCTAAAGGAAATCAGTCCTGAATATTTATTGGAAGGACTGATGCTGAAGCTGAAACTCCAATACTTTGGCCACGTGATGCGAAGAACTGACTCATTGGAAAAGACCCTGATGCTGGGAAAGATAGAAGGCGGGAGGAGAAGGGGACGACAGAAGATGAAATGGTTGGATGGCATCACCAACTCAATGGACATGGGGTCACAAAGAGTCGGACATGACTGAAGGACTGAACTGAACTGAACTGAACACCATGATCAAGTGGGATTTATCCCAGGGATGCAAGGACTTTTCAGTATCTACAAATCAATCAATGTGATACATCACATCAACAAATTGAAGAATAAAAACCATATGATCATCTTAATATAGAAAAGGCTTTTGATAAAATTCAGTACCCATTTATAATAAAACTTCTCCAGAAAGTGGGTATAAAGGGAACCTATCTCAACATAATAAAGGCTATATATGACAAACCCACAGCAAACATTGTTCTCAATGGTGAAAAACTGAAAACATTTCCTCTAAGACCAGGAACAAGGCAAGGATGTCCTCTCTCACCACTATTATTCAACATAGTTTTGGAAGTCCTAGCCAAAGCAATCAGAGAAGAGAAAGAAAGAAATGGAATCTAAATTGGAGAAACAGTAGTAAAACTGTAACTGTTTGCAGATGGCATGATACTATACACAGAAAATCACTAGAGCTCATCAATGAATTTGGTAAAGTGGCAGGATACAAAATTAATACACAGAAGTCTGTTGCATGTCTATGCGCTAACAATGAAAGATCAGAAAGAGAAATGAAACAGTCCCCTTTACAACTACATCAAAAGCAACAAAAACCCTAGGAATATACCTACCTAAGGATGCAAAAGACCTATACTTGGAAAAATTTGAGATACTGATGAAAGAAATCAAAGATGACATGGACAGATGGAGAGATAGTCTATGTTCTTGAACTGGAAGAATCAATATTGTGAAAATGGCTAAACTACCAAAGGTTATCTATAGATTCAGTACAATTTGAGTTAAATTACCAATGCCATTTCTCACAGAACTAGAACAAAAAAAATTTTTTTTAATTTGTATGGAGACATGAAAGACCCCGAATAGCCAAAGCAATCTTGAGAAAGAAAAACAGAGCTGGAGGAATCAGGCTCCCTGACTTCAGACTACACTACAAAGCTACAGTCATCAAAGCAGTATGGTACTATCACAAAAACAGATATATAGATCAAGGTAACAGAATAAAAAAGCCAGAAATAAATCCATGCACCTATAGCCAATTAATCTCTGACAATGGAGGCAAGACTATGAAATGGAGGAAAGGCAGTCTCTTCAATAAATAGATCTGGGGAAACTGGACAGCTACATGTAAAAAAAAATGAAATTAGAACATTCTTTTACACAATACACAAAAACAAACTCAAAGTGGATTAAACACCTACACGTAAGACCGGATTCTATAAAACTCTTAGAGGAAAGCAAAGACAGAACATTGTTTGACATAATGTTGACACTATATTTTTGATCTTTCTCACAGAGTAATGGAAATAAGAACAAAAATAAACAAGTGGGACCTAATTAAATTCAAAAGCTTTTGCACAGCAAAGGAAACCATAAACAAAATGAAAGGACAACCCACAAAATGGGAGAAAACATTTGCAATCAATGTGACCAATAAAGGATGAGTCTCCAAAATTTACAAACAGCTCATGTAGCTCAATATCAAAAAATAAATTTTTAAAAAAGTTCAAAAATTGGCAAAAAACCTAAAGAGACATTTCTCCAAAGAAGGCATACAGATGGACAAGACACACATAAAATGATGCTCAACTTTTAGAGAGCATTGCTAGTTTTTAGAGAAATGCAAATCAAAACTACAATGAGATATCACCTCACACCAGACGGAAAGGCCATCATCAAAAAAGCTGCAAATAGTAAATGCTAGAAAGGATGTGGCAAATAGGGAACCCTCCTACACTGTTGGTGGGAATGTAAATTGGTACAGCTACTATGGAGAACAGTATGGAGATTCCTTAAAAGACTAAAAACAGGTCTACAATATCATCCTGAAATCTCACAATTGAGCATATATCTAGAGAAAAACATGGCTTGAAAGGATACATTTACCACAATGCTTATTGCAGCACTGATTACAATGGCCAAGACATGGAAGCAACCTAAATGTGTATCAGCTGCTGAGTGGATAAAGAAGATGTGATGCATGTATATGATGGAATATTACTCAGCCATTAAAAAGAATGAAATCATGCCATTTGCAGCCACATGGATGGACCTAGGGAGAGTCATACTGTGTGAAGTAAGTCAGACAGAGAAGGAGAAATATCATATAACATCCCTTATATATGAAATCTAAAAAAAAAAAATGATACAAATGAACTTATTTACAGAACAGAAAGAGACTCACAGACTTAGAAAGCGAGCTTATGGTTGCCAGGGGGAAGGGATAGTTAGGGAGCAGGGGATGGGTATGTACACACTGCTATATTCAAAATGGATAACCAACAAGGACCTATCGTACAGTACATGGAACTCTACACAATGTTATGTGACATTCTGGATGGAGTGAGGTTTCGAGGAGAATGGATACATGTATATGTACGGATGAGTCTCTTCACTATTCACCTAAAACTACCACAGCACTGTTAATTGGATATACCCCAATAAAAATTTTTAAAAATTAAAGTTTAAAAATAATAATGAAATAATGCCATTTGCAGAAACATGAATAGACCTGGAGATTATCTTACTAAGGGAAGTAAGTCAGACAAAGAAGTATCATGTGATATCACTTATATGTGGAATCTTTTTAAAAATGATACAAATGGACTTATTTACAGAACAGAAAGAGACTCACAGACTTAGAGAATGAACTTATAGTTACCAAGGGGAAGGGTGGACAGACTGGAGTTTGAGATTGATGTGTGCAATCTGTGATATTTAAAATAAAATGCCTTTCCCATGACAAAATTTTTAATAAACTGTATTATAAGGATACAGTAATCAAAACAACGTGGTTCAGGAGTTCCCTGGTCACCTAGTGGTTTTCCAAGCTTTCACTACTGTGGCCCAGGTTCAGTTCCTGGTTGGGGAACTGAGATCCTACAAGCCATGCGCATGGCCAAAAATAAAACAAAACAAACAAACAAAAACAGTATGGTATAGCCATAAAATTAGGCACATAGATCAATGGAACAAAACAGAGTGCCCAGGACTTTCCTGGTGGTACAGTGGATAAAAATCTGCCTACCAATGCAGGGGACATGGGTTCAATCCTTGGTCCAAGAAGATTCCACATGTCCATGTCACAGAGCAATGAAGCCACAACTTACACAACAACCACAACTACTGAAACCTGAACACTCGAGGGCCCACGAGCCACAACTACTGAGCTTGTGTGCTGCAGCTGAAACCTCTGCACCAAAGCCCGTTCTCCGTGACAAGAGAGGCCACTGCAGAGACACGCCTGTGCACCACAACTTGAGAGTGGCCGCCTCTCTCCCCAACTAGAGAAAGGCTGCACACAGCAATGAAGACCCAGTGCAACCACAAATAAAATAAATAAATTATTTTTAAAAAAATAGAGTGCCCCCAAATAAAGCAACATATATACAGTCATCCGATATTTGACAAGGGCACCGTGGAACACACAACTGAGAAAGGATCATCTCCTCAGTAAATGGTGTTGGGAAACTGGATATTAACATGCAAAAGAATGAAACTAGACCCCCAAACTATGCCAAACATCTTGATTTTAAACTATACTACAAAATTATCTTGAGATGGATTAAACACTTAAGTGTAAGACCTGAGACTGTAAAACTCCTAGAAGAAAACATAGAGGGAGTTCTCCTTGACATTGATGTTGGCAGTGATGTTTGGGGCATCACACCAAAAGCAAAGCAACAAAATAAAAAATAAATGAAAATACATCAAATTTTAAAACATCTGCTGCACAACAAAGGAAACAGTCAACAAAACAAAAAGGCAACTGCAAAATGGGGGAAAAAAAATTTGCAAGCTATATATCTGTTCAGTTCAGTTCAGTCGCTCAGTCGTGTCCAACTCTTTGCGACCCCATGGACTGCAGCACACCAGGCCTCCCTGTCCATCACCAACTTCCAGAGCTTGCTCAAACTCATGTCCATCAATTCAGTGATGCCATCCAACCATCTCATCCTCTCGACCGGTTCTCCTCCTGCCTTCAATCTTTCCCAGCATCAGGGTCTTTTCTAATGAGTCAGTTCTTCACATCAGGTGACCAAAGTATTGGAGTTTCAGCTTCAGCATCAGTCCTTCCAATGAATATTCAGGACTGATTTCCTTTAGGATGGACTGGTTGAATCGCCTTGCTGTCCAAG
The DNA here is from genome assembly GCF_019923935.1 of Bubalus bubalis. Classification (NCBI taxonomy): domain Eukaryota; kingdom Metazoa; phylum Chordata; class Mammalia; order Artiodactyla; family Bovidae; genus Bubalus; species Bubalus bubalis. The sequence continues at coordinate 14,903,654 of NC_059174.1, forward strand.
AGACTCTCAAGAGTCTTCTCCAACACCACAGTTCAAAAGCATCAATTCTTCGGTGCTCAGCTTTCTTTATGGTCCAACTCTCACATCCATATATGACTACTAGAAAAACCATAGCTTTGACTAAACAGACTTTTGTTGGTATATCTGTTAAGGGTTTAATATCCAAAATATTTAAAGAATTTACACAACTCAAGAGCAATAAAAAATAATAATCCAGTTTAAAAATGAGCAAAGACACAGATGAGGAAAATAAACTTTATAGTTACCAGAGTGAAAGGGGGAAGGATAAATTGGTATATTGGGAGTGATATGGACACAACTACTGTATGTAAAATAGATAACTAAGGACCTACTATATAGCACAAGGAACTCTTCTCAATACTCTATATTGCCCTATATGGGAACAGAATCTAAAAAAGAGTGGATGTTTGTATATGCATACCTAATTCACTTTGCTGTACAGCAGAAACTAACACAACATTTTAAATCAACTACACTCCAATAAAAAAAAATTTAGAGAAAATATACATATTCCTAGGGTTCTGTATAGAAAAACCATAGCTTTGACTAGCTATGGTTTGCATAGCTTTGCCTTTGTTGGCAAAGTAATGTCTCTGCTTTTTAATATGCTGTCTAGGTTGGTCTTATATAACTTTTCTTCCAATGAGCAAGCGTCTTTTAATTTTGTGGCTACAGTCACCATCTGCAGTGATTTTGGAGTCCAAAAAAATAAAGTCTGCCACTGTTTCCATTGCTCACCCATGTATCTGCCACGAAGTGACGGGACCAGATGCTATAAGCTTAGTTGTTTGAATGTTGAGTTTTAAGCCAACTTTTTCACTCTCCTCTTTCATCCTCATCAAGAGGTTTTTTAGTTCCTCTTCACTTTCTGCCATAAGGGTGGTGTCATCTGCATATCTGAGGTTATTGATATTTCTCCCAGGAATCTTGATTCCAGCTTGAGCTTCATTCAGCCTGGCATTTTACATGATGTACTCTGCATATAAGTTTAATAAGCAGGATGACAATATACAGCCTTGTTGTACTCCTTTCCCAATTTTGAACCAGTCTGTTCTTCCATACCCAGTTCTAGCTGTTGCTTCTTGACTTGAATACACGTTTCTCAGGAGGCAGGTAAAGTGGTCTGGTAGTCCCATCTTTTAAGAAGTTTCCAATCATGGAGTACTAAAGTCCCCTATTATTATTTAAGGGGATTCCCCTCAATTATTATTATATCACTGTATATTTCTTCTTTTAGTTTTGTTAGTATTTGCTTTACATATTTAGGTTCTCTAATATTGGGTACATAAAAAATTAAAATTTTGATATCTTATTGATGGATTGATTCCTTTGTTGTTATTGAAAAATTCAGTCTTAAATTGAAAAAAAAAAATAGGGAAAACTACTAGGCCATTTAGGTATGACCTAAGTCAAGTCCCTTAAGATTATACAGTGGAGGTGATGAAAAGATCCAAGGGATTAGATCTAGTAGATAGAGTGCCTAAAGAACTATGGACAGAGGTTAATAATAGTAGGTAGTGACCAAAGCCATCTCCAATAAAAAGAAATGCAAGAAGGAAAAATGGTTGTCTGAGGAAGCTTTACAAATAGCTGAGGAAAGAAGAGATGCTAAAAGCAAGGGAGAAAGGGAAAGATATACTCAACTGAATGCAGAGTTTCAGAGAATAGCAAGGAGAGACAAGAAGGCCTTCTCAATGAACAGTGCAAAGAAGTAGAGGAAAACAATAGAATAGGAAAGACTAGAGATTTCTTCAAGAAAATTGGAGAAATCAAGGGAACATTTCATGCAAGGACGGGTGCAGTAAAAGACCTAACAGAGGCAGGAGAGATGAAGAAGAGATGGCAAAAATACACAGAAGAACTATACAAAAAAGGTCTTAATGACCAGAATAACCATGAAGGTGTGTGTGGTCACTCACCTAGAGCCAGACACCCTGAAGTGTGAAGTCAAGTGGGCCTTAGGAAGCATTGCTACAAGCAAAACCAGTGGAGGTGATGGAATTCCATCTGAGCTAATTAAAATCCTAAAAGATGATGCTGTTAAAGTTCTTCACTTAACATGGCAGCAAATTTGGAAAACTCAGCAGTGGCCACAGGACTGGAAAAGATAACTTTTCATTCTAATTCCAAAGAAGGGCAGTGTCAAAGAATGTTCAAACTACTGTACAATTGCACTCATTTCACATGCTAGTAAGGTTATGCTCAAAATCCTTCAAGTTAGGCTCCAGCAGTATGAACTTCAAGATGTACAAGCTGGGTTTAGAAATGACAGAGTAACCAGGGATCAAATTGCCAACATTCTTTGGATTGTAGAGAAAGCAAAGGAATTTCAGAAAAACATCTTATGCTTCATTGACTATGTGAAAGCGTTTGTGTGGATCACAACAAATTGTCAAAAATTCTTAAAGAGATGGGAATACCAGACCACATTATCTGCCTCCTGAAAAATCTGTATGCAGGTCAGGAAGCAGCAGTTAGCACTTTACATGGACTAACTGACTGGTTCAAAATTGGGAAAGGAGTACGACAGGCTGTATATGGTCACCCTGCTTATTTAACTTACATGCAGAGTACATCATGTGAAATGCTGGGCTGGATGAAGCACAAGCTGGAATCAAGATTCCTGGGAGAAATATCAATAACCTCAGATATGCAGATGATACCATGCTAATGGCAGAAAACAAAGAAGAAGTAAAGAGCCTCCTGATGAGGATGAAAGAGGAGAGTGAAAAAGTTGGCTTAAAACTCAACATTCAAAAAACTTAGATCATAGCATCTAGTTCCTTCACTTCATGGCAAGTAGAAGGGTGAAAAGTAGAAGCAGTGACAGATTTTATTTTCTTCCGTTCCAAAATCACCGTGGATGGTGACTGCAGCCATGAAATTAGAAGATACTTTCTCCTTGGAAGGAAAGGTATGGCAAACATAGAGAGTGTACTAAAAAGTAGAGACATCACTTTGCTGACAAAGGTCTGTATAGTCAAAGCTATGGTTTTTCCAGTAGTCATGTACGGATATCAGATAGGGACCATGAAGAATTCTAAGCACCAAAGAATTGATGCTTTCAAAGTGTAGTGATAGAGAAGACTGCTGACATTTCCTAGAACAGCAAGGAGAACAAACCAATCAATCCTAAAGGAAATCAACCCTGAATATTCATTGCAAGGACTGATGCTGAAGCTGAAGCTCCATGATGAGCTGACTCATTGGAAAACACCTGGATGTTGGAAAAGACTGAGGGCAAAAGAAGAGACCACCAGAGGATGACACAGTTAGATAGCATCGTCGACTCAATGGACATGAATTTGAGCAAACTCCGGGAGCTAGTGAAAGACAGGGAAGCCTGGCATGCTGCAATCCTTGGGATCGCAAGGAATTGGACATGACATAGCAACCAAAAATGACCTTTTGTATCTTTAGATCATTTTTAGCGTAAAGTCTGTTTTGTCTCATAAGAACAGCTACCAAATGGAAGGCTAATGGGAACCTGCAGTATAGCACAGGAAATGCAGCTTGGTGTTCTGTGGTGCCCTATACGCGTGAGATGGAGGGGGATGAGAGGGAGGTCCAAAAGGAAAGGATATACGTATACATATAGCTGATTCACTTCATTGTATACCAGAAACTAACACAACATTGTAAAGCAACTATACTCCAATTAAAAGATAAAAATAAAAAAGAGGCCTCTCCTTTGGGGTAGGCCCGTCCTCACACCTCGAGGGTATACTATTCTTTGTTTGCCAAATAAAACGCTGAGCTGTAACCAAGCTGTAACATAGGTAGTGAAGTCACTCAGTCATGTCCCACTCTTTGCGACCCCGTGGACTGTAGCCTACCAGGCTGCTCCGTCCATGGGATTCTCCAGGCAAGAATACTGGAGTGGGTTGCCATTTCCTTCTCCAGGGGATCTTCCCGACCCAGGGATTGAACCCGGGTCTCCCGCATTGCTGGCAGACATTTTAACCTCTGAGCCACCAGGGAGCTGTAACATAGTCTGCTGTAAAAAATAAGTAAATAAACAAAAATAAAAAAGAACAGTTACCCCTGATTCCTTTTGGTTACTGTTTGCTTGAAATATTTTTTTCTATCTCTTCATTCTCAGTCTATCTACATGTATCTTTAAAAACTAAACTAGATGTGTTATAGACAATATTTCATTGGGTCATCTTTGGATTGGATAATTTAATCCATTTATGTTTCAAACAATGATTGGTAGGTAAGGATTTCAGTTCAGTTCAGTCGCGCTCAGTCCTGTCTGACTCTTTGCAACCCCATGGACTGCAGCATGCCAGGCTTCCCTGTCCATCTCCAACTCCTGGAGCTTGCTCAAACTCATGTCCATCAAGTTGGTAATGCCATCCAACCATCTTATCCTCTGTTGTCCCATTCTCTTCCTGCTTTCAATCTTGCCCAGCATCAGGGTCTTTTCCAGTGAGTCCATTCTTTGCTTCAGGTGACCAAAGTATTGGAATTTCAGCATCAGTCCTTCCAATGAATACTCAGAAATAATTTCCTTTAGGATTGACTGATTGGATCTCCTTGCAGTCCAAGGGATTCTCAAGAGTCCTCCAACACCACAGTTCAAAAGCATCAATTCTTCGGCACTCAGCTTTCCTTATAGTCCAACTAGCACATCCATACACGACCACTGGAAAAACGATAGCTTTGACTAGACAGACCTTTGCCAGCAAAGTAATGTCTCTGTTTTTTAATATGCTGTCTAGGTTTGTCAAAGATTTTCTTCCAAGGAGCAAGCATCTTTTAATTTCACGGCTGCAGTCACCATCTGTCATGATTTTGGAGCCCCCAAAAATAAAGTCTGCCACTGTCTCCATTGTTTCCCCATCTATTTGCATCTATTTGGCACCAGATGCCACGATCTTCATTTTCTGAATGTTAAGTTTTAAGCCAACTTTTTCACGCTCCTCTTTCACTTTTATCAAGAGGCTCTTTAGTTCTTCACTTTCTGCCATAAGAGTGGTGTCATCTGCATATCTGAGGTTATTGATATTTCTCCTGGAAATCTTGATTCCAGCTTGGGCTTCATCCAGCCTGGCATTTCACATGATGTAGTCTGCATATAAGTTTAATAAGTAGGGTGACAATATACAGCCTTGACATACTCCTTTAATAATTTGGAATCATTCTGTTGTTCCATATCCAGTTCTAACTGTTGCTTCTTGACCTGCATACAGATTTCTCAGGAGGCAGATAAGGTGGCCTGGTATTCCCATAATATTGCCATTTTGTTAATTGTTTACTGCTTTTTGGATCCATTATTCCTTGATTCTTATCTTGCTGTCTTTTATGATCTGATATTTTTATGTAGCAGTATGCTTTGACTCTGTTACCATAATCTTCTTGTTATTATGATAGTTTCCTTTGTGGTTACCATGCTGCTGCTAAGTCGCTTAGTCGTGTCCGACTCTTAGCGACCCCATGGACTGCAGCCTACTAGGCTCCTCCGTCCATGGGATTTTCCAGGCAAGAGTACTGGGGTAGGGTGCCATTGCCTTCTCCGGTGGTTACCATGAGGCTTATATAAAATATCTTACATTTATAACATTCTATTTTAAACTGAAGACAGCCTAACTTTGATAGCATTCCCAAACTTGACATTTTTACTTTACACATGGGCTTCCCTGGGAGCTCAGCTGGTAAAGAATCTGCCTGCAATGCAGGAGACTCTGGTTCAATTCCTGGGTCAGGAAGATCCCCTAGAGAAGGGCTAGGCTACCCACTCCAGTATTTTTGGGCTTCCCTGGTTGTTCAGCTGGTAAAGAATCCAGGGCCCCTGGGTTTGATCCCTGGGTTGGGAACATCCCCTGGCGAAGGGATCAGTTACCCACTCCAGTATTCTGGCCTGGAGATTTCCATGGACTGTATAGTTCATGGGGTCTCAAAGAGTCGGACATGACTGAGCGACTTTCACTTTCATCTAAAATTTTAGGTTTTTGATTTTACAGTTTACATTTTTATAGTGTGTATTCAAAAGCAAATTATTTTAGTTATGGTTATTTTTAATATGTTTGTTTTTAACTTTTTTTCACACCATGCTGTGCAGCATGTGGGATCTTGGTTCCTTGACCAGGGCTCGAAACTTTGCCCCCTGCATTGGGAGTATGGAGTCTTAATCACTGGACTACCAGGGAAGTTGCTGTTTTTTAAGTTTTAAACTAGAGTTGTAAGTGAATTACACACCACCGTCACAATATTAGAAAATCTGACTTTGACCTCATATTTACTGTTCACAATGAGTTTTACACAACTGCCTTCATATATTTTTATGTTAGTGTCCTTTTATTTCCACTTGAAAAACTTTCTTGAGCATTTCTTGTAAGGAAGGAGTAATGGCGAGGAACTCCCTCAGCTCTTGCTTACTTTAGAAAGTCTTTTATCACTACTTCATTTCTTACAGGCAGCTTTTCCAGGTGTAGTATTCTTGGCTGATGTGTTTTTTTTTTTTTTTTTTCTTTCAATATTTTGAATATACCATCCCATTCTTTCTTGGCTTAAAATGCTTTTGTAGAGAAATCTTCCAACAGTTCTATGGGATTCCCTTATATGTTTGTGACTTGTCGCTTTTCCCTTGTTGCTTTCAAAATTCTCTCTCTTTTTTTTTTAAGGTAAGAAGTAGATTTATTTAGAGAGAACACACTCCACAGAAAAGAGTGCAGGCCATTGCTGAGGGTGGGTACAGCCCCAAATTCTCTGACTTCAAATAATTTAAATCTAGTGAGTCTCTGTGTGGTCCTTTTCCATTCAGTTTTGGGGTATTCTTTGGGCCTCTTTTGGATGTCAATTTCTCTTCCCATGTTAAAGAAGCTCTGAGCCATTACTGACTTAAATATATTTTTGGTCTCTTTGGCCTCTCCTAAGATTCCCATAATGTGAATGTAGTTTGTCTTGATAGTGTCTTTGATAAGTCCCATAGGCTTTCTTCTTTTTTTTTCATGTTAACCCGATTCTTCAAGATCCTTGACTCCTTTTAGTTGGTATAAGCCCATTTGTATAAACTGTCTCCTCTTTCAGACTTCACAGATTCATTTTGGCAGAGTCAGTTCTTCACCAGTCAGCTTAGCTTGGGGTTCCAGATGGGTTAGTGTCCAAACACCAGACTTGGTATTGTCCTTGAGCAGATTGGGCATGCAAAGCTTTTATGGGCTCAGAAAGTAATGGGGAAATTACTTCCACAGTATTCTGCTGGTAACACAGGGCTGGGCCATACTCACTATGAAAGGAAACTACACAAGGACATATCATCAGTTGTCATTATTTGTAGTATTTAAATTCTCCAAGTTTTCTAAATTAACTTAATTAACTAAAAATAAATTTAAATAAATAGATGAATTCAACAAAGTCACCATGAACACTGAATTAGTGAATACTGAACCATTGCTTCTAGAGGAAATATAAGGTTGGGTTCCTGCAAGCCTCTGGTCACAACACTTTGGCCAACTGATTAATCCGTAACTTATTTTTATGCTTGTTTCCTTTTTAAAGACACCTTATTTACTATATATTGTTGATCCTTCTGCATTAATCTAATAGCCAATGGCACTCTAACTCATACCAGAACAAAGCTTTTCTAATACACTTATTTCCTCCATAAGACAACCGCAGACTTCTTGAGCTCCAGCACTCAAACACCAGACAGCACTTCAACACTCTTCTTGAGGACTACCAGACTAATAAAGGCCATCACTAATCTCCTTTTAGTCTCTATGAACTTAGACCTTTTCTGATGACTTTGTATAAATGAAATCATATAGCCTGTAGTGTTTTCCAACACCCCTTCTGGCACCAAGTATGAGGGGAGTTTTTCCCCCACATTAACCAATTCCCTTGCTCACTAGACACTAACTGCGTGTCCTATAATTATACATTTATTCTTTTTGGCCACTCTGCACAGCTTGCAGGGTCTTAGTTCCCCAACCAGGGTTTGAACCCAGGCCCTTGGCAGTTAAAGTGCAGATTCCTAACCACTGGACTACCAGGGAAGTGGATAGGACAATACATTTCTAACACTAATATTTCTGATGCTAACTGGAGTTAGCACAGAACCCACATTTTAAGAATTTAGTCCCGTAAGACTAACCCAGCTTTAGATACCAGTTGCAAGTTCCTGTGCTTCTGACCAATCCACTATAAATCCAGAGTCCCCATGATCCCCTCCAGAGTTTTATTTTCTAGAAAAGCTCACAGGACTCAGAAAAACATACCACTTACTATTACCAGTTTGTTAGAAGAGGATACACCTCAGTAACAGTTAAATGTAAGAGATACATAGGACAAGGTATGGGGCTATGGGCACAGGGCTTCCATTCCCTCTCTGGGCACACCACCCTCCTGGCACCTCAATGGGAAAGCTTTCCAAACCTTATCATTTAGCGGATTTATAGTGGTTCCATTACATAAGCAGACTGATTAATTCATTGGCCATTGGTGATTGAACTCAGTGTTCAACCCTCTTCCTTCCCAAGAGGTCCAGAGATGAACTGAAAGTTCCAACCCTCTGATTCATATGCTAGGTTGCATTAGCAACCAGTCTCCATTCTGAAGCTCTCTAGAGCGTCACCAAGAGATATCTTACTAGCATAAAGCTTGATATAGTCAAAAGGGGCTTATGAATAACAAAAGCTGCTCCTGTCGCCCTTATCACTCAGGAAATTCCAAGGGTTTTTGAAGCTCTGTAACAGGAACTGGGGAGAAGATCTTATTGTATCACATAGAGCGTGTTGTCTTTTATGACTAGCTTCTTTTATGTAACATAATGTTTTCAAAGTTTTTCTCTATTGTAGAAAGTACCCCTGTTTTGTTTCTTTTTATAGCTGTATTACATTCCCTTGTATGGGTATTCCACATTTTGTTTATCCATTCACAGTTGATGGACATCTTTTGTGATGAAAGGGTTGTTTCCACTTTTTAGTTATTATAAACAATGTTGCTATAAACATTCAAAAGCTCTTATGTAGACATGTTTTCTTTTCTCATAAGTATATACCTAGGTTTGGAATTACAAGATAATATAGTAACTTTATCTGGAGGAGGGCATGGCAACCCACTCCAGCGTTTTTGCCTGGCGAATCCCCATGGACAGAGGAGCCTGGCAGGCAGAGTCCATGGGGTCACAAAGAGTCAGACAAGACTGAGGGACCAAGCATACACGGTAACTTTACATTTAACTTTTTTGAGGAACTGCCAACCTGTTTTTCAAAGCAGTTCAGCTATTTTTCTGTTGCCTCCTTAATTCAGTAATCTTTCTTTTGAAAGGTTATTTTGACAAGAAAGGAAGATTTTGTAACTATGTATGGTATTGGATGTTAACTAGACTTATTGTGGTGATCATAAGCTATCTAGAGCCTCACCTAGTATCTAATAATTTAATGATTTGATATTTAGTAGTATTTACAAAATATCAAATCATTGTGTTGTATACCTGAAACAATTTGTTAATTGTACTTCAATTTAGAAAAGATTATTTTTAATTTATTTATTTGTGTTTTGTTTGTATATGCTATTTAAGTTTTGACAGTTTCATTGTTTCATTGGTCAGTATACTTCCACAAATAATACACCGCAGTCTTAGCTCTTAACTGTTAAGTTTGGCATGTATATTGACAAAAATAACCCAGAAATAATAAAGTTTGTTTTGACACATTAGGAGTGAAAATAAATAAATTTTCCTTCTCTAATTTAGCCAATGGTATCAATATTAAATTAGATATATAGTTTTAAGACTTAATTAAAAACTTAAATTATTATAAACTTGGGAGCAGCTTAACCACGTGGTTCTGGCACAGAATCTCTCATAAGGAGGTGGCAATCAAGCTGTCAACAAGGCTACAGCCATCTGACTTGACTAGAGCTGGAGGATATGCTTCCAAGGTGACTCACATGTGGCTGTTGGCAGGAGGCCCCGGTTCCTCACCTCGTGGTCTTATCCAAAGGGATATTTGAGTATCCTCATGACATGTCAGCAGATTCCCTCCAGATCAAGTGATCTAAAAGAGAGCTGGGGTAAAGTTGCCATTTCGCTCATGACCAAGTCTCAGAAGTCACAAACCATCCTGTCTTCTATATTCTATTTATTAGAAGCGAGTTGGGACTTCCTTGGTGGTCCAGTGGTTAAGACTCTGTGCTTCCACTGATGGGAGCAGAGTTTCAATTCCTGGTCGGGAAACTTAAGATCCCTCATGCCGCAAGGCACGGCCAAAATAAGAGTTGTAATTCTTACCTTCATTAAACTACTGTGGTGAATAAAAATTCCATTCCCATTAGTTCAGGATACCAAAAAAAAAAAAAGCTCAAAATGAGCAAAGATAGTATGACAATGTAAATAATTATTTTAAAAAGAAGTGAGTTAACAAGTCCAGTCCATACTCAAGAAGGGAATTAAGCTCTACCTCTTAAGAGAGATGTATAAAAGAAATGGTGGACATCTCTTAAAACCACCACACTGGCTAATGGCAAGAAGCCTCAGTTCTTGAAAAGCCATGTGGACTTCTCCATTGGGTGCTTGAGTGTCCTTATGACATGGCAGCTGGTCTTTCAGTGTGGACGAAGGTGGAAGAACAATAAGGAATCCACAGTACCTTTTATGGCCTAACTTCAGAAGCTACACTCTGTCATTTCTGCAGTTTCCTATTGGTTATACAGGTCAGCTTTATCCAACGAGGCAAGAAAGTAAATGAGGGCGTGTATCCCAGGAACATGACTGAGAGCCATCCTGGGTGCTGGCAACCACAGGTATCCAGGAAGTAATAACTAATTCTGCCAGGGCATTCTGGGGTGGGCTTCATAAAGAAATGATATACAGGTGGGCTTTTGGGGTCTCCAGATACTGAGAAAAATGAGAAGGGTCGGTAAAATGTTATTTGGTTTATCCCTGACTTCAAGACAGAAAGTAAGAAAGAACCAGGACAGATAGCAGAGAAGTCCACTTTCCACTGGCTTTTGATGCTATTTCTAACTTTGTTCAAGATCTTTCACGTGTGCTGCTAAAATACCTGTAGTTGCTCTAGTCTCACAATATGCAATTAGACCAGTCAGAAGCTTCTTTAATAATAGGTATTAAGTACTTGGTGAACCAAAATGGCTATGCAAAGCCACTTTTTGTTCACTCCTGTAATTAGGACATGCGCTTCCTTGGGGAGATTGGGAGAATTTAGATGTAACAGCACCTTCCCTCCCCAACTCCTGTCATTGTTTTAACATTCAGAACACAAAATCTCTACTGGGGAGTCAAAGTTGTTATAATTTTGGCAGGAGAGGAGAAGAAGAACAGTGGGAAGCTCAGCAGATCTTTAAAATATAAAGTTTCTTATTCCTCTTGGAAAACTAAAAATAACTCCTGAGTTATAAATTATAGGTCTTTGCTCTTTCTTGGTTTTTCCCCCTAAAGTGTTGACATCATCACAACACTGCAAAGGTAGTCATTTCATATTTATTCTTTTAATTTTGCTATAAACTTCACATATTTCCACAAAGGAATAGTCTACAAACAATAATAGTAACAAAAATAAATACAGAGAAGTGTCCATATAAAGAAAAAGAGAGTGAGAAGACTCTCTCATCTTGTCCTGAAAGAGAGCTTTTCTTTTCTTCCTATAAGGCCAGTAACACACTGGATTAGGGAGCATTCGCTGCAGGAAAGTCACAGGCTCAAAGCAACTTAAGAGGCCAGCCCTGTTTTATAGCTGAGTATCTCTGGAAAGTTCAAGACAGGTACCAGCCTTTGCTGAGCACCGAACTCAGCCCACTGGCCGGCCCTGGACACAGAGGGCCCTCCAGAGGTGTCCCTTGCCTTGCTTTGCCTCCTTTTCCTTTTTCTCTGATAGTATTAAATACTATCTGGGGACATCTACTCTGCGCCTGTGCTTTATATTAGTTGTCCTTCTTCCTTCTCAAACCCCAAGTCACATTTCACAGTTAAGGAAAGTAAAGCTCAGAGAGCGTATTAATCAGGAAGATTACTTTTGCTGAAAAAGAAAACCCAATTGGGTTTTCGAGAAAACTCGAATTGGCTTACGCAGAAAGACTGTTGACTGGTTCACATAGCCAAAAAAGCCAAGCATGCGACTGGGCTTCAGGTGTAGCTGCATCTATGTACTCAAGTGAGCCACCAAGACAACACTTCTCTCTGGGCCTATTGTTTCTTGTCTTTTAATATTTATTTATTTCATCTATGTGGCTGCACTGGGTCTTAGTTGCAGGGCATGGGATCTTTTTTGTGATGTTTGGGCTTTGGTTGCAGCATGTAGACTCAGTCTTAATTCCCTAACCAGGGGTCGAACCCACATCGTTTGCCTTGGAAGGCAGATTCTTAACCGGTGGACCACCAGGGAGGTCCCTCAGCCTTTCGTTTCTCTACTCCGTGCAGGAAGCTCTTCTTTCCTGGTGTTGGGGAGGTGGCTGAGACAACAGAAACACTGCATTTGATTAAGTGTGGCAGCTGAGGGAGTGCTCCATTTGGACCTCCCTTGTAAAAGAACTTTCCATTCAGCCACAAGGAGCACCTTTAGCCAAGAGCCTCCAGCTGTACCATCTTCAGGATCTGTGCCCTTCCTGGTCTGCTACCAATCAATTCCTGGGCATGCAAGGGGTACGAGGGCCTGGTCACTTCTGCCCACTGCATAACTCCTCTAATGGACAATCTTTGTTTTAGAGTTTCTGTGGGACTGGCTGAGAATGTCAGCTCAGATTGTGTTGAGGCCCCCCTGTATCAGACATTACCCTCTCCCCTAAATAAACCTCTGGTACTCCAAATCCATCTCAGTGTCTTCCTCCTTCAGGAATTAACTGAACCATCATGTCTCACTGGCTTAATCCCCAGTAGAAACAGATGCTCTTGCTTCACACAGATCCCTTTGGATGACTTTGTAGTGATTTTCAGTGTGTTCTTCTAACACCCAGAACCTTCAGCTGTGCCCAGGTAATGCTCGCAGAGCGCCAGAGTTAGATCTTCACCCTAACTGAATATTTAGAATGTCCAGGTCCTGGGTAATCCCCTGCTTCCTCTCATCCATATCCACCTGACCAATGACTGGCAAGTTAAGAGTCTCAGTGCCAAGCCTCTTTGCCTCCAGGTAGACCTTCTGAGAAACAACCTACCTCTCAAAGTTCCTCTGAGGGGTCAGGCTAACACTGCCTTCCACAGAACTCTGCCTGAGATAACATCTTGCTGATCTCTCCTCCTCTGCCCTGCTTCTGCACCCCCACCCCTTTGCATCTGTCCAAGGATTCCTTATTACACTGCTTTCACATGAATCCTCCTCTAAGGGTGTGCTTCCCAACCAAGAACCACAGCTGAGGCCACAGCATCTGCCAAGTGGCTCTCTCCTGTGGAACGGTCCTTCTGGATCCTCTTCTGCTTTTTGCTCCATCTGGCCTGTGAGTGCTAGCTGCTTCCGACTGTCACTAACTCTACAGTGCTTTCCTGGTCTTGATTGTTTCCCTGAGTCCCTTCCCATCCTTTCTGAGTAGCCCTTTCATTAAACTCTCCCCAGCCACACCTTTGAAGCATGCTACCCGTTTCCTACAAGACTCCTGAATCATAAATGTGACCATTCCAGGATTTCTTTATAAAAAAGATGATCTAGCATCTACGAAATTCATAGTAACCTAGAGGTTTGAAATGAGACACAAATTTTATATTGTGGAATGATTGCCCTTTTATTCCATCCAATCAGTTTGATTCTGGACTGTATCTATAATAAGATAAATTAGAGATAATATCAAAAGCCTGATTTTATCATCTTCCTGATGATAGAGGTAATGACCTCCTACTTCCATTTGGCTCCCCAAATGCCCTTCAGCTGGAAACACCAAGTAAACAACTTGCAGGAGGTGGCATCTGGCACTAGATGGCAGCCATACCCACCAGTGCTGCTGCTCACAGAAGCCTGCAGGTTCGAGTCACACAGTCCAGCAAAAGCCAATTCACCTGCCAGGTTTCCACTCTTAAATCAGGGTTATTCCACATTCCTCTAACATAGAAGCAGCTTGTGGTTTTTCAGAACCTTGGGCCAGGGCCTGGGAAGATTCCTATTTGTATCTCCTTCTATCGGCCCTCCCTCAATACATCTATTGCTAGACGCTTGTCTTGTTGTATCTCACCGTTCGCTGAACCCACGGTAGTCAAGGCGAGAGCGGAGAAGCTGGAAGAAAACTCAAGGAGCTGTAGGAACGGCAAACGTGTTTATTTTCTCCTGACTAACACAGCAGCTGTAGCAGCAGACACGCCGTATTCTCTCACAGTTGACCCAGCAGACCCAGACACAATGCAGTCACAAGGGCTTTTCAGGTGGAGCTTATGTAGGCAAACAGAACAAAAGCGGCCTGTGGCCAAGTGAGTACATTGTGACGCGCATATGCAGTGCTATAAGTGATCTCAACTGTTACATAACCATGTATTTACAAAACGTGGGGCGAGAGGCTGTGGGGTGAGAAAGCCTGACCACCACCGCTATCTTGGCTAATTGGCTGTTTGCTTAAAACACTCAGGGGCTTCCCTGGTGGCTCAGCTGGTAAAGAATCCACCTGCAGTGCAGGAGACCTGGGTTTGATCCTTGGGTTGGGAAGATCCCCTGGAGCAGGGAAAGGCTGCCCACTCCAGTATTCTGGCCTGGAGAATTCCACGGACTGTACAGTCAATGTCGACGTTCACTCTTGCCATCTTCTGTTTGACCACTTCCAATTTGCCTTGATTCATGGACCTAACATTTCAGGTTCCTATGCAAAATTGCTCTTTACAGCATCGGACCCTGCTTCTATCACCAGTCACATCCATAGCTAGGTATTGTTTTTGCTTTGGCTCCATCCCTTCATTCTTTCTGGAGTTATTTCTCCACTGATCTCCAGTAGCATATTGGGCACCTACTGACCTGGGGAGTTCATCTTTCAGTGTCCTATCTTTTTGCCTTTTCATACTGTTCATGGGGTTCTCAAGGCAAGAATACTGAAGTGGTTTACCATTCCCTTCTCCAATGGACCACATTCTATCAAACCTCTCCACCATGACCCGTCCATCTTGGGTGACCCCACGGGCATGGCTTAGTTTCATTGAGTTAGACAAGGTTGTGATCCATGTGATAAGATTGGCCAGTTGTCTCTGATTGTGGTTTCAGTGTGTCTGCCCTCTGATGCCATCTCGCAACAGGTACCATCTTACTTGGGTTTCTCTTACCTTGGACGTGGGGTATCTCTTCATGGCTGCTCCAGAAAAGCGCAGCCACACCTCCTTACCTTGGACAGTGGTATCTGACAAGATGGCAAGAGTGAACGTTGACATTCTAGGAATCAGTGAACTAAAATGGACTGGAATGGGGGAATTTAACTCAGATGACCATTATATCTACTACTGTGGGCAGGAATCCCTTAGAAGAAATGGAGTAGCCATCATAGTCAATGAAAGAGTCCAAAATGCAGTACTTGGATGCAATCTCAAAAACGACAGAATGATCTCTGCTCATTTCCAAGGCAAACCATTCAACAGCATGGTAATCCAAGTCTATGCCCCAACCAATAATGCTGAAGAAGCTGAAGTTGAACAGTTCTGTGAAGACCTACAAGACCTTTTAGAACTAACACCCCAAAAAGATGCCCTTTTCATTATAAGGGACTGGAATGCAAAAGTAGGAAGTCAAGAAACATCTGGGGTAACAGGCAAATTTGGCCTTGGAATACAGAATGAAGCAGGGCAAAGGCTAATAGAGTTTTGCCAAGAGAACTCACTGGTCATAGCAAATACCCTCTTCCAACAACACAAGAGAAGACTCTACACATGGACATCACCAGATGGTCAACAATGAAATCAGATTGATTATATTATTTGCAGCCAAAGATGGAGAAGCTCTATACAGTCAGCAAAAACAAGACTGGGAGCTGACTGTGGCTCAGATAATGAACTCCTCAATGCCAAATTCAGACTTAAATTGAAGAAAGAGGGGAAAACCACTAGACCATTCAAATATGACCTAAATCAAATCCCTTATGATTATACAGTGGAAGTGAGAAATAGATTTAAGGGACTAGATCTGATAGACAGAGTGCCTGATGACAGAGGTTCATGACATTGTACAGGAGACAGGGATCAAGATCATCTCCAAGAAAAAGAAATGCAAAATAGCAAAATGGCTGTCTGAGGAGGCCTTACAAATACCTGTGAAAAGAAGGGAAGTGAAAAGCAAAGGAGAAAAGGAAAGATATAAGCATCTGAATGCAGAGTTCCAAAGAATAGCAAAGAGAGATAAGAAAGCCTTCCTCAGTGATCAATGCAAGGAAACAGAGGAAAACAATAGAATGGGAAAGACTAGAGATCTCTTCAAGAAAATTAGAGATACAAAGGGAACATTTCATGCAAAGATGGGTTCAATAAAGGACAGAAATGGACCTAACAGAAGCAGAAGATATTAAGAAGAGGTGGCAAGAATACACAGAAGAACTGTACCCAAAAAATCTTCACAACCCAGATAATCATAATGGTGTGCTCACTCACCTAGAGTCAGACATCCTGGAATGTGAAGTCAAGTGGGCCTTTGGAAGCATCACTAAGAACAAAGCTAGTGGAGGTGTTGGAATTCCAGTTGAGCTATTTCAAACCCTAAAAGATGATGCTGTGAAAGTGCTGCACTCAGTATGCCAGCAAATTTGGAAAACTCAGCAGTGGCCACAGGACTGGAAAAGGTCAGTTTTCATTCCAGTTCCAAGAAAGGCAATGCCAAAGGATGCTCAAACTACCACACAATTGCACTCATCTCACATGCTAGTAAAGGAATGCTCAAAATTCTCCAAGCCAGGCTTCA